>NC_140585.1:811142417-812352891 GCF_964204655.1 Triturus cristatus | reverse complement strand
CTGCCCAGCGCTCCTACTCTCCTCACGGGAGGGAGGCCATCCTGACAGCTGAAGCTGCTCCCACGGGCGGCCGCGGCAGCCAATCCCCCGGCCGGGGGAGTGGGGAGCCCTCGCCTGGGCCCGCCTGCCGCTCCTCCCACCACCGGCAGCCTGCCACCGCTCCTGCCGCTGCGGCGAGTCCTGCTGCCCGTCCACCCTCCGAGCCCGAGCTGCAGAGCCCGGCATGTGCCGGGGAAGGAGCCCAGCGCCGCGGCTGTAGCGCGGAGTCCGGCCGGAGCACGGGGAGCGCCCGGAGCGGGCCAGGCGGGAACATGCCGGGCTGGAAGAAGAACATCCCCATCTGCCTGCAAGCCGAGCAGGAGAGAGGTGAGAGGAGGGAGGCATTCCGGGGAGGGAGGGAGGCATGCCAAGAGAGGGAAGGAGGGCACGGAGGGGGGAGGAGGTGTGAAGTTTACACCCTTCCTCCCCATGCTGGACGAGACGGGGCTTACCTGGCTGCCTCCAGGGCCCGAATTTGGCACCTGCTCTTATTGGAGCCAATGTTCGGAATTTTGGCCATTTCTGTACATATTCCTGTTTATCCGCAGCAGAAAAGAGCATATTGTACCTCAGGTCAAGGCCTGAAGGCGTCAGTCCAGTGCCTCTTTATAGACGCGCCCCTCCTCCTCCACCTGAGAGGCTAGGCACAGGCTGGGTCCTGTTTTAACAGGTGTGCTCCAGAGCCCCCCACTCTGCACTCCTTCACTTGGTCTTACGAAACTTGGAGGTGCGGTCTAGGCCTTTTTGTGATGACCCGTCCAGTTGGTTATTTGTATCGCCTAGTATGAGCTTCGGCCGCTTCAAAGCACTATTTATATTTAGGGAAAGGAGAGGGTGTAGTTTTGCGGTAACCATATCCTCCCTTGAGTTACCTTTGGATGGCATGCGTGTCTCTGAGTCCCTTACCGTGACATCGTGTTTTCCCTTTTCTTGTGAAGTCCTTGTTTGAACTTCTTAGGGCGGCAGTATGAACGCCCCCCTCCTGCATTGGTCCATTACCTCTTTAAAGCCCCACGAGCAGCAGTTCTGCCACCGTATTCTTTGTAGAACATTTCTCCATTTAACTCCCTCAGGATAGTAGGGACGCCCTACTGCCCATTTAATTCAATGTCCCTTTTTGAAATCCCAAGCATTGTGGTTGTGTCCCTTGAAATGCCTTTTCTGGCAGCCCTGCGAGTGCCCGGTGTGCTGGCTGGATTCTCCTTCCCACCACATTTACTTTTAAGAAGTCTGAAGGTTGTGTGTCTGCCTCCTTGCGCCCCTGCCAAGCTCTGGGATCCAGGCTGGCCATCTGTTTCTTCCAAGCCTCCTCGTTGACGCCCTACAGGTGGCTGCTGGGTCCCCATCACCTTTCCTAAAAGGCCTTTATTCCAGCTGTGCGCCTCTGCCTAAAACTATCCCCCACCCATGTAAGGTTCCTGATTGTGGCAGATACATTTCCCCAGTGAGTTGCCCTGTAAAGACGCCCTTTGAATCGTGTGTCAGTGAAGACTTCTATTTGAAGTGCCTTACGATGTCCCTTCATCTCACATTCCTGTCTAGTCGCACATTTCAGCTTCCTAGGGATGGCATCAATGCCCCTGTTTTCAATTTTTGTCTTAAAATATCTTCGTGTGGTCGCTGTTACACAACCCCTGCCTTCCAATGGACTCCATCCTTTGCCTGAACTAAGGGTGGTGCTCTGGCCTTTCTTGTAAAGCCTCTGCTTTGCCTCCCTTAAAGCCCAGGGTCCTTCGTATTGCACCCTCTTGTCAACACCGAAGGTTTCAGCTATGCTTCTTAAGCCTGCTCTTTGCATTCCACTAGGGTAGCAACTGTGGACCTATTCTTGCAAAACGAGATGTCCAATGTATGCCCAGGAGGGCCAGGTCTATGCTAGGACCTTCACCGAAGATAAATGGTATTGGAATAAAGTTAGTGCCTATCCTGAAACTCTGGCTTGAATCTAGCCCTCTAGTGCCAATGTTGGACACCCATGTCGTAAAAATGTCCACTTTGCATGCCATAAACATTCTGCTTAGGCCCCCATGTTCCTTTTCCCATTGACAGCTTTTTTGTAAATACCTGCATCTGTCAGTCATGCTTAATTGTTCTATCAAATCTCCCCTTTGAACAACGTCAGGGCGGCATTAATGCTGCTATACTTTTATTAAGTTTTTATAATAATTTGATATTTTTGTAGCACTTAAATTCCCAATTACTATTTACTGTAAATGGCAGATGTTACTATTACCCAATTTATGGTACTCCTATTACCGACCATAGCAGGATGATAGGCTGAGTCGGCTTTGTTGGGATTCGGCTTGTGGCCTTCAGATCATCTCAGTTGCCAGCTGTGAGCATGGGACTCATTGAGCCACCTTGCATTCTCTAAGGCTGGACAAATAGAGCCGGGGCAGGGCCCCACCTGGCCCCTCTGATGACGCTAGTGGCTGGCGGCCATCCCCCAGGATCTTGCTATGGTATCAATAAAGCTCGCTGCTTGAAGCTGAGGGCACAGCTCTACTCATGAACTGGAGTCAGCAATGGCAGTACTTGAGTGAGTGACAACCGCTCGATACCCACAAGGGACGCGTTTAGATTCAGAAAGAGGAACCCTTTCCAACATGGCTGTGCCAAATGTCCATTGAGTTGGGAGTTTTCCACCCCTTCCACGGTCGCCGCACTACACTGCTACAATTCTGTACTGAATATGTACCATTTTAATGACTTCAGCAATTCTAACTTTGAGCCACAAAATACACGTGTGTCGAGGGCCAAGCTGACATTTTATCTGTTTTTAGAGCAAAGCAGGCGAAAATTTGTCCATTGGAATAAATTCCCCATTAATTCGAATAAATATATTTCAGAATTTTCGGAAAATCCTTAGCGTAGCTCCACGTAATCCAATTTCCAACTCCTGACACAAGCACTTCATGTCTACACCTTTTCTAAGAAAGACAAAGCCGGAAAGTGTAGGGGTAAGCGTTTCTTGGCAAGCATCCTGCCCAAAGAGGTCCGGGCCGGCCCGGGATCCGTGCAGCCTGCACCTGTCGAGGCCAAGGCTGGCCATAGGCCCCTTACCCTCTGATTGCTTTGTTATGATTCGAAGTTGGGTTTTTTGTTTTTCACCAATAGGAAAGGCAGGTTCTTATGATGTAATCAGTTTGCCCTCCCCTTGTGCCCTCTACCTTTTTAGTCTTTATCTCGGTGATGCTTTCAGTGGGGTTGTTGGCAATATTCGAACATTGTTGTTGCAATCTAAACTTGCTTTTTTAGTATGCTTTTGAGTTATAGTTAGGTCACGCTTGGCGCTAGAAGATATTACATGTCAATCAGAGATCTCACGTTGTCTGTCCAATGTTCATTTCTAATAGTTCAATGTGTTATGTTTTTTTCCCCTATGATTTCTCGTTTATTCTTTCTTACTATGAATGATTGACTGTAATGTACCAAAATGAAAAATGCAAGTGGCATAGGGCACCTTGAGATTTCCTGTCGGTACTTTCCAGTGAAATCTGAGTTCTTCACTGCAAATGAAAATTAAATAGCAGCTCTTTCTCTGCATTCGATAGTGACAAGTTGTTTTTCATGCTGACGATGCTGGGGTGCGATGACTGCCAGTCCAACACATCTGGATAATGTTGACAGATGGTTCTCGTAAATGTCCATCGCACATTTTGCTTTTGGCTTTTCTTTCTTGTGTTTTGCTAGCCTGCTAAGATAAGTCGTTAGCCTGTTGTTGCTTTAGGGCGCCAGTGTTACTGCAAACAAAACGACGAGCAGCCATTGATGTGGTGCTGATGACACTGCACGCGAGGTGGATCAAGCGGTGCAGATTCCATGTTAGTGTGTGCTTTTCAAGTTGGGAGCTCTTGTGATGGATGTCTTTCTTGGTTCATGTTTGGTGACTCTGCATTTATAACAAGACACATGTTTGCTGCGCTCTAGGACATCACCCTGTCTGTAGTAAGGAAAACGTCTCTAACCTATATTTCAAATATGAACCTTGGGCAGGACAAGTGGTAGTTTCTGCGTAAATATTGATTTAGTGAACTTGTCTTACAATGCACATGCTGGTGTTTAACTTTCAGATTTCAGCAAAAATCTTATGTTTATATCTCAGATTCAACAAAGGTTCAATAAATCACTGTACATAAAGTGTAGCACAGGTCGTGTCACTTTTTAAAAGTTAACTTTTCACCTGTTGATTGCTGTATTAATGTATTTGGAAGGCAACAATTGTGCCCATTTTATGTTAATATCGACAATTTGATGGATGGAATAGGGGCTCCTGTTAGCTTGAGAAAACAGCACCGTAATACTTGAATTTATTTTAAACAGTTTGGGAAAATGTATTCTTTCTTGGTTCTAAAAATATGTTGGTACTCTATTCAAGCAAATTCATGTTTCTTTCAAAGTGTTCTAATAGAGGCAGTTTTTTTACAAGCGGGAACATGAAGTTTCAATAGGGCAGCAATAGTTTTAAAGAGTGCCATACTTTTTACATCCTCTTTCAAAGGTCTGTGTGTCTGTGAATATATAATGCGGTACAAAAGGGGGTGGTGATGGACGGAGCATCAGAACCAATCACACTCACACCCAGTCAACAGATCTGGGTGTGATCCATCACCATTCTTTAGTCCACTCTGCCACCCCAGTTCAGACATGGCCATATACAAATCAGTCTGACCTTGTGCCTCATGGGAACAGTCCAGCCCGAACTGCCAAGCCATGCCTTCCCTGGACCGGAAATAAGCTTCCTAGGACCGGTTTCTGGCATTTCAGCCGTCTTCAGCCAGGCTTGCTTGAATCCAGTGGCAAAGTGAGCAAGGGACTCACGTCTGAGCATACCCTGCCAACTTATGGCGAACAAAGCGGTACAAAAGGGGGTGGTTATGGACGGAGCATCAGAACCAATCAAACACTCACACCCAGTCAACAGATCTGGGTTTGATCCATCACCGTTCTTTAGCCCACTCTGCCACCCCAGTTCAGACATGGCCATATGCAAATCAGTCTGACCCTGTGCCTCATGGGAACAGTCCAGCCCAAACTGCCAAGCCATGCCTTCCCTGGACCGGAAACAAGCTTCCTAGGACCGGTTTCTGGCATTTCAGCCGTCTTCAGCCAGGCTTGCTTAACTCCAGTGGCAAAGTGAGCAAGGGACTCACGTCTGAGCATACCCTGCCAACTTATGGCGAACAAAGCGGTAAAAAGGTGAGTGGTGATGGACGGAGCATCAGAACCAATCAAACACTCACACCCAGTCAACAGATCTGGGTTTGATCCATCACCGTTCTTTAGCCCACTCTGCCACCCCAGTTCAGACATGGCCATATGCAAATCACCACCCCCTTTTGTACCACTGTGAATATATAATGTACACTAGCATTCTGTAGTATGGGACTAACCCGAGTGATGATAAAAAAGAAGAAGACAAGCGAAAGAAGGGAAAAGAGAAGAGAAGGGAGAGTGACGGCTAGTCAAGCTGTATCATTTACTTCCAAAAAATTCTATGCATATGTTGGCACCAGAGCGGTCCGATAATGATAGGCCTAACATACAGCAACCTGGTACAGGTAACAATGGTTAGATGCAAAGATGATCGTTGATTATTGGTGCATAACATTGTGAATCTGATCTACCGAATGTGTATAATTTCGTTTGTTATATAACCTACACAGTTTCTGTAGCATTGGGATCTTTTTTGTTGTTGCTTTTACCAATGCATTTAACATGATAGATTATCTGGACAATTTGTATTTCCTTGCTGAATCATTTGATCAATTTTACTGCCTAATTCCTGGGTCTCTGGCCCTGTTGAATAATATGGTATTTCTCCTCCTCTCCCCATCCACCCTTCATTCCTCTCGCTGCGGACCTTCCTCTTGTTGTCCACCTTTCCTTCATTCCTCCTTTTATAACCTCTCCTTCCACTCAAAGGATCTCTCCTTGCTTTTCTAATGTTTTCCCTCTTCAGGTTCCATCAACCTCTATTCTTCAGTCTGTTACACCTCTTGCTCTTATCTGCTTACTTTCTTCCAACTGTGGTGCCTCCATCTGAACTCCCTCTCTTTCCTTCTCATTTCCCCCCATCCTGCCCTCCCCCTCCATTCTCCAGCGTTCTCCATCTTTGCTGCTATTCCCACCCGAAGCTTCTTGGTCCAACATCCACACATTCCCAGAGCAGCTAATTTGAAATGACCAAAAGACAACATGTCTTGCGGCAATTAAAGCACAAAACTGTAAATGTATCCCTAGTTTGCCTAATCTTAGTGTGTACTCTCATGTTGAAGAGGTAGATATATATTTTGGTCTGCCTAAAATGTGTATTATTAACTTTTTTGGGGAAAAGTCATACCATGCTGAAGGATTCTTCGTCCAAATGCTTTTTATTTTTGAAAAACATTTGCAAACATTTGGTTTGTTATTCAATTTTGAACTAGTAAATTAGTAAAAATAAATTTGGAAACTGCACCCAAAATGTCCAACCAAATGACACCAAACTGAATACGGGATTTCTTCGGTGGCAGCAAGATTATGGCCTCGGATGACACAATAAAGTGCTTCAAATTGCCATGCATGTCCCAAAACATCAGCATTAGTTGGTTGCATATTTTCTTTAAAAATATGAACCTCAACTTTATTAACATCTGGTTGACATGTTGCCAAAATAGTAGCACGTTCCCTTGATTCTCCATGAATTTCTCCAAATAACATGAAACATCCCACAAACTCCTATAAAATGACCTCAGATGTGGACATCCGGTACCACTTTGCCATTGGTAATTACCCTCAAGTGAAAGGATCCCATGTCACCTATGAAACTTTGCTTAAGCAGTATCCCTCCGTGAGAAGAGCCAGGACTTACAAGCAACCTGGGTTTAGGCAGAGCCGTACCTGAAAATCCTCTTGTCATTTAGTGATGAATTATGAATGTGGTGCAGGAAAGAAGCAGAGTTGGGTGAAGGTCAGTGCAGCGACGCTTAGTTTAAACAAGCATTGAAAATGCAATAGGTCTCGCCTTTTATTAAGTTAAAGCCATTTGCTTTGCTATACAATACCATTAGCAAAGCAAATGGCTTTAACTTAATCAAAGGCGAGACCTATTGCATTTTCAATGCTTGTTTCTTTGTGCAATGCGTTTATGAGAGCAAGGCAAACCCAAAGGTTGGGGTGGGGTGGCAAAATGAGCTAAAGAACGATGATGGATTCAACCAAGATCTTCTGCCTGATGACAATGCTGATAATGAACTAAGAGGTAAGTAAGGGGTCATGTGTATCCTATATGTGGCTAGATTTGTATCATACATGGAAAAAGTTTAGTCTATTAAATCAAATAAAAGAGTTTTTTTGTACAGCAGACATGCTGAACTCTCACATTTGAAGGTGCTCTCATATGTGATAATGAAGAAAATTGCGGTTCAATGAATTAAAATATGTGCTCACGATCACATCATTTGAAACCAGTTCATGGGTCAAGAGTATTACAAATAGGTTGAGTAGATTAAGTCACTAGACCTGCAAGTTTAGCAACATTTTTAAGCTTTTTCAAGGTCTGTACCAACATGCACTGCTTCTGACACGCATCACTTTCATATGCCACCATTGACATTTGCCATAAATAAATAAAATTAAATTCCACCAACCTCTGTCCTGGAGATAACTTACAGAACATATGCTCACCCACAACAGAGCATTGTAAAAGCCAAATATGTCTGACGTGCAGCTTGTACCCAACAGCGCCACCGTTACTCACTGATAGCAACTGCTAGGGGTGGGTAATTCACTCCATGTTTACCAAAAGTTGTTCATCCCATCCTCGTCCCACTTTTGAGAAGTGATAGTCCACAACTGCAGGGTAGGCAAACTGCAGTTATTGTGCTTAAGCGTACAGGCAAGGACCACTGGCCACACCGCTCCCACCTGACTTCCACTCCACTTTCCAAAACATCCTCTTACCTCATCATAGAATCACCAACAAGGAACCTTCCATGAAGAGGTAAGCAGAAACTCTTCAACAACACAAACCTCCACAATACCCTCCTCAGGTAATAGAAAGCTACTTAAGATTTTGATGACCTGATCATTCTTACAGGGTGGAAGTAGCCTTTCTTACTCACAACTACACTGTGATTATCACTCAACGGAATACCGCTTTTATAAACCTCACAAGGATGAACGGTTGAATCGGTTAGGCTAAGATTCATAACACTGGCCTAAAAGCTACACAGTTATCTCGGAATCCAGCGTTTAATCCAGCGGGTTATTTTAACTGTGAAATTCTGCTACAAATATCATTTCAATACGGGGAACTACCGATATGAACTGTAATTTAACAGCCGTTCTCTATTTTAAATGCACACTGCCTTCTGAGGCGTACTTTAGGGAATAAATAAATGGAAGCAGATTCATACATGCGATTTTTGACTCTTTACTGAAAATGTTGGGGTATGTAAAGAGACTAGCAGCGCACACGGCTATAAAGCATAGGTGGTTACCAATTCCGGATATTTACATTGTAGAGAGCGGTGTTGGCAACAATTATATTCAAAAACGGAAACCCAATAATTAATAAGCAGAACATGTGCCAGTTTACAAATAATGCAATGTTCACAACTCCGCTTAAGAATTGTCTCTGTATACCGTCTCCTTCCAAAACACGCATCTACAACTAAAAGTAGCTAATTTACTATCAGCTGTCCAATAACCAGTGTAGACAACAACGTCGCGCACTGGCCAATAGACTTGGATGTCTGCTATCCAGAAGTCCCGTACCTGAAACTGCTCGATGGCCTTCAGCGGCTCTGTGCAATTGGTTAGGGTCTCTTTAAGATCTTCTCCGTTAGCTACCCCCAGGTCCTGCAGCCCGGAAAACATTCTACGCGTCCAAAGTGCTCAGGCACCCGTCCCGGTCAATTCTCTTCTGAGGCTGCCGGTAAACCTGTTTTCAATGCACGGAGCTTAGATTGCCGCTCTTAATCAAACAACTTCCGGTGTACACCAGACTAATTCTTCCCCCTAACTCCTGACTCGAGCCCCAGGTTCCGACTGCACGTCTCCATAGCAACTCTAATACCATTGACACAAAGGTAAGACTACGCTGCATAAAATGAAAAGCTGTATGATAGATAGACTTAAAAGAATCACGTAAATCTAAAGATAAAGCTATACATTATGATAGTGGAATAAGGCCAGATTTAGCGATCAGTTAAACGCAATGGTACAGCGATGACCATTTAATCAGAAAATAGCAATACCTCTTATTTACAAACGTACAAGTGCAGTAATAAGTAGAGCTATGAAACAAATCATTATCAAGTGGGGGTGGTGAACGTTTTTAAATAAGTATCTAGTCTTTGTATCAGGCAAGAAACTCACAATTTTTTTTTAAACCAACAATGGCTCTATTTTAGTATTCTTTCCTTAAACAGCCTCCTCTTCGATGTAAGTTAATATGGAAATTAAATTCCTTTGAACCTTTTTCCATAAATGTCATATCTGTTCTCAAATGTTGAGTGCTGGATGCCGTTTTTGTTGCTTGTACAACGTAGGAAGCCCTATGAAAAGAGCCAACTTTTGCTAGACTCGGAAGAATGATCTTTAACACAAAAGGGACACAATGCCTTTAGGAAACAAGGCAAACGCGTGCTGCTGCGCGTGCTAGCCACCGTCGGGCATGGGCGGAGCAAAGGCGGGACATCCGCCCGCCTTTGCCCAATTACATGCCTTATTTCTGTAAAAAAAACACGCGCAAGCCAATATCAGCAGGTGAAAGCCTGATCACACGCACTAGGGTGTGGTCAGCTTTCAGAACCCCGTACAAGAGGTCTCGCGCTGCGCGAGCAGTGCTGTGCACTGCAAGGCAAGGCAAGGCGCGAGACATAAAAAGGGATCTCAGCACTGCTTCTCATGGCCTATTGTTTTTTGCACCTTCTGGGGTCTTCTTCTGCGTTTCCCGCATACAGCACTTACTCAGGCCTGTCCACTCCAACCTCTATCAACGCCAATAGACCCAAAACATAGCAACTACACTCTTCATGTGAGTCACAACTTTAGAACACCTTTACCACGTCTAGTAGCCCTTCACTGGCTACCTGTCCAGTGGCGAAATGTGTCCACATTGAGGTAGCCATTAATATCTCACTGGAAAGTTCAAAACATTTGAACCTTGTGATCATTTGATCTGGTCCTCCTCTCTGTGCACACGGTTAGGAAGATCCCCAAAGAGGACCGACTGTTTCCATTGGTGGGGCCAAAGTCTGCGGAGGGATTATGTCATGAGAATGAACCGCAAAGTTCCTGAAGGGTCTGTAGATCTGACTGTTCCAGAAATAGTGTGACCACTGTAAATTTTCAATTCACAAGCCTTTCTAAGCCTACTTAAGGCAGAATAAAAAATTTAAAGCAAGTCAAGCTTAACTTTTCCTGGAGAACCTGATAAGAGGGTTAGAAGTAACAGACTCTAAACAAGCTGGGGGCCAGGTAGAATTCCCACACGGTACTGCACGACATTGAGCTCTGGGTAGCAGCATTCCACATGACTTCTTTAAACACTTTAAAACTGGAGGGAAAAAAAACAATGCCATAGAAAAAGATGGACAGAGTAACTCGGTCCAAGCTCCTACTTCGTCCACGCTACTCTTTATGGCTTTCTCATACAGTCATAATGTATCCGTTAAAGATTGTAAATGTATTTATATAGCACTTACGACCCCCAATGAGGCACTGTAGCACCTTTTTTGGTGAGTAGAATGCTACTCTGGAACCCAAGATTAGTAGTTAGTAAAAATGTTTTTTTGGTTTTTCTTGTGCATTGCTTGTGCTAGGTTTGTGCTCTTGATTTCATGCGTGATTATCCACTATAGAAAACTTGCTGTCATTGAGGCATCTTTAGCTGAATCATAGTAAGTGGTGTTAGGGGTGACACCAGAAAGGGGGCGGGCTTATGATGAGCAGAGTTATCAAAAGTGGCATGATGAGGAGTGAAGTCAATGACAATTGGCATGTGCATTATTTTTGTACATTTCTGCCCGATAAGGAAGTGACACTAACGCTGTTCTGTCTTAGTTGGTCACAACTAGACTGAATTTTAGGGTAGTGGGTTAAGGCAGCTGCTGGGGAAGATCCGTGAATTTCCAACAAGTACAATACTGGCAAGATGTATGGGGTAATTATTGCAAACGCTGTAGAAATCTGTGTGCAATCTTTGATCACAGATTTGATTCAGCATAAAATACACCGTCACTTACTATGCATGCTGCAGGACACAGCGTGTTACTCGTAGGTCACAGATGTAAACTTTTAAGCTATTTAAGCTCAGAAGGTCAATGCTTTTGTGGTCATGATAGGGAGCCTTGTGCTGTCTGCAGGTCCCAAGCTACTATTCTGGTAACAATAAAGTATGCGCCATGAAACAGCTGTAGGGAACCTGCAAGTATATGTTTGAAACGTTGCAGGCTTGTTATTCTTTGCTTCTTCAAACGTTGATTAGAGTGGTTCATGTGGGTAGTAATAAACGTGTGCCTAAGTGTCACCTAAGCTGGTAGTGCCATCACACACATACATCCTCTCCCCAAGAGAGCCTGCATGCATGCACACTTCTGAATGCTGAGTTTGGTAAAGTCAAAACACTTTCACATCCCCATTTATCTTGTAGCAACTTGTGAGGTGACTCTTGGTTTCCTCTGAGAGACTTTAGTTGGAACTGGACTCAGGCTGGTTCCCATTCTGTTCCAGCACTGAGAAAACACTGAGTTTCTAATTACCAGCCACGACCAAAGCTCTAACATTGCAGAGGACTGACAGAAGACAATATTTGAAGCTGGACTGTGCACCACAACGGTTCACAACGTGGAGTCTATACTCAACAACAAAGTCAACATTGCTACTCACATACCAAATATGTCAGAAGGTGCACAGAGTGCTCCTGGTCACCTGAAAAGCCAGGTCTTGAGGCTCTTCCTGAAGGTGTGCAGGGTAGGGGAGTGTCTGATGTTGACTGGGAGTTTGTTCCAGGCCTTGGCCACGACGTAGGAGAAGGCTCTTCCACCTGCTCTGGCTCTGCGGATTCACAGGGTCTCGGCGAGGTCGATGGAGTGGAGGATTCTTTTGGGTACGTGGAAAGAGACTTTTTCGTTGAGGTATTTGGCTCCGATATTGTGGAGGGATTTGTAGGCATGGGTGAGTAGCTTGAAGGTTACTCTCTTCTCGACTGGAAGCCAGTGGAGGCCTCACAGGCAGTGGGTCACATGCTCATGTTGTGGGGTGCCGAGGACGAGTCTGGCTGCGGTGTTCTCGATGGTCTGGAGTTTGTGTAGCGGGTATTTATTGATTCCAGCATAGAGGGTGTTACCGTAGTCCAGTCTGCTGGCTATGAGTGCAAGGGTGATGGTCTTTCTGGCTTCGGGGGGGGGGATCCACTTGAAAGTCTTGCGGAGGACGCAGAGGGAGTTGAAGCAGGTGGAGGTGATGGCGTTGATCAAACGTGGGTCCCTTGCTCACTTTGCCACTGGATTCAAGCTAGCTTGGCTGATGAGGGCTGTTAGCCCGAAACCGGTCCGAGGATGCTTGTTTCCAGTCACGGGAAGGCATGGCTTGACAGTTCGGGCTGGACTGTTCCCATGAGGCACAGGGTCAAGACTGATTTGCATATAGCTGTGTCTGAACTGGGGTGGCGAAGTGAGTTAAAGAACGATGATGGATTCAATCCAGATCTGTGACAGGGGGTGAGTGTCTGAAAAGTTTCAGCGCTCCGTCCATCATCACCTTGTGTTTGTGTTGATCTGGCGAGTCATGGCGAGGGAGGAGTCTAGAACGATGCCGAGGTTCCGGCCATGGTCCGTCGGGGCAGGTGGGTCTCTGGGGGCAGAGGGCCACCAGGTGTTGTCCCAAGCGGTGGGGAAGGTCCAAGGACGAGGACCTCCGTCTTCTCTGAGTTGAGCATTAGGCAGCTGTTGCTCATCCAGGCTGAGACGTGTTTCATTCCTTCCTGATAGCAGAGTCTGTTGTCTTCGGGGTTCATCATGAGGGAGAGAATGAGCTGGATGTCGTAGGCGTAGGATCTTATACTGAGCCCATGCTGTCTGACGATGGTGGCAAGGGGGGCCATGTAGATGTTGAAGAGCGTGGGGCTGAGTGATGATCCTTGGGGGTACTCCGCAATTGATCTCTGTGGGTTCGGAGAGAAAGGATGGGAGTCTGATCCTTTGGGTTCTGCCGTCATGAAAAAGTCTTCCGTATGTGTCTTTTCTACAAGACCCCACTATGACACTTCTTATGTGCTAGATCCCGATAACCGGATCAGCTGCCGTACACCGTCTGCTGCAGGGTGCCTATGATAGAGTTGCCTCCAATATGGTGGCCAAATGACAATCGCCCATCTCACAAAGCCCTCCTCATCTTCCACCTGAAATGATTGAAGCAGATTACCCTTTACCTGAAAGTGCTGCATTGGCTTCCAATGAAGTAATGTTGGAATTTGAAACCCTCTTCATGGTTACGAAACCAGTGCACGGGAATACCTCATGGTGTCTCACTAGATCGCTGTGGCCACACCAACTGAAGAAACACTTGAGTGTGGCCTGCCGTAACAGAGTATCCATCCAGCAAGTGAAGATGCAAAGGCGTCTGAGGGCAATCCCTTCACTCAGAAGATTTTTCTGTTGAACCTCTTTCCACTGCACTTCCTTCTCAAATCTAACATTCTGAAGTAACGAAAGGGTCGGAAAATACACCTTTTGCCCAAACACAGTCACCTTGTCACAATCTTTTCACTCTTTGCACCCTTTGAGGTGTCCTATCTCCACTCACCCAACAAGAAGCAGTCTGTAGTACCCTGAAGGTGGAGCGCAAGTGCTGAACAAAAACAATGAAAACAAGAACGCTGCTTATTGCTGTGCTTCACCACCACAGCAGTATTTACCAGGAATTCTCCTTTCGGTTCAGATCTGGGTTTGTGGCCTGCTCTGGTGTGTGCAGTAGATCTAAGAAACTTCTAGCTACTGGGTTTCATGCCTGTGTTTCACTGCAGCAGGCCCGTGTTTTAGCAGCAGCAAAGTGGAAAAGGAGACCGTTCTCAAATGTGAAGTTGGTGGGGAGGGAATATTCTACTAAGGCAGATCATATCAACAAGCATTGGCAAAGGCAATTGGTGTGGCTTGCACTTTGAGTCCTGACAAAAAAAATTAAGAACCTACTGCTGTAAAAAAAATACTTTCTGTACATTAAGTATCTATAAGATGAATAATTTAATGTGAGTGATTCAGTGTATTTTTGAGATAGAAAATAGTCCCTTGTGCATCAATTTCAAGCACTCCAGAGGAGGTGGAATGATATACAAAGCAGCCTATAACATGAGGTGAGAGAATAATACGCTTCTGTGTGGATCTCTAGCACACTCTGTGTATTATTTAACATTATTAGTTATAAAAGATCTTGCAGACGGCTCCAACGTCAACCCAGACCTAAAAAAAGCAGACTAAGAGTAGGCCTCCGATTTGATTAAATCCTTATTTTGCAGGAATTATGTTGTATTCACTACAGCTACCTGTTAAATCTGCCTCTGGGAATTTCGGGTTCCATTTATTACGAATTTGTCATATCTTTAAAAAACACAAAACAGACGAGATGTTGTCAGTGGCTGTGATGTCGACTGTCCAACCTGCAGGCCTGCTTTCTTTTCCCATCCTTCCCCAATTGACTAACTTGAGTGACCTTGCTCAGTTTTCTTATTTTCCACAAGAGGTTGAGTTTAAAAACCGGTAGAACACCGGACTGGAGGCGTGTAAAAAACATGCACTTTTACATTTTGATAGAGCCGGCCGTGGTCCTTTCATGTGGCCCGTGGTGAGTGCTCGGCAGATGAGCATAATATACTCCTTAACATGTTATTAAGACATCTCACTCATTTTTGCTTGAGAGCATCTCGCCCTATTTTGTCATTATGAGCCACTCCATACTGAATCCTGTGCTCGTGTGGACGAACAGTAGTCCCCTTCCCTCCCCCTTGGAATGCCTTATGCATAGAAAGGCCCCGCGCCGGTAATTACTTTCTTCAAATACAAGCCACTCTCTGCCTCTTTTTGAATACACGGCTCCCGCGGTGGCTTTGAAGCTCTGCCCTCTGGGTCCAGAACGCATTTTCCCTTTTAAACAAGAAAGACGTTTTCCCTGTCGTTTAACTGCCCTGAACAATTCTTCCAAAAAGTCAGAAATGTACAGGACCGAAATTACACTGCATCAAGGTGTTTTTCTTTGAGCCACTACTTTTTCGAAATAGTAGGCTAAGTAAAGAAGGCAAAACTGGCCGTTACAGGGAAGTAAGAGCCCGCTTTCAACTTTGGTTTTCTTTGACAGGTGCGCGGTGCCTGACAATGTACGAACTTTGGTGCATGCCACACAGCACCCCAACCTGCCTCTTCTTTGGTGTCGGTGCGCATGCGCGCGTAGCTTTTGCCACTTTAAAGTTCCTCCAGTACTAACGAGGCTTCTTGGTGCTCTGATTAATGTAAAGGAGGCCTCGGTGAATATATAAAACGTTCCAGTGGAATGATGAAGCAGTTTGATACTTAGTCCAATATTTGTAAGTCACCTGTTGTGAGCTTGCAAAAACATGAAGAGGGCTTAGTTCCTTATTATTGGTTTGGTGTTATTGTCCCTCCCATTTGCTTGCTTTGTATTTGATGACTTTTCTCCCCCTTCTTCTGTTTGTCCCCGTCCTGGAGCATAGCTTCATTATCATCCTTTTGATTGGCTGACGTGTATCTTCCCACTGCTAACATTTAGGGATCAACTTTTTTATTTTTTGATTAAGCACTCCAATAGAATGCATATGTCTTCATGCTCTTTCCCTAGTTTGCTGTTCTAAATTGAAAACCCTGCCCCAACCACCATCTCTATGTTACTGTGTTTGGCAGCCATGTCTCCTCAGGGATAATATGAGCTCTGGTCGCATTTTTTTGCGAGCATTCATTTATATGTGATCTGCGGTGCGCACATGTCTGTATTATGTTGGCTTATATAGCAGGCATACGAGTAGGCTACTAAACAAACACTCTGAACATTAACCATTTCAACATTAACCATTTCAATATGGCCACCACATTATTTGCATAAATACATTTTACTGCATGTCGCTGCCTTCTAAGACCCACGCTTGCTGCATTCTTACATTACACCAATCGGGGTGAAGGTAAATTGGTAGCAATCAGCCCAGCCCGACAGCATACAGCTTAATGTGCATATTCATGCACACCTCAGTATGACATATTGATGAGGAGGTGGAGAGAGAAAATATAGGATTCCTATCATCAAGCCATTTAAATATGTACAAAGTGGTGGCTATTCTGACCTCTGCTTGTTATGATCATATGTCACTTAGGAGCATTTACAAAACCAAACGACCAATGGAATAATTCTTTCCATCACAGAACTCATGCAGAACCTCAGCCTTGAAGCCTTTTGGGTGCAAAAGTCTCAATGCAAGAAACCGATATTCCTCAAAGGCAGAATGGAGCTTGGCCTCGATAATGGAAGCACAGACTCGGCGATGTCCAATGCAAGTTATCGCTGCTAGTTTTTTTTCTATAGTCAGATTAAAAACATACAAAATATAACTATAATTAGTTTAATAATTATTACAAAAATAGTGTAATCCTTTCTTTAAATATACACTCTACCCACCCATTAAATGCTCCCACCTACAAAAAGTCATTTGTAACGCTGAACTTATTACAATTACCTGGGACAGTACCACAAAAAGTGTGGACCGTAGATTGTTTCTCGTGAAAGCATTTAAGTTTTGTGATCATCTGTTGAAGTTGTGGTCAGTCATTAGATTTATTAAACATCCCTGTGCTTTGTGGTCAATTCCAGATAGTTTTAGGTCGTTTTTAGTCTATTATTGAGACTGGAAAAGGATCATCATCTATGGCCAGTGGAGTGCACTTGGCAAACTGTAAAGAAGGGCATCTCATAGATGTTAAATGCCCCATGCCATGTGTGCCACCCTAAGAGTCCTGGCTGCCTAGCAACACCATTTGGCATTCTAAGATTTTTGAACTCATCTATACAATGTCAAAAGTGATGCTACCAGGTCCAGAAACAAACGTGCCAGGTATAATGAAGTTGCTAAAAGTCTCAAATACTTGTTTTCTTTGCCAGTGGTGAAAATCCTTGGCAAAGCTAAAAGGGAAGACCTATTGGCTTTGCCAATGCGTGTTGTAACTTGTAACTAGCTCTAGTATCTGGAGATTTTTGCAGTTATTTTGCTGATTATCTGAACTTCCCCTGTCAAAACCTCCTTTTTCACTCACCTGATCTTTTGGATGACCCAGAAACCTACCAAAACATGTTATGAAATTGCTGCATGGAACTAACGTGTCAGCGAGATGGGGTTTTCTGGTGCTGATCCTGGTTCTCCTTGCACTAACTTGAGAGCCCTGGTGCAGAGACGGGACTTTTCAGTGTTGAGGCAAGAGTTCCTTATGCCTGGTCCGGACTTCCTGGTGCTGAGACGACGCTTCCTGGTGCAGAGGCAGCCGTTGTAATATAACAAGGCGCAGATCCTGTTTCTATGAATCAATCCGCCCGAACGCATGAACAGCTGATTAGAGGAGTTCAGATTTCATTCCTGCAAATCACCACTCCAGGAACTCTCATCTTGAAATCTGGAATCTGTGCCTGCCTGAGCTGTGGTGGTTTCATGGTATGTTTGAACTGGTCAGTAGCTCCTTACAAGGGGATCTCATGGCATCAGCGAAAACTAAATACAGCAGGTGGAAGGGTGCCCTGTTGAATTTCAGGTGCTAGTGACCACAGATAATGAGTGTGAACTTCAACGTATCTGACCTGACGCAGCGTGAAAGTACAGAAGGTAATATTTTGCTCAGCTAGAGCTTGCTTTCGTCAAAGTAGGAAGAGGCCATGTTCCACTCAGGATCTCGCCTTGCCTCTGGCTCTCCTGTCCTGTTTCCATGTGTAGTGCAGCAGCAGTGGCAGTCATGGGCTAGCATTGCCACCCACTTGTCTTCCACTCTTACACTGGGCAGAGGGGTCGCTGGAACAACTGTATTGATATATTCTATATTTCCTTTGCAGCAGACGCCCACCTTTACGTCGAGCTGATTCTTTTTCACAGAATGTACTCAACATTATAAGCCATTGACCTCTAAGAAAGGAAGCCTGGATTGAGGAAGGCTCTACCCTCAGAAGTCCACTTGGAAATGTTTTTAGTCCACAAATTATGCGGCAGGCTGACGATACTGCTAGTTATGAGGTCTTTTGTATTTCAGATTCTGCACATTGAGTCCACCACCCGTGCCACCCAAATGAAGCTAGAGGCGGATTACCCCACCACAGGTAGATTTTCTGACCAGCTGGAACCTCCCACATTGTTGATTGGTTGGATTGAGGCAGAGCCAGTCACACCTTAGGCTTTGCTCAAGAGGGTCTACCCTGTTCGGAGGGCTCCCCATTTCCCACAGATCTGCCTCTGTTGGAATCCACATCCGTTCTTGCCAGCAGGCCTGGCTCCAGCAGCTTCTAGATTCGTTCCCCTGATTTTATTTCCCCCCCGGAAACGTCCTTGTCAAGAGTGGATGTGCTCCCATAAAAATGTATTCATAACCTGCACTCGCAGTTCATATTTTGTAATCTGTGTTGCAGCTGTAAAGTGGAATGCATCAGTCAGCCCAGTTTGTGCCGAGTAAGCACACTCGCATATTTATCCTTTACAAATTATAAATGTATTGAAGCATTCTGCGCTTTGCAAATGAGCCGCTTCCGGGCCCCGGGCGCTGTGCGCGCGAGCACGCGGCCGGCAGGCGCCCTGTCCGTCCTGAGGTAGGATAGAACTGCACGCGAGCAGATAACACTTTCACAAACGTATAATTTGTTTCCACATACATGCCAGAGCCGCTTTTATCTTGTGCGTGAGGGGTGGGGGCAGCTGAATACATACACGGTGCAGATATATGATTTATTATTTCACAGGTGCCATTTGTCGAGAAATGGTTTGCTTTCTGATGGTTTCGTGGAGGCTGATGGGGCCACATGTCCCACGGTTCAATAGTACAAATCAACCTTAATTCGTGGGTCCCTCACACCCTTGGGCACCTGTGCTACTGCACCTGCTGCGCTAATGGGAGCGGTGCCCCTGCCTCACCACCATTTTATTATACCCACCGCTA
Organism: Triturus cristatus; assembly: GCF_964204655.1. Classification (NCBI taxonomy): domain Eukaryota; kingdom Metazoa; phylum Chordata; class Amphibia; order Caudata; family Salamandridae; genus Triturus; species Triturus cristatus. The sequence continues at coordinate 812,333,680 of NC_140585.1, read as the reverse complement.
TTGCAGATATGAATAGTTGACTGGGTTCCTCGTTAGCCTTTTTTGCTTATAAATGTGATGTCCACGGAAGGCTTGAAAGTTGTGTTTGGAAACTCTAGACAGAGTTTTATTTCCCATACATACATTTTTTTAAACTAAAGAGAACAGCAGCCTTAGCCTGTTACATTTGAATTACTAGCATGGAATGGACACACTAACTTAATGGCCCCGGCAAATGGAGCCGGGATTGGACAGCGGAGGATATATGTTTTAATTAACTTTTACAAAAAAAAATGCATTTATCATTGAAAATTCTGTCAGACAGCAAAGAAAATGTTAAATGTTCGGGATCTTGCAGTATCATTTTTTTGCACCGTTTTCAGCATAAGACTTAACAATTCACAGTCAAAATATTAAAATAATGCCGCTATAAAGTCACTATACATCCTATACATTACATCAAATGTGACATAATCAATAGTCTACTTCATTTTACGGTAGGAAGGATAAAAAGAATAAATAACAGACAGTTAACTTCTTAGTCGATTATATATTTAGTAATTAACCAGCAATTAACCAATTATTCCCATGACCGGATATAGAAGGGGCTGCAACACCCGGGGTTTTAGCACACAAGACTGCTCCTTGTTAAGATGTCCAAATCAATAGGAGAATTTACTAGATGCAATGTATGCTGCCCAAATATAGGTGCCAACCTCGCCATCGATCCCCGTTTGGTCAGACCCATAGCGCAGACTCAAGGCCTCAGTCTAGTACGGCCGCTTGGGCTTTCTGAGGAGGCGAACAAGCCATTTTGCACGAGCTGTTATTGTTATGGTGCAGAAAAACATAAAGTGCACAATGGTTGTGCTGACCCCACACCACAATCACATCATTCGTCAAAAAGTTTTCCTTTTTCCCACTTAGCTGTGTATGTTTTTAGAGGCGGCGTGCCAAGACTGAACTTGATGAGCAATGCACGCTGTACTTCTGGGTGAATATTCATCTTAGTAGGTCTCAAAACCAAGTCTTTATGTAGTAAGAGTCTGTACACCATGGAGTCGTTCTTAGCATTAACACAAATATCCCTAGTTTGTTGCTGCCAGTGTGGCCCCTTGAGTCGAATAACTGTATCGGAGCTGATAGTGGAGGGGTGTTTAATGATGGCTTCGATGTCACATTGCTTTAGGATGCTTCATATATGGGACTACCAATGTACTTTGGAGGATCTAAGATAGGTTACATTCTCCATCAAATATTTCAAATAGATCCCTTCTTGTGGATTCCTTTGTAAATGAACCAAATATAAAATTGGAATACATGCAACAATATCAGAGATAGGTTTCATGCCCACCTCTGAGTAAAGGGCAACTAGAGGTGGAACTGGGTCCAGACACAGAACTGACCTTAATAAGTGGCTCTCTACCTTCGGCAGGGTGGAAGCATCTGTATGACTTCAGAGCTCTGCACCATAGACGGCTGCGGCTTCTGCTTTAGATCTGTATACGTGCAATAAGTTGCTCAAGCACTGACCTCGAATCTTTAGTTTGCATCCAATAACAGCGGCCACAGCTTGTTTCAGGATCACCTTCACTTTCTTTGTATGTTGGCTACAAGACAACCTGGTATGAACTCGTTCCTAGATAATCCAACCTATCCATCTACTCCAAGGGCTCATTGTTAACAACAAAAGTGTCCTACGATATTATTTGGTTTCCTGAGTCTAGTTTTGGTTTTTGGCACATTCGTTGTCAGTTATTTTCCCAAACTGTACGCGGTGAAACCTTTCATGTGCTTGTGTCAGAGCACCGCATCATCTGCAAATAGTAGTAATGGGGTTCATAAATTACAACGTCTTGGTTTATCAAGCTTCAGACCATCCACATATTGCTCTAAGTCATTCAAAAATGAAGAAAAAGGGAAGGAGCTAAGACAAACCCTTGGTGCACACCTGTTGAAATTGGAAAGGTGTCTGTACATTCCCCATTCAGTCCAAAGTGCACTGGGGTTGTTGTGTCGTTGTGAAGGCTGTGAAGGCCTTTTGCCAGAGGCTATCGCAGTCCCTGTGATTCCAAAGATAACCTCAATTTCTCCCTACAGATTAAATCAAGACTTTGTTGATAAATGTTAGATACCGTGGTTTGCATTTTAGGCACATCATATTTTATTCAGGTTAGACATAGACACATGGTTGGTTAAATCGTTTCATTACCCTTCAAAAACCCAGCCAGGCCACCGGCTAGGATATGTTCGGAGGCAATCCAATCTTGTATGCAATTGAGCAACACTCAGCCTTATCTTACCAGCCCCACCCAGTAGCCATACCGGACAATTATTAGAAGAATTCTTCTACAACCATTCTCGTATATTGGTATGATAGTTGCAGTGCTTTCTGGTCTAGGGATGATACCTGTCGTCAGGATATAGTTAAAGACTTTAGTGCCAACTGGGGCCCATATCGTTGATTCAACTTTGGAGAGATTGACTGAGACAGGTCAGGACTGGCGGCTTTATCGATTTTTAGACTGCTCACCTCCAAAATAGTTGTAGCTAGGCATCGATCACATAAGGCAAATGTTGGTTCTAGTTCTATCGGTTTAATGTTGTTTGGGCGAACAGAGTAGAGGTTCTTAACATGCCTGACCCATTGTAGGTCCCTAATACACATTCCCTTGGTGATTTATGGGATCATAATACCCCCAAGATACAAGCACCCAAACCTTTACAATTTTTCTCATTTACAACACATTTCACTTCATCCGAAATAGATTGCTGCACCACAAGGTTTTTTGCGCTAATCAGATGCTTATAATTCTGTTTTAGTTTGACAAGCATTGCCTCTATTTCTGCTGTCTCGTGCCTCCAAACCGGGACGTGCGGAAGCTCCTGCTTCCTGACCCAGCACTCTTCCTCAACCCAATTGCCAAATGGGCTGCCAACACTAGCATGTTTTAATTTAAAGATATTGTGGTTAAAAAAAGGAGATACCTTGTTAATAATTCCCTCATATATGTCTACAGCTCTCCCCTCATCAGCCACTTTGGAATCAATTAATAATCATCCAGTTCAGCCTGTATTAAGTCTAACAAGTTTGGTGCAAGGCCATTATAATTTCCTAGTTTCCACTCAACTGCCCTCCTGTTAACTCTGACAAGAGACTATGGGCAAAGTCCTATGTTAGCTCCACTGTTAAAGCAGATGTTAGTTTCACGTTAGTAAGAGAGGCAATACATGGATAGTGATCGCTATCTGGGCAAACAATTCTCTGCATGTCCCTGATTGACTTCCAAGCTTCAATATTATTAATCAAGATGTAATCTATGAGGTTGGGACTTTTGCCTCCTCTGAAAGTCATATTTGCTGGGGCCTTAGACCACAGGATATCATCGTAGCGTGGAAGCATTTCCCCACCTCCCTGCTTCCATTGCTTTGGCTCATGACGGGTTAGTGTATTCCATAAAAAATAATCTTCAGGGATTGGACTCCCCTGCTTATGTCTACTAAGAGAGGTATTGAAGTCATCACAGATAATAATTTTCTGATGCAGAAATTCTCTACAGACAAGTGTAATTCCTAAGACCAGCTACTCAAGGGCTCCTAAGATTGATTCACCTCTAGTTGTATCCCATTGGGGAAGATACATATTTAATATATTAAGAATGCACCCACTGTAGCTATCCCTGGTTAGTCTAGTATATATTATATTAGAGGGAATACTTGATACTGTTAATGGCTAAATAGTTGCTAGCAGCTTTGCCGAGACCCTTGTGGCTAACCCACCAGATAGGCTGCCAAATTTCTGTTAGGTTGCTGATGCATAGTGTGAAATTTACCCATCATTACTAACGTCAGTGGTGACCCACGTCACTTGTAAACAGCAAAACATGTTCAGTCTTGTAAATGATTGCCATTCTAGTACGGACCCTAAGCCAAATGTGTTCAAGCTAACTACTCTCCGAAGGCTTTGCTGATGTTGTCTACAGCTGTCTTCTGTATGTCTGTTCCTGCTCTGATAGAGTATGAGTAAATACAAATGAACCCCCTTGTTTTTACTTGTTGAGCACGTAGTACCACTATAGTTAGCTTTGACTGCAGGTAGCCAGGCTCAGGAGTCATCTTAGAGGACATGCTGGAATTATAATTATGTTTAGCTCTTAGCCTCCATCTAGACCAGTTGTGACTTTCACCCTCTTTCCCAGTTATTCCTAGCGATTGTTATCTGCTTTTGTGATGATTCATGACCTATGAGGAGTGAACCGGACAAAGGTACATATTGGTTACACAAGGTTGGGAGTTCAGGACCACCATGGTCATACTTAGATGGAAGGTGATATGTGACTACGTTTATTCCCATTATCTACAAATCAACTGCATTGGCCATAACTAGTATTAGTGCGATAATGATTGTCAATTCTAAGTGAGTAACGAGTGAGTCATACTTCTCGTTACTCTCTCCGGGCAGTCCCAGTTCAGAGTTCGGCTTCTTTGCAGATTTTAGCGTTGTACTCAACCGCTAGGTGGGAAGGGTCTGAGAACGGGTTTCGTATTTAGGTTGGTGTAGAACAGGTGGAGGAGCAGAGTCCTCTGTTCTTTGTGTAATACGATTCAGGTTGATTCCATACATGGTGTGCATCAGCAGGCTTAGTAGCTTCTTCCTCGTTTTCATTGTATTTGAGACCAAATCCAACCATGTGTATTTCTTCTCTGGAAATCTGCCTCTGTTTCCTCCTCTTATTGTTGTTGTGAGTTTGCCCAGTGAGTGCAGTTGACCTCTTGCAGGAAAAGATTAGGTCGAAGTCCCTTATGCCAGAGAGAGGTGGACTATCCGTGAGCACTATTAAATCTCTGGAAGATAGAATTGGTGGGTCTGGTAATACTCTTTTGTCTACCTGCTCTCTGAACAATCGCTTCAGTGAGTAGACTGTGTTTTTAGTACTCTCCCCCTACATTTCCTGCCTTTGGTACTCTCTACATTACAACACTTTGGTTCCTGCTTACGCAGAATGGGGAGTTTGGTTTCAGTATCCCTGGTGCCGGTGTTAGTAATGCTGGCATTCTACCAGTGTGTCCTTTTGCTGATGATAAATGATTTTTCGTCGGGTCGTCGATTGCATTTTCCTCGTTTAGCGTGTATATCATTGCTGCCATTTTGGTCTCTTTGATATAGCTTGGAGAATCTATTTGCATCCCAACATTCTGTTTGAATATTTCTGTTAGAATCTAACACGCATGGTTAGAGCCCATCATACATTCCTCAAGAAGGGCTAAAATTGAAGAATGAGGTCCTTTGCAAGGCATGCGTTGTTTCTGATATGATTTCATCATTGATCGGGAATGTGAGTGGCGGAGTGATCAAAGCCCGTTGAGAATTCCTTATTTGCTCTCCCTGCCTACCTCTCAGTAGTGTTTTTATTTTCCTGTGAAGTTGGTATTTGAATCATTACTATGTTATTGGGTGCATTTTTAGAAGTTTCTGGAACTTTGGGCGGATGAAATAAATTGTAAAAGATGAGGCATATTTTTTAAACCAGTAGCTGGTGTTCGGGCTGAGTGGCTGGACAAGGGTAGAGGAGGGGGGGCTAACGCAACAATAAAAAATTTTACAAATTACTTACCTGGCGCATCGCTGCATTGCCGCTCTTCTGCTCCTTACCAGCACAGGCTCCCAGAATCCCCTGCGGCCAACCCTGACGCTGCTCTCATGCTGCATGAGAACATCATCAGCATTGGCCACAGCGCCCTCGATTTGCACTCCCAGAGAGACTGGGAGACTTTTCCTGCTGTCTGCAACCTGGCAAACGCAGCTCGGGTTGGAGACCGCTTCAGTGCGCATGTCGGTTTGGCTGTCCTGAGACGGCCGGCCAAACTCACATGCGCACTGACAACAGTGCCCACCACTCCCCCTCTGTGACTGCCCTGCAATGGCTCCCCCCCAAGACTCGCCCGGAGAGAAAAATGAAATAATAAATAACATGGTTTATTATAATTTTATTTTTAAATTTTGCAGCTGCTGGCGCGGTGGAGACGCTCCTTCGCAATCATTCAATGGTGTATTTGCATATAACAGCACTGCATGTCTCTCGCCCACCAGTGCCTTCTTCCGATATTCCACTACCTTGGCTTCTCCCTTGTCTGTTACTTTTATGTTTTTGGTAATGATTTCAAGTGGAAGAAGTTTCTATCTGACTATTTCGGAATTAATGTGAGATAGGTGGGGTCCCACCTTGTGCCCCAAGCCAGTCAGGGTAGCCCTCTTCTTTAATGGTTGGACATGAATGTTAGAGCCGCAGGGCCCCTTTGGTGCATGACTGTTGCATTATTGAATACCCTTTGGGAGCATTTTGGGATGATGGTGCGGGAGCGCAACTTCTGTATTGCCATTCTGCAGAGGCCACCCCGTGGCCAAGCCAGTCTTGTACTGAGGTTTAAATACACTCAAGTAGATAGAATTTTCTTAGATGCTGCAGGTAATTCCAACGTTGATGAACACATGCAAAGCTCTCTGACAGATCTACTGCTGTTATCCTGTTTTGCAGCGTCTATGGGGCCCGGGTGTCCCACACTCCTTAAGGAGTGGTTGACCGTGTATTAACCCATAGTTGTTAGTTACAGCTGCTGAGCCTGTTTCATAGCCGCCTGCCTTTATAATTTGTAGACAGACACAGGCACAGGCTTAATGCTGGTGGTTTCAGTTTGTGAGGTCTGACCATTGCCTGTCCATAAGCAATGGTCAATGTAGGGGCACTGGGCAGTGCAACACTGTGGCACCCTGGAGGTCAGTGAGACTAGACTGTAGGTATGTGTAAGAATAGACAGAAGGGACAAGTGTGGAGAGGAGGGATTGCGCCAGGCTGTTGAAAGGAAACCTGGTTGCTTCCATTGATGAAAACTAGACACTGGTGGTTTGAAGCAAAGGAGCGAATAATGTGGATTACAGAGATGGGAGAGTCCGTGTCAACGGCAGGGGAACCCCGAACACGCGCTCCACCCCTACCCCTGTCTGTCTGCTGTAAAACTGTCGCACCCTCTGGGTTTCCAGCTCTCCCTCTAGTATCACAGATGTCTCTGTCCGACTTGTGTTACTGAGGGTGCCTCCCGTTTGCCGTGTGCTTGGCTTGCCCGTGTTCGCACATTTCTTCCTGGTGAGATGGAACTCGCGGCCGCTCTGCTGAGGCAGACCGAGCATGAGCGAGGCTCCAGAGGAGGTCGAGCACCACACAAGGGAGTGAGGCGGAGGGATGTGAGGCAGAGTCCAGCTCCTAGTATTAAACACATTACCATCAAGCAATCGGGGGCGTAGCTGGTCAGTAAGTTTTGGGGGCGGGGGTGAACTTCAAACTTCCGAACAATCACGCTGGCATATAATGCTCAAACACATTGTACGACTAGCAGGGCGCATAAGAGGGACTTAAGGGGCAGTGGAAATGAAAGGAAGGTGGATTGACAGGGGTACCAATATTAGTTAAAATAAGCAACAGTCTTGTAGACTTCCAAAACAGAGAGGGAGAGCGCGTGTGTGTAAAAATTCCTGGTGAAATCCGACAGACCGCTCACCATACCCGGCTAAAATCAGTTGTACCCAACCATTCACCAGAAAATGTATTTAAATCAGGGTGGGGGATGTAACGCTTGCACTCAGAGTGTGGCAGGGGCAGAGTCCAGCGTCCCTCGTGCACAGGGAGATGTGCAGATATCAGTGCTTAGTGTTAACCTCCAGACATAGTAGGGGGGCTGCCACGGGGGGAGTAGCAGTGCAGGTAGAAATGCCCCCACCTACAGTGCATTCCTCCGCCTCCATATTTCATGAAACGGAAAGGCGATGGAATCAGGATTTAGATTCCCAGACCAAATTCTCCACTGTGAAAGTGAATATAAGCATTGACATTAAAGGGCCCTCTAATGGTCACAGAGGTCAACGCTGCGCCTGTGGGAGGTGTGAGATTTGCCTCCTGACAGTAGAAGGTCCCCGTCACCATGCCCATGCCACTCATCCGGTCCAATGCATTAGAGCGCCACGTGCTTGCTACTTAGTTATTCATGGAATAAAATGCGGGTACAGTATCTGCCCGTAGCAACTTAGCCCCCTCCGGCCGTCAGGTCATGATGGTGAACTGGAATCTAGGGGCTTTGAAACCGCCGCCGCACAACTGCATGTAAAGGTAATGTTTTGTGACCAACATAGACTACTCCCTTACAAACATACGCTAACAGGATTAGGGCACTTTCATTCCATGTTCTGGTGCGAATGATGGTCCACCTTGTTGGTTAGCAAGCTGTGATTTGATTAGTGTTCAACATGATGGAAGAAAGCGGTGGGTTGTGATGCTACCCCGAGTGATTGCAGTGATTAGACTATTTACAAGCATCCTCCCATCATCCTTTGTGTGATTGATGTAACGCCCTCCGTGGCCACAGGTATTAGCCACGGGAATGCCCAGATATGGGTCTTTTGCTCACTGTACCATAGGATCCAGCCTGTTCCTTACTGACGAGGACTAACAATGTCAAAATGGTTCTCAGGTTCCCTTATGGAGGGGCCTCGCTTGGTAGTTAGTTGTGGACTGTTCCCATGAGGAGCAGGGTCAGTACTGATTTACATAAGGCAGGCATTTGTCTAGAGTAGCACAGTGGGTAAAAAATGATGGCTTGGAATGCTGTCCTGAGCGATTGCCATGGGTTAGACTATTTGCAAGCATTCCTCCTATGGCCTTTTGTGTGGTTGATATTGTGAATGGTAGTCACAAACCCGTTCTCCAGCCTGTTTCTGTGTCATGCCTTCCTTTTGGTATTGCTCTCCATCACAAACGCTTTGGTACTGCTCTCCATCACAAACGCTTCATCACAGCTCTCCATCACAAACGCTTTATCACAGCTCTCCATCACAAACGCTTCATCACAGCTCTCCATCACAAACGCTTCATCACAGCTCTCCATCGCAAACGCTTCATCACAGCTCTCCATCACAAACGCTTCATCACAGCTCTCCATCACAAATGCTTGCCTTTGTTTATTTGAATCCTGGTTGCAACCTCAGATTCTGGTTAACACTGAGAGGAAAGATAAGGCTTGAGAGACACGGAAGCCAGTGCTTAGGCAAAATGGAAGCAAACCAAAGTCTTGTTGAGTAGAGAGTTTGAAAGAGGCGCGTCAGAGAGTTGGAATCTGCAACTAGGAGAATGCTATGAAATATGACTAATTCTTTGTTAGTGTCAATGAAAGAAATGATTTCAGATCAAGGTCTACACTCTGTCTCTGGTTTCCATCAGCATTCTCAAGTTTCCACTTTATCAGTAAAGTGAGCTAAATATCAACCCAGTTGCTCCTCATCCCCCCTTTAAATGTAAATAGAGAATGTTTAAGGTGAATTAGTTCAAGTTGACTCACTTGCTACATTATTGACTGATGGAGACGTGGAGTTCAGCTGCATGGCCAGCAAATATGTGTGTTAAGTACATTACTTTTTGATGAGATGTTTCCATTTACTTTTGAAGGCTAAAGTGCAACTTGTATGCATTAATTTTACAAATGTAATGTATTTCAAGAGTGGCACGTTTCCAAAGCGATTCATGAGATGCAGGAAATCTGAATGAAGAAGAGAGAGCAAGCGAGGGGCGGAACAGCAAGAATTAGCTGGGTAAATATTGGAGACAAATCGGGGTCCGTATTCGGAAGATACGCCTTGATTCTGAGCAAAAGTACGTTGTTACAGAGGGAAAATAGAAGAAGCCTCTATCTAGTTCTGACTAACAGGGAATAGACTTGTACGTGACTTTGCAGTGTGTGTGCGCACTTACATGCTGTTCTGCAAAGTAATACAACTAGTAGCGAGAGGGGAACGTCCTTATAAAAATATCAAGACTGATTCAATGTTGGCAGACAATATAGGGAAGCCATCATTCAGCAAACAGGCACCTCCATTTAGGCTAACTGTATTCCACTCGTGATGGGCTACTCCGACTGACTCTACTTGAAAGCAAAGGGATTTAGGTCTGGACTGATTCTACTGGTGTCAATAGAGTAGACCAACTCAAGCTGCCCTCTGGAAAACTCCAGTTATCTTCTCTCTGATACCTTAAAATCCGGGAAGAAATTCCAGCTGAACAGTTACAAATGGTATCTACTGAGCTGGAGATTATTGGTTGCTGGGCATGAGCCCATGGAACACAGTGGCAGAATCTCTCATGGTTAACTACATTGACTAAAACCAATAGACACCGTAGATACCCTATAACCAGCTGCAAGATCCACGTGGAATCATTTTCTCCATTGAGCGTGTCAAACAACCTTCATGCCAGCAACTTGATGATCAACTTGAATGTTCAATAGGGAAAACTGAACAATAATCCGTCCAGGTGATATTCCAGGGTGTATTTGTTGGTATATTTTTTTAGACATGAGTATCGAATCAACCAGAACGCCAGAGGGAGAACCTACTAGGCGGTTTGCAACCCCTGATTACAATCCTCGCCCCCTTGGTTCAAAGGACTGCACTTATTGGGGTCTTATCATAGCATTGAGGGTGCTTGTGTAGCTTGGAAGAGCCGCGAGTGTTTTGAGAATGCAAGAATAATACTTCATTTTCATTACAGCATCTCTTCGCTGGCGCCCCAGCATCTAGTTTTAGAAAAAAATTAATGAGATATTTTAGCCCTGGCGGAAAATCAGAGTTCAGATCTGCTGGACATTAGGAAATGAAAAATGCAGACTAGATTTAGAGCCGCGATCTTGCGAGTGTGCGACTTCTGCTGTCAAGTTATGTTCAGGATATGAAAGGCAAATGAGACATTTCAGGTCTAGAGATGGCTCTTTTTTTAAACATTGCTACATCTTATTCTAATATGAAAATGTGCCCTCTGGTTTTAAAAAGTGTATATATGCAAATTGGAAAGGCTACAATAGCATCTGTGTTATGGTTAGGTCAGGCTTTCTATTGAAAATGTATTTATTGTTTTGCTAATAACTTTGGTGCTGCTCAATGAATCTGCACAAACTTTCCAATAAAAAGTTAATCTATTTCGCTTGTTCATGGCAAATTTGGTGTGGATCTGTCGAGTGGAGGGCGGGGATCTATGAGCATTATTTGTTACCACAGTTCGGAATAAAATAGAATTGCACAAAACTTGTCATGTAAATATAACCATACTCTAGGACGTGCCTTTGCTTGGTTTGGTGTAAATCCATTTTGTAGTATTCAAGAAATTTAGCGTGTAGATGGTGGTCTCATGTGGGTATGAAGAGGTTAAATTTTAAAGCTGTCTGGACAATTGGAAAGGTGTAGTGATCTGCCTATAACTTTAGCATTGTGTGTTAAAGTTGCATGAAATTTGGCATATGCCCAGAATGTTTAGGTCACTCTAGGTATTTTACTTTCGTGCATATTCGTCAAGCGGTGCATGCTTAATGGGTGGGTGTCAAGCAAGTGTTCATCTGCGGCACCATTTGAAGATTCCACATGAAACCAGGCTGGCATTCAGCCCTTCTGTGGGTATGGCAAGGTTAGTGCAGATCCATGTGGGAGGGTAAAGTTAAAAGAGGAGTAAAAACAATTTTATATGTGACTAACTATGGGTGCTCTTCAATTAATAGGCAGGAAAGTTGGCATGTTATTACCACGTTCAACCCAGTGCAGTAATCTCCACTTTCATGCCAATCTAACGAGAGAGGACAAAGTTAAATGGAGAGTCAACAAACATTTATTTGATAATAACTTTGGCTCCGTTTTATGTACCTGCACAACACTTTGCATACTCTTACTATGTTTAACTTGCTTGTGATATTTTGAGTTTCATGCAGATTAGTTAAGAGGGGGAATATTTAATAGAGGTGGTAAAAAAAGCAGCATTTCCCATTTTCTCTCCCATTAGCTTCATTTCTGTCCACTACAGAAACAAGCATTTGCAATGCAATAGGTCTGGAATGTGTTGGCGTTGGACTTATTGCCATTGTTAATGGCAATGTTTTTTATTTATGTTTTTTTATTTGCAGTGGAGTGATTATTTGAAGTTAAAAAAAAGTGCACGCTATACCATATTATAAGCTTTCATAGAACTGCACAGTAAAGCTATGGCTATGTTAACGTAAAGTAACTGGACAAAGTACTTGTAGCCATGGTAAAAGTGACTTTGAACCCACTTATGGACAACAGAGGTCAACCGCAGGCATGCACTGTATGCAGGCAGCCATGGCAGATGATGTATATAGTGCAGGCAACTGCAACAGAGAAGCAAAACACAAGTATGCCCTGTTTAAAGACAGCTAGGACTCCAATGTCACTGACTATAAAAGATGTGTAAAGAGTTAGGTGAGCCACCGGGCCGAAGAAAGAAAGGAGCGCAGCCACCATTGTTGAAGATGAAGCGCGGTGTGCCGTGCTTGTTTACGAAACATATATTAGTAAAAAATACAGTTAGGCGAGACACGCAAAATAAAAGAAAGGATCGCAGGCGCTGTGTTGAAGATGAAGTGCGGCGTGCCATGCTGCTTAAAACAAAGAAAAAAAAGTGAGGCAATGTAGACGCCGGCCATAGAGCAAGGCGGGGAGGGAGCATCTTCAAAAGATAAAGCGTGGCATCCATAATCAGGTGCCGTGCTGAGCCAGGAAAACAAGTGGACTCTGCTTTGTGGAAGCGGGAGAGAGTGTTGTGCCTGCAACAGCAGCTAGGAGAAAGTCATTAAGAAAATAGTGCACACAAAGTGTAAATAAGACATACTGAGTAACAACTCATGCAACAGGGGCTGTCCTTATAGGAGGTTACAACAGGAGAAAAGGAGGTACTAAGGAGGAACTACTAAACAAATTAACCAACGGAAAAAAACAATTAAAAAAAAGACAGTCAAAGGACCCAGTACAAATACATGGGCGGAGCTTACAGTCCATATTCAGAATAAAACATGTCTCGAAAAGACAGCGCAAGCGCTACCTAGGCGAGACCTAGAAACCTCTGAATGGATCAGCCTGAAACCTGTGATTCCTCCACTGGACTTGAATTGCTAGCTGCCTATGAGGGAAATTTCATGCCCATCCATTAACCTAGGCCAACGTTATTAGCGCATGATAGACCCCTGCGCCCAACACGTGTTGCACACAGCTAAAGGCCGAGAACAGTGGGGATTGGCAGTCTGCAGCAAGTTGGGCATGTGCCTGAGCAAAGGCTAGGCCCTGCGACAAGCACTGCTATGCACAGCCTTCAGTCTTATTGTAATCCCACAGGGTCTGGCCAACATCCATTGTGCACGTTTGGAACCATAGGTGTCCAAAAGGCCTGGCCAATCCAGCGCCTTTACCTTTGACCCTCCCTTTACCTTTGTACCCCTCCTCATCATCTTGTTGACGTTTGAGATCTCTGCATTGGGCTTAACTTGCTTTGAGCCTTTCAAATACCATGTAGATTAATTAACCGGTGCCAAAGATTTTATCATACAAACAATTTATTATACCCCCCACGTAACTGCGCACCATCTTGATTAGATTTGCATGCAACTCAATTTACTAAGGGTGAGCTAAACATAGGGGCATGCCAAATTCTACTCTGGTCTTTATACTGTCCTGAAGATATTAGCAAATCAAACCTTTTTACCCCTTTAACTATGCCACTTTTCCTACACTGGGCTTAACTTGCTGCACACATTAAAATCTGTTCCTGCCACCAATAACAGACTGCTTCATTCCCAGAATCCTGAAAAATAGACTGAAAAGGGCCAAAAAGAGGCAGGGGTAGCATCCCATGTTCTCCAAAAAGGACCCCACCTCCTACACCTACACCTGCACAAAAACATTTTTTTTTTTTTAAGTAAGCTGTCTCATCGTTAAAGGGTTGTCCTCAATCATGTCATGAGTTATGTAACTTAACATGTCCTGACTATTATCATATGTATGTATGTATAGGATTTATAAAGCGCAGGAATCCCCTCCGGAGGGGTATCTCCACGCTATCTTATTGGGAGGTCAGACGAACATGTGCGAATAGAAATTACATTCTGAATAGTGCAGTTTTCAGGAGTTTCCTAAAGCGTAAAATATTGGAGCATTTACGCAGGTCCACAGGTAGGGTGTTCCAAAATTTCAAGGCCAGATGGACAACAGTTTTGCCGCCTGTCCTAAGCTTCTTAAACCGGGGAACCACTAACAGCCTTTTCCCTTCCGATCTAAGATGACGATTCGGACAGTAGACTTTGAATGTATCCACCAGGTAGCTGGGGCTCGTGCCATAGAGAGCTTTATGGGTGAGACAACCCAGCTTGAAATTAATTCTCTGGCGGATAGGGAGCCAGTGAAGCTGTTTTAATAAAGGACCCACCGAGGTATGAGGAGGTTTTTTTAGTGCCAGGCGCGCGGCCACATTTTGAACAATCTGCAGTCTGCTGAGAAGGGACTCATTAGCAGATGCCAGCAAAGCATTGCAGTAGTCCAAGCGGCCAATAATCAATGCCTGAATCAAGGTTCTTCGCACAGAGAGTGGCAACCAGCGAAACACTCTTCGCAGGAGGCTTAAGGAATGGGAACAGGACCCCATTGTAGTCATAACTTGGTCCTTCTTGGATAGCAGAACATCTACGCGAACCCCCACATTTTTTGCCACAGAGGTTGGAGAGGGGGCTGGACCTAATGTAGCAGGCCACCACCTAGGGGTCCAGACGGCCTGAGCTGTGCCAAACAAAAGGATTTTCATCGTAGACACATTTAACTGAAGATAATGGTCCGTCATCCATTCTGATATAGCTAACATACCCTTAGCAAAACACTGCTCAATATCCTCAGAGTCCTTATCAAAGGTCAGAAGCAGCTGGATATCGTCAGCATAAGAGAAAGGGGTAAAACCGTGCTTCCTGATAACCTTGGCCAGGGAGGTCGCATAGATATTAAATAAAGTCAGGCTTAGACAAGAGCCCTGGGGTACCCCCTTAGTAAGTTTCAAGGTTTGGGAACGGAAAGGGCCCCAGTTAATGGTCTGAATGCGCTGGTCGAGGAAACTGATGAGCCAGTTGAGTGCCTGTCCCTGCAGCCCGGCCTCTCTCAGTTGAAAAATCAGTTTTGGATGAGAGACCGTGTCGAAGGCTGCTGTCAGATCCAATAAGACTTGTATCACTGCTTTATTACCATCCAAAGCCATTTTGATATGATCCTTGACCCCAATAAGGGTTGTCTCTGTAAAATGGTTGGGTCTAAACCCAGATTGTGAAGGATCCAAAATAGTGAGGTTATCAAGGCAGTCCATTAGCTGAGTGTTGACATAGCTCTCCACCATTTTACTCATCAACGGGAGGAGCGAGATGGGACGGTAATTTGAGTGTGTGTCATCAGACAGCTGATCTTTTTTCTTGATAGGAATCACTTGAGCGGATTTCCATTCCAATGGTAAAATACCTTCACGTAAGGAGGTATTCAGAATCTCCGTAATGGGGGTGGCTAGAAGAGGGGCAAGCAGGGCATATTTGTATGCTGGCACAACATCTAGGGGGGAGCCCGATTTCGCCGTACTAAGCATGGCTTCCACCTGAGAGATCTGGATAACTTTAAAACAATCCAGGCCCACATTTAAGTCCTCAACTACTTTAAAACCCAGGTCAGTGGGCTCAGCGTGATCAGATTTTTGAGGAAATTCACTATAAATCCGATTGATTTTCTCATCAAGGAACACAACTATGCTGTTGAAAAGGCTCTGAGAAGGGATGATCTGCTGGGCGCAGGCTGTGGGCTTAGTGAAAGAGTTAAGGACTTTATATAATTCCTTTGTAGAGCTTCCTGCCTGGTTCAATTTTAATATAACATGATTTTCTCGTGCACTTTTTAAGTTCTTGTGGTAAGCAGTGAGGGCCAGTTTAAAACTAAGTTTATAATTTTCAAGCTGAAATTTCCGCCATCTTTTTTCCAGCACCTTACATCTGGATTTTTCCCTGCGTAACTCTACAGTATACCATTCCTCGTTTTTGTTTCTTGTTTTGTTCATACAGTGTTTCAGCGGGGCCAGCGTGTCAATTATTGTGCTAACATTGTCATTAAAGACCCGCTTCATTGTACTGTCAATGTGTTCCTTGAATATCATGGGTGTATATAATTAGCAAAAAGAGTCATGCGTGACTCTTTTTTATATATATATATATATATCATTTGTGATGTCATAAGCAGTGCATTACAGGGACACAATTTATGATTAGTTCACCTAACCATAAGTCACAAATTTTATTGGCTTCTAAGTTTTGTTACGATAACTGCCCTTTAACTATTTTTGTCAGTGAATTTCAATTTTTTTTAAACATATGTTAAGGCCTTTTAACCAAAGCTAACCATAACTTAATTTTAACCTCTGACACTGCATTCATGGATGGGCCAGTGCAATTTAGACATATGCTCTGAATTATGTCCCGGCTTCTTTAGGCATTACTTGGCTTATTCTTAGTTTTCCAGTGACCTGTGTCGTGTTTGGTAAGAGTATTTAATTTTTTGAGGACACTGCACTTGTTTGTTTTAGGATAGACACCTATGTTAGATGTTACACACACCAAATTTCTAAAACCTGCCATGAAAAGGCGAGGCCATCCTAGATGGGCAGGGCGCTGCACCCAGCTCTAGAGTTCTAGTCTGATGACTGAGCAGCTCTTCAGGTTTGTTACTGTGGATGAGATCTGTCACCCTGGTGCTGAGTCACAACTGCGCTCCCCATCCATCAAATCCACAAATGATTGGAAACCCTCCAAAAGCCACCCAAAAACACCTAAGCTCATGAGCGGTGTAAGAGTGGAACACCTCTGCTTTTTCTTGATGTTTCATTAACTTGCTCCCAAAATGTGGAAATTGTTTGACAGGCCACTTTAGGGGCAGGGAGCCCACATTAGGTGAAATACAAAGCAGCCATTTACCATGGATGGCATTTGGGATTGGTGAAGATATCACATGTGATTCTTTCTCCTCTCTGGCAACTCAAGTGCTTATGGGAATTTCACCTTCCAGATGAGAAGTCGAGGAGAATTAAGAGGATTTGAAATTGAGATGCTTTTGTGCTCATCATCTACTCGAAAAACAGCAAGAAAAGCATGGCCTGCATTCTTTGGCACAGACCACCATGGGTTGCCCACCCTATTTGAAACTTGACATTAATATAAACTGTACATTTTTGTTGTTATTAATTACTTTTATAGTTATTTAAGGTTGTTTTATATTCACCACCTGTAATTTCATCAGGGTGAAAGACTGTGAGACATCACTCATGGTCTTGTTGACAGTGTAGCACATAGCTAGATTTGTCAGCATTTCTTACCTGTAGTCTCTGAGTTGCAGGTGCATAGGTTCCCCTGTAATAATGATACTGCCATACTCTCTTTACATGTTAGCAGCACAGCGCCAGTGCTTGCTGAACTACTAGCCTAGCAGAGGCCTTACCCCATCTCCGCCCCACAAACTGTGTTTCCTCAAGGAGTAACATAAGCGTCAACAGGGCCAGCGCCAATGCTCATTGACACGGATGGCGCGCTCAGTCCAACCAACTGGACTTCAAAGCACATCTCCTCTCTTCAGCTTCTACTTGTTCCAGTGAGCCTGGAGGTATCCCTTTGATGAACAGAGCCCTTCTCTAACTCAGATCACCCTCGTGATAGAACTATTGACATGAATAAGGTGTAATTGTGGTCAGAAAACTGCTTGCCTTTTGGAATGTCTACCCGCTGAGCTTTTTCAATATATATTTCATATTCTTGAACTGATATGTGTGATATGAATTTACCTTCTTCGTTGGACTTTTTAGCCTCGGCTGTCTAGAGGCTTTACATTTTTATAGCAATTCCTAAAAATTATTACAGATGTAAGGTTTACTAGATGATATACAGTAGGAAAATCATGTCCAGCAGTCGGCTAATAATCTGAAACATCGTGCTACATTTTAGGATTATGCTAGAGAATACATCTTCCTCTTGTACCCCACAAATCTGTTCTCTGTGGTCAGTGCAGGGGCCTGGCGCACAGACTGTTGTCTTACCACAGTGAGAGTTTTGGCACTTTGAAACTTTAAAACAGGTCACACCTGGCAGAACCAGTGTAGCAGGATGCAACCCTTACAGAGGTCAAAACACCAGATTTCCAGAGTAAAGAATGGGCAGTAATACGACAAATAAATGTGGTTTCCTACAGTTTGATGTCCTCCTTTTCCAAAACTGTAATGTTATTTGCCATCTGTCTCCTCATGGTCGTTTGTGATGGTTAACAGAACCTCCGAGTCACTCCCCTCTGTCAGTACCAAAACATCTTTGGCATCAGATTTCTAGCTGGTGCTTAGGGGGTTCTTGTCACCAGACCGCCGATCACACAGGGGTTCCTCTTTGAAGTTGACCAGCAGCAGCACTGAGATGAGATCCTGTAATTAATATTGGGGCACCCTCTCTAGAATTCTTTGTCCTACTCGGGGAGGTTTTTCCTGCCCTGTTTTACTCATTTTCGAATTGGTCAACCTGTCAATTTCCCCCAGTTGACAGCTTTTGATTCTAGGTACTTGTTCTTGTTCTGTTGATGACCTTTCATTCACTGTGGTCGAAACGCCGTCGACAACTATAACGAGAGGAATTGATTTGTTTTGAATTGTTGTGATACCTGGAATCCAGGGACCCTAAACATACAACAAAGCATTATTGTTGCATTGTTTTCCTGTACTATACACACTGCGGCACTCCACTATGGCCTTCACTCACTGTGTGATCACTGGGGCACTGAGCATCTTGTTTTGGGTTGTGAATATATGTATGAAAATCTACAAGGGGCAATTCTCTCCATTTATTGATATTATGGAATCTTGTGGATTGGTTAATTACATATGGACTGTCATATTTTATTGAGCGTACCACAGGGAACCTTTTGTTCTTGCGATTATATACCACTAGTTCCAGGTTTTTGGGCAGCCCGAGTGTTTAGAAACGAGGGGGTTCTTGTCAGCCTACTGAGTTTCGAGGAGTAGATGGGCACCCCTTATCCCTTCGAGTTGTGATGGGAGATGGCACATGGGCATTCAGACTCAGTTTCAGAGCTCTGGAAATATTTGTGTTTCTTATCTCCCTGCTTCCAGTGCACTCAGATGGCCTCACACCACCTTCTTTAACAGGTCCTGAAGGTGCCCATCTGCTTCCTACATTCTGCCGCGAAGTGACAGAAGCCACGTTTGGTGTCTGTATCTGCCTGTAGAACAAAAATCAAATATACGTACTTATAAATCAGACAATACACTCTCATGTAATATATATACTAATATTTTGTAAAACACAACCTCAAACTAAATTAGCTGCTGGTGCTTAAATAATAAATGAATGAAACATTTGCAAAGAGCACAGCTGCCCAAGGGGCATCCCTGCGCTGTGTAATACAGGTGCGAGTCCAGCAGCTGGATTAGGTAGAGTGAAATAGCCATGTTTTCAGTTGTTTTTTAAAGCAAACTTCAGATAAATGAATACGAAGGGAAAGGGGAAACTCATTCCACAATTTAGGAGCCAAAAATAAGAAAAAGTGTCCTCCCTTCATGGTGCGTCGGACTTTTTGGATTTGTAGAAAAAACCTGTGATATGATCTGAGAGGCCTGTAAGTTAGGAAGGCACTAGACGTTATCATTAGGCATTTAAATAGAAACCTCTTGTGCACCGGAAGCCGATGCATTCTTTGCAGGTGCGAGGTGATGGACAGCTGCCGGGAAAGGGAGCCAGTCCGGCTGTCGGGTTCTGGACAGTCTGGATGCGACGGACCACGTGGTGAAGCAGACCAAGATATTAAACATTTGCATAGTCCCGCTGCGATGTGATCAAGGAATGGACAATAGTCTTAAGAGTATGTTCAGGTATAAATTTAAGTATTTTCTCCACAAACATGTAAAGTGGACAGCAGGAGTCAGACACTGTCATCACCTGAGGGCGACAGGAGAGATCTATGTCATATTTGATTCACAGGTTCTTTACCAAATGTACCGGCGATGGAGGCACGCCTAATTCAGTTGACCACCAAACATGGGCCCAAAGGAGAGCATCTAGAAAACAGACTTTTGGTTTTATCAGAATTCAGATTCAGACAAAGGCCCCTCATCCATTCAGCTCTTACTGGCATTATGGAGTTCACAGTTGGCCTCTAGGAAGGAGACCATGAACTGAGTGTCATCCACGTAGGACACCACCTTAAAGCGAATGGCCGGATGATATCAGCGAGGGAAGCCATATAAATGTTAAACTTCATTGGGCTTAAGGAAGAGCCCTGTAGGACACCCCATCTCAATGGCTTGGTTTACGGTGAAAAAACTGGAAGATGGACAGTTTGGCAGCAGTCCAATAAAAATGACGCAAGCCAGAGCAAGGCTGATCTACATATTCCACACTTGGCCAGGTGCGCCAATAGAATGGAATGAGACACGGTGTCAAAAGCCACCGGACGATCGAATAGAACAAACGCAGCAGAGTGTCCTTGATCCGAATTTAACTTAATGTATTCAGATACCTCTAGAAAAAGCCAATTCTGTACTATAACTTGATCTAAATCCTGACTGTGTACTATGAAGTTGGTCATGCGATTCCAAATCCTGATCAAGCTGTTCTTATTATTGAGCACCATTGTAATGATTGTATTGGTGTTGGAAGGATGAGGGGCTGAGTCAGCCCTGCTGGGATTCAATCCTGTGAACAAGAGGTTCCATTTTCATATCTGGGGCTCTAGCTCAACCTGCCAAGATAGCGTACAGGGCCCAGACAGGTTTCTCTTTCATCAGATTATGTCCTCTGGAGACTCCTAAGTGGACTACTGCATGCAACGGAATAGCTCAAAGGGAGAGGATGACCCCAAGACACCGCTGCTCCTGCTAACTTGATATCACCGCTTCTCCTCTCTGAGACCTTAAATCACAAGGGGCAGATTATTAAGGATTTTGCTATGACTAAGTGTGTTACTGCTTTATCACTCCCGGCTTACTCTTGAATCTCGTGAGCAAACTAGTAGTACCCCTGACTTACTCCTAGAATACAGGAGTAAGCCATTAGTACTGTGAGTATATGTACTACCAGAGATCACCAAGAAGCTCTATTGTGCTGCCCACTATTGTATTCATTTTTTATAGTCTGTATTTGTAGTTAATTTAACACGCGCCTCCTGCTTTGTACCTTTAGTCGAGGGTATCCAGGCTATAGAAAGCAAGCAAAATGATTTTAATAACTCCTCTTCCAGGGCACTTCGTGTTCATTTTCCATTTTTTTTATGATTTCAGTTGACACCAGTATATAGTCAATGTAAATATTATTTGTTTATTCATAGTAACCGGAGCTTTTGGAAAAGGAACGAGTGACCATTTGCCATGGAATGATGCACATGAATATGAATAGTATGGAAACGGAATTTATGAAATAATGAAGTAAAGATATTTTTAACACGTGCAAATTTGAACTCAAATCATTACAAATTGGGAAATTAGCACAAGTGGTGCCCTGTAGGGGGGCTTGCTAACAGCAGTTCGCGTGCTCTCCGTTCTAAGTCACTGTCTTTGTGCATCAGGGCTGTATAATAAATAAATGACATGGATTTTTAAAAAGCTCATCAAAGTAGTTTAGTGGGGCGCTTTTGCGCTAGTGAGACCCTTTTAATGGGAAGCTCTTGCGGGTGGGTGTTCCAAGCATGATATAGCCAAGTCTAGCGTGCCCTGCACCCCAGCGCTTCCTTCAGGGCAGCCTAAATATGGCGAGCCCGGGCTATGCCCAGGGCGCTGACACACGGGGGGCGCGTGGAGCTGTCTGCATGCAGGGCTTAAGCAGACACCCGCCCACCTGGCTCCAGAGAAACGTGCGCTTAAACGCGGTGGAAGCCAGCACCTGTCCGTCCCGCCGCTCAGCCCTAAAGACTCAGGGAGGAAGGAAGCTGTCGGACCGTCTCACCCTCGAAACAAGCAGAGGGCGAGAGAAATATGTTTTAGTGAAAGGTGGTGAGGTAGTGGAGGGGGTTCGAGTTTCCCCCGGAACGCCAGGAGAGCAAAGACCAGCCCTGGGTGCCTTGATGATGAGGAAGCAAAGGGTATCGGGAAACAGGCACTTTCAGTATTGTGAACCCCTCTGTTCTGACTTAGGGTTGAGATATGCTTTTGTTTTCAATACTAGTTCTTTGTGTGGAGGGACCCGAGGTCTACAATCACCCCGTCAGGGGCAGCACAAGCCTGCAGCGGGGTACAAAGACCACATTGTGTGGCACCGGGCCGCCATCGTGGAGTGGAGTGGTAGCAGATTTGTGTCCCTGTTGAAACCAAAGAAAAAACGGACGTCTTGGGTAAATAAGCCTTCTGTGAAAAATGCTTTAGATCTTATTGTTTCACGTAGGAGGGCATTTTTCTTGGCACAGACCCATCCTTCACCAGCCAACGGAAGCTTTAATTAATGGTGGCGGCCTTCTTGCGCTTTTTCCAGACCGCAGAAGGGTAAGCTTCCTTCATAAAATTAATTTTGTGAAAAGCAAAGATGATGTTGAATTTCTAAGAGGCTGAAGTAAATTCACGAGTTCCACAGATCGCTCATCGGCATGTGCTGGTTTAACAAGAGGCGCAATCAAAACACTTAGCCATTGTCTCAAATCATTTTTAGTGTGAAAGGCTGCACACACTCCTGTTGTGGGACCTGTGATATCATTGTGTGGTTACATTTGTGGAAACGCTTTAGGGAACTGTGGTAAGATCCGTTCAGTGCCTCGCTCAGACTGCTTAGGCTGGTGGTCGATGCCAAGCGTGCTCATAGCCGGCATTGTTGCCCATGGTGGATAGCCTCCACAAGAGGTGGCAGTAACTTTCTGAATTCGTGGCATTTGTCAGTGAGAAGATGAAGCTTCGTTGTGGTGGCAATTGAGTTAAAAGAACTCCACACGTGTCACTGTATATAATTACACGGGCTGCGGGGAGGCACGAAGTCCAGTGTCTTTGGATAAACCATGCCCAGTCTTCTTGGGTGGCAATGACTTCTCCTTCCAAAAGTCTCATTAAAAGTACAGAGTTTTTTAAAATGTTTTTAGGAATCAATTGAGTATCTGGGCAACACAACCAGTCACCTGCTGTCTGGGATGAGTGGGGCTTCTAAATGTCAGGAGCTACTTGTCACGCTTTACAAAAATCCCCCCAAAAATTAAATTATAGAACTTATTGAATTCCAACATTCTTCTGTAGTAGTAGGAGTACTGTGTTTTTTTATGGGCATATATGCCCTTTTGCTTCATTATCAAACTTTCTCCTTTGGCTTCTTCACCCACAGCTAACAGGACTATGACCACAAACCCTGGCAAGTCATAGGTATGGAACATCGTTCTACACGGGGATCGGATGGTGGCATTACAAATTCCACTTATTCCCTCAAGCCTTTTGGGGCTTTACTAACTTCCTTACTACTATCTGACCATGGACCGTAGAAAATATTCTGATGCTTACTGACTTCTGCAAGGGGGGCCTGTGATGATATTGAGCACACCCTTTGCAAAAGAAAGTTATGGACTTCTAATAATTACTTATGTTTACCTGTGGCTGCACAAGGCTACATGGTAAATTGAATCGTGTGGGCAAACTGATCTGAAACAATGTGGCAGGGAATGATTTTGTGGTCAACACGGGGTGTCATGTTTGAGGAACTTCAAAGAGAGCTGGCAGTGTGTAGAAAATCAATCCCCCTGGTATTTGGATGTATGAATTCGGGGTGGGGCTTAGGGATCCACGCTTCTTTTTGCATATTTTCCTAATTCTCAAAGTAAGTGTAAGGATGTTCGTGGACAACCCACCAACAGAGATGTGGTTGTGACCTGCATCTTTGTTTGATGGGAGGCCTCTGCTGGAAACGTATGAGAGTAAGCCTGGCTATTGTTCCTAGCAACACACAAAACTACGAACTGTATGATGAGTATAAAAATGACACCACCAGTAGGGATTGGAGCAGAGGGTCGCTATGATGGCCACTGCATCTGCTAAACCGGAAATCCGGCAGCACATTGTTAGAGCTGAGGCGGTGCTGGCAACTCTTACAACGTGGGTTAACTGTGACCTGGACCAGGGTACACATCTTGAAAGTGACCACCTTTTATAAAGTCTTCTGGGTGCATAATTGCACCAAACCTAACTGGTTTCTGCCACACCTAGACCCCTCTACTTCTTTATGTAATACGTTTCTGACCAAGACTTTGAACTTCCAAAAGGTGCCCTCCTGAAGTAGAAACTAAACTATAAACATGGACTGGAAGTTTACCTATGAGGAGATTATGAATAAATTCATAGTATCGTTATATCATAGCATATGTACTAGGCAAGGATTACTTTACTCCCAAGTTTTGGGTGAAAATCAAAATTGTCATTATACTTTTGGCACTTGTTCAATTTCATGTACACTACCAAAAGTAACAGGTCGAACCCGTTTTATGCTAGTATTCCTGCCCCTTCAAGCGCTTTCTGTGCCATGGCTGTTCCTTATGTTACATAACCTGACCGTCTGATTCTTACAATACCAGTGTACCTACTGATCAGATTCTTCACGTGCATATAAACCTGCCCCGGAGGCATGCTTGCCATTAATCCTACTTTAATGATTGCCATCTAATGCATATTGTGCCTGTCATTGTGCCCATCAAATTCTTCTTGTGCCTGTAATCCTTTCCATCACTTGGTTCTTGTGCCAATAGTCCAGCCCATCAGACACTTGGAGAACTAATACTGCCCATCAGATGCTTCTGGTGCGACTAACTTTGCCTATCGGCTGCTTCTTGGGCCAATAATTCTACCCAGATCGTTTTTGTGTCGGTAATTCTGCCTTTCAGATGTTTATTACGACAGTAATAATGCCTATCAGGTGCTTGTTGTATCAATAATCCCATGCAGTGTTTGCTTCTTGTACCAGTAATATCGCCCACCATATGTCTCTTGTGCCAGTATTTTTGCCCATCAAGTGAATTATGAGCCAGAAATCCTCCCTGAACTGATATGCATAAACCGAAAGTGGAATTAGTGCTCACCAGGCACAGTACGTGTTCTTATAGATCCCTTACCCACGGGCTACTCATGTGACTTGCTTCATCATTGGGTCCTCTCCTGGTGACATACTCACCACCGGGTGGGCTCAACCTCGCAGTTGGAGGGAGCACTTTGATATTCTCTATTTTCTTACTGGAATCTTAGGACAGAAAACGCTAAAAAATATCTCCAGGGAACCCTAACCTAATTTTTTAATTAGAGGGGCTTTGTCACATGGTTAAAAACATAACATGACCCACAGAGGCATTTACTGAGACTGTGTGTCTTTTCTAGTCTGACATGTTTAATCTGATTCACAAGATGTGCAGGAGTGATGCATCCGCACACATTCCATGCAAGATCAAGAGATAGTTACCCGACCCTTCTATACAGGTAAATTGATTGAAAGCTGGAGATTATCCACTTCAAGAATCCAAAAAAGGAGAAGGAACACAGAAACTAAACTCCAATCCCTCCTGGTGGTGTCATTTTTATACTCATCGTACTGTCCGCAGTTTTCTGTGTTGCTAGGAACGGTAGCCACGCTTACTCTCCTACGTATTAGAATATGATTGTGAAGTGCATTGCACTACACACTCTAAAACAGTGAGGTCTCTAAACATAGACATACCATCATCTTAAAGCCAGGGTAAGTGACCAGGTGTGACTTAAAGTACCTGAAAGGACTAGTGTTCAAAATATCATTCCGTCATCTCATTATCCAAGTGCGCAGACACAGTACATCACATATCCACACACAAAGAAGAGAGCAAATACATGAATGCAAGCCATCAGGCTCCTAGTGTTTCAGGCAGGGGACATACGTGGCAACGGAGATTATCCAGGCTCATGGGGCAAATGCAGGGGCTTGCTGAGATCAAAGAGCAAACACTGTGAACACATGGGAGAGGTAAGCCTAAATTTCTAGCAAAGAAGAACAAATTTATCAACAATATGACTCTGGAGTCACGGGTATTACTTACTCCTCCAATGATTAGCAGGGACTTCCCAACTGCTCGTGGACCACATCTTCAGAATATGGTGGAGAGGCAGCTGAAGCCAGTCCTTAAATAGTGCAGTGTGTGCTCTGATGATCATTTACACCTTGAATGTTTTGGGAAAAATGGCTCCCAGCTGGTGTGGAACACGGCAGCCATATTATAATAGGTTTAACTGCTACATGTTCTCATTTTTCTATCTCTATTCTTACGTCCGGATGTAGTATTCATTGCTACTGATAGAAAAAACTCATTGCACGATCCTTTGTATCTTGACACAGAGACAAAATCAGTAAAATGGACTCATAGAATGAGGAGGAGATAGCCATAAGTATACACGTAAAGAAGAAGGCTTGCTTCAAGGCTGGACCGCTGAATTTGATGGACCCCCCTAATGAGGGCCGGAGCCCTGGCCATCTTGAAATTCTCAGCAGACCTGCATAAGCGCGTGTCAGACTGGACCGCAGTTTTAACTAATCTGCCCTAAAACGTGAAACGTGTCGGCCTTCTGGAAAATCTCAGGGGGCCATCTAATATTGCACAGTACAATAGCTTTTATGTTTTAGAAGCAGCACAGTCGTCACGTAGACGGTTATCCGTATATTCCTGTCATCTCAAATAGATGGAACTAGGCTAATGTGGGGGATGCTAGCTCAATCCTCCTCACCAGATGCTTCTTGTGCCAGTGATTCTACCCATCAAGTAAATCTTATGCCAAATATGCTCCCCAGTCAGATGCTTCTTGTGCCAGTAATTCTGCCCATCAGTTGCTTCTTGTGCCAGTAATTCTGCCCATCCAGTTAATCTAGTGCCAGTAATTCTCCCTATAAATTCTATGTGTCCCAATAATTCTGCCCATCGGATTTTACTTGTACCAATAATTCTGCCCATCGAATTAAATTTTTATTTTTAAAATGTTTGTAATTGTTTTTTATAGTTTCATGAAAGGTTGATAAACAAAACAGTTTATAAACAGCCCGTATACATGTTTGTTATCCTCTGATACAGGTGTCCAATACAGTGTACAACATGGTTGTGAACAGGATACAATTATACTTAAAAGAAAAAGGTTTAATCTCTGCTATTGGGTAAGGTGATACAGAATCCAATATATTGCGAAGGAGAAAAACAAAGATAAAAGTGGGGTGGGGGGGGGGGGGACAAAAGGATATATTAGGTAACGAGGTTTCAACCAGTGTGTACTTATGGAATTATGTTTAACAGTAAACCTATCGAATTAATCTTGTGCCAACAATTCTCCCCATCAGATTCTACTTGTACCAATACTTCTGCCCATCAAGTGAATCTCGTGCCAATAATTTTCCCCATCGGATGCTGCTTCTGCCAGTAGTTCTGCCCATCTAATGAATCTTGTGCCAGTGATACTCCCCATCAGAATCTTCTTGTGCCACTAAATCTGCCCATTGAGTAAATCTTGTGCCAGTAATGCTGCCCATGAGTTGCTTTTTGTGCCAGTAATTCTACCTATCCAGTGAATCTTGTGCCAATCATCATCCCCAACAGATGCTTCGTGTGCCAGTGGTTCTTCTGCCCATCAGATGCTTGTTCCAGTAATCCTATCCATCGGTTGCTTCCTGTGCCAGTGATTCTGCCCATCAAGTGAATCTTGTGCCAATAACTCTCCCCATCACATGCTTCGTGTGCCAGTCATTCTGCCCATCACATGCTTCGTGTGCCAGTCATTCTGCCCATCAGATGCTTCGTGTGCCAGTAATCCTGCCCACGCATGGCTTTCGTCTCGGTAACACTGCCTCCCAGATGTTTTGTGTGTTAGAAGTCATGCACACCTCACCCTGGGGTGTGAGTTGGCTGCAGACTCTTGTCTGTTTTTCCTGATGAGTTGAGATAACTTCGTAAGGCAAAGCGGCTTGTGTCCTGGTGCATTTCTGTACAAGGCTTCGAGGCGTCGCTGTGAAGGGAATGTTTTATTTCTACGTGGGGACGCAGGACTGCGCAGTGCGTGAGTGATTTGTGGTGCGGTTTATCGAGGCTCCAGGTTTGCCGCAGGTGGTGGGAGGCGGCTGGAAGGTGCTGGTTGCATGACAACTCGAGAGAGAGTAAACCTGTGCTCCTGGTCTGTACCGAGCGTGCGATGGTTTGTTCCCCGGGGGCTCGTCTGGAGAGACCGAAGCTTTGAAATGCACCAAAACATGACCTTGTTCATTCAAGGCCAGAAACCATGACTTGGAGTGCTGTCTGCGCTGTGACTGCTATCCGAGTTCATTGAGGGTCACAAGACATCTGTGCATTTTCTGGACAATGAGGGATAACCTGGAACGCGGTTTAAACGCTCGTTGCTACCACTGTAGAGAGGCAGGCTAGCTGGAAGAAGCTGAATTTGTAAAAATGTAAAGAATTCTTAACGAAGTAAGTTTCTTTCCCAACAAGGCTATTTTGAGACTGACACAACAGGCCTCCGTGTGTGTCTATATATACAGACTCCCCCCAACTGGAATATACACGCGCCTACCACGAGCGCGCATCTTCAGAAATAGGCACGAGCGTACACAGCCGTGTCACGCTTGTGTCCATCTCCTTACAATACAGCTTCATACAAACATCAACAACAACGCATGAAGTGTAACATGTCACGCACATGCATGCAACATTATGTATGGCCTCCAGAATCATCTTCCCCTGCTTTCACCTGCTAACGGGTGGCAGAGGAGTGATGGTGGAGCCATACATAACACGGCCCCATCCTCGACCAACCCCCGCCACTTCCGTGCCTCCATTCCCCGCCTACAGCCCTGCTTCCTGCCATCAGTCAAAGCGGAGGAGCAGCGCGGCGCTGACAGGCTCTCAGAGGACCGCCGTCCGGCCCTAGAGGGCATTCGCCACACCACAACAGTGGGTAACCAGGTGTGTTACCAGCTGTTGTGATGTCACAGCAGTGGGTTATGAGATTCAGAAACTGAAATAAACGACAGGGGCTCTCTGAGAGCCATGCATAACAAACCCGTTGCTATACTTACTTGCCCTGTGTGACACCTTCAGTTAATCTGGTGTTTTTGGCCAACAGCACTTTGCATGTTTGGGGCCTGTATGGCCAACTTTTAATAGGAAAAACAAAAGTTCACATTACACTGTGGAAAGCACTGGCTAACATTTCAGGAATGGGATAGCAGGACGGGACGACTCGGCAGCTACTTATCGTCTGTCTTTCATACTTGATTCATACATGCATTAGTTTCTGTGTTTTTGAAAGCATGCCTGCCCCACAGCCGGGGGGAAGGTCTCCAGCTGTTCCCAGTTATTGAACTTTGCTTAATTAAAATACTTTGTACTGCAGGGTTTGCAGAGTCGCTAGTGATCTTGCCTTGAACACGATCACGCAGTTTTAGTAAATGTAGGTTACACGGCCGGAACGGAGGAAAGCTTCACCGTATGCAACAACATTGCTAGACATAGAAGAGGTGTGATCTGATTGCAAACTACCTTTCCAAGATGTGTCCTTTTTGTAACCAATCAGATTGCCCAATGAGTCATACCCCGTCAGCATAGGTGCACGGTAAGGAAACGTCCCTTGAATTCAGGCAGCGACGACTCATGCTTTCACCATTTTAGAGCTAATAAAAAGAGGTTAATATTTCTCTTATTTGTTGTGTTATAAAAAACATTATTTTAATATTGTATATTTTATTATTCATTATTTATCAATAGTCATTGTTACTTTATTAGCCCGATGTTATTTTTATGTACATTATTTATATTCAATATTAAAGTTAGCTGATATTATTTTGTATATGTTTATGATCTTTGTTGTAGTTTTGTTGTCGCTGCTGTTCTTTTTTTGCTGTTCTAAGCGATAAATCTTGGTTTTCTCCAGAGGCCAGTTATACTCGGTAGAAATACCAACTCAGGATGATTGGTTGCCTCTGTCATTCCTCACATACATGCATCCGGCGGTGAGTGACAGACATGCATGTGGGTCAGGGGACGATCAGTTACCCACTAAGAATCTGCTGCTGTGCACACATTCCATGGTGCTGGGCAGCGTGAAAAATGAACATACTCTACTTGCATTGACCACAGAAATCTGACCGTGCCAAAGGACCCCGAGTGTGTTAAGGGCACTCCTAATACACCGAGCACTTGAATACACAGAGCACTTTATAATGGTGAAGTGCAGTGAACAAATGCTGCGGGCGTAGAGGTTTATCATTGTAAACTGGTCCCTCGAGAATTTATGGATCTAAAGGGATCCCCATATCATGAAGATGCAGAGGCTTCTGGACTCACAGCGGAACAACGCCCCCTCCCCCTCCCCCAATAAGGTCTATTATTGCACGTGTGCACTTTGGATTTGGTAGCTCTAAGTACATACAACAATGGTTGACCTGGTTGGGTGTTCTATCCCACTGAAAAGATACTTGTTAATAATTGTTAGAACTCTATCTTTTATACTTGTATATTTTTTTATGCTTGAATCCATTAATTGTGGGGAACCTTCAAATCATTCTGAAATGTTCCTTCCCTCTCCTTCGCGGCCTCCTATGTATATATAGAAGGGACATAGATAGCGTTACAGTAGAAGTGCACAGGCTTAGTTCACGCGCGCTTTACTCAACAGGCGCTTGGAATAGTGTTTCATTTGTAAACATCTGAATGTATGCATTCCATATTGGTTTACTTGTGCTGATGTTTGAGAATGTGTCAAAGGGGACTGGTGGCACAAAATACGAAGGTATAAAAGTCCCCCTGAACTGTCTTTGAATCTCAAAAGTTGAACTATTGTCTGTGCAATGCAGAGTTCTGTGGAACAACCATATGTAATTGGAAGCAGCTTATAAAGAAATAACTTTAATATTTTCAGTGTCATCAATCAAAGACTTGAGAAGAGTGGGTGGCACCTTTCGACTTTACTTACTGGCAGGCCTGCCAGTGGCGGCTGGTGATCTGTGGAAGTGGTAGGGCATAATTTTTCCAGCAAGTGAATTAAGCCAGCCAGCTGGACTACTAGTAGGGCTGGGAGTGGTTAAAGAGAGATAAGGCAGGGGATTGGTGAGGTTGTTCTCCCTGTCAAATTTTGGGAAAAACTGTCAGATAGTGCATTTATTTTACAAACATTTTTCACCTGAATTTGCTCAGAAGCCATAGTCTGTAAAAGGCCACTCATTAAATATGTAAGTACTTTTATAGTGTGTCAAGCCAAGGAAGCCGGAGCCTTCCTAAACTAACTTAAGTTTTTTCCAAATGTGCAGTGGGTTCTCCCCACCCCTGAAAGCCCATAATTCCCCATATTGTGCCAAGGACAGCATTTTGTCTTAGGTGCCCCCCTCCCCCCCATATTAAATGGGTGCCTCTTTATGGCAATGATTACTGCCTGTGCCAGAATTTTGCCATTGTCGCCATCCATATACCATGGATGACCTGTGTCCAAAATGTACCTGCAATATGTCGGTGCCAGCATTTTACCATGGCTGTCTGCCCCGCTCCACATTAATCATGCCAAGAATTATGTCCGGCATGCTAGCACCAGTATGTTGCTAGTCGTGTAAAATTACCTTTAGTGTGCCAGCCTTATGCCAGTGGGGCCCCTTATGTCATAAATGACCTCTAATATACTAGCTCTAGCATTTTGCCATGAGTAGTACCCATGCTAAGAGATACCACCAATAGGCCAGTGCCAGCATTTTGCCATGGGTTGCCCTTATGCCAAGAATAATGTCCAGTGTGCCCACTCCAGTGTTTTGCCACGAGTTTCCCACATGCCAAGAATTACTTGTAGTAAGCCAGAGACAGAATTTTCCTATGGATGCCCCATATGCAAGAAATTCCTCCAGTACGCCAGCATTTTGCCATAAGTGTCCCACACGTCAAGAATTACCTTAACATACCATACCAACTCCAGCATTTTGCCATGTATAACCCACATGGCAATTATTGTCTTTAGTATGCCTTGGCAAGCATCAGGCTCGCAAGTACACACACATACACGTGCACATGCACGCACTCACACACTCACAGCCACTCACACACACATGCATTTTTTTTACTTACTTTCAACTGGCTGCGCCTCTGCATTTTAACTCCTCGGCTACTGGTCCATGGGCCCTCAGAACAGGCACACCGCTGAGCCTGCCTCAGGCACTGGAGCAAGAATCCTAGGTGAAGCCTGCAATGCACATTACTGTGCACTGTGCAGGCTTCAGCTTTAAGCCTGAGTCTTTTCACCTCATCCCTCCCGTCTCGTCAGAGTGAGGTGGGGTCCGTAAGGTTCCTGGCCCCACACCACCCTGAGACGAGCTGGAAGCGGGTCAGGTGAAGCCTGATTGACAGGTAAGACTGGGCCCCGCAGGGCTTCTCCCTGAAGCGCCTCGGGCTACCTACAAGGGGGATGCTGGAGTCAGAGCATCACAAATGGGGGGGTGTCAGACCCCTGAGGCAGGGGCTGGGACTTTGCTGAATTCTGCCGATCTCTGAAGTGCTCTGTGTAAATACTTTCGGCTTTATAAGTGACTCAAATCGAGTTAAAAGAGAAATCCAAAATTATACAGCCACGATGCGGCGTAGTGACAAGACTTCGGAGTTAATCATATACCCTTAAGGGAGCATCCTTCATGCACTGTGTCATCAGTGCGCGCGCTCAGAATTCTCAGTGCCTTATTGTAAAATTGGATAAACAAGGCCCCCCTTTAATCCCGACTGTGGGTGTCCCTGCTGATCCAGATCTCGTGTGACAGCCCCAGGGCACCAGGGGTTATTACAGAGGCCATTTGTAGCGGAGAACCTCTCCCTCTCCTGCCTGTGCGCCCTGTTACTCCGAGGCCCGGCTGACGACACCGAGTGATGTGCAGTTTCCACAAGTGCATCACTACGGTGACCCCGTTCTCCCAGCAACAGCATCCCCACATGACCTGGCAGGTAATCTCTTACATGGCATCCGCGTGCAGCCACCGCGCGCCTCCGGGCTAATTAGCATGAGGGTTGATAGAAACAACTTGCGTATCTTGGCCTCTATAAATAGCTCGTGGGACGTCTGCCTGATGGCACATTGTCTAGGCCAAGCAGCAATCGGACCGTGCTGTCTAAGGCCCGTCGGTGCCAGCGGCATTTACTCCCTCGCAGTGGGAGGGGCAGCCAAGCCACCAACATGGCAGGAGTTGAAGGAAGTGATATCACACGCCCTTTCACCTTCAATTTCACTCACACACATACACAGGCTTACACATACACACATTCACACTTACGCACACTCTCTTGCGTAAATACACACTCACCCAAGAGCACCCACACAAAATACATTTAAAATCATTTCTCTACTCACCTCAGCTGCCGCGGAAGGACATATTCCAAGTAATTCTACCGCAACTTTTATTAAATTGACACTGAAAAATGAAACATTATTCACTATTGGTCTAATAAAAAACTTGAGCGAAAACAGAGTGGAGCCCCAACCGACGCCCATGAGGACGAACTAACACTGTGTTCCTGGCACTGATTTTGCCACCTCTGAGGTCAGGAGTCACAAAGACAGTGCCATGGGTCTCAAGGGACAAGCCAGGGGTCTCAGCTGCGACCCCTAAATGATCAGAGACTGACCTCATGTGTTTGCTTTTCACATACTCTGCCCCATATTAGAAATGAACTCTTGATAACTTTAATAATAAGTCCCCTCTTATGCAGATTTTTCAATGGTTTATGGCTTTTGAAATATGAAATAAAAATGTCCTTTACCATTACTTTTGTGGTGAATTCCTTTATTTTCTGTGCAAATCAAGTTACTTTAGTGTTTTCTAACCACAGCTGACACTATAGCACTACCCGCTGCTAAGTCTGCGATAGGGCAGGTTGAGCGTGTCAATAACGAGACTTGTAAAGTGCAATAAAGTGCCCTGGACACCCGCCAGGCCTGTCTCCACTTGGTGCGGGGGTAAGATTGAGGAAGTTTCCCCTTGTGATAACTGGGCGATTTTCCTCTTTGCTTCTCTGTGTAGTGCTAGCTCTTTGGGGATGACCAGTAGATCGTGTTGCAGAATCGGATAAACTATGCGTGACTTAATCCTGGCTGGAGTTCTTGTGGATGCTTTGCTTTTCCGAGAAGGAGCTGTGTTATATCATGTAGAACCTGTATGCGCCTGCATTTGTACTCCCGTACTCCGAGAGCCCCAGCTGACGACACCGGGGGATGTGCAACTTCCAAAGATGCATCACTTGGGAGACTCTAGTCTCTGAGCAACCACATCCTCACATGCCCTGCGTGGTATTATTTTACATACTATCACCTGCAACTGCGCGCCAGAGATGATGAGCGCATCTCCATGGAGTATACTGTGATGCAAGTGAACTTCGAGCAGCCTGACATGATGTCGTTAAGATTACTGATGACATAAGGTACACCTGAGAAAATAATACCATTCTGCTCTTAACTGCAGTCCATGTAATGTCTGCCCCTCACATGCCTCCCTTGGACCCAATTGGGACACCGTTCCTCTTCCCTCTACAGCAGACTGCTTGATGCTCGTCAATCGATCATCCATAGAGGATAGGAAAGGTTTTGATGATATTCTGGAGACAATCAGGAGGCCTGATGCATATTAAGCATAGGATGGCACAAGGTCATTCAGAAACCTTTCTGCTGCTCAAGCTTTCACAGATGTTATCACTAAATAATTGCCTACCCTGTGGATTGTTGTTGCAAAGCGTGGTTTACTGTCCCACACATATTACTTCCTTGTGGTTTCCAAAGCACCAGACCAAAAGAGCCTCACTTAAACATGTTCTGGTGTTCTAATGTTTGGATGACTGCCGTGAATGTACTCTGAACATGTATTTTCAAATCTTGAAGGTTTACATTTGACTCTGTTGGTCCAGGGCCAGTCGCACTCTGGAGTCCACACCCTGCACCAGCCTGTTGCCTCCTGCAGCAGTATTCTTCTGAATCCCCGCTGCCACAGGAAGGGGAGGATCACTTGGGTATCCCACCCAGTCAAGTTGTGTGACTCAAGCCTGAAAATAGGGCAGGTCAAATAAAATATGTAAATGTTTATGGAAGCCCTTGGGTACAGACTACAGTGTGTGGCACTTGTTTTGCTCATTATAGATTAGCCTCAGATCAGGTGCCTTTTACAGAAGAATTGCTTCTATTAAATGAAAAATGTTTACCATTATGTGCGAAAACTTCACCAAAACAGTCCCAAAGAACATTGGTTTACATCTTAAATGGTTACAGCTAAGCACTTAAAAACACTCCAAACACACCCCAGAGCGTACACGAAGAGCATTTTATGGCCCTGGCTACACCATGGCCTTTCCAAACGCTCATTTAGAAGGGGAAGAGGTTTCACCATCCCTGGCCTCGTTACCCAGGCTTCACAAAGGTGTATATCTGTTCTAGGTTTTGCAGCGGGAGTTGGCTAAGGATGTAGACTACCGTGCTTGTTACATATGTTCATTTGCATTTGTTCCTTTCCTCTTTGAGCCTTCTTGGCCTTTAATGTATTCAAAGGTATTTACATTTATGCCTCAGCGCCATCATAACATAATCCAGGAATTACTACAATTAGGCCAGTGCCAACATCATGCTTTGATGGGCATCATCAAGACATGTATGGTTGCAGTATGTCATGGCTTACCATTTTACTGCTTTGTCCAGCATTATAGCAGGTGTGGATGCCATAGATGTCTCTAATACGTCAGGAATCATACCACTGTACAGTGGACTCCCACATTATGGCAATTATTAATATCGTACCACCAGAACCATCAGTGAGCCATGAATGCCAACAGTATTCTAGGAATAACAACCACTGTGTGAAGATGTACAGTATGCAATGTTGGGCACCAATGTGCGGTGTATATCCACAATATGCGAAGAATGACCACCAAACTCCCAGGACAACTAGTATTCCATTTATGGGCACCACAGTGTCATGAATGCACATATGTTAGGAGTGATAACCGTTGCCTGGACCAGCATTATGCTACAGGTTTGCACAACACATCTCGGAGGCACACAATATCCCAGGAATTACATACATTTTTCCAGGACCAGCATTTTACCAGGGATGGGAGCATACCATGAATGCCGAAAAGTTGTCAACAATTAACACCGTTGTGCAAGGACCAGCACTTTACAAATGATGGGAAATGGGTATCCTCCTATGGATGCACATAGGATGCCAAGAATTACTCGCGGTTGTATGAAGTTACTATGCATGCTTTTACCACGCATGCCATTACCATGCAATTTTTACAATGCACGTATTTACCACACACATGCCTATACCAAAAATGGTAGATGCCAAAGAACACCCTTCCTGACGGGTTGGGGCTCGTATGCGGAGGTGCCACTGCAATAGTTTATCCAACAGACAACCCACTCTCAACATCCTTGAGTGTAAAAATGAGTCGCACCATCCAGTCATCTAGCACCAGATCATCGGATGGTGTGGCTCGATTTCAGGCGCACGGATGTTGAGGGTGTGTTGCCTGCTGGGTATGTGTGTCTGATATATATCAGTCATAAAACCTGGGGAACCGGGCCTGCAATGTTGCAGTGGTCCTTGTGGGGCTCCAGCAGCCCACATTAAGACGCCAGCCAATTCCCTCCATCTAGGACTTGCCAGGACGCTCTGGGATGCTTACATTATATTTATTAACACCGTCTCTATACCAACGCATATGGGCATATGCCTTGCTCACAGTATGGATCGATAGCCGGCATTGTAAATTGCATACACATTGTCACGGCAATTAACAACGGACTACAAAATGTGCAAGGTATAAGGAGAGCAGTAAAGAAGGCCGCCATTTTGGCATGTATATATTACAACTAAAAAACCATGTGGGAACTGATTTCATAATCGTATTATTCACTAATTCATGACATATTGTAAAAAATTTAACATACTTCATCATATACTAAATTACTTTACATTTAGCATGATTTACTAATCATTAGCTCATAAAATATGAGCCCCTAATGAACTACCTTACTATTTCCATAGCACAATGTGTAAGGGAGCAGAGAGTAGGGAGAATGTACATACAAGATCACATATAAAATGACTGCATCCTGCATCATTCTTAGTGCTACGATGGCACCATCCTCCATTCTATAGCTTCAGTCAAAATCGGTGCAATTGCCTATGTGGGTATTCGTACCGTATGCTGATACCTGTTTTTAATGCCATGAATGAATCCATTCTGACATCAGTTCCATACTCTTACTCAAAATAGCGTTTTATCGCTTGTTTGTGTTCTAACACTCTTTTTTTTAGCTTTGTGGACAGTGCTACCAATGTAGTACTTACCACATGGGCAGCTAAGACAATAAAAACCAAAATCTGTATTGCAATCAAAGCTCCCCTTGATTATATGTTCTCTCTTACTGTTAGGGACCTTAATTTTGGTACAATTAACACAGACAACACATGCCTTGCACGTCATGCAACATGTAAATCCTCCTTTTTCTATATTCATTTGGCCACTACTCCTATGTGATGTAATCATGTTGTGGCTCAATTCATCTTTCAGCGAATTGCTTCTACTAAATGGTATGTGGGGTGTATAATGTAGATGTGTTTCAAGAATATGATCAGTTCTCAAAATGTGCCCATTTTCATGAAAGATTTTTCTTATATTGAATGATTTATTGGAAAATGTAATGAATCTAACCTGGTCATCTTCCATATCTTTTGTCTTTGCCCTGTGGAGGAGTGGGTTGGATCTGGAGAGGGTATCAACTTTTGCAATAGCTTGTTGGATGGTTTTATTACTATACCCCGCTCCTTAAGTCTCCTAGTCATCACCTTCCTTTCCCCTTCATATTCTGCCTGAGTGCTGCAATTCCATTTAGCCCTTAATAGCTCTCCATAAGGGATGCTGTAGATAAGACTGGATGGATGTGCACTTGTAGCCCTCAACAGGCTATTCCCTGCCGTCTCCTTCCAATGTAGTTTAGTTACGACTTTAGATGCTTACAACTTATGGAGACGCTTGACTACGCAACCGGGACTACCGTACACACTAGAAGTGTAGTGTGTCCTATCTAATAGAAACGTCGCTAAACTCGCTGACAATTAATCAAGGACATATGCGGTTGCACCTACTGAGCACATAGTTTGGATGCACTGGTTATAATGATGATCGATGGCTACACTGCTGACTATTTATCGTGAAGTAACTCACTTCTCATTGTACTTGTTCGATATATCTTTTTTGCCCTGAAGAAGCCTTGTAAGGTGAAACGTGTTTGCTGCGCTCCTTTCAAAATGTACAAAATAAAGCTCAAGACTGAATTGGACTAATGAAGAACCACGAGTATTAATTTCATGTGATAAACCTAATGATGAATGTGCTGTATTAACAATATCTGTGTTGCCTCTCAAAAACCTTTTGAACGATTATATATGTTTATTTTGGGGAAAAATTGTAGAGGAGGCCACCCAAACCTCCCATCTTTTAAAAAATCAATATATATACATATATCTTTTTATTTTTTATTATTGGGGGTTTTCCCTCCAAAGAAGCTTTTACTAATTACTCTTACCCCTACCCACCGCAGAACCCTAAAATACCATTGCCACCCAATATCCTTACCTACCTCTAAACCCTAATACTCTTACTCCTAAACCCTACAAATACCCTTTCCACCCAATACCCTTAACCACCCGAAACCCTAAAAATACCCTTACAACCCAATACCTGTAACCACCACTAAACTCTAAAAATTCTTTTACAACCCAATACCCTTACCTTGCTTTGAACCTTAAAAGTACCCATACCACCCTATACCCATCCCTAAACTCTAAAAATATCCTTTTCTCCCTTTGCCCCTACCCAACCCAAAACCCTAAAAATGCCCTTGCAATCCAATGCCCTTACCCACCCAATAACCCTAAAAATACCCTTTCCACCCAAAACCCTTACCCTGCCTTAAACCTTCAAAATACCCTTTCCATCCAATACCCTTACCCACCCCTAAACCCTAAAAATGCCTTTTCCACCCAATAACCTTAGCCACTCCTAAACCCTAAAAACACCTTCACAACCCTATGCGTCTACCCACCCATAACCCTTAAAATTATAAATATATATATATATATATATAGATACAAAAATATGTATTCTTACCTTAACTAGACTTACCAGGTGTGTTAAATATGTGCATTGTAAAAGCACCAAAGAAAGCATGCATGGTAAATGCAGGCTTTCCTTGGATGAAAACAACTTTCATCTTCTATGTCGTCAACAAACCTTTCAGTCATATGCTCCTCTTGACACAGAATATCAGAACTATTAGGTAAGCGTGAACAGTCGTCAGCCCCGATATTCTTTCCCCCGGTATATGAACCACTTCAAACTGAAATTATAGCAGCCTCAGAGTAAATCTTGCTATTATGGGAGTTTTGTTTTTAGAATTGTTAACACCCAGAATGTATACTAATGGTTTATGGTCAGTTTGCAGGGGAAACCGCCTCCCCATAGATAGGTCCGAAAATGTTCTATGGCCCACCAGCACGCTATCCACTCCTTTTGAATGTTGGAATAATGTAATTTCGCATCTCGCAGAACCCTGGAGGCAAACCAATGTGTGAGCTCATCTTTCTCAGATTTTTGTGTTAGAGCAGTACCCAAACCAAACTTGTTGGCATCAACTGTCAACACATAATCATGGGTGGTATCATATGGTTTGAGCGCTTGAACACGACATCTGTGTTTTCACCCACTCAAATGCTTTCTTACAATCCTTACTCAACTCAATTTTTGACATTTTTCTTTAACAAGTTGGATGTGGGCCTCACCGTAGCTTCCAAATCATGAATTAAACGTAAATAGAATTCACTCAAACCTAAAAAGATTGTACGCCCTTTTTGTCAGTCGGGGGAGGGACATCTAAAATGGAATTTACCAATCCAGGTTTATGTTTAACACTAGAGCTTGAAATGACATGACCTAGGTATTCCACTGTATCTTTTAAGAATTCATACTTGCCTCTTTTGCGAACACTCTGTTGCTGAAAAATGGCTAGCACTTTGTTTAGAACTTCATTATGCGTTCGTGTATCCGGAGTGTTAATCAAGACATCATCTTGAAAGATTGCCTCATTTTTGACTTCCTTCAATAATGTGCACATCCCCCTTTGAAAAACTAATGCAGCTGACTCAAGGCCAAATGACATTCAACAGTACTGAAATGTGCCCAAGGGAAAGCAAATGAAGTAAATAAAGTGACGAGACTCAGGCCCTAGTTCAATCTGATGATGCGCTGAAGCCAATTCAAGTTTTGTCTCTAGCAATTGACGCCAGCATTTCGCTTATTTTAGGTAGCGGATTGGAATCTATCCAGATCTATTTATTGG
This sequence comes from Triturus cristatus, assembly GCF_964204655.1. Classification (NCBI taxonomy): domain Eukaryota; kingdom Metazoa; phylum Chordata; class Amphibia; order Caudata; family Salamandridae; genus Triturus; species Triturus cristatus. Next base: position 812,293,412 of record NC_140585.1, on the reverse strand, counting down.
GGGCAAGGAGATCCACACATACACCCTATGTTCTCAATTTTTTTGGGGCAACAACTAAGTTTGTCACCAAAAACTATGTAGTAAAGAGGATGACAAAGCCAAATAAACAACATGGTGTTTATTTAAAAACAAGCAAGAAACTACCTCGAGGCTGCAGTCACACCGGCACCTCGCTTAGCTCTCCACGAACTGTCCTCATTTAGCTCACGCTCCATGTGGAACATTACTTTACGTGCCTAAGATGCCTAATGTCTTGTGACAGTGTCCGACAAGAATGCTACAGTCTCGTATTGGCAAAGTCAGTACCCCTTTAGATCTGTTGAGGTTCAGTAGAGTTTCGATAGCTGATGGTCATTTTTCCAGAGACAGGTATTGCTCTCTTTTTGGATGGTAAAGAGGAGGTGAAGCTCTGTGTTCTCAGTGTGGAAATGGAGGGCATGGTTGCCATTGAATGTGGCTAGTAGGCAAAGTTGGATGTTGAAAAGAACAAGTCATGGGTGAGAGATCCACTAGTGGTTTTCAAGTGTCCGATAGCAAGGGACTTACTTTAAGTTACTGTGAGTGGTTATCCAGTATGAACCCAGAAGAGTATGACTGAGGACTCATACATTGCAGCTGCTTCAATAATGTGTTAGAGTGGGGTCTTGTAATCCACTACGATAAATGCTGAGATTAAGTTGAGCAATAACCAGAGTTGTGTGTCTCCTTTATCTCTGGTTTTAGGATGTTGTCCCAGAGTTAGAGTGGGGCAGTTTCTGCCTCATTGCTGTGGTGTTGCTTGTGCATCCTTCTGGAGTGGGGCTGATTTGTCAGTTCAGTCTGGATTATTCCTACTGGAGAAGGGACAAGGCTGATTTGAATATGGCTGGTCTCTGTCTAGAATGGCACAGTGAGGGAAAACGAGGGGCTGGATTGTGGCCTTCACCATTCAACAATGGCTGAGATTAATTCTGGCATTCCTTACTCATTCCATCAGGTTGTTTGTTTTTATCTTAGCTGTGTTAACACAAGATAATCGGTCCAGGCGATGGCAGCAGATATTAAATACAAGTTCCTAGTTATAATCTGCAGATTTCTATAGGATATTTGATATGGGTGGTTAGCAGCCAAGGAGGTCGAAGATGCTCATAAGTCCTTTTTTGTGATCCTAACGCAATGCACTTTTACACAATCCCCTTGACTTTTCCAAGAGAGAGGTCAGGGGCTGAATGGGCGTGGGGGCAGTCTCTCTTCTCGCAGCCCTAAGAATGTTTGATGCAGGCCGGAAGTTTGAGAATCCAGGGCTCTCGAGGCCATTTTCACGAGGACCACCAAACAAGTGACCAAAAGTCGCTCGGTTTGAAGTGCGCACAAGGCAAAAAGATCAGTCCCCGGTCGAGTGTAGAGGAATTAAAGATGGGCAGAGGGTTTCTGTGGTAGGGAGCGCTGAGCCCTACATTATGAGCACCAGCACCCACCGTTAGAGGACAGAAGCAAACAAAAAGGCTGTAAACTGCACGGCGCATGAGAATTTCTTTTAGACACGTATTCTGTGCTTAAACGGCGGCTGACCTTTCATGGGCACTGATCTCTATTTACCCAGTAAAAAGGTCATATTAAGCAATAGTTACCCTTGAAAATAGAGAGTTAAAAAGCTACCCTTGCGGTTGAATTGATTAATTGGCCAGCACGGCGCCAGATATGAGCGAAAAACAGAGTTAACCCGAATTGTGTGCTTGTTGTGGCAACAATTATCTTGAAATGAGTCAGTGGAGGTAAATGTCAAATTCTTTAATATCAAACATGCATATTTCTCAGCCTCTGGCATTAAAAATAATATTCTTGTTTTGCTTGCAGTTTTCTCTTTGTTGGTGACTGGCAGTGCACCGGGTCAGCTCCTTGCTACAAATCATTAACTGCTCCATGCGCATGCGCGGCTGGATTGCCGCATGTGTTTCCAGGCGATGGTTTGAAGCACGAGCTATGCTGCCGGTGCGTTCGTTAAGGCCCTTGCGGGTCAAGAGTCTCTTTGAAATGCTTTGGTAAAGCAGTAAATGGGCCTTTGATGAAGGCCTCTTGCTGAAAGGGGCGTCCCTCTCTCAGCCCACCGACGAGTCCCTGGGTGCTGGGCCAATCATTTTAATTCCCTGCATCCCAGTTTATGCAGCTGTGATGGAGAATTAAGTACCGCCTGGAGCAAGTGAGGTTGCAGGGTTCATTGCTGTTATGAATTTATAGTCCTCATCTCTGTAACTTGGCTAAAAATGATTTGCCACATTGTTGAAAATTTAGTTTTGTCACATTTAACCGAACGAGCCAGTTAAAAGCTATTTAAGTGGCCCCGCGTGATATCTCACTGCTTTAGCCAGCCCTGACTTTTTCTGCAAAATAGCTTTGCATTCTGGCGCTTGTAGTGTCGCCTTTAAAAATTTAAGACTGGGCCTACATGGCCCAGCATACAACGTACTGACGAAAGGTGCCCCGCATAACCCACTCTCAGTAGACAGTTATGATCATTATTATTGATATTTATTTATTTTTGTTTATTTATTTTTTGCATTTGTAATGCGCACAGATACCCACAAAGGGTTTCCCGGCGCCAGGGCTAAGAGGGCAAAACATAGAGGCAGTAACTTTCAAGGGCCACAATTATTTATTAAAAAGCCAAGTTTTAACGTTTTTCTTAAAACTGGCAAAATTCTCCTCCTTCCGTAAGGCTAAGGGGAGGGAATTCCAAAGAACTGGTCCCAGATGGGAGAAAGATTTCCCCCCCATTCGGGCCAGTTTGAATCTGGGAACCACGAAAGTTGCTCCATTTAAAGAACGGAGATTGCGTGCAGGAACATGAGGCCTAACCAATTTTTGCAGGTATTTTGGTGCAATTCCTGCCCTGATCTTAAACATGTATGTCAGGGCTTTGAACCGAACTCGGTTCTCTACCCTCAACCAATGCAGGTTCCTCAGATGCTTCGAGATCCTTGCTGTCCTAGGAATCTTGCACAGCAACCTGGCTGCGGAGTTCTGGACCAGCTGCAATCTCCTGATCACGGCTAGATTGGAACCCAGGTATAAGATGTTACCGTAGTCAAGCCTAGATGTAATTAGTGCATTGACTACGGTCTTCTGGGTATCCTCAGGCAGCATCCAGATAATCTTCCTCAGCCATTTAAGGATCGTGAAGCAGACACCAGCGACTTTGTTGGCCTGCTGTTTCATTGATAATGAATCATCAATGCACACCCCCAAATTCCTAGCTTGGGTAGCCGGGGTGGGGAAGGCGCCCAAAGATGTTGGCCAGTGGGTGTCCTGCCACAGATCTTTATTTTTCCCCAGGAGAAGAATCTCTGTCTTCTCCCCATTTAACTTTAGCTGGTTCGTGGACATCCAGCTGAAGATTTCCTGGAGGCCTAGTTTCAGCACAGAGGGGGATGAAGATTCTGAGTTGGTAAGGGAAAAAATAATCTGCGAATCGTCCGCATAGGTCATAAGTTCTAGACCTACCCGTTCTGCCAAATCGGCGAGGGGGCGGAGATACAGATTGAAAAATAGCGGGCTCAAAATTGAGCCCTGAGGCACACCATGGGGTGACAGAAAAATGTCCGACTGGGCCTGTGAGGACGAGATCTGAAACGTCCTGTTGCTCAAGTAAGATCTAATCCAGTCCAGCGCTGCCCCTCCGACACAGCATTGATAATGCTGAAAACGCAGTGTTTTATTCTCCAGCCAACATCCATCTTGCAAGGACCACAAACACAGTGTACACAAAAAGCAAACTAAATAAAAAATAAAATAAAAGGCAAACTAAATTAACTGGGGCGTAGATATCAATGGTGCATTGGATGCAGGGGCACTGGGGCGCAGTGGTGCGAGGGTTCTACTGCACCCTAATTATATCTGTCTTTTACTCCTCAACCAGTTCGGGCTATTTTTAGGTCTAATGTGAACAATACAGTACATAAGGTGGGCATTGGGTCAGCCCCTTACTCGTGATCGGTTGGCTTTTACTTTCCTATTCTGATTTATTGATCTTTCTCTTTATTATTGTTTGTCTCACCAAAGGAGCATTTCTGTCTCCACGTACTTTGGTTGGGTGGCATGTATTCTTCCACTGCTCCCCTCAGACCTTGCATTGCAGTACTTATGAGGGGCTAACTATTTTCTCTTCCTCTCCTTTCTCCCACTTAATTCCCACAACCTCTCCCTTCATTAAACTCTCTGCCACCCCTTTTCCAATGGCCACTTGCCCCCCCATCCCCTCGTGCTTTCAGTGCATGCCTACTGAGCTGTCAGCAGTCCACCATCTTAAAAAGTTTTTTGTAAGCATTTTGAGATGGCTGTTTATGTGTGAGCACGTGTGGCAGGTATTTTATTATTGTTTGTGGTTTTATTTTAAGAAATCCCATTCAAAGATGGCTTACGCGATACACACTTATCTGCGGTGAGCATCTTTGAATTGATTTTCATAAATGTAAGAAAGCACATTCAAAGATGGTTTCTGTGGCCATCTTGGGGGTAAAACAAGCGTTAGCAAATCCGATAGGTTTTACGGATACAATCAATTGACTTTGCTCATTCTTGTCCTTGCTTGCGTTAGGGTCTATGTTACCCTGCTATCTATTCCACTTACTATAAAAAAAATAATGAAAAAATGGTTGCCTGTCTGCTTTAGCGGGGCAACCATTTTTTCCCACCTCTTCAACTCCCCCAGCTCCCAAGCGCCGTAAGTAATTGTTGATATGAGCACAGTCTATACACATATTGTTTTTCTCATTCATATCATTTAGAGTTGACATTTACTAGAATTGATGATTAGGTCTATATGTTGTTACTGTCTTCTGCTTATTGTCCTGTGTGACTTTACACGAGGCAGTTGCAGCCATAGTGCGCCAAGCCACCAATATCCTGAGAGAATATTCCCTGCCCTCCACGTCTCCTAGCCTGCCTCCTCCATCAAATGGTCCACAAAGAAGAGTGTTGTCTCCTCACCCCAGGGGAATTGCTTCACTAATCCGGTGGTGTAACTGGAAGAGGCGGAGCCTTCCACCCATTGACACGAAGAGCCCACGAAAGTCCTGCCAATGTCAGTGGAGGTGCTCAGCTACTGCTTCTGAATTTTAATCCTGCTGTAGCTAGATACACTTTAGCCTCAGGATGAGTAAACCTTGCGGGAGGGGACAGGCCCTGTGCAGAGCTGAAGTTCACGGTGCGTCCTGCACTATTGATCTCCCCTAAGCATCATTTCTCTCATTGAGCTGTATACTTTTCTGTGACATCTACCCAGAAGGAAGCACCCAAACAGTAGCATTAATGGACTTAAGACTGAGAAGAATCAGATATCATGTTGGATCGGTGGTTTTGCCTCCCCTGTAGTTCCTTGCCCCCACAAATAGCCATAATTTCATTATTACACTCACCGAGGTGAGCTATGGGGAAAAACCCTAAGTCAGCAAGTTTAAGATTATTAACTGTTCTAACTCCAGTACTGGAATATTTGGTAAAATGTATGGCTAGGAGTATTAGCTGTAGTGTGTTGACAACCAGGGGCCCTATTATACCAAGTGCCCTGGGGGAGCAATGGACGTATGCGCCCCCTTTGCTTGACCCCGGGGCACTTTGGTATTACAGAAGGGGCCACAGACGTTTGTGCGGCCCCATGTTTAATACAGATAGCGCTGGCGTGTGCCAACACTATCATCAGAGGGAGTTCCCTCACTTGCATGGGGGTGGGGATTCTCTTTGCCTCTGCGCCAGTGCCTATTATAAACGCAGGCGCAAAGGGAAAAAAACAGGAGGCGCACTGACAATACCCCCACTCCCTCCCCCCCCGATGGCAGCCTTCGGGCTAGGGTGAAGAGGGTCCTATAGACCCCCAAAAATTCCCTTATAGGTGGGTGCAGTCACTAACTGCATCCGCCTGAAAGGGAATATCTCACCCATCTTTAAAAGCTCGAGTTTGCAGCTGCCCTGGGGGCAGCGCATGCATTCCAATATGGCACATTCTCCTTGTTTGCACAGGGCGCACTTTTGAAAGGCGTGCCCTGCGCAAACAAGGAAATTGCGCCGTATGTGCAATGCGGCCATAGGAAGACTGAATTGATGTTAGTGTGCAAAGGTGCAGCATGTCTGCTTGGTTCTTAGAGTTGGTTGGCACTGAAAGGCAGGAGCCTTCCATATGCGAAACACTGTCAGAAAACATTTCGACTGGGCAAAAGCCAGATTCTCATTTTTCATATGACAAAAGTTGATAGGAGATTTATGTCAAGTCTAAAAGGACAGCTTTTCCAGTCTTTCAGACCCAACTCCAAGACCAATCGGATACACATAGAATACCTTAATGACTCGCTCGGCCTGGAAGAAGTTGTGTTTTCAGACACAAGAGTGGCTCAATGTTGTAAATGAGTAGTTCTTTAACTTTTGATTTCCGTGGACCACACTTAATAATTACTAGAATCCAGGGACCCACACAGAGTCATTATTGGAAGGCAGGGACTTAGGCTAAGCATTTTTGATTTATTGAGCCGCAAAACTATGTGCAATAAATACAGAAACAAGCTTTCATCAAATACACACATAATGAAATATTATATTTATACAAAAACAAATATTAAAAAATCAATTCAATTCATCATCCTTAATATATTCTGTTTGGTGCATTTGCAATGCTCCCATAAATCTATAAGATACTAACTTAATAATTAGCCTCCATTTTCAAATTCCTTCACATTTACAGAACATTTAAAAATATTTAATTTTATATTTTGCTTTTTAATTTTATATACACTTTATTAATCTGTTAATATTATTTAATTTTCTAAGCAGTGCAGACCGCTTGAGAATGTTTTGCAGAATACCTGGGTCCCCAGACCACAGGTTAATAACCACTGCAGTAAATTGTACATAATTGCCTTTTCTTCACAATTGATATCTCTGCACGTGTCTGCCCTGGACTAAACGAAACATGGTCGGTTTCAGTCCCACGCTAATCATGTCATGTTCTCTGAAATAGTTAGGGTAGAAAGGAAAAGAAAAGCAAGGAATAAGGACAGGAATATGTTCTGCTTTAACTTCCCTAAAGAGTCCGAGACCAAATGTAGACTTGCGTGGTGACTGGGTAAGAAGGGAGGCTGGACATGAGGGGCGGATGGGCAGGTCAGTGAAACATGCTTGGTTTGCTAGACAGAAGAAGGCTGCTGAGGGGTTACGCATCTTTCAGTGCCCTGGCTCCTCTTTAGAGAATATGTATGCATCACTTGCATCCGCTTTAACATCAGCAAATTTTTAATCAGAGGCTTAAATCTCTATAATAATTGATCCTGTGCTAGGACATTTGCGCCTATTTCTCTGCCCCTTGCTTTACAGAGCCGAAACACTCAGAACAAAAGTCTTCTATGGACTCTCTCTACTAGGAGTACCACTGCAGTTAGGAGACGTGATAAACATTTCAAGGCTTGAACCCTTCTCTGCAAGGGGTAGTCTGTGAAGCCCAGATTTAACTTTTCAATTGTGGTAAGTGGAAACGCAGAGGGGAGCAAAGGCATCTTAGTTTTTTAGCATAGAGCCTACAAAGAGACCAATTTGAATTGACACACTAGATGTTTTGATGCAAGGGAAAAATGCTCTTCCCTGAGACAGACACAGCATTCTTTTCAGAAAGTTGAATTATTCAGCTCTGTTTGACCGATTTACGAATGTTTTGTGAGTCCGTGTAAATGCATGAAAAACTTAGTAGGAACATAGGTTCTGTTGACCGAACACGTTTACGTGATGTTTGATGGAGATTGTTAAAGTACTTTTTTGAAAGTATTTTTGTTTTTAATGACATTTGAAAAAACTTTTGATTAGTCCAACATCGTTTTATATTCCTATTACAAACATTCTCACAGATTTTTTTTTCCTGCATTTTTTCAGTGGATCAGTGCTTAATTTGTGTGGGGTTTGCTGGTGCTGTGCACCTTACACCTTTTCTAAACACTGGCACTTGTTTAGCCTCCACATGGTGACCTTGTGAGTCTGTTTTGTAATTTATAATTCATCAGTGGAACTATTTAATGTATTTTTTTACATAAAGGTACGGCCGTCACTGACATTTGACGGCAGTGGCAGGAGCTGTGGCCAGTACCAACTGCAGTGGACTCATGATAAATACTTTGGGGCCTGGGCACTTCATTTTAGCTAATGAAATACCACAGGTGTATACCAGCCAACCATTTTGTCTCCTGCTCAATGTCTATGATTGTTAGAGATACACTATTTCAGGCAGAATCAATAAATGAATGGTGCGAATCAAGGAAAAGCAGTGGCTAACAACTAGATTGTCCAATCAGATTAGTTGTACATTCTTTGTGTAGTGCAAACTCTTGTATGGCAAAATTCGCTGTTGAATCCATGTTGATACTGTAAGGTGCACAAGAGCAAAGCTGCTTCTAGACTCAATGGGTTTCCTTGCTGACTGTACAACTTAGTTTGGAATCACACCACCTATTGCTCTAAAACTTGTGCTCACCTGTGCGCGTTAATATCTGGGAAACTTAGAAGAAGGCCTTGTTGCCATAATGTCCACACGTATGGCAGGCCCTCTATGCAAAATACTCTTCAGACAGAAAATTATGCAGAAATAAGAAAAAGTAAGCTAAAAGGGATTATAATCTAATATAGATACATACATATATTTCAGACGAACATTGTGAGATTCATCACTGACTTTAATAACAAGTCGGTGGATGTCACGAGACTGATGAATAAATGCTTGGCAGTTCTGAGGGCAGATCCCAGCTTGAAACACCATTGTAGGCCCCCCTGCAAGCACCACGTACAGAAGAGCCAGGCCATTAAGGGATACCCTCACACACAGCCACTTTCAAGGGTCAACCAAAGGGGGTGGCTGGAGACTTCAGGGGGATTTTTCAAGTGTATGGCAAGGATTGCAAACACAGCACTAATTGCAACACCTATCAGCTAGCCAAGGTAAAAGAGAGAAAGATCTCACACTTTATAACATGCATGTCTGATTACTGTGTATGTGCTAGAATGCCCGTGCAAAAGCATGTCTGATTACTATGTGTATGTGCTAGAATGCCCATGCAAACTATTGTGGAAATGTGTCTAAAAGTGAGGACACTGGTGCAGGGTCACCCTCTTGTCCATGGGTCCAAAGACTAACAAAAGAGATCGGCTCTGGAGTTACAATAAAATAAGAAGTTTATTAATCACCCATGAGTGGGACTATGTCCACACAACACTCTCAAGTGCTGCAGGAGGTAGTACACTAAATTCAAAAACCATCGTCCCTTTTATACCGGTTTTCTGCAATGTAAGCATGTGGACAGAAATGGAAAGAACACGTTTTAGAAATAGCTATCAGCAAACAAGGGCAGATGAATAACCACTTGGTCAGCAAAGTGGGAGGGGGAGCAGGAATGCTTATGGCAGCAGTAAATGGTCGACAGTTAACATCTAAGACCAGGTGCACTAGCAGCTACAAACCCCAGCAGGTTCATTGCTTTAGCTGAGTCAGGAAGTCAACTAAAACAGATAACACAAGCAGAGTGAAAAGACGAGCAGTAGAGGACTGAAGAATTACGAAGGAAACTAAATGGACACCAGAGCAAAAATAGTTGTCGCTTATGCTAGTAAATCATTACACGTTTCCACACTATGGTATTTAGGTAGTACTACCCTCCCAGTTAAAAAGAGGATATTGGAAGACCTCAGAACGATAAAAAATCATGACGAAATATACCCTTGTGCCAGACACTGTTATGCAAAACACCAAAGTAATCCTGATCTCCTACGTTTCTTTGGCATATACACGGTTGACAAGCCAAACAGGGGAGGAGACAATGAAAGACTACCTCCCATCATGGAGTTACATCTCATTGTAGAGCTCGACACCAAGGTCCCATATGGGCTTAACATGGATGAAGAACTGAGCACACATCTAACCTGAGCGTTTTTATCCTCTTACCAGTATTCTGCTGTATACCCCGTTGCTCACATATGCCATATATATGGCTCATGGTTATTACAACACCTATATCCAATGTCCCTACCAAAGAAAATCATTTCTGCACATAATTTCTCCACCTGTTAGTCACTCATTAGTTTGACTATATTTTTTTGATTTTGGGTTACCTAGCTTGGCATTTGTATGAATTGATTTATTGAATTACACACATACTGCTCAACACAGCAGTAGATCTGGGTTGTTATGCCCACTTGTCCTTCATCACAGCCTCGTACCTTGCCCTCTTCATTATGATATGTGTCAGGGACTATGTCAGGAACACAGTCATGGACTTGGACAAGGACTGGGAATGGGGTAGAAAACATACACAGAGAGGAGTACAGCGCTGCCCAGGATCACACAGGAAGTCAGAGGAAGAAAATGGATCCAAAGGGGAAGCCTGTAAGAGTGTACAAGATGGCTAAGACTCCGAGAGGAAGGGCACTCACAAGGCAATTTAGCATTCAGACTAACTACACCCAAGACGGATGTGAAAGACATATATAATAAAACATTCTCAATAAAGGGAATGTGGGGTAAAGCCCTCAGGAGCTCCACATGGTAAGACTGAAGCTCAGTAAGTTCCTCACCCACAATTGCTGTTACAGATACTGACTGCAAATACCCACATGTAGGATATGCATCCAAAGGCAGGGTCTGTGGAGCTTATACCTATGGTGATGTTATAAATGTAACTCAAAGACAATACTCAAAGTGAACAAGAAACAACACCTAGGTAGTCAGCTGTGCCCACGGATCCAGGAATAAGCAAGGCAGTAACAGCAAAGGGGTAGAACTAAACACAAGCACCATAGACAAGGAGCTGGCAAGGAGGAGTGCTGAACAGGAAAGGAAGGCAATCACAGGGCACACTTGGCAGAAAGCAGGTAACAAACATACAAGGTAACAGAAGCAAGACAGCAGAATAGAAAGACAGCAAACTTGAACTGGAACCAAGGAAATGGGAAGAAAGGCAGGGACTGGAAAAGGATATACAGAAGGGGAGGCTACAAGGGTATACTAGAATAGTGCAGGTTAAGGAATCAAGGAAACAAAGTAGCATAGAAGGCAGTGCTGGGGCACGAACAAGAATTGAGCTAAGGCTCAGGAGTCAAGGTAGCACTGCAGGCAGTGCTGGTTCAGAAACAGGGAATTACTAAAGCTTCAGAAGTCAAGGTAGCACTGCAGGCAGTGCTAGTTCAAGGAAACAGGAAAATAGCTACAGCTCAGGAAACAAGGAGCCAAGAGAGCACTGCAAGCAGTGCAAATCAGGAACAAGAAATAGCTGAAGCCCAGGAACAGAAACGAAGATTAACTACAGCTCAGGAATCAAGGTAGCACTGCGGGCAGTGCTAATTCAGGCACAAGGAATAGCTATAGCTCAGGAACTCAGGAAGCAAGGTAGCACTGCGGGCAGTGCTAATTCAGGCACAAGGAATAGCTATAGTACTAATTCAGGCACAAGGAATAGCTATAGCTCAAGAATCAAGGAACAAGGATTAACTATAGCTCAGGAATCAAGGAATATCAAAAGCTCAGGAAACAAGGATCTGTCTCCCTGGAAAACAGCTATAATGACCAACCCTGGTCTGAAGGGAGCTGGGGCTTAAAAGAGCTCACAGTAATGCATCAGGTGTGAGCAGGCTAGCAGCAGCCAGCCACACGTGAGCTGAATTCCCCCACCCATCCTTGGCCTGCAGGGATGGAGACAAAGCAGTGAGCAGGGAATTCTGGCTAATGGAGTTTTAGGCATTAGCACGATGGCTTCAACAAAACCGGGCATAGATTGGGAATGGATGTTATTTCCCAAATAGTGTCCAAATGGCTGGAAGTCAAGATATGCATGCAGGGGAGTGTCTGGAAGCATATTAGAACACTGGAAACCCCCACAATTCGCCCCCCTGGTGGTGGGCACAAGAGCACAGGGAGTGAATCGTGACAATATGTAGCAGATATCCACTTAAGAACCTTGCAGCTTTCACAACTAGAGACTTGCATGTTTGCTGAATAACATAAGACCAATTATGCTGTTCATGGATGGCCCACTGAGGTGCAATATTGCCGTCATATATCCCTTACATGGGATAAAATCGGTCCGCCCTAAGACATGTCATATATATGTGATATTTGCGGAGGATGTTTGTGGACAGGCTGCTCTTCATTGCATATGTACACATGACTCTATTGAGTTATGCACACTACTTTAGGAATTTTATGGGGCAACTTAGAAAGCTTTGAGCTCCATATTTATGTTTTGCTTATTTCCCATCTTATGCCAAAATTATATGGTAGAATGTATATAATATGAGTTCTAGGAATGCCAATGCTTCTTTTATGTTTATGCATGCACTTTATTTCATGCTCATGTAGTCCGAGCTAGAATGTGGCAGTTATGATAATTGAGCGGCATATTTCCTTATTTTCCATTAGAAGTATACATTTGTAATGTATCCGTAAAATGAGCACAATACAAATGTTTTATGTATTACTACATTACCATCGGTGTCACTTTTGGTTCGTTTCGACCAAGTCTGTCTGCTATGTCTTTTAAATGTTGATTGGTCTGCACTATTTAGTTTCATGAGGTTATGTAACCTGCACTTGAGAAAGGCTGCAAAGTCTAAACACTTTATCATTGTCATCACAATGAATCACACATTTCACCATGCGGAGTGCCTTGGCAAACCTTTCTTTCTTTGTATGGAGAGATATATATATATATATATATATATCACCAGAACCTTTCCCTGTACGAAAGGAGCAAGCCCACACAGGTTCACTAGGGTTTTCCTTCCTTTAATTTCAGTGTCATGAGTGCGGCATGACCGGTTTCGGCACCATTGCCTTCATCAAATGCCTTCATCACTGTTATAACTTGCACTGTCCACTTTTAAAATAGAGTGCCCCGCTTCAATTGGTGCAGACATTCTGGCAGGTAGGGAGACTCTCCCGAACTCGGTGCTCCCGAACTCGGTGCTCCAAGCTCTCGTGCTGCAGGTACAGTCACGTAAGTGCTCTCCCCAGTGGGCGGTGCCTGCAGCTTCACCTCACCTGCCTGGATGTCATCATGGAAAAAAGGCGAGGAGACCCGGAACCTTCATTCAGCCGCCATTGACCCACAATGTGCCCAGACGCACCTTCCTTAGGTAAGTGTATGCGTTGTTTGTGAAGTCACAAAAGTCGGCATAGTTCTTTGATGGTTGGCGGCGGGTCGGCGATCCCCCAAGATCCTTGAGAATAACCAAACTTTGCCACTGATATCGCCGAACTGCTTCAGAATGGGGGCTCAGAGGTGCGCGTGGCCACGCACCAATATACACCACCAGAACCTTTCCCTGTACGAAAGGAGCAAGCCCACACAGGTTCACAAGGGTTTTCCTTCCTTTAATTTCAGTGTCATGAGTGCGGCATGACCGGTTTCGGCACCATTGCCTTCATCAAATGCCTTCATCACTGTTATAACTTGCACTGTCCACTTTTAAAATAGAGTGCCCCGCTTCAATTGGTGCAGACACTCTGGCAGGTAGGGAGACTCTCCCGAACTCGGTGCTCCCGAACTCGGTGCTCCAAGCTCTCGTGCTGCAGGTACAGTCACGTAAGTGCTCTCCCCAGTGGGCGGTGCCTGCAGCTTCACCTCACCTGCCTGGATGTCATCATGGAAAAAAGGCGAGGAGACCCGGAACCTTCATTCAGCCGCCATTGACCCACAATGTGCCCAGACGCACCTTCCTTAGGTAAGTGTATGCGTTGTTCGTGAAGTCACAAAAGTCGGCATAGTTCTTTGATGGTTGGCGGCGGGTCGGCGATCCCCCAAGATCCTTGAGAATAACCAAACTTTGCCACTGATATCGCCGAACTGCTTCAGAATGGGGGCTCAGAGGTGCGCGTGGCCACGCACCAATATACACCACCAGAACCTTTCCCTGTACGAAAGGAGCAAGCCCACACAGGTTCACAAGGGTTTTCCTTCCTTTAATTTCAGTGTCATGAGTGCGGCATGACCGGTTTCGGCACCATTGCCTTCATCAAATGCCTTCATCACTGTTATAACTTGCACTGTCCACTTTTAAAATAGAGTGCCCCGCTTCAATTGGTGCAGACACTCTGGCAGGTAGGGAGACTCTCCCGAACTCGGTGCTCCCGAACTCGGTGCTCCAAGCTCTCGTGCTGCAGGTACAGTCACGTAAGTGCTCTCCCCAGTGGGCGGTGCCTGCAGCTTCACCTCACCTGCCTGGATGTCATCATGGAAAAAAGACGAGGAGACCCGGAACCTTCATTCAGCCGCCATTGACCCACAATGTGCCCAGACGCACCTTCCTTAGGTAAGTGTATGCGTTGTTCGTGAAGTCACAAAAGTCGGCATAGTTCTTTGATGGTTGGCGGCGGGTCGGCGATCCCCCAAGATCCTTGAGAATAACCAAACTTTGCCACTGATATCGCCGAACTGCTTCAGAATGGAGGCTCAGAGGTGCGCGTGGCCACGCACCAATATACACCACCAGAACCTTTCCCTGTACGAAAGGAGCAAGCCCACACAGGTTCACAAGGGTTTTCCTTCCTTTAATTTCAGTGTCATGAGTGCGGCATGACCGGTTTCGGCACCATTGCCTTCATCAAATGCCTTCATCACTGTTATAACTTGCACTGTCCACTTTTAAAATAGAGTGCCCCACTTCAATTGGTGCAGACACTCTGGCAGGTAGGGAGACTCTCCCGAACTCGGTGCTCCCGAACTCGGTGCTCCAAGCTCTCGTGCTGCAGGTACAGTCACGTAAGTGCTCTCCCCAGTGGGCGGTGCCTGCAGCTTCACCTCACCTGCCTGGATGTCATCATGGAAAAAAGGCGAGGAGACCCGGAACCTTCATTCAGCCGCCATTGACCCACAATGTGCCCAGACGCACCTTCCTTAGGTAAGTGTATGCGTTGTTCGTGAAGTCACAAAAGTCGGCATAGTTCTTTGATGGTTGGCGGCGGGTCGGCGATCCCCCAAGATCCTTGAGAATAACCAAACTTTGCCACTGATATCGCCGAACTGCTTCAGAATGGGGGCTCAGAGGTGCGCGTGGCCACGCACCAATATACACCACCAGAACCTTTCCCTGTACGAAAGGAGCAAGCCCACACAGGTTCACAAGGGTTTTCCTTCCTTTAATTTCAGTGTCATGAGTGCGGCATGACCGGTTTCGGCACCATTGCCTTCATCAAATGCCTTCATCACTGTTATAACTTGCACTGTCCACTTTTAAAATAGAGTGCCCCGCTTCAATTGGTGCAGACACTCTGGCAGGTAGGGAGACTCTCCCGAACTCGGTGCTCCCGAACTCTGTGCTCCAAGCTCTCGTGCTGCAGGTACAGTCACGTAAGTGCTCTCCCCAGTGGGCGGTGCCTGCAGCTTCACCTCACCTGCCTGGATGTCATATATATATATATGATATACTGCTGTGTTGAACAGTATGTGTGCAATTCAATAAATCAATTGATACAAATATGTGGAGTATATATGTGTATATTTATATATATATATGTGTATTTATATTCACTTAAAAAGCAGAGGGTACAGGAACGTGATACAGGAACGTGATAGGTAGGAAATGGAATACAAAATCTAAGAAAGTCACTTAAAAAAAATAAAGGTTACAGGGACGATCTAGTTAGGCCTAGGGTTCACCTGTACAAAACCAGTGAACCTCAGCAGTTATAGTTAGATGTGAAACTATAACTCACACCCCCGCAATGCACTGCTTATGACCACACTTATTACATCACTCATGACATGGTCAGTGGCATCACTCATGACATCTCAAATGATATCACGGGCAACATCATCCAGTGACTGAGAGTAGTTTAAAAAAAGTCTGAGTGTTAAATATGTATACCAAGGTGTATTGGTGAATCACTGGGTGTATGAGACCCTGTATGGAGGATTCAGTGGGTGCATGACTGACTGTATAAGTGAGTGATTCGCTGTTTAAGTAAATGTAGGGGTGAGTGACTGGTTGTGTGAATGTTTGTATCAGCTTGTCAGTTGGTTTCTAAGCGGCTGTATGGGTGTGTGAGTGGGTACGTGAGTAGCTGTATGGGTGATTGATTGGTTGTCTTAGTACCTGTATGAGTGTCTGTGTGGGTGGGTGAGGGGGTGTTTGACATCTTGTATGGATAAGTTAGTGGGTGAGTCAGTTGCTTCATGGGTTAGTCTGTGTGTGTGGGAGGGGCTGTATGGGTGTGTGTGTGTGTGTGTATGGCAGTGTGGGTGAGTGAGTGGATGTGTCAGTGGTATATGGGTGAGTAACTGGGTATGTGAAATGCAGGGTAGGTGAGTGAGTGTATGAGTAAGTGGGTGGGTGTGTGTAACTGTATGGGTGAGTAAGTGGCTGTGCGACTAACTGTATGGGTGAGTGAGTAGGTGTGTTTTAGTAGCTCTATGGTTGAATGACTCAGTGTGAGTGGCTGTATGGGTGTATGAGTGGATATGTCAAAGGCTGTATTAGTGAGTGAGTGGGTGTATGGGTGGATGTACTGGTGAGTGAGTGGACATGCGTGTAGATCTATGAATCAGTAAGTGAGTGTGTAAGTAGTGGTATGAGTCTATGAATGGGTTTGTAAATAGTTGTGTGTGAGTGGGACTGGATGTATGAAAGGTTCTATGGGGTGTGAGTGGGTGTGTCAGTGATTTTGTGGATGATGTCATCAGTGATATCATTTGAGATGTCATGAGTGATGTCATGCCATGAGTGATGTAATATGTGAGGACATAAGCAGTGTATTGTGGGGGCATGAGTTATAGTTAGCACAGCTATGGAAATTAACGAAAAAAACATTATAATTTAGGTCCGATAAAAAGATCGTTTTTTGGTTTTAAAAAAGCTTGTTGAGTTGTTGAGCACTCATGTTGGTTAGTATGCATTAGCTCAGTAAGTATCCATACTAATTAATGTTACTTATGCACGGGCAGTGGGATGCATCCATTATTAGATCTCGGCAAATAGGTAGCGCATGTTCTGTCTATTGCAAGATATATCGTTAGCATACAGTGAGCTTAGGGTCATCCCTTTGTTTACATCTGTTTGGCTGCATTGTCACTTTAATTTTATTGCTTCTCAGTCATTAGCTTGTGTGGGTTTTCTTCCTCCTTTTAGATTTGTCCCTCCCCATGAGCATGGATGGAATACTTGAGTGCTTCCACTTCACGTTTTTCAAGTCTTACTTATTTATTTTTGTTTAAGCACTTCACTAGAGTGCACATGGTTGCCGGCTATTTGCCTAGTGTGCTACTCTTACCCACTCAGTGTTCCATTTTGCATTCATTCTCTCTCTCTCTTCCCTGTGTGCTTCTCCTGTGCTGGCTCCCACTGCTCTCTTGCCTGTTTACTTTTCATTCCCCCACTCTATATTGCTCTCTCCCCTCGTTAGTTTGCTTTCCTTCCTCCAGCCTCTGTGTTGCTTTCACTCCACCCTCTGTGTTGCTTCGCACGTCCTCCTGTTGCTCACCCCACTCCCAATCTCTGCCCCACACTCCATGTTGATGTCCCGCTCCCATGTGTCTTCCTTTGCGCTTGACTCCCAGAAAGGAAGCCAATGACCTGCACAACTTTTAGATCAACTTCACGGGGGAACAGGTGCTTGAGCTCCACTTCCACAGGGGTGTGGTGGAATCAAGACCTGCAGGTCCTGGAACAGATGCTGGAGCTTCACTTCCTCAGGGGTGTGGTGGAATCAAGACCTGCAGGTCCTGGAGCAGATGCTGGAGCTCCACTTCCACAGGGGTGTGGTGGAATCGAGACCTGCAGGTCCTGGAGCAAATGCTGGAGCTCCACTTCCACAGGGGTGTGGTGGAATCGAGACCTGCAGGTCCTGGAACAGATGCTGGAGCTCCACTTCCACAGGGGTGTGGTGGAATCAAGACCTGCAGGTCCTGGAGCAGATGCTGGAGCTCCACTTCCACAGGGGTGTGGTGGAATGAAGATCTGCAGGTCCTGGAACAGATGCTGGAGCTCCACTTCCACAGGGGTGTGGTGGAATCAAGACCTGCAGGTCCTGGAACTGATGCTGGAGCTTCACTTCCTAAGGGGTGTGGTGGAA
This sequence comes from Triturus cristatus, assembly GCF_964204655.1. Classification (NCBI taxonomy): domain Eukaryota; kingdom Metazoa; phylum Chordata; class Amphibia; order Caudata; family Salamandridae; genus Triturus; species Triturus cristatus. The sequence goes on along the minus strand of NC_140585.1, from coordinate 812,275,351 downwards.
TCAAGACCTGCAGGTCTTGAAGCAGATGCTGGAGCTTCACTTCCACAGGGGTGTGGTGGAATCAAGACCTGCAGGTCCTGGAGCAGATGCTGGAGCTCCACTTCCACAGGGGTGTGGTGGAATCAAGACCTGCAGGTCCTGGAGCAGATGCTGGAGCTCCACTTCCACAGGGGTGTGGTGGAATCAAGACCTGCAGGTCCTGGAGCAGATGCTGGAGCTCCACTTCCACAGGGGTGTGGTGGAATCAAGACCTGCAGGTCCTGGAGCAGATGCTGGAGCTCCACTTCCACAGGGGTGTGGTGGAATCAAGACCTGCAGGTCCTACAGTCAGTCTGAGGCCTGGCAGTGTAGGAGGTCAGGCTCTCGGCTTTGCTTCACTGAAGTGCACCACTCCCATTCCGACACATCGCTGAGCTTCTGCCCTCTCGGAGATTCTGGAGTGAATGCCTCAGAGAAGCCAATCTTTGACTCCTTGTTTCTGCTCCACAAGTTTTAGATTTGACTCCCTAGGACTCCACAGTTTTACATTATCACAGTTCTTAGTTCTGTTGTGACACCAAGTAGGTCTGTAGGCAAAAGCCTATTGTGGACCACAGTGCTTGAAGTTGAGTGGGAAAGGTATACGGGGACATGTCTTAAACCATGTGGACTTCATTCCTGTGCTTCTCACAGCATGGAGCCTGACCAGCATTCAGGTGCTTCTTAGTGAGTTTTCTGCTATTGCATCCAGACATATCACCCAGCAGGAAGCACATGCCTAAAACAAGCCAGACCTATTGATCTTGTGAGTGCATATCAGCAATTTGAAATACATTAATAACAACAATGATTTTGTTGGAAATAATTACAACTGGTAAATAGAAAGGGCACACATGCCACCATCACTATGTGCGCACCTAAGAGAGGCCAAGGATCGGATGAAAATGTCATCTGAACACTGTACTGACTGCAGCCTCAGCTCGAGAGCCCCCCTATGATCACCCTCCCACAACCTGAACTCACACAGACACGTCAGTGTGACTCCACTCACGTGCACCATACAAGCATTGGCTGTCCCAGTGCTTCGTAAAGATAATTACAATTACAAAATTGTACTAAGGCAAAGAGGGTTTACAGATTCTTTACTTTTGTAAAATATTCAGTGTGTATCCTGGTGCATATTGCTAAGACAGTAGGTCCCAAACATAAGACCTTTTGGCTTCGCCAGTCCTTGTTGGGCTGCGGGCAGCATTAAGATACTTTGTCAGGATTACTGTATGATACTTTGAGCTGTGGGCATTTTAATCAAGAAAGAGGCTGGCACCTCTGCCCACCCTCTCTGTGTTTGAGAAGGATGTTGCTTGAGTTGCTCGGGGTCTTTCCGATCGATATTGGTTTTATTGAATTTAACGTGAACTGATAATCAATGAAGGCAGAACATTTCAAAGTTAGGTGTGTACTATTACTTCCCAATAACTTTTTCATTCAGATTGCAAAGTCATCATTACACATTATAGGTCTCTGGGCTTCACCTTGGATTCAGTTTTCAATATCGAATCTCCTAATGATGCCGCCTGTAAATACTCTTTCTTTCTACTCTGCCTTCAGAAGTTCGGAGGTTGTACATTTGATTCAGACTTCTTACGTCAATCCTTAACTCATCCTCCATGAGGCTTTCGAAGTGCATTCTGGGCGGCTTGCCAGCTTCTTTGGCACACCTGGAATGAAGACTCTATTCTTGAACCAGGCCCATCATTGGCACTGGAAGGCCAGTCATGTTACACTAATATCTCATTTGCACGAGTTGCCTTTACATGTCTGTGTCAGGCTTGCTTCACCACCTCAAGCGATTGCCCCCTGCTGCTGTGACCGAGAACTGCAGACACCGGGCGTCAGAGACTAATATGTGGAGGCTATGTGAGGGAAGTGCACCCTTTCTACGGCGTCGCCCCCCTTATTGTCTGCACAAGGCTTTCTCGCAGAACCCCAAGAGCTTTCAGTGCTCCAGCTCTGACCGCCATCTGGGTCATCTCAGAGTTTCTATGAAGAGCTCAAAACGTTAACTTTTTCTATTCTGCATTTAAAAGTGGTATTTTACTTCTAAATGCATTGCTATATCTAGCGAAAGAGGTTTTTTTTATCGAATATTGTTTTAATTGCATTTCTATTGTTCTTCACTTGTCTCGGTGCGCGGCCTTTAGCCCCTTGGAGTAAGTGTCCTGCTACACTGAGTATCTAAAATAAGAAGCCCCTTTTCGGAAAATGCGGTGCATGTCAGTATCCTCAAATGCTTTCAAGGAGTTATTGTGTTTATCCAGAACAGGGAGTTTGTTGCCTTTGGAACATGAACTCTCACTTGGGTGTTGTGTTCTAGTTTTGGTAATGGGTATGGCCTTCTCAGCATGAATACTGGCTTTTAACAGTTTCCAGTGAGTTGCCTTGAGAAAAATACCCATGGAATGAATTATTCGGCGCACAATCGGGAATGTTGGGCAAGTGTCACTTCTACCAACTGTTTTGATGGAAGACGTTGTGCTGCAATAGTGACAGTCGCTACAGCTTCTGATGTCACTTTTCTGATAGTTAAAACTTTTAACAAGCATTTGCAATGCAACAGGTCTCGCATTTACGCGCGTTTAAGATATTGACATTGTAAATGGCAATGCTTTCTATTTATGTTTTGGTTTTTGAAACATAAAATAAAAGGCATTGTCATTTACAATGCTTAAACTCGTGTAAATACGCGACCTATTGCATTGCAAATGCTTGTTTTTAGAGTGAAGTTGGTTTCAAAAGTGGGCGACCCCATTGAAGTCTATGAAGGCATTTTGTTTGTTAGGCAAATAGAAGCAAATAGAGGCTGACACCCTGGTTGCGTTTTTATTGACAGGTATGCTTTGCTCTTTCCTTCCAGTCCTAAAACAGAGCCGAAATGATAAAACGCCTTTGTCTTCTTAGCAACTTGGATTAAGAGAAGGCTTCATAAAACAGAAACAGCAATGCCTGCTACTGCTACTGCTGGGCGGTCACCAGCCACCGTCTCCCCAAAGATATCTGACACAAGAGAAAGAGTGAAGTGGTTGACTGTGGTGCGCAAGAACATGTCCGCGCGAGCCAATATATAAAAATATAGGCATTATTAATACATTATCTTAAAACATAAAAATGTATAAACAACTACCCATACCGGTGCTGACAGCATACCTGTAGAGTCACGAAAAAAACAGGAAGTGATGAGGATTGGGCAGGGTATTATGGGTAGGGGTATAAAATCAATGCTATGCCCTTGAGCGAAAGTCTTTCTTCAGATATTCTTTCAAAGGCACCTGTCTCGAAGTATCGAACCTTAATATGTAAGCGCTAGGATGATGAAGATGGACGAGAAAGTAATAGCTCCTCAAAACTCGCAGAAACAACGACACTCAAACCTGTGTATTTAACCTTTTGAAGATCAATTAAAACCAATGATTAAAATACCAGTTTTAACAACCCAGTCAATAAGCGATGTTTTATGTTTAAGTTTTCTAAATGAAAATGCATGTGGAGATGTGCGAGAGCTTTGCAAGGTGATTTATGATTAAATCAGAACAGCCAAAGACGACATCGCATGTACCCGGAACAGCAAGCTTAAGCTCACACAAGACAGAACGCTATTACAAACACTGCACGGTGACGGCATGAAGTAAAACACATTACGCGAGACCTATTGCATTGCAAATGTGGTGGTCATTGCGGACAATGGGAGTGGGGGCAGAAGGCTCTGACAACGGGAGTGCGGGCGGGGGGAGAAGGCACAGACAATGGAAGAGAGGGGTGAGTAAAGAAGACAGTAGGAGAACCTCATTAAAGAAAATAGTGATCACAGTCTAAATAACGCGTACCATGTAACACTCGAAGTAAAGGGGCCAGTCGCCAGGGGAGGTGACAAATGAAGAGGAGGCGGTACTAAGGAGGGACTAACAAGCCTATTGATGAATCGGAAGCCAGCATTTAGGACAGACAATGGCACCAGCCAATGGCAAACATGGGCGGAGAATGGGCGGGGCTTCTATTCGCCACTCGTCTACAATAAGTCTCGCAGAGCAGTGCGTGCGCGCTGGCTCAGGCTCGACCTAAAAAAGGGCAACGAACCGGAGCTCGTTCATGGCGATATTGTAGCCCATAACCATGGCAAGTGGGCGAGTAGATCACTGCTCACTGCGCCTCTAGGCATCTGTGTTTACTATTCACACAATGGAGGTGCTCTTTCTTTTTTAGGCCTAACCTCGAGATAGCTTAATGTACTAAAACAAATCATAAAAATATATAGAAACATTGAAGGGTTTTTGTTTGGATCAACCCTCTATTCAGGTGTCATTCAAATGTTGCTTCCACCCAACACAGCATGAGGAGAGGATGTAGCCTAACGGCTAGAGCGGTTGACCTTGAATCTGGGGAACCGGGTTAGAGTCTCTGCGCATCCTGTGATTCTGGGCAAATCATATAATCTTCCCGTGCCTAATAAAAATGAATGTGTCTGTCTGTGACGTAACTGGTGCTCATGTAAAGCGCTCTGATACCTCTAGGTAGAGTTTGTGCTATATAAAACTCCCCAAAAAACAAAGGGTAATGGGAGAGCCCACTTCTACCATTGGCTCTCCTTACTGCAAGTAGTTACATTTAGTCTGATCTGAGCACATGCACATCCACCTAAAAAGAAGTGATCCTCAATGCCAGGGTATGTGGGCCAATACTTCACTTTGCAAATGTTTTTTTCATTCTTTATTCTTTTAAGAAAATGCTTAGCCATCCTTGTGTGTTTTAAACTATGTTTTCAGACTGCAGTAATTCAATGCGAGTCATAACTTTTGTGCCAATTCGAATCTTAATTTCCTGTGCTGTGCATTAAAACTATAAACTGTTTCTATACCTGTCGTGTGTATACTCGCCTGCTAGGAAGCACCTTTACATTGCTATTAAGATTATATGTGAGGGACATTTGTAAAAGATTTTGCAAACTTATGGTGGCCATGTTCATGTAGTGAGTTATCATTTTTTTCTTTATTTTTATGGTATATGTTTGCATGAAGAATAAAGAAGTAGCCATTGCACCAACCTGCCAAGGCTAGAACTGTTCAGTGGCGGTTCCTCTGCTAAGGCGGAGGAGCGTCGCCTCACTGCGTCAGCTGCAAGCTGAACACAAAAAAACAAAATGGTAATGACGTTCTGTTATTACCGTCTTGCTTTTTGTATTCAGCTTGCTGTTGAAGGGGCGGGGCTGGTCTCCCCGTGCCTCACAGGGAGGAGGGGTGGTGGCAGCATCAAAAGTGCTCATGGCGCTTTGGCCGGCCGTCTCGGGTCAGCGAAAGCGTTATGCGCAATGTGCATGTTCTCCACCCAGGCTGCACTACAGCCTGGGTGGAGAACATACCCACCTTGCCAGACCCTCTCTGAGTGCCAAACCATGGTGCTCAGACCAATCAAAACGCTGCGTTGTAATTGGCCAGTGGATTCTGGAAGGCTGTGTGCTTCGTTCCTGGTTTCAGGCTGCTCCAGAGAGGATAGAGGAGAGGCGACGGTCAGCGGTATGAAGGTAAGTGGTATTTTTAATTTTGTTTTATTCTTCTACCCTCCCTCGGTCCGCCGCCTCACCACCCCTTTTGGGTAGCAGCCGCTACAGGAACTATTGGTTTTCTCAGTGCTTGTTTTCCATTTCTGGAAGCTAACCCTCAACCAGCTGCAGCAACAATGGATACTGCACTTATGTCCCCTCACTGACTGAATGCAAAGGGGGTGAGAGGTTAACTGAAAGACAGTGTTAGGTGCAGTGGTAATAATTGTCAAATTGTAAGTGCCCTATAATAAGGCACAACCTGATTAACGGGTTCTTGACGAAACACGTGAATAATATTCATTTAATAGGAATGAAATGCTGCTTTCAGGAAATAAAACATCTGTCTATCTGATAGTTCACAACCAAAATAATAGGCATGGAGGGAGTCGAACGGATGTCATGAATGACCACAGAACAAAAGCTTGCTTCTCTGTATGGAAACACCATATAAATATGCTCGGTGCAGTGTTTAAAATACTGCAGAGTTATTTTGCTCATCATCAGAAACCGAGATTATGGAGATCCACTTCTGTTCGTGACAGAGGTATCACAGTCCCGTGGCATAGGCCCAGATAATCTTCAACTGACCACAGTGCTTAATTTGTAAGGTATTAAGTGCCAGGGCTCTATCAGGGAGGCCACTGCAGCTTGCACCACCCATCGCCATTGTCATCGCTGCCTAAACCACTACTAACCATCTCTCTTGCATGTAAATGCGACGGTTCAGATAATTTCAGGTCCCCAAATCTAATGGAATGGCTGAGGAGGCAGGTATTAATAATAATAATAATAATAATAATAATATCCACATTTGTAAAGCGCGAACACTCACCCGTAAGGGTCTCTAGGCGCTGGGGGCCGTCGGGAAGATTAAGCAAGCTATTGCCCAGAGTCACATGGTGCTGGGCTAATCTGCCGCCAGCGCCGGGGATCGAACCGTGATCCCCAGATTCCGGAGTCAGTCGCCCTGGCCGCGGCGCCACACCTCTTCCCGCAATTTTAATGTATATTGTAGTCCTAAACTACAGTTGTTCGGCTCATCTCTAAATTATATGAGCAGCGCCACCATGTGGTGTACTGTTCTAAGTATGGTGTTGAAAATTAGGTGCAGGTGCCGAGCACTGGAAAGCACCGGCTCAAATTAAGCACTGACTGACCCAGAGTAAGAGAGCTCCCAAGAATATGAACTTGTGTTTCTAAAAGGCAGAGAAAATCCACACAATGGAGATACAGATACTGCAGCCTCATTACGCAGATACATTGATCCCATTGGGGGCTTCACCCAAAGATACAACCCTTGGACCTTATATGTAAACAATACTGTAGGAAAAATACCTTCCAGGCCACCCATAAACCTAGAGAGGTGAGGGGGGCGCATGCAGCCTTCCTGACCTTTACTTGCGGCCCCCAGCAGACGGACTGCCCTGGGCTGCTGTTCACTTGATCGAACAGTAACATTCAGAAAGATGTTCAATAAACAGGCAAGCGTTTATTTACACTAATTGAAGTAAAAGAAAAGAAGCAAATAAGTTGTCCTAGACCATTTAATCAGGAACCGATTTTAGGTACTATTTCGTTTTTTTTAAATATTTCCAACAAAAAATGTAAAAATATGATAAAGGCTCTTCAAAGTTCAAAAATGTGTATTTCACTAGCATGCAGATGTGTTTCAGCTTAGTACATCAGATTGTATCACAGCATTCATCAGTAATTTCTAAAGTGACAGTTTTAAATATTTATTTGCAATGAAATAGGTATCGCATTTGCGAGAGTTTAAGCTATTGGCATTGCAAATGACAATGCCTTTTATGTATCTGTTTTGCTAATTAACACATAAATAAAAGACATTGTCATTTATAATGCCAATAGCTCAAACTCTCGTAATTCCGAGACCTTTTTCATCTCAAAGAAGCGGCTGCCATTGTACCGGCTGCTCGGAAAGTGAAAGCACACATGGTGCCTGAATGTTGCAGGAAAGCATGTCGTCCCTGCAGTAGGAGAAACTCATTAAAGAAAATAGTGCTTACAGACTAAATAAGACATACCGTGTAACAACAAAAGTAAAAGGGCCAGTCCTCATGGGAGGTTACAAATGAAGACAATGCGGTACTAAGGAGGGACTAACAACCCTGTTAACGAATCAGAAGCCAGCCTTTACGAAGGAAAATGACACAAACCAATGTATAATATGGGCGGAGCTTCAAGTCCATACTCCAATACAGCATGTATAGTTCTGCAGCGCATGCGCTGCCTAGGCTCGACCTAAAAATGAATGTAGAAACATACATGCCTCTGACAACAAGGTCAATAGTGAACTAAATGGCAAGCCAGTTGTCACACACAACCTTCTGGCTGGTCTGGGTTGTTATTATACATGAACACCCATTATAGTTTATTAAATCAAACACAAGAGAAAGTTGCTAGCGATAACGCCGACCTTAAACCCTCCCCTCACAAAGCCCCCCTCCCACCATTGCTGGCTTCGGTGTGGCCATCGGGCACAGCACAGACCACACTGTGCGGCCCCTGGTAGAATGTTTGCGAGTAGCTATGACCTAGAGGAGCTAGATGAAAAATCCTACAAAAGGCTCTACCTATTTAGAGAGTAGCCCTGGGATATCAGGAGCTTCTGAGCCTAAAACAAGAGAGTTCATTTTGAAGCAGCATTTGATATATGTAAATGTTTCTTTACTCCAATCTAAATACTTTTGCAAGGTCTCATATTAAAAATGTTTGAGACAATTAGCAAATCTATTTAAAGTATGAGGCATCAACTTTTTCAAACTGCGTTTCCCTAGTAATTTGCCACTCTTTAGAATGCTAAGTATCATTAAATGGTACTAGGAATCTGACACCCATAGCCTTGGCAGGTGTGCCTTTCTTTACCAGAAAACCTCTTTAGAAACATCATCTATCTCACTGCATCGCATGTCTTTGGAAAAAAATGAATTTAACCTGAGTGGCCGGGCTGTTGAGGTGCAGTCACAGATGCCGCATGTTCACAATAACAATTCAGTGCGTGATTGATGACTGTTTGAGTTCTGTATGTGTCCTGATTGGATGTCCTGAAAATCTGCTGTAGCTCTTGTGCTGTGGAGTAGGTGATGTTGCAGTTCTTGTAATATTGTCTTTTCCGGTGAAGATGGGGAAGTTGTTGCTACCACAACTGTGTAAGAAGTGTCCTTTTTGATCGAGAGTTTGTAAGACTTGTTTCTTAGTAGTGGGGGGGAATCCACATGTGCTGAATATCATATTGATTAGCTGGGTGAAATTCTTTGGTGAAATGAGTGACGCAGGAGCTGAGGATGCTGTGGATGCCTTCATGGATGCAGTTTGGTCGTAGGTTTCTTGTCGGTAGAGGGTCGTCAAAGTTCTGCCTCGAGGGTGGCAGGGTTTTTGGGAGGTTAGTTGTTGACATTGTTTTTGCAAATATGTTAATTTTGACAAAAGTAAGAATTTTGTTGCATCTGTCAACGAGAGATGTAGTGATTTGTTTTCCAAATAATTGTTTTAATTGATAGTGTAGATGCTGCAGTTACTGAAGTGGCCTTTCTCTACAAAGCATGTTAACTTGTTGCAGGAGAGTTTCTGATCATTTCCTTTTCTTAGGTTTCTAGTATGACTCTCTTTCTTGTACGAATGAGTGTTTACAGGCTCTGTCCTCCCCGAAGAACCTTTATTTGATTATTAGGAGGGAGGGAAGTGAGAAACAAATGAAGAGGCACTTTGCAAACATCACCTGGCTTTGATATTTTTGGGAGATGGAGTCGTTGGCAATTAGTGCTAGGTTTCTGCTTATGCTTACATCGCCATGTTAGTGAAGGAAGATATATAACAAAACCTATTCACTTAAAAATATGAACAGTACTTACAAAATGGGTTTCACCGAATTGGCATTTACCAAATGGGGTTCACTCAAGTATCCAGTTTATTGAGGTGGCTCAGAAAAAAAAATCATTTAAAAAAACAAGCACTTGCAGTCAGTAGGTCTGGCCTTGGCGAACCTGTGATTTTTTGGGGGGGCAAACTTATGCAGTGTACGTTAAAAATATTAAAGTAATCAAAAGTAGTTTCAGTACAATATGATACATCGCAAAAAGAAATTAAAGAAAGAACAGGAAATTAAAGCAGAAAAAAAGCTTAGATCGGGCTCCACACTGTGATACAGATGGGGGCTTTTTTGGTGGAAGTAAACAAGCAAAATTTTGCAACTCGGTGAAGTGAGAAAGTGGCTAAAGTGGGCTGACATGCTGAAGGCTGTATGCTGTAGTGGATAGAAATAAATTATAAATTGCATTTGACTAGGCCAACGGATGGAAAGGGCTGACTAAATGCCCCTCATCTCTTTTTTTAGAACATAAAGCTGGTGAGACAGCAAGGCCAGAGCTAAAAAACAAGTCTTGCGAAACAAAGAGAAATTCCTCTTATTATGAAGCAATGGTTGCTCCCCCACGCCATGTTATGCTATATATATATTTGTAATGAGGACTGTCATTCGGGAGGGTATCGTAGCACTGAACAGGTGTGTGTGCCTAGCCCTGCCTATGGTAGGTGGGTTAATTTAAAAGTCATTTCTTGAGCTTCTTGTGGAATTCAAGAACGGAGGAGGATGCTGTGATATGAAGTAGGAAGTTCGATGCTTTAAGAGTGATGTAAGAGAAGGTTTGTCCTCCTTATGCAGTTTTGTGTATGCATGGGATGTGTGTGAGTAGGAGTTCTGCGGAGCGGAGGTGTCTGGGTGGTTGGTGGAAGGTGATGCGACTATTCAGGTAAGTGGAGTCTCAGTTCGGTTGTACCTTGAATGTGTGTGTGAGGAGTTTGAATTGAACACGCTTGTGTATCAGGAGTGAGTGTAATTCCCTGAGGTGTGGTGTGATGTGAGTTCTGTGTGAGAGGTTGAGAATGAGTCTGGCTGTCTCATTCTGGATGGTTTGTAGTGTTTTAATGAGTTGCTTAGTGTTTCCGGCATAGAGGGTGTTCCCATAGTCCAACTTACTGGTGACTAGGGGGTTAGTGGAAGTTTTTCTAGTGTTGCCTGTGAACCATTTGAAAATTCTTCCTCAGCATCTTAAGGGTGTAGAAGTGGGAAGCAGTGATGGCGTTGACTTGTGTGGGTTTTGGGTGTTGTTGTGGGTCCAATTTCGGCTGGACTTCAGAAAGTGTCCCATGGTGAGGGGTTCCTGCAGAAGATCACTACTTCTGTCTTGTCAGTGTTGAGCTTGAGACAGTTTACTTTTATTTAGTTAGCGACTTCGGCCATGCAGACATTGAATGTGTTTCTGCTGTTGGTGGTCTTGTCTGTGAGGGAGTGTTGCATGTTGTCTGTGTAGGAGACAATTTCGATGCTGTGTGCACGGATGACATTGACCAGAGGGATCATTTATGCATTGTCCGTGCTGTCAGACTGTGGTTTCTTCCACTTCCTAGTCACTTATAAAAGGCACAAGCAAGCAAAAGTGTATTTCCATGCTGGCCTCATTCCCACACACTGAACTCTCCATGCGCTCTTATGTTTTTAGGTCATGCCTGAGACAACTCGTGCATTGTCACTTGCGAGACATTTTGATAGCTTGCAGTGGGCATAGAGCCTGCCAATTGCTTACCATTGGTTGGCTCCATCATCACTTTCATTTGCTTGCTTATGACTTGGTAATGCTGGCAGCCTTTACATCCTCTTCTTTGTGTGACCTTCCCCTGGAGAAAAGCCCAAGTAGGTGTATCCCAGTGTTTTGAGTGCTACTTTTTTATTGAAGCGTTCTTTGAGAATACGTGTGTTTGAGAGCTGTTACCCTAATGTGTCCACCACACTCCATGTCACTTTCTCTGACCCGTATGCTCCTGTCCCACTCAAGACCCCATGTTGCCCAGTCTGCTATTTTTCTGTCTGTACTCCCCCGCTGTCTGTTTTTTTTAGCTTGCCTCTCCCGTTGTCCATGTTGTTGCTTGCCCCTTCTGTCCTCCATGTTGTTGCTAACCCCTCATGACTCTCTTTCCACTGTCCACTGTTGCTTGCCACACCCACTATCCATGTGGTTGCTTGCCCCTTCCACTGTCCGTGTTGTTACTTGCTACCTCTGCCATGTTGCTTGCCCCTTCTGCCCTCCTCCCATTGTCGCATGCCCCCCGTTGTTAATGTTGTTGTTTGCCCATCCTGCTGTTCTTGTTCATGCTTGCTCTCACTCGCTGCTCATGTTGTTTCTTGTCCTCTGCTGCCCTCTGTGTTGTTGCTTGCCCCCTCCCTCCTTCCGCTATCCGTGTTGTTGCTTGCCTCCATCCACTGCCTGTTGCTGCTTTTCCCTTCTTGCTGTCCTTTTTTTGTTGCTTGTCTCCACCCGTATCCATGTGGTTGCTTGTCCTTGTCCTGCTGTCCGGGCTGTTGCCTTGTCCACTTGCGGTCTCTGTGTTGTTGCTTGCCCATACGTGTTGTTGCATGGCCCCCCCGCCTTCTTCCAGCTGTCTGTGTTGTTGCCTACTCCCTCCGTGTTGTTGCTTGCCCCCCTTTGTTGTTGTTTTCCCCTCCTGCCTTCCTTTCATTGTCTGTGTTGACTCCGCCCATCTTACCATAACAAAAAAAAGCGCTTAAAAAATCAAAAAATTGTCAGCTGTCTACCTATCCGTTCCTCCCTTTGTCGTTACTTTACCCCACCCTCCCATGCTATTGATTGTCCCCACCCACCTGCCATAAGAAAAGTTTGAGCTATGCTGCACAGCAGCTGTGAAGCATGGCTAAAAACATCGACAAAGCCACTACCTCATGTAGGCAAGACTTATTGGGTTTCCAATTCTTGTTTTTCCTGACGTGGGCGCTGTTAAATCGAGAATAAAAGCGTCGGCTTTGTTAAGCAGTACGCGTTTCAGTGCGGCTGAGCAGTTCAGTGCATTAGATACATTAATGAGATGGATTGTTCCATCTAAAAGATTAGCAGCTTATTAAATGTACAAAGTTAGCAAATCGGTAGGATTAGATAAAACAGCAGCCAGTCGAGCTGAGAAAATTCAAGAGCGCATTTTTGACAGGGGGGGAACTAGAATAGGCTCGAATTATATCCATGCATTTTCTAAGACACATTGCAGACAGCAATTAGTGCGAGAACACACTTTGATCAGGACAGCGCAACTTTTGACCGCCTTTAATTCCATTGACTTTATCAGTCCTCTGTGTGGGTGTAAATGATCCTGTTAAAAAAAAAAGCTGACATCATCAAATTGCATCAGAAATCTTTGAAGTTCTGTGTACTTCCTACTCCCTTGCTCTTTCCCTGTGCCACCATAGTATTTTGGGTACAATATGACCTTGTCAGTTGCTAGTAACTACAGAAACCACCAAAATGGTTTTGAACATTTTATTTATCAGAGGTTCATTTGTATCAAACAATAAAAATAGTCTTCCGACCTCAACTGGTCCGTTTGTTTCTGCCTCTCTCTCACTGGCTCTCCCTTTATATCCCAACCTCGGGTATACTACAGTCAATGCTTTTCCTCCCTTAAAGGAGAAAAGTATAGCAAATCTAGGCCACAGCAGTGTCCTTCTTCTGGGTCTTTTCTCAAATGACTTGCTTCTCCTTTCCCATTCCCTGAGGCCAAGCATGCTCCCTAGATCAAGGAAACGCAAAAAGTGTCAAAACGGTACTGCTTCGGTGCACAGATTTCATGCTTCGTCCCCATTACCCATTAGGTGCTAGACTGGTGCCAACACAAAGGTGCAATGCCTTCCTGGGAGGGCCTTCCCTCTCTTTGGCATTCCACTCATCCGTATGCCAGAGCTGTTAGTTTTCCCCTTGCCTCCCTTCGTTGTCATTTTTCTCCCTGCACTCCCAGAGTTGCGCCTTCTTGTCACTCCGGTCAGTGCCGACAGAGTGCCCGTAATTGTCTGGGGAACCCTCTCCCTTCAGTTGTTCTCCAGGGCTCTCTGCTCCTTGATTATCCTGACACAAATCGTGATGCAGCTCCTCTTCCTTCCTTTCTCGGCCCCACTGCTGCCGCCATCCCGCACGGTCTGTCCCTTCCTCTGCGGGTCCTTCTCATCCTCCAAATTCTGCCTCAAACCTTCTCTTCCTCCTTCACTCATATAGGCTGGCTTAAAGCAACTTCCTCTTGGACCCCTGAAGATGTATTCAGTGAGGTAACCTCTCCCAAGTTGGGTGCTGTATTGGTAGGACGTTGGGTTTCTCTACCTTCCATATCACAGATGTCTTAAAAATGTTATGCTGTGTCTATTTGTATAGTCCAGATTACCATTTATAGTGTCCTTTTGGGCACTTAATGACTTCCTATTTGGTTGTACTAGTTATTGCATAAAGGGGAGTCCTACAGGACAGTGGACTTACAGATGGAACAGACCGGTCTACTGTTGTTGTGTTATGAATTATATTGGATAGTGGCCAGCAAGATCCTGTTATGAATTTGTGTGTTGATGAATAGAGGAAGGGGTGCCAGCCTAAATCCACAATACAGGTGGAAAGTGGGCTCTTGGTGGTTCTCTACTCGCAGTGATGGCTGGTGAGGTCGGTGATTGATATTCCCATTTCATTTGGCTTAATTGCAAAATCACTGACAATAATGTTCTACTCAAGGCAGTAATTGCTGCTGTAGGGCAGATAATTATACCAGTTTGTTAAGACAGTTCCAGAGTTACTATTACACTAGATTTATACAAGCCACTCCACCTGCAGTTTTTTATGGTGCCCTGGTTAATTCTGGCCAGAAACAGTCCTGAAGAGCTAATTAAGAGTATGATCATTGTTTAGAAAGAACCTGTTTCACTGTTGTTTCTATGCAAACACAGCATCCAAATAATCTATCGGAGCCCTACTTTTGATTACCCCGTTTAACAATGGAGGGAGTAGGGTCCAGGCTGTAGGATTGCTGTATGTCAGAATGTGTTATCTCATACTAAGATGTATATGCTTGCCTCTGCTGCAGTAGGTGCATGTTTCCAACAGTAATGGTTGCACCTCAGTGGCATAGGGCACTTAAGTGAATGCCAATAGTACACTCTACAGTTACCCCTTGTACACCTCATTCTCTTAAGTCACAAATCAAATGCTTGAATTTGAATTTGTTAGCAGGTTTTTTCTTTTGGATTACCTGAGATGAAGTCCTTGCACGGCATCAAGTACTGAGTTTCAATACTGCAGGTCAAGGTGCTGTACATATTGTCGGTGCCACCACACTTTGCAGGTGTTGTGTGCTTATTAAGAATGATGTCACAGAGTGTGCATTAGTGTAAGGATAGGCATTGAAAAGCCGTAGGGAAAGGAGAGAACATTGGGTATCTTCATTGGTTACTTTGTATCCCATCTCTAAGAAATGAGTTATATTAATTTAAGACACAACTTCCTTTGTCCATTCTTTACTTTAATGTGTTACTTTATTTTAGGTTCTTATTATGTCCCATCCTGTAGCCTGCCTGGCCACTATCTCTACAATACTATTGTCTTTTGACTCATAAATAATGATTGGCATTAGCTACCTGTTTAATTACTACAATAATTAGAGTTCCAATTCTACTCCTTATTGTTTCACCATCGATTTGACGTAATAATGTTTTGCATTTACTTTTATATCCACGAAATTGCTCCTCCTTCCGCCATAATATCACTACTAGCGCATTGTACAATTTTCACGTGTAGGTCCTTGTTGTCACCATTTTAAGTCTCGACTCCTATGAGTCCATGATGTTCATAATACCTTCTCCCTCTTCCTTCCCCTTCTCTTCAAGGTTATTCAGGTTGTACCTTACAGGCATTATTGTCCTCTGCCCTGATGATGATCCTTGCATTTACTTAGTAGGATCGAAACGCCGTCGACACTCACAAATACCCGATATGTTGTAAAAACCGTGATTTTGACACATAAGGGTGTTGTTTATAATGTTTGTTTCTCCATTATTTATGCTATCCATAACAAACTATGTTTCATGCCTGAACCTTTTTGCCTCTTTGACCTAATGTATGTACCGGACGCAGGCTTGTGTCCCACTTTATGAATCTTCTAATTGTTTGCTCATTTTTCTATATTAGTAAAACTCATGACCTCTGTCCGGCTGGACAAGTCTCTCAAATTATAAGTACTGATTGGGTCCTTATTTATCACTAATGTTATTCTTTCTATGTCTAGGGACGATTGTTGCTTAGAATCACTTAATTCCCAGGGTCCCTAGTTGACCTTTTTCTGGGTGCCCTTGTTGTTACTAAATTTGGTTAGCGCAATCGCTTGATTGCAAGGGCTTTGCCCTATTACCCCCTTCTTAGAGTGGGTCCTTCCCTTTTGTCCTTTCCATACCCCCCTCCTAACTCTACAACTTTAACTCCCTTTTCATGTCTGACAACACACCACTTTACTCGGACGATTATATCAAGAAAATCCTAGAAGGTCCCTCACTCTTCTCCAGCTTAGATGAGACCCCTGGTGTTAGTAGTAATACGATTGACTACTCCAAAGAACTAGAAAAACAAAAAAAGAAATTCATCCGTTTGGAATTAATGATACGTATGTTAACCGAGTATCTTAAATCTAACACAATCCCACAAGGCCTAATAGTGAGGAACATTCCTGGTGTCTTCACTGACAATCCAAAATATATCAAAATTTTTAGTTATATTGGTACCACCTGTTCAAGGCATTGGCTTGTACTTGGAATAGACATTGCCTCTGAAGAACTCAAAGAATTAACCAAAACTATCAATGACATGGAGAAAAACATCAAAGATAACAATACAGTTCCTGACGCCAAGAAACTTCTTGAAAAGGTTGAGAAAACAACTGAGGAATTCCATCGGCTAGAACAAAACAAAAAATCGAATAAAGTCAAAAGGGATATAAAATCATTTGCCCAAGAACGAGCGTATCCTTATCTTAATAAAGATTTCTATGCCAATCGCGCTTACAATAATCCTCAGAATTCTCGCCCTTGGGGCCGTTTCAATAAACGCCAGAATTTAGTAGGGTTTTCTGATACCTCAGCAGAGTCCTCCGATAATTCAGATCCAGGAGAGGGCACTAGTAACACTACCAGAACCCCTACCCCCCTTTTTTTAGGTCGAGACCAACAAGACCTACCAAGGAGAGGCAGGGGGAGACAACGTTCTCGCTGGTACAACCCCCAGGAGAACGCCAAACGCGACAGAAGTTTTACCGTTGGTAAACTCCACATTGCATACTAATATGACTGACGAAATTCCCCTTTTCAATCTCTCGGCACATGAACTCTCTAGCCATGAGATTTCACTACTGAGCAAAGGGTTGTCATTTGTTCCAACGACTTATCCCAACTTCTTAGATCTCCAAACGGAACTCTTAAGGTTCTTTCGGAAGATAAGACTTCACAGCTACTTCCAAGTGAATCCCTTTATTTCTAAAACATCTAACACCCCGCTTAGACTTCCATCTACATTTTCACCACCCGTTAATTTGATCCCCAGTGAGATCATTACATTTGAAAAGCTGGTACTAAAAGAGGTAATGAATATCTCTGCAGCACACCACTACATTCCCTGTAACATAACCAGGGATGAAAAGGCAGCCATATCATCTCTCCGTGACAATACGAATTTGATAATCAAACCGGCAGACAAGGGTGGCGGGATAGTTTTACAGGAGATAAACGACTATAAAGCTGAAGTAAATCGGCAATTGGCAAATACAGATCATTACTGTAAACTCTTCACTAACCCGACCAAAGAACTACAAACCCTGATTAGACAGATCACTGATGAAGGCTTAAACCAGGGCTTCCTGAGCAAGTTAGAATACAAAAAACCCAAGGTTGCCTGTAATCTATACGCTCCCGAAGATTCATAAAAGTCTTGAGAAACCCCCTGGTCGTCCTATTGTTTCCGGTTGCGGTTCCATTCTGGAGCCATTGGGCCACTATGTCAACTTCTTCATTAAAGATTGTGTCTCCAATACCCACTGCTATATCCGTGACAGCATGGCAATGATAAATATGATAGAGAACCATTCATATGATCCTGATTCTAATACCCTATGCACTTTGGATGTTGAATCCCTTTATACTAATATACCTCAAAGGGATTCATTACTCGTCATTGAAACTATTCTCAACCAAAGACCTCGCCCCCATGCAGTTCCGACCAACTTTATATTGCAACTACTGGAAGTATGCCTTACTAGGAACTTCTTCACCTTTGAACATCAGTTCTTTCAACAGGTTAAAGGTACTTCCATGGGTGCAATTTTTGCACCCAATCTGGCTATTCTTTACATGGACACATTGGAAATGGGACATATACTTACCACTGATAACCCCTTTTCGTCATGTATCTATAAGTGGAAAAGATACATAGACGACATATTCATGATTTGGCAGGGCGATGAGAATTTACTTTCGCTTTTCCTCCACTGGCTAAATAATAACTGCGGTGGCCTCAAATTTACCATGTCACACGACAAAGAATCAATTCCCTTCCTTGATTTGACAATCAAACACACGGATGGCTATCTTATAACCAGCCTCTTCCGAAAGCCCACTGAACGAAATACCTTACTTAGCTATAACAGCAGCCACCCTCGTGCATTAAGAGATTCCTTGCCATTTTCACAATTTTTAAGAATTCAAAGAAACTGTTGCTTAAAGACAGATTACTTTCATGAAGCTAAAATACTCTGCCAAAAACTGCACAAAAGAGGCTACCCGCGCAGACTAGTGCGTAATTCTATGAAACGTGGATGGTACTGTCCCCGTGAAACTCTTTTAGAACCCAAAACCAAACTGGACTCCAATCGACTGGTCTGTGTCATAACATTCTCCACAGTCTCTAGTGTCATACGTAAAACTATTCTACACAATTGGCCAATCTTGAATGCCGGCAATCTCGGTCTCGATCGCCCTTTGTTTGCATTCAAGAAGAACAAAAACATTAAAGACCACTTGGTCCATGCAGCTCTCCCTATAACAGCTACTAAGAGTACTATGAACACTTTGAATGAGCTTTGGTCACTTCCACCACTAACAGGTCATACTAAATGTGGGAATTGTGTTGTATGCTCATTGACTATTGAATGTAAAGTTTTTGTTTTTGGTGACATCAGAAACAAACTAAAACTGTTTACCAACTGTAACTCTACCAATGTAATTTATGCGATTTTTTTTTTTTGTCCATGCGACAAAATTTATGTCGGTCAAACTACGCAAAAGATCCGCTTGCAAATCTCTCAACATAGGAGCAGAATCCGTTGCAAAATTCTCACTGCCCCCTTGGTAGAACATTTTCTTGAAAAGAACCACTCTGAGGACCAACTTCGCTGGACTGTGATCTCTGTCGTAAAGCTACCACCGAGGTGAGGCGACATTACTAAAATTCTAAATAAAGAAGAGCTCAAATGGATCCTTAAAACTGATAGCCTGAACACGGGTTTGAATCGACTTGAGGATTGGACTACTATTATCTGATTCCTAAGTACTTTCTTCCTTGAAATTCCGAAACTGTGGATTTTTCCCTCTACCCACCGTTATGTACCACATTATGTGCTAATGTAATTCCTTCTTTTACTATGTAACTCTTCTATTATGTTATCTTTTAATCTTCTGAGGTTCCTTCTTTATTGAAATCTTTGTCCAACCAACTCACTCTGACCTGTATAAACTCCACATTCAGTTGGATGCCTCATTCACCCGTGGTTTATTGTATCTCTCTTTCTCTTTCTTCCAAACATTTTAACTGTCCTCTTGGGTTCTGTACTACATGCTCACCATTTCTAATGTAATTATAACTGTCATATAATGTTTCCAGTCCAATATATGGCTTTCATTGTAAGATGCTTAACCTCCTGTAATCCCTTACTCACCATCTCAAGATGGCCGCTAGTTCACAACTCTGTTTGAGTCCCTTTACTCTTTCCCTGAATCTGACGCAGCCCGGCCCAACATCACGCTTTTAATACACGCATGCTCCCCGGTTTCTGTTAGCAGCCGTATTGTCGGATTTCTGCTCCCACATCGTCGGATTCTCCCACTATCATACTAACTCCGGTAAGTGCTCCCTGCCTGTTCGCACATGCTTGTCAACCCTCCTCACTACCCGCAAGTATCCCTTAACCTTGTCACCCTTCGTCTACTTCCGCAGTAACCCTTACCAAAGTTCCTCTGACCCTTGCCCTTCGAGCCAAGACGAGGAATATATTACAATAGCCTAGCCCATCGGCCACGACTCTCTTTTCATACTAAAAGTACGTTTCAACATCCCCTCACGCTTAGCGCTTATATTCCAACCACCTTGGCTCACTTAATTAATTCGTCCCCTCTCCTACTCCAGATTTCGTCTCTGATACAACCGCGGCTGCGGTAAGCCATCTGCTCCCTTTTTCGACCGCCACTTTCACTCCTTTTCACTGTAACGTTTTCTACTCTAAGGCTATCACAAGCACAACTTTAGGCATCTGTCACCCGTTACCGCAACCCATATAGCATGTACTCGAATGCACACGCCTTGGCTGATTAGTGATCTCACGCCTGCCTGGCCACTACCTCTACAATACTATGGTCTTTTGACTCATAAATAATGATTGGCATTAGCTACCTGTTTAATTACTACAATAATTAGAGTTCCAATTCTACTCCTTATTGTTTCACCATCGACTTGACGTAATAATGTTTTGCATTTACTTTTATATCCACGAAATTGCTCCTCCTTCCGCCTTAATATCACTACTAGCGCATTGTACAATTTTCACGTGTAGGTCCTTGTTGTCACCATTTTAAGTCTCGACTGCTATGAGTCCATAATGTTCATAATACCTTCTCCCTCTTCCTTCCCCTTCTCTTCAAGGTTATTCAGGTTGTACCTTACAGGCATTATTGTCCTCTGCCCTGATGATGATCCTTGCATTTACTTAGTAGGATCGAAACGCCGTCGACACTCACAAATACCCGATATGTTGTAAAAACCGTGATTTTGACACATAAGGGTGTTGTTTATAATGTTTGTTTCTCCATTATTTATGCTATCCATAACAAACTATGTTTCATGCCTGAACCTTTTTGCCTCTTTGACCTAATGTATGTACCGGACGCAGGCTTGTGTCCCACTTTATGAATCTTCTAATTGTTTGCTCATTTTTCTATATTAGTAAAACTCATGACCTCTGTCCGGCTGGACAAGTCTCTCAAATTATAAGTACTGATTGGGTCCTTATTTATCACTAATGTTATTCTTTCTATGTCTAGGGACGATTGTTGCTTAGAATCCCTCAGTGGCATAGGGCACCTAAGTGAATGCCAATAGTACACTCTACAGTTACCCCTTCTACACCTCATTCTCTTTAGTCACAAATCAAATGCTTGAATTTTTCTTAAAGGTCTGGAAACAAAGTTTTAATCGCAGGTTCATGCATAGTATATTCCCGAGTGTGACCTCCTCAGTAGCGTCATCGACCACCTCCCCCATCATGGCCAGGTGGTAAGGAGAGGGCTGTAGGTAACCCTTGATGCAAGAATGAAGCACCCTATTTACTTATGGATGTGGTGTTTTGTTAGAAAGGTCCTGTGTAGCAGTCTCATTATTATAGAGAAGGGGGATCCATGGAGACTCGAAGTGGATGGATCCTCAACCTGTAGACAATGAGGTATTGATCGGGATGCAGAAATGTGATGTACTCCCCTAAACTTTAAACTATTCTGACCCCCAATAGTTTGGACCATTTCTGATTTCTGTATAAGAGTTCTGCATATATTTCCTATATGTTACATGGTCTAGAAGCCTGATAACATGGAGCTGTTTGGACATCCTGGCCTAGTTGTGCAGGGTATGGGTTGAATTTCCTTTTGGATGTTGCGCAGACGTCGTTGTGCTCCTGTATAACTGCAACTACAATACAAACATTTCACAGATGGTTCCGAGTTTCTGAAGATTGCCCAATGGAAAAAAGACTCAACGTTCCACCATTGATGGGAAGATGTTTTGTTATTTGACATGTTCTGAGTACAATTATTTCATGAATGGAGGTTTGGTCATTAAGGCAACTTTGAATAATCCAGAAAGTAAATCCTCATTTCCCTTGGTATACTTTTATTTGTCCCACCCTCATTAATCTTCTGCACTCCGGTGGCAAGACCCCAGATATCTTGGAGAAAGTGGGTATTACACATCCGCCCCCGGCATCTTTTCCAATCTGAGTTCTAACCTTGTTAGTCAGCGCACAACCACAACTCAGATGTGTCTTTATGAAGGGGGATTTTTATACTTTTTGTGCTCCTACTTTGCTATCACTGCAAGTAGTCCTGCCAGAGAGGGCAATTTAAAGCTTGGCTTAGAAATCTTTTTCTCCCTCACACCCTTAGAACAGGCAGAGTTCAGTCATTGCCTGTACTCGGATGTAGGTTAGATATATACCCGTGCCTGCAGCTACACCGGAGAAGTATCTTCTACCCAAGTCTTTGTCACACACCTGGGAATAGTAGGGTGAAAGAGCAGGCTGCGATGAATAATAACACTTTTCTCAAGTTACTGAGCTTCTCAGCCCGCCTGGAGGGTTGTTTTGTTTATTGTGTCTGCCTACAGTATAGCTAGTTGAAAGTCACTTGTGTATTTATGGTTTGCCAACCAAGTTGCTTTAGGATGGGGGTGGGGATGTATCCCCACTTACCAACATAAGTAATAAGTATTTCTGCTGAGCTTTGAAAAAAATGCAGAAAATGTAGCTATGGCATCCTCATTGTCGGCTTTAGGGAAGGAGTATTGATTGGTGAGGCATAAAACAAATGATTGTGTAGTAATGGTAAGCATGCCTGTGAATTCTTTCATAAGCTGAAGGCGAGGTTTGTCAACTGATGTGCCTTCTGTGCTTGTGTCTGCTGTGCAAGCAACAGTGCGACGGGGTAAGGATTCAGTGGTTGAACGTTGGTGGTCTCCACCGTAGACTTTGTTAGCAGGTTTCCTCTTTTGGATTACCTGAGATGAAGTCCTTGCACGGCATCAAGTACTGAGTTTCAATACTGCAGGTCAAGGTGCTGTACATATTGTCGGTGCCACCACACATTGCAGGTGTTGCGTGCTTATTAAGAATGATGTCACAGAGTGTGCATTAGTGTAAGGATAGGCATTGAAAAGCCGTAGGGAAAGGAGAGAACATTGGGTATCTTCACTGGATACTTTGTATCCCATCTCTAAGAAATGAGTTATATTAATTTAAGACACAACTTCCTCTGTCCATTTTTTACTTTAATGTGTTAATTTATTTTAGGTTCTTATTATGTCCCATCCTGTAGCCTTTCAATCACGCTGCAGCCTACGCCAGGGAAATGTTTCACTAACTGTAGTTGATGGTTATGAACATTTTGAGGGCTTCTTGTGAAGATGATTCTTATTTTGGTGCTGCAGTGCAAAGTATAATGGTTAGTGGAGCCCAATGTAGGATAGAGGCTTTTAGTGGGCTATTTAAACGGGAGGATCAAGGGGAATTACAAATTCCACTCCCTCACCTTTTCAGAGTGTTTGGGGGTCTTCCCAGAGCTGCAGGGCAATTGAATTGACATGGATTCTCAACCCACGTTAGCATTTCAGTTTTGGAGTCATTGAGACCTGCAGGTATATGTAGTGTAAGCCTTCTGTGATAGCCTGTCCTATTTGTTTACATCCCAGACGTAGTCCCCAAGTACAGATGCGTTCCAGTGTCATCCACATATGTCTAGAATTACAGGCGGTGGTATTGAATTAGCCAGGTCAATCAGTGCATTTAGTTATTGACAGTCATGGTGCTAGTGATGAGCATTAGCGGACTCATACAATTATCCTCCTGGTCGGATTGAGTGGATCCCATTCTTAGTTATTGAGGCTGTGCCCTGCCCTGCGTGGATCATCTGGAGCCTTCCTTAATCTGGGCCAGCGGGCCCCACACTGCGTTACGTGTGGTCTCCTACTTCAGAGCTCTTTCATGCTTGACGTTAAAACATGTTCTGGCTCTAGGTATGGTGTCCCCTTTACGCTGAGGTCATTGGCCAAGCATAGCCATGAATTATATGATTTTCAGGAAGATCAGATGGCAGACGCTATTTTCCTAATGGAGACATGGCTTCATGAGGATTCCTAGCCTGGTATATTGCAGGCCATCCCGCATACTTCTCTATCGTCAGGCAAGACAGACCTTGTGAAAGAGGGGGCGAAATTGCAATTATTTTTAAGAAAGAGTTTCATTGCTCCTTTTCGGAACTTGCTATCAAGGGTTGCGTAGCTGCCTTTTTTTCCCTTGTGATTTCCAATAATTTCCGGGATCCACTTCTCAATTTTTCCACCTTACTGTCAGATATAGTCTCTCAGTTAGCGATGCGCTATTCAAACCTGGTAGTACTAGGGTACCCCAATGTTCACTTGGATGACATATGCTGTCCGGTTGTAAAAACTCTAGTTGAGGAAGTGGAGAGTCTTCAGCTCAGCCAGCTCATTTTTGCCCCTACGCACAGACTAGGTCACATGCTTGACCCAGTGTTCACTAATATGGTCTCTGCTGAAACTCTGTCCCCCATTCCTCTAGCTTGGTCAGATCATTTGGCAATTCCCATTAAGATTTCCTGCACTACAGAATCCGGGAACTCCTTTTCCTTTTCCATTCGAGAATGGAGTCGATCAAAAGTGACTCCCAAGAGGCTCAAATAGGCTCTCAGCAATAACTATCTGGTCTTTAATAACCGCACGGATGAAGCCGACTGGATTAAGGGCACATTCGATCAGATTGCTCCCATCACAGAACGAATTGCCCGCTGGAGTAAACCGTCAGCTGCTTGGTTCTCTGCTGAACTCTTGGCTCTTAAAAAGGAATGTAAGAGCGTCTAAGGCGTAAAAGTTATGATCAAGGGAGTAGAGACAAATATAAGACTGCCTTGATAATGTATCATGTGCGCCTTAAACAGTCACGCTGAGAGCATTACTATAAGAAAATCTTTCTCCAACAACTCCTCTCATGCTATTTTTCAGAATATTAAATCCCTCATATCCCTAACAGCTGTTGCACCTTCTTCTCGTCCTTCGGTTAAGAGCTGTGATGCCTTAGCCTCCTTCTCTGAAAAGTTTGGAAATATCTACACCTCCTTTTAGTTAGAAGCCAGAAACCATCCACTATTGGAGACATGGTTTTAAACCAATTGGAACAGTGTTAAGATTCATCTTGTTTGTCCTATTCAAATTGAGGAACTCGCGTCTCTTTGCTCCATCATTAAATCGGGGTCTCCAGATGACCTCATCTCTCCTGCCATTTTGGAGTATGTAAGTGAAACCATTTACCTGGCACTTTGTGAACTTATTATTCTATCGCTGTCCTCCAAATATGTTCCCTAGCAATGAAATCATGATGTGGTGGTACCCCAGCTTAAAAAATCACTACTGCATCCGCCCAAAGCGGAGAATTATCGGCTCATATCATTGTTATATCTATTTCAAAAATCACTGACAAGCATGTGAATAGGGAGCTCTCCAGCTATCTGGAAGCCACTAACCTTTTGCATGGGACCCAATTGGTTTTTCGTCCTTTACAAATCACCAAGTCCATTCTGCTGTTGGTTGCTGGATCAGCTTGGCAGATTATGGATGAGGAGATCACTGTGGCTATTCTGGTGTTGGACCTTGGTGCCGCCTTTGATACGGTGTTGTGTATGCTGTTGAAGAGGCTTGTGGAATCGGTGGCACTGTGTTGCATTGGCTGTGTTAGTTCCTCTCAGGGTGCACCGTTCAGGTCTCTCAGAAACTGTTCAGATTCATGGTGCGCCCTCTGCAGCAGGGAGTCCCACAGGGCTCCTCACGTAGCCCAACACTTTGTAATGTGAATGTCCTCCCTTTAGCGGAGGTCATCGAGTGGCATGGGTTTTCTATTATTTCATATGCCAATGACACACAAATTGTTATCACCCTGTCAAAGAATAGCGACTTTGTGGTCTCCTCTCTCCGTAGATGTTTATTGGAAGTAGGGGACTGGATGGACTCTAACTGTCTCAAGCTTAATGCGGGGAAGACTGAGGTAGTATTCTTAGGCAAGCACATTAACATCTGGTCAAATGCCTGGTTGCCTGATGACCTATGCCCTCTTCCCATAATTAGGAAGAAGGTTAAACACCTAGGCACCTGGTTTAATGCTAAGATATCCTTTGATTGCCAGATCCCCACCCTCGCTGGGAAATGTTTTGGGATATTGAGATGCCTGAGGAAACCTCTCCATTTCCTTCCAGAGGCTTCCTAGAAAACTGTGATCCAAGCACTCGTAATATCCAGACTGGAATAATGTAATATCTTATATCTGGGTGTGGCCCAGACCCATCTTAATAGTTTACAACGGTTCCGGAATGCCGCAGCTTGGGCATGGCTGAAGGGTGGGGTGGGCTTCTATGAGACCTGTGTTGCGAAGCTACACTGACTCACGATAAGGCATAGAGTCCGTTTTAAAGCTCTTTGCTATTGCTTTAAGGCTCTCTCCTCCCAAGGCCCTCATTATCTTCAGTCGATGGTGAATTCCTATATGCCCACCAGAAACTTGGGATCAACTGCAGCTAAACTGGCCATTGTCCCAAAATGCAAAAGGGCAAGAGTGGGAGGCAGTTTTTTTGGCCACTTATTTCCTAAAGCATGGAATACTCTTTCTGCAGACATTCGACAGGCGTCTTCTGAACTCCTATTCCGGAAGAAATTAAAGACCTGGCTATTTTATTTAGAGTTAGCTCTCCATCGAAATGGGAATGTTGACTGTTTGGGCACCATAGCTCTGGGACACTGCCTTAGGACTAGCCATGCGGTTTCTAAAGCCTTTTATTATTGTTAGTTATCGCAGGTTTTGTATGAACAGTCCAATGAAAATAAGTGCAGTGGCTATGATTCCAGCACACTCACTAAGTCATTTAAGCAGGATGCTCTGTTCGGCCGTGCTATATGCTGTTGAAAGGTCTAAGTGGGTAAGCGATATCTGATGATCTTCCTCGGTAATGGGCTGGTCCTTTCTCACGCCTCTTCCTGTGGTTCAAATCCCTCTCAAGGGTCTGAGTCCACATTTGTGGTCATGGAGTAGGGTGTGTTCCATAAGTTTCTGGAGTTGTCTTGTAACATTCCTTACAACTATTCTGCAGGGCTAGGACTTCTGTGTCAGTTGGAGTTTCATTTTAGAACTGGGTTGACTGCAGCCTGCTTCTGGAACTTGAGCTCTATCGTTCTAGCTGGGGACACGTTGACAGAGTAATTTTTAGATGTAACTTTGGGTACGAGTTTCCAGTTACGTTCACTCCGACTGTTTTTATGTTTGATCCAGATGAATTTTTGTTTTTCGGTGTTGCGCGGTTGTCATTGCAGTGTTTAGCAAAGCTAGAGTGCAGCTCAGTAGGATGGAATGGTCTAGTGGGGTCGAAAATTGGTTAAAAATTGAATAAGAAGATTTAGATTATCCTTTTTTGTTTTTTTAATGCACCACAGCACGACAGAAGACTGCAGTCTGTTTACTGACAACGTATTTTGTTCCAGTGTGCATTTTACTCATCTGTATTCAGTGAGTGATTGACCTCATGGAGGCAGTCAGCGGGGCTCGGGCCTGAGTAGAGATCACGAGTAAAGTCGGTAATCCAGCACTGATTTCCTCAGCATCCAAGATCGATTTTTGTTCAACTGAAGACCAACCAACAGGTCATCGCAATATTTGAGATGCGTGAAACAAAACAGCCTTCCTGCAAAAACCCGGTGTTGGAGTATGTTGTATACTTTATGACTGTATCTGCAAAAACAGAGGGCAGAAGCTGCTCAAGGCCTGCTGGTTTCATGGAAATTGTGTCTTCAGCCTAATCTTTAGTACCTGACAACATTGGAAGGCGGTCTCCTGTACGGAAGAAGAAAGTTTTAAGCATTGGTTGGAGCAGGTGGGAAACAAATTGGATGATGAGCAAATTGCATCGAGATGGGCCTAGAAAAGCGGGTAGCGGTGGGAAACCCTTTTGGTAAAGGGCTTTCAAGAAGGTGAAGCTACGAGATATTCCTCCATTTAGAGGGATTAGTGATGCACCGGGGGATGTAACAGTTTTTTAAGTTTGATTATTACTCTCTGATCATTACATGGAAATTCTGACAATAGAGGAAGCCGTGTTCACAGTCAATTCCAGAGAGAGACCTGGTGGGAGAATTTTATGGGAGCTCCAATGAATATATCAACAAATGTTGGGTTCGGTGGCTGATGTTCTCTTTACTTTCAAGCGCCCCACGAGGCGGCTTCCCTTCTTTGTAGTTTAAGTTTTTTTTCACACTTTGGAATAACCTCTTGGGTTGGGCTTGTGGTTGAACAGATGTTATGCAGTACACAGCGAATTCATAGAAATAAGGCAAAACAAAGTTTCAAAGTTCAGTAGAACTCCGAACATATTGGAAATCATTTTTTGTAAAACTTGAAAATTACTCTAACACACTCTTCTGTAGAAGTGCTTTGACGTCCTAGAACTAATTAAAGTTTTACTATCAGACAAATTACATCAGTCCTTATATTGTGGACGTTGTCCGGTGGTGCGTTGGCACATGTCGTCATGGTGTGATGTCAAGATTACAATTGCCACCTGGGACTCTGTTACACCGTGAAAGAACAAAGTCAATAAAGAGCTTCATGTATGAAGAGGGCGGGTAACCCGATTATTCGACGTGGCAACATTAGAAGAAGATACTACAGAGATAACGGTCAACAAAATAGGAAATAATCTGACTGGAGTGTTCAAAGAAAATGCACCCACTGAGGAAGTTCTGAATGAACTAAACGTGATGGCACTAGCTTCTGTTTATCATGTATTTATTTATTTTCGGGAGTTTTATATAGCGCAAACTTTACCCAATGTATGGGGTATCAGAGCGCTTTACACGAGCACCAGTTGCGTTACATGAGGACACATTCATTTTTGTTAGGTACGGGGAGATTAAGGGATTTGCCCAGAATCACAGGAAGCTGCGTTTCCTTGCCAAGACTCGACCCCGGTTCCCCAGATTTGTGGTCGACCGCCCTAGCCGTTAGGCCAACTCCTCTCCCCAAACTGTGGAGAAGGAAAATTCGGATACTACAATATACGGAATGATATACTCTGTCTGAGAGTGATAACTTGATTGGTTCTAGAAATAAGGTGCCTTTATTGAAGAGGGTGTGTGAGGGATTTTGAAGTTTGACAAGTTGGAACAAGCATATGCTGTTCAAACAAGAGGAGCAAGGCGACTGATTCCTGTCTTACTCCTGCATCTTATAACAAAACAAGAAATGTGTAACACATTGTGAAAAGTCTGGGAGGTGTGGTGTATGCTTCTTGTCCCAATCACCAACTGTAAATTGTTTGGTCTTTTTTGTATTTAACTGGGTGAGCATAATTACCCTTCGTTAGTTCCAAGGTGTTTATTTTTCAGTCTCTGCTTTGTATCATTATGATCGAGTATTTTGCCAGGTTGTGGGTTTTCCGTGACTTGGAGATTCTGGCAAATCACGCTGCAGCTGTGCCTAAAAGTTGCGCTTGACTTTGTCAGTTGCGCTAATCATCATTTCCATATTCATGCGGAGCTCAGTGTTTAAGCCGTGAATCGAAATGCTTAATCAGACTCCCATAATAGAGACATGCATATTTTATTGGCGCGCGGCAACGGGCCTGACGCTTGCGAGGGCTAATGAGATATTTGTGTAATGCTCTCAAAGCCGGGGCTGGTTTCATTCAAGGGCGGTTTTGAGGAAGATCGGTGGCAGCTGTCCCGCCGTTTCTGCAGTGAATGCACTCTGGCGTCTTTTTTCTGCGCGAGAGCCAGTGTGGTGCAATCCGTGCTGTGCCGGAATGACGGCCCTCCGAGCAGGGCGTTGGTAAGGACTGCAGCCCGGCCGCGTGCACTCACCACGAGTGCAGTGGAGGGACTGCAGCCCGGCCTTCACTCACCACGAGTGTAGTGGAGAGACTGCAGGGCGGGCGTGGATGGCAGGCGCCCTTAGCACATCTCGAACCCGGGAAATCGTGGAAATTCAGTTTCATCAAAACCCTATAGCACTCCAGGCCGTGATTGCTTGTAATGGACTGAAATGAATGTGGTAACGTAACGCTCACGCTTTTTTTTAACTCGGGTAGGCAGGGCGGGATAAAAGAACTTGATCGACTTACCTTTAAAAAAAGATAGACTTGTGAGGTGTAGCAGAAAACAATCTAGGCCAGAGTGGAAAGAAGGTAGGCAAGGGAGCGGTCAGTCGAGTCACCTCACTAACCAGTTGCGGAGAAGGGTCTGACAGTTTGTGTCCTTGTTTGTGTGTGGCCTGCAGGTCTACAAGTGAAGACCATCAGACCTGAGAGTATGCCAACTTAAGCTGCATGCTTGTAAAAAAGGAAAGAGAACTGCATGCCGTGCCCGGATACCTCAGGAAATTGAAACTGTGGCTCCGTCTCAGCATTAATAACATTTAATTCCTGCAATAAGAGGAGCATTTTCAACATAGAGCAATGGAAAACAAGCCCCTTTATAGAGACATATAGCAGTGTTTAGCTTGGTGGCAAGCTAAAGCGATCCATACAGTCGGCCGGTGGCATATTGTGGGTGTGTACATTATGTAATTGACCCCCTTCTTAGGTAAGTTGGGTACATTTTCTACTCACTATAATGGCAGGATTATGTGCCTGCTTGTATTACTGACAAGCCAGATGTATTGGTATTGTCAATGGGTGTTTGCACTGCATTACGTATTCTGATCAAACTTACAGGGTGCCTCATTCCCATGAAGAAATGCCATTGTGGATGGAGCCATTACCTCCTCGTTAGTCATCCTCGCCACATGACTAACGAAGTGAGCTTCAGCTCCAACACAGAACCCTCCAAAGCAAAAGTTAGCCTCCCATGCCTCCCATCCCCAATATGGCCGACCCTTACCCCTATGACACTATAAGAGAAGGGGCGGCCCAACCCCAAAGCCTGTTTTTTTTGTTCTGCACTCTCTCCGGAGCGCTTCAGGTGAGTGGTGCCTGCTGTAGCTGGTGTGTGGGTCCAGGGTTGGAGGTCCTGCTATAGCGGACCCTTGGGGCTTGGACTTTGTTTATTCCCCCTGCCTGTTGCCCCCGGTGTCTGTGGCGGTTGCTGCTTTCTTGTTCCGGTCAGGCTCTGCTTCAGCGAGCCGTGGGTGTTCAGGGAGGGGGGGGGAATGCGTGGGGGCCAGTCTTTCATATGGCCTTGTTATGCTATTTTCGTTCCCCTTCGCCGCCCGCCTTTATTTGTATTTGGCGGGCGGCAGCTGTGCGCCTTGGCTCTCACCTGTTACGGACGGGTGCATCTTAGTTTCCGCTTCGTCCTTCATTTTGCAGGTTTCCCTTCACTGCCCTCCTGCCCCTCGGGCGTTGGGGGACGCAACGGCTCTGCGGAGTTTGGTCCGGCCTCTTCAGCTCCGGCGCGGCGATTCGGCGCCGGAGCGGCCATGGTGTGGGAAGGGTCAGCGCTTGTTTCCCTGCATCCGGTTGTTCTCTTCCGGTTTGGGTGCCCTACGGGGTCGGCGGCGTTACGGAGCGCTGTTTGATGCTCGCGGCTGTGGGCCGGCTCACTGCCAGGGGGCGGGGCTTCGTTCCGTGTTTTTCCCGCCTTCATTTCCTTTTAGGTGCTGGGTTTTTCGTGTTCCTTCCGTGTCTCTCTACCCTGATACGTGTGTTTGCCTTGCTGATTCTTGCGCTTCCTCCAGGATGGACGGTGAGGATGTCCCTGTGGGGGATGTCCTGCCCTCCCAGGCTCCTTCGGGGGCGATTACCCTGCAGTCCATCCAGGACATGATTCAGTCCGCTGTTTCTGCTGCTTTTGCGCAGCGCTCGCTGCCAGTTCCCTCCTCCCCGAAGCGTCCATGCTTGGATCCCTCCTTGGTCTCTGACACTGAGGGGGAGGAGGAGGATCTACGGGGGCGCTATGTGCAGGGTCAAGAGTTGCGGGAGGTCCTGCTTCACATTAAGCAGAACATGGCATTCACTGTTCCGACGGCTTCGGACCTGTCTGAAGACTTCTTCTTACAATATCAGCGTAAGGAGCCGGAGTCGCTGCCTCTTCATTCCTCCGTCAGGAGGGTGTTGGAAGGGGAGTGGTTGGACATCGACAAGCAGGCCTTTCCGCGATACCTGGCGAAACGCTATTCCATCCAGGACTTTGCCAAGGATTTCCTCAGAACACTGCTGGCTCCTCTTCGTTCTTCCAGGGCCCGCTTTCCGGGTCCCAAGAGGGCGTTCTCCACGTCTTCCACGCCCAGGGGGGGTGCGCCCTTTCGAGGTCGGGGTCGCGGCCGGGGCGCCCCCTTCTTCTCCAAGTCCCGGTCTCAGCCTGCTGCTTCCACCTCCACTCCCAAGTCCTGACTATCTCCTGGCCCCGCCGGGTGGCCCTCCAGTGGGCGGCCGTCTTCGCCACTTCCTTCCGGCTTGGGAGTCCTCAGTCTCGGACCTTTGGGTTGTTCGGATCGTGAGGGAGGGTCTCACCATCTCCTTCAGTTCCCCTCCTCCGGGCGCCTTCCGCGCTACCCCTCTGCCTTCTTCGCCGGTCAAGAGGGCGGCGTTGCTCTCTGGCATCCAGGACCTACTCGTGAAGGGG
Organism: Triturus cristatus; assembly: GCF_964204655.1. Lineage (NCBI taxonomy): Eukaryota > Metazoa > Chordata > Amphibia > Caudata > Salamandridae > Triturus > Triturus cristatus. The sequence goes on along the minus strand of NC_140585.1, from coordinate 812,243,257 downwards.
GCCATCCGGCCTGTTCCACCGTCTCAGCGGGGCCTCGGCGTTTACTCCATTCTGTTCCTGGTAAGAAAGGTGTCTGGGGATTTTCGGCCGGTTTTGGACTTGAAGCAGGTGAATTCTTTCATTCCACACACTAAGTTCAAAATGATTTCTCTGCAGGAGATCCTGCCGCTGCTGGTCCAGGGGGAGGTGGTGGTGTCCCTGGATCTTTTGGATGCCTACCTCCATGTGCCGGTCCACCTGTCTTCTCAGCCCTTCCTCCGGTTCTGTGTGGGTTCTTGCCACTTCCAATTCCAGGTACTTCCTTTTGGGTTGTCTTCGGCCCCGAGGGTATTCACCAAGGTCCTGGCGCCCTTGGTGGGCATTCTTCACCGGGAGGGGATCAGGGTCTTTCCCTACTTGGATGACTGGCTAATCTCTGCTTCTTCTTTTTCGAAGGGGAGGCTTCACGTCCGGAGGGTCTGCGAGGTCCTGTCTGCCCACGGCTTCCTGATCAATCACCGGAAATCCCACCTCGAACCTGCCCAGGACTTGGTCTTCATTGGGGGCCGTTTGGACATGCTTCAGGGCAAGGTGTTCTTGCCACTGGCTCGCCGCGATGTCTTGTGGAGGGATCTGGGGGCTCTTCTGGGGAGGGATGGTGCTCCTGTGTGTCTGTGGTTGCGGGTTCAGGGGTTGATGTCTGCTACCATCAATGTCCTCCCCTGGGCTCGCCTTCACCTGTACCCCTTGGTGAATCACCTCCTTTCTCATTGGGACCCTCGCTCCGAGGACTACGTGGCTCTGGTTCCGGTGTCTCCCCTGATCCGGTCCGACCTGGGCTGGTGGCTTGTGGCTTCCCATCTGTCGGAGGGTCTTCCTTTTCTGGTCTCCCCGTCCCGGATTGTCACGACCGATGCCAGCCACCTGGGCTGGGGGGCGACCTTGGGGTCCCGGTCGGTTCAGGGTCAGTGGGGTCCTCTGCTGTCGCGCTGCTCCTCCAACTACCGCGAGTTGATGGCGGTTCGGTTGGCTTGCCGGGACTTTGCTCCCTCCCTCCAGGGTCATCATGTTTTGGTGCGGACCGACAACCAGGTGGTTCGGTGTTACATCAACCACCAGGGGGGTTGCCGGGTGCGCTCCCTGTGGTTGCTGTCCCGGGAACTGCTGTCCTGGGCGGAGGGTGCGGTCTTGTCAATCAGGGAGGTCTATCTCCCGGGGTTGGAGAATGTGGTGGCGGACCACCTCAGTCGGGTCTTCACGCCCTTGAGTGCCCTCTCCCTGTCGGTCTTTCGCCTCCTGGTGGGCCTGTTTGGTCTTCCTCGGGTGGACTTGTTCGCGGAGTCGGGGAATGCCCTCCTGCCCTGCTTCTGCGCTCTCCATCCGTGTCCGGGGGTGTGGAGGGTGGATGCTCTGTCCTTCCGGTGGCCTCGGGGTCTTCTTTATGCCTTCCCTCCGTTCCCCTTGATTCCTCGGGTCCTTTGCAAGATCCGTTTGGACCGTGCTCTGGTGCTCTTGGTGGTTCCCGGTTGGGTGCGCCGCTCCTGGTATCCTCTCCTGGGCGAGCTGGCGGTTCGGGCTTGCTGGCCGATTCCGGATCACCCGTTCCCCTTGAGGGGCCCTCCTCTGCCCGGGGAGGTGTTGCGCCGGCTCCATCTGCAGGCTTGGCTGTTGAGAGGGTGACCTTGTTGGCCCAGGGGTGCTCCCCGGGGGTGGTTGCTTTCTTGCAGGGGTCCAGGCGGTCTTCTACCTTGTTGTCCTATTCCCGGCACTGGTCCTCTTTCTCCCGTTGGTGCGGGTTGCTGGGTTCTGACCCGGTTTCGGTGGATCCCATGAGGGTTCTGGATTTCTTGGCGGAGGGTTTTTTCCTGGGGTTGGCTACCTCCACTCTTAGGGCTCAGTGGGCTGCGTTGCGAGTCTTCCGCAGTCCGGATCTGGACCTCCTAGAGGCCTTGGTGGCCCGCTTGCTGCGCAGCTTTTCTCTGCGTCGTCCTGTGTCTGTTTGCCTTTCTCCTCCCTGGGACCTTCCCTTGGTCCTGCGGGCTCTGCAAGGTCCTCCGTTTGAGCCTCTGCTGTCGGTGGACCCGAAATTCCTCACCTTCAAGGTGGTTTTTTTGGTCGCCATTGTCTCGGCCGGACGCATGGGCAAACTGGGGTCCTTTCTTCGGTCTCCCCCCTTCTTGAAGATCCTGCCGGACCGGCTGGTCCTGCGCCATGATCCCTGGTTTCTGCCAAAGATTCCTTCCTTGGCTAACCGCTCGCGTGAGGTTTCCTTGCCTTCCTTCTCCCCCTCGGTGGGCGTTCCCCTGTCATTGTTGGATGTCCGGCGGGCGGTGGAGATCTACTTGGAGCGCACCGCCTCCGTGTGTCAGTGTGATAGCTTGTTTGTGACCTTTGGCCCGGTTCGGTCGGAGCACAAGCCTTCTGTTTCCACTCTCAGTCGCTGGCTGAGGCAGGCTATCGTGCTGGCTTACGGGGCCCAGGGGTCTGACCTCCCGGGGTCTATCCAGGGGCGTTCCACCCGGGGTGTATCGGTGTCTTGGGCCTCGTTCAGGGGTGTGTCCACTGAGGAGATTTGTCGGGCGGCCACGTGGTCCTCTCCCCACATGTTCATGGAGCATTACCGGGTGGTCCTGGGGGGCTCGGTTCCTGGGGATTTTGCGGGGGCGGTCCTGTCTGCGGGTTCTTCCCCTTCTTGATTTGTCCTTGTTGGACTGTTTTTATGGTGTGGTTTTCATTACACGTTGTATTAAAGTTGTTTTGTCAACCTTTTATCGCCTTGGTGGTGTTTTGTGTGTACCATGAAGCCGTTTGGCTTGGGTATGTGCTCACTTCGTTAGTCATGTGGCGAGGATGACTAACGAGGAGGTAATGCCCCGATTACTTACCGGTAATCTTCATTACTCCGAGTTAGTCTTCCTCGCCACATGAGTTCCCGTCCCTCCCTCCCTGTCTGGCTATCGGCTTCATGTTTTGCTTGGTAGTTTCAGGCTTTGGGGTTGGGCCGGCCCTTCTCTTATAGTGTCATAGGGGTAAGGGTCGGCCATATTGGGAAGGGATGGGAGGCATGGGAGGCTAACTTTTGCTTTGGAGGGTTCTGTGTTGGAGCTGAAGCTCACTTCGTTAGTCATGTGGCGAGGAAGACTAACTCGGAGTAATGAAGATTACCGGTAAGTAATCGGGGCATTTCTAAAGATGTTTTTTTCTGCTCCTCTCCCCTCCTCTTGCTCCTGGGCTGGTTGTCCGCCCAGATGGTCCTCTCCTGGGTTGCCAAGGATGCTGGCAATGAGGATTCTGGTGCAGGGGGCCTGGAAGCCTTGACACTATTTTCACTTCATGGGCTTTGTCTGCGTGGAGCTGCGGTCCGGCGATGGAACCTCTCCTGAGATGGTCAGTTGCTCAGCTGACTTACTACTGTGACGAAAGGTGATGGTGCAAATGGAGTACGTGAGGTTGTGGGCGAGGACGGATCAGCAGGGACAAGCAGGCACTGTTATGGTTTAGGGAAGGAAGCTCTTACTGGAAGTCCTTCTGAGGGGGGACGGCAAAAATGCAAATTCCCCCCCCCCCCCCCTAAAATATATTGCAGTGCTCGCTCGATTCATGCAAACTGTAATACCTTCATACCAACATTTAAAACAGCTGTTCATTTATGGCTAAGTCACAAGAAGGCTATTACCTGGAACGCCAAAGTGTTAATTTGTCACAAAGAAACAAATTGTTCCCGCCCGCATTCCAGCAATGCCAGTCATGGCAAAGCCGCTCTGATCAACTGTAATTTTGCAAGAGTTACATGAAGATTTCCATTTGCAAGGCCTTGAGCCTCGCGATCCTTTTATGATGGGAGCTTGACTAGTCTGCATCCATGTTGATGTTACTTCCTCTACGTATGGTCGTTCTCTCCAAATTCCAAGAAAAACAATTAGCAACATACTACCCAGGCTTGGTGCTTATGGTCAGTAACATGTTTTTCGGTTGAATGCAGGCCATTGTGCCAAAGACATAGTCTGTTTCATCTCAGGTTATACCTGTGATTTTCCCTTTTACCTCTCCTGGCAGCAAAGTCTGAAGCCTTTGAAATATACCTTATGCATCTGTGCTTGTTGACCTCTCTGTTGTCTTATTCCTTATGCTCCCTTACTCTGTTTCACCCGGGCCTCATTACTGCCTGACTTACGTCTCAAGACCCCTTGTGGAAAGGGCCAGCTGAGAAACCAAATTCAGCCCTGGCAAAACCGTGCAACCCAAGCTTCAGGCGTCTGTGACTAGAATGGTGCCATGGAGGCATGGTTGTGTAACGGCAGCCCCTCCTGTTCTGGAAACAGTCCCTGGGGAAAATGCCAGGGTGGCCGCAGGGCCCTTTTAGTCCTATGTTTGAGACCCGCTTTCTCATTTAGTGGGTTAAACCCCCGCCTCCTTCCAATAAAGGCTTCTATGGCTTCCAAGACCCAGGGCAGCTATGTGCCACCTTGTGCCACTTATCTTCCCACCACCTAGCCAGCCATCTGCAGTGATCAAGGAGCTAAGCTCCCGAAATGGAACTTGTTCCAAATGTTGTACATTGTTGAGTCTCTGTTCCTACTCTTTTACTATGACTGCTGTGCGTTGTTTGCATTTCTGCAGTTCTTTCCGGATTCCTTACTCAAAAGGCTGCGATGGCCTTCAGCATTTACATTAAACTGTCAGAACTGACAGTGCTGCCTGGAGTCATGCGATTGCTTTATGTGCTCTGTCAGGTGTTTATGAAAGTGTGTCAAAACGTCTTTAGTTGGCCATGTGATGTATAAAACACCTTCGCTTGAAGATTCACCACCCTCTGTTCACCACCCTCTGTTCACCGCACTAGTGTCAACATTGCAGGAGTGTGTGGCGGGACTATTGCCTTGCATTATAGGTAGGGCTCCCGGTTTTATGGTATTTATTTTTCCGGCATTTCCGTCTGTATTTATCCATATTTATTTATTGCAAATTTTTTATGTATTTATTCATTTTTATTTTATGTTTTCTATATAACTGAAGCTGCAATGGAAATTTTTCCACATTTATTCGACTGATAAATGTATACTCGCATTTGAATGTCCAAAAGGTTTCAGCAGTATACAGTGCAATCGCGTTATCTGAAAACGCTTGCATTGTAGACTAGCATCAGTAACAGTAGATCTGCACTTAATTAGGAAATCCATTGTCTTTTTTCATCCCCCCCACCTCTCAATCTGTACTCCTACTGACCTGTCCCTCATGATTGACTGTAGAAAAAACCATCCAAAGAAGACCTGTTTTCCGTATTTTTCTGTATTTGAAAATAAATACAGAGAGGAAAATAAATAGTTTTCTGTCCGTATTTATCTGTAAAAATCAGTAAAACAGAAAACAGGGAGCCCTAATTATAGTAGGTAGGGTCAAGAAACAAGGCTACTGATGATCCCACTGTGTCTAAGGCCCCTGTAGCTTGCATTGCCTAATCTAACATCGGGCCAGGTGTTAACTAGGGGTGTGTAAAGTGTTTTTTGGCAGCAGTGTTTTACACATTTAAAGACGTTAACCCATCCGTAGGTTTGCGCCATATAGCAACTTAATTTCTGTACATCACAAGATTATTTTTACTACATCTCAGCCACGAAGAAAAATATAGGCAGACATTTTCTGTCAAAAAGTTTACCTTTTGCAGTGCTTTTCTACACACAGTGGCATTGGAAGGAGAATACCCTCGCTCTAGGATGGTAGAGTGGTCCCAGGAAGGGGGGGGTGGGCAGTAGCACTCCAGCTAATTCCGAGTTGGACAGGTTCTCTCACCAACTACTTTCAGGTGCAGAAACTTTGCTCGACGTAGGATACTGTGCATGGTTTTACCACATGCATTCTCGCAATCATTAAAATGTGTGAGTCAGCTGACATTTTTCGCTTGCGCCAGTGGAATGTGTCCGTGATGGAATCCGTGGAATCAGGAAACTACATGTAGTAAAATATCTGTTGGTCCTGGATTTGCATGTTGTTCCATGTTCTGGGGACTTTGCCTCATAAATAGTCTAGAGGTATAAGCCACAATTGGTCATTCCAACTCTGGTGTATTCTCCCCGCCACAACTATGGGCCAATTTGCAAGGGGCCCCAGTTGTTGTCTGTCAAGGGCATCTTCTACAGAGCCATTTTGTTGGTACTAGATAAAGACAAAGGTTCCATGGATTGAAGAAAAAGCCATGATGTTCAGCTGGGGATGAGAAAGCAGAAAAGAGAAGGATTACTAACACAAAGAGGTCCCATTTTTTAAAAACTATATACATTTAAAGACATAGCAAACATTGGCTTGGGATGAAGAGACCTTTGATTATTTGTGGAAAGTTAGCTGAGGCCGACAGATTTGGTGTTTAATGTGTCTCTGCTGAGAAAATGCTGTTTATAAGGTGGCAATCTATCACCAAGGTATTTAACTGTGAGAGAATGCACGATTTTAGAATTTTTGGTAACCTAAGTATACTAAAATATTTATATACTCTACTTCTCTAGGTGTGACACACTGCCTTCCATGAACTTACCATTTGAGATATCTGTTCCTCAGTGGTCCCCAAATGGCAATCAGCATGGTCTGCCCCTTACAATAGGGAGATATGAGAAGAAACTCAGTGGGGCCAGGGATGTGGTCAACAGTCCAAGGAAACTCACAGCATAAGGATCATGTTTCTTCAAAGCTTTTTTAGCCCAGATGTTTCTCAAGACAGGATATATTTTATAGGAAGCTCCTGTGAAAATCTGTGCGAGTGCTACGCTTGGTTGACGCAGGTGGCTGGCTTGTGTTCTACTGTTGAGTACGAGAGCGTGCGTGCTCTTCAGTTTTTGCTGATCCCTCTTGGATTCTAACGAGTGACATCGACATGGAGGTGAACTACTCTTGAGCTGCCATCATATCAGTCGAGCCACTCTGGCCAAAAGAGGCGGGGCACCGCTGTATTAGATCACTTTTAAGTAATGCTGCAGGCTGCAAATTGGACTTCCACACATTATTGTGATACAATGTAGAATGCATGACACACATCACATGGTGTCATTTAACAGTGGGAGGAGCGATGAAGAACTATTAAGAGTTTGTCTTCATGTGAGCCTTTCCTTACTCAACCAAGGTGTTCCATAGAGCACAACCAAGCTACATTGTCCAAAGAATGTGGTTTCCCCTGATAATAGATTTTCTTAGATCATTTGAGATAAGCAGGTTTGTCTCTCACAGACGGGGTACCTTGAAGAATATCCAGGGTCGGCTGCTTCAGGCAATCTGCATAATGTGACTACTGATATCAGAGCGGTTCACCTTCAGAGCTGTTCCCACCGCTGTAGTGGTGCAACACATTGCAACTTATGTGATCGCCCCTGCTCACTGCATTTCATTATTAAAAAATGTTCATAAAAATGCAACACACGTTAATGTTTTGTGACCAAATATAAAAGTAACTGCCATCATTCATTTTGCTTCCTTAATTTCATTTTGGTTACCATGAGGCATTCACAGTCACGCATGCTTTCATTTAAAAGTTTTCACCTTCGTTCTGCTCTATTTTTTATGTTCATGGTGTATAGTCCCTCCCTTCCAGGATTCGATCAGATCTTGCCCACACCTTTCTCTCTTCCCATTCTCTAGTTCTTCTCTCATCTCCCACTTTTCTCGCTGCCTTTGGCTAAGTCCTCTTGCACTTTTCATGGAGGGTTTCCTCATCCCGCTCCTCATCTCCTTTTCCCGCCCCCCCCCCCCTCTGTCCAGTCACTTCCCGATTTCCGAATTTTATTTGCCTCTGAACACCCATTTTCCCAATTTTTCCCACTTATTTCATCTTTGGGCTTGTTCCTTAATCACCCGTCATTGCTACTCCATTTGGCTACTTCTTGCCCCCATTTCCTAATTCTCTCTTCCACCCCAATTGCTGATTTTATCTACCTTTTCCCAGGTTGATAGTCTTGATCCAGATTCCCTGCTAACTTTTTCATCCCTTTCCACTTCCGTTCACCTTTCCTAGTCCTTCCCCAATTTTCTTGATACTATGAATTTATTTATATATGTTTGCAGCATTTCAGGGGCTATTGGGCCCCTCTAAGGCGGAATGTTGGCGCCATATAACATACTGAAAGTAACCAAGGGTACAAGGATCCTTGCATGTGCATGAGAGTGAACACTCCTGTGCAGTGCCTCCTAAATGTGATACTGGGTGCTGGAAGTAGGAGACCAAGTTCAAGAAATGCAGCTGCTTATGTCTAGCTCGGAGAAATCTAAAGGAAAATAGAAGTTCACACTCAAACTGCTGCTCCCCAAGTGCCTGGAGTTGCTCTGTGCTTGGGCATTGCTGGTATCTTTCTTTTCTGTGAGCTGGCTCTGACCAGGAGCCAGCAGTTGGCACTGTCCTGGGAGTTCACCATGTTGACCAGGCAGAGGGAGTTGTGGATGGTCTGTGTTTCTTGTTTGCGCGTGAGTTGAAGTAGGATGGTGCCGACGTGCTTGGTTCACCAGGACCTGCTGTATCTTTCTAGGAAAGCAAACGCAGACTCTTAGTGGATCATTTATTTGCTGAACATTCAGGCAGTATGTGGGGGGGGGGGCCTCAACACTCCATGAAATGCAGTTTGGGAATTGATCTGACTCTACTTTAATTAGGCGGCTCTTCATTTGTTCTCACTTCATCAGTGTTTCCTGGCAACCATTGCACGCCAGGGTCCACTTGGCCTAAGCTTCCTTCCCGCGCCCTAGGGTCCACTGTGTGCGCTGCCCACCCCGCCCGCATACCTGGACCCTGGTGTATCCTCTTCCTTCGAATGGACTGAGATTTCTCATCATAATTTAACACCATCAGGTTCTGGCCTGCATCAGCTTCTCAAACTTTGCTCCATTAGTGGTCCACCATGCATTATTCTTCATAAGAGTAAAAATGATTGGTGAACGTATGCAGCACGCTTCAGAAACTGAATTGTCAGTGAATGCTGGTTATACTTACTATGAGTATTCAAGTTGACGGTACTATTCTTATTAACCTTTGAATAATGAGAAAGTGAGCAGGTGGCATGTGATAAAAATGTGATCAGCGCGGATTTTAAATGTGTTAAGCTGCTTTTTGCTATAGAATTTCCACAATCTGAGGACGTAGGTGGGCGTGGTCCTCATAAATTGGCCTGTTTTTTAAGCAGACTGCTTTTTGTGGTATCATGATAGGTGAACCAGCATGTAGTTTTTTGTCCCTGGCAGGTATGAGCTTAAGGCCCTGAGCGTTTAGTAGATGTTCTTAGTAACAAAGTAAAGTTCTTTGGCCACCTTGTAACATAACCTGGATTTCCAGACTGGTAACGTTTCGTGCAGGTTCTGCATGGCATTGCTTACGTCATATCCACTCGGTGTGCTGAAGAAGCCTCTAGGCAAGTTTCCTTCTGTGTGCTGAAACGCAAGGCTTCATTCCGTGCTCTGGGCATGTGTTCTGGTGCACACTGTGGGTGCTCCCTTTTAGACCTGCCTTTAACTTCAGAGGAGCTGTTTACTAAGTCACCTTTCTGGTGGCAGTAGTCTGGATTCCATTCTCTCGAGAAAGAGTGCTCCTGCTGGTGTGACAGTGCTATTGCAAGATGTAGGCTCTTTCAGTACAGAAGATGGGACGTATTCTGCCAACTAAGGTCTGGAGTGAGGTGGAACAGGTAGGTATGAAGCACATTCGATATTTGGAGCGCCCTTCTCACCATTGCCGTCCATTACTCTTTGTGATGCCCTGGGAATCATTGTATATATTGAGTCGATGCACCTTCTTTAATGCTCCTCTGCTCATGCCGCCTCATTGCTTCTCTGCTCCCGTCCCCACCCAATCACAACGCTGCTCTCACATGAGAGCAGTATTGTGATTGGTCTAAGTGGGCTGAAATGCCACTCAGTTAGGGCTTGGGAGCCTGCTCTGGTTCGCCACCCGGCTGTGCAACACAGAAATGCTAAGTGCGCATGTCTGATTGGCCAGCCCAAGACGGGCGACCAGACATGCGCACTACCTGTGGCATTTTAAATTACTTTTCCCACAATTAAGTCTTTCATGCTTCCTACCAAACCAGCTTCTCATACTGGCGACCAAATCTAGCTCCTCACTCTTTGTACCAAACTCAAACCATATTCTGCCCACTAGTGCGGTTTCTACTCTGCCCACTCGATCTAGATACTCAGACTGTCCATTAGTGACGCCATCTCATACTGTCCACTTGTACCACTTAATCTCATCGCCCATGACTTTCACTGCCCAGCAGTGTCTACGTCTCACACTCCCACCAGTATGAGCTTGGCACATTGCCCATTCTTGCTGGCTCCTCACATTGCTCACCAGAGCTGGGTCCTGGAATATCCACCGTGCCAGCTGCTCTCTCTGCACAACCTCTGGTACATCTTTCACTGCCAACCAGTTTCGGAATCTGATGCTGTCCACAATTCTGGTTGCTCAGAGTGACCACATATCCTCACTCCTCACACTGTCACCAGAGCTAGCTCCTCACACTGTCCGCTTGTGCCACCTTCTCACTCCGACACCAGCTGCTCACAAGATGAGCTGCGTATACCACTTACCGCTGCAAGCTTTTCACCCTGCCTATCATGGCTACCAACTCACATATGCCAGCTAATTTCAGTGCCAGAGCCCAGCTCTGTCCATAAGTATTAGTTTATCATACAGCCAGCGAGCACCCCTTAGACTGACTCCCTTTGCAGACTCCTCATATTGGGCACCCGAGCTGGCTCATTGCAGTGACCACAGCGGCCAGCGCCTCACAGCTTGAGTCGGCTCCTCACCTCTGTGCCAGCACTGCCAACTAGAAGCAATGCCGGCCTTTCTCACTACCAGCCATTGCTCGCTCTTGACACCGGCCACCCATATGAGCTCCAGCCACTGCCCACCAGCGAAGGTTCCTCACAAGTTCAACCCCTGCCCTCGACCCACACTGCTTACCAGTCCCAGCTCTGTATACTGCCCAGCAATGCTCACGCGTCACTGTGCACAGCAAGGCCTGCTTCTCCCACCCCCCACCAGTATTGACTTATAAGTGCCCATCAGTGTGAGCTTTGGGTGCTGCCTACCAATACCACCTCCTCACTGTGCTCTCCAGTGCCCAGTCCTCACAGTCTCCAACAGTGCCCTCTCCTCATACTGCCCACCAGATGTTTTCTCACTATGTACTAGTTTTTACTCCTTGCATTTCCAACCAAGAGAGCCCCTTAAGCGACCACAAGTGCAGTTTCATAACACTGCCCACTAGTTCTCTTACTTCCTGTCAGTACCAACTCCTAGGCTTATACTGAAAACCAGTGCCGGCTTTTAACTCTGCCCACCCGTGCAAACTCAGCACACTGCCCTTGTAATTACAACAAACCTAGAATGGGGGCGGAGGGAGGGAGGTGCTAGGCCCATCCATTCCGTGACCTCTCCACAACGATGCCAGCTAGAATATTGACTGGAATCTCTTCAGCTTTAGCATTACAAAAAGAACAGTTTTTCGGTTCTGTTTTTCCAGTAATTTATCCTCTCTTTTCTTTTTTTTTATCTTCTGCTCCCCCTTCTCTTTCTAGGACATTATTTATTTACTTGAGGTTTTGTACAGTGCAGACCACAAAAAGTTGACGTCAGAATGCTTAGCACTGGAGTGAGGCGTGATGAGAAGCCATTGCCGGAATATACATACGTAAATAAAAAAAACGCAAATTGCAGGGTAGATTTTGAAAGCCAATCCTACAGATACGACTTGTTACAGAGACTAGGTTTCAACAGTAGAGCAGCAAAGATTCTATATGCACGTCTGCTATGTTCCAAGTAGATATGAACATCTCATATAGAAATTAAATGTTTTAAGGGCATAGATCTATAGGATGTATAGGGCTACAGTCAGGAATAGACGTAAGTGGTCATTTTGTAGTTTAGTGCTGAGATGGGAGTTATTTTACCCCTCTCTTGTGCACGATCGATCCAGGGGCTGTCTTCAGGTAGGGAGTGGATCACTTGCACTTTGTGAGATTCTCTGAATTTGGAAGTAACAAGCTCCAGTCTTTCTCTGCGTCTGAATTTTTCTCCCCAGGATATGCAGTTTTTTTTTTTACAAATGACTTTGGCTGTTGTAGTTTACAGGCTTGTATGATATGCGTGTCATCTTAAGTATGTTGTGTCTGTCAGTAGGGGACCAGGTAAGATATTGCCGAGATTTGCTCAGTTGTCTTTGCGTTGGCGATTCACTGAATTTGATAGGGTTTGTTCACCTGATTTAGGCAGTCCAGACTTGAGATAACTGAAGCCATGCTTATCTCTCTAAGGTCATGTTCAGAAATCAAGCATTTTAAGTTGCAAATGGTGCACAATTGTCATTAAGCATTTATTGGACTGTTGTGAAAAGGATATGTTAAGAGCACTCTTTTGTCAAGTATAAGACTCCCAGGACTTTGTTTTATTTAATAAAACGTGTTTTGCGTTCTTTCATTGGCCTAGTAACTAAAGGACTTGTGTCTAGATTGTATGTGTGTTCAACGTGCCAATTATTTGGTGAAATGAGAAGAAATGTAGTCATGTCTGCATTAAGTGTTAGGTTCGGCTTAGGAAACTAGTTGTGAGTTATTTCAAGAAATGTTCTTTGGTCACTCTTTTTACAGTCCTTCCACTCTATCAGTTTTACTCCTTCCTCCATCCTCCCTCCTCCTTGTGCCCCTCTCGCTCTATCCCATTCTTTTCATCCCGGTCTATTTTCCCTTCTATTGACCTTCCTTAAACTCTCCTGCTCTTCAAGTACCCTTCTCTCCATCTCTCTTACACTTCTGACAGTGGCTCCTGTAGTGATCAATCCCTACCGGACTCCTCAACTCTCCTTGCCAGTAGGCCTGGGTGTAGTTCGGCTATGCAGAACTCCACAAAGTGACCAAAAAATTGTGCCGCGGAGAGATTTGCATGCAGTGAAGTGCATTAGGTTACGCCATTCGGCTGATTTTTAGCGCCAGGTGTTTGTCCCACACTCGGCATGAATGGAACCATGCATAAGAGGGCGCTGCTTCTTTCTGCCGCTCGATTAGACGTTGTACTCGAGCAGCAGCTTCCGCAACGTGATTGAAAGGTTTTTCAATGCAAGTGGTAGCGGCAATCTGTGACCGCCCGCGTTGAGAAATATTGCCAGGAGGAGGTCTGGAGTAAGATTTTCCTCGCTTGCGCTCGCCAACTTTGGCAAACGGGGACCGAAGTCTGCTCAGCTGAGTGGAATTTCACACCCAGGCCTACTTGCCAGTCCCCCACCTCTCTCTAGCCCGGGGCATCCTGGTCCACCAGCCTGCACAGCAGCCAGGGCAAAGGAATGAGGGGACAGCAGAGACCGCTGTCTGACCCTTCATTCAAGCCTCTCAAGCAACCCTGTTTAAAGATCCAGCCTCCTGTCACTCACCATTTCATCTAGGGACAGCACCATGAGCTTCATACAGGTTTATTCAGCCACGCCACGCGTTTCAATGGGATGTTTGAGGTGGTCCAGCATTTTAGCATTGGGGCCTCTATCCATTGTCGAAGGTTGAGAGCTGTTGTCCCACAGATCCTGGCACTGAATGGAAGGTGCCTAGGACACCAAACTAAGCTATCACAACACTTAAAAGGTTTCATTACTCAAACATCAATGTCAATAACTTTGCATATGCAACAGCACTATGCATGAACTTGCCGACCTGTGCATATAATGAATGGATGTAACTATAGGCCTAAGCGTGCAGGGCGCTGTTGTTGCAAGAGCAGGGCTGGATAACAGAGGCGGTGATGACATGGGGCCACAGTCCTGCTGGGTGGGGCTTATTTCAGACCCCCCTGGGCCCTCATTCCGAGTTATGTTTGTTCACATGAAGTTGTAACTCTGGGGGAAATAACACCATTCACAATTAGCAGAAACTCAGGCCCCGGAATTTTTACTCACATGCACCTAAGCAGCAGTAGGCTAGAAATTACATGCACATCCACATCTTGACAATTTCTTTGAAAAGGGACCCTATAGTGCTCTCAAACCAGATACCCCCTCTGCTTTTAGGAGGAACAATTGACCCGTCGAGAAAACCAAAAGGTATTCAACTAAGGTCACACCATTAATCACAAAACGGTCGAGGCAGACATAGGTATCAGTTACACATGTATTCACAGAGTCAGAGTGAATATAAATTCAAAAGTCCACAAACAGATCCAGGATGTAATTCCGTTTTCATTATTTATTTTTCTTTCTTGTATTTTCCAAATGACATTACATAGACATAACAGCCGACACGTGTTTCGTCCATCCGGACTTTTTCAAGGCTGTGAACAAATAGATACAAACATACCAATTACAAAACACATACATATACTATTATATATTATTTTAATGATTAAAACTGAAAGAACAGCATTAACAATCTCATTTTAAAAAGACTGATCAACATGAACTTATATTTTATCAATTTATCCAGTCTTGACACTCGATTGTCATGAGGGGCTAGTGTCATCCTATTCGTCTAAAAGGGTAAATAACTGATGCCAAAATTTGGCATTGAAAGGTACAGAGCCACCACCAAATGAAACATCATGATGTTTCATTTGGTGGTGGCTCTGTACCTTTCAATGCCAAATTTTGGCATCAGTTATTTACCCTTTTAGACGAATAGGATGACACTAGCCCCTCATGACAATCGAGTGTCAAGACTGGATAAATTGATAAAATATAAGTTCATGTTGATCAGTCTTTTTAAAATGAGATTTTTAATGCTGTTCTTTCAGTTTTAATCATTAAAATAATATATAATAGTATATGTATGTGTTTTGTAATTGGTATGTTTGTATCTATTTGTTCACAGCCTTGAAAAAGTCCGGATGGACGAAACACGTGTCGGCTGTTATGTCTATGTAATGTCATTTGGAAAATACAAGAAAGAAAAAGAAATAATGAAAACGGAATTACATCCTGGATCTGTTTGTGGACTTTTAAATTTATATTCACTCTGACTCTGTGAATACATGTGTAACGGATACCTATGTCTGCCTCGACCGTTTCAGGCCCCGGAATTACCGGCTCTGAAATGTCCAGACCTGATCATTCTGTGCACAGAGAATCCACCTTTCTCAACCTCACTAACGTTTACCACCTGTTTAGGCCAGGTGGAAAATGTGAGTTTTATTCGCGAAAAATTGCTCAGAAAACCAGCCAGTGAATCCAGGTGCAAGCAATGATTCCCCATTTCCGCATAAAAACTCACCCTGGCCAGACTTTGCCGCGGAGACCCCGGCTGGTAACATGAACTGTCCGGCCCATCAGTATCCCCTAGTGGGAGGCCATGGCCATCCTTGGAACTCTCTGCGAGACAATAATGTCTCTCTGGTCGTGTCTATTTCTGTAAAGCCTTGAAGACCTGGCTTTTAACATAGGAGAACTCAGAGAGTATCCAGGTGGTGTTTAATCCTTCCTACCGTGACAGAAGTGTGTCAGGGATCCCCTCAGGGGGTGGTTGCTGCGCTTTACAAAATGTACGACATGTGAAATGTGCCGTGAAGCTCCGGCCAGGCGGCGTGTGCCCCCGGCTGGCACTGGTTGCAGCTTCTGATAAGATCCTGTCAGACTGGGACTCTGCAGATGTGGACAGGGAAACACACTTCAGGCATTATTCAAATAATCTTGCCATTGTGGTGTTTTGCTTATTCTGGATGGTACATTCGAAGATTGTTTCATTTGCCCTCAGGACATGTTTCAGTTGTATTTTTGTCAGTTTCAGACTGAGATACTACCTGTCTCTATTCCGATTAATGTATGGATGTGCACATAAGTTCTTTCTTTGCCTCTTGGTATTAGCCATGTATGTCAAGTTGTCTAGTGCAAATCTAGAAACCTACAGTACCTGAGCATGATTGGGGATGCTGCACTTCAGTGTCTTACAAAACGAACAGAATATATTTTTCCAGGAGTAATTCTTTTAGGATGTCAGTGGCATCCAGGGGCCTTACATATCTAGACATTGTGCAGATGGGATTTTTCTTTTGCCTTGTAAAGACTTTGAATGTTTTGACGTGTTCCTCCAGGGGTTACATCATTTATTTATTTATTAGCCATTTGTTGAGCACAATTGATACCTAGAAAGGTGTCCTGGTGCCGATATTGGCCTATATCATACTGATCCTCGCAAGCTTTCAGGGATTTCCTGAAACGCGAATGATCTGTAATGGAAGGAAGAGGAAAAGGAAAATTGTTCCAAAGAAGGGAGGCTTGAACTAAGACCATTTCCCCAAAAAGTAGCCATTTGATCTTCGGTAGTGATGGAGCCGGGTTCCACGTTCTAGACTTACTCTGGAACCTCTGGCCCGTGATCTTGTTACCTGCTTTGCAAGTGTGCAGGGGAGGAAAGATTATTAGCCAATTACTTTACCATTTCCTAAGAACCCAAAGGACCACAGACTCCTAATTCAAAGTTTTATACATTTATTATAAAGCCAAAAATAGTTGGACATATGAACACCTCAAAATGAGAGTGTAAAGATACATGGGCACTAATACAAAACCAAATCTACGAATAAAATGTAAGTGGTGCAACATGCACAGGATAGCCAGTTCCAAAATTAAGACACAAATGATCATAGAAACCACATCCAGGGTCTTCTTTATTAATGAATAATAGTCAATACGCTATCTGTCCCTACACTCCTTCTGTTGTTGCATTCCTAATTAGCATTTTCCAGATAAGGCCCAAAAAGGTGTCAGCATGTGAAGACTTCCTAAGAAGCACACTCACGTTAAATGGGTCATAAAGTGTAAAGCATCCGCGCTCGTTCTAAGATGCTCTTCCCTCTTCTAGTCAGGACCCTAGTCCCTCGGGCTCTGTCCCTAGCCTTAATACAAAAGTCGAAAATCACACCCACAAATACATCACATGACTATTTCATCCAGTTGAACACCTTCTGGTAGGTCATTTTCCATGAAGCAATAGTAGGTCCAGGCTCTTGCTGATGACCTTGGTTCCCAGGGTTTCCAGACATGGAAGACATCCTCCTTTATTATCTGCTCCGCTTGTTCAAAGGCATCCTCTCCTCCCTATGTCTGACTAACTCCTGAAACAAAGACGTTATTCTAACTAACAAGGATGAGTTCTTGCTTCTGCAACAGAGATATGAAAAGAAAAATATTCCACAGACACATAAATTTAATTAACAGTTTCACTTAGAGTAAACAGAGAAATGAAAGTTAGGCCTTTCAAGTTCAGCTAACATAAGAACAGTGGCACATTTAAAATACAAACATATATGAACCATTAATATGCACACATAATCTGAGCCTTTATATGAAAAATTCATTAGTCATGAATACTCTTCACGTACACGATTCATCTAAACACGTACATTTGGTACGCTAATTTTTTGATTACATGAAGAAAATATCTAGCACTTTACTTACGTGGTATTACAATTCACGTTCTAATACCTTCATGTTAATACGACAATAGATTATATGTGGATATGGACTAACCATGCTTATAATGCCCCCCTACAAAATAAAGAGCAACGTTGCGCTCTATCAGTAGGATACGTAAACTGGCATCAGAGGACAGCAGCCGGCTAGTGCAAAGAGGTAGCCCTCCTTTAGCTACCATTTTAAGTTACTGGTGGCCACATATCTCCTAGAGTTACAGATACTGCGCATATGTCTTGTATGCATTCAGTATGGATAGTGTGATTCCCAATACTTTTGTCTGAAGGTTGGCGTGAGGTGAAAGCTTCAATAAATAGTTGGTTCCTTAATCCAGTAGATACCTGCCAAGTGAAAACATATATAGGTTATCGAGCGAGATAACCGTTGCTAACTTGACCATTGCTAACTAAGCCATTATTTGTTTTATTGAAATTAAGATGAGACTTTTCCTTATGTTAACCCTTTTTGCACTATTTGGCCCTGGCATTGGAGGACAATCTAAGATATTTAAAGTCTCCTTCGGCCAGAATGTGAGAGGTAATGTGACTGAACAACTTTTCCACCAGTCTCAATGGGTTTGTTTTGTCAGCTCCATTACACCCATCCTTTTTGTTCAGCTTACGGCGAAACCATTGATTCAGATGAATACATTTCTTGGCCTTGATCTACCAGCATTAGTTACTTGTTTTGTGTATTTGAAATCCTATCCTATCCTTAATCTTAATGTGTGGCTGGAACTCTGGGCAGGTTTCTGGTTCTTAGCTGTAGGAAACCTAATGAATTAACATGGTTAGATGTTTTTCTCTCCATGTTACATCTTTAACAAGAGCTCACCGTAACTTATAAGTACCAAGAGTGCCATGGAGTCAGGCCCTGCACTGTGTGTCCTGGTCTGGGCCACAGTAGCGTCTCTCTAGTCGTAGTCTCCCGGT
Source organism: Triturus cristatus (assembly GCF_964204655.1). NCBI lineage: Eukaryota > Metazoa > Chordata > Amphibia > Caudata > Salamandridae > Triturus > Triturus cristatus. The sequence goes on along the minus strand of NC_140585.1, from coordinate 812,224,929 downwards.
GGGCTGTTTCAATATCGTTGCGGTGCGTCGGGCAGGAAGGCCAGCAATGGAAATAAAGATTTCCTACCTGGGGAAAAGGATGTCAGACTTGGACTTCTCCTTCATCTGTTGGGTTAAGGTAATGAAATACAGGAAATGGCTGTGGACACATCTTTTGCACTATCCTTTCACACTGCCTGAGCTTCCCAATCTGAGATGAAGTTGAATCTTTTCCTGTGACATCCGTTCCTGTTTGAATCGTTTACAAGTGATGGCGGTCTAGCAATGCATCCCTAATTTTTTAGGTCTCGCCTGACCCAGTGCATGCGCTGGTCTGGCGAGACTTATTGAGATGGCTCCAAAAAGTGCTACCAGGCCAGCCTAGAGCTACAGTGCATGTGCGCGGGCGCGCGCGCCGCGCTTTACCGCGATTACGGCCGCTTTAATGTTTGATTGTGATCGCGATCACTTTCACTTTTGCGGCCGCACAGCCGCTTGGCATAGCCAATAGGTCTCGCTTTTGGGACCTTATAAGTATTTAGTTATGCAACTGTTGCATGGCTAAACACTTATAAGGTCCCAAAGGCGAGACCTATCGGCTATGCCAATGCTTGTTCTTCTTGCAGTTGGAACCTTCCTTTGGATATCCTGCTGGTTCGTTGCTTGATTGTTTCCCCCTTGCCAGGGAGATATCGGTGGCGTGCTATTTTCGGCTGCACCAATCTTCATCTTCAATCAAGAGTTATAAGATTGGGAAGGAGGCTTTTTGCCTTTGCGGCTTTTTCCTCCTAAGTGGGACCCTCTAAAGGAGACCACACCTTTGATGTGAACCATTGTTTGCAGGTTGGCACGGTGGCTCTCGAGAGGAGTCACCCTTTCCTAGAACAATCAAAAACAAAATTTAACAGACCTTCTCAACATCCAGTCTGCGACACTCCCCCAGGTCCAAATAGAATATAACAATTATTATGTGCTGTCTATAAACCTACTTTGCTCAATGTGACTCTCACTGTATTATACAGTGAAATATCACACCCTAACGTTCTGCCTTTCTAAGCAAGTGAAGACATTCCTTATTTGTATACATTGTGCATTACCTGTTGCTATAGAGGCCGACTCCAACATTTGGGATAGCGTGGGCTTCAAACTCTGGACGAAAGGTCAGTAAAGCTGGCATGCTGCTTTGTGATGCTTTGAATTGCTTATACAAAAAAACACAAAAGTAACTGGTGCCACTAATGGCAAATCGAAGGGTAGACTTCATATAATCATACTGTTGGATATTAGGAAAGTCAAATGCCACAGAGCAGATACTAATGTATTCATAGGAATGTTGGTAAAGAGAGGGTATCCTGTCGGTTTGTGTCCGCGGAGTATTTCTTTCTAAGTAGGAATTGAGGAGACACAGTGCCCTGCACCAGTAGTTATGACTTCTCATATTTAATCAGTTGTAATGTAGAAGAAAAGCCTTGGACAATAACTGATATTCTATCAGTTATATGTTTTACATAGTGGCCACTGTGTTTTATAGTTAGGTCATTACTTCCATAGGAAGAGCATAATTGTTTGCTACATGAGTTTGACGCTGTTTGACACATCTGTTTAAAATCTTCCATAAATAAAAGTTCATTCACCTCCACTCTTTTCTGGACAGTTTTGCACCGGTCCATCATGCAGGGGGCCAAAACAAGGATAAGGGGCCTGAGGGGGGCGGGGGGGGCAGAACATTGATAACCCATGTTAATTCCTGTAGGTAAATTTGCTCTCTGATACAGAAAAACAGCTGAATGGAATTACACCAAGTTTGGCAAAATATCAGAACTTTACTCTGAAAGCGTGCTTTTTGTGATTTGGTGTAAATCAGCTCAACTGTTTTTGGGGAAATTTGCGTTTAAAATAGGTGCCGGTGTGTGCTGAAATGGGTTAAAATGGTATATGTATCTGGACAGTCAGGACTTCTGTGTTACCAAAAATAAAAAAGAAATTGGGCACTTTGATTGACCAAAACAGCTTTTTTCCTCCCATTGTTCATTTTGGTACTGTGGAATTGGTCCAGCAGTACAGAGCTATGCGATAAGCTAGCTGCAACCGAGATGAACATTGAACAGCCACCATTAGAAGACTCTGGGACTCGGTCCCTGTTTCCTGAACATGTTTTAAAAATAGGGCATAAGGGTGACCCAGAAAGACCCTTGAAGGGTCCAAATTAAGGAGACAAATTACAGGCCTCAAGTACCATGGTACTCCTGCCGAACCTAGCTAGGTCCTCCCATGAGGTACCGTCGTACTTACGGAACCGCTGCTCAAGCTTCACTCCCACAGTAGCGCATGGAGGTGTGCTCGGTACTTCACTACTAAGGGGTTGAAGCTTGGCCGACTGGTACTGCTGGAGTGCTGTAGTACCCAATAAAAGTTAAAGTAAATACATCAATAAATGGATAAATAAACACGGGAGTTAAGGGGCCACAGGGAATGGATGTTTGTGGGGTGGGGTTGGCGGGGGAGGGCAAGACCTGGCCTCCAGGACTTAATTTCCCAAAGTGTGTTATCAGATGAGTAGCGTGATGGAGTGCTCTGTTGATAGTGTTGTATTTGTTGTGAAATATGTAGAAAGGTTTTCATGTGTGTTAGTGAAAAGCGGGGTGCTCTTATCTTGTCTTGGGTTGCACTGGCTAGCAGCATCATGGAAGAGGAGGTGTGGGGGATAGGCACACAAATTCTAATTGTAATTAGTTGGCAGTTATATTTCACTGTAAGAAGATACATCACATCAGCCTAACCACAGGAACTATGGATGATTTGTGCATATACAGCAAAAAGACGGGGATAATCGGAGAAGGCCCAATAATCCGTATTGCAACATGTGCAAGGCAGAGATGCTGCCAAATGAGTAAAATGATGCTAAGTGGGCTGGGATGGAGCTTGATGTCATGAGCGGTAGCCATGCGGCTTTTTGAAGGCAGGGATCTCCCTACCACAGTGTATATACAACTCACGAGAGAGGAAAGAAGTGAGAAAGCAATCATGGTTGGAAACCTGAGAAGAAACTACAGTCTTTAAACGCCCAGATTTCACATGCTCTTGCTAGACTCAATGGGGCCACATTTCGGATCAGGGGTTTACACCCCAAGCACCTCTCCTTCACCCAAAGACTCCCAAAGGCTGATGAGCACTGGGGGGGGGGGGGGCACACCTTGGTGCTGCTAGGAATAATTTATTAGTTGGGGTAGTATGAGGACCAGTAGTAGTGAATTCTCTAACAGTTGTAGTAGTGTTAGTAGTACCTACAGGAGTAGCAGCACTACCAGTAGGACTAGTAATATTGATACCCTCTGTAATCATAGTACAAGTTCTACCAAGAGAATCAAAAATACTAGTAAGAGTACCAGTCAAACCAACCAGTAGTAATGAGGCCATATATTCCCACTACATCGCCTCCACTACATAATGGGACATTACATCGTCAAAGGTAAGTAATAATGGAAAAGCTAAGGGTAAGGGATATTTGATTCAAATTAGTGGGAGTGTGACTATGTAATGCCCCATGATGTACTGGAGATGGTGTAATAGTCAGGTGATATAGTGACAAAATCTAATCTAACATACTGTATAGATTTATAGGTATGTGGGCAGGATTTCCAAGCAGGGTTGGAAAGACAGTGTTGCAGGTATGTCAGCAAGTTAGAGTGTTGTGTGGGGTGTCTGATGGCCTAGTATAGGAATGTTTAGTGGGACGATTTACGCTTAATAGGTATGTTAACTTGTTGGCTGAAAGCGACAGAAAATGCAAACTTATTCCTGGCACATTCGATTCTGCAGTGTAACTGCAGAATACACTTCCTGTCTTCCTCGGGTGTCGCTTCCTGTTCCAGGGATGAGGACCAAATGGGAAATCGTCTACATAAGAAAAGAAAAAGCTTTAAACATAGAAAAGACATCGAGGTGAATGGTGTTACTCCAGTAAACCTTACAAAAGTTAAGACATTAATAATAAGGTGCAAATTATTTAATTTTTGATTTAAAAAATAAAACAAAAGGCACGTGCATGTTAGCTTGTCCATATCCATTCAAAGTAGCATGGAGCAAGATTTTTACTGCATGTCAAGCAAAGTTCTATATCGTTCAGATAGTGCTAAGTGGGCTGGGGAAATGTGTCATCCGAGCTAAATAGATGCAGTTTCCTCTATGCTCACCTTTAGTAGGAAACGCTATAAATTTCACTCTGTCCAAGTAGATTTGGGATGGTGAGGACCACTGTTGATAACCTGACTGAGCTTCCCAGAGATGGGCGGTTCCTTTGCAGCGGCTTAGTTTGTAATTCAGGGGCAGCAGTCTCTGCACTGGGGTCAGGGAGAACTGCCAATGCTGTTTTCTCAAAAGGGCAGTTGGAAGAGGGGCTTCTCTACTCACAACCCAAGTCCTGAATGTGTTATTTCTAAGCCCGGTCTTCAGGTGTTCCCCACATGCATCTCATTTCAACACCCAACTGTAACTTTACGTTTCTGCCTTAGTTTTTTTCAGTGAATTTCTAGGGTTTTTTAACGTAAGCTAAGATCTTCCTGACCAAACCCAACTACAATGCCACTTTGATCTTTATTTTTTTTCATTGAATTTGTGTGTGTTTTTTAATCCTATTCAAAGCTGATCATATGCCCAACCCCTTTAGGCAGCCTATGATGAGACCCTGCGTCCGAACCCGCCATGAGCGCCCGACTCCCTGCTGTGCACAGCCTTAGGACGTGCGCAGGGGGGGGAGGGGTTGGCCATAGGGCCTTGCTTATGGCCAGACCCTGCAACAAATCCATGCAGGCATCCAACCCTCCATGGCCACTCAACCCGCTGCTGCACAAGGCCTTTGCCCATACGCTGCGGGAATTGGCAGGCAGACATCCAACTCTCCACAGGCACCCAACCCTCCACAGACAGCCAACAGCCTTCAGAAGTGTGAATCTGTATTTCGGCCGTGCACCCAACCCACTGAACTGTGCACTAAGTACGGCCAGCACAATGGCGGTGGGCCGTAGGGTGTAGTCTATGACCAGGCTCTTGTAATTGTTTTTAATGTTTTTTGATACCACAGTACAGGTACTGGCACTTTAGTACCACCGGGATGGCCTTACTGGGTACTGCAGTACTAGATGCTGATACTATGGGATAATCAACCTGAAATAATAATCTCTTTTTTGTTTTTGTTTAACTTAAGGATGGGTCCTTTTGGGGTCTTCCACATGGACTTGTGGGTCAGGGTATGCCCATCCTGCCCCCTTACATGACCTTTTCAGGATTTTTAAATACTCTGGGACCAAGTTCCCAAGTCCTATAATTGCAACCACCACATTTTCTTTAGTGTTGCAGCCAGCCAATTCGATCTTTTGGTACTGTGGTACCAACACCAGTACTGAAATGTCTGATGGAAGAAGCTCCCTCGGCCAATCAGACTGGCCTATTTTTATACATTTTTTGGTACTGCAGGAGTCCTGTGGGACTAACCGTCCAGGTATACCTAACTTTTCTGAGGTTTAACTCATTTATGCCCATTCCCAAGCGCCTCTATTAAAGCTAATTTCTTTAGGGGGGCGTGGCTTGCGCGCCGCGGCGAGATGGCGGTTCGCGCTTGAGCTCCGTGAAGAGCGAGGGCTGACGCAGACTTTGCCGACGCTGAGGAATGCCCCGCTCAGCGCCGAAGATGGAATATTACATGGGAAACTGCCGTGTATCCTACGAGGGAGTTTTCTAGAGGTGGAAAGTGGCCAGAGTTCACTTTTTGGCATTCTAAGGTTGCGCTTCATGTTTTCACGAGCGGCCGCCATTTTGTTTCTTCTGTGAGGGAGTTCTACTTGCGCTTCTACACGACGACGCTACTGGATTATCCTGTCAGGAGTGGAGGAATACAGGAGCTGGTGACGTTTTTTTTTTTTTTTTTCACCTTTATTGAGTTTATTTTGTTTTTTCCTGCCGCCTATTGCAGTGCTGCCCCTTGTGTGAACTTGTTGAGGTTTTTGCTACCATATTATTCGTCAGACGCACTGCCACTTCCTTATGTGAGGCTTTTTTGCTCTGGGCTTGATTTTGGCTATTTTCGTAGTCGGTGAGGGCCTACTTTCGCCTGCAGCACATGATATTTTTTGTGTGGTGGTTTTTCTGACTGGGTTCGCCTGTCATATTCTCTGTTCGGCGTTTTTGATGCAAGTACATTATCTCTTCCTGTCCTTTTTTCATCTTGCACACTGAGTGTTTTGCAGCCCCTGGCATTTCTTGCTATCACTATAGCTGAGGAGGGGTATTTTGTTCCTATTGAGGTGGCTTGCCCTATGGCTGAGAACATGGCCCCTTCACCGAATGCTAAGGACGTTAAGGAATCTAAAGCATCTCTTAAGAGGTCCAAACAGGTTTCCCCAACACCTGAGCCTGCTTCTAAAGACACTAATTCGACTCTTGAGTCCATCCTGACGCGCCTTAATGAGGTCTATGAAATTGCGCAGTCTACTAAGACTAATACAGATTTATTGCAGGTGGAGGTGTTAGCTATCAGGAATGATTTCAAGGCCCTTTCCCTTCGTGTTTCAGGTACAGAAGCACGGATTAGTGGCGCAGAGGATACCATGCAAAAGCATTCTAGATCTCTCACGCAGATAGAGCGCTCCATGGCAGCATTGAGGAAAGACCTCACTGAACAAGAGGATCGTAATCGTAGATCTAATCTGCGAATTTTTGGTCTTCCAGAGGATGTTGAGAAAGAGGCATCTTCCATGATTGAGTTTCTTTATCAATGGATTCCATCTACACTACAAATTTCTTTTCATAAAGATTTTGAACTGGAACGGGCACACCGTGTCCCCTCCTTTCGCCCCAAGTCTGCTACGCAACCAAGAGCGATAATTTTTAAACCGCTGCGTCATCAACATACAGAGCAGATTTTGGCTCATATGCGGAAGGTTAGAGCTGTCTCTTGGAATGGTCATCGTATCTCAATTTCTCAAGACTTTGCCAGGGACACGGTGATAAGGAGGAAGGGCTTCCTTAATCTTCGGAAGCGTTTGTCTGAGATGAATATCCCCTTCTCCTTTGCTGGTCCCTCAAAATTCCGCATTACTTTCAAAGGTCGTGTCAGAATTTTCGACGAACCTGCGGATTTGGCCTCGTTTTTGGATAATCAAATGGAGTTGCAGATGGAGCTTCAAACGGGGGCTTCACATGTTCCTGGTTCTTCTGGCACCTGATGCGGCTATACATAATCCATTGTTTTTTTGTCTTTGTCAGATCTATTAGTCTAGCTGCTTTTAGATCTGCGCGGTGTTCTTTTTGTCCATTGGTTTTGACGTATTTCTGTCACCTCTTGGTGCTCCCCTATTATCGTTATGGTGTTTTGGTCTTTAGTGTTGTTAGTTTTATTGTATATACCCCTTAATTTTTTTGTCGTAGCATCTCATGTTGGCTCGCCTTCACTCCTGGTCGCGTGTCGTCCTGTTAATCCTTGCCTCCCCAGTTTGTTTCTCGACGTATTAGGTCTTGGTCCTTTTCCTTTCCCGTTGTCTGTCTTTGGTATGTGCGTCGACTTTTGTGGTGAATTTTGGTTATCCTATCCTTTTGTGGTCGGTCTTTTTGCTTCATGGTTGTTTTCTGTTATCTCGTATTTTTTGGAGTTGGTCATTGTCTTTTTATTTGCGTTATTAACGTGTTGTTATATGGTTTGTCTAGGTGTTTTAATTATATCTGTTTACTAGGTATTTATTTATGACTATATTTAGAGTTAATATGGGTCATTCATATAGTTGTTAGTTATACCTTCTTTATTGATTTTTTCATTGAGTGATTTTAGTACATTGTGTTATTAATTGTCTTTTTTGAGTAGGCTAGTTTTTTTATAGATGCTTTGTAAATTGATAGATCTATGCCTCTCTTGCCTACATGTCCACCTACTTAGGCAAGTATACTTATTTTGCCAGTTTTGGTGTATATGGCTTTATTTACTCATGGCCAGTTGTCTATAAATTTGTATATAGATTTTACATATTTATATGTAGTATTAGTTCTCTTATTTAGCTGCCATAGGGATTCACGGACTTCTATATTGACAGGATGTTATATACCGTTTTTAGTATGTTTCACCTATTGTTTCATATTGTATCATATAGTATGCTTTAGACTGTATTTCTTCTTTTCTCTGCATTATGGTCCTCTTTCTCTTGATGGAGTCCGTTTTGGGCTGGTTCTACCTAATAGTAATGTTATCTTTTAGTTCACTTTCCATCAGCTCTTATTGCCTGAACGTGCTTCCTTTTTCTCTCTCTGCTGCTTTTACCGCTCTCTATGATTCATTTTAATTGTTATATATATATTAATTTGGTCAAACATGTTGCCTTTATAGTCTCTCATTTCGCTTATTTTCTAAGTTATAATTGATTCCAGCTCTTAGTTTTTAGATAGTTTTTCTTTTAAAATGTATAATCAACTATGCACTGTTCTGGGGCTTTTTATGCTGTTGTTGTTATTTCTCCTGTTGGCCCCTCGCTCTTTTTCCCATGTCCCCCCTTGTATGAATTTGGACTTTTTCAGACCTGCCGGATTGGCCCTTCTCTCTCTCTTTTTCTGTTTTCTTTTGCTTTTTTTTTCCTCCTCTTTCCTTTTTTCTTTTCGGATTTCCTCTTTGGTCTCACCCTGTTTTGTGTTGGCTGTTGATGTCTGCTGCTTAGCTCTCCTGGTTGTTGCGCTCCATTTGTCACATAGGGAATATCTTTTTGTCCTGATAATGGTTCTATGTCTGGACTGAATATACTTTCCCTTAATGTTAAAGGGTTAAATCATCCAGTCAAAAGGTCAAAGATTTTGGACTATTGTAAATCTCTTTCTTCGGATCTCGTCCTTTTTCAGGAAACAAAGCTCTCTGCCAAGGAGGCGTTGTTTCTGAAGAAAGAGTGGGTCTTTGATGTTGCCTGTTCGGATGCTTGTGGTAAAAGGAATGGGGTAATCACCTTAGTTTCTAAACACTCTGGGTTATCTATCGTTTCCTCTGAACAGGATACAGAGGGACGTTGGTTACTATCTAAGGTGTCCAATGGTAATGCTGTCCTATTTGTTATGAATATTTATGCCCCCAACAAGGATGACCCGTCTTTTTGGATTGCGATCGCCAAAAAGCTCGAAGATACCCCTCACTCTGGCAATCTTATTGTAGGTGGTGATTTTAACTTGCCAATGGACCTCATCCTGGATAGGCACTCTGCCTTTAACTTTCGTCCCCCTAAAGCCCACAAACAAATGACTAATATGTGCTCTCTTACCCATCTTCAGGATGTTTGGCGTCTTCATAATCCCACTGGTAGTGACTTTTCCTTTTTTTCTTCCCCTCATTCGTCCTTTTCACGCATCGATTATCTTTTGGTTCACTCTTCTCTGGTTCAATTTTCTTCCTCCCCGCTCATTCACCCCATTTTAGTTTCTGATCACGCCGCTGTGACATTTACTCTTACGTCCTTTGTCCCTAGGGCACGAGCTCGTTCGTGGAGACTCAACACAGAAATTTTACATGATGAGTCCTTGGTGCGAGAGTTTTCCAATGACATTGAGACTTTTTTTACTGAGAATGTTGGGTCAGTCAGTTCCCCTGTTGTTCTCTGGGACTCTTTTAAGTGTACTTTCCGGGGTCAGGTCATTAAGTGTATGTCAGGGAGGAATGCAGCCATTAAGAAGGAACTCACGGACTTAGCAGATGAGATCAAACGGCAGGAATCCCTTTTTCGTCACTCTCAGGACAAGACCTGCCTCCAGTCTATTAAGAACTTAAAGTATTCATACAATACTATAGTCACTAAGAGAGCTCATATTGGCCTACAGGCTCAGAAATCTAAGAGATTGCTGTTAAAAAATCGTGCGGGCAAGATTCTTGCAGCCACTTTAAAGTTCCAGGAATCTTCTTGTAATACCTTCCAAATTTCTTCTATTACGGACCAGTCTGGTATGAAAAAATTTCAAACTGCAGAAATCCTTGAGGTTTTCCGTGATTTCTATAATAATTTATATACCCCTTCGGCCCAAGCTTCTTTTGAACAATGTCAGGAGTTCTTGAAGTCGGTTCCTTTGAAAGTCGTTTCGGAGGAAGATAATCAATCATTAAATTGCCCGATTACTTCTGATGAAATCATTTCCGCGATTAAAGCTACTCGGTCTGGTAAAGCTCCTGGTCCTGATGGCTATCCTATTGCGTTTTATAAAACCTTTATTCCTGTGCTTGTCCCGAAACTCCAATCCGTTTTTGATGCTTTCATTAAGGATGGTTCTGTGTCTGGTTCCGCGGCTGATGCTACTATTGTAGTTATCCCCAAAGAAGGGAAGGATCACGCAGATCCCAAACATTTCCGTCCCATTTCCCTTCTTAACATGGAAGCCAAGATCTTTGCTAAAATTTTAGCTAAACGCTTAGAGTCCTTTATTCCTCAATTGGTTCATCCCTCCCAAACAGGTTTCGTAAAAGGACGACTTGCACGGGATAATATTCATACTTTTTGTCATATTCTTGGTGCCGCTAAGCGATCTAATCTTCCGGCGGCTGCCTTGGCCCTTGACGCTGAAAAGGCCTTTGATAAGGTATCTTGGCCTTTTCTAAGAGCTGTTCTATGTGCACATAATCTTGGGGATTCCTTTATTCGTATGGTTATGTCTCTTTATTCCCGACCTAGGGCTAATATACGGGTGAATGGAGCTACGTCTTCTTTTTTTAACCTTTGTCAGGGCACTAGACAAGGGTGTCCTTTGTCCCCTCTCTTATTTTTGTTGTCCATTGATCCTCTCCTTAGAATGATTGACTCGCATCCAGATATTAAGGGTTTCTCTTTTGGGTCTCATCAGTTAAAAACAGCTGCATATGCAGATGATGTTCTCATTTTTTCTGATGATATTGAACTGGCCATCCCTGCTATTTCGGATACGATTGCTCGTTTTTCAAAAGTTTCAGGTTATACTCTGAACAAAGATAAGACGGAGATGTTTCCTTTAAATGCTTACTGCTTCTCCTCTCATATGGGTTCGGTTGGATTTAAATGGCAATCTAAACAGCTAAAATATCTGGGCATCTTCTTTTGTTCCACCCTATATGCTACGGCTACTTATAACGAAGCCCAAACTATTCTTAAGGTGAGACGTCTCTTAGAAAATTGGTCTCCGAAACATATTTCTTGGTGGGGCCGTATGCAGACTCTTAAAATGATGATCACTCCTATTATTAATTTTGTTTCCTCTATGCTTCCAGTAAGGCTTTCTGATTCCTTCTTTCATGAACTTGATTTGCTTACTTCTAAATTTTTATGGAATGATAGAAGGGCTAGGATGGCTTATAAATTTTTACGGAAATCTTATGATATGGGAGGCTGTAATTTTCCTGATTGGGGGAAGTATCAAACTGCTTTTCTTGCGTCCCAGGGTGCCCTTTGGTTTTCTTCTCCAGCTATTCATGTTCCAGCATGGTTGACAATAGAACAGGAATTGGCCTCCCCACTGCCGACTGCATCTTTTTTAACTACGAACACCCTTTCTATTCCATTCTCTCGCTCTATTATTTTAGACACTATTGCTGCGGTTCGTAAGGTGGATAAGAGAGTAGCGATTCCATTACATAAAACTAGGTGGTCGTCTATTTGGCGTAATTCTAAAATCAAAATTAATATTGACTCTGAGTTGATGTCTTACTGGGCTGGGAAAGGTGTCTCACTTGTTAAGCATCTCTATGATTCCAACAATGATCCTTCCCCTTTCTCATCCCTTGCTCAACAATTCTCTCTATCTAATTTGGATTTTTATACTTTTCTTAAGATTAAGGTTGCACTTGCTAAAGTCCACCTTCATCCTTCTTCCCCTATGATTACGCTCTTTCAGCTTTGGATCAGATCTGGTCATGTTGCGTCGCGGATTTACAAATTTTTATCGTCCTCTACACTCCCTTCTCATACTGTCACACAACAAAAATGGATACATCATTTTGATCATAGTGTTACTGCTCATATCTCTTCTGATACCTGGCAAGATATTGGTAAATTGTCTCTTCGTAACAAAATTGCCCCTTCTCTAACACAGTCTAAATTTTTCTCTATTAATCTTCTTCATTGGACTCCCAGCCGTCTATATTCACTCAATCTCAAAGAAGACAACTTGTGCTGGAGCTGTGGGCTTCTACCAGGCGATTTTCAACATATGTTCCTTGATTGTTCCCTTCTCCACCCCTTCTGGGATTTAGTTCACAAACACCTCATGCTCATCTTTAACATCAAATTCCACTTGTCTTTACCATTAGTTCTTTTGGGTCCGTTGGCGGCCCCAGTCCCTTTGCCCGTAGATCCCATGGAGTTACAGTTGTTGGACCTCTTGTTAACTATTGCAGTCAAAGTAATTCTCATGGAGTGGAAATCTTTTTCGTCCGTCTCTTACCATACGTGGTGGGCTTGGGTTTCCTTTCTACGAAGTGCTCATACGTCAGTGGACCATGCTCATCTTTCTCCTTCTATTTCCTCTGGTGTTTGGAAAGCCTTAGACTCGTACATGGAGTTGGCATCTGAAGGGTTGGTGGAGCAATATCCCTTTGATTTGTCTGGTTAGTGTTGTCCTGTGTGTTGGGTGGTTCCTCTGGAAATCCTCTCCTCTTTCTTTTCTTCTCTCTGTCTCTCTTTTTCTTTCCTCCTCTCTTTCTTACTCTTTCCGTCTTTTCTTTTTACCTTTCTTCTCTTTCCTCTTCTCCCTAATTTGCCATCTGTGGGTGATACTTTTGATATATATCTTTGCCAGTTATCATTTTGGGTTTTCCCTTCTTAAGTAATTTATTTATCGGATGTCTGTAAATTAATGTATGACAATGATTTGCTCTCCTATTTATTAATTCTACATTAATGTATCTATTACCTTATTGTCCGATATCAATTGTATCACTTTGGCTTGTATCTTATGCTTCATATTTGCGCTTTTAAAATAATAAAATTCTTTTGAAATCAAAAAAAAAAAAAAGCTAATTTCTTTAAAATGGCTGACCGGATTTATACCAAATTACAAACAGCACGCTCTCTTAGTAAAGTTGTAACGTTTTGCCAAATTTGGTGTAATTCTGTTCAGCTGTTTTTTCTGTATTGGTGAGAAAAGTTTCCTATGGGAATTAACAGGGGAAATTGCACTTTTGAGACCCCCCTTCCCTTTTTCTTTGTCCTACGCTTTAGAGATTGACAAGAAACTTTCCATGAAGGAGCCAAACTTGAACTTTTTGGGGGAAAGTTTTGTGCAGGTGTGTCAAATGGCTCCAAAGTTGTTAGTAAAATAAAAAATGCCTTTCCTATGGAAACTCCTACCTAACCTAACTATAACTACACAATGATGACTGCCACTGTGTGTGCCCACTCTCAAATGTCCTTCCTCCAAGGAATCCAAGCTGCAACTGACTAAGCTGAAGCTGTGTGTCACTGAGAAGGAATGCTGAGCATGAGACTCATCAAATGTCAGCACTTACAAATGTAAACATAGTGCTAGGCAGAGAATGTAGAGCAACAGCAGAGAATGTAAACATAAACAAAGGACTAAGTTGATCACTACAAGTGCATATCTATCAATCTATATGCATATTATTGTCCTGCTCTCATTTACCAATGACCAGCCCATTTACTTTTTTTTCACTCCTACCCAGACAGTCTGACATTGCCCTATGGAGCATTACATTGTACCTATGAACATGGTTACTTCTAGAAATGCATCTGTGGCTCAAATAAAAATACATCATCCTTAAAACGCAAACGATTTTATTTTAATCTAAAGTGTTGTATATTTATATATTTTTCTCAAGTATAAATTAGGTGACAGGTTAAGTGATGCACTTTATTTGAAAGCGAGGAAAGCTGGTGAAAACTCATCCTGTGAGGTGTGCATACCGTGTGTCCTGGCAATCCCCTCCTGATTCTGAGCCAGTTAGACAACTCGGAGATGAACACCATCTGCAGCTACATGGGCAGCTCAAGCGGTTGAATGCAGACCTTGGCACGTCAGTGCTTTATCCTCCCAATGTTGACAAAATGACTGTTGTCTGGCATGGTAGTTACACCTCGCATTGAGCTCTAGCAGAAAATTCAGAGAGTGAAGTGTATAGTATAAATTGCATTTATTCATATTTTCTCCTGGATAAAACGCAGACCAATAAGAATTGATTCAGTCTATTTTGATGCGGTCCTCTTGTGTAAACTAGGTCGGCGTCCTAACGAGCTATGCATCCGTAACTGTTCTCACGTAGGCACGTTCACACATATCTTATGGGCCTGCCCCCCATACAACACTATTGGATGGAAGTCGCCCGCCAGTTGTCACGGGCCACCGGGAAGTCGGTGGTCCCCTCCCCTCAGCTGTGTCTCCTTAACGTGTGGGAGGACACGGACCTTACCCCAGCGGAGCAGGAGTGGGCGGCGTTGGGTTGGGCCCTAGCCAAAAGAAACATTGCCCAGAAATGGGGGGTGGCCACTTTGCCGTCCCTGAACGCCTGGGCCAAAGACATGGATTTCTTGATGGTGGCGGAGAAGACGGTCTATAAAGGAAGAGGGTGCCCCAAAAAGTGGGACCATAAATGGGGGCGGTGGAATAAATATCGGGGGGACATTTGTATATCTCCCACGGTAGAGCGACGGCGAGAGAGACAGGCTCTATTGGACACCTTGGACACAGAGGGAATGACCGGAGCCCTGGGCGACACCTAATCACATATGCTGTGGATTGTAACCCCCGAGACTTGGGCGGGCCGGTGGGTGGTCAGTATGGCGCTATATGTTGGGTTGGTCTCTGAGCGAAACTACCCTTGAGGTAAAAATGATCTTGTCTAGTGCCCTTATATGTACCCTGTATAATTACAGACTGCTTTATGGTCACGACTGCTGTAACTGCTGCGGATTTACTGTTAATAAAAAGTTTTTTCAACAAAAAAAAGAATTGATTTAGTTAATCCTCAGCCTTTATGAAGCGCACACCACAAGCTGGCTTGGGTTCTGGTTCTGGTGTAATCATCGCTTGAGTCAATGGTACTTGTGTTCACCTCTGGGGATGGAAGGCTAGAGATGCCCTGGTGGGAGTCCAGCAGGGACCTTCAGGTCCTATGCAGCCAATTCATCGCTATTCAAACGTCGAACAACTCATTGATCAAATGAAACTGATTGATGTTTCCAAAGTGAAGTGACACGCAGCACTATATATTGTACTCAAGCGATGCACATTTGAGTTTTTCCACGTATATACTGTTGCAGAGGTTTGAAAATATGCCTGGCCACAATATGACTTCTTGTTGTAGACACAATTTTCGTCACTGTAAATTTCCGTATATTGAATCCAAACTGCGTAAGATGTGTATCTTATTGTCTTAGCAAAACATTATAATATCTGCAGAAATTGCACTAACGATCTTGCGGTGCTTCGAGCTACAATTGGAAAGAAACAAAGTGAGTTGAAAGTAAATTATTTTGTCATCTACAAAGTATATTTAGGGCTCCTGGTTTTATGATTCTTGTTCTTCAGACATTTTCATATCTATATCTTCATGTATTTTTTCCCTCATTTTATTGGTATTTAGACACATTTATTTATTGGTCTGTGAAAGATTTAGTTTGAAGTTATTGCATTTCTACTTTTATTTAACTGACATGTGCATTCATCTTAAGTGTCTGTAGCTTTTTAGTGGGCAAAAAAATATAATACAATAATAAAAAAGCATTGGCAAAGCCAAAAGGTCTCGCCTATACAAGAGCTATTGGCTTTGGCAATGTGTTATGCCATGTTGTACACCAGTGCGGCTGCTGTTCAGCCTGGCTCAAGGTTCGTGGTGTGGAGTGTCCTGAGTGGAATGGGGGGAGTAGAGTGCCGTAGACTGGATTTGTTGGATTAGAATGTCAAAGAGTGGATTGGAGCAAGTAGAGTTCAATGGCAGAGAGTGTCATAGAGTGGAGTGGGGTGGAATACGGTGCGGTAGGTTGGAGTGGATTGAGGTAGTAGGAAGGATTGAATTGGAGTAGATTGGGGTGGATTGTATTAGGGAAGAGTGGGTTGGATTGAGAGGAGTGGGGTGAATTAGATTGGATGGAATGGATGGGGTGGATTAGATTGGTTTGGGGTGGCGCGGATTGGATTAGAGTAGGGTGGTTTGGAGTGGAGGAATTAGACTCGAGACAGTAGATTGGAATGTAGTGGAGGGGGGTGGATTGGATTGAACTGGAGTGAGGTGGATGAGAGTGTGGTGGGGTGGATGGATTGAATTGAGTGGAGTAGACTGAACAAGCGTACTTTGGACTGCAGTACAGTGGGGTGCATTGGACTGCAGTACAGTGGGGTGGATTGGAGTGCAGTATAGTGGAGTGGATTTGAGTGCAGTGGACTGGATAGGGTGGATTAGTTTAGATTGGAGTGAATTAAAATGGGATGGGGTGGTTTGGAGTGAGGTGGGTTGGAGTGGAGTATATTGGATTGCAGTGGGGTGGATTGGAATGAGATTGTAGGGATTGAGTGTGGTGAGTTGGATTGGGGTGGATTGGATTGAGGTGGACTGGATTGCGGTGGGGTGAACTGGATTGGGGTGGTGTGGATTGGATTGGGGTGGTGGATTTGATTGGGGTGGGGTGGATTGGAGTGGGGTAGATTGTTTTGGATTGGCAGTAGGGCAGATTGGAGTGGATCAGATTATTTAGGATTGGAGTGGTGCAGATTTGAGTGAGCAAGATAATTTTGGAGTGTGGTTAATTGGAGTGGGTAAGATTGGAGTGGAGTGGGTTTGGAAGGATTGTAGTGTTGTAAAATGGAGTGGATTGGATTAGATCAAGTTGTTTGGGTTGGAGTGGGGTGGATTGGATTGAGTGGGGCGGATTGGTGTGGATGAGGTGACATGGATTGGAGTGGGGTGGATTGGGGAGTACTGCACGTTTATATGTTAAGGTATCATTGAATAAATTACGCATAAGAAAGAAACAATGTCGCTTTGCAATAAGATACTCCTCATCGTTTGAGAACAGCGTCCACGAGCAAAAACGAAAGAAAGCATAAGTGCAAAGTGAAAAAAGAAGACTTTGCAAAATAAAAGAAAGTTTACTATAGAGAAAAAATCTTAGCAATTTTGTTTGACCTGCTGGGCACGTTTTTGCTAGTCACATGCCAATAGTACCTCAGTCATATTGGGAGCAGTAGATGGGCAGTGATTAAATTGAATCAATCAGTGCTTGGTCCCTGCTCCACAAAGAGGAACAGAAATGATGTTAGGCCTGCCTCGATGAATTACGAGGCTGTAAAAAATAGTGCCACGCAAGCCAAAAAATGGTAAGCAATGGACGGACTCCAAGCACTTTTTTTTGTTAACAACAATGTCTCGCAAGTGAGATGCATGCACTAGCGCATGCTCTCGCAGAGTCAACCCTAAAAATCAACTCTGAAAATATTAGCATTGTATTATTAACACATTTGGCATATGCAAATATTTAACCTTAATTGTGAAACATAACTCCTTGTTTTTAGTTCCCTTTGCTGTCAATACACAAAGCTTTAGGCCTTTAGGACAATATAGAGACCGCAAACACAAACAAGCATTTGCAATGCAATAGGTCTCGCATTTACAGGAGTTTGAGCTATTCGCATTGTAAATTACAATGTCTTTTATTTATGTTTTGGTTTTTAAAACAAAAAAAGGCATTGTTATTTGCAATGCTAGTAGCTTAAACTCTCGCAAATGCGAAACCTATTGCATTGCAAATGCTTGTTTATGCTTCTGAAGCTGTTGGTGAGAGGGGTTCACCAATGGCCCCCAATAGCCAGACCCAATCTAGAGTTACACGGGGGCTATTGAGAGGGGTATTTAATACAGTTGATGTCTACACACACAGACACAGTGGTCATCTTCAAACCCTGTACATTGGGTGTCCAGCCATTCTACAGATGCGTGCCAGAAGGCCACACAGTAACGCCACTGTCCAGGAGGGGAAATACACCACCCTGCCGAGGTCAGGGAATGCAGGGATGTTTCCGTATGCACAGTAAATTTTCAAAAGTTACAGAACGTGCATTCACACAACCTTAAAGACATACTGATGGTCTGTGCGAAACGTCTCGGACATGTTGTTGAGCAAAAAAACTCTAATAAATGGCTAATTCCATGGAAATTTGAGAACTGTATTTATAGGCAGATAAAGCACATGATCTCCCACAGTTTGACCTGTCTGTGATCACTTCACCCATGCTTCCCACATACCTGTCAACTCTCCATATCTATCACATTTGTGAACTTCAAGCAGTTCTGAATGTCCTGCCCCAACACTTTCCATTCTGAGGCTCGGAGTTTTAGGACTGTGCCTAGATGCTGCTCACACCAGGGGCCGTCTTGCACACACTGCTGGGTGGGGGTCTACGTGCGTGCCCCCAGGGCACTGCTGTAGTACACAAGGGACTCCCAGTAATGAAGGGGCCATGCCACCGCTGCCTCTCACGCCCCCTCATTACTCCTGGCGCTCTCAGCCCAAACAGCAAATTAGTGAGAGGGCCTGGAGCCACCCACCGCGCGTGAAGAGCAAAAACAGAGGGGGAGCTGCGCACGAGGAACGGGGAACTTGCGCGTTCTTGGACTCTTCCCACAGGCACGCAACATGGGCGGGCGGAGGAATGGACACGTGAGCTGATGAATGAATGGATGGGTGAACGGCGGGTGCATGCTTTGATAGATGAGTGGCAGGAAGGATAAGTGGATGGATGAGTGTCGGGAAGGATGAGACGATGGATGAGTGGGTGGATGAGTAGGTGGGTGGCTAGAGGGAGGGACAAGGGAGCAGATGTATGACGAGATCAGCGGGCACCTGCTTTGATAGATGAGTGGGTGGCTGGAAGAGCGGGTGGAGGAATGGTCGAGTGGGCAGATGGGTGGATGAATGAGAGATTGGTAGGTGCATGTGTAGATAGATGAGCGGGTGGATTAGTGACTGGGTGTTCTGATTGGTTAGATAAGTGGTTGAATTCGATTCATCTCCCTCGAGTGCATCAAAGCAGCCGTGTGGTGAGGTTATCACGCAGCGTGTTTGTTTAAAGACCCGATTCAGCTGGACAAGAACACAGAGGTCTGAGGTGTGACCTAGAGCAGGGGTGTGCCGCATTTGCCTAAGAAGACTCGATCGATGCCACATTTTTAGAACCACCAACTACATAAATGGCTCATTCTCATTTGAATGAATTCTCCAGACCCGTGTACCCATTGGACGCAGCGCCCACGCAGAGACGGGGCAACATTACAGGACAAGCAAAGGGTGCAGCCTGTGTGCCTTGTGCTGCGTACAGTGCAGTCTTTCCTGTTTTTGTGATCGGCACTTCTGCGAGCCTAGGGGGTGTTTACTGTATGCCTTCACTTGCTTAACTTTTCGTTAAATAATATATGCACTATATTTCTAAGTGTTATCTTTCAGTTCTATGAACGACCCTGCATCAAATTCCCCGCTCTAATCGATAGTTCTAAAGGTCACTGGTTTGCAGAGGATGGGTAAATATATAGAAATACAGCTGAATCAAAGTTCACAATTTTAGAAATATCTACAAATAGCACTGAAGGAGTTATCGGCACATGTGATTTGGGATATGACAATAACAACAACATCCTTATAGAAAGCGAGAAAAAAAATTGTCGCACCAGGCGCTTCTGACTCTAAAGCCCATCCTAACCTAATGTCTGTAGCTGCATCAAGGAAAGCAATGTGTAATATAAGTTTCCCTGAAATAATAATAATACTCAGTGCGTCTATTTTAGAGAAGATGCAGAGGAGTAGAGTAATGGGTGCTTGCAATATCACTGCAAATAAGGGCAGGGGACAGGCAACAGCCTGACCCACTCTGGCAGGAGGTGACGCCGGGATGGCGAAGACAGGCAGAATGAATATAAGTGCTTTGCCCCTTGGTTTGGCCCCCTCACCCCAAAGGGAGGGGATTGTGGCTGGACCAGGGGCCTTAGTGGAGGCCACCCCCCCGGGAGCAGAACCCGGGCTGCTGGAAAGGGTGGGGGTAAGGGAAGCGTAGGCAGGACGTTACTGGGCAGCAGATTAGGACATGATAGGACAGGATAGAGGCATGGAGGAAGGAAAGAAAGTAAAGGAGAGGCATTCATGGAGGGAGGAAGGGAAGCATGGGAGGGATAGAGTCATGAGGGAGGAAGGAAAGCAAGGGAGGGATAGAGTCATGAGGGAGGAAAGGAAGCAAAAGAGAGAAAGAGCCATGGAGAAGGAGATAAAGTAAAGAAGAGAGACATTCATGGGTGAGGAAGGAAAGCAAGGGGGGGGTCAGAGACATAGAGGAAGTAAATGAAATGCAGGTGAGATAGAGGGAAAGAGGGTGGAAAGTAAGCAAGACATGGGTAAAGGCTTGGAGGAAGGATAATAAGTAAGGAAGACAAAACAAGCGGCAAAAGTGAAAGTGATCGCGATCAAACATCAAAGCGGCCGTGCGGCCGCGAAAGTGAAAGCAAATGGTGTGCAGGCTGCCAAATGGTGCGCGCGCCCGGCGCACATGCACTGTATTTGGAGGCCTGAAAGCACTCGTTTGCACTTCCAGATCCCCCATTTACAAAAGCTCTCGCGAGAGCAGCGCTAAAGCGCTGGCTCAGGCGAGACCTAAAAAAGGAGAGGGGCAGTGTACGCCACCGCACATCCTCCCAACACACCAAAAGGAATGGTGGCTTCTGTAGTGCTATATTTATCAGTTTTATGGTACAAATCACTGATAGCTAAATAACCAAGATTCTGCCATGGATAAGGGTACGCCCAAAAGGAGAAGTAAGACCAATCCTATTGGAAGAGCAAGCCTCATTCACATAATGTGAAATAATTCATCATAGGCAACCTTTTCCCCACCCAGGTAGGACGATACCAGCAGGGCGGACTCGACCTCCTAGTGAACCATATGGAAGGAGTTCTTAAATAAGAAAAAGTCCTGAACAAAACAGGGGATCCAGATAGAGTTAACAGTACCTAGGAGTCACTGGATTTTAACCTTTATTAGTGGAGACCTCTTGTTCATCTAAAACCAACTACGTGATGGAATAAGAGCACAATGGCCCAGACCATCATCTGCTCTGATGGTATCATCCTACCTGAGTGGGGAAAGGTTCCTATGATGAAGCATCTTGCATTATATGAGTGAGGCTTCCACTTCCAATGAGATTGGTCTTCCTTCTCCTCCTTGGCTCACCCTCATCCATGCCAGAATCTTGGTTATTTAGGAAGTTGTGATTTGTACCACAACCCTGATAAATATAGCACTAAAGAATCCACCATACCTTTTTGTGTTTTGTGACAATATGGAGAGATGCTCAAATGTACATATTTGACTCTGTTTTTAAAATTAAATACAGAGATTGAAGCAGCTTGTTTTCCTTCAGCGTTTGTGGCGCTCCTCTTGGTATGGATATATTGTCATGTCCATTCGGAATATGCATAATGTATGTATGCTTTCCATACCGGAACATGACCAGGTTTAATCGTTTATTCACAATTTGTGAGGTATCATTTTGTGGCCAAGTGATTGTGGACTTCTTGTTGTCAGTCGGTCATGGAGAAACATTACCCGCCTGATTTTCGGAGCTTTCAGTAGTTTCTCCGTGTGCGCGTGTTGGGTACCTTGTCCTGATTGTGGCTCGGAGGTCTGGGGGAAAAGGTAAAAGATGGCGGCTGTTAATATTCAACCCACAGCCAGTGACAGACCATGAGGACTGTGCTTTAAAGTTTCAACATATAGGGTTCCTTCTGTTTCTGTCGACAAAGCTGCAGAGTCGTCACTTCTTTTAATGAAAATAAAATGATTGAGCAGGAGCAAAAAAACGGTAAAACAAATTAATACAAAAGTACAACAATTTTTTTTGCCAGTACCTGTGTGAGAAAAGGATGCCACTCGTGTGAGCTTTATGAATGGTGCGCACCAGTCTTTTGTTTGGTCGCTAATAATTTTTCCAAACACACTGGCTTACACCCACTTTGATTGTAATAATTTTAGTTTGTTGAAGGTGCATGCCTCTTAGCACTGCATGCAATGGGCTTTCTTTTTACTCGGCATGTTAGTACTCAAACCACCTATGAACGAACGATGAGCAACCAAGTCCAGCCTATGCGATGCTGGCTACTCTCAGACCCCCACAGTGAGCCGGGCACGCGCGCAGATGCCTTAAATAGTCAAATACTTGTTTTTTCATGTTGGAAATATTTGGACACAATTGTGTGTTATATTTATAGATGGTTCCAAATAATGCTTAACCCTGGATCTTAGCTATCAACTTGCAATTTTGCACCCACAGTTTCGCCTCTGCACACATAAAATGCACTTACTTCAGTAGGCTGCACTTACTTTCACGTGTTAGTCATGCACGCTTTGCAGGTGCGTACTACTCGTTTTCAAAGACAAGATTCCTCCTGCAATAGCTGCTTTATTTGTCTCCACGTTTTTGTGGTCACACTTAATTAGTGTCACTGATGAATACTAGCACTTTTCGATTCTTTACAAGCATTCCTATATTTCTTTTAACACTTGATGATTTAAAAACTAGTAGTTGTTTTAATGAGTGAAAGCCATTCCACAGAATATGCATAAAAAATAAAACAGTTAGTGCCACATTACTTCATTGTTTACCGTAATACACATACTGTAAAAGTTAACTTTGCATTCTAAGAACCCTTGGATCTATTGTTATCGTGACATTTGAAACTGAAGGCTTTTGTGTCGATCATGAATGTCTTGCATCTCATTTCACTTTGTCTTTCATCCCTAAAGGTTATGACTCCATCGAACATTGCATAATTTTCAAGAATAAATTGTAAAACATTAGTCGATTTGAAGAATAAATATCATACATACATACATGTTGTTAAAATGTATAGAACATTACAGTGGAATCTCAAGCCATTCACAATACTGTTGAATAAACGCAGCATTAGCCGATAAAAGAGGTCACAGTCTTTCTGATTTTAAGTTATTGACGAATATAATGCTAGTACTCATGCACAACAAAATTCTGCCTCTTGCAGCTGGAGACGGAGCAAACGGATAGAAAAAGAGCTAGAACCAAAAGAGAGCAGTAATGGGCATAAAAGAACACCCTTGGTCTAGATTAATAACTGCAAAAAAACATAAAAAGGGCCAGGGTTTGCTTAGAAAACCCATCAAAGAAACATGAAGGTACAAAAGAGAATCAAGATCCCTGCTTAGGGTGGGCTACCAGAAAATACAAAGTACTCAATCTGAGACGAGTCAGATAAAATCTGCTTTCCTAATGTGTAATTTTGACTACTTTAGATTAGGCCTGGGCGAAGCACTACGCTACGCTCGCGTAGTTTGCGAAGTTCGCGCTACTTCGCGCTACGCGAACTGCACGTAGCACAGTGCGAACACGCGTAGCATAGTGTTGCGTAGTGCTGCGGTCATTTTTTGCTTGCTCGCGGTCCTCAACGTCAAGTTGGCGACCGCGAGCAAGCAAAATGACATCCTGGCGAGACTTTTTCCTTGTTCGCGATCGCGAGCATGGAAAATAAACCTCCCGGCGAGATTCCCAACGCGAGAAGGTCAGGTTTCTCATTGCGAGGGGTCGCGTATGCTCGCGACCGCTCGCGATGAGAAACTACCAGTTCGCGTTGAGAAAGCTGCAGCTCGAGTAAAAATCTACTCGAGCAGCAGAAAACTACAGCTCGCACTGTGCAAGATGCCATTTTCAATGATTGCACAGTGCCGGTTGCTTGTCCGCACTGTGCAATCATTGAAAACAACATCTTGCACAGTGCGAACATGTTACTTCGCAGTTCGCGAAGTGCTACGCGTAGCTCGCGTAGTGCGAACTTCACTTTGCGTAGCTTCGCGAAGTGCTACTTCGCGAACTACGCCCACCCTTACTTTAGATCTAAATAACAGACAACTGAGGAATGCAATCTATAGGAAGTGAAAGAAGATTTGTCCTATAGTAATGAATGTATTTTGAACATAAGCAAGTCATGACTGCATGATCTAATTTAAGACCGTCTCTGAGAATCATTTGACTAAATGACGTGTGAGGCGAGCCCCAAATCCTTAACCTTAGCAGCAGCGGGGCAACCTGAACTGGATTCTCGAAAAATGCCAATCCTACATTAAAATGAGTAATAAAAGTAGCCGCACTCCTTGGCCCGCGAGTAACCGACAGAGGAATTGATTCTCCATTGTTTGAAGTTTGCCCGCCAGAGAGTAGCCCGAAAAGCCGTCCCCATAAGTCCCCTGGGAAATGCAATTACTCTTAAAAAGAGTTATACATTCTCTAATGGGTTTGTTTCGAAGTCTTTTTGAAAGCCTAATAATTGCATCAATTGCCCCCTTGAATTTTCCTACTCTCTGTGACAAAAGGCTAAAATCTGAAGGTATGTAAACCACTCAATAATAACAAAAAAATTGGTTACTTTAGCTATGGGGATCCCTATAATGTGATAGGAACTGGAACGAGTGTTCTAGGGACCACATGTCATAATAAAAGGCTTATTATAATTAATTTTCAGATTGATTTCCCCCCATAAAATCATTAAAAATATCCAACATATGCCGGGGACCATTTGCTGTACGGGCAATTAACATTGGGACGACGAAGGTACCAAATCTGGGAAGGTATTTTCCTCTTACCACTAACTCCTTCTACAAGGCGTTAATATAAAAAAGAAATAAAAAAGGGGCTAATATGCAGTCTTGCCTTCAGGGCCGGCTTTAGTGCTGGTGGCGCCCTGTGCGACAATGTTAGTTGGCGCCCCCCCCAATGACCACCTCTACCACGGTTTCTCTCACTAGCACCCTTTAACAGTGACGAAGTCTCCATAACCACACTCTAAGATGCATTGAATTAGTTATATAGCGCCACTCATACCAGTGTAGGGTGTCCGAGCACTTTGCATCACACACACATTATACAGACAATCAATCATACGTGTGTAAATAAGTGTATAGGAAATGTTACATAAGCCAAAGGAATAAAAGTGTAGGAGTCACATGTCATCCATACTGGTAGGCAGTATAGTTTAAGAGTGCTTGGTGTGGAGAAGCACAAACTCAGAGTGGAAAAAGAAACAGCATAGTTGGGAGTTCTCTTTAATAATAAGAATCGATTTCTAGCCAAATTAAGCCTTTTTGCAACATTAATCAATGTTGTAATAATGTATACTTTGCGGTGTGTATGCAGTTCCAGGAAGAACGTTAATAGTTCACTATTCTATATTAGGACTTTAAGTTATAAATTGCAAGTAACAAAAGGATGTCTCTTTTGAAAGCCGTAATCTGCTGATCTGGTTACATCATAACCACTCTGTAATCTACTTGGTACACGTTCTGTGCAGCAGGCATATTAACCCTCTGCACTAACTTCACCTAAGTCAAAACCTCAACTATGCAAAATGCTGATCTCTCTCCAGGACGATAATTAATCACAGGAGTTATTGTGACATTTATGTGAGGCCTGGTAATTGCCGGGGGAAAGAAACGCTGCAGCAGGTGCTTCAAAAGCGTAATAAAGGTTCAAGCACGGCGCCCCCAGGAAACCAACTCCTGGTGCGGTGGCACCGGTCGCACCGCCCTAAAGCCGGCCCTGCTTGCCTTACACCCTTGTTGGAGTTAAAAACATGGGTACAATCTCCATTTGCATTATAACGCACCCGCACTCTAGTGCCCCAATGCAAGCATTTTAGTAGGTCAACCAAACTGGGTTAATCCCAGTCTTCCCCATTATAATCCATAGATTTCCCTTGTCCACTAGGTCGAAGGCACTCGACATGTCCATGAAGGCTATGTGGAGTGCCCCGCCTCTGGCCTGAACATATTCAGTGTTCAATGGTTCCTACTCCTGGGCGGAAATCTTACTGAGACTTATTATCCAGCGCCCAGTCCTCTAGAAGTTGGAGAATGACTCACTCTAAGATCTTGATCGAGGAGTCTAGGACAGAAATGGGCTTTTATCACAAGGGTTGGTTTCTACTCCCTTCCTTAAGGTGGGAACCAATATTGATTCCTTCCAGGTGCTTTGGAGATCGCCACCTACCGCTTTTTGGAAAACGTTAGTAAACAGAGGAGCCCAGAGAGAGGGGTTCTGCCTGAAAATGTCCACAGGAACCCACATCAGTCATAAATTAGTGGTATGCAAAGTGTTTTTATTTTGCAAGGGAAATTCTGTGTCAATAGCTACTGTTGCCCTACCCATAACTAGTTTAATTATTTAGCTTTTTCGGGGGACGTGACTTAGCCGGATGCAAAATGGCCGCACTCTGAGTGGGCTCTGCCGGCTTAGCACACTATCCGTCAGAAACCTGCAGACATTCTTCCTGAAATCGCCTGGCTCCTGCACAACTAATCTTACCTTGCTCTGGGGCATCGCCAGTTACCTTTCTCGGCCCTTCACACTGCTCCCGAGTCGAGATCCGTTCCTGGGCCTGCTCCTCGAGGCCGGGCCCTCCTCCAGACGTCGCTGGACCGATCTGCCTCTTCATCGCTGGGACGCGACTCGCCTGGAACTCCACCCGAGGTCCTTCTCCCTGCCGGTGAGTGCTGCGGCTGCCGGGGGCTTTTGGCGGTGGGCCTAGGGGCGCACGTGCCATACTGCCTGGCCCTTTGCTGTCTCTGCTTTTTGGGCGCTGATTGCCTGGGCCCTGGCGCCCGCCTAGACTGCCTCCCTCCCGCCAGGCGACGTGGGCAGCGTGCCTCCCGTGACCCCCGCTGCCCCTTATCTCCCGGTTCCGCGGTGCTCGACCTTCTGACCGGCCGCTGCCACGCATCGGACCTGCCTTACTATGGCCCACGTTGCATCCCTGACCATTGGCTTGCTCCCTGAGGCGGCCCTCTACATAGGGCGCTGCACGCGCGCTGACCCACGAAGCGCTCAACCAGTCTGCCTCCCCGCCTCCTACGCCTCGTCTGCTCTCACTGCAGTCCCTGGCTGGGCCCAGTGCCTGCCCTTCACCAGCGGCCTAAGAGGGCTCTATAACTTGCAAGCACACTCCAATTGGTGGGCGTGGCCCTACTCTCTAAGCCGCCCTCTCACCTGTGCCTGCTGGACCTTTCGGTGATCTGTCACGGCTGCCCTTCCACATCGGGCGCTGCCCACATGCTGGCTCACACAACGCTCACCTGGTCTGCCTCCCCGCATCTGACGCCTCCTCATCTCTCTCTGCATCCTCCCGCGGGGCCCGGGGCCTGACCTCCACCGGCGGCTTAAGAGGGCCCTCACACTTACACTTTTACTTAAATCGGCTCTACTCCTCACGCTGCCCGCCTACCTGTGCCTGCTGGTTCCATCAGCGGCTCGCCTCCTGCTCTCAGGGGTAAGTGCTTGTGCTGCGTGGCCTGTCGCGGCTGGGGTGAGGGCGTGCGCGTCATTCCGCGGGGCCCCACTTCTTACTACCTGTGTCGTCTTCTTTCTGGCCCTGTGGATTTTGGCCCCGTGCGCTAGGCCGCAGGCCCTCCGTGCCTCCCCGCTGCCCGGTTCCTGCGGCTGCACCCCCTTTGTCAGGTTCTCTTCCTCTAACTTACGCCGCTGAGACCACTCCTCGTTGGGGGCCACAGAGTTCAGCCAGCACTCTACTTGCTGGCACGGAGCCGCACTTCCTCCGGGTCTCTGGCCTCATCTGTCCAACGGTACATATTGGATTCTCCTGCTGTGGGCGCTTGGCGGGTGCGCTGGCCAGCTCCGCTCACAGTCTTCCAACATCCTCTTTGACATTGACTTCCTGAGCAGTTTCTTCCCCTCTTGGGGCAGCCCTCTGACCACATTGGGCATCACCTTCTTCACCTCCCAGTGGCGCCTTCTTATCAATTTCTACACCGCCTGCGATGGTCATGGGCAAGGCTGACCCCAAACAACCCAAGCTTGCATTCGACCAACGCCGACAAAAGCGCCAGGACGGTGCGGTCGCCGACGGGGGTGACCCTGCTCCCCCACGGAGATGGCTGCTTCTCGAGAGGACGACCTCAAGTCCATCATGTTGGCGGTCAAATCCACGGTATCGGGTATAGCAACTCAGTTGGAACAGCTGTCTTTTTGCCTGGATGCGGTCAGGATTTGGGTGGACTCGCATGACTCTCGCCTGCTGCATGTGGAATCGAGGGTCTCTGACGTTGAGGACGCCGCCACCCGGGATTGACAAAAACTCCTTCAAATGGACAAAATCCTGGAACTGATATGCGATTAAAATGAGGATTTGGAGGTGCGCTCCCGCAGGAGCAACCTCCGCATCACGGGCGTGCCCGAGTCCACCAACATTATACAAATGGAGGACTTTGTGGAGGAACTGGTGCGTGAGCTTTTTGGGGATGTGCTTTCTTCGGTCTTTATAGTGGAGAGAGCCCACCGCTCCCTCGGTCCGCGCCCAGGTTCTGGACTACCGGCTCGTCCTATCATTGCCAAAATCCTTAACTTCAGGGATCGTGACGCAATCCTCCGAGCGGCCAGGGGGAAAGGTGAGATTCGCCACCAAGGCAACTCACTGTCGTTCTACTCAGACTACACCCTGGTGGTGCAGGCTGCCCATCGCGAATTCCTGCCTATGAAGCGTCTTCTCCAGAAGCACGAGATCCCATACACCCTGGCTTACCCGGCCAAGCTGCGAGTCAAGCAGGGCGCCAGGACAGTCATCATTCCGGACCCTTAGTTCGCCCTCGCCTTTGCCAAGAAGCTTGATCGTCCACATTGCTCCACCCCTGCCAATTCTCAAGACTCTGCATCTGGCATCCTCAGTGACAATGACTGACTCTAAAGCCTCTCAGGACTTTCTCCATTTGTTCCCCTCAGTTGTATGCCCACCGGCTCATTCTGGGCCTTTTTCACTCCTACTGGTATATAGTCTGGGCACTAGTTACACCGCCTGGCTCCATGCTGGCTTGTCCCCTCACCGCATTGCTTGGGGCTGGGCGCTTCTGATTTTTGTGCACTCTCTACCCCGCTGTCTGCTATTGCACCATGCTTGGCTACCCTGTCTCGATTGCAGGGGTGTATGCCGGGCGACGCCTTGCCTCCACGGGATGATTCCCACTTTGGTTACAGACTTTCCCTTTCCAAGTTGTGGTTCCCTGGGGTGGTCGTGGGTGGTCTCTCAGCCTGTTTGGGTGGTTGGTGTGGGAGCTGGGTTGGGCTGGATTGGGGGTGTTTGCTGCCTCCCTCTGAGCCTTGACTTGGTTTGTAGGCATTTTGCTGTTTTCTTGCACGTCCTTCGATGATGTACCATATCTGCTGTTCAAACTCCGTTTGGGGGGATCGTATTGTCTGGTTTGCTGCCTCCTTATGAGGCCCTTGTTGTCTTTTCAATTGTACTATCTCAATGTGATTCCGCGGTTATCGCACTGCTGCTTTTCCTCGTTATCCACTGTACTGCACACTGTTTTTGCACACAGCCTCTGCCTCTTCCTCCATCCCTTTTTTGTCACTTCGTCCCTTCATGATGCGTCATGACAGAAACTACACTTTGGACCTGTAGGCTCAATGACCACCGCATGGCACGACTGGTTCACGCCCATCTACTTTGATATAAGATGGACATTTGTTTTTTACAAGAGACTCATCTGGTGCCTGCCACCTCCTCTAGACTTCTCTCTCGACACTGGGGTGAAATTCATTCCTCCTTCTACTCCAACTATTCCCGGGGGGGTATCTATACTACTGCGGAGAGGGCTCCCATGGCAGACCTCGCAGGTGTTCATCGACTCTGGAGGGGGGGGTGGGGCGATTTGTGATTCTTCATGGCTCTCTTCGGGCCCAGCCCCTGACGCTTGTTGCGGCGTACGGCCCTAACTGCGAAGACCCGGACTTTTTCTCGGTAGTCTGGCACCACATCTCCTCCTTTGGCCCTGCTGCACTCCTCTGGGGGGGCGATTTCAATGTTACACTGTCCGCTGCTCTGGACCATTCACTTCTTGGTTCCATCCTCTTGGACAACTCCCTGTATGACGTGTGGCGACACGCACACCCCGCTGTGCGGGAGGGCACCTGTGTCACTGGTACCCACGGCTGCTGGTCTCGTCTTGATCTATGGATTACTTCTCCGGATGTCTTGGTCTGGCTTACATCCGTTGATCATATGGCACGCACTTTCTCAGATCATGCTCCCATTCGCCTATGCCTTCGTCTTCCACATTCTCCCTCCCGTGCCTTCTCCTGGCGGCTTCCCCCTAATGTGCTACATGACTCGATCTTTTGTGACGAAATACAAACCGCCATTGCAAACTATTTTGAGCTCAATGAGGGTTTGGTGGATTCCCCGTCCATGCTTTGGGAAGTGTTTAAAACTGTCATTCGTGGGGAATGTATCTTCAAGCAGTCTGGTGTTCTCCGCTCCATCCGCAGCACTCTCGACAAACTGGAGGGGGAGATTAAGGCACTCGACGCCTTTCATGCCAGTGACCCGGACATGCTTGCCCAGTTATGCGGGAAACTCACTGACTTCGCTGACGAGGCAAGCAGGGAACTTGCTTTTCTCGGTAGGACACGGGCGTGCCTCTACGGTGAAGGGGATCGTCCTGGCAATACCCTTGCAAACCTCCTCCGCCGACCCCGGGCTGCATCTTACATCACCGCCCTTCAGGACGGTGGCCCTGCCCATAGTACCTCCCCTGAGGAAATTAGGGCGCGATTCACCACTTTTTACACACAACTCTACACGGCCGGATCGGTTCCATCGCGTGAGATACTCGATTGATATTTCGACACCCTTCAACTCCTATGGCTTGGAAATTCCCATCGGGAATTCCTTGATGAGCCCTTCTCAAAGGAAGAAATTCTGGCGGCAATTAACAGCATGCCCGGTAAAAAGGCTCCCGGCTTGGATGGCCTGCCGACCTCCTTCTATAAAGCTTTTGCCTCGCTTTTGATTCCTCATCTTGCCTCTATGTATAATGAGTCTTTTGAAATGGGTCAGTTTCCCCCATCGTTGCGCGAGGCTTTATTAACTCTACTCCTGAAGCCGGACAAATCACCCGAGCTGCGAGATTCAGATCGTCCCCTATCCCTCATCAATACAGACAACAAAATATCTGCCAAATTGCTTGCCTCCCATCTCCTTCCTCTCATGTCGCTCATCGCCCGCTTAGACCAGTCCGGTTTTATTCCTGGTCGTGCAACCTCCGGACCGTTTTCTCCGTTCTTCATCAAATTAATCCCATGCTCCCGGCAGTGGCCGCCCTGCTCGATGCCACCAAGGCCTTCGATACCTTGGAGTGGCCCTTCCTGTTTTATCTCCTTCCCCGGTTGGGTTTTAGCCAGGTCTTCTTGCGCAAAGTACAGCTCCTTTATACTCTGCCTACTGCCCGTCTCTGGATAAACGGACAGATCTCGGAGCCCATTCCCATTGGGTGTGGTACTCGGCAGGGCTGTCCGCTATCCCCCATGCTTTTCGCTGTGGCAATGGAGCCCCTCACGGCTCGGCTCCGGCAACATCATATCCAGAGAGGCATTGGTTTTGTGGCTCGTGCTCTGCTGGTCTCTATGTACGCGGATGACGTTACACTTTTCGTCCGTAATCCCCAGGAGAACCTCAGCCCTCTAGTCCGTGAGGTGATACATTTTGATGGCTACTCCGGAATCCAGGTCAACTGGAATAAGTCGGTATTTTCCCCCCTGATGGACGCCACAACGCCCTTTGTTCCCGACTATTCCTTTGTGTGGGCTTCGGAGCCCTCTAGGTATTTGGGCATTTGGTTCAACAGGGACGTGGATGAACTTTGGAAAGTTAACTTTGCCTGTGCAGTGGACTGGTTTAAGTCCAAAATCCCTCTTTCGAACCGGCTGCCACTTTCTTTGGCCGGGCGTATTGCCATTGCCAAAATGGTGGTACTTCCGAAGTTTTTATATCTATTTGTCAACATTCCCATCCCTCTCACTTTTCACTTCTTTCGCAAAATTCGCTCTCTGTTGATTACTCTAATCTGGGCTGGTCGGCAACCCCGGATCGCCTACAGCACCCTCACTCTCCCGATGTCTCTGGCAGGCTTGGTGCCCCAGATTTCAAGCTTTACGCCCTCAGCGCTCAGGCCAGTTTTCTTCATTTCTGGCTTCACCCCACTCCGTTTCAACCCCACGTTGCGGTAGAGGCTGACCTCGCTGCCCCGTGGCCGCTTACGACTGCCCTATTCGCCCCGGCAAAACTCCTCCGCACTGAAATTGACACGGTTGAGACCCTGCGCTGGGCCTGGGATGCGCTCCGAAAATTTTCTGGCTCTGATATGCTCTCTGCGAACAAGATGCCAATCGCCCATCACCCCGCTTTTCCTCCTCTTCAGTCTTCCGGGATGGTCAAGTGCGTCACACGTCTGGGACTTTCCACAGTGTCGGACCTCTACCCTTGGGATGCATTGCAGGAAGCGTCATTCCACATACCCTCAGCCCCCCTTCCCTCTATGGCCACTCTCGATCATCTCTATGCATCCTCCTCTCCAAAGAAATTGGTCACTAAAATCTATGCTTACACGCTATCAACGTCTCCCATCTCTACTGACTGGGCACGCGCCGCCTGGGGTGAGGACTTGGGAGCTGAAGTTTCGCAGGCTGACTGGCTGTATTGTTGTAATCAGATCAAACGTCTCTCTCCAAACTATCATTTGTGTCTTATTCACTTCAAGTATATACACCGGCTATATCGGACCCCTGCCCAACTTCACAAGCTGGGACTTATTGCCAGTGATAGAGGCCAGCGCTGCTCCGCGCCCGCGGCTGATTTCTCTCACCTCGCCTGGCTCTGCCCCCGGGTCTCCGCATACTGGCGCAAGGTCTGCGCTGCCATCTCTGAAATCACTTTGTCACAGATCCAACCCGACCCTCTGCTTTGCCTCTTAGACTTTGTTCAATTTTGCCCAGACGCCACCTGTCGTTTGACTGCCATGCTGTTGGTCCTTGTGCGGCATAGGGTCTCCATGTGCTGGGGTCGCAGGCCTGCGCCCAAAGCCGCCCTCTGGCTTGAGGACCCCTCCCGCTGCCAAACTCTCCTATCTGAATTCTGGGACCTCCAAACTGCCAGGGCACGCCCAGTTGACATTTGGGGTCCACTTGGGACCTACCTCTCAAATCATGATACACAGCGCCCTGCGACCTCTCCCGCGCTCCCCGCTGGCGCTCCGCCCGCGGCGGCTGCCAGTGCAGGCCCATAAGCTGTTTCCTCTATGCTCCTGCTTCCATCCTGTTCCCTCCGCTTCTCCACCAAGCTCTTGGTGCCTCTTTCAGATATACGCTTAACCTCCTTTGTGGTTACATGTTATTGTCTCTTGATTGTGCCCCTAGTGTCTCACTGTTTACATGGTCACTGATGTGTTGTATTGTAGTGCTGTGCCTACTTCTTTACAACTGTGGAATCTTGTAACTGTGCTGTACAAGTTTTCTCAATAAAGGTTTTTGAAAAGTAAAAAAAAAAAATGCTTTTTCTATGTGTACACCCTGGCGTTTTCTCCCCCTGCGCACTGGTAGTATTTTGTTATGAGTGCTAGCTGGTGCTAAAAATGGATTTGCTATTTTCTCACAAGTTAACATAACCGTTTTCCTTCTGACTTTGCCAATATAGCCAATATCTATCTAGTTTCAGAGTCCTTCTTTTAAGGTGAAAACCCACATACAGAAAAAATCATGTACAGCAGGTAGTGACTGCAGTATTCTCAGGAAGTGTGTATGAATAATGTTGCAACATTGCCCACCCTTATAATTAAGCCTTTTAACTTGCTGAATCTTCAGAATTGCATTTTTTATATTTTTAATTACTGCCTTACAGCCTCATTTAACAAAATGCATCATCATTTCACAAGACACAATGCATTAATCAAAACCACTTTCTACAAAGCATATAGTCTACCTTCCAGCTTTATTTTTGAGCAAATTATAAATTGAGAATTGTGTGTTATGCTTTGTATTCAGGAAATTCATGTTACTTCTATCAAGGTTCCACTCATTTGTCTTAATTTCTTATTCCCTGTTCTCAAAATTTCTCTGTCGAAGGTAGAGTAATGTCTTGATTTTGTTTAACTTTGATTTCTCACTTATCTTTCATATTTTAGCGAACACCTCAGTCAAATCTTGAGACACAGAATGTTATTTTTGTATTCTCTTGGAAAAAAGCATATTTCAGAATTATGTGATGCTGATATTCATTCTATTAAATGTTTTATTTTATTTTCTCTGTATGCAAGTATATTTAAGGTGTTACCTTAAAGAAATGGTTTTCTTGGAAGGATCTAAACTTAGGGATGAGAACAAGTGGGGCCAATTCTGGCTTCCTAGGAGTAGTTTGATATTCATTGAAAGGATTTGAGAATAATCCAGTCCAGAGCAAAAACGAAAACATGTAGATCAAGCACAAGCTTGATTGAACAATGCTGCTTTCTTTAATGGCTGTTGTAGTGAGTGCGTAACACAAGTGAAAAAGAACTGAAACATATTGAGAACAATAAATATTCATTTTTTTTATATATATATATATTTTTTAACATTACAAAAGCAGCAAGGGTACATAAATAAGTTACATGAAAATCCGTTAAAATAATCAAACAAAAGAAAAGAAAAATAGAATGGTGCAGGAGAGCAGCACAAATTCATAATGCATTCCTACCCGTAGATCAACACATCATATAACGCGATCTTGGCAGTTATACTTATTGAAACGAAGACAGCCAGGTTGAGAGTGCCCCCATATCCCCTCCCATTACTTTTGGCCCTCCTACCTTTGCGTGCATAAAGTCCATTTGCTTAAACCTGTAGGAGCTATAAACCTGCAGGAAGCGTCCTTTCCTTTGATGAAAGGTCAGAGTTAGAGGGTCAAGCTACAAGGAGGAGATACAAAGCCTAAAAACCGTCATTGCTTTAAAAATCAATTCTGATCCAGAGCCACCTATAGACTTGTCCACCCCCAACAACATAAGCTGAGGTGATGGGAAGATATTCACGTTCAAAATTTCCCCAGAGAAGCCTACAATTTCCGAACCAAGTGATTTTAAGCTGGGGCATGAGAAGAACATATGGACCACATCCGCATCAGTGGCATAACAGCTGGGACAGTGAGTCTTCGCATCACCACCCCATTTAGCAATATTTGCTGGGGTTGTATATAATGTCAAACAGCGTTTTCTAATTTTGTGATTGTAGGTTCGAGGCATTGACCCTCCCATTTCAATTAATTTCAGGCAACCGGAGTCCACCACCTCGAGCCTCTCCCGCCATTTTCCCTTATGCTTGTCCAGATCTTTAGGGACCCCTTCCAGCAAACACACATAGAGCTGCGAAAAAGTGGGGCCAGTGTTTTTTTTTTTTTTTTTTTACGTCTTTTTATTTTTATTTTTTCCTTACGAACAAAAGGGAACCAAAATCCACATTGACACAGCGTTAAGCCTACAACCCAGTTAGGGCCGGTCGCGTTTCATCCAAGGCTCTTCAAGAGGACTATATGGAGGCATTATATAACAATTTAAACACAGCATGCGCCTACAACCCCTGTGGGGCCGGCCGCGTATCAAAACATATGGCAATATGAGAGCGTTATGTGAAGCGGCGGGACCTTGTGCAATGCAAGAACAAAAACAATAAGAACTCGGGCAAAGGGCCCGTCAAAAGCTGATAGAGGAGACTAGACAGAAAGAGGTCAGACAGAAAGAAGGGAAAGAAGAGAAGAGAAGGACAGTAGCAGTAGTGGCTAGGCAGACGGACAGGAATGTGTACGCAACAGCGCAGAACACTAGGCGCACTTGTCTTGGGGCTTGTCATATGGGGCGTCTCCGATGATTGACCTGATCATGCGAGGTGTCTACTGGGATCTGATGGAAGTAGGGCATCTTCAAAAAGGCGTAGCGCTCTAAGCTTGGAGGGTAAGTAACGCGCATGTTCTGTTTTACAAAGGTACTGGACTAGGGGCCGCCAAACAGCAGTAAAGCGTGTGTCACGCGATTGTAATCGCGCTGAAAAAAGTTCCATAGTTAGCACATGCCATAAACGCGTGTACCAAGCCGCTATTGGGGGAGAGTCTATTTTTTTCCAGTACAACGCTATAGTCTGTTTAGCCGCCCCTAGCATATGAAGTGCTATGGTCCAATCGCTGCGGGTAAGTGCTTTAAAACTGACAGGCTTAAGGCCCAAAAGGATCACGGTAGCGGATTCAGGCAGCGGAAACCCCAGCACCTCCTTAATATGGCTAAGGACCTCCTTCCAAAACGGGGTCAGGAGTGGACACGCCCACCAGATGTGCATGAAATCTCCAGGAGCCTTCAAACATCTCCAACACAATGGGGACACGCTAGGGAACATTTTGTGCAGGCGAGTAGGGGTATAGTACCATTGCGTCATGATTTTATATGCATTTTCCCTCTGCGGGACACTGCGATAAACCCCAGGAATATCCCGCCAAAGGCGATGCCACTGCGCTGAAATGATTTCCGTGGTTGATATTGCTTGTCATTGGCCCTGGTATGGGTGCGGAGATAGGATCGGGGGATGTTGTAAAATCTGGTATGTGCGAGAAATTTGATTCATCAAAGGAACGGACCAGCCGTTCAAACGGGGTGAAT
Source organism: Triturus cristatus (assembly GCF_964204655.1). NCBI lineage: Eukaryota > Metazoa > Chordata > Amphibia > Caudata > Salamandridae > Triturus > Triturus cristatus. The sequence continues at coordinate 812,188,440 of NC_140585.1, read as the reverse complement.
GGACGGGTAGCGGCCCTGTGCATCTCAGGGGAGGACACCCATTGCCGCAGCTGTGCGTACTGTAAACCAGCGTTCATCGGGAGTCCAAAATCTTCCCGACACCGGGGAAATGTCTTAAGTGATTTGTGATTACTCTGTACTTTTAAAACAAAAAAGCCTAACTCACCTAAACAGTCGAGTGTGTTCCCGAGAACACGACGGCTGCAACGATCCCCGACGCCACTGCTGGCGAGCATTACGGCCACGCCCCCCACAGGCCACGCCCCCTGGGCTGACTATTTAAGCGCCACTACCGAGCGCTGTCAGATAACACTGGCAAGATTCTCCGCAGGCACACGCCGGGAGCCGTTCCTTCTGATTTTTTAAAACTGTGTGATTTGTGATTACTCTGTACTTTTAAAACAAAAAAGCCTAACTCACCTAAACAGTCGAGTGTGTTCCCGAGAACACGACGGCTGCAACGATCCCCGACGCCACTGCTGGCGAGCATTACGGCCACGCCCCCCACAGGCCACGCCCCCTGGGCTGACTATTTAAGCGCCACTACCGAGCGCTGTCAGACAACACTGGCAAGATTCTCCGCAGGCACACGCCGGGAGCCGTTCCTTCTGATTTTTTAAAACTGTGTGATTTGTGATTACTCTGTACTTTTAAAACAAAAAAGCCTAACTCACCTAAACAGTCGAGTGTGTTCCCGAGAACACGACGGCTGCAACGATCCCCGACGCCACTGCTGGCGAGCATTACGGCCACGCCCCCCACAGGCCACGCCCCCTGGGCTGACTATTTAAGCGCCACTACCGAGCGCTGTCAGACAACACTGGCAAGATTCTCCGCAGGCACACGCCGGGAGCCGTTCCTTCTGATTTTTTAAAACTGTGTGATTTGTGATTACTCTGTACTTTTAAAACAAAAAAGCCTAACTCACCTAAACAGTCGAGTGTGTTCCCGAGAACACGACGGCTGCAACGATCCCCGACGCCACTGCTGGCGAGCATTACGGCCACGCCCCCCACAGGCCACGCCCCCTGGGCTGACTATTTAAGCGCCACTACCGAGCGCTGTCAGATAACACTGGCAAGATTCTCCGCAGGCACACGCCGGGAGCCGTTCCTTCTGATTTTTTAAAACTGTGTGATTTGTGATTACTCTGTACTTTTAAAACAAAAAAGCCTAACTCACCTAAACAGTCGAGTGTGCTCCCGAGAACACGACGGCTGCAACGATCCCCGACGCCACTGCTGGCGAGCATTACGGCCACGCCCCCCACAGGCCACGCCCCCTGGGCTGACTATATTATGTGCAGCCAGAGGAAGCGCAGCGGACGAGCGCAGCGGGAGCGCCGTTTGCGCGCCGAAGGCGCGCCTAAGGCAAGCCCGTCTGCGCCCGTCCGCGACCTACCGGGACCAGGGACCCGAACCCCTACTTCTCCCATACGCCATCGACAGTGCTATTCCAGCAGTAAATTGAGAGACCTGTGTCCCATCACACCTACCCTCTGTAATAATACAATGGAGCCACAGAACCTAGGTCCTTGCCCACACTGCTCATTTAGAGGAAGCAGCCTAGCGCTACCTGCCAAAAACCCGGAAGCGACTCTGGTCAAGGGGGGTCTTCTTAACTGTAGGTCCATTAGCAAACACACTCTTCAGCTATGGGATCTCCTACTAGAGGAGGACCTACACATACTGTTCTTGACGGAGACCTGGCTGGGAGAAAACTCAGATCCAGATATAGTAGACTCCATCCCTCCAGGATATACCCTCCACAGACTTGACAGGACAAAAGGTAGGGGAGGCGGTATCGCCATCATCGTTAAACACCCATTTGAGTGTGTTTTAAAACCAGCAGAAGTTGATGATAGCGAAGCAGGCGAATTTAGCATAAAAATGACTCAACATGAGAACATCTCGGGCATCCTAATTTACAGACCTCCTGGGTCCCTGGGCAACTTCCGCAGTAGCCTATTAGAGGGGGTTGCTCAGACCGCGATTAAACATAAAAAAGTTCTAGTATTGGGCGACTTAAACTTACACCTAGAGGATCAAGGACACAAGGAGGCAGAAGACGTGCGTCTGGTCCTACAAGAACTACAATTTAAACTTCTGAGTGTCGCAGCCACCCATCAAAAAGGGCACTGTTTGGATCCCATTTTTGCAAGCTGGGATATGATTAAAGTTCTCACTCCATGTCAGCTTCCATGGACCGATCACTTCCTGGTCCCTTTTCAATGCTTCTACCACACTACGAAGAACATTGAATATGGGAAAGGAAACACTAAGAAACGCAAATGGAGATTATACTCCAAAGAAAAATTTATAAACGTAATTCAGAAAGCACAATTCCCCCTGCACACGGATACTGAACAGGCGAACAAGGACTTTAATCTACTTGTTACCTCCACCTTAGACGAGATAGCCCCTATGTGCAAAGGTAAAACCAAAGAGGGCAGACAGCGTACTGCCCCATGGTTCTCTATAGAACTACAGCAACTAAAATCGAACTGTAAAAAGCTAGAAAGGACCTGGAGAAGGAACCCAAGTGTACAAAACAAAACCAGCTATAGCTCATCCCACCGTAGCTACCAGTACGCGGTGCGCAGAGCAAAAGCAAAATATTTTCAGACACGGATCGAGGACTCTGAATGTTCCTCACGAGAACTGTTCAGGATCTACAAAGAAATCTCTATAGTTTCTAGCTCCAACACCCCTACGAACACCTCCACAGAGGGTTGCAATAAAATCGCAGACTTTTTCTCTAATAAAGTTAAAAAGATCTACACCTCCTTCTCAAAACAACCAGGAAATCGTTTAGACTTCATAGTAGAAAGTCCATCCTTAGCCCCTGAGTCCACACTACGAGTTTTTAACGTCCCCACAGCTGACAAACTGACAAAGATTTGTCGAAGTGTGAAGTCTGGTTCCCCTAATGATCCGGCCCCGGCCTGGGTATTTTCAGAGGGCCTAACAGCCCTGGAACCTCACATTAGACACGTCCTACAAACCTCCTTCTCCACTCAACGGGTACCGATGGAATGGAAGAAGGCCATAGTATTGCCTATTAGAAAAAAACCAACAACAAGCCTGGAGGTTCTGGAAAACCTCAGACCCATTTCCCTACTGCCATACGTGGCCAAGGTGGCTGAGAAGGTGGTCAACGCTCAGCTCACTGAACACCTGGAAAAATGGAATATACTCCATCCTTCTCAATCAGGTTTCAGGGCGGGCTACTCCACGGAGACAGCCCTCCTTAGAGCTACTGAGACCTTAAGAGCAGGGGCAGACGCAGGTCACACTATGGCCTTGATTATGCTTGACCTTAGCGCAGCATTTGACACCGTAGCACATTCCATCTTGCTACGGTGTCTACAAGAAGCCGGGGTCGCTGGTCCTGCGCTGGGCTGGCTGCAATCGTTTCTGACGGAAAGATGCTTCCAAGTACAACAAGGGACATGCCTATCAGCGGAGGTGTCACTAGACCAGGGAGTGCCTCAGGGCTCGGCTCTTAGCCCTACTCTTTTTAATCTATATATGGCCTCACTAGCAAAAGTGGTACAGTCCTATGGGGTGGAGTTGGTGTCGTACGCTGACGACACCCAACTGCTCATCTCCCTATCACAAAACACCTCCAACACCCCCCACAATTTCAAAGCATGTATGCAGGCCCTAGCTGAATGGATGGACGCCCACTGTTTAAAACTCAATGGCTCTAAAACGGAGGTGTTGGTGGTAGGGGGAAAAAGGGAAGACTGGTCGGATGAATGGTGGCCTACTTGTCTGGGTCCTACCCCCATACCTTGTCAGGAGGCAAAGAATCTAGGGATCTGGATGAACCCTGCTCTCTCTTATGATGGCCACATTAGGCGTCTTGTAGGCAAATGTTTTGGAGTGCTAAAGACTCTAAACAAAACGTTAGACCTCCTCCCTCTATCGGCCAGAAGAACGCTAACGCAGGCACTAGTAACCTCGCGTTTAGACTATGGTAACGTCTTGTTCCTAGGGGCTACCGAAGGCTGCATAGGTCGCCTACAAGTCATACAAAACTCCGCTGCCAGACTGGTGCTAAGAAGACCCAGGAGAGCCAACTCAAAAAAAGCACTGGATGCGCTTCATTGGTTACCTGTAAAGAAAAGGGTGCGCTACAAGTGTCTCCTCTTCTGTCACCGCATCGTCTGGGACAGATCACCGACATATCTCAGAGACTTAATCAGCAGATATGAACCTACCAGGTCCCTTCGATCAGAGGGCGCCGGACTGCTGAAAGTGCCTAGAACTAAGAAGGCTAGAATGGGCGGACGCTCATTTGCACTCCAAGCAGCCCAACAGTGGAATAAACTCCCCTGTGCAATGAGACTGGAGAGCAACGAAACGCGGTTTAGGTCCCTGCTCAAAACTCATCTTTACTCATCTTAATCCGGTCGGTCTGTATGCTGAGTTCTTGGTTAGTGTTAGCGCGGGGACACGCCGTGATGGCGTTACTGTGCGCTCTACAAACTCGATATTATTATTATTATTATTAAGTGTTCCCCCCTCGTACAGATCACCAACCACCCTACATCCCCCCTGTAGCCAATTAGCAAAGGCTGCCGGATGAAGGGCCGGGGGAAAGGCTGGGTTGCCCGAAATAGGAGTGTGAGGGGAGGGAAAGGTCGTTAAACCCTTACGTACTGCAATCATGTCCCATATATCCAGAACCGTTTTGGTAGGAACTGCAATATAGGCACTGCGCGAGCGTGCCGTGCGATAATGCCAGGCAAGGTCCCAAATAGAACGTCCAGTTACCGTCCTGTCCATATGGAACCACACCTTTTCGCTCTCAATGGCTATCCATTCTGACACAAAGCGAAGATGCGAGGCCCAATAATAGTCCAAGAGGTTAGGACACGCTAGGCCCCCTCTGTCGCGTGGTGACATGAGGGTCCTGTGGGAGAATCGCGGCCTGCGTCCGCCCCAGATAAAGCAAATGAGATCGCACTGGAGACCCTGTATTTGGTGTTGCGGTATAGGGGTGGGGAGGCATTGAAATAAGTATAAGATTTTAGGGAGTATTGACATTTTTACGGCATTAAGCCTACCCAACCAAGAGATCGTTAGGTTTTTCCAACCCAGCAGATCTTCCAAAACAGTCCTCCGGCACTCTCGCTAATTTACCTGGGTCCATGTATCCAAGGTGGTTGTCAATTGGAGGCCAAGATATCGGATATGCTCCATGGCCCATTGGTAAGGAGCGAGCGTTTTCAGGATCGGCACCTCTTCTGGCGGGATCGTGAGATTCAGAGCCCAGGATTTGCCATGGTTAATTTTGAGGCCCGAGACTTGCTCAAAAGACTGCAGTAGAGTATGGAGCGTCGGAAGAGATGTATGCAGGCGCAACAAGGTAAGGATAAGATCATCTGCGAAGAGTGCCACCTTGTTTTGCCGGCCACCAAGGGAGATCCCATGTATGCCCGGGTGCTGCCTAATCATCTCCGCTAAGGGCTCTACCACCAGGGCAAACAGCAGAGGTGACAAGGGACAGCCTTGTCGTGTACCTCTAGAGATTGAAAAGGGGTCTGTAAGCTGCCCATTAACTCGAACCCGAGCTTGCGGAGAAAGATAAGGAGCCATGATCATAGAGATCATATTCCCACCCAGTCCGACCTTTTGTAGCACCGCTCGGAGAAAGCCCCAATCCACTCGATCAAACGCCTTCTCCGCGTGAGAGAAGGCATGCTGGTATTTTCCAGCGCTGGGCTTTCCCCACCAGGTGCGTGATTCTACGCACATTGTCCGCCCCTTGTCTGCTGCGGATGAAGCCAACTTGATCCGATTCTACAAGCTCGGGCATGTGGGGATCCAAGCGTCTAGCGAGCATTTTGGTGTAAATTTTAAGATCCGTGTTCAGCAAAGCAATGGGGCGGTAGGACGCACATAGCGTGGGATCCTTACCCGGTTTAGGAATAAGGGCTATTTCCGCCATACCCATAGAGGACGACGGCCCCTCCGCGCCCGAGAAGGAGTTATACAGCCACAAGAGATGTTGCTGGAGTTGCGGCAGAAACATATGGTAAAAAAACAATGGCAAGCCATCTGGACCCGACGTCTTCCCGAGAGGCAGATCCTTCAACGACGCCTGCAATTCCTCCGCCGCAAGAGGGTCTTCTAATTGTTGGGCATGTTGTGGGTGAATTGGAGTCCAGGGGCATTGAGCTAGGATATCATCTATGGCTGGCGAGGGGCTGTCCGCCTTATAGAGTGCAGCGTAATAAGCCTTAAAGGCCTCACATTCAGCTCGTTCCGTAGTAGCCCAGACCCCATCCGGCATTTGGATATTCGCTATGTGGGCCTTCGCCGCACGTGCCCGCAGTTGCTGTGCCAGTACTCTGCCCACTCTAGCGCCTTAATGTCCTTGGAAAGGCTGTCCTCCAGGCGGTGGGCCTCCCGTGCCCGTGCAATCGCTAAGGATGTGATGTGGCCGCAGATGGTAGCCTTAAACGCATCTCACACCACTGGAAAAGGAGTTTCAGGAAGGTCATTGTTTACAAAATAGGAATCAATGGCAGACTGTATGTTCTCCACATCTGCCGGGTCGCGCAGGACATGCAACGGCAGACGCCACCGCCGAGGGTGGGCAGGAGATGCAGACGGATCCTGCAGTAGTAGCTCCACATGGGCATGATCAGATATCGATATGTCGGACATAGATGCCCCCACCATGTCCCTCATGGCATCATGTGAGATGAATGAATAATCAATACGCGAGTACGAACGGTGAACGTGGGAATAGTACGAGTAATCCTGCACCTCCGGAGAATGATGTCGCCAGGCATCCAGCAAACCAAGATCTGTTATCTGTTTCCGTAGTGTGGAGGACATGGCTCCCGCCCCATTGGAAGAAGCCTCACTACGGCCCATCGCAGGGTCCCACACAAGGTTAAAGTCTCCCCCCAAGATTAAGGAGGGCTCGCCATGTGGCACATGTTCCCGCATCAATGTTCGGAGATAGGAATCTTGCATCTGGTTCGGTGAATAGACATTGCACAGTGTAAGTAGGCGTCTCCCCACCCGCACCTCTGCCCTTATGAAGCGTCCATCCGGACTGCGATAAACTTTAGAGCGCCCCTGCCTGATTCCAGGCCTACAGAGAATAGCCACCCCAGCCGTTTTGGTATCTGCCGAGGCCCAGAACTGGAGGGGATAACTTGGGTGCGCCATGCGGGGAGTATCTATGCGCAGCAGGTGGGTTTCTTGCAGAAAAAGAATGTCCGGGCTATGTCGTCGCAAGTAGCGCCACACCTGCTGCCGCTTGTTGGGGGAATTAAGGCCCTTAACATTAAGGTTTAGTATCTTTAATGGGCCAGGAACAGCCATAGGGAGATCAAGTTCCAAGTTAATCCATCATGCCACCGAAGAAAGCGCTTGCGGGGGGTGGGAAGGGAGTGCAGGAGCGTGCCGATTCTAGCACCAAGTGCGCGTCGTGATAGTGTAAGCAACCGCCCGCCATACCTAGCGCCCACAGAAAAGAAGGAGGAAAGGTACAGATAAGTAAGAGGGCAGAAAGTGAGAAGAGATGAACCCAACGTCGGCCAACCGGGCCACATTTCCCTGTTCCAATCACCGGCCAGCCTACACCCGAGGGTTCGGACAAGTCTAGAGACGTCACTCTCCCAGGAACAGAGGGGAGTACGCCGTCTACCATTATCGAAGTCGACCAAATAGAGGGATCCGGCTCTAGCCACCCCGCACACAAAAAAAAGAAGGGCTAGGAGCTGGGGAACTGCAAGACCCCCCCCCCCCATATACCAAGCTCAACTAGGAAGCGCTAGGCCATAAGGAGCAGTGGTCGTAGAGAAGGGCTCCAGGAGTCACCACAGACACCCAGACCGTTGATCACGGAGTTGGAGATTCTGGACCAGATTCGGATTTGTCGCCTTCTAAGGACTTAATGTGTTCTATAATGTCCTGTTTAGCCTGTAAGGAGTCTTGTTCATTGAGAGGAGGGGAGCTCCTACCCCGGCGCACGGTCGACCAGGCTGGTTCAGCAGGAACCCTTGTAGAGGATGGAGGAAGAGTGGGGCTGGCGGGTTGTGAGGTGGAGAGTCAAAGCAGCTGTGCCGCATCCCTGTAGGACCGGATCACCCTTCGCCTGGATTTCCAGGTAAATATAAGCGCAAAAGGATGACCCCACTGATAGGAGATATTCAAGCTTCGCAACTTATCAGTCACAGATTTGAAGGCACGGCGGCGCCTGAGGGTGGTGGGGGCCAGGTCCTGAAAAATCTGAATCCTGTGTCCCTCGTACTTGAGGTCTTGCTTGGCCCGTGCCGCCCATAGAATAGCTTCCTTTTCTTTAAAAAAAATGGACCCTGGTTAAAATATCAGGAATAAGGCCCGATCTGCCCGCAGGCCCAAAGACCCGATGAGCCCGATCCAGGGCCGGGGGAGAGGCGTCTTCATCACCCCACACTTCATGCAGCAGCTGCGCCACAAACGTCATGATGTCTTTCCCTTCCACACCAAGAGGGACCCCCCGGATGCGGAGGTTGTTCCAGCGACTTTGATTCTCCAAATCCTCCTTCAGCTGTAATTCTATGTGTTGGTCTTTTAGGACAGCCAGGCGCTGCCAAAGCTGCTCCTGGTCTTCCGTCCGGGCATCCACCGTCTTTTCCAACCCATCCACCCGTCCTCCAAGGTCCGTGACCATTTTCCGGAGCTCTCTGACAAAAGAGTGCACTTCGGTACGCAGGGAGCCAATCTCAGATTTCAGTTCAGACATGAAGGAGGACATAAAGGCCTGTGTCACCGGGGACGAGTCCCCCCCCCCCAGCCGGCGCCTGCCCCTCAGCGGGTGCAGACGGGCCCATCTTGCCCCACAGGGCCGCCACAGAGTTGTCCTTGGGGGCTGGCCCCGGGGCATCTTTGCCTCTATTAGTGCGTGCCATACTGGTGGCACGGTGGAACAGCCGATGTTAATCCCTAACAGATAACGCAGATCCCCCCGCTGGTACTGCAAAGCACCGGCCGCACGGAAGCTCCCTCTCCCCACCACAGACTCCGCCAGTGGTGCCCAGCCCCACCGTAAGCCCGGCAGGCCCAGTCAGTGCCGAATAGGGGATCCTAGTATTCAGGCCGCCACCACAGCTCCGCAGTATTAAGTCACTCCAAATGCCAGTAGCCCCTGTCAGCCCCTCTACAGCCCTTTAAAGCACATGAGCGCCCTGCAGGAACATGCAGCCAGACCCGAGTCCCAGCTCTCACCCCTCCAGAGTGAGAGTCATCAGCCCAGGCTCAGGCCAGACAAATGACGCCCAGGGCGCCGCAGTCCGACACCACCAACATCAAGCAAAGTGACATCAATGAGCCCCCATGCAGGAGAGTTTGCGGATCAATGGATAGAAGCAGTCCAGCAAAGCGATCGACACCGGCTGAAGACAACGCACAGTCGCAGGAGCAGACCCCACCCCACCGGCAAGGAAGTGCCCCCCCCCCCAATGGTAGGGGCAGGCGCCAGCCAGCAGGAGGAGCAGGCCAGGCAAGCAGGTCAAACGGGCGTCAGGTGACTCGTGGAAGCAACCCAGTGGGGGACAGGCAACATCCAAGAAAGTCTCCATGAACCCCCCCGGTATGAGGTATCCCCGGCCGTTGTTCTACAAGAGTCTCGCACAAAGGCAGCCCGGGCCCCAGGCAATCACAGGCGCAGGACCCCCTCACATCACAAAAGCGGGGCACAGAGAGCAAGGTCTCGCCGGGGTCCCCACTTTCAAGATCCGCCCCCCCGTCCGCCTCAGCTGCCTCCCTGTATGTGAGATTGTCACTCACCGCCAGGCCTCTCAGCCACTAGTAGTTCGTCGAGTGTCAGCGATGGCCAGCCCTCCTCACCAACCGCCGCAGTCCGGGCCCCACCGCTTCACAAATTGGCGGGCAACAGGCGCTGTCGCTTGGCCGCCTGACGACCAGCGATACCTCCCGCCACCCCCACTACCTCCGGGGACGGTGCGGCACGAGTGTGGCGGGTAGGGCGTCAGCGTGGCCCAGGGAGGATCCACGAGGGCCCAGTCAATCCTGCGATGCAGTCCCGTTCCACAACCTCCAAGATGGCGGCCAGAGGGGCTCCCAAGGGCATCTCCCGCCCCGGCAGCCGAGGAAAAGGTGAGAGGCACGATGATATCCAGGCCTCGCTGAGGGCGAAGTTGCTGTGCCGGCCAGGATGACTGTCCGCCCCCAATGCCCCCACAGGGCCCGCAGCGAGGAGTCAGGGACGCGCGCCCCAGCAGCGCTAGTTACTCACAGATCCAGGCGGCCCACACAGGCAATATGGCGGCCGCCGCTGCAGCAGACTCCCGGGGGTCCGAGAATCCCCTGCGTCGCCGCAGCCGTCCCCTCTGTCCTCCACGAAGGCCACTGCGAAGAAGTTCACAGGCGCTAGGCAGACTGTAACAGTCCTGGTGTGCTCTTTCACTTAAAAGCCATTTATCTTCTAGCGGATTCTGCCCTGAACTTTGCACTCTTAGAAGACGCCACCCAAGTGTCCACAGGGAGGGGGAGGTGGAACGGAGGCAGAAATTCAAGCCGTGGCTGCTTGCTACCACTCTCTGGCCATCACCGACTGTCAGAGCAGGGGGAGGCCCCCCCGGGCCGGGAGAGCCAGCTAGCAGGGTCCCGGGGTCCGAGGCGCCTCACTGTTACAGTGTGGAAAATGGCGGTCCTGGGTCGGCTACAGGTCCACCACCCGTCCGGACGCGCCCGTGTCCCAAAACCGCAGTCCGCACCTCTCCCTCCCGGGGCGATCACTCCCGCAGTTGCGCCCTCACCTCCGGAGGCGGAAAGCGTCAGGCATCCCCGTGGCACATAGGGACCCCCCGCTCTTCGAGTCTGGAGACCTCCGATCCGATCACCACAAAATGGCGGGCGCACCAACCGCCGGATCAAGGCACCTCAACGGGTCACCGCTGCCGCTGCTCCCACGCCGTTCTCCGCCCGCCGAAGGGTGCCAGGCACCATCCGCACCTAGGGCACCTCTGATTTCAGCGTCAGGGGGCCCCCAGCTCCGCTATAATGGCTTTAGTGCACGGCGGCCTGCAGGAGCTCCTCCAGCGTGCGTCTTACTGCATTGCGAGCTAGACCACGCCCTGGGGCCAGTGTTTTTAATTAGTATGTCCATAAGGGGACTCCAATCAAAACCAGCTGCCCACCCCCCAGCCTTTCTCTTAAGGAAGTCTCACAGCTGGAGATATTTAAACAAATCCCGAGACCCAACATTGAATCTACTGCTGACCACCTTGAATAATGCAAGGAGATTCCCCAAGAGGAGGTCTCCAATCCTGCCACATCCCCTGTCCCCATCAAGCTAGGCAGTTATCATGAAATATTCTGGGCAGTTGATCATTCCTGAGCAGGGGGGTATATCGGCTATACCTACCCAGCCCCAGTTTTTTTTCTGTACGCTTGCCCAGTTTCGAAATGCAGCAAGCTGAGTCTTAAAACGGGTCCGTTTGAAATAACTCGGCTCAAAAAACTTCAGGAGGCAGTCGTGGGCAGTGGTACAAATCAAAAGCTCATAGATTGAGGGTATATAGCACATTAGCCCTCCATCCGTTACCCTACTGTTAAATAATGGGATATAACATTGCAGAGCTGCAGCTAAATAATATAATCTAAAGTTGGGGAGCCCCCTGCCCCCCCGTCTCTCGGTAAACACATAAAGATGTTGGCCCTCCTGGTCTTCCCATAGGCCAAATTAATCTTGCCACCAATCTATCAATTGCTTTAAACAATTCATTATTAACCTCCAATGGAACAGTGCATAAAACATATAACAGTTTTGGAAGAAACATCATCTTGACCAGGTTACATCTCCCCATTATAGAAAGTTTCAAGCTATCCCACCAGCTGAAATCCTTCTTAGTTTTTCCAATAATAGGTGTTAGACTTACATTGATTATACAATCCACTTTAGAGGTGATACAGATTCCCAGATATGTAGCTTTGTCTACAATCCTCCTACCGATGACTGGGGTAGGTCTATTGATCAGTACTTGAGTTTTGGCCCTATTTAGCAGAAACCCTGATTGACTCCCAAAATCTTCTCAACAGAGCGAAGAGCCCTGTCTGGATCACTGGATAGTATAGCCACATCATTCACTGTCTGGGTATTAAGATCCACAGGAACAGAGAGGCCATTCTGATTGACAATGATGGTTCGGCAGTGTCCCGCTTGGGTATGCAGATAGATCGCTGGATCAAACTGCCTTGATTCATTGTCGGACGGGTGGCGCTTATCAAAATGGTTGTGATGCCCAGGTTTCTCTATTTCTGAACACACCAATTCCTCCACCGTGTAACTTTTTCACCACACTAAAATCAAAGCTCCTCAAACTCATCTGGTTGGAGGGAAATCCCACACTACGATGGGAACTATTGACATTGCCAATGCTGCAAGGTGGGATGGCTGTGCCCCATCCGAAGTTATTTGACTTAGCCTCCCAGACCTTTTTTGTGATTTACTTGTATCCGCCTCAGATTCCTATACTACACATCAATGTTGAATCTGAGAGCCTGGCCTAGTGCACCTTATGTGCATGTCTTTTTCAAAAGCCATCACACCCGAGGGAGACAGTAGACACGGTGGTGGCGACTGTGGTAAACTCAGGAGAGGCGCACGCCCATTGGGTGGAGCTTCACCCATGGTACAATGGTAGAGAGACTTGGGGGACCTATGGGACACTTGCAAATGGACCTACTGGCGTGCCCAACTGGAAATAATTTCCATGAACCACAAGCACAAACTATTGTACATTTAGTTCCTGCACAGACTGTACTACACCCCTGTAAGATTACATTGGTTAGATGCCACCAGACCGCACACATGTACCCGTTGCCACCAGCCCCACGCTAACTTTCTCCACCTGACATGGGAGTGTCACCACACTGATACTTACTATTCTGCAGTACTGGCTGAGATCTCCTGTATTGTTGGGCATCCGATCCCTGCCACCCCTGATGCTGTGGTTAATCTGGCACGGCTGTCCACTGATTTATACATCTCCATCTCTTACCTTATGAGATATGCACATCCCCAAGGCTACCCTGTAGCTTCAAGTGTATTATTCAACCATTGGCCATTGACTATCTGTCTATTCCGTGATTGCAGTAAATCATTATAAAGTTCTGCATATTGAGATGCATATTAAATACCATACATTACCCTCTTAGTAGATTGCCTATGGAGACAGTGGATGGCCATGGATCTATTTGTTGTCTGAATGAGTTTGCATGAATTTGTAGTATGTATGTGAGGATCTAGGGTGTCTGTTTTGCTCCTGGGTACTGTTTTCACCCATAGCATCATCTATGCATAGGATGTGTTATTTATCGCGATATTTATTTAATGTTGTCCTAATGCAAATGATTGATACCTGAAAATGTTCAATAAAACTAATGTTATTGTTATATAATCCAGGTCTCTTTCCTGTTATGTGTATTTGATTGTTTGTTCCCACTTGGCTCCCCGGTCTCTTCACTCCCAGGGACTGTATTGACCGTTTTTCATGTTTTTTCATCTCCGACATTTTGCGGATCCATTCAATAATTCAGGCAGTGGGTGTTTGTTTTGATTTAACTCATTTGAAGCCTTCCCAGTGTCTGGTGGTGCTGCTTCTATTATCAGCGAAAAGAGAAGTGGCCCTCCTCTGGATGAAGGGTCCGCTCCCCACGATGGGGGATGGCTCCGATATGCAGCGACCTGCAATATTATTGCGGAACGCTTCACCACTATGCTGCCTGCTAAACCCAGACCCTGAGACAGATGGGCACCACTGCGATCCTACCTTGATGCAGCACAGGCTGACCGCTGAGATGAAAACTCGCTGACACAGGCGAGACCTGGCACATCCAGCTCTCAGGTTGACACTACTTTATGATATTACTGCCAGTGTTTGTTAAGGATGATTTACATTATCGTTATGGGAATGCAGGCTGTGGATGAGGCCAATGGGTGTGATCTACCCAGCGCTCTACTGATGCTTTGATTGTGACACCTAATTTTTTATTTTTCTAATTACTGGATGAGCTATTCTATCCATTGTTTGTAGTGTTGATCTCATAATACTGACTAATACACTAAATTCTAAAAGTAAATAAAAACTTGCAAGTGCTTTTTACTGTTAAAACATAGTAGACCTGTTAGCTTTGTCAGTGCTTATCTTTTGCTCCTTTTTTAGGTCGCAGCCTCCCAGACAGTGCAGCTGTCTGGTTTGCTAAAGATATCTTGGGGACTTTTAGAAAGTTGACCTAGGAATGCATTCCACCTGTTGATTATCATTGGCTTTGCGGTGTGTAACTCACTTTTTCTGTCTGTCTATTTGCTGGCTTTATTTGTTTTAGGCTCTCCAAGTTCAGGTCAAGTGTGTTGGAAACAAATACTTTAATATGATCAAAACAAATCATTGCACTTGGTGATGCAATCTCTACACATTTTTGTGTGTGCACTGTATTGTTTTATTAGTAAAACTGTATGTCTGTGCCAATGTAATGGTCATTTCAATGGAAAATGTGTTGTCTGTAATGGCAGTGCGCTACCATACCATGCATACTCCACTCTACGTCACTCCACCCTACTCTGCACCACTGAGCTCTACTCTGCATCACTCCACTTTACACCACTCCATGCTTCTGCACTCTGCACCACTCCACTCTATGCCACTTCACCCTAAACCTCTCTACCTTGTACCACTATACTCTATGCTAATGCACAATGCACTCTTCACGACTCTCCTCTACACCACTGCACTCTTTGCCACTGCACTCTACACCTCTCCATTCCAGGCCACATCAATATATTCTGCACAACTCCACTCTGCAACACTTCACTCTACGCCATTGCATTCTATGCCAATACACTCTACCCAATGCACTTTATTATGTAACATTCTGCTCTATGCCCCTGCACTCATCACCAATCCACTGTATGCTACTCTAATCTACTCTGCACCACTGCACTCTATGCCACTACACTCTACACCACTTTATGCCATTACACTCTATGCAACTGCACTCTCCCCAACACCACTCCACTCTACGCCACTTCACTCTATTCTGAAACAATCTACTCTGTGCCACTGCACTCTATGCCACTCTATTCCACTCTGTGCCACGCCACTGCATTGTACGCCTCTCTACTCTTAACCTCTGCACTCTACGCCAATGCACTCTTTTACTGCACTCTATGCCACTGCACTCTACTCTGCATCACTGCACTCTACACCACTACTTTCTATGCCACTCTTCTACACTCTACCCCACCGCTCTCTGACACGCTACTGTGCAACACTTTACTCTCCACCACAGAACTCTGTGCCACTCTACTGTGCACTACTCTTCTCTGTGCTACTGTACGCCACTGCACTCTATGCCACTTGACTCTACTCTGAGCCACTGCCTTCTGCATCACTCAACTCTACGCCACTCCACTCTGCACCACCACTTCATGCCACTCTACTCTGCTCCACTCCACTCTTTGCCACGCCATACCTCTCTACTATGCACCACTCTAATCTACGCCATTGCATTCTGCATGCCGAGGTATTCAATGTCACTGCACTCAGTGCCACTGCACTTTGAAACACTCTATGCCAATGCACTCTACACCAGTCCACTCTACTCTATGCCACTTTAGTGTGTGCCACTGTATTCAACTCCACACTGTCACTTAAATACATGACACTCTCTGACACTCCACTATAAAACACACTACTCTTCACCATTCCTCTCTGACACTCCAAGCGAGACTCCTCTACGCCACTAACTTTTTGTCATGCTGAACAGCAGCCACGCTGGTGTACAACATGGCGAAAACACATTGGCAGAGCCGATAGTTCTTGCGTAGGCGAGACATATTGACTTTGTCAATGCTTGCTTACTGTGTGCAACGACTCAGCCTCTGCTATCAGCCACATTTATACACTTGACGACCCCCGAGACTAGACCTATAGAGGCCAGCCATAGTTAATAGTGGCGAGGCTTACTAACTTTAAGCAAACGTACAGAGCTTGATAACCGCGCGCTTCCTTAAAGTGAGTGGAAGTTAAAGGGTGGTGGTAGTTCTGTGGGACTGGAATTATTTTACGCTCCTGTTTGAGTGCTGGAACTCGTGCATGAGCAGACGGTCTTGTCTTATGTACTCCGTCTCTCATATCACCTAAGAGCGACTCTATTCTACAGAGAATAATAGAAAAGTGAATGAACGCGGGCGCGCGCGCCAATGCTGCGTATATCAGTGTTAACAGATCGACGTTCTGGGTACACAATGCACTGTAATCTATTGCACCGTTTACATTGGCAGATTAACAAGAGAGAAAGAGAGAGAGAGAGTGTGTGTGTGGGGGGGGGGGCGGGGGCAAATGCTGAAGCAAACAGTGGCTGCCAATAAGATTGCACATTCCGCTGCACGGTTTAGCGATGATGAACAGCCCATTTTGGAACAAAAAGCATAACTGCAGCTGCATGGCAGACGTCAGCCATTCTTCCCGTCGACCATACTGCCACTTATTGTGCAGTAATAGTAACAAAACGACTACTTTTCAATTCAATTTATTGTGGATTGTCTGACTCTTGTTCGCTTAAAAAGTAATTCCTCCCTGCTACAAAAGCCACTTGTGCGTTTTTTTAAATGTACTTTAGGTGATTTACATCCAAATGCTATATTCCTCCAGATTTTTCTTTTCCAGCAATATTAAGATGGTAATTTTTATTATTATGAGCAATACATTCTGCTTTTGTGCGGGGGAGGCTGCTTTTCACCCGTCACCTTCCATTGTTTGCATCTAGACGATCAAATATTAATGTCGTGAGCTCAGTCACATTTCTTGTGCGCGGGTGTATTTTTTGTATATATCATTGTACCTTTTAAAGTGCGATGATTGACATGTGCAAGGCACTGGTCCTGCAGAGCCTCGGCGCCCTCCCCTCAGGCCTATTGTTGTGCACTCTCAGAGGTAACAAAGCAAAGCAGAATGGAAAAGGAGAACATCTATTAAAACAAACAAAAAAACACTATGCTTGCCCATTGCACCGGATCTCCTACCTACACATCTATGCAATGTCCAGAGTCCCAAGACCAAACCAGTATTGGGAAAACAAATAGGGTTGACATCGATGTGGTGTGTGATTGACTTTCAGTGCTTGCTAGGTCTAGCATTCTCCAAGTCCTTTTGGTTTTACTTAAAGTTATATTTATAATTTACCTATGTATAGGGCCTTTCAGACAGCCCTCGCCGTCCATTGGTCTGTTCAACTCTCAATCACAGTTTGCTTATGCCCACCACAGTATGCAACATAGGCAGTGTGTCAGGCCACTTCTGCCATTGGTTCCTTTCTCTGTGAGTGATGGCATTCAGCCAAATGTCATCAACCACAGAGAAACACGTTTCAGTACCGGGGACTTGTGGGCCATTGTGCGCTTTCGAAAACAGATATATATATATATATATATATATATATATATATATATATATATATATATATATTCACTGAAAAAACCATAGGTTTCAGGCACGTTATAGTAAGGAATTAGCTTTTAAAAAACCTTAGAAATTCACTGAAAAAAACATAGGTTTCTGGGGGGCGTTATAGTTAGCTGGACTTTTACTTGTACGAAACCATTGAAATTCCCCCGTTATAGTTAGTTCAGCTAACTATAACTCGTGCGCCCGCAATGCACTGCTGATGACGTCACATATTACATCACTCATGACATGGTCAGTGACATCACTCATGACATCACTAATGACATCACTGATGACATCATCCAGTGAATGTGTGTTTTTCTGAAAATTACATATGTTTTATATATGTATATCTCAAGGTCGATGGAAGAATAAATGGGTATAAAAAGTGTCTAAATTGATTGTATAACTGACTGATTAAGTGTATCTTAGTGAATACATGACTTAGTGAGTAATGTTTAAATATGTAAATATCTGTATCAGTCTCTCACTTTGTGTATAAGTGGCTGCATGGGTTGGTGAGTAGCTACATGAGTGTCTATATAGGTTATTAGTTGTTTTTTTGAGTATCAGTATGAGTGTCTGAGTGTCTGTATGGTTCGGTGGGGGGTATTACGTAGTGCATAGGTGCATGAATGAGTGACTCACTGTTTGTATGTGTTGAAGACAGCATGTGTGCAGGACTGTATGGGTGGATGAGTGTGTTCATGGGTGTGTTAGTGAGTGAATGACTGTCTCAATAGTGTCTTTATGAGTAACTGCATATGTTTTAAACTAGTATATGTGACTATTGGTGTATATAAGTGAGTATATGTGAGAGTGAGAGATTGAAAGAGTTCCTGTATGAATAAGTATGTGTTTCTATAAGTGATTGTTTAAAAGACTAAGTATGTGTAAGTTTCTGTAGAAGTAAGTGTGGTGGTGTGTGTATAACTGTATATGCAAGTAAATGGATGTTTGATTCTTTATTAGCATGAGTAACTATGTGTGTGAGTAACTCTATGGATGAGTGGCATTGTGTAACAGGATGTATAGGTGTATGAGTACATATGATGAGTGAGTACATGTATGAGTGACTGTATAGGACTGTTGGTGAATGAGTGGATGTGTATGTGGATCTTAGAATTACTGAATAGGTTGTTGTAACTGATATTGGTATGTCCATTGTTTTGAAATTTTTAGTTTCTATTTTTGAATGTGTGTATCAAAGGTTATATTAGGGGGAGAGGAGGTCTGCCACTCTATCACAAGAACGATGTCATGAGTGATGTCATTTGAGATGTCAACAGTGATGTCACTGACCATGTCATGAGTGATGTAATATGTGACGTAATCAGCAGTGCATTGCGGGCGCGCAAGTTATAGTTAGCTGAACTAACTATAACGGGGGAATTTCAATGGTTTTATACGAGTGAAAAGTCCAGCTAACTATAACGCCCCTGACACCTATGGTTTTTTCAGTAAATTTCGAAGGTTTTTTAAATGCTAATTCCTAACTATAACGTGCCTGAAACCTATCATTTTTTCAGTGAATTTCAAAGGTTTTTAAATGCTAATTTCTAACTATGCCTACAGAAATAGAACATGTGAAGAAAGAAGAAAAAACGCACAGAAAGAAAAAAAAGAAATGCAGAAAGAAGCAACAGAAGTCCTCAAAGATTAAGAAAAGTGCAGGAAGAAGGATAACGTGCAGAAAGAACAACAAGAAGAGCAGAAAGAAGCCTTGTTGCAAAATCATCCTGTACCCCCAACTTTTTCAGACGGATACTGGTGGTAACTGAGTCTGACTAACCAGTCCTAGTGCCAGTGCTATGTTAAAATACACTCAGAATACAGTGAAAACACCTACATACACTAGGGAACACTATGCGTTGGGGTCCCCCTGTGATCAGCATGACCTCCTCTGTAAGCCCCTAGTATATAATAGGGCAGGGGATTAAAACTACCTCTTAAAACGCGCCACAGGGCGTGTTTGCACACGTCACCTCAGGCCCCGTCCCCTCACTTCCCCGCTGTGTAAACACGCCCTGTGGCCGTTTTAATTTGGGAGATTAAGTCCCCTTGAATCCTGAGGGTCCCTAGGGTCCAACTAGACCACTAGGTACCTCCAGTAAGCGCCAATGAGCTGCGTTGCAGAGAGATGTAAAAAGGGGCACGGCCTAGTCCATCTCTCTGCAACGCAGCGCAGTGGCGCTTACTGGAATCACCTGGTGGGCTAGTTGGCCCCCAGGGTCCCTCAGCATTGAAGGGGAATTATTTCCCCAACTTAAAACGCGCCACAGGGCTTGTTTGCACACGTTAACTCAGGCCCCGTCCCCTTCCTTCACCACTGTGTAAACACGCCCTGTGGCCGTTTTTAGTTGGGAGATTAAGTTCATTTGAATCCTGAGGGTCCCTAGGGTCCATCTAGCCCACTAGGTACCTCCAGTAAGCGCCACAGAGCTGCGTTGCAGAGAGGTGTAAAAAGTGGCACGTCCTGGACCACCTCTCTGCAACGCAGCTCAGTGGTGCTTACTGGAAGCACCTGGTGGGCTAGTTAGCCCCCAGGGGCCCTCAGGATTGAAGGGGAATTATTTCCCCAATTTAAAACGCGCCATAGGGCGTGTTTGCACACGTCACCTCAGGTCCCGTCCCCTCCCTTCCCCACTGTGTAAACACGCCATGTGGCCGTTTTTTAAGTTGGGAGATTAAGTCCCCTTGAATCCTGAGGATCCTTAGGGGCTAAATATCCCACTAGGTACGTCCAGTAAGCGTCATTGCAGAGAGGTGTAAAAAGGGGCACGGCCTGCACCACCTCTCTGCAACGCAGAGCAGTGGCGCTTACTGGAAGCACCTGGTGGGCTAGTTGGCCCCCAGGGTCCCTCAGGATTGAAAGGGAATTATTTCCCCAACTTAAAATGCGCCACAGGGCGTGTTTGCACACGTCACCTCAGGCCCCGTCCCCTCCCTTCACCACTGTGTAAGCGCGCCCTGTGGCCGTTCTAAGTTGAGAGATTAAGTCCCCTTGAATCCTAAGGGTCCCTAGGGTCCAACTAGCCCACTAGGTACCTCCAGTAAGCGCTACAGAGCTGCGTTGCATAGAGGTGTAAAAGGGGGCGTGGCCTCAGAACACCTGTCTGCAACGCAGCTCCCTGGAGATACCTGTTGGGCTAGTTGGCCCTCAGTGACCCTCAGTATTGAAGGGGAATTATTCCCCAACTTACAACTGGCCAGGGGGCGCGTTTGCAGAGTGCTGCAAGAAGGGGGCGTGGCCTCCAGCGTGATGCCGGTCTTTTATTTATTTTATTTTTTTAAGAAGGAGGGCTGTGTGGCCCCCCTTCTTTTTCTAATTTACTGGCCCTGGGGACCCCATCCCCCAGGGCCTGCACCCTAATTTTTTTTGTTGAAAAAAATAAATTTGGCCCTCCCAAGGCCTTAATCGGCCCCGGGGACCCCAACCCCCGGGTCATGGCCTTTTTAAAAAAAAATTCTTTAGGAGGGGGCTGCGTTGCCCCCCTCCTCAGGCCTCTTATGGCCCCGGGGACCCCATCCCCTGGGGCCGGCCTTTGTTTTTTATTATTTAAAAATATATATATTTATAGAAACACCTAGGACATGATGGACAAACCGTATGTACCTATCACCATGACGATTTGTGTGATATTCATTAAAAGGCGACTATGCATAGAATGAATCCACATGGAATGTATTTACACCGCTAGTGAAGCTCTGAGGTGTCTGACGCCCTACCGTGCCTAATGCCGGCGCCCCCGCTGGTGGGTACTCTCCAAGTAGACACCCTTGTTGTTTATTTATACAAACATGGGTAGCTATTGACGGGAACATTTAATATACACGCACACTAAGCTATTCAAAGGGAATTCGACAACAATTCGACCAAACTATGCAAGAAAACCCCTCACGGTTAATAAAACACACATCCACCGCCGGATGTGTAATACTTTTTATTTTACTCTCTGGAAAGGAGGCAACCCTCACTTGAGAGTCACAGCGTGCTCCTGGCTGGGCCCAATGCTGTGTTACACCTACCAGTGCACGCCGAGTGCCTCACACCTCTGTGTTGTATTCCACCAGCTAGTGCGTATGCTATGACACTCTCTAGCCCATGTGCACTGTAACACCACCCTGTGAATATGTCATGCCACACTTGCCTTCGCACGGGTTATATTGCCCCATCTAACGTGCCTTTCTCGATGCCTATGTTATAACGCACAGTGCTATGCCATACATATTACAATCTGGGATCCATATCTTTGTCACAGTGCATATGTAACGTTACACTCCCCAGCACATATTTTATATTACAACTTTAGAGACTAGTTAGGTTACACAACACTGCCCTGTGCATATTACACTCCTAGGCACATATCGCATAGCACGCGCTAGTGCCTGTGCTATCTCGCGCTCTCCAATGAATCTGTCATTGCGCACAATGTATTGCATATTATACTTCACGCCCGGTTCATCTTATATCACACTTTTTGGTGCATAGTTTATACCATATACTATATCTAGTTTTCATTTTCAATCGTGCTCTCAGGACTATGTTCTATATAACACTGCGTCCACCTACCCTTTTCACGGGCATTACATTTTGCGATGGGGGGTGGAGGGTCGGGTGTTTCTGCCTAGTGAGCCCGGAGTCACAGTCACAAACGTCCTCTTCTTCCTGAATAAAAGTGAGATTATGCTGCATACTTGTTCATATTTTAAGTAGTTCGCACAGACACACATTTTAAAAACAATAAAGTTCCTAATACCCACCTTCTCTGAACAGTTAGCTTGCTGCCCCATCCACCTCCTCCCTATCCTCTGTTGTCTGGATCCATGGACTAGCCTCCTCCCTCCTGCCATGCATGGTCTGATGTGCTGCCACTGCCCTCCATTTAGCATGATGTACCAGTCCACTCCTCCTGCCCTCCATTGCCCAATTCTATGGCCCATCATTGACCTCCTACTTAGCCTCTGTGCTTAGCTTGATGCCCCTATTCTCCTTCCCCCTGCCCTCCGTTGTCTTTGTGCATGCCCCTGCTCCATCCTTTTTGCCCACCATGTTCCATGGACTTGCCACTCCTATTTACTCTGAGTGTTCTGTTGAGCTGCCACTCCCCTCCCACCTGCCTAGCATTGTCAGATGACTGTAACCTGTCCCTGCCACCCCCACCCTGCCTGTCCACATGCCATGCCCCTATCCCCTTCCTCCTGTCCTCCATGGTCCATTTTACTGCCACACCCTTCTGCCCCCCCTGGTCTGTTGTGCTGCAACTGCTCCTCCTGCCTGCCCCGCGCGGTCTGTTGTGAGGCCCCTTCCCCTGAACTCTCTTGTCTGTGCCCATGTCCTGACCCTCCCTTCTATCCTCCATGGTCCTTTGTGCATGCCCCTGCACCCTCCTTCTTGCCCATCATAGCCATTGTGCTGACACTAACCCTCCCGCTTGCCATCCATGGTCTTCTGTGCTGCCATGGCCCCTCCCACCTTCCCTGTGTGGTCAGCTAGCTGCCCCTGACCCCCTCCCACCTTCCCTCCATGGTCTGTGTGTATGCCACCATAGTCTCATTATTGCTCTCCATGGTGTGTCTTGTTTCTAGTGCCCATCCTGCATGACCTCCATGGTCATCTTGCTGCTTCTGCCCTGCCCCCTTGCCCCCAGCCCTCTGTTTCCATGTGCAGACCCCTATTCCCTCCCTCCTGGCTTGTCGGTTCCATTGTAATGCCCCTGATCCGTCCCTCCTGCCCTTTATGGTCTGTTATGCTGCAGCTTTCTCTCCTGTCTGTCCATTATGGTCAGCTAGCTACCATTGCCTCTTTCCCCTCTGTTCTCTGTTGTCCATGTGCATGGTCCTGTCCCCTCCCTATTGCTTTCTATGGATTGTTGTGCTGCACTCCCGTCCCGCATGCGCTGTGTGGTGTATTGTGCTGCTGCTAACCCTGATGCCTGCCCTGTAGGGTCAGTTTGGTGCACCTCTCCATGTCCCTCCTGTCCTCTGTTATCCGAGTCCGTGTCCCTACCCCAATTCCTCCTGCCTACCATGATCCAATGTACCATACTTGCGAACATTTTGAACTTGGTAAGAGGGAGATTTTGAAAAAAATCTGGGGTATTGATTTTCCCATTTGAGTTACATTGAAAAAGAGGAGATTGTAGACAGGAGACAGATCAAATAAAGCCCATTTGAGCTTAAAAACATTGGACGTTTCCTGGCTGAAACAGGTGTGTTGGCATGTATGGTTGTACTACCACTGCCTCTTCCTTCTGCCCACAATGGTCTATTATATTGCCACAGCCTCTCTTGCCAGTCCTGTATTGTTGGTTTGTGCCCCTGCCCCCCTTTCCACTGCCCTCCATAGTCTGTTGTGCTGCCACTGCCCTTCCTGCCTGCCCAGTGTGGTCAAATTGTTGCCTCTGCACTCTCCTACCTGCCTTCAATTTTCAGAGTCCGTGCCCCTGGCCTCACCCTCTCAACAGTATCCCAATGAACAACTAGATTGCTAACATTCTATATTTATTGCAAAAGTGTAGAACGCCTGACGTTATCTTGATGTAATCAAAACTGTAATACCTAGAGCATTTCCTTTAGAAATTACATATATGAGAGGGTCTTATTTGCATCAAAATTATGGTTAGTGCTCTAAAAAGCTAAAATGAGGACATATTTTCTGAGTTTTCAAATAGCGACAAAGAACTTTTAAATTATTTGTAATCTTTATGTTTTTTTATCCAGTTGACCACTTGATTAAATGTTGCACCTAGGGGATAGGATGTGGTGTTACTTCCAGAGCTGCAGACTTTGCAACTGGGGAACCAGGTTGGAGTTTCTGCTTCAGCTCAACATTCTGTGATTCAGGTCAAATCACTTAATCTCCCCATGTCTACAACCAAAATGAATTTGATCTTGTGTGATGTAACCAATGCTCATGTAAAGCACTCCAATACCTGACAAGTCTGGACTATATAAAACTGCAAATACACAAAAAATAAGTGTTTTGCACACTTCTGTCATTGGGCTACATGTGGGCTACATCTGGGTGATATTTGTGCTGCATTTGGGCTCTTTTGTCTCTGGTGGCCATCTTGGGAGATTTATTTGTTATGAAGTTTCCTAATTTCCTCATTTACTGCAGTCTCCTCAGTAGGAAATGCTTTCGGTTTTTTACTTTGTATTCAGATAAGTCACACATTTGCCATAAATTCTGAATGTTAGCACTCTAGTTGCTCATTAGATCACTGTAGTAAAGCTACTGCTCACCACGGAAGTCTGCTGTTGGTATTAAAAGTGCATGTTTCAGTCTGCATATCAGAATTTTTTAATGAAATAGTAGAGGATTTGAGACGTCACTCAAAATGTGCCCTAATTTTTCTTTCTTCAGCACTAATCATAATTTCTATGGCAAAATGAACCCCCTCATTGTGTTCCTTTTTAAATTAAATGTTTTAAGTGTTACCACTTTATTCCAATCAAGATGGCTTCAGGTGTGCCATACTTTTGTCATATGTAAGACTGTTAGCGCTCTAGTTGTTTGTTAGAACACTCTGGGACATTCTGTCATTGGGCTATACTTGGGCTACATCTGGGCTCTTTTGTCTCTGGTGGCCATCTTGGGAGATTTATTTGTTATGAAGTTTCCTAATTTCCTCATTTACTGCAGTCTCCTCAGTAGGAAATACTTTCAGTTTTTTACTTTGGTTCCATCAAGAAGGCATTCAGATGTGTCTCACATTTGCCATAAATTCTGAATGCTAGCACTCTAGTTGCTCATTAGATCACTGTAGTAAAGCTACTGCTCACCAGGGAAGTCTGCTGCTGGTATTGAAAGTGCATGTTTCATTCTGCATGTCAGAAGATTTTTATGAAATAGAAGAGGATTTGAGAAGTCACTCAAAATGTGCCCTATTTTTTCTTTCTGCAGCACGAACCATACTTTCTATGGCAAAATGAACCCCCTCGTTTTGTTCCTTTTTAAATTAAATGTTTTAAGAGTTACCACTTTATTCCAACCAAGATGGCTTCAGGTGTGCCATACGTTTGTCATAAGTAGGACTGTTAGCGCTCTAGTTGTTCTTTAGAACACTCTGGGAGGCTGCAGTAGAACACAAAGGAATCAACTGACAGTCTCTGCCCTTGTTGGATGTATATGTTTTACTGAGAATGTCAGACTTCATTCTCACATGACTGAGAAAGATAATGTGAATTTACAGAAAATATGCTCTCAGTTTAGCTTATAGCTCACCTTCCAAACCTCTGTTGGAAAAGCATAAGAAAATAGTTTTCTCTCAAACATGATTCATGATATCACAGCAGAAGGCTTTTTCACATGGTAAAATCACCTTAGAACACACCACAATTCCTAAAATGAGTATGGTACCATCAACAAATGATTTATAATGTAACTAAAGTCTTAAAAGCTTCTATTAACTGCAATGCTTTTTAATGAGGTGCTATCATGTATAATGGTCCCAGGATGGCTGCCAACACTTCTTGGATGAAGTGCTGAGAGCCAATCAGATCTCACGATGAGATGTGTGGTTAGGCTCCGCCCAGATATATATGTGATTTTACTTTTGATTTTCTCAGGAACGACTGAACGGATTTACACCATTTAAGCAAAAGGCACGAGTCTGAACTGAGGACTACCTCTTTGCCACATTTGGTGGAATTCCGTTCAGCACTTCGGGCTGTAGCTGCGTCAACAGGTCCTATGGGAAAATGCATGGGGAAAATGCGTTTTGGGACCCCCCTTTTTTCTCGGCCCCCGCTTGATAGGATAGGAGCGGACCGGAGCTGGCCAAAAGTTTGGAAAATTTCGCGAATATTCATCAATCGACGCCAACGTTATTCCAAATAGAATGTTGCGGATTTCCTATGGAAAATAGGTCCCAACTATAACTACCTACTGGCGACTGCCAGTAGGTATATATATATTTCTTTGTTGTTCCACTTAATTTTATACTTTGCAGGAGCCCCACTTCTACTGGGTCCACCCGACCACTTGCAGGGGACAGAGTCCCATGCACACTGTTTGCATCTGCCCTGTTTGAATGTTTTCGCAAACCTGTATTACATAAGGATTCAAATTTCTCGGCCTGTGTGTGTGCGCAAGCATGCGAAAGCACAGGCAGCCATCTTAGAATGTTTTTGTTGCAAAAACATTCCGACAGCTGCACTCATGGGCAATTTTAAAAATAATAAATCTTTACAAAATCATTTTAAAAAAATGCCAAAGTCAGTGACCGTCAGCCACTGCTAGACACAATTGGCTTTGCCATTGCTTGTTGGTGTACTGAGTGAAAGCACAGACACAAGTATCTGAAAATGGATGGTATATATAAAAGAGTTGCTTTCTTTTTAGCAACATCTATTTTCAGACATTTTTCAGTGTTTGTTCCTCATAGCTACCAGACCACACACTGTCTGCTAAATAATTGCTCATGTGTTAGAGTTGATGCATCCCTTCCCCTCCAAACAGCCAACAGAAAAATGGTGAAAGTGAAATACTTCTGTGGGTGGAGCCAAGATGTGATGGACAATGTTTCAAACCAGGGGCTAAAGGTTTTGGGGAAAAGAAGAGACTGACAGAAGGAGTTTGACACAAAGTTCCTTGAATTATATATTTGCCATTTAAACATATATTTCAAAGTACCTGTAATCACTGCACTACAAACTACGTTTGGCTAAGCTCGTAACAGAAATGCTAATGCATCTGCTTGTAAAAATTAATAAAATACTTTGAAATTAAATAGTGGAAGTTCCATATATGGCACACCTAAAGAGGCATTTGAAATGCCTATGAAACAAGACTGCTCAGTAACCATTTACCATCATGCAAGGGAAGTGCTTCAGGGCAGGGGAGGAGGAAGGCAGGCGCTACACTAGAGGACTGCCCCCTACTCGCGAGAACCACTGGGCTTTGTGGAGAAAGGAGTGTGTTTGCTCTCAAATGTGTTTTTGGGAGAAGGTGGAAGGAGCACCCTCTGTGCAGCACGTGTCCCCAAGGCACCCATGTTTCTCAAGAATATGAAAGAAACTTTTATCCTTAAAGGCATCTCACATATTTCAGTTATGGGCCCTGCAGAGGAAAGATATATGTGGAAAGGGATTTTGTTCTTTTGGATTGTGTTACCCGATGTACTTCAAGAGATACCTTGTCACAGAGAGGGGCATTAAGATACAAGAGTGTTTGCCTAAGGTGTTGTCTGCTTATACATAGCAGTCCCTTCACAGAGGGTTTACAAAGGTAACTACACATGTAGGTTTACTCATGTGCAAAATGACTTGCCCTAAGGTGTAAAACTACCCTTTTTTTGCTATTCAACATCTCCGATTGTACGTTTTCACTTAAGTGTGGACTTGTATGTATCCACTCCCTGAAAACAGTGAGTGAAAACATCTAAGATGAAATTTACAATTGTAAAGTTACTATCATTACCTTTTCACTCATAGGTGAGGTCTTCACCAACAGGGAGATCACCCTATGATAAAGAATAGGGAAATATAGTAAACATTATTAATTCTTAAAAAAAATATTAACCTATTTTATCCATAAAAATTTAAATTAAATTAAAATTAGTATTGACTTAGAATGAATAGAATATAGTAACAGCACATTAACACATTATAATAAATGTTCATTAAATGTAAAATTTAAATATAGTCAGTTAATCTAGAAAAATATTGTAAACAAAATTAAAGCAAATCCTACACTCACTAGCATTTTAGCATTCTACTAATATACTTTCAATTGAAGTAACAGTTATGTTTAAAAAATATATTTTTAGTAAAAGTTTTAATATTTAAAGAAATGTTAATGATTTTCCAAAATAATATTTTTAAATGTAATATAACTTAATGCAAAACAATTATATGCATAAAATAAATCTTTTTTCTTTTTAATTCTTTTAACATTTCATGTGGGGTGTTATTTTAAGTGCCTGCCCCCATTATTAATGAGTGGAGGTTTGTCCTGTGAGTACTCATATGCTGCGCTAGATTTACTTCTAGACTAGGCTGGAGTACATTTATCATTGTTTTGTGGCCCTTTGGGCTGTAGTGGCTGTAGAAGTGTAGCTTGTGAATAGCAATGGTCTTACTCTTTTTTGGGTGGGTGTTTGTATTAGCATGTCCCAACCTAAACTCCTCCTTACCACTCCCCCAAACTGCTACTATTTGGTCGTAAGTATTCCCTATTTTCCAGCTATTCCCCCAGTACCACCAACATTTACTACCAGGTGGTGAATGTATGTGTGTAGAGCTCTCCCCATAGAAGAGATAGGAGATGTAGCAATTTCAACCCATAGGTTTGTGAGTTGTATTTTGTAGTAAGTGAGTAATAGTGCTGTAGTACTTCTTTACATACTGCAAAATGCAGTTTGTGAATCAGGCCCAATGTGATTAATTCATAAACTTGCCACAGACTTTGTCCTCATTGAATTTAATGCATCTCTTCCTGTTTCTCTACATTCATCGCCCCATCATGTTTCTTCCTTTTTTCTCTGCTGTTCACAGCTGTAGCTACTTCCATTTCTTATGTTCACTCCCTCCCAAAATCTTTCTTGACGTAACGTGTTTCAGTGCACCTCTCTCTCATCAGTTTTAAAAGGGCAACTTTAGCCCCGACCCATCACAGGCAGCAGTTGGTTTTTAGTGCCTGCCCTGCATTACAGATACAAAAAGCAGAGATCCTTAAAAGTACCATAAGCAGAAGGCCCTTTTTAAGGCAGGGGTGGCTAAAACAGCAAAACACCGAGGAACCCCTGATGGTGGGTGACAATGAAAGATACTGAAGGCAATAGTGTGATGCTTTATCAGATTTCTATGGCTATAATGGTAGTAGTGAGTAAGCTCAGACCCTCGTGGGGAGTGAGGGGTTTATTTGGAGTACCTTCCATGAAACAAATGTTGATAAATGATGTATTTTCTAGCATTATTCTCCAAATATATTGTTATTGGTCCAAAGCGGGAAGGTGTACAGGGCAAGCTGGATGAATGACAGCACTACGAGGCCATGCTAATGAGAGCCTGTGCCCTGTACAGATGCTGCTAACAAAACACACCAATGATGTGCTAATCAGGAACTTGCACTCAATAGAAGCTCCAAATGCAATGAGTATTTAATTGAGAATCTACTAATGCCAGGCAATGTTTTCTTTACTTTATTGTGATTCAGGACGAAGTCATAAAACATGGGTCTTAGTGCTTGTTCATAACAAAGTGGTTTGTGGCTAGGAGGTTAAGTTAGAGGGGTAGGGAGTTCTCTTTTTTCATTAATCCGTGACAGCAGTTCATTGGTGCAGACTGATACCACTCTCCCATGATATCAGAGGACAGCACTAACCCCAGAAAATGGTTAATTTAAAGCAGGGTTTCCATGCCAGAGACTGGAATCATATTTTGTGAAAGGGGTTTAAAATTAATTATAATCACCTTTCAGCATTTACAATAAGAATGGTGGCTATGCTACAATTTTCACACATCCTAATGCAGCCAAAGTAAGCAGATACAGTATCGGTTATTAAGACGACTGTCCATAGATTGTTGCTCTCCTGGTACAGTCACCCTGCCACCAAGGGTGATGAGTCCGCGCCTGGAGGAGAGTCCCAGAATGGTGAACTTGAAGAGAAGTACCAAAGCACACTTCAGAGTCCAGAAAGAACAATTAACAAGTCCAATAGTGTATTCAAAAGTAAAGGTGAGCAACAGTTGTTTATATTCTTCAAGTTTTCTCCAGACCCTTGTCTGTCATACAACATCTGAGGATGAAAAATAAGCTTAATCCGCCCCCCAAATGAGGGCCTGTTCTGTCCATTGCTCATGCATGGCACAGATATGTATAAGTTGTATGCACAAACTTCACATTGCTGTGCTGTGGCAATCAATCGACAATTATAGAGCGCTGCACTGTCGCCCCTCAGGTTATTTGGGCGATCGGGGTCTATGTCGAAAAGCCAGGTCTTGAGCTTCCTTCTGAAGCCAGGTAGAGAGCGACCAGTCCGGCGGTGGAGGGGCAGGTTGTGCTAGGTCTTGGCGGTGATGTAGAAGGCGTGCCCCCGCTGCAACTGCGATGGATGTTGGGGGTGTGCACAAGGGCCAGCAAGGAAGAGCGCAGGTATCTTGAGAGTAAGTTTAGTCGGTGGTTGATGTAGTCCGGTCCTTAATCATGCAGGGCTTTCTAGGCATGCGTGAGGATCTTTAACTGGCATCTATTCTGAATGGGGAGCCAGTGAGGCTTCCGAAGTGGGGATGATGTGGTCCATCTGGGGAGCTCCAAGATGAGTCTGGCTTTGGTGTTCTGTATGATCTGTAGTCTTCTGAGGAGCTAGTTGAGTATGCCAGCGTAGAGTACGTTGCCGTAGTTGAGGCGACTGATGATGAGGGCCTGAGGGAAGGTCCTGAGGGACGGACTGGGACCCATCTGAAGATTCTGCGGAGTGTGTGAAGGGTTTGGAAGCAAGAGAAGGCGAGAGCGTGGGCTTGTTACATAATGGTCAGTTCGTTGTTGAGGATGATGCTGAGGTTGCCTGCTTGGTCTATTGGTGCTGGTGAGGGCCTGATTTCTTCTGCCCGCCAGCTGTGGTGCCATATGGATGTCTTCTTCCCAAAGAGCAGTACTTTTGTCTTGTCAGAGTTGAATTTGTGGCAGTTCGTTCTCATCCAGTTGGCTACATTGGTCATGGCATTTTGGAAGTTTGTTCTGGTGATTTCCGGGTCTTTAGTAAACGAGAGAGACCATGGGATCTGACGATGTCTGCGAGGGGGTTCATGTTGGTTTCTAACAACGTGGGGCTGAGGGAAGATCCTTGGGGTGCACTGTATATGACGTCTTTGGGTTCAGAGGTGAAAGGTGGCAGCCAGGTGCGCTGTGTGCGTCCTGTAAGGAAGGAGGCGTCCGGAAAGGCTGCGGTGGAGATGGAGGTGTTGATGATGCTGGTGAGATCCGAACTGATTTGGTTGGTTCTGAGGTTGAAAAGATGGTGGGAGCAGGGGTCGGTGGGTGTCCCGAAGTGGATGGTTGGCATAATGGCTGTGGTGGTCTAAGCGGTGAGTGGAGACCATATATTGATCCCTCGGTTGGCGTGCGCTAGTTGGCCGAGGCTGTTTAGGTTGAAAGCAGTGGGTTGGGGGCCGAAGTTGTTGTAGATGGTGGCAATCTTGCTGTGGAAGTAGTCCGAGAGGGTGTCACAGAGTTTTTGGGAGGGGTGGATGGTGTTCTCTGTGGTAGCCGGGTTGGAGAATTCCTTGACTACTTTGAAGAGTTATTTGGTGTGGTTGGCTACTGTGTCGGTGCTGGCTGTGATTGCTGCTCTCCTGGCATCTTTGAGCCGCAGGTGGTAATTGCTAGTGGGCTGCTCTGTGAGGGGCTCTGTCAGCGGGGTTCCTTGTGGAGTGACATTGTTTCTTGAGTCAGTAGCAGTTGCGCTTGCTGGTTCTGAGCTCAAGGGTGTGCCAGCTGGTGTGTTTTGAGGTCATGTTGGTTTTAGCTGGAATCTTTGAGACATCTGTGTCGGCACATTTGGTGATCCATGCAGAGAAGTTCTGGATGGCCTGCTCCAGGTCTGATGATGGTTTGGGTTGAGTAGAACTGAGAGCTAAAGTCCACTGAGTTTGTGTTACCTTGCCCCAGCCTCGGTTGGCAGAGCTGTGATTGTTAGGCAGGGGTAGTGTCTCTGGTGATGATGATAACAGTCTAAAAGGCAGAGACAAGTAGGGGCATGCCCATATGGCTCCTTACCTTAGCGTTCAGTCTGTGCCTCTCTCCTTTGTTTGTTTATTTCTGCCTAGTGGGTTCCCCTCCCAACCCAGACCTTGGCTGACTCCATGTGCATAGCATCATGGCATGGCAGTGAGCACAGGGAGTAAATCCAGTGCTTTCCAGTGTATTTTGAGGGTCACCCTCAAGCACTGCTAGCTGGTGATATTTGAAAATGTTAGGAGGTAAATATCTGCCATGAATTAGACCGAACAAGAGAAGCCCTACTTCCGGTAGAGGTCATGATAATGTCCGCCTCATTAGATCGTTTTAAGAAGGCCTGGCCCGATAGGTTTTTGCAGCTCTAAACGCTCATAGATTTGAATTTTTTTTACAGGTTGTGAAGTGAAATATTCCTGCACTTTCAGTTGTGGAAAGCAATGGCGACCAACCCAGTTTTGTTCAGGGTTCACCTGTTGAGGAAATGGTCACAAATTGGGGAATTGTTTTCAGCACAGTTTCTATAAGGCGGACCAAAATATCTTGTATACTAAAAGCAGTTCAGGAAACGGGTTTTCACATGGCTTATCACTTCACATCTACATTTTTACTTTTAGAGACTCTGCCCAGTCACTCTTGGTAGATTCTCAGTGACGAGTTATAACGGAAAATCTCTAGTGAAGGTCCATAGTTGAAAAATAACACAAACATTGGCAAAGCCAATAGGTCTCGCCTATGGGATCTATTGACTTTGCCAATAGTTTTTCGTGATGCAATGCAGTATGGCTAAAGAAAAAGAAAAAACAAATAGGCACTGCAGCCGCATCATTATCACATATTTTCATATTTATTTACCGATCTGAGATGGATCAATAAAAAAAAAAGTAGCAAGAACAGCGTACGAAGAGGGAAAGCAACAAGGAGAGATGGAGGGCATCTGGGGTAAGCAACGTGGAGGGAGGGCAGGTGAGCGAAGAGAGCAACATTAATCAAAGTAACATGGACTGCAGGCGAACCACAATGAGACAGGAGAAAACAACCAGCAGAGAACAACACGGATGAGAGCGAGCAGTGCGGAGCTTGTTTGGGGCAGAGAAGCACAAGGGCGAGAGGGGTTGGGATCGGAGAAGCACATGGGTGTGAGAAGAACACAAGCACAGGAGTGGAGAGAAGCACACAGGCGAGAGAGAGCGACGTGGAGCATGGGTGTGGAGAGAAACATGCGAGGGGGACAGCTAGAAATCACATGCACTCACCTGGAGTGCTTAGGCTAAAAGTAAACAAAGTTCACAAATAGTCAGCAGTTGAACGTTAAAAATGCCAGCTAATCAGAGAGTTGGTGAAGAGGCTATGCTGCAGGGTGCAAATATGTATTTGATATTTATTTTTGTAAATGTATTACATTTGTTTCCAAATATCAGCTTTCCAGTTTATGAGAGAATACATGGATTTTGCTTACAAGGGGCTGTATCATTATGGGCTTTTTCTGGCGCAGGGCAGAGCAGGGTGGCTGTTTAATGCCCCTGTGGGGGAAAAGGGAATTCACGTAACTCGATCGTTCCTTGAATTAGTGCTTTTTATCCAGATAATACAGCTTGGAAACAGTGGGCAAAGTTTGCCTCTTTCTTTTTCTGAGCTGTGCTGCCTGAAAATAAAGAACAAAGAGAAATATCCAGTTAATGAATTCACTTCACAAAACAGGCTGGGCTCTGAACTGCTCCAGAAAACCAGAATGATACATCCTCAGGTTATAATTTTAGAATCATAAACGTAATTCTCAAAAGCAAAAGGTGAGCACTTTTCTGACACAAAATTCAATTTTGTATTGAGATATCCGCTTTAATTTTTAGTAACAGCAGTTTGGTAGCCAAATATCAGTTTGCCACGTTCATGAAGTACCCATATGTACCCTTGCCGCACACGATAGACTGAGTGTGCATGCCCATGTACCGTCATCGCATGCCATGGATGCCCAGAACGCGTCCAGAATTCCCAACATTTTTTCAGGGTCAGCATTACACCAGTGTTGGGGGTGCACATCTCTCTCTTACGTGTATGCCGGTTTTAATGTTGGTCATCTCCCGTCAATAAAGTGTTTGTTTTTGCACAGTGCTGAGTACTGATTTTGTGCCATCTTGTAGCGCTAAGCGTAATAGGTGGGATGATTAGCCAATTTATAGAGACAATTGACCAACCTTACAAGGATGAAAGTTTGAGGTGGCCGGCCAAGACTCAGGCAGGTGTCAGAGCTAGCATTTAACTCATGAAGCTACACTTAATAGAACTATTTTGATGCATGTCAGCACTAGATTTTTTAGAACTTTAACATTCTGAGCTTAAATGACAGAACTTGTGTAGGTCTTCGTTTAAACAAGCTTCAACTACAGTATTTCTAGAAGGATACATGGAAGTGGCGCCCTTCTGCATACTTAAAAACAGCCTCGATTAAGTTGGAGGCTCCTGATTTTTACTTCCAAAAATGGCTTTAAATTAGCCGTAACCCACCTAAAACTGTCCCCTCTTCAATGCACGTCAATGGGAAAATAAATCCTGCTGATTTTTGAAAATCTCCCATTTCAAATGTTGGCACGTATGCTTATGAAAAATTCCACAGTGATAGCAAACTGTATTATTTAACCCGGGGGTGCAACTGAATGGGTGAATTGAATATAAAAATCTGTCCTTGTTTAGGGACCTCTCACCCCACCCCAACCAAAGCACTGATCCCCCCTACCTGCCCCAATAGCAAACTAACTCACTGCCTTTTGAGTTTTCCACAACTCACTTGCTAAAACTGCTGCAGTTCAGGGACATCATCAGTACAGATGTGCAACAAAAGCCCCCGCAGCGCTTCCCGAGCATGCACACAAGGAACAGATAAAGAAACATGAATTTCAAATGCTGCAGTGGCCGGTTGTAATAAATGCACAGCCCCGCTGCAACATTTTAATTTCTTGTTATAGATCAGTGGACAAGGCCAACAGGGGCTGAATCCGACGTCCATGCTCCTAGCCCACTTCGCAGCCACTTAATTTAAGTGCCAGGCTGGACCTATTGATTAGATAACAGTCCAGCCCGAACTGCCAGGCCAGGACCTCGCTGGTCCAGAAACATGAATCCTGGGCCCGGTTTCGAGGTTTCACTCCTCATCAGCCAGGCTAGCTTGAATCTGGTGGCGTAGTGAGCACAGGACCCATGTCTGGGCATACCCTTCCCACTTTGGGCGACAAATGAAAAAAGACAGAGGATGGACTGAATGCTGAAAAAATCAAACATTCACCCCCAGTCATCAGATCTGGCTGGGTCCAAACTGGGGTGGCGTAGTGACAAAAGAACGATGGATTTAACCCAGATCTATTGACTGGGGGGGTGAATGTTTGAATTATTCAGCATTCCGTCCATCATGTGTTGCCACAGCACGAGAGTAAGAGTACCCAGTATAACTTTTCAGGCATTTCCTTAAGTGAGCGAGGTCTGGGCTCAGCTCTGTGCAATTTGTGATGAGTTCAGGTTTTGGGATTCAGCCAAAGGAAGATTTTTGAAGTTATTGCTCATATGTTCTTACTGTGCAGCATATGCATTCCACCTAGCTGAGAGAGATGTGATGAATGACTTTGTGTTTCACACTTGCAATTTTGGAGACAGTCCGACAATATATATTTTTTTCCTGGTTAGTCTGATTCACAAAGGTTCCCAAATCTGAAAATGTATCTTAGACTTGTGCTAATGATTTTCATAGGTTTCCTAGATTTATGCACTTACCAAATCCTAAGGAGTGTGCCTCTGTAATCTTGTGTGTCAGATTTGAGAGATATTCCTGCTCCCTTACACTGGATCTTGCCTGTTACTCTTTGACGCCAAATTTCCGACAATTATGTGATTACTCCTGCCCACATAATTAAGGCTAATTTGGAGGGAATATTGCTACTGCAAGAGCACGTTTAGCGAGCATTAGAGACAGTGCGCACTTGCTATTTGTGTTCTACTGCATTTAGCGATGTTCCCTCAGCACAAAATGCATCCTTGCACCCATTTTGGATATTTTTGCGAAGAAAATAGCACTAAATGGCGGTAGTAAATTGGGGGGAAATCCTACCTCGAGCGCTCGCTATTCATATTTTGTTGCATTCAAGTGCTATTTCTTAGCACACAATGCATCCTCATGTCTATTTTCGACTCGAAGGGGCATTTTTGCAAGAAATGGCACTAAACACAGAGTAATTCAAGCATAATCTTGCAGAATTCTCAGGTAATTACACATGATTACGGTACATGGAATTACACGAGGTATGCCCACCTCTGCTTATTCTCCCAACATGGAAATCAATTTTTAGTTGGATAAAACCTTCACCTGCTACCTTTAAAAAAATGGGGATATTTGTGGCACCTACACACAGTGGAATGCATATGCTGCACAGTAAGAACATATGAGCAATAACTTCAAAAATCTTCCTTTGGCTGAATCCCAAAACCTGAACTCATCACAAATTGCACAGAGCTGAGCCCAGACCTCGCTCACTTAAGGAAATGCCTGAAAAGTTATACTGGGTACTCTTACTCTTGTGCTGTGGCAACACATGATGGACGGAATGCTGAATAATTCAAACATTCACCCCCCAAGTCAATAGATCTGGGTTAAATCCATTGTTCTTTTGTCACTACGCCACCCCAGTTTGGACCCAGCCAGATCTGATGACTGGGGGTGAATGTTTGATTTTTTTCAGCATTCAGTCCATCATCTGTCCTTTTTCATTTGTCGCCCAAAGTGGGAAGGGTATGCCCAGACATGGGTCCTGTGCTCACTACGCCACCAGATTCAAGCTAGCCTGGCTGATGAGGAGTGAAACCTCGAAACCGGGCCCAGGATTCATGTTTCTGGACCAGCGAGGTCCTGGCCTGGCAGTTCGGGCTGGACTGTTATCTAATCAATAGGTCCAGCCTGGCACTTAAATTAAGTGGCTGCAAAGTGGGCTAGGATTTAGCCCCTGTTGGCCATGTCCACTAATCTACAACAAGAAATTAAAATGTTGTAGCGGGGCTGTGCATTTATTACAACCGGCCACTGCAGCATTTGAAATTCATGTTTCTTTATCTGCTCCCTGTGTGC
The DNA here is from genome assembly GCF_964204655.1 of Triturus cristatus. NCBI lineage: Eukaryota > Metazoa > Chordata > Amphibia > Caudata > Salamandridae > Triturus > Triturus cristatus. Next base: position 812,151,171 of record NC_140585.1, on the reverse strand, counting down.
GCGCTCAGGAAGGAAGCACTGCCGGGGCTGCGGGGGCTTTTGTTACGCATCTGTATTGATGATGACCCTGAACTGCAGTAATTTGAGCAAGTGAGATGTGGACATCTCTAAAGGCAGTGAGTTTGCTATTGGGGCAGGTAGGGCGGAGCAGGGCTTTGGTTGGGGTGGGGTGAGAGGTCCCTAAACAAGGACAGATTTTTATATTCAACTCACCCATTCAGTTGCACACACGGGTCAAATAATACAGTTTGCTATCACTGTGGAATTTTTCATAAGCATACGAGCCAACATTTGAAATGGGAGATTTTCAAAAATCAGCAGGATTTATTTTCCCATTGACGTGCATTGAAGAGGGGACAATTTTCGGTGGGTTTCGGCTAATTTAAAGCCATTTTTGGAAGTAAAAATCAGGAGCCTCCAACTTAATCGAGGCTGTTTTCAAGTATGCAGAAGGGCGCCACTTCCATGTATCCTTCTAGAAATACTGTAGTTGAAGCTTGTTTAAACGAAGACCTACACAAGTTCTGCCATTAAAGCTCAGAATGTTAAAGTTATTTAAACTAATGTCACTGGTGCAAATGATGCTTTGTGTCTCTTGATGCAGAATCAGGACACTTTCTCTGCCATTTGGGACTGGGGAGGTGGAAGTGACCACTCCACCTCTCAAGGTAAGCCCGGTGTGCAAATGGACATATTTTCATAGTTCTTACAAAGTGACTACCTCAGCAGTGTGCAATATGCAAATCCGTCCATTTTACATCTCACTAGGGCTTAACAATTTGAAAGAATCTTTGACAAAACCAATAGGTCTGACTTTACTAGGCCAGCACATCTAAACACACACTATCAAATTCTGTTTCCATCTGTCACTTGCACAAATGCTCTTAATTACTTTAAAGCGAGCCAAGTTGCATTTATGTAGTAATGGGCTTTAGGGAACAGTTGTGCTGAAGAAAGTACTTTAATCCAGAGAAGACCATACAGCAGTGCTTCGATGCTTAAATGAAACTCTCAGTCTATTACAAAAGACTCATGGAATATGTGAGCGTTTCACTGTCTCAGGCTGCTTAAGAAAAGAGCTTCACTTTATCAGAGCTTGGAAAATCAGCAATACGAGATTGCTATCTGTCTTGAATTGAATATGACAAACGATGTGATGATTGAGTGCGTATTTCAGATGTAAAATAGTCTCTCGTGCGTTCCAGGGGAAGCACTTTGTAGAAAGTGAAATGAAACACAAAACAGTCTACTGGCTGAGATGAGGCAGAAGTGCCTCTCTGAGCAGAGCCAAAACTCTGTGTGTGCATATTTGAAAGAATTGGTAACTAAAGGGCACTAGACAACTGTGCTGCCAAGACGGATGTAGAAAGTTGTCCCACTGTGGTCACTTGGGTAGGAACTTTGTCTGTAGGAAATGTAAAATCCAGCTGGAGCTTTTCTTAAAGGAAGAAACTTGCTGACATTCTGCACATCTACTGTACTCATAACTAATGCAAGATATGGGCATGATAAGCTACCCCCTTTTTTTACCATGAAACTTTTGGTAGAAAGTAATTACCAGACTCCATAAAACTACTGGAAACCCACCTAAAAAGTACCAAGAATAGCAAAGTCATTCAGCACATACAGCCATACTCCAGAATCACTAAAAAGATTCTTAGCCTGACCAGACTCACTTTCACATTAGAGAAAAGGGGTATGCAGTGCCAAACTATTACTAGGGCAAGTACATATTATGTCATCCCTAAGTATAGGACAGCTCAAAGGGATATTAGAAAATCAGGAGCAAGAGCCCTCACCCACCCAGTTGGGTGGCATGCTTCATTCCTGGGCAGCCCCTCGTTAGGGCAGCACTGCAATGCCTAATGGGCACCCACGAGGGGGCTCTTTGCCGGAGATCCTTTTTTAAAAAGGTGCCATTTAAAAAGAGATCTGAATGTGTGTAGATTGGAAAAGAAAAAGTGAGAATTAAAAATGATTAAGAGAACCGGAGACTTATTTATTCTGGTGGTGGATCTTGTCATAGTTAAAAATGAGAAAAACAATAGGAAAACAATGTTCCTTCATGTTTATTGACCAACATGAACTACTGCAAAACCAGACACAATACATCTTTGCTAACAAATCTCAACTAACCATATCTATCCAAACAAAGCCAAGCAACCATGCACAATCTATGAAGATCCCACAAAAGTATAAGGTTCCAGAGTAGACGCTGGGAGAACTCAATTCCACATCTTGATACGTAATCTAAACAGATTTCTCCTTGAATTTTTTTTATTATAGAGTGGAAGAAAAACATGCACACTGTAGAATGGCATAGCAACCGGATTGGTTGTGGTGGAAGCAGGGCTTTAAGTGGGCCCGCTCTCACCGGTGCTGAGCACCAGCAGTTTTTTAACGGAGGCCTCGAAATGGATCTCTATCGGGCTCTGTTTTGTGCCCTGGCACAGGCGGTCCGTTTTTTCCTGACTGCAGTGACAGCAGCCACATCGATGTGCGTGTGGTCACACTGCTCACTTCTCACTAGTGGCGAAGTTACGGCATGACGTCATGTCAGGTGAGGGCTAGGGAAATCCTTTAAAGAGATTCATTTTCTCTCTGGATTTCCCTTCTCTTTTTGAAACTCAGGAGCAGCAACATTGTCGTGGTGTCACCAGGGCTTTAAGTGGAAGCTTTTTCAATATTATATACAAGCCATATTTGCTGCTTATTTATCTTATGCAACTAATAACCATTGACAGAGCGAATAGATTTGGATGCAATGACAAACAGCAAAATACAAGTCGGACGGCACACTATGCTAAGTACAGATTTGTAGCTAACGTGTTTTTAAGCCACACCCTTAATTACATTGGCCACGCCCCTCTGAGAGACCCCCCAGTTTTTTCATCCCACTTAAAGCCCTGGGTGGAAGGCTGCTAACCAGGATGCTTCCATCACACCAGCTGGAGTTGCCGAATCGGCCCTACAAGGAACAATTGTGGCCTTGTTGTCAGGAATGTGGATGGAAATATGTTGCTTCGACAAAGGCGGTAAAAATCTTAGCTAGCACAGGTCTGCATAAGTGTAAATGAAGCATAAGAGTAGAAGATCATTGCGGCACCGTGTTCGAGGTAATCTGCAGCCGTCCACGCGCTTGTTTTATATTGCAATCCAAGAGTTAAAAATAATGAGCGCCCATTGGGGAATGTGGTAACGCAAAGGCGACCATACACTTTAGTAGACTTTGAAGGGAAGGAGGTAAGGGCACATTGTTTATTTTCATCACTTCTCCAATTGTAAGAAGTAAATTATCACTCTAGCAAAGAGCTATAAAGCAAGATACTCAAAATCATTTTCAATCGGGAGGCAATGCCCGCCACTGCCGCCTACGCGGAAAAGATATCCCCGAGGCTTCTGTCCTTATGCATCACATCACTGAGAACGCTCAGAGTGGTATGCCAGTCTTAAATTGGATGTTGCGCCACTGAAAAGTAAATAACAGACTAATGAATATGTTAAGGGGAAAGGTTATTAAGAAAGAAAAATAACTATTCAGGTTCTGAAGCACAAACAGCCCTCAGGAAATAAATTGAATCTGCTTTTCAAGTTTCTGTCTGAATTGCAAGCTTGAAAGTAGCAAATATAACACATTTTTCAAGATCATAAATGCAAAGTCATTGGACTTGTCAGAGTTTGCAAATGTTTCATGGTTGGACAATTTGCCATCATAGGGATTTTGGAGTGTGGTTTTGATGTCCCCTTGTCTCAATTTTTAATGTTTAATTGAGCAGTTTGTTCTTCCCTCCGTTGGCCTGCTTTTGAACTATTACTATAGGAGTCGCACAAGTTTTAGTTGGGACTGACCGGAAAAGGAATAGGATCAGTTAGCCTCTTGTTGGCTTAGTGGTGGGATTGAGTCAGAGACCGTTGGTATTGGGGCCCTTATGGCGTGGAATTGTGGTGGGATTCTTCAGCGGCTTCAGGCAAGTAGCATGAGATGGCCCATGAGAAACATCAGGAGACAGACTCATCTCAATGTCTGAATGGATTTCGAGGAGGGGCCAGAATTTGTTCCATGCCTGATTCTTTTCTAGCCTCACCAGTCCTTTAGGCCTTTTAGCTATGATATCCCAGTAGGGCTATTTGATTCTGCTGTTAGCTGGAAGTTTTATTCTGAGAAACTGCCTCAGTGGTAAATTCAGGAATGTCAGTTGTCACCTCAGGGTTGTTTTGAGTGATGTGATAATTGTGCGGGCACTCCATGAAACAATCTGAAGAAATGAGAATGCACTTGTAACAAGAAGCGAAAACCGATATAGTGCAATGGCTCAAGTAACTTAATTGTGTAATCCTTAGCAAATTAGTTTAGATTCCTTTGTGTCATTTCTGTCAGAACTGAGAGAAAATGGAGAAGGGTTGCATACTGCTTTACTATTAAGCATTGGCAAAGCCATTAGGTCTCGCCTTTTGGACCTATTGGCTTTGCCAATGCTGTGCAGCACCAGACACAATAAAAAGGAACGGGTCCAAGGATGAGGCCTTTGGCCATTTTATTTCGTAGGTTCATGCATGCGCGCAACTACAAAATGATGCAGCTACTATTTTTGCTAGCGAGAAGCTCAAATAGGGAGACAGCTGGAAAACACATGCAAGCACATGGAGTGCTTAGCCAAAAAAAGAAAAGTTCCCTAAATTAGACCAGTTGAAGGATACAAGTTAGCCCATCAAAAGGATGGTAAACACGCTATGCTTAAGGAGTGGGACAAACACAAGAAGAAGCAAGACAACACAAGCAATTGAAATAAGAAGCAAGCATATGATAGTACAACAAAGCCATCCAATGAGAAGCTGAGGTTCTTGGTAAGCCCACAATAGGTCTTTCACACCTAGATAGCTTGTGCTTTCTGGTAGGAAAAAACAGTCAAGCAAAGCAAAGTCAAACCAGACATGGTGCCCATTGTTAATGTCAGCATCATGGTGCCTTTTAACTGGAGATGGACTTGCATTCTCAGTCTGATGACTGCTTCCACCTGTGTGAAATGTCCTTTTATTGAGTTAAACTAGAACTAAACCATCTTGTTTATATTCTTAATATTGGTCTGCAGTCATAATTTGTAGAATAAACCCTCAGTAAATTCAGAATATCAGGTTCTGTTAAGACTTGAAAAAGTCATTCCTTCATTCCAAAGTAATCAGCGGCCAACGAGCATGCGTACACGGAGAAGCTAAAGGCTGCTGATTTAATCAGTATTGTAGCCAATTTAGTAACATCACTGGACAACTCTGTGTGACTGCATTAAATATATTTTTTGTTGCATACAATCTTACGCTTCTTGCAAAGGTTGCTTTTCTTTTTATTGACTAATTGCATAATTTGAAAGTAGGCAGAGGCTTCATCCCAATATAGGCTAATGCCATAGTAACCCCGTTTGCCATCATGCCACTGAAGTGTTTTCTTTGGCATTTGCCTCTCTGCAGGAATTGCTACATTTCTTGACATTTCTGCCTGACCACGAATTCTGTTTCTATCAAAAAGGGTGCTCTTGTGTTTTTACAATACATGTGCCAAAGTCTTGCAACCGAATTGGTGGCTCCGCCCACGTTGCTTTCTAGAATGGAATCCTTACCTATACAGTATCTACACTCAGCCAAACAGAAGCGGATGAATGAAGGTCTGCGCTGCCCAGCAGTATCCCCACAGTAGGATAAGTGGCCGCCATTTCATGGAACAGGATCTCTCCCTCCCGCCAGTGAAAATCCATTCCTGTAATTGGGGCGCAATTCAATATCTGTATCAGCCTTTATCCTACATGATCGCTTCAGAGGCACATTGAAAGGGCACGTCTGTAATTTAATATTATTGCCTTTTTTCACTCCAGAACTGGTGACCTTAATTTGGATTCTGGCTTCAGGGACTAACCAGACGGGAACAAAACACAAACCTCTCTCTCTCTCTCTCTCTCTCTCTCTCTCTCTCTCTCTCTCTCTCGCGCTCTCTCTCTCTCTCTCTCTCTCTCTCTCTCTCTCTGTCTCTCTCTCTCTCTGTCTCTCTCTCTCTCTCACTCACACACACACACACACTCACTCTCTCACACACACTCACTCTGTCCCTGCCTCCTTCTCTCCCTTCCTCCCGCACCACTTTTAGAACCTGCCATTTTTAACCCTTCCATTAGGGTTGTGGTTATCACATACTATGTTAAAACAATGAGTTAAGCCACTACTTAAGCTTAAATTCACCCTAGCATATCTTGGGTAAAACATTTATTGTACTTTCCGTTAGCTTTTAACCCAGAGACACCACTTCAGTTTACCAGTAACTTTTATTCCCATCTCACACGTTTAGATAGCTACTAGCTAACTACATTCTGCATCAGTATTTGCCTAGTCTATAGGCGTAGTAGCCAATATTTTTACATATCCTAGTGCCTACTAACTTTACAGATGACAACCCACATTTACTCCTCCAAAACCCTCCGAGCTTCCCTTGGTGATGTAACTTGCATGTTACTCAATTCAACTGTATCGGAAGTAAAGTCCTAAAACTACCACATAAATATATAATATCAATATGCAATCAAGTGAAGGGAATTGATGACTCCGCCTAAAATTCTAAATTCCTTCTAGCTTACCGTCTACACATGAGGCCCTGTGTCATGTGTTCAGTTGTTTAGGTTCAAGGATGCAGAAAGTTACTTTTAATTTTTAAAGCAAACTTCTCTCCCTGCCTTCTTTGGGGATAAAAGGGTTTTCTTCTGCACCTACTGAACGTAGTCATCCTTCGCAATATTTTGGATTGTGTCAATCAAACTTTCATCCTAGTTGTGGCACCCAAACCTCTCTGATTGCAATGTGAAGCAATGAAGTTTGCCCCATGGCTCCCGTCCTTACTTTTTTAGGTCTCTTCTAAGGCAGCTCATGTGCTGTTTGTTGTGAGACATATTGTTAGGTTACAGTGGACTTGGAGCCGCCCATTGCTTACCATTGGTTGGCTTTATCTGCACTCTTATTTGCTTGCTTCTTATTTATCAGCTTCTGTGGGATTTCCTTCCTCTTCTGATGTTTATCCCTCACCTGGAGCCTGGACCCATTACTTGTGTCTTTCCAATGCTTCTTTTTCAGGAGCTAATTTTTCCTTTTGGTTAAGCACCCTACAAGAGTGCATGTGTTTTCCTTTTGTGCACTTTGTTGTTCCTCTTTCTCGCCCGTGTTTCTCCCCTTTCTCTCCTTTCCTCTGTTGCAGTTCTCACTACCCCCATTACCCCATCATCCAATCATCCATCTTCCATTGCCGTTCTTGATTCCTCACCCCCTTTGTTGTGCGTTTGTTTCCCCTTAACCCCCACCGACCCCCGCCATTGTCCATGTGGTTCCCCTTCCCTGCCCACCCATACACCATTGTCCACGTGGTTCCCCATTCTCTTTGTCCATGTGCTTCCCCTTCCCCGCCCACCCACATTCCATTGTCCATGTGCTACCCCATCGCTGCCCTTCTTCCATTGTTTGGGTGCTTACCAATCCCCATTGGTCCTCCATTATCAATGTTCTTCAACCTCCGTTGTCTGTGTGCTTCCCTGATTGCCCGTTAACACTCCTTTGTCCATGTGCTTCCACATACTCTGTTGTCAGTGTACTTCCCAGCCCCTCGTTGTCTTTGCTGGTTCCCCACCCTGGACACTGAAGCTGTGGACTGTGTCACAAATGAGCCCAAGGTTTCCTACTGTAGCCCTGCTGAGAACAGTAATGCTGAATACATTGGGTGCCTGGAACAAAGAACTGGTAACCCGAGGAAACAGAAGACCCTGGGAATGTGTCCTGTTACTTGCTGTATTCAGTGATGTTGTAAGATTACAATTGATATTTAGGTTTTCAGAGGGAGTAGGTCCCCTCTGGCCGATGATGACAGGAAAGAGACTTTAAGGACACTGCATGTCACATGTGGAATGTGGGAAAAATGGTCTCCTGGTCATACACTGTAGTTGCTGTCAGACAGGAAGGAACCCTTTGCGATAATAGTTTGACTAAATCCCCTCTATGCTTACTTACCCATTACTCATGTTCAGGACCTTCAGAAGGTGCAAAATGTGACTTGTCCACAGGTTACCGTCTTTTAAAAAAGTGACTGTATCCTTCGTTATGTGAAACCTCACAGCCCAAGTTGAACTCAATGGCTTTACCTTCAGACGTTTGTCAGAAAGGTCGCCCTCCATTACGACTGAATGATACTCACAAAGAGGACTGTGGTCAGCTAGCCGCAATCGGTTTTTTGCACCCCATATCCTAGTCTAATATCCCACTACATATGCTTCGACAAATGAATGTCCACCATCCGCATTTTGTGAGGCATCAACATGTAGTGAGAAGATTTACTTAAATTAGACCTCAACTCTAAAGTAAATTTGTTAGCTACATGATAGTTCTCTGTGCTTGCAACTAGTCCATGGACCAGCTCCCTTTTAATGTTAGAGCCGACCAATGAGTGGTTCCCTTCTGGAAATCCATCAAAGCCTTCTTGTTCCATTGACTTCCTATTTGAAGGTACTTGCTTCTCGTTCTTCATCGTCATTGGCAGATGAACTTCAGCCTTGGGTTTTCTCTTTTTCTCTGATTTGCTTTCCTTTAAAATGGGGAATTACTCCTCTCCTACCCCACCAAACGATGGTCAATGATTTAATCTTTTGTTTTTTTTTAGGCTGAGCCTGGGCAGCGCATGCGCTGCTCTGCGAGGCATGATGTATTCGGGTATGGACTTGAAGCACCGCCGATATTTTAAATTGGCTCATGTCACTGTCCTTTGTAAAGTGTGGCTTTTCATTGGTCAATAGGCTTAGTAGTCCCTCCTTTGTACTGCCATGTCTCACCTTGTAACCTCCCATAAGGACTGGCTCTCTTTCGTGCGTTGTTACTTGTAGACTTTAATTACAGTCTCCGAGCACTATTTTCTTTAATGAGTTTCTCCTGCCTGCCGTTACAGGCAGGACATACTCTCAACTGCTTAAAAAAAATGTTTATCTACTGCATGTCTTTATTTATTTAACCAGTGTGCAGCTTTGTTAGACGTTCCTTGCCATAATAATGCTTTTTTTAAAGCACCAATGCATTTCGCTTTAACTTTAAACAGTTTTTTTTCAATGCACCAAACTGCGCTGCATAAATCAACTTTTAAAAAAAAAAACAAATATTTTTTTCAACAGTGGCAAAATGCGGCGCTTTAACTTTAACAATGGCGCCTGTGCACCTATCGTCAGCAGTTCGGCATCGCCCACTTTCCCTACGTGACCGCCCTGGTGTGTTTCATGAACTTTTGTGGCTCCGAGATCCCTAGAGCCCCTGCAGACATGACGGACAGCGGCAGAAGGTTTGTTTACTGTAGCTGATCCTTCTGCCTTCATCCAAACCTCTCCCCCAAAGCTTGTTGCTCTTGGAGTGTCTCTTGTTTGAGGGTCTTATGACTGAAATGTGCACCATATTAATGCAATAGGTCCCGCATTTGTCAGAGTTTGAGCTATTGGCATTGTAAATGACAATGCCTTTTATTTATGTTAATTTTTAAAACAGATCAATAAAAGGCATTGTCATTTACAATGCCAATAGCTTAAACTCTTGCAAATGTGAGACCTATTGCATGGTAAATGTTTGTTTTATGTAGATCTTGCTGGTTTATTTTGATTGTCCTTTGGTAATTTAGTGCAGTACACACTACGAAATAAACATAATTAATATTTTCGTAGTGGAAAGATGGAAATATGGAAAATGTCAACTTTTCTATGTAGTGTATCTGAAATATTTTGGGATTTTACTAATTTATTTAAATGTTTTGGTATAGCGTTATCCTTTAATCAGGAGCTGCTTCATAGTGCCGGTGTGATGAGATATTTAGTATCCGTCATTCCCAGTGAGTTGGTAGCTTTAGAAACACCTGGGAGGGGCGGGGGGACCTGTGTCTAATAACAGTTTGGCTCCAAGGGAAATGGACAGGATTGTGTGATTTTGTTAGTGTATTCATTTGATAAACTTAGGAAGATATAACAGGGAAAATGCAAAGTCCAGGCATTCAAGTGAACAAAAAATTAAAGATAATTATAACAGAACAACATTGGAAATACCAAATGTTTGCATTTCCGGGTAAAGGTCGCAGTGAGCATGTGCCATGCGGAATTGAGAACTGCATTAAATTTCAGCGTTTGCCTTATCCAGCGCCCCTCTCCTCTTTAAAGGGATGACCCGGCACAAGCCCTTCAGTCTTCTAAAGGATTTCTGCAAGTAATAGTGAGTTTTTCAATTAAATGGGCAGAAGTCGTCAGCTCTTTATAAACTGCAGGATGCTCGCACAGTCAATACTGCCGGGCAGGGATTGGATCTCATGAATTTAATTTGCTATTTATTGCGCTATTGATTATGTGACTGTCTTTCTCTGGAGAAAAATATCTGAAAAAGTTGAAAGGGAGAATACAGTTTCCAAAGGAAGCTGTCTGGCTGATGCTGTTCTCCCTAATAAAGAATCATAGCCAGATCTCATTGACAATGGACGAATTGTGATGGAAATAGTGCTGCACTGTGATCATTGATTATTCAGGAGAGAATGTCTTTAGATGACTGATCAGGCAGGCGGAGAGTTGTCAAGCATTCTGCCAGGATGGAAGCGTTTTTCGTCAGTCGTTTTCGCAGATTACTTGGAGTGAAAGAGTGAGTTGTGTATTGTTTTATTCACCAGTATTGTTGGTTATTGTCGGGTGGTGAATAAAGTAAGTTTGGTGCATCTTTCTCAATGCGTTGCAATGTCTTTCACTGGCAAAATTATGTATGAATTGTAGCCTATGTTTGGGCTTTTCTTCCTCAGTCTGTGCCTTTTACCAAAATTTATGGCAAACATTTGACTTGTGAACGAAAATTTAGACCTGGAAACTGATGGCGCATTGAGGCAAATTGTCTCCAACTCTTTGTACTGTGGGAACTGTTGTTGGGACCATAAGGATTCTTTGACTGGTTACTAAAGGCCCTCGAAGTTACAGTAGTGTGTTGCATGTATCTGGAAAATAGACTTTTAAACATGTATTAAATCTAGAGGGAACAATTTCTCAGAAACAGATGCTTGTTGCAAGTCTCCTATGGAATATGTTGAATACACTATACAGAGCGCCTTGATAGTCCTTGCTCATGGTATAACCCTACTAGGTAGAATGTCAGTTCAAGTTGGTAGATTCTCGTAAAATCGCACCACTTGGCCTTTATAGTGCATGTTTAGAACTTAGACTTCGTGCTCTCCAATTTGGATTAGCTGCGCTAAACTGAATCCACAGCACAGTTTTTTGCTAAATCAGAACCGCACCACCCTTCCTTGTAACTTCACTTAAGTGTCCATAATATTCTCATCAAAAAGTAGTTGCTGCAAGAGAGGCCACTTAATCCAATTGATGATAAACGATTTTCTTTTATTTTCCCAAAAATCCTCCAGCCAACGTGTTTCGTCCTACACTGCTAGGACTTCTTCAGGGCAAACAAATGATCTGCGCACCAGATATCAGCAATAATAATACCAATCCAATACGACGTATTCAAAAATCTCCAAATCAGTGATAATTCTCGGCTGCTCCACTTGTCGCCTTGTTGAGAATGGTCAATGACGACTATATCAATTATACGTGGATGGTTTCCTGTAATCCACAGCACAGTTGAATCTTTACGTCCAAGGACAGAAAGTCACCTTTTTCTAACACCTGCTGCCTATGCAATAGGTTTACACCACATGAGTCTCATATAGTATGAATGGGAGAACATAATTTGGACCTCGTGCTCAAGGTGCGCCAGGGAACAACTACATATTGACGATGACCCTCCCACCCCTTCATATCTGCTGAAGAAAGCCTTCAGAGGTAGTGTTCCTGTCTGAATTGTATGGACCCAATCCAAGTATTGTTCTTGTCCACCTCCTTTTCAGTGTATATAAACCCAAGCTCATGGCCAATAACCCAATAAATTCTCCAGTGATGATTTTATCCCAATATAGTTTAGCGAGCCCCTTGAGAGCAAATCTCTCTATCCTTTCTGCCTTGGACCAGACATCTGGCAAAGACTGATGAAAGGAATCCAAAATGTGAGAACCTGTGCCTGCTTTCATACCTCATTACATGATAGAAGATGGCTAAACCAGTCTGAGAAGTCTTTGCTGGTGGTTTAGACCAGGAGTTCTGGTTTCAAAGCTGCCAGTGAAGAAGCACTCTTTGCACTTAACTCCCATTGCAGTGCTTCACTTGGTGATCAATTGGCAAGATTACATGTCCTAAGGAAATGTTCTCAGTCGTGTTCAATTTAGTTGCATATCTTTGCCAGCAGTCGCTTTGATGTTTATACTTTTTTTACAGTAAGTACAAGTACTGGCCATATACTAGAGTTTGCAGAGTAATTTGCATACATAACATGGAAAGGTGCCTATGTAAATGGACCACAGTACAGCACAAAAGAGCTACAAAAAAGATGTGTCACGAGAAGTCGAAGAGTCAATACAATCCAAACGTCATTTGAGGGAAATCAATGTAAAACTTGAGGTGAGCCCCACTGAAGTCTCATCATATATCAGTTAAAGGGTAATGCAGTATGTGATTTCCCACAATGAGCACATCTGGAAACAGACATCTGGTTTAAAATATGTCTGGGAAGCAATCCAATATTAAACTGGATCGAAGGCAAATAACTGTGTCCATGTTGGATCTATGATAGCGCCCCGAACAGGTACTGTCCCAAAAAGGAAATTACTACAAACCCAACAAAGAACAGAGAAGGGGGAAGTTATCCGCTGTTGCTGAATCTAGGGGAGGACCTCGCTGCCAGTTGTAGAGGAATCGGAGGCAAGACTAGGTACAGGGAACAGAGGCCAAAGGTAACAAGTGATATAATGTGAGGACGCCGGGGATAGCGATGGAGTCCCTGTCAATAATGAGTGCAGAGAGCGACAAAGAGGAGCAGTCACTAGATCAGAGGACCAATCAAAGAGTTGAAGAGCATGCAGCTTCGGTGGTTGAAAGCAAAGATGCTGGAATCACGAGAAATTGTCAAGGCAGGATTGCCATAGTCGCATGAATTTCTTATCTGTGAGAGAACTTGTGCGATAAATGCTCCAGCGCCATCGTTTGCCAAATCCTAGTGAACCAGGAACCAATAGGAGGGGGAGCAGGGGACTTCCAAGCCAGTTCTAGCAATTGTTTGGCTGCACCCATCATATGATGGTTTAGGTACCAATCAGCATGAGTTAGGGCCTCAAATGTGGTCAGGCGTAGGCCTAGTATAATCCTGCAGTAGTCTGCTGGGATAGTGAACTCCGGGGTGTTTTTAATATGGCTTAAGTCTTCTTTCCAAAAAAGAGTGACTTCTGTCCACGCCCACCAAATGTGTTTAAAGGTACCATCTTGTGCCCTACATATACAGCATGTAGTAGGAGTTGTGGGGAACATAAAATGCAGACGCACCGGAGTGTTATACCTCTGGAACATTAGTTTGTAGGCAGATTCCTGGTGTAGGATGCTACGATGCATTTTGGGAATCTCCCACCATAAAAGCTCCCACTGTTTCTCTGTGATGTCTGTGTCGCCCTCCAGTTCCCACTTCGTATGGTATGGGTGGTTAGGCAGGAGTCTAGATTGTTGAAGGACGCTATAGGTCCTGGAAAGTAGAGCCCTCAAAGTGGCGGACCAGTTTCTCGAAGGGTGTGAGTGGATACGTCGCTCCCTGCATGTTATGGGGGTGAAGTGTCTAGTGGCACAGTTGGAAATATTAATGCCTATGTCTGTCGGGTATATTGAATTTAGATTTGCATTGTTCAAATGATTTAATTTGTGGGCCCTGGAATAAATCCTGCATTGTCCTACTTTCAGCTTTCTCCCAAAAGGGTAGGTATCCCACAGGCAATCCCGGTGTGAACTCCGGGTTGTGTGCAATGAGAATATTCGGGGAGGGGAATTAGGTGAGGCCATAGGTGATTGCAATTCTATCCCATATCTCGCAACATAAGCGCTACGAGGGCGATGGGATTTTGGTAGCCATGCCAAATCCCAGAACGGCCTGCATGCCACCACATGATCCATATATAGCCAATGTTTTCGCTCTCTGTAACCACCCATTCGTATATAAACCTTAGACGTGCTGCTCAGTAGTAATCGAGAAAGTTGGATCAGGAAAACCTTCCCGGTTTCTGGGCAGCATATGTATGTTATTGGAAATGCGGGGCGGCTTCCCATTCCATATAAAGGCATGAGCGTCCTTCTGTAGCCGGTGGATATCATCCACTAGGATAGAGGTCTGGAGGGCCTGGAGCAGATCGAGTATGCAAGGGAGAGTATTCATTTTGACCACGTTGACCCGTCCCAACCACAAGATGTGTACCGATTTCCATATGCGCAAGTCCTCTAAAATGGTCTGATGGTAGTGGGGGCCAGTTGACACTGGTCCAGGTCTGCAGGGAGTTTGTGTTGTTAAGCCCCAAGTAGCGAATAGACTGCGTAGCTCATTGAAAAGCAACCAAGTCCTGTAAGGCCGGGAGGTGCTGTGGTGGTATAGTGAAGTCTGGAAATCGGGCTGGGGGCTTCCATATGGATCGCTCCACTCCCAAGCCAGTGGAACTTGGGAGACACCAACCTCTGCTGAAAATCAGGCTCAGATCCCAGAGCACACCGTAGGGTAAATCTAGATGCCGCCGCAGCCCACAGCGTCAGATGGCGGGCGCTCCCCTGTCTCAGGAGTGGGTCCGCCCATCACCGCTTCACAGCGAAAGCAGGGTCTAGGTTAGCCATCAGGCGAGTATTGGGTCTGGGATTATCAGGGGGATCGACCCAGGCAGATCAGGGAGGAGCCTGAACCGTGATGCAAGCGGATGGATGCTTAACGGCCTGTGTGAGCTCGGAGCAAGGACTAGCTGCGTTCTACTCCATTCCCTGCCAAGCCACGACCCAGATGTTTATACTTATGAAACTGATTAACAGATGAAATGTTGTTTATGTTGGTGAATTGAAAAGTCTCTATTAATATATATTCAGAGGTAAAGTAAAACAAGAAATTCATTAACCAACTTTATTCCCTATTTCTAAAATACATGCACACATTAAAATCAATTTTAAGTATTTTAATAGAGTGACCCTAGTTATACGGGCATCAGAGCTCTTTGCAAGTTAAAACACTTGAATGATGTTAGCCAATATGTTACCTACTGTACGGATCTATTTTCATGCAAAGACTTCATGAAGAGGGTAGACTATTGTCTTCTTGAGGACCATGGGTAGCACAAGACTCAAACCATACTCAATGTGATAGTAATACTTTCTCCCTTTATCCATTTTGACAACAGTTGTTCATTTTAAGGGAAAGATTCATAGACAATTGTGATGAAGAGCAGTTCCTTTGCTGCTCTTTCACCCATTACTGCGCAGGGTGTTAGCCTTCAAGTGTGAAGCCCGGCATCTGAAAGTCACCTCCATTTTTCATTTGTGTGGAACACAGATTCTCCACTTATTCCTGGGTTTGCCAGGGCCTGATATCATCTTTATGGTTTTCTCATGTGCATAGAGTTCCCTGAATATTGTCTACAAATCCTAATCCCTTTTTTCCACCTATGTCTCCTTAGACTTTAGGGGGGGGGGGGGTTATCTGGCCCCACCCTCCACACCGTTATGCATTTCTTTCTCACTCTGCTCTCCAGCTTCTTATCCTGGGTCCTTCTTTGTGGGTAGTACTAGCAGAACAAGCCCTCCATACCTTGGCAACTTCTTTTCCCACTCTTCTCTTGTTGCCCTATTCTCTGTGGACAGACGTTATTGGGCTCAGCTTCCGTTCCTGCAATGCTCTCTTTGACTATTTCTATGCGGGCAGAAGTTTTTGACCCTGCCCTCCTGATCTTGCTGCGTTCCTTCCCTAACCTGCTTTTGGCCCTCTCGTTGTAGACAGCCCTCCAAGCCTTGCTACAGTCACCCAGCTCTTGTCCTTCTTTAAACTACAATGGCCTTTTTAAGTGCAGTTTGTTGCCACAAGACCTGTCTGTCCCATGCCTCCCTTCTCCTGGATCGCACGATCTTCCCATCTACAAAATGCGCCCCCTCTCTACCATATCACCCTGGGTATTCATGGGAATAGCGGAAAGGCTAAGGGATACTTCCTTGTTTGGTTGTTTATGGTCAGCTCAACCCTGCCTTTTTCTCTCCTTTTGTGTTTTCTTCTGGTAAACCTTACCCCTTGCTAGCCCTCTCTTTCTTCGAGTCTATCAACATTTATTTCACAGTATTACTGTTTCACACGCATCAGTGGGCCACACCTTTAGCATTTCTGAGTGGGCCCTATATTTCCTGTTTTGAGGTGTCTGTGGCTTTCTTTGTCTGGTGCTTTAAACATTTTGGATGGACCCCATAAACCCTCTACAGAGTAATCTTGTGGGGCCAGTGTCTTTCTCGGAGTTGTTCCTACCCCTCTTCTGGTCTAGACACCCCTAAACTTGCATTAGGCTACTTCCTCGAGTTGCACTACCGTAAGATGCAGTGGATTACTAACCCACCATGGCACTGCTCTATCTTCTGTTGTGGCGAAGAAAATATTTTCCCAAAAAGGGTTGTCCTTTGAAGTCGATTATCTTGGCTCGTAATAGCCTCATTTATTGAGATTGATGCCTTTCTTCATGCCTATCCCTATGTTGATCCTGTTTAACTACCAACGATTGATTACCTGCTCATACTCTTATTCATTCTTCTGCTATGAACTACAATCCACCCAGCTTATTTATTAGTTATATCCAGGTCCAGTTATCGGATGGGAGGGGTTCTTTATTGACCTTCTTGTCACTGTTTTCAATGTCTCTTTGTCAATCTTTTTTCAATTGTGTGTTATTAATTTTTTCTTAAACATATCAAGCATAATCGCACTCAGTCATCTTTGTTCATTTTCCTTCATTCATGAACAGCAGTATCAGCAAATGGATTCCAATCATGTATTAAATAATTAACAAATGATTATGAATCAATAACTCGGATATTCAGTTGAACATCCTGACATCATCACTGCCTCTTCTGTGTATATCATCCGACTCTTATTTTCCCTTCCACCTCCCTCAACTAGCCCATCCTAAATATTCTCCCCTTTAAGGCCTTGTACCCCTGACCCTGGGCCGGTGTGCTCTTCTATAGAATGGCCTTGACATCTGTCATCACTCTTAATTATCACTGATACCAAAGATTCAGCTCATGTACTTGTTTAAAGCCCTCTTCAGGAAAGATAAGACCCCCAGCATGCATAAAATCAATTTCTATTTTCCTTGATAAGCAACAGGATTCCATCCATATCAATGCGGCTACTTCTGTGAAAACAGCGATGTCCATTTATTTTTCTGAACGATATGGGTTGGGGACAATCAGTGCAGTTTGTCCCCTCTGTCTTTATTTCAGGGTTCATATCTGAACTTCCACAGGGTAACTCAATATTCTGGCTTCTTCATTTACTCTCCTTAAATATCCTGCATCCTTTTTGGTTGATCAATTGATTTTTTATAAATAAGGCACAATAGGAACTGAGAATAAATGAATCTCCCCTAATTGTATTTTTTTTAATCTATTTAATAGCCCATTATCACATGAATGTGTCTTGGTTGTTTGTCTCAGAAAAATATTGATTAATGTCTGCGAAGATGCAAAAAAGAGTCTCCAAAGTCCCACAACAGTTCTCAAAGCTCGCGGTGTTGGAAAAACATTGTCTCAATGTGTCATTAGATGGCAGGTCCAGATGTCTGAGTGCCACAGATGCCGCATAATGACCTGTCAATCACAGTGAGCTCCTCCTTTGTGATGGGGAATTGAACGGCCCCCGTGAATCAAGGTGGTAACAGCCTTTTTGTTTTCTAAGCAAAATAAATTGTCCGGCTAATTTTCAAATACAAACTACATGGAAATCTTTGTGTAAGCGGGCCTCTGGTAATTTGAAATCCGCTTTCATCAACATTTTATGACAAGCCCATTCTGTCCTCTGCAGATCTCATGAGATTATCCTCGACTTCAGTAGATCCATAATACGAGCCACTTTCTTGGCCTAGCATTTCATACAAGAATTATTACAGTAAAGCCACGGAGTATATACACTTTTCTTGTCTCTCGTTAGTATTGGCCACAATTTCAATGTTATTTCAAAGTCTGTGTGTTTTCTTCACTGTGATTACTGGTTTCTTTCACTTCCAGGTCATGCTTTTGGCAGAGGCTTTCCTCTCAGGGATCATGGTTTACTCTGCATTAAACATTGCATTTTTTAGGTCCGGCCTAGAGACAGTTGTAGCTTATTCACCTTCAGAAATGCAGGTCCAGTTTCTGGCAAATAAATCTCCATTTAATTCGGCAAACACACAGGTGCATCGCAGTTCTAATAATCTCACCTAAATTGATGTAAACACGTAGATACTCTATGAAGGTTATGCACATAATTTGTTGAACAAATTATTATTATTCATTTTCATTTACAAAAAAATCCTGAAACTTCATGGCTACTTAATTTTATGCAATTCTTCCTCTCCCCGTCGCACAGGTTTATGGAGTGTGACAGACTGCAATGTCAAAGGATGTCAGGTTTCAACACTGAGCCTGGCAAATGGCTTCGCAGCAGATTTTTCCAGGTCACTAATTATTCTTTTCAAAGACTGAGGGCAGCTGGCAAGCAGAGTCTGGTCGTGTAAGAAGTAGCGGTGCATCAGCTCCCCTGGAAGCACTTCAAGTCTCGCCTAAAGAAGGCTGTAGTATCAAAAGACGTATTGTATACAGTCCCCATTTTTAGGTCTCGCCTGACCCAGCGCATGTGCTAATCTGGCGAGACTTTTTGTGAGGGCTCAGAAAAGTGCTACCGCTGTAGCCTAGAGCTACAGTGCATGTGCGTGGGCGCGCGCGCCTCACTTTCGCGGCCGCACGGCCCTTTGATCGCGAATGCGATCACTTTTACTTTCGCGGCCGCACAGCCGCTTTGATGTTTTTTTTCTCCTGTTTATTACTTCTATGTAGTAATGGTGGCACCTGTGTGCCGCCATTACTACAGAGCAGTAATAAACAGAAACAAGCATTGGCATAGCCAATAGGTCTCGCTTTTGGGACCTTATAAGTATTTAGTTATGGAACTGTTGCTTGGCTAAACACTTATAAGGTCCCAAAAGCGATACCTATTGGCTATGCCAATGCTTGTTACGGTGGGCATTGGGTTAGCCAACTGCTTATCACTGGTTGACTTTCTTGTCAGTCTCATTTGCTTGCTTTTTATTTAATGGCGTCCTTTCTTTGGTTTGTTCCTCCCCCAGAACATAGCTTCTTTACCATCCTTTTGAATAGATGACTTGAAGCCTTCCAATGCTACGTTAAAGGCACTTCTTACTTTTCTTTGTTTCAGCACTCCAAAGTGCATGCATTTTCTTACTTTCTTCTCCTCTATTCTGTTTGCTGCTTCACTCCTACACATCCCCACTGCTCCAGCATTCTCCGTGTTGCTCTTCCACCTCCCATCTTGTTGTTGCCACCTCCGTCCCTCCACATCTCGCTCAACTGTTATTTTATATGTCTCCTTCCACTCTACTGCTTCCCCACTCCTTCCTGTTTATTGTCACTCAGCTGCGGCATTGACTTGCTTCCCCCACCCCAGTACTCCTGAGTTGCACCCCTGCACCCCAACGTCCCGTTTTTAGGTCTCGCCTGACCCAGCGCATGCGCAGGTCTGGCGAGACATATTGAGAGGGCTCCAAAAAGTGCTACCAGGCCAGCCGAGAGCTACAGTGCATGTGCGCGGGCGTGCGCGCCGCGCTTTACCGAGATTACTTTCGCTTTCACGGCCGCACGGCCACTTTGATGTTTGATCGCGATCACTTTCACTTTCGCGGCCAGACGGCCGCTTGGCATAGCCAATAGGTCTCGCTTTTGGGACCTTATAAGTATTTAGTTATGCAACTGTTGCATGGCTAAACACTTATAAGGTCCCAAAGGCGAGTCCTATTGGCTATGCCAATGCTTGTTTTGTTTACTTTTAAGGTGGGTCTAGCAGCTGCAATTTGCTACATGGCCACTCCATTCTCTAAATGTGCTTTTGCGTACCATTTTTTAAACAAGCATTTGCATTGCAATAGGTCTCGCATTTACGGGAGTTTGAGCTATTGGCATTTTAAATGACAATGCCTATTATTAATGTTGTTTTAAAAACAGATAAATAAAAGGCATTGTCATTTACAATGCCAATAGCATAAACTCTTGAAATGCGAGACCTATTGCATTGCAAATGCGTTCGGCGCCCGTGCTATAAAAATGTTTTTAATGCGCTCCGGAGCGTGTCCTGCAACAAAGCTATTTGAGAAAATAGTACTTGGAGACTGTAATTGAATCCTGCTGAGTTACAACACATGTGACAGGGTATGTCGCCATGGGAGGTTACAAAATGAGACAAGGTGGTATTATGGAGGGACTACTAAGCCTATTGACCAATGAAAAGCCACAGTTTACAGTGAACAATGACACAAGCCGATGAATAATTGTGCGCAGAGTGAGCAGAACTTCAAGTCCCTACCTAAATACAGCAAGCTCAGGCATGACCTAAAATATACTGTGCAAAGATTGGTGTCTGCAGTCTAAGAATGGTACATTTTAATAAACCAAAAGGGCTGCTGTGTGATGACGTGCTCACATGTGTGGTAACGCATGTACTGACATAGAGGATCATATTGGGGATAGATTTGTGCTTTCATTTCTTTACTGCTGAGCAGCAGAAGCCACAAGCATTGTTTCTCTTTTATTTCTGATGTTGTTTAGCATCAGCAACAAACACTAGGAAAGGCAGAAGGTTGGCCAATGTCTTTCGACATCTATTGCCTTTGCCAGTGCTTGTATTTAATATGTTGTTGTGTCTGTAAAGAGCATATACATTGTACCACTTGATGGCATTCTGCAAAGCCGAGCAGGCGATAGTGGTGTCATTTCTACGTAATCAACTTTCGTACAGACGTTTTAAACATGGCTCCCTCTGTTGCTGATCTCAAAGCAGGAATGCCGCTGTAGTTAAGGAGGGAACAAAAAGGAGCTTTGCTCTGCGGAAAGCCTGGTAGCGTATCTGCGTTTCTCCTACTTCCGCACTGTGCTTTGCTCCATTTGGCTGTCAGCATGAATATGTTTGCTCCTTTTGATTCTCCGGGGGTCAGGAACAATTTTCAAAAGATGCGTGCTGCGTCCCACTGGCCGCATAAGGAAGGCTCTGATGGTGTGTTTGCCCTCGTCCCTGGATTCGGTCTTCATCAGTCTCTTGATGTTGACGGTGGATGAAGGGCTGAAGTAAATAGGGCACCGCTCTGCTTAACCTGCAGGGCGCACAGCTTTACAAACTAGACTTGACAAGCAGGCCACGGTCCCTCACAGGAGCTGGATCTCGCATCGGGCCTGTGTCCGCAGTTCCTGGTGAGCAACATGGCTGGAATATTGTCCGCATCCCACCGCTGCCTGCTGCGCCCTTTCTTGGACTGGTGGAAAGTGTTCTCGCCCTTCCAGTGCAAGCAGTGATGGCCTGATGGGGTTTTACCTTAGAGTCCAGTCTGAGGTGGAAGGATACACGTGCCACAAAGAGAAAAGTGGACCTGAAAACTCTAGGGTCTCATGCTATTCCCAGGACCCCAGTGAGTGCAGTGTTTACTTCTGGTACTACCCCTTCGACTAGACTCATTTATACCTCTCCTGTACTACTAGCATTGCTACTACTTATATTAGTAGTGATTTTAATGCCATAACAATTAATGATATATTTCTAGTAGCACTATTACAATCACTAATGTTACATATAATATTACTACTACTACTTGTAGTAGTATTACCCCTAATGTTACATGCATCACTACTACTGACATATTATGAGTACTCTAATTGGCATGATTACAACTAGTAGTAATTCTAATACTACTACTGTTATTTCTATTAATAGCTTTCTTCATTACTACTTCAATTTGCATCTAGACTACGATTGTTGCAAGGTGGAGTACTGCTAATGCTAAAAGTGCCACTGCTACTTCAAACACTTCAACTAGCGCTACTAGGGCACTACTTCCAATCGCACTGCTATGCTACAAATTACTATAGCCTTAGAGCCCGCCGTAGTGGGCTGTACCTGCCATTAAAGGCCCCTTGAGCTTGGGCATTTAACAAAGGAACGGGCCTTTAATGGCCGGTAGAACCTGCTAAGGCTTTTTTTTAATATTCCCCTTCAGAGGGCAGAATAATCATGTGTAAAACAAAGGCCTCACGGAGCCCAAGGGGAATAAATTCCCCTTGGGCTCTGTGAGGCCTTTTGTTCACAGCAACTGATGTGAACAAACATTGGAATGTGGAGCTTCCGGTTTCTTTCAGCCATTAAAAGCCTGGAGAACTCCATTGTTTTCAATGGAGCTCCCAACATTCCAATGTTCTAATACTCTTTAGAACATTGGAATGTTGGGTGCTCCATTGAAAACAATGGAGTAGCTCCGGGGTTATAAAGGCTGGTATAAACCTGGAGCTCCTACATTCCAATTTTTTTTTTTTCACCCTCGCGCTCCCAGAAGCCTTTGTTTTATTTGTTAGAACATTCTGCCCTCTAGTGGCAGAATGTTCTAATTACCTTATAGTATCATCAATAATGAAGCTACTAGTACTACCACTACTGTACATATTACTGCTACATGGAGGTACTCTTATGAGTCACCGTGATATCAGTATTGTAACTAGTAGTGATACGCACTAAATATTCTGTCGCACAACACCCTCAATAGTAAAACCAAATCACACAGTGTCAAGATTTCCATCAAAATACAAGAAAGTAATTTCTTAATGAGAGATTTCTTCTTTAACCTAATGATCAAGAGTGGTAAAACCCCAAACTGTTTACATTGATAGTCAGTGACATTGTCAAATAACAAGGGCCTGTTGCATTAATTCCATTCTCCAAAGAGCCCTGTTGCCTAAAAATTACGTTTAAAGTGACGTCTCCTACTCTAAATCCAGCCGTCCTTAGAATATGAGTAAGTAATCTGTTTTCAGCTCCTTCCTCTTTGAACTTGTATGGATTGTGTGTTCCTTCCAATCCTTTTTAGATTTTCAGCCCAGGATCAGAATACAAATATGAAGAGAGCTATAGGAGCTACTTTGTTTAATATTATTATTTCTTATCAATATGCCCATTGGGATTGGAACTATGCAAGATATTGTGAAATGCTTGCATATGTTTGCAACAATGCATTGTGAACGCTAAATGAGTCAGTACATTCTATCAGTTTAAAATTGCACCAATTTCGAACTATATGTATGTTATACTATACTCCTGACAGAACAGATACCTGGGCTCACACCAAGGAAATGTTTCTGGGGGATATGGGCAAATGCCCAAAATGTGGTTTGGTTGCTGCTGGTATTCTGCACATGTTTGCTACTTGTCCAAGGTTGAATGTGTATTGAAAGGAGATGGTTCAAATCGTAAAGACTCGCCAAGGTCTAGACTTCCAATTGACAGAGAGATCATGCTTGGGTATAAGTTTGAACCAGACCTGGATTTAAGATCTCTTTTTTCTATGATCATAGTTACCGCTCGATTGTGCATTGCTCGGGCATGGATATCTCCAATTTCTCCAAGGGCATTAGAATGGTGGATAGCTTTGAGAGAAATATTGGAAAGGGAGATGTCTCTGGCTAAGACTAGAGGAAATCATGCAATAAGAAAATTTGAACATAAATGGGGGGTAATGAGAGATAGCAGTAAAATGGAGATAATGCGGGCTCCCCACCCTCTTTTTCTAGTCATATGTGCAGGGTTTGTTGGTTAGAACATTTGGTACTATAATAGTAATTGGTTGTAATGGCTTATAATGCTTCAATCGTCTTTATATAGTTAATCATAAGTCTCTTCTCTTTTCCTCTGTATTCTTTTCTCTCTCTTTGCGTGATATTTTTTCTTTTCGATGGTCTTAATATGGATTGTCCTCAAATGAACTTAATCGATGAGAAGATACTTGTAAATATAATTTTACCCTTCTTTAGCATTGTTAAAGAATTTATTTGTCCTTTTGTACTTTGTAACCAATGTTTATTTCCTTTGACGCAACTATTGTAAAAGAAATTTGCAAAGCCATTAGGTCTAGTGTTGGCCGAGAGACTTTTGGTTTTATCAATGCTTTTTATGCTTTTTTAAAAACTTCGTTTTTGGGGAAGATGGAAGCAGCCCTCATCAACCTAAAAGAAACCAATGGCTAAAAACAAAAATAATTTTGACCTGAAAAAGTACATATTGTCATAGTGGCCCCTGGCACCAAAGGGAATTACTTGTATTGGTGGTGCTGCTTGTCAAGGGGCAGAATGCCATCACTTACAGTGAAGGTAGCCAAAGGCTGAAGTAGGCTCATCCATTGCCCCATGTTGGGCTAGAGATAAATGTAAATGACCCAACAATAAACCAGTGGATCAAAAAGGCTAGCCGTTAGCCCCTATAATGTATTATGCATATAATTTCAGAAAATTCAAAAGGTCTTGGCTAATTCCAAAACTAGAACTAACAAATTAAAAAATTACTTTGCCCCATAATAAAATGGAAAGTCCATTCTAGACTATTTGCGAGGAAGCTCTGACCAAAAAAAAAATAAACATGCCACCAACGGCAGATATGTTCAGGTATGCTCAGCACTCTAGATAACTTGGTTAGTTGGCAAAAAAGCCCAGCTGTCAGTACTATCCCAGAAATGGTCAAATTCTGAATAAAATATCTCCAATGTGATATTTCCATGTGTTATTTATGCATTTTATACTATATATATATATATATATATATATATATATATATATTACCTACTGGCGGTCGCCAGTAGGTAGTTATAGTTAGGACCACGTTTCCATAGGAAATCCGCAACATTCTATTTTGAATAACTTTGGCGCCGGTCGACGAATCCTCGCGAATTTTTCAAAATAGGTGGGGCGCTACGCTCCGCTCATACCCTGAAAGTCTCGGGGGGATTCGTCAAGCGGGGGCTGAGATAAAAGGGGGGTCCCAAAACGCGTTTTTCCCATGCATTTTTCCATAGGACCTTTAGACAGGGCTACAGCCCGAACGGCTGAACAGAATTACTTGAAATTTGGCAGAGAGGTAGTCCTCAGGTCAAAGAAGTGCCTTTTGTAGGTTTGGTGTAAATCTGTTCAGTAGATTCTGAGAAAATAGCCTTTAAATCAATATATATATCTGAGCCAGCTTACGGTGCGCTTACTGTACGCTTACCGTACGCGTACGGTGGCGTGCGCGCGCGCGATTCTGATTGGCTCTTAGATCTTAGTAAACATTCGAATCGGCCGAAACCAGGAAGCGGCGGCCGCCATTTTCTCTCTCGCACTGAGAGTGATGATGAAAATACAAAGCACAAAAACATGTAAAGGGGCTGTTTAGACAGCTCCCACACACATAGCCATGTTGAGGGAGTCCCCAAAGATCCCCCAAGGCCAAAAACGGATGTATTTTTTTTTCGCTAATTTCGCCGATTACGCTTACCGTACGCGTACGGTAAAAAAATATTTAAAAAAAAAAACGTATCCACATTCTCACCACCCCGTGTGCAATTGGTGGCCGAAGGCCACCAATTGTGCATGGCTTCTAATAGATGAGATAAACTATAATATTAAAAAAAAAAAAAAAAATTAAAAAAATTATCCACACTCTGTCCACCCCGTGTGCAAATGGTGCCCGAAGGGCACCATTTGTGCATGGCTTATCAAATTTACGAAAAATTAAAATATTACCTTTCAAAACGAAGTGCATCATATGTCCTCCATGTGCGCACGGTGCGCGAAGCGCATCGTGCGTACATGGCCCATCTAGCGTAACGTGGGCACGCGGTGCGCGTAGCGCACCGCGTGCCCACCGTGCGTGCACGGCACTAACTGCGTAAAGTGGGCGCGCGGTGCGCGAAGCGCACCGCGTGCTTACTGTGCGCGCACGGTGCGCGAAGCGCACCGTGCGCGCACGGAACGAACTGCGTTAAGTGGGCGCGCACGCCACGAATGGCGTAAAGTAACTTAGCATTTAAAAAACCGTACAAATTCACTGAAAAAACCATAGGTTTCACACACGTTATAGTTAGGAATTAGCATTTAAAAAACCTTGCAAATTCACTGAAAAAACCATAGGTTTCACACATGTTATAGTTAGCGGAAATTTTACTGATAAAAAACCAATGAAATTCCCCCGTTATAGTTAGTGCAGGCAACTATAACTCACGCGACCGCAATCTTCTGCTGATGACATGTGTCTTTATGAAAAAAAAATATTTGTAATATATGTATAGCTAAAAATGTATGGAAGAAGACATGGGCAAATAAGTGTCTAAATACAGTATTAGCATCAGCAGAGGATTGCGGTCGCGTGAGTTATAGTTGCCTGCACTAACTATAACGGGGGAATTTCATTGGTTTTTTATCAGTAAAATTTCCGCTAACTATAACATGTGTGAAACCTATGGTTTTTTCAGTGAATTTGCAAGGTTTTTTAAATGCTAATTCCTAACTATAACGTGTGTGAAACCTATGGTTTTTTCAGTGAATATATATATATATATGTATATTTATAAATGTATATTTATAAATGTATGTGTGTGTGTGTATATATATATATATATATATATGTATGTGTGTGTGTATATATGTGTATATTTATGTGTGTATATGTATATATATTCACTGGGAAAAACAAAGGTTACAGGGATGTTATAGATGGGCTCGGATTTTACATGCACAAAACCACAGCAATTTAGCAGTTATAGTTACCTGACCTAACTATAACTTTTGCCCCCATAATGTACTGCTTATGACCTCACATATTACAACACTCATGTCATGGTCAGTGACATCGTTGATGACCTCATTAATGACATCATCCAGTGAGTGTAAGTGTTTTGTAAAAGTTTCTGAGACTTAAAGATATATACTGAGCTACTGCATAAGTTAAATTACTATTCTTTTTGTACTGCTGATTGAAACTGTTTCTAACATATGTCATCTGAGTGGCTGTATATGTGTATGAGTGGATGTATGGATTTGTCACTGGGTGTGTGCATGACTGAATAGGTCTGTCAGTGGGTATTCAAGTGACTCAATATGTCTGTGAATGGGTTTGTGAGTGGTTTTCTGGGTGTGTGAGTGGCTGTTTGAATGTTGTGTGGGGGTGTGAGTGGGTGTATGAATTTATGGGTGTGAGTGGGTGTGTAAGTGGTTTATGGGTGTGTGACTGGTAGTATGGGTGTGTGAGTAGGTGTGTGAATGGTGTGAGACTGGGTGTGTGAGTGGTGCGGGTGTTGGAGTGGTGGTATGATGTGTAAGTGGGTGTGTGAGTGGTTGTATGGGGTCTGTGAATGGTTCTGTGGGTGTGTGAGTGGTTGTGTGGGTGGGCAAGTGTATTGTGGGTCTGTAAGCGGGTGTGTGAGTGGTTGTGTGTGTATGGTTGTATGGATCTGTGACTGGGTGAGAGGTTGCCAAAGTGGTTCTGTGGATGATGTCATCAATGATGTCACTGACTTGTCATGAGGGATGTAACATGTGAGGTCATATGCAGTGCATTGTGGGGGCGTAAATTATAGTTCAGGTAACTATATCTGCTGCATTTCAGTGGCTTTCTGCATGTAAAATCTGAGCCTAACTATAGCATCCTTGCAATCTTTGTTTTTTTTCTATGAATTTCTACTTTTTTGTATGTTATTTCATAACTATAACGTCCCTGTAACCTATTGTTATTAGTGAATTTTAAAGGTTTTTTAGAATTGTATTTCCTAGCTGTAACCTGTAACCTTTGAGAGTTGCTATGTTGGTGGCTGTATAGGTCGGTGAGTGGGTGTGTGAGTGGCTGAATGGTTCTATGAGTAGGTGTGTGAATGGGAGTGGGAATGGCTGTAAGGGTGTGTCCTTGGTACAGATTGCACATGACGACCCTGTTATTTGTCCCCTAAAGCTCTGGAATGGTCAATGTCTGTCTTTATGCATTCTAGTGTGCTTCTTCCCTTCCACAAAGGCCAAAAAATCAGTGGTTTTTTTCATTCTTTTTATAAGGTTTTGTTGCGGTTAGAATATAGCTCTATTTTCAGCACCAGGGCATCCTTTTATGATATTTGTGTGCTTTACATATTGATCGCCCTTACATCAAGGCTTCATGAGTGAAGTAAACTAGTTTAAATTGTAAAGCTACTTTCCACAGATGCCAGAGCAGGGATATGTGTACAGGTGGGCTATGCTATTCTTTTCCTGAATTTGTGGCAATATGCGCCTCTGAATGTATTATGGTCTGAGGGGAAGCAGAACACACCTGCACTCAGCGTGACACTGTATCAGTAAGGGATTATACTTGGATAACTAACTCTACTACCTACAGCCGCGGGTAACAGCACCTGTTAATTATGGGTCTGGGGCCGCAATCAAGTGCCTCTTAAGAGGGGTGGTGATTTACAGCCATTTTTTCCCCACAGCAGAGGATAATAAGCCTATCGGATGCCTTCCCTCCTAAAAACACAGAAAAGGCTGCGATAAACAAACACGAGCAGAAGATATGTGTTTCAGCCAGTGGAGGAGTTTGGGTCGATAAGACGCTATTTTAGGGGAAAGCAGGTCTTCTTGAACCCTGCAGAGCTCCCGCGCTTTCTCTCACTGTGTGCCAGCTCCTCGCCGTTCTCCTATGACGTGGCACCGACCTACCACCAAGGTAGAGAAGATGTAACACACAGGACCGGTTCTAGGATTTGCAGGGCCCTGGGCCAAAAGGGAATGTGTGAGGCCCCTCTCATTGACATATGTGACACAGCTAAGGAAGCTGCTTTGTGCAGACGACTCCTGGGACTCAGCTTCTCCTCCCAGCCCCCTACAAGCAGTTCTCGTCCACAGTTCGTATCGGGCTGAAGGTGTGAGAATTGCTTGAGGGCTTAACCCCTTGCCTGCTCATGACGGAACCACTCCATCATGAGCCACGGGCGCCGTGTGCTCATGACGGAGTGGTTCCGTCATGCTGCGGCCGTTGCGGCCGCTCCGGCCACGCGGCGCTGATTCCCCGCCTGTGCGGGCGAACAATGCAAGTGGGCGGAGTCATGACGGAACCACTCCGTCATGAGCACAGCGCGCCCGTGGCTCATGACGGAGTGGTTCCGTCACGAGTATGGCGGCGCCGCGCTCACCCCGAACCCCCCCAGCACCGCGGCAAAATTCGTGCCGCGGCGAAGGGGTTAAAGTTAAAACTGTGGGCTGGACAATGGGCGTCCCACAGTGTCTCAGAATGGTCTCTTTGCAATTGGGACAAGAGGAAGTGTCCTCCTCCCCTAGGCCTCCAGACACCATCCCCGAGAGGCCCCAAGGATGGGGCCCCTCCCATGGACCCTAATTGCAAGGAGACACCTTTCTTTCAGTACCATCAGCAAGGAAACAAAAGGACACACCACCAGTGCGGGGCCCCATGCTGGTGGGCTGAGGGCGAGGCCCTGGGCAGCTGCCCACACTGCCCATGCCTAGCGCCGGCCCTGGTAACACACCATTATTAACAGCGGCCTGGATCCACACTAACTTTCGCTGACAGGCAAAGTAAGCCATGTTTTGGGCGGGAAATTACAAAGGAGCCCCTCGGGAAAAGACCCACCAAGAACAAGGGGGAAGAAGAGCTCCGAGCCAGAATGGTTAACCAGGGGGTCATTATTGGTTGCTTTTGCTCACAAAGGAGGCACTCTGGTTTGTAATCCAGCTCCCACTGTTACTTTCTGAGTTTTAACAACAATTACCACAATGGTACACGTCACTCGTTCTTCGCCCGCACGAGGACTGTTGTAGTAGAGTGATTCCAGTGAGGACGGCTGAAAGGAAGCAGCATAATTCCGTCGCCAGTGCCGCACACAGTAAAAAGAAATTCACAATTCAGCAACATTTGCAGCATTGCGGTTCATATGCAGTACTTTGACAAAAAGCATTGATGGCTGAGAGAGCTGTAGACATTTAGAATGTGAACTGACTTTAAAAAAAATCAGGCCAAACAACACAGCCTCTGGGTGCAATTACGAGATCATTAATGCTGAATGATTAATGCTGATTTATATTTGCATGATTACAGAGAGCGCCCTGGAGGTGATTACTCTCGTGGAAAAACAGCCCTTTGCTGTAAATGTATTAATAGTGCGTGGTTTGCTGGACAGCTCACACGCAGTATGAAAAATCGTAACTTTTTAAAGGAATAGTGGTCCGTCATCTGTGTTTGTTATGAACCTGCTGTTCCATGTACACTCTAGCAAAGAAATGTGTTTTGCGGGTGAGAGGCAAGGGGTGAAGCTGTTCAACACAGTGCGCTAAGTTAAGGAGAAACCAAGCTAAGAGGAATAAGGCAGTATTCATTGACTAAAAATTGCTAGGTGTGTCATTTAGTGGTCACCACAGCAGGAACTTTCATTGCCAGACTCTGAACTTCATCTGAGCCATCTTCTGTGTGGGTGTCACCACATTCGTGACTATCAGATCTCGTTTGTCTAATTGCGTCACACCTCTGCCCCTATCCCGGGGCAAGGAAGGCATTCAAGACATGTACAGTTCACTTCTTTCACTAGGACTGAAGAGATTTTGATTGGTCTTAACAATATCGAAATATTCAAAGTGTAAAGCGGCCTTGTATTTTCTCCAGCAACTCAATGAGTGATGTTTGTTTTGCCGTTGCGAGTTTTTTGAAGTGCACTTTAGCAAAGAGAAGGAGCATGCTGTTTTAATATCTGTGCATTTTAACATTTTCTGTTAATATCGTATTTGTATCGCTGCTTAAATATTTATTGCTCTGCAAACTCCTTTATATGACTGATTTTAATATCTAATACTATTGAAAATATTTGCTGCTATTTAAGGATTTGATTTCTTCGTTTTGCACCGTCACTTTAGTTATGAGCAAATTACTGTTTTTTGCCTGCGGTCGTACTTATTTTAAAGGAAAGATGTGATTGTACGTTTTTTAGATGAGTCTGATTTTAATGATGTTTGTGTAGTATCCTGGTCTGGTATGGTTTAAGATGTGCCAGTGGAATGCTGACAGTATGATGCTAGATGGAATGTTGGGAGTGGGAATGGACAGTTGGAGAAGGGCTGAGCACCTGGAAGGCTGCTCCTGGTGGGGCTAATGACTGGCTTAACTCTGGCTTATTTACATCTAACCTACATCTTGTAATCAACCTCAATAAATCTACATGAAACTACTTTCTGGATCCTGGCTTGATTACTACAGTTTGTTATTATGTGTATCTTTTATGACTTGTCTTCGGATGAACGAATAAAGAAAGAATTGAATTGATTGCTTTATTGTCTTTAAGTTTTATGGAATCAGTTTTCTCAAATAAACTTTTACTACTACCACTTCTCTCAGTGGAAACCTTGGCTATACAGTGTGATTTAAGGCTGAGAAGAGTTCATGACACGCATCCTCTCGGTTGTGAAACGCATGCCCGTATGTCTCCTAAGAGGAGAGGCTGAGAGTGGTTGGGCTGAAGAGGCTGTATGGCCGATCCATCTCCTGGCACGGTGAGAAACATCTGTCTTTACTTAAATTACTTAAATGAACCTGCTTTACAGAATATCTTCCTATGTGCTCCTGTATTGGAGCTCCCCTTCAAAAGACTCAGGAATAAATTGAGGACCAGACATCCTTTGGCACAGTGCCTGATGCCAGCAGCCGCATTGAGGGGACATAACTGGCTTCTGTTGGGCTTCGCATGTGTGATGTAGAAGTTATATTGAAGCAACATTGCGCGGTTTCTTATGTTTGTAGTGTGGGCTGGCTAGAGTGTCCAGCTAGGATTGAAGTGACTAATAAAAGGGGTTAAGAAATGGACTACTTTTCGTTTTCGGAGTATACACATGCCATGTAGCGGCCTGGCACATTTCCTTGCCACTCTTTAACCCCTTCTGTGCCACGCCCTTTCCCCCTCCTGTGCCGGGTGTTTTATTAGTGGGAGGGGTTCATGACGAGATAGTCTCGTCATGGGCACAGCGCGACCGTGCTCCATGACGAGACTATCTCGTCATGGGCACTGAAGAGGTTAACGGTAGTCAGTGGGCAGTGGTCCATCACTCGCCTGAAGCCACAGCCCATGGGCCTGTCAGGGGCCTGCTCTTGGCTACTAGACTGAAGCAGGAGACGAAGGAGTGACCTCTCTTGCACATGGGCCCTACTGGCGGCTAGTTTCAGAAGATGACTCTCCCTCCCCCAAGAGTCTAGCCCGAGCTGAATCTTTTTCACTGATTGCACCAGGGCAACATTCTTATTAAAGGATTGGAAATACTCAAAGATTACTTTAGAAATGAGGGTGAGGGGTAGAGGGGGGATACATGCTAAAGTTCAGAAACCTACTTTTAGCCTTCCATAGACCTCCAGGCCCCAAGAGCATCTGGGTATCATCTTACTTGCCAAAGAGTCTCTGAGGCTCCAAACAGGTGAGTCCGAAGGCCCGTAATACCCTTCCATCTCTAAATCTTTGCATTGCTATAGTTGCCTGAAACAACTACTAGATTACACGTATTACATTGGCAATGATCCTGGCACTTTCTGGTATTAGGCACATGACCTCAAGCTCCCGAAATCCCCTACACACGCCTGAATTCAGTATGCTTACGGTATGTTATAGAGGCGGAAAAATGACAGCGATGTATTCATGGACGTCATTTAGTGGTCGCCAGGTGTCGCTGCTGCGACCACTGGCATGCCCCTTGTGACCCCTGATACTGCCTTTGCGACCCCTAGTGTCAGCAGTGGAAAAATCTGTGCCAGGAACAGAAGCAGCTCCTTAAGGGCGTTGGGGGGGGGGGGGGGCTGCACTCTTCTTAATTGTTGGCAATTTTTTCTTGTACTAGTAGTAAATAATATTACATTATTCCCTATTGGTTTAATTAATACATGGAGGACAAATAGCTGGAATATGACTTTCCGTGGCAACTGAGGTAAGAAAAAATAAATGCCTTTAAATATATGTATGTTGTGTACGTGCTTGCAATATGGATTGTGTTTTTGAAAGAGAGAGAATGTGTGTGTGTGTGTAGGCAGAGTGTGTGTGATGTGTGAGGGTGTGTATGTGTGAGTGAAAGTGAAGGTCAAAGGGCATGTGAATTCACTTCGGCTGCCTCTGGCAATTTGGAATTTGGTGAATGGGCGTTCATGCAGGTATTGCCCACAAGCCAATGAAAGACATGGGTATTTCATTCGATAGGAGCCCGCATCCGGGCCCGTGATGTGCCCCTGGTGCAAGGCCCTACTTGGAAATTGCACATTGTTGCAGTTCCCTGCGAGAGCCTTTAAAGGCCAGCGTTCACTGCTGTAGTAAGGATTAGCTTCTCAGACTGCAATGCTTTTTTGGGGGGGGTTGGGGGGAGGAGGTGGACCGTACGCCTCAGATCCTGCGACCCTCTGACGGCGTCTTTGATGCATGTTTTTTGATCGAACCAAAGAGAGCGTCGTTTTCTGGTTGGAAATATCTTTGTGAAATCTGACATTGGGATAATTTGCCGCCAGTGGACCAGAAATATGTCTTGGCTCTAAATGCGACCTGACAAATCTGTCACAAAAGATATATTTAACAACCTCGTGATCGGAGTGTTCAAGACTTAGTCAAAAGCAATAATGCTTAATCGCTCGGTTTCAGAGCGGCGCGGGGTCCAGGCGCGGGCGCGCGCGCGCGAGAGCGTGACTCCGCGGCTGCCACGTAACACAAGGCTTGTCGCTCTCTCGCGGCGCTGGTGGTGCTGCCAGCCGCGCGCGCAGTGTGCTTCGAGTGCGGGTTGGTGTTGCCGTGTATTGTGTATGCTGCAGTAGGAATTATCAACAGGCGCGAGGAGTCGATAAGCCTTATTTCCACAGCAATATTTCTCCACTGGTTGTGATTTCCTCAGAGCATATGACAGCTGTAAACACGTCAGGTTCTGGACATTTGTTTAGCACACTGCTGTCATTGGTTTAGCCTCAGAGCTGACAGCGTGCTACAGTGTGCTGTCAACCATAAACTTAGAATTCCAATTGATGCCTGCAGTTTCGTACAGTCTTCATAATTACCGTCGTACATTGATGTCAATGGTTTGTGTGATATAAATGCCCCACATACGTCACAAATATAGAAGTCAATTTGACATCAACACCAGGTATGTAGTGTGGTTGATTCTGACTCCTTAAAAAGCATAATTTACGGCTGTCTATGCAACCTTATAGTAATTGCCCCATGCACCACTCGTGATTTCAGATGACCTAAAGATGAGATACAGTGTGGTAACATATGTCCTATCACCATTTGTATCACCTGTAGCAGTGCACGCTGTAAACAAGGTAACCACCTAATGCTCACTCCCTTCAGCTGTGCTCCGTATGAGGAGTTGACAGGCGTGTTCTAAGCCGCTGGTCATCGGGATTGTCGCAGACAAGGGCCCTCAACACTCCTGGTGCTAGAACCACTCCACTGCCCTCTGGGGGTCAGTTGACATCAGTGCGGTACTGTATTGCTAGGCTTTGTCTCCCCAGGCACAATTGGCTGCTGCGAGTGGTCACGCTGTGCTTGTCACAAGACAAGGCCAAGGTCTTCCCACAGGATCCCAGCCTTGGTGACCCTTACTAGGCCTAGGGGAGTGACTAAAGTTTCTCTAGCTGATAAGGCCATTTTCAGTGAGGCAACTGGTTATTCTACAATGCGTGCTATAAAAATGGCTCCACTTACTCACTTTCTTTCCTGTGAATTGGGGGGGGGGTGGAGGGAAGAAGAGGCTAGGGTTTGCTTTGCCATTGGTGGGTTGTGTAGCCCTCTTGCACCCCAAACTCAGAGTGGCCAGCATGGAGCCAGTGGTTGCGTAAAATGTTAGCACCTAATTTTTTCACTGCGCACACTGCACCAGGTGGAGTACAGTGAGCTTTATGGATTCAGTGTTTTCCTTCCACGAAATATCACCTCAGAGCAAGAGAGCATTTGATGGGTATGAATTAACAGTGCGCTGCAGGCAGAGGGCATCGCCACAACAAGCAGTGTGCCCGTCCCTACACCAGTGTGCCAGAGAGGGATCTTTACCAGCGGCAAAGACAGAAGGAAACTAAGCATATGGTCCACAAAGTAAGGGGGAAGGTGTAGAGAGATTAAAAGATTGGAAAACTGCTGATTGAGTAGAAGCCAGAAAGGGAAAGAAGAAATGGGGATACATAGAAACCGAGGATATCTAGTAGTTGGGTAATGTTTCCCTTGAGTGAGGTTGCACAGGAAGGGGGCACAGATCACCGCTATTTTAGAAACAGGAAACTGATAAAGCCACAAATGATGTGAATACATTTAGTGATTCTCTTGGGACAACACATTTGGAGCCGTAAAACTATTTGCCAGAAATTAGAAAAAAGCTTACTGCCTAAACATATCAGTAGCGATCAACCCTGATAAGATTCGGCCACTACCAAACTAAACCAATCAGTGCCCAAGATAAGCAAGCTGGTGGATGGTGTCTTGAGAGTATGGCCAATGCAAGAAATAGGATTATTAATTGGGATGGGTGACTAGCCACCTCAAGGAATAATCATAACCCTTGTCCAGGTGACCCCTTAAAGTCAGTAAATTAATCTGAGGTCAAACCCCTGGTAGGTATGGTCCTGAGCATACAGGTTTAACTTAGGGCAATGTGTAAACTATTTATGCAGTTACAAAACGGTAATAAAGTCAAAATGTGTCATACAAAATCCTGAACCAAATTAGAAAAATAGAGTAACATTTAATAATGTAACAAAATTACAAAAATCTGATAATGAGAACCGGAGATATTGTTTTTTAAAGTTTTATGTAGGTATGGTGCCAAGAAGCGCAAAGTGTGAATGATAGTCAGTGCTCACAGTAGGCTAGAACACAGTCGCAATTTGGTTCATCCTGGTCAAAGAGTTTCCCTTCTGACTTAACCCTTTAAGATCCAATCCAATGCAGGAGTAAATCTCTAAAAGCCCCCGAGGATTTCGGGGGAGGAACTTAGAAACGCACAGGGTGCCAGGCAAAGGACAATGAGTATGGTGAAGTCCAGGTCTAGCTGCCACTGGGCAGCTGGGTAGTTGAGGAAAAAGGCCTCTTATAGCTGGTTGTGTCACAGGAGGTCAGTCGTAGTTCCCTTGGAGTCTGCTTCTTTGACCTATATAAAAGAGAGAGCAGCCCCAGTTCCTTTAGTCAGTACTCTTCTCAGGTCACAGGCAGCAAGTCCAAGTCTGTTCTTCCTCATGTCCACTTTTATGCCTGGCCTGAGCCAGTGAGAATGACTCCTGGGCATTGCCCTAACCAAAGGGGGTAAAAGTTGCTGAGGCCAACCCCACCCACTTTGGGTATTTTCAAGATGGCAGTAATTTTCTGCCACATTATACTTGGACTCCGAGGGCCTGGGTGTTTGTGCGGTAGTGTACTGTTGTAACCCTAGTGTCCTCCCACATCTACATCCATTTTGGGCCAGTCATTTTACCCCCAATAAACTCAGATACAGAATCATGCTAGAACAAAGCAGAGTCTTCCAGCAACCAGACAGTAGATAGTAAGAATTGTTTTGGTACCCCACTTTCTTTCTTTTCTATTGAACGCCCAGTGTTCTATGAATCCCCAGTAGATCTGTCAAGCAGGATGTGACATTCAAGCTGGATTTGACACTGGAATGTCAAGAAGGATGTTTACAGCCCTACACAACATGGTAAATCCTTAAGTTGTCTCAAATGGGTTTTAATAAAAAAAACTGGTCAAATGATCTCAGACATCAATCTCTACTCATCAACCTCTCTCAACTTCTTCCTCAGTCTAATCATAGCTTTCTTAGAACCTCCGGTACAGAACATTCTTTACAGAGTAAGAATAACACAGTGCGGTTCAGAGAGGTCATCTCTGCTCTTTCCGGTTAGCCTATTGTTTGCTCCTGAGAGGCATTTCACACCTATTCGAATGCTAATTACCGACTGCCAGAAGTGGGAGAGCAAATGCAAATGGGTGTCCAGAGATTTTATGCAAGGAAATGTATCTTTCTAAAAGTACCTTTTCTGTAATATTTATAAAAAATCTGACATTGAATTGGATTTTTGATAACGATTAAAAATATTTGTTTAATTATTTTTCTAGCTCTTTACTAACCAGAATTAATATTGATTGTAATAATGTAGCCCAGTGTTTTCCTATGAAATGACCAGCCTTTCTACATTCAAAGTAACGGTTGGGGCTTTTTCACTGTTATGACATGTTTACATGAAATTCCCACATGTCGTACTTTTAAAATCTATGCATCCTCCCTCCTGGGTTCTAAACCTTACATAGGGGTGACTTATAAACATTTAAAAGGAAGATTTTGACCAAAATGGGTTATTTTCTGAGGTCAAAGTTACAGTTAAGAAACTGCAACAGCCAGGCTACAAATGGTAGGCCTGCAGTCTTGTGTGCACTGTAGTGGATGGCACAGTGGGTGCCGCAGTCCACTAGTGACATTTAGTTACAGGCCGTGGGTACCCTGTGTACCATATACTAGGGACTTATAGAGATACATTAAAGAAACAATTTGGGGAAATTCAAGTTGACCATGTTGAAAGGGAGAGCACAGCCACTTTGTTAGTGGTTAGCAGGGTTTAGAGTTCACAGAGTTGTACTTCCAGCAAGAATATAGGGCCCATCAAAAGGTGAAAAATGTGGAATAACCCTGCAAAAAGGGGCACATTTCCTGCACAGCACCCCCCTCTGCATAGCTCCCTCTTCTCTCAGCCAAGAGCTAGGGTAGACTTATCCATACCTTGATGGTGTTCCCTGCTCAGGTGATAAAACAAGGACTATTTGCCTGGCATTTGTTTGTTATATGCTCCACTGAACAAATCTGTACCCCCCTATCAACATTCTCCAGAGCCACTTAACCAGTCCATGGGGCATCCTTCTCCTCATCTGCAGTGCTCATCTGTGAAGCTCCCAACCTTAGCTTGCTCACAGATGCATCTCATTCTGCAGATAGTATCACCAACAAGGTGACATGCCAGTCCTACTCCCCGGGTCAATTTATGTCCTCACACCAGGGAAAGTTCTGTCCACAAGGCAAATAACCAATAGATGCCACTGACAACAGCCAGTGTCAGGTGCCAGGCCCCAGGCCATCCACTGCTAGGTGGAGGCTCCAATGTGGGGCCTTCGGCAGACCTCCCTCCCAGCTGTGGGGTTGGGATGGAGTCTCCCACTTGCTTTTAAGGTCTCTTTGGCTACTTAGGTTTGTCAGAATTGGGGACTACTGCCTAAGGTGATAGACACCCTCCTTCCCCTCTTAAGTCTGCCACCTATGGGGTGGTATCAGGTCTCTTGAGACTGGCCTTTCAGTTCAGGGTCCATACCCTGAAAGTGGGCAAGTGCCTGGTATTTCAGGACTCTCAGGAGGAGAACCACAGCCCTCTTAAGGGTGACACACACAGTGTAATGTAGGGTCTGCCTTGGGCAGGTCTCCTATCATCTGTCTCTGACAGCACAGGTAGATCCTCCAGGTTACAAGTGTCCTCACCAGGGTCAGACTCTGGGTACTCTTCTCTCAGAGCAGGTAAGTCCTGACCCATTGGCTTCTATCCCCTTCCCCCATACTCTTCATCTGGGCCTCAGTTACCTCTGTTTGGGAGTATTATCCCCAAAAATCGGTGTTTTTGGGGGAGTCCTAGGCAACCACCCCATCCAGGTATTTTTCAATGGTTGATGTTTATAGCCAATGAAGTAGTCAATGGGTATTTGGGGGTTGATGATGACTCTCCTCCGAGCCTGTAAGGCTTTCTAAGGATACCAGGACCGTAGGGCAGAAGAAGTCCTGTCCAGGGGCCAGTGTTACCCTGTGTATCTATCCTAGCAGATACTGTTCTGGGGAAACCTGCCTACCTACCACCATAGTCTGGCTGGAACAGGTACCTTGCAGAGCAGTGATGGGGCCCCATTCAAGGTGACCGCCTGGATATGACAACGCCCACCCTCAGGAACAGCTTACTTTCTGTGTCCCCTTCCCAACTGAGGGACTCTGGCATACTCTACCCTCTCCTTCTAGGGATAAACTCCGCCTAAGGCCACACTAGCCATCTCTGTGGAGTGCCCACCTGTGAGTGGTTGCCTGGGCTAGGTAGGGTCCCTCCATTTATGCCCTGATTGGAGACAGTCATGACACGTGGGCAGATAAAAGGGAGCCCGGGGTTTCCACCCATCATAACTTCCTCCTTGTGCTTTGAATGGCGATGGCTATCCTTTCCCTTCAAATTCTTTTAGGACTCTTTGTGGAACTTCTCTGTTTTATCCTGGCCACCCTCTCTCTCTGCTGAGTGGAACCTGAACCACCCTTCATGGGGTCACTCCCAGATAACTTTTTAGATACTCTGCTGCTGAGCCAGAAGTCAACCTCTTCTGCAAGTTCTCTGGCGATCGTAGGTTTGGTATCTGCTATGTGCTGGTGCAATTCTGTAAATCAGTTACTTAGAATGTGCTCCTTCATAAACAAAGTGTACAGCCCATTGTAAACCTTCACTTTGCTTTCCTTCACCCATCCATCCAGTACCTTACCAGAAGAATCCACAAAATCGACCCATGGCTATTGTCGGCTTCTGGCTATCCCTTACATTCAGGCAATATTTCTCTGTGGCTAAACCAAACTTCTTAATATGGGATTCCTTCTTGGAGGTCATGTCTCATCTGGTTGACGTCCTCTAAGGACAATACATATGCATCTACAGACCAGCCCCCAGTCCTCCTCTGGTACCCTATGTATAAGCAGAGCCACCACGTATGCTGCAGGCCACTTATCTATGTCATACCCCACCACTAAGGCTTTGGGAATGTTGTCTATTTTACCTCTTTAGGGCACTTCACTGTCACTACCCCCATCATCACTGGACCCAGAAGAGAGCTTGTCCTCCAGGTCCAGCTCTCTCTGGCTTCTTTCATGGGCCAGCACTCATTTATTTTCTTCCAGAGCCAACTTTTTCTTGTCCAAGACCAGGGTTGTGGTTGATTCCACCTTCTTTTCCTCCAGGGCCGTCTTTGCTGCAGACTTATTCTAGGGCAGAGACTTCTCTGCTGTAGCCTTCTTTTCCTCAAAACCTAGGTTAGCCAGTTTCAGCTTCAACTCCTTCTCTGCCGGCCTGTCCTCCAGCTCTGATTGGGTCAAGCTGCGAGAGAGTGCACTGCTCCCTGTTCTGGACTCTGCAGGTGATCTAGCCCCTGTGGCCTCATCCTCCTCTGGAGCTTCGTCAGGGATGTTTCCTTTCTCCACCTCCTCTTCTTCCTCACCCACTTGTTCCTGTGGGTTGGACTGCAGCATACGTGCTTCCTCCCATGCTCTGAGGGCAATCTGGTAGGCCTTCTCCATGGACTTTGCTCAGCTTTAGTGCTCTGTCCTTTAACGTCTCCCGCAGCTGTGCCATACAGAAGCTCCCCATGCTGAGCTGATCCTTTTCTATTCTTTCAAAAATCACAGATGCAAAAATTTGAGTGAAGGAGTGAACTTAAAAAAGAAATGGCCAATAAAAAATAAAAAAGGTACTATAAAAAAATCACAAAGAACATTCTTACTGTCAGTTTAAAATGTGATTTTTAAATTATAACTTAAATCACTGAGAGGTACTGAAAAACTCAAGTCCTGGATCCACTGCTGAACACCAATATAAGAAACTGGATTATTAAATAGGGAGGGTGTCTACCCATCTCAAGGAATAATCACAACCCTTGTCAGTGAGAAGAACCCTTAAAGTCACTAAATTAACTTGAGCTCAACTCTCTGGCAACTATGGCAGACAGCAGGCAAGCTTTTTACAGCCCATATATCTATCATACTGAGTCTAGCAATGCTCTGTAGTTTATTCAAGCAGCACAGCTGATTGTATTCACAAATATTTAAAGTATATACTCTTTATAGCCTTTCGGACAGTGAAAATTATCAAGAAAGCCAATATCCCTTTTTCACGCATGACTGCACTGCAGAGTATGGCCACTGGGTGGCAGTATTGACCAATAAATAAAAGCAGTAGTTTGTTGGATTAAGCAATCTGACCATCATCTCACGCTGAACTGAAATTATCCTTTTCGGTGCTCATGACGGAACGGTTCCGTCATGAGCGTCGGTTGAGCTGTGCTCATGACGGAACCGTTCCGTCATGACCACGCCCGCGCAAGAAACGGTCAGCGCTGAGCGGGAATCGGCGCCGCATGGAAGAGGTTATATAAATCTGAGCAACACAACACTAATGTACGCGAGCTGTACAAATAAATGTGTTTAAGGTTTAGCTAAATGGACATTTTTCTACAATAGAGTAGGTGATTGTTTGGTATCAAAAGGAGATGTGTTGTGGTTCGGGATTAAGTAGTGAAGCCCAGAAACAAGAGACTGGGGACCTCATTTATGGGGATTTGACGTAGGGCAGTGCAGCAAGTCAGCATGCTGCGCTGCCCTGCGCCAAAGTGAAAGGGCAGGAATGTACCGTGTTTATGCAATCTGGTGCATTTCTGCCCCAGCCCCCTGCACTGGCACTGTTTCGGCAGCCTAGTGCCAGCACAAGAGGTGCCTGTGTTGCGGGCAGGATTGGTTTTTTTTGCAAAAAAGGACCTTACTGCACAGAAACAATCCTAAGAGGCGTTTTCCTCTTTCTATGTGTGCTGCATAATGCAGCACACATAGAGGAAAAAACAAGGAGAAATAACAGTATTTCTCCTCATTACGCCTCACCCCTGGAGGTGTAATGTTTTGGCACTTCCCCAGGTTTACATGCTGTCGGAAATCTAGGGAAATGTTCAAATCCATGGGTGTTGCGTGGGAAAACCCACCACAGTGCCAATGGAACGCCTCCCAAGCGCACAATAAGGCAACGCAGTGATTTGCGCTGCCTTCCCTTACTTCATGTCTATGAGACCACTCAAAGCCACGCATAATGGTTTTGCATGGATATGATTTCGTAATTTGCGCGGCTGGAGCGTCACAAAAAGTGACTCGTAAATATGCCCCTAGCGTTGTCATTCTGGATTCCATTCCAGACCTTAGGTAGAGGTCCTGGGCAATTTTGGCTCAAAAGTTTACAGCAAACGACACCTTAGTCATCTTTCGCATGGTACCAGAAATTAATATAACAATTCTGTCTTAAAGTAGGTTAATGGCGCTGCTGTTTGCCTACACTCTCCATTGTCAACACCATTGTCCATTAACAAACACAGTAGTGATAGCGAAAATTATACAAGTCCATTCTATGTGCAACCTATCAGAGATATGTGATATGTGTTTCATTACCACGAACACGCGTTCTGCTCACAATAAGGATAGAGAGGATAGTGTTCTCTCTTCAGCTTGTCATTAACATAATCTGCCATGTATTGGCGGTCTCCGCCTTTTATCCATATAAAGGTGTGCTTTTTATTCTTGTATGTTTTTATTTTTGTAATGCGGGTGTTAGAAATTTATCACCTGAAGATGTACTTCTGCTTGCCAGTGGGTCACACAGAGGCTGCGCACGTGG
The DNA here is from genome assembly GCF_964204655.1 of Triturus cristatus. Lineage (NCBI taxonomy): Eukaryota > Metazoa > Chordata > Amphibia > Caudata > Salamandridae > Triturus > Triturus cristatus. The sequence continues at coordinate 812,108,703 of NC_140585.1, read as the reverse complement.
CGTTCAGCTTCCTACTAAATTTTAGGAAGTTGTCCTGAATTTGACTTGGACACCAAGCCATCCGAAGTCAATCACCTTACCTTCAGCTATCTTCTTGCAGCATTCTGCTGTAAGCCTTGTATTCAGGACGCAGACAGACTTAGGGGGACCGACCTCAGCTGGTGGTCGGCCATATAGCATAACGTTTTCTCCAGACATCGGCTCAACATCCTGTGATTATGGGCAAATCACTTAATCTATCCGTAAAGGAATGTGTCTGTAACTGGTGCTCATGAAAAGCGCCGGTTCTAATGATTAAGTGCCGGTGCTGAGCACCAGAAACCACCGGCTCAAATTAAGCACCGGGTGGGGGCCTTTCCAAAGCCTCGAAGTCTGTTGGAACTGATGCGGACCTTCACTGGGGAAGTAGTAGGGTTTTGTGCTAAGGGGTGTTTTATTCTCATGATTTTAACTTAGGTATTGGTCCGAGCCTACATTTGACAGTCTTTTCTGGTGTGAATTGAAGCTAACCTTCTAAGATTCCCAGGTGGCTGTTGCTGCAGGGCGTGCTAAAGCTGGCCCTGTATGGAGTGTGATGCGTTGCTGGAGTCAGCCATTGAAATGTGCCTTCTTATTGAGGGGAAGCTTCCGGGTCTTTATGTTGAATCCTGTTAGCAATCGGGAAAGTAAATAAAAGCAATAAAACGAGTCAAAAATATGTCAACAGATTTGCAGGATTTTAGACCATTTTTTATTTTAAAAAAGTGTCTCTACTCATTTTCATTGTGTAAGCATTTGAACTGGGGGTGCGTTCACGGTCATAACTAGGCCTGGGCAAAAATTTCGTTCCGTTCGCGGAAATTGCGATAATTTGACATTTTTGCGTTCCGCGGAGAGCGCGAAAATGTCAAAAATTCCGGTTTCCGCAGCTTGGCGATAATTTGTTTCTTGCTCGCGCTGTAAAATAATACATTCTCGCGCGCGCGCGATCGCCATACCTGAATCCCTGCGTTCGCCGACAAGTTTTCTTGATCCGGTCGCGTTCTCCATGAGATGTTGTATTGTTTTTAGCCATTTGCGCTGTCTCGCGACAGTTCGCGCCGGCAGTGACGTCATGCGTCGCGCGATCACGTCTTTCTTCTCGCGATCATGCACCGCGAGAACAACTCAAAACAAGATGGCCGCGCCCGCAAGCAACCACATGGGTAAGTTGGCGACCCGCAACCATGCAGAAAATCTCGCGAACATGCCGGAAAAAAACTTCCGCATCTTCGCGATATTTCTGCTTGTTTGCGATAATTTTAAACATTCTCGCGATAATTTGCGAAGGTTAATTCCGCAAATTCCGCCCACCCCTAGTCATAACCATAGTGCTCAGTAAACAACTGCCGCTGCTGCATCACGTGGAAGTGTGCGTGATGACATCACCAGTCCCACGGCCTCACCGATAGCTGGTGACCCGTTGCCTTTGAGGCGATATGTGCGGTGAGCTCTCCTGTCTTCCTCTGCTCCGATGCAAAGATTCCAGCTCTGAGCCGCCTGTGCTCAGGCGACTGGGATATGCAATCTCCATGACACAGAACTGGTGACATATTTTTAAAAGGAGATTAAATATGACGTCAAGGCGGAGACCCTGAAGATGAGTATTAGTAGTTGTGAGCTCGGATGAACCCCACCGGCGAATCACACTCCAAAGTGCGACACTTAGGAAACGAGGGTTTTGACCCCTCTCATCACTCTGCGGAGTTTAGTTCAAAAACATTGCTTTTTCTTCAGTTTGTCATTTTATAAAGCGCTGATTGTCATCTTATGATAAAGTCGGAGGCTGAGTTTACCGATAGCTAAGCAACATAGGCATACATTTATGTGTAGCACAGTAGAGGTGATTACTCGGTCATTATAAGTCCAGCCGGGGTGTGGATGAGTGACTTACTCAACATTCATGCATCGTAGACGCGGGAGCATGGCTGCCAAGTTCTCCAGGTTCCTGCGTGTTTTGCTGCTCCACTCCAGTTTTTCCTATGAATTCTAGGACTCGTAGTACTGTTTTCTAATGTAAGAATCACGTCCACAAGTCCAAGAACTCGAAGCAAAAACCTGGACTGGAGCCACACACCATACATGGACCTGGGAAACTTGGTGGGGCTGCAGGCGCGTCCCAGGCTGGGCTTCAAGAGCCCATTCTGAGGCGAGTGCTCATTCAGAGGTAGCCCGGGTCAGCTCTGAGGTGGGGGTCCAGCACTACCGGGGGTCACACACTTTTCTCTATGGTTTAAAGACATCCTAGTTCTTCTTGATGTACTCCATGTAGTTTTGTCTCTTAGTAAAAGAAAAGCAAGTATGTGTCTATTTATATAAAACAAATCTCCTATGGTTTTTCTCTTTTTCATAGTAGGTCACTTGACATTGCGCGTCTTGCTCCATTGACTTTTTGTCGCAATAGAAGCTTCTTAGGCAACATGGTGGCCAGTTTTAGGTGGTTCACCTCCGCAGCGACCAATATGGCCTTAATATAGTGCCAACCACTCCTGGAGAGATTTGAAATCTTATGACAAAGCGGTTCAATAAGTACAGTCTTGCAGATGAAAGCTGCACTGCTTAAGATATGGATTCGTGAAAATGTTTTGAATGTTTTCAGCAATATCAAAACAAGTTTTCGACTCTATCAACTCTTCTGTTAAACTCAGTACATCTTAAAGTTTGTTGTATAGTGATTTTTCAACAAAGTTGTAACCATTATTTGCCACAATTGAGGCATTACTGCTTACCTCAGCAATGCCATAGGTATGTTTTAAAGCCAGTAACCGGTGCAATACAATTAGTAATGTATTGGTTCACTGAAGCTCTGCAATAAATGGAGAGGCAAAGGCAGTGGAAAGCAAGGCCCTAATATGGGGAATTTCTTACCTACTTTTTCTTAGTCTGCCTTGTCCTCGTCTTCTAGGCCTGATGCGTTTCAGACGGTGCCATCTTTGTAGATGAGTGACTGGTGCCTCTACACCCTGTGCCCAGCTCAGGGGGTGACGTGTGCTCTTGACAAGAGGGGAGGACAGAGCAGAGAAGCCGGTGTGATTGGTGAGACAACAGCAGCATACAGAGCGCTTTGTGTGCTCAGCAATTTTCAGGGGATACTACCTGCAGGATACCTCTGATGGTTAATGTACCTGCTGGGGAGAGCTGTGTCTTGTCACAGTTTTGACTCCTTATGAAGTAACAGAGGTTTAATGTGCCGGCTATAAAGCATGTGTAACATGTAGATCACGGATTTGTATGTAATGCAAAGAGCTCAGTAGGTTAGTGCGTTGTCACATAAATCCTTTTCTTACTTGTAATTTATAAGTTTCAGTCCTTCTAGGATAGCGCAGTGAGCTAAGAACCTATATCAATTTTTCTCAATGTTTAATTATTTCAAAGATGCTCAAATTATTTTTTAGGCAGTTGTAATGTACTATTCTTGTACACAACTCCATCCACTGTGTAACTTTTTAAATCCTGAATTTGTGTTTCTTCACACTAAGCGCCCCTAACACAATGCCTACCAGTATGGATGACATGTGACTCCAACATCTTGTAGTCCTTGTTGTCTTATTTAACATTTCCTATACACTGATTTACAACTTTTCCAAATTATTGTATCTGTCTAATATGTGTGTGATATGAAGTGTTCTGACAGCCTATATTGGGATGAGTAGTTTCTAAATCAATATATATGAATGATTGTTTCTAATGAAAATGAGACACAATCTAGTGATATAACCGAATTTGCCAAAGTAAAAAGAGAATACACTTTATAAAATGTTTCTTTATCTTATTTTAACATGACATTTCTTACATGATTTATATGCCAATCATTTGGACTGGCTCGGCTCGTGTACGGGCTCTTCGAGCCAGAACTGACCCTTGGCTCGGCTTTTTTTTGTTTATTCGTTGGCTCGCCCACCGCTAGCACCGCTGCGAGTTGTAGTAATGCCGGTAGCTAGTGGAATTCCTTAAGACGATAAAGACTGTTGCACAAGCACAATCACCAACGGAAATGCCGGCCCTGGCTAGAGATGTATCTCGATTAGTGCTTAGAAGTATTGCGTCGCGGCAGCCGACTGAGCGAAAGGAACCGCCGGAGTCCTACAGTATTCGTCTCTGGAGAGCGCTGTTGTGTTGCAGGCTGGCTGCATGCGCGCGTTTAGTACTTTGTGTTTATAAGGCGGTTTGTATTAGCCGCAGCTTTCTGTCGCGATTCTGTCTATAGCCGGTAGATGGCGCAACAACTTTGCGGTAGAAAAATGAAACGACATAACGCCTGCATTTCCTTGCTAATAAGAGTGCTATTGAACCTGACTGTTACAAAACAGGGAAAACGCAACACATGTCTAGCATTGCAGTTCTGAGGGTGCATGCGGCAGATCGAGGAATAGTACAGTGTCCAGGCGCGGAGGAGTAAACGTCCCATTTAATAGCACCGACCGGGCTTCCCAGCAGAGAAATGGCTGGCACTCTTTCTTTTGCAAATTAAAGCCTTTGCATGTACATAAGGCTGAGTTATCAGCATAGTGGTCTCTTCCTGCCACAGTGACATGACACCCTCGGGACAACACCTTATAAATGTACATCCTTTGAATGGGGGGTACCAGCTTGTCAATTGAACCCCTGGCCCTGTCCTTGCCAGCACTCGTCTCGGGGTCATGAAGTCAGTGGCGGCTGGACAGCAGGGTCACTGGCCTCCGAGTCCTGTCCACCCTCTGCTCTTCCCTTGGATCACGAAAAGCAAATACAAAGCTATCGAGGGGTTAAGAGCGGGACAGTGGGTCAACTCTGTGATGTCATGAGGGAGTCAAAGGTTAGGCAATGGCACTTCCTTTACCCCTGGCCAGTTGTAACGCGACATCCAACTAAATGACACAGGAAGTTGCAAGAAAAGAGGTAGAAAGAGAAAACAAAGGCCAATACAGGCCGGAAGCTAAAGGATGTGCAAAGATGTTTTACCAACTACCTTTTGTCTTTTCCTTGGAATTTTCCCTGCCCGTTTTGTCTGCTCATAAAGAGGCAGCTGTCAACTGTCCCAGTTGCTGACTAGTGGAAAAGTGGCCTTTCATAAACGCCCTCTTGCCACGGGCGGAGTAGAGCAAAAATAGGCCCAGGTGGCAAACGAAATTGGGCATATGTGTGGTTCGTGACCTTCGTACACAGTGTGGCCTCGGGCGGTATAGAAGGTCCAAAGAGGGTGCTCAGCGCTGCCAAAGGGGCACACAGAATGACCGAGGATGGGCAGAGCGTGGCTGAATGCTGCACGCCTGAGGTGCATGTGGTGTAGTGTGTGTATCACATTCCATAAACATACATGGACGAGTGCTGTCTATTTAAACTTTCCCAAGTATATGTAACCTTTACAGCAAGTATACCTTAAATGAGTAGCGCAGCAAGTTACTTATTTCACATCTATATATATATAACCCACCAGAACGAGTTACATTAGGATTCTTCCATTTGGCAAGGTGAACACAAATATATAGTTTTTTACTTGTGAATGTAACTCCGCCGACCAGCTACCAACACCGTGTGTAGGAGATGGTCAACCTACCAGCTCCATAGTAGGCAAATGACCTGTGCCCATTTCCGCGTCCCCCCACCTTTCACCCGAGTCTGCCTCCCACAAGCCCTCAAGCTTTCTAGAGCTTCAAAGAGGGCTCTCAGCTCTGACATGACAGTGATAGTCCTGCCTAAACTTACATAAAATACTTTAGTCTAAAGAAGTGATTCTTAACCTTTTGAGTACTGTGGACACCCACTTAATCATTACTAAAACCTTGGGACCCCATTGAATCATTATTGGAATCTGGGGACCCCCCCGACTGAGTCATTACTAGAAGCCAGTTACCCATGATATACTGATCAAGAGGCTATCAGATTTAGGGATAAGAGGCACCGCCCTCAAACTGTTTAATCATTTCTGTCCAATAGGGTGCAATCAGTACAGACGTGCGCTTTTTCATCCCGGCTATTCACGCGCCCTTGTGGGGTGCCACAGGCTCTTCTTTGAACCCTGCATGGTACAACCTTTATGTTACCCCATGCGAAAATTATCAGGCAGTTTAGTTTCTCAGTTGTCTCTTACGCGGATGATACCCAGTTAGATGTGTCAATCTCTAGTGGCATGGAAAAGACTGCAGATCAATTCAACCGCTGTATGACCCCTGTGACCAAGTGGATGAGTTCAAGCTGCCTACAATTGAACGGTGGAAAGACAGAGGTCCTCCTGCTGGGTCCTGATACCTCCTTTTGGTCACCTAGATGGTGGCCCAGTAGTCTGGGGGAGCTTCCAGTCCCAGTCAAGCAGGTGAAGAACCTAGGTTTTATATTTGATGACAATCTGACCTTCAAACATCAGATCAGCATTCTTACTTCTACAATTTTTCTTATCTTATAGATGATCAGGAAAGTTTGCCCCTTCATACCGCAGGACACCCTAAAAACACTTGTGATGGCATTAGCCCTGTCCAGACTGGATTATGGCAATGCCCTTTATTTTGCCATCCAAAAACAGCACTTACATAAGCTGCAGCGTCTTCTAAATGCGCCGGCGAGATTGCTGCTGGATATTCCTAGATTTCAGCCCGTCTCCCATGGACTGAGAACGCTACACTGGCTCCTAGTCGAAAAAAGGATTATATTTAAATCCCAATGCTTAGCATTCAAGGCATTGCACAGGGCTGGTCCTTAATACATGAAGCAGCATCTGATCTGGTATGCACCCTCTAGAAATGTAAGATTGTCACAGAGCAAACTCCCACAGATCCCTAGATTCAAGACAACCCGCTGGGGTGGAAGAAGTCTCATCTTGGGGACAGTTAAAACATGGAACCTGCTCCCGGTTGATATAAAAAACAGCCAAACGCTGCTGTCTTTCAGTACATCTCTAAAAACCTGCCTCTTTGCCAACTAATCATGTTTACTACTTTCTCATTTGCAACCTTTCTGGGTCCTACTGGCACTAGTGCCTAGACACCCTCAGGGATTTGTGCGCTATACAAATTCTCAAATCAAGTCGAAGACTCCAGGTTAATCATTTTCGATTATTTGAACTGTAAAACAATACATGAACAAGCATTCATTAAACAATAAAAAATGATGAAATATTTTGTTTAATTCATAAACAAATATATAAAAACACCATTTTAATGGAAAGGTTAGAGCTTTTCTAAATTCATTTGAGGCCACTCATTGTCCATGCTAGATTCGATTTGATGCACGTGCCCTGCTCCCATGAATGAATCTGAGCATGCTAACTTAATCTTTAGCCTCCAACTTCAAATTACTTCCCATTTACAGAATGTTTAACATTTTCAATGTGACTGTTGGACCTGGCCCTTTTTTCAGGTATAGCCCCAAATGTTTTGCCTTTTACCTCCCATTTTTCGGACCATCTTTTTGTTGACTTTAGGACTCCCGGCACTTTACCACTGCTGATCAGTGCTGAAGTGCATAAGCTCTCTTTCTAAATTGTATTGGTGATTGTTTATCCATGATTGGCATATTTGATCCACTGTTGAGTCCCCAGTAAAATGCACTATATGTGCTCAGGGCCTGTACATAAAATGCTACTAGTGGGCCTGCAGCACTGGCTGTGCCACCCACAGGAGTAGCCCTGTAAACATGTCACGCCTACCTTTGCAGTGTCTATAAGTGCAGTTTTAAACTGCAATGTCGAACTGGCAAGTGCACCCATTTGACAGGCCCAGCCCTGCCTTTTTGCAACAGGTAAGGCACTCCTAAGGTAGGCCCAAGGTACCCCTAATGGCAGGGTGCAGTGTATGTGAAAGGTAGGAAATGCACTGGTGGGTTTTACTTGTCCTGATAGTTAAATGCTGCCAATTTCGGTTTTCACTATTGCAAGGACTAGCCCTCTCATAGGTTATCATTGGAGCTGCCTTGTAACTTTTTCCAAGTGTAACTTTCAATTAGGAACAGCTTAAGATTTGGAGGGGAAACAACGTTTACATTGCATGCGATTACAACGCGGTCATTACGACCGCGTTGTTACAATGCAAACCATTACATCGCAAATCGTTTCAACAACTTCCTGTGGGGGGCACGCTAAACTAAGGAATAGTATAATTTACTATTACAACACCTTCCCTACTCTTGCACTCACTGGAGTTGGAATAGTAAATTATACTATTCCTAAGTCCAGCACACCCCCTACAGCAAGTCATTGAAACGACTTGCGATGTAATGGTTTGCATTGTAATAACGCAGTCATTGTAACGACCGCGTTGTAATCGCATACGATGTAACATCGTATATTCAATTTGGAGTTTGGGCTCTCTGAGCTCAGAATTTAAAAACACATCTTTTGGTAAAGATGGTTTGTAGGTCTCGCCTACGCAGCACGCATGCGCTGCCTAGGAGGGCCTTTAGGCGTCGCTCTGATAATTTTCAAGCACACACTCGTGCTTGTGGTGGCATCCACCTTGCGGGAGCGAGCAGGGGCGTGCCACAAGCACAAGTGCAGTGCTTGAAAATGAGAAGACTGCTCTCCCAAGCGCAAACGTGCCTCTCTCCTCGCCCACACGTCCCGGCCACTCACTCGCTCTGTCTTCTCTGTCTTCTTTTTGCTTGCGCTTCTTGTTTGTTTTTGTCTCCTTACTCTAGGCGAACCATTGCTCTTCTCTAGCTTCATTTCCATCCCTGTCTTTTCACTTTCTCCATTCCTCCCTATGATCAAACCTCTCACTCCATTCATTTCCATTTTTCTCACTGCTTTCATTTAAATTCTCTCATTTTGCTCTCTTCCATTTCCCCGCCTATTTAACACTTTCTCTTCCTTTGTATCTTTCTCCCATGTCTCACCTCACATCATGACAACATTTGCGTTGGAGACACGATCCGCGCTGAGTGCTTGCTTCTCTTTTGTCTGCTTAGCCTTCCTGGTTTTAACGTCGATCACCGCCAACTGTCAAACCAGGTGAGGCACTAATATCGCCTGTTTTAGCTAGCATGCCAGTTAGCCCCATGCGCTGCCCCGCACCCACAAGCAGAGCTCCTTCTACTCTTTCCCCTCAATGGTAAGCATGCCAGAATGACAGCTGCTACCCCGTTTGCTGCTTCCCTCTTGGGCTTTGCAACGCCCACCCAGGCTGAGGACAATAACCCAGGGCCAGGCCTTATCAAATTGTCCAAAAGACTGCAAATTAATTTTGCTAACCTTACAAATGAACGACAAGGCTAATCCTAAACAGTGGTAATCATTACGCTCACCTCAGGGTTACAGCGCCCTGTACCCTTGACCCTTACTGTCTCTTTGAACCCGCCCAACAACCAAAGTCACCTATCCCCTCTCCCCAACAGACCTGGACTGCACCACCTGCCAAAAGCACCCGGGTCTGAACCACCTTCGAGCTGCCACCCCTAGGAGACCATTCTAAGCCAACGTGACTTCTTGATTTTTAAGGCGCTTGAGAGGACAATGAGCGCATGAGCTGGACAAAGCTGTGACAATAACTCAAGGCATTGATGAATAAATGAGCACACAGAGCCTACTTATGCTTACCACGAAAATGAAGCTATTAAAAACTGCCTTTCGACATCTTTTTTTGTTTGTACTGCACACTGTAGCAAATGGAGAAGGTTTGAAACTTTCTCCGTTTTAATCCTTGCGATGCGTTGATCTGAGTCACAGTAATTTACAAGCGCATTAGAGGAACAAGCAGTTGACATTTCGCGAGATCTCTCAAAAACGTGAATATTAACTAACTGGGCCGCACATTCTAAAGCAGAGGCCTGTCAGACCTCAACTCTAATTTTAAATAATGTTCACTACAACAAAGTTCAACAAGCCAATGTCATTTATTTATGTTTTAAAAACCTATACCAAAATAAAAGGCATAGTCATTTACAATGCCAATAACTCAAACTTGTGTAACTGCGAGACATATTGCATTGCAAATGCTTGTTAAATTGTGTGTTTGAAAATGCCACTTTTAGAAAGTGGGCATTTTCTTGTTTAACTATATTGTGCCTTTTCCTGCCTGTGGAATCATAGTCTGGTTTAGACTGACAGGGGCCTGTTTGTGCATTCACTCTAGACAGTCACACAAAGGGCATTGAGGTGTGCCCTGCATAGCCTGATGGTCCATCATTAGGCTGATAGGCCTTAGTGAGCTCGAGTGGTAGGAGGAGTTGTTACCTACATCTGAATAGGGCAGTGCCTGACCTCTCACAGTGCTGTCTCCAGCCCCCTGGAGTGTGTCTGGAGCCAAGACCAGACAGGACAAGAACTTGGGCACTACAAAGACAATCCTTTGAATAATGCCTACTTCAAAGGCCAAAGGGGTATAATTAATGGACTTAAAACCCCAGAATTTTAGAACCCTTTTGGATCAAGAGGACCCTCTGCCAAGGAGAAGAGCTGAAGAGCTGCGAGGAGGAGTACCGTCCCTTTGCTCTTTCTGAGTTAGCCTTCAGTTGCTGCTTCTGCTTTGGAGAGGAAAAGGACTGGACTTCGTTGTGTATCCTTCTTATGAAGTTTTTCCAAGGGCTTGTGTGTGCTTGCCTCCTGTTAAGAAGTCTCAGGGCCATCAAATACTTTATCTGCAGCTTCCCTGAATTCCACAGCTGGGAGTTCTGACCTGCCAAGTGGTGCCAATTCCAATTCCCTGCCCTTGGAGGGGCTTCCTGCTACAAGAAGCTGCTAAATCTACGCTTTGCCCTTCCAGTGCCTATTTTTCCAACACAGCACCGTCGTGCGGGAGAAATTTCTATGCACCGCCGCCATGTGGCAGAAGAAATCACCCTAGCGCCTGCAGGTGGCCCAAAGAACTGCGACAGCCTAAGCTCAGTGCACCGGTCTTTGAAGTCCGAGACCACTACACTGACTCGGAAGCAAGCCCTGCTGTGCGACTGGGAAAATCAACGCACCCTGGGACCGTGGCTGAAGAAATCAATGCCACGCCTGGCTCACCGCCTCCTCATTGACTCTAGCGCATCCGCATTTTTCACTCCTCTCACCTGTGCACCAAGTCTACATCGACGCATAGCAATAAGGAACCAATGCATAACCTCCCATAGTTCAAGGAACTCCTTACTGCTGGCACCTTCTTCACCACTTTCACTTGGGTCAGATCTTTCACTATCTTCCGGGATAGTGTGTGGCACACACACATCAGACAAACTGTGTCTCCCTCTCTACTGTCCCCTTGGCCACCAGTATACAGGCATAACTCGTGTTACTGCTGCATTAACCCTTTCACCAGGGTCTAAATCTGGCACAGTCAACACTACAGGATGGGACTCTTCTGTACCAACTTCAACTGTTGATTCTTTCAGACCCCCTCAGGCCGAACAAGTGCTGTCCCAGCTTATTGCTGATCCCCAACAGCTTGACTAACCTGCTCCCTTCTTCTCACTGTAACCAGTGGCACTTCAGGAACAGGTGCTGTTAGATCATCAAGGGGACACGGGACCCTATGCGTATGGGTGGCATGCACCCAGTTGGGGAGACCTCTGCACTTGACAGCTGTTGTTGTAACCAAGATGACCTGGTAGGATCCACAACTGAGGTTCCAAGCACAATTTGTGCATGTGCTTCTTCACCATAACCCAGTAGCTGGGACTGATGTCATGGCACTGCTCCTGTTGATCTGTAAAAACAGAGAGGGGCCCCACTCCCCCACAGGGACAGGGCACCGTAAATAGACCATCTAGTCGAGTAAAAAGCTCCCTCTGTGTGTGCTTTGTTAAATTTCACATCCAAGTCATACTCTACTCACAATCTCACTCAGCATTCCATTAATTGCCCTAGAAGCATCAAGGTAGGATCCTGCAACTATACAAAATTTAAATATTTCATTTATCCAAAACAAAAATGTCTGTACTGGGCAAAAATGGGCGAGCAGCCCCTCCGCACCCGGACACCCCCAAGGCAGGTAAACCAAAACTGCTGGTGGTTCTAAAGACCTTGACCCCCACTTACCTTAAGTCCAGAAGAACAATCCTGTAACATGATTGCAAGTACCCCTATGCACTGTATGTTTCTCCCATGGGATAACATTACCAGTATTCAAGGCTTATGCGGGAAATCTGACAGCTGTTTTTTCTGTGTTTCTGAAAATCGCTAACTCAAAAAATACTTATCTAATCTTGAAACTCTTGGTGTCTAAATTAATATAAAAATCTAAGTCCCCTAGAGCAGTGGATAGCCATCTATTAACATGTTGTGTCAATAAAGGGACGTCAGAAGTATCATTCTGCGACTTTTAAAAACAAATCTATTACCCACTTTTCAGAACTGGTTGGATAACATGTATGATACGGCAAGTTTTAAACACATCCTTTATAAGCTAAATGACAATTTGCATGTATTTCAAGAGATACGGGTCCCTTTCCTTTAAGATTGATGTGCTGTTCCCACCCATACACCCCAGGTGCCTAGAGGATATACGTTCTGTTTCATGATCCATGCAGATTCCTATGCTCTATTCCCAATCCCTTAGAGGTCCCCCAGACTTAGACCCCATATAATATTGACTTGCATTATAGGAGCTTCGGAATAGTAGGTGTTTTGTGTGCTATCATGCCACTTTCACCCTGCATACCAGGTGCCTTCTTCCTTCACCTGTTTCGATGGTTGTGTTCTGTTCTTCTCTTCCCCCTTGTTTGTATTATTACTCAATGACTTAAATGGGGATCTGGTTTACAGATGGATTGTATTTTACTTTTTTAATAATCTCGACCCACATGGCAGTTGGTTTCTGTATCTTTATTGTGTCATTCTTGTCAATGTAATGAGAAAATTCAATAAATAATTGAAACACGATTCTGATCTCAGTGTGCAGCCTTCATTTGTGGTGCCATTAATTTTTCCTTCAATTTCTTGTGTTTCATTTCTAATTTGTTGCTGCAGTGTTTAGCATATCTTAATATTTCATCAATGGGCTTGCTCTGTCAGCAAATCAAATGCTGCTGAATCATGGAACTAACCCCAGGCTTCAATCCATACACAAATCTGTACACAAAATGTCCCATGTCTTTTGCCTCAATAGTCTCTGTCCAACTAAACTGCTTAAATGCCTGCAACAATCTCTCATAATAAGCACATATTGATTCTTTGGACTCGAGAGTTGTTCTGTCAAGCTTAACCCAATCAATCTCTGTAGGAAGCTGGCTCTCTTTATAGTGTACCAAAATGAGATGCACTGTGCAGAGAGTCCAGGTATCTCTTATGAATATATACCATTACATCGCATGCGTTTACAACGCATGCGATTACAACGTGGTTGTTACAACGGCCGCGTTGTTACATCGCAGTACATTACAACGCAAGTCGTTACAACGACTGGCTCTAGATGGCGCGCTGGACTTCGGAATAGTATAATTTACTCTTCCAACTCCAGTGTGTGCAACCGTAGGGAAGGTGTTGGAATAGTAAACTATACTATCCCTTAGTTTAGAGCGCCATCTAGAGCAAGTCATTGTAACGACTTGCGTTGTAATGTACTGTGATGTAACAACGCAGTCGGTATAACAAATGTGTTGTAAAGGTAACTCAATGTAATGACCACGTTGTTAAGGTTGTTTCCCATCTCTTATTACTGTACAGGGGCTTTCTTTAAAAATCCCAATTGCTTTTTGCAGTAGTGTGGTTAAGCAGTTTAGGCTTATCAAAGGGGAGTGTTAGGCAATGTTGCACTCACAGAGTCAATAAATGAGACATACACTCAATAAGGAAATCTGACACCAATTTAAAAAAATAACTTAGATTTTTATATTAATTGAGACACCAAGATTTTCAAGATTAGGTAAGTATTTTTTGAGTTAGCGATTTTCAGAAACAAAGAAAAAACAGCTGTCAGATTTCCGGCATAAGCCTTGAATACTGGTAATGTTATCCCATGGGAGAAACATACAGTGCATAGGGGTACTTGCAATCATGTTACAGGATTGTTCTTCTGGACTTAAGGTAAGTGGGGGTCAAGGTCTTTAGAACCACCAGCAGTTTTGGTTTACCTGCCTTGGGGTGTCCGGGTGCGGAGGGGCTGCTAGCAAGTGTTGCCTCAAACGCTACTGCTGAAGTCTATGGAGAAAACCTATAACAGAAAAGCGCTGCAAGTGGGGACCTGGAACAAGTCCATCAGAACCCAAAGGGAGGTTCTGTTCTTGAGGGTCTCTGGGGCAGGGATGCACCATTGGTAGTCTCGGACTCAGGCTGTGGGGCTCGGGTGCTGAGATATTTTGTCCAGCAGGTCGCTTGTGTTGGAGGCTTACACTTTTCAGGTCGACCTGGAGATGGGGACAAAACAGGACAGCAGGGCCACTCTCGATGATGGCCTTTCTGGTGCCGATGTCCCATGTCAATTGGGCAGTCTTGGAAGTGTTGGTGTCCGAGCTGGATACTGAACAAGCCTTGGCTGCTGCAAGAAGTCCAGAACCCTGGGTATTGGTGCAGGGTGCTTCCTGGGAGTCTTGATGTCTCAAATCTTGTTTAGGAGACAGATCTAACCTCCTCATGAGTGGCTGCTATGTCAGTGGGCCGGACGTGCAGTCGGTGCCTACAGGCTGCATGGAAGTGGCTCCTCCACTTCAAGGGAGATGCTGGCTGGTTAATGAAGTGCTGGCAGCCCTCCAAGGCTTTGAGAGGATGTACTGCAATTCGGGCTTTGCATTTATCGAGACAGGAGCAGACAGGCATGGTTTGACTCCAAGTCCACAGCTAGTTCACAGTTCTTGCATTCTTCGGCTCTTCTTTGTCCTTCTTCTTCTTTAGTCTGAGTTCTTGGTGTCAGGTGGGCCACCTAAATACTGAATTTAGTGGGGTTAGGGAAGTGATGGGTAGTAACCAATGGATTACTTACCCGTGGCATTCTTATACCCCCTTTATGACCAATTCCTGTGGGAAGTAGGCATAACCCTGTTTCAGAGTTCCTAATTCCACCAAAAACAAAGTGGTGGAACCCTTCTTTCATGGAGCACACCAGGCAGCCCACCTTAGGGGTGTGACTGGCCTGGTGGTGCAATACTCCTATTTGTATAGCTAATTTCCCACCTCTTTGGTTGCTAAGTGGGCCTCAGGGCAGAGGGTGGCTTCTCTCAGGTCTCGGGGAAGCCAAGGTCTTATATCAAAGGCGGCAGGGGCTTTAAAGCCCCTGGCCTTTATATGCAAATTCACTTGCTATATTGCTGGAGGAGGTCTGAACACCTTGCTCCAGAACAGGCATTGTTTCTAGTCTCAGAGTGCTTGGGCTCTCACCTCCAGGGGGTCAGAAACTCATCTATAGTGGCAGTCTGGTCGATACTAGTCAACCAGCACACTTGCGGACTAGTAGGTTTTTAGGGGGTACATCAGAGGTGCCCTCTGGCTGCATGTCATAATAAATCTTATACTGGCACCAGTACATATTTATTAAGTCAAAGTGTTTGATACCAAATTCAATCAAATATAGGGAGGGGAGGGTAAGGGGAAGGAGAGGGTGGAGAATGAGAAGATTCTGGGAGGTCCTCCTCTTTGGAAGATAAAGCCCTCACAGTCCCAAATGGATGTCATGCTTCATCATTGGGCTTTTGCTGGGACTGCAATGCCCCACGGGCCCCACTAGAGGGCTCTTTATCTGAGATCTTCACTTTTTGGCCGTTGTGAGTGCAAGAATGTGAAAGTAGGGTAGTGTTTGAAAGATAGTGAGTTAAAACTACTGATCCATCGGCATACCAACACCAAAAGATACTCCACTACCATATACTCACCTGGTTCCATAAACACACACAATTGAGTAAACCGCTGAAGTCAAAATTTATAATTTTTCCACAATATTTAGGATTAGTTATTTAATACTCCTAACTAACCTTTCACTGATCAAAAAGTTCTTTCCTCTGGTCGATGGACCATTAGTTGAACTAGTTGATGGTGAAATTAACACTAACTCTGACTTATTCATTTAAAGTAAATAACCACAGACTCTGGAAAGTTTTAAATCTTTATCTAAATTAAATGCATGTGAACCACTTCAAAAATACAGTACAGTCACCATCATTCATAGGAGAGAAATTCAAATTGATTAATCATCAAACACATACTTCGGACTCATGCAATGATCAATGCTCAGAAAGGGAGAGGACAGAGAGAAAAGGACATCTGCAAATAACGAGAATTTTATAGTTTCCAAGAATGGTGTGAAGATCAACCCCCTGGCCAAAGGACTGGTAAGGGTCCCTTGGGATAGATCAGGCAACAAAGACTTCAGAACAGGAAAGTTGACCTCTCTAATACCGACGGTTGCGCCGCACCCCTCTCTGACACTCTCTTCATCCTCGAGATTCTTCCACGATCTTCTTATCTAACCCAATTAGTTTATCATAGAAAGTTCTGCATTCGGGTTCTTCATCAGCATCTCACAGCATCAGCATCCACGATTCACAGCATCTGCGTCTCCCGAATCTCTGAAAGACCCCATCTCCTCTAACTAACTAAAAACTATCAATTATACCTTTCGTTCTTCATGTACCACCCACTAAAGTTTCAATATCGTAAAAATACGAGATCTGATTGGTCAGGCAAGGGGGGGAAGATCATCACACCATGCTTACATGACATTAAATTCCATTTAACTATTGTTCGCAAATCCATCCCCTTAGTTTTGATTCATTATTTTGGTTTCTCACATTCATTCAAGTTTAGTTGAAACATTATTATAACAATTTGAATGAGACTTCTTCTTCATTGAACTTTTCAGCGTCCGTTCTCAGGGCAGGACACTTTGCGACCTTGGCTTTCGTTCAACATCCGAGTCATCATTCCGGGTTAACTTTAAGTAGACATGCACAATCGTCATATGACTCCGCTTATACATGAGAGGCCCAAATGCGCACTAGTGATAAAGTCAGAAAGACAAATATTAATATCACAAATAAATGGTTTCACTGAATACCACCCATCTCTACTCTATTCCCCTTTACATATTAATACTTTCCCCGCATTAGCATTAGTAAAATAGCTTGTTTTTGTTTCAGCTAAGCAGATGCCATGCACGCGAGTCTTCAAGACGCCATTTTAGTGCCTTCTGCTCATGCGTAAGAATTTCCCACCAAGCGATAGCTCATCATACTGCGTAGATGCAGTTGATGCATGCGCAGTAAAGATTCCCTGTTTAAAGCGGTTTTAGTCCTTCGTTCATGTTATTCGCGCTAATAAACACATAAGCAATCTTCACTAACCTGTGTATTTATGTGTTGCGCATTCGTTTTACACCAAACAATTTTAGTAACTTGTTAGTGAGTTAAAGAAGCGGATTGCTTTCGAGCAAGTCTCTTTTCTACGAGTCCTTGCTCAATCACTACCAAGGAGTTCTCTATACTTTTATTCAGATGTCACCCTTGATAAAAACAGTAATGTGGGTATTCTCTATCAGTGAATTTATGACCTGTGATAGTTTCACAGGGGTTGATACTGGAGTTCCTTTAAATTTAGTTCGACATGATTCACGCCTTTTCGGCCCCCGCAGAATCCGTGGCGTTTCTTCAGGACCAGATTATACAACCTATTACCCTGCACTCCAGCAGTAAATAGTTAGAATACACTATTCCTAAGTGTATAATGAGTCTGAATCTTAATCCAACCTATATAAAGAAAAAAGAATAGGGAGAAAAGGTTTAAAAACAATATTTGTAAGAGTGTTCCCTAAGACATGGAATATTTATATGTAAAAAATGTGCTTGTCACATCTCATTATATTCAATGATATGGATAATGAGTATCTGACATCGCCACCTATTGAATTAGATAAAACAAAGTGAATCAGCCAGTGGTGTGACATAAAACAGTACTTCGTTAAAAATAGGATGAACAATGACATTTAAACGTGTAGTCAAACAAAATCCAATCTATCAGATTGGTGTTTCTAATAAGTCGGGGTTGACCGTAAGGCTATGAACTGTAATGAGCCAGCATCTGTACTTACAATGTCCTGCTCCACTTAATGTCCAGGACCTACCCGTTCCACCCGTCTGCAGGTGGCGTGCCAGGTGAGGAGTGGCATTCTTACGTCACTTTCATAGCCGTCAGGAGTGTCTCTGTCAGCTCGTGCCGCATAAAGACACAGAGGATGGATACCAAGTGTGGCGGCCATTTTGGAAGGTTTTATCGTCTGTATGATCATGAAGGGGTAATCATTGACTGGTCAGGGAAAAGTGGCCAAAGATGTAATGGGGCTCACTTATTCCCTGTAAATCTGCCATTGATTAAATATCACTATCCGTATCCCAGAGGTCTGCGTGGCAAATTTTTCCTGTTTCCACCTGAAATTGGTTTGTGCTATTCACGAATATTACCAACTAAGTGTTATACGTTCCCATCTTGATTCATCGGTTTTCCTATAACATTATGCGCGCACTTTCAGGTAAGAATGTGTGACTCAGCGACTGCGCAGACGACCTCGCCCCACTGAGGACCCCGCCCCACTGAGGACCCCGCCTAGCAGACCCGGCAGCAAGAAGGCCCCATGGTTCACCGACGAACTCAAGAGCTCCAAGAAGAACTGCCGAGCCCTCGAGAAAGCCTGGAGAAGGGAGCCAACACCGGACAACATGACCACCCTCAAGCTCGCCACCCGGAAGCACCATCAACTGATCCACGCCACCAAGAAAACAGCATTCAAGGACCGGCTGGACAACAACGCGCACAACTGCAAGGAACTCTTCAACATCGTGAAAGAGCTCTCCAACCCCAACGCCGGAAACAACGACATCACCCCGTCGCAAGACCTCTGCAACTCCCTCGCCTCCTACTTCCACAACAAGATCGCTGACATACACAACAGCTTCAGCCCACAAACAACGCTCCCCACGACCGCACCAACGCCCCCCACCACCACCCTCAGCGCCTGGACCCAGATCAACACAGAAGACACCATCTGCACAATGAACTCTATCCACTCCGGATCTCCGACCGACCCCTGCCCCCACCACGTCTTCAACAAGGCCGACGCTGTCATCGCACCCCACCTGCGGGACATCATCAATACCTCCTTCGACACCGCCACCTTCCCTGAGAGCTGGAAGCACGCCGAACTCAGCGCTCTACTAAAGAAACCAACAGCGGACCCCACCGAACTCAAGAATTACCACCCCATCTCGCTCCTCCCGTTTCCAGCCAAAGTCATCGAAAAGACCGTCAACAAGCAGCTGGCCGCCTTCCTCGAGACGAATGGATCCCTCGACCCCTCGCAGTCTGGCTTCCGAGCCAACCACAGCACCGAGACCGCCCTCATCGCTGCCACCGATGACATCCGAGCCCTGCTGGACAACGGTGAAACAGCGGCCCTCATCCTCCTAGACCTCTCCGCGGCGTTCGACACTGTTTGCCACCGCACCCTAGTGCAGCGCCTCAGCAACATCGGAATCCAGGAGAAGGCACTGGAGTGGATCATCTCCTTCCTCGCTGGAAGGACACAGAGAGTCCGCCTACCACCGTTCAGATCTGCAGCCACGGAAGTCATCTGCGGCGTTCCCCAGGGCTCCTCGCTCAGCCCCACCCTCTTCAACGTCTACATGAGCCCCCTTGCGGCCATCGCACGCCAACACAACCTCAACATCATCTCCTACGCCGACGACACCCAGCTGATCCTCTCCCTGACCAACGACCCCGCCACCGCCAGAACCAACCTCCACGAAGGGATGAAAGACGTAGCCAAGTGGATGACGACTAGCCGCCTGAAACTGAACTCAGACAAGACGGAAGTCCTCATCCTGGGCTCCTCGCCCTCCGCCTGGGACGACTCCTGGTGGCCCCCCGCCCTGGGCACCGCACCGAAACCGACAGACCACGCACGCAACCTGGGCTTCATCCTGGACTCCTCCCTCTCCATGACCAGACAAGTCAACGCCGTCTCCGCGTCCTGTTTCAACATCCTGCGCATGCTACGGAAGATCTTCCGGTGGATCCCCACCGAGACCAGGAAGACGGTCACCCAGGCACTCGTCACCAGCCGACTGGACTACGGCAACGCACTCTACGCTGGAACCACCGCCAAGCTCCAGAAGAGACTCCAGCGGATCCAGAACGCCTCAGCCAGACTCATCCTCGACATCCCCCGACGCAGCCACATCTCCGGACATCTGAGAGACCTGCACTGGCTCCCCGTCAACAAGAGAATCACCTTCCGTCTCCTCACCCACGCACACAAAGCCCTACACGACCAAGGCCCGCGCTACCTCAACAACCGCCTCAACTTCTACGTGCCCAAACGCCACCTCCGATCGACCAACCACGCCCTCGCCGCCGTCCCCCGCATCCGAAGAGCGACAACAGGAGGAAGGTCCTTCTCCTACCTGGCCGCCAAGTCCTGGAACACCCTCCCGACCGACCTTCGTCTGACCCAAGACCACCTCTCCTTCAGGAAGAAGCTCAAGACCTGGCTGTTCGAGCAGTAGCGGCACCCCACCCCCCCCAAGCGCCTTGAGACCCTCCGGGTGAGTAGTGCGCTTTATAAATGCCTTGATTGATTGATTGATTGACTCAGTGCGATCTGGGGTTATCTGAGTGGCCGAAGTGAGTGATAAGTTTGACAGCCATATTGGTAGTGTAGGTGATGTACACTTCTCTATGACACCCCCTATGTGTTCAGGGTTGTGGTTATTATGTAGGGACATCTATACAGATGAATGTACTCAATGTGCTTCTCGTTTTGGGTCTAACACTGTTCATGTAGTCAGATGAGAACCTCTAATGTTCTTTTGAAAAATTGCTCCTAGTCCCTCCCTTTTGATTGTACATTTGATACCAAACACCATAAGTTTCAGTAAAGTCATCATGTAGCTGGGGAAGTCACAATGACCAGTGCTCAGTGCTTGTACTTAAAATGGCTTCCCTGTTCACTTGTACCATGTAGTAATTGGACTAGACAGCACATGGGCACATTTGCTCATGCAGATATGCCCTCACATATAATATAATACACCCTGCCTTAAGGCTACAAGGCCTGCTGTAGTGGTGACTTACATATGTTACATGCAGTGACTTTGACATGATACACAGTTAGTGTGCCATGTCATGTTTTCACTCGCTTTCTATGACGTATCCAACCAATACCAGCACGGCTCTGCACCAACTGACAAACTGTGATGTCAATCTCACTCATTGCAGGAGCTCACCCTCCTGTACAATTTTCACGAGCGCATTCTATTTACGCACAAAACAAATGCAAGCAACTTCAACAACTAACTTTTTCTGACATGGTAATGAAATTAATGATTCAATCACACAAGAAACAGTTCAGAACAAAATTTTCTGACCTCGGTCAGCAGGATCTCACTTCGATTGATACAGTTCTTCCTTGTGTGCTGAGATCGACTATACCAACCACACCTAACAATCGCGCAACAATAAAGTCCCTATCTCAGTAATGCGGCCGACGAAGTCTTGACCAGAAACACAACCCAGTGGACAACTACACCCACTGTCTACCACACTGATAACTTATTTCCATGTATCTCGGGATCTTAGTCAACGACGGACCCAATAACCACTTCAAATTCTCTGCCACATTCATACATCAACTTAAAACATCGCCGCTAAACACCAAACAATCACTACAAATCCACAAGCTAAGCATAAGCAATTATAATGTGCAGCCCTGTTAATACACCAAGCTGCTACAAGTCAGTCTCGAACTGCTGGAACTCCATCAATCCTTTCAGCGAACTATTGGCTTTAGGGGTCTGTACTGGCCTTGGGCAATTTCTGAATGGGACACCCTAAACTCCCTTACTTCAGTGACAAACTGTCTGACAAGCTACCAAACTGATCTAGCGCTCTTTGCCAACTCTTTTACCATTCATCCTCCGATGGACCATTTCTTTTCCTACCTGAGAGGTGATGGGAGTTAACGTTTATTCAATCAGTTTCAATTAACAGTTTAACCCATTTGGCTACACAATAAAGACCAGTAATCAGTGACAATAGTTAAGAAGATTTAATACAAATTAGCAGTCAAGTTAAGTACACGAATCTCAGCACCGTGATTTAAAGGTACAGAATAACAACTGGGAAACCCAGCCTTCTAAAGAAGTTTAGGCGTTCCAATACTAGGCCAAGCAGAAGGTCAGTCACAGTAAAACAAAGATCAATAACAAAATGTGGTGCTCAGAGAAGAGTTTTTGGTTCTTTGTATTGTATTGTGGGCTTATATAGCGCTAGAATCGAGTCCCGGAGGAGTATCTCCGCGCTTCGACCGCTGGGGAACCCGTCCTGGCTTTCCCTGAGAGATGGTCCCTGACGGAAATCTCCAAGGTGAAACCAGGCATCCCTGGCGGTCTGGGGGGGCCATTTTGAAGATGAGGCAAGCTAATGCCCAGAGTTGCCGAGTGCGATCCCTGATTAGTGTAGGCACCGAGGCGAGAATTATCGAGTCCGCTGACCCTGGTCCAAGACCCTGCCGCGTCGGGAATTGAACCCTGGTCCCGGGCCGTCCTCTGCCTTCGGGTCTGCCGCCTCTAACCAGTGAGCCACACTACTTCATTATATACATGAGTAAAATCTAATATTGACTAAGTGAAAATCCAAACAAAAGATTATGGTTGTATCTAGGAGGATCTTAAAAGCTAGGGAAATTCAATAAAGGTGAAAAATAGAGCAACGCCGGAAAGTGTCAGCTTTTCAGACTCGGTCAAGAGACTTCTAGGGCCAAGGGGATAAGTGTTAGCCTAAGCCATACTTAGCAAATAATCAAGAGAAAACATAGAGGTCTAAACCTCTCAAAGTCCAAAGGAAAATAGTCACTAAGAGATATGGAAAGGTTCTGGACTCAGTGTGAACATTAGATTTTAACACAAGAGTCTCTTGAGCAACACCTCTGTTCGTATTCTCAGGGGTTCCATTGTCCTTTTCCATTTTCATGTTGTAAGCTCCAACATTTACGAAATGTCCCACACTTAATATGTGAACGGGAACGACATTGTCCTTGTTCACTACGGCCATGTTGCAATATAACTGAATAGAACTCTTCCGTTAACGCTCTGGCACTCCATGTTCTTTGTCAAGGTCTTCTTCTCAGGCTCTCTCTCTATCGCTAGTACAGTATTGTATCTATTCTCAACTAACAAACCACGTGAACTGCACCTGAAAAATTCATGCTGGCAGAAAATGGAAAACAGTATTTTATGCACAATGGAAAGCCGGCCTAGTCAGGACAACTTTAAAGCATTAAATCAACGGTGTACTTTTAATATGCGTGTGCACTTCTGGGCACAAATGAATGTAAAATGTCAATACATTAGACTTATATTACATGTGGCATACAATAAAATCTTGAATATGTTAAGTTAAAGTATGTCTAAGAACTACATTTAATGCAATATTTAAATATTAGTGCACACATAATATAAATCATTATTGTTTCAAAACTAAGCATGTTTAATAGGTAAGGATGGTTTATTCATCAAGTCGCCAAAGAATATATCATTTAATACGGTTAAGTCACACAGTGTATGAATAAAGTCTGTACTTCTACAGTGACTGCACTTTAATAATGACGTCACGTGCTTCACTTCACATAAGTCATTACATCACACAAAGTAACGTATTAGGTGCACGTTTATGTCATGTATTTGTGACGTGTAAGGGTGGGGCTAAGATTTACGCTGCTCAGAAGCAACCTGTGGATTGAGCCCTGCTCTGCAAAGGACCTAACATACGTTTCAAGCAGCAACACTAGATTAAATCAGCTTTTCCATTTGGGAGAGGCAATGGCATTATCCTGGAATTTTAACTTCATAGAAGGCATTTTTCAAAAGCCAGCGAACGAAATTGCCTCATTTAAAAGCACCCTTTATAAATGTTCCAGTGGCTGGAGTTATTGCGTCGAAATGTCACGCATGCCCCGCCGCAGAGCTGGCCGCCATATCGATTGACGTTAAGTGCTCAGTTTATAATTGAAAATGTTCCCTTTCTGCCCTGGTTGCCCGATGCATTTTTTAAGCCTCAACTCCAGCGCCGTGAAAGCATGCGCACGTCAATAAAATTACCACTCAGAATATGCCGCTGTGGAGCGGGTGAATAATTAATAACGGCAGGCTTTAGAGCATGGAAGGAATATTGGTCAAGGCAGTGTGAGAATATTAGTGGTTTGTTTATTTTCTCCGTTTGGGTTAATTTTCTTCAGACTAATGGTTTTCCACGGTGCCATTCTAAGACCCCGTGGTATCCCCGCGCGCGTTTATATGTGAACCCCACAACCCCTGTTTGCACGCGCTCCGCGTGATCGGCCTTGTGCCCTGCAGGCTGCCCGTGAAACCCGCTGTCAATGGAAATATTGTCTGGTGAGCATCGGTCGGTCGGGGTTTTTTTTGTCTCGTAACAGCAGCAGATTTATTGCTGGGCCTATGCTACGATATCGCACTTTGGGGAAAATGTCTGAGAGGAGAGCGCACCAATTAGGCCGTCAGTGGCCTTTTTTTAAAGCGAGCGCGAGGCGTGCGCGCGCTTTTGACGTCTGTCCTGCCGAGGAGCAGCACGGATTCACAGGGAGCACCGAACGCTTAAACACACCAAATTTAGAGTTTACTCGATTTTTCCAACGGTCGGGAAGGCAGGACGTTGGTAAACGAGGGTTGGGGCTGTTAACACACGTTATCATTCCATTGTTAGCTCCACCTGTACAATCATTCAACAGCAAAATATGCCATGGGACAGTACTATTAATAATAGCCCAATCATATGGTATTGGGAAACGATGCCCCCATTAGGCCGTAGATGGCAACATTAGAGGTGGGCAGGTATGTTATGTTATTCACATTTGTATGGCATCGGCCATCATTTCCATGGCGTCCTAGTGCATTCTCTAACTGGGCCTCCTCTCCGGTGGGATTGGGAAGTGTGGTCAGACGTGCCTGCTGTTTGTTGTTTGATTGTGTTAAATTAGTAGAGAGTATGTTTGTCATTTAAAGGGTTTGTGTGGATTAGTGTGCAAGCACATTGTGCACCACCTTGGGCAATCTTTGTAGAATGTTATGCATAAGGGTGGATGTTCGAAGGACTCTCACGTCTTTCCTCCATTGGTAGTTGATCGTCCAGTTCTTAGCCAGAGGAATATGTTCTCTATCACTGCATCATAATTATGTGGATAAGAATATGTGATGTTACATTGCGGTCTTCACACTGCAATACCTTTACAACGCAGGCATTACAACGCAAGTCGTTAGAACGACTTGCGCTGGAGGGCGCTGGATTTAGGAATAGTATGATTTACTATTCCAACTCCATCCTACGTAACAGTAGGGAGGGTGTTGGAATAGTAAATCATACTATTCCTTAGTGAATAGCAACCTCCAGCGCCTAACGACCTGCGTTATAATGCCTGCGTTGTAAAGGTATTGCGGTGTGAAGACCGCGATGTAACGGATGTCTCCCTGTGGATAAGTATGATGCAGTGTTGTTCGGATTAGGCGATGGTCTCTTCCAAACCCTTCTGTTAGTTTGGCTCTGTTTTGGCCTACTGTCTGGCTTTGGTGCAGTGTTGCAGCCCAGTGTGTGCTCTCTGAGTGTTAACATTTGAAGGAATGATGGCGTCTGATGACATTGAGCGGAGAGCGCTGTTGGACATCTGATAGACCCAGAATATGTGATATTGGGAGTGTGTTGGGTGCATGTTGTAAGTGCTGTCTACCGTGGGGAGGGCGTGTAGTGAGTGGGTATGGCTGGAATATGTTACCAGAAACAAACTATTCTCTAGTCTAGAGCTGCAGTGCGCGTGTGTGGTGTTGGGCTTTCCTTCCACAGTGTGGTGGGTCTGGACCTCTCGCCCATTTCTTGCATTGAGAGTTGAGTGAAATTGTGTGGAGCCAAAGTAATGTGTAAAGAATGTCGGGCTTACCAGAAGGAGAGAATGCGAAATAAGATGCCTGGAGTAAGAAGTGTGTGTGGGGCCTCAGGTAGAGTACATCCTTGCCTATAGAGCTAGTCACGGGCCTGGCCGGCTAGATGGACATTCTTGAGGGCTAATCGCAGCCAGGCCAGGAGAGCCAGGCTAAGATTATCTACCTTTGATTGGCTGTTTGTGGAATGCCTCCTCCGCAGAAGGCTTTCTCGCGTTACAGGTGACATCCAGAGCCAGACTTGGTTCAGGCTAGACTTTGTCCAAGTGCCTGATGCTCCCACGGTGGTGCAGTGAACCATTGCAGGGGCCACTGTTGTTAAAGGTGCATACTGTCACCTAAGGGGCACCCCGTGAATACTTATTACTATGGGGTAAGCTGTCAAGGGAGTGCCTCTCTCTCTCTGGCACCCTGAGGAGCTCCAGAGATGTTTGGGCAGCGAAGGAGCAGAACCAGCTCGTGCGACAGAACAGCCCATCCAGTCATGTGCGGTTGCTGCACCAGGGCTCCCCTTTTCTTTACAGAGCTGTAACAAAGCAGTCTGGTAAGCCCCCCCTCCCCCAAGCAATGAGGTGATCTACACACTTAATTCAGAAACAGCTAGAAAGAGACACCTGAGGCTAACAGAGGACTTGGTATCATCTCTCAGCGAGAAAGCACAAAAGTAGCAAAGCAAAGAGAAGTAGTGAGGTGGGTAGAGAGCCACTGATCGGGGTTGAGGAGGCGGAGTGAGGTGGATAGAGAGTCACTGATCGTGGGTGAGGAGGCGGAGTGAGGTGGATAGAGAGCCACTGATCGGGGTTGAGGAGGCGGAGTGAGGTGGTGCTGGTGAGGGCCTCATGAACCACACTGAGGTGGTTCGAATGTGCCTAGTGTAGAGTATCCGGAAATATAGTTTATTGCATAAAAAACACCATGTTCATAACTTTGTGTGCATTACAAAGGAAACATGTCATGATACTTTTAAACATCTCATCAAAGAAGGTGAGCATTTTGAATCTCTTCAAGATCCACAGAGCGAATGGCACCGGGAGGACGCGTTTGTCATCTGTGCTCATGTGAACATTGTAGTATATTGTGGGAAGAGCTGATCACTAGTTTGTAACACTCCCAATGTGGGCAGACACAGAAGCGAAGTCGTATGTGAAGTGGTCTCCTCAGCACAGCCTAATGCGCCTAGAAGAGGAGTCAAGTGTACTAGCACAGGTACCCCCCTACATAGCTTCTTAGGTTTAAATGAGTTCAGTGGCATCAATGAAGATGTACTTAGGGCAAACACAGTGCAGCAACCCTGAGGCAATCTAAGCATTCTTCCACCGCCTGCTAACTAGAACATAGCACCGCCGTAACCTTCGTGGTCTTCCCTGCGTCCAACATGGATAATAGCAAACCACGTTTGGCCAGCAAGACCTGCAAAGGGAAACACCACACATCAGTGAATCTCACTCTGGGGCCTCCTGATAACCCTTCCTCCCCAGTTACCTCCAAAAAATAAATGTTCCACACAACCAGAAACAATATCCTGCCCATTAATTTATGTGCCTTTCAGCCACTCCAAAAGAATCATTGATTGCCATCGATGCTACTTAAAAAGGAAGTGAACTCTGGAGCGGTAAGAGATACTTGATGGCGGCACATGCTTTGTGGACAAAAGTGTGTTGTGGTTGCCACCTGGCTCGAGGGCTGGTCTCTGGCTTGGCTGTCATTCATGCTGCGGAAAACATGCAGTTTTACTAGGTATTTTTTCGTTTAAGAAATTGCAAAACAAGATGCTTCATTTACTGCAGGGAAAGCAAGGAGATCTTTGAAAGTTATTAGAAAGCCAGGGATGGCTGAGGGCACGAAAAAAAAACCTTTGAAACATTGTCTTTCCCTCCCCTAAAGACTCCTGGATTAGAAATCAAAGACTCAAAGTCCACATTTGAGGGAAACAACGGATCAACCTTAAAACACTGTGGCCATTTCTGGAGCAATCCTTTATATTAAACGTGCTTGTGTAGATTCTTGTGACCAGTGTCATTTGAGTACTCTGGCCCCTTGGCTATCCACTGATCAGGAAGACCCTTCTTCTCAGCTGACCCTTTCTCCTGTAAGTTACAGGAAGTGCACTTAAGTGATCAACCAAGGAACTTTAACATCCCAGAAAAAAAGCCCAGAGTCAAACTCCGTCTTCATGAATCTCTTATTGGAGGGAAAAACCGTGGCCGCAACTGGCAGTCTTGTAAACTTGGTATTCATACTGGCGTGCCTTAGACAATGTCGGTATTTGTTGCTTCCAATAGCACCGGCTTGAGGACGCGGAGATCATTGTTCCATTCAATAAAAGAGGAGCTTAGAATGTGTGCCGCGATGTGCCATTGCTCACCAGTCACCGACAAGCTGTGCTCCCTACCAGAGATGCTGTCCTCCGTAGTTGAAGGGTTAGAAACAGACCAACCAGGAGAAATGTTATGCCTCCTCAATTTCCTTGGCAAATGAGGGAAAACATATTCATATATATTTCACACATTTTCAACAACCCAGGAAGATTCTGGTCCTAATCAAGCAAACCTTGCAATTTGCGTCAACAGTAAAAAGTATCCTGAAGAAAACCTGTCAGAAAACAGAGAAACTTCACTCACTCTGAGATCTTGTGCCCTCCTCCAGGAGAAGGAAAACTGAACAAGCTCCATTAGGTGAGAGATGGATACTCCACTGGGCTGAGCCAACACGTGGTTGACAAAGCCTCAAGCGAGTCGCTGAAAGAGGCTGGGCGAAGAAAGCCAGTGGTCAACAGGAGACCCAGTGCCCACGTTGTGTACATTCTCAGCAGTAGGTATGTTGGTCAGTTGTTCTCTCATATCCCATAACTAACAATACCAGCTTCAAAAGGCATTTGAAGTGCTGAACAGATCATCAACTAGAAAACTGGCAATGCAAATTTTAATATATTAATGTTATTGTCCATAATGTAGCATACATAATTTACCAAAGTGAATATTGGTTCTTTAATAAAAATGTATATAATATTCCAACTCACTGACACTCAGTCCATTGTCCTGGGAAGGTTGAAAGCTTTAGCTGGCTCTTTGTCTCCTGTAGGAGGAGAGGGGGGGGGGGGGGGGTCAAGAATGAAGAGAGTCCACTGGTTCACATATCAGGTAACCGGTATAGATCGGTTTCTCCTGATGCCTCAGAATCGCTCAAAGATAATAGGGGTCTCGAGTAGACTTAGAAAACGTTACCACCAAGCAAAAGGGGTTTCAGCTGACGCGATTGTGAATCTGCAGTGTGGACAATTTCAGTAGCCAACTGAAGTGCCCTATCCTCAGCTCAGACTAGCATTCACTAGCTAAAGTTGACAAAATGAGTAAACATCAAAATGCTTATGGAGCTGCTCTTACAGATAATACAGTGACTGCCAATAGCCCGCTAGATTAAACAGTAGGTATTAATGCAGAGTGATTTAAGGGATTAGCTGTGTTAAAGGCAATCAAGCTGTGCCATAAACCTTTAATTTATTTCAGGAAAACACTGATTTCACAAGATGATCTCCCATTTGCAGCTGTTTTGGTTTCAGATTACTATTCAAGGGGAAGATATACTATTTGGAACAGGGCAAGGTAGGTCTCCCTTTTATGGTTCATTTAGGATTAAGAGACATCTAAAATGTCTAATTTTAGGAACTAAATTCCCAACCTAACACTGAAGTAACAAAGGTGTCCTTGAAGAAATCTGAGGTTATTGTTTGTATCTGGGGATTAAGGAAGGTCTTAAACTCTGAGGCATCACTATAACTGGAGTTTCCTAAATGTTCAGCCTAATATGGCCAAATGAAGTCTGCAAAGGCAATTCTAGTTGGTTAAGTGTGTGTTTTAGGCCAGGCTGTCTGTCATAGGCTGAGGTGCATAGGAACCCAAGCAGTATCGCCTGATCTACAGATCTGGTGGCACGGTCCTTCATCATCCGTGCAAGAAGCCATGTTGCAGAAGGAATGGGTTCAGCTGCAAACCAGTGAGAGCAAACCAGTGAGATATCCTAGCATGCGGAGTATCCAGAGACAAGGTCTGTACTTATCCGACATGACCCCAAGTGGAACTTTCCAATGGCCAGCTAAGGCTTTCAGTGGACTGAGTGCCAATGAGCTGTCGTTACATGTATTGTTATTGACGCACTGAGAGACGCTTGGGTAAATTGTGTGCTGCATAGTGTACCTAGTTAATTATCTAGTTGATGATCTGTTCAGTACATCGAATGTCTTTTGAAGCTGCTATTGTCAGTGATTGGGTTCGATAAAACAGCAGTCAAACAGGGATATTCCTTACAATATACATAATAAAGTGACCTTTGTCCCCTTTCAATGAATGGCTTTTTTCGCCCAGACTCTTTCGGCTTTTGGCTTGAGATTTTATCAGTTACCTCTTGGCTCAGCCCAATGGAGTATTCATTTCTCACCTAATTCTATTGGCTGCGCATGTGCATCCTTCCTCCTTCACTAGAGTGCTTGCATTGAACTACGCAATGGACTGCTTTTCAAGTACTAGCCTTCAATGTTTTCCACTACTCGCTCACTCCTGTATGTCGGGATTCAATGTGCCAACGTTACATGTGTTAGCACGTTAAACCCAGGCTTACAGGCTTTATCAGAGCCTGTTTTAATTACAGCAGCCAAGTAGTGCTGAACACACAGGCGCTTATCACTTGTAGGGCTTATTTAAAAAATGGTCTCACTGGAACCCGTCCGTAATAAGCATCTTATGCCCCACCAGCCACGCCCCCTCCCCACACATACACACACACACATTGAGTTGCATCCATTTCTTCAGCTCTTGAAGATGAAAAAACACCCCGCAGGCCCACAGTGAGAACTTCTACTTAAGGCATATAATTGACTGATACTAGGGGATTGCCTGCTTTTCCGGCTGGCTGCCATGCTTCAAAGTGTCTTCAGACAGCTTACTGTATAATTATTACTCAGTCGCAGTGCTTTGAGGTCGTAGCCTCCTTGGAAGGATGAAGATCTGAAGCCTATGTACCGACCTGAAAGTAAATGTAATGTACCAGATATTCCTCTGCACTATGATGTACCTTGTGCTGTTGATTCTTAATTGTTCAATAAAAATAATTATTTAAAAAAAAGAAGATCTGAAGCCTGCCCCTCCTGGTTGTAACAATGGAGGCAGCAGTTCTCTGTCTGTTCCAGTCACCAGACGTAGTGAGCAGGCGAGCATTTTTAACTCATTCCCTCGTTTACAGACCGGATCCTGATTATTGTCATTTGGGTAACAGCTGCCGACTGTCGCGATATTCGGTGTGTTCCATTCTTGTAGTGGTGTGCATCGTTTCAAGGGCCGCGGGTCCCATCCCCCAGTAAGCCTTGAATATTGTTCAAGTTCTTCTTATTAAAGAAGTTGGAGAAGTCATTTGTTGAAATCAATAAGCTTGTAAAGTTGACAATGGAGCTCAGCTCTTCAGAGAAAGGTTTGAGAGGTATTTCTATTGGAGGTCATCTCCAGATTTAATCGTAAGGTGGTCAGAGCAGTTGGTGTCCAGGCAGACGTTAAGGGAGTTAATTTTTGGTTAGAAATAATTTTATTGAGGATGTTGTCTTTCTTTCTTTTTCGGTCGGTTATTTTATTTAGATTTATTCTAAGAGTGTTTGTCTGAATATTGAGATGTTAAAATCTCTCAAGAAGAAGTATCATCTTTGGGTTTCTGTCATAGTGCTTAGTTCTTCAGATGGTTCTGAAGAGGACATATTGATGCCAGGAGATCGATAAATGATGTGGAAACAACAGCATGTGTTGTTTTGTTACAGGGTACATGAGAGTTGTTCAAAGGAGGCAAAGGTTGGGGAGTTTCCGGCAGAGCAAATGAATGACTGCAATTCTTGCTCCATTTTTGATGTGTCTGTCCTTATGGAGGACAGAGTAGTGTTTAGATAGTAGTGTGTCGAAAGAAGTTGACGAGATGGGTAAGACTTAGGTTTCTGTGATAACTAGTATGCTTATATTGAGTGAGGTTAGAAGATCTGCTATTTTGCATATAGAGGCCGGAGCGGACCGTGCTTTTTTAAGTTTCGAAGAGAGGAGTTTTCCAAGCCAGAGCAGTGAAACCTATGCCAAATTGCTTTCTTGTCTTAAAAGACAATCTCTACAGAGAGCGATCTATATAGATTTTGGCACATTTACAGAGAATGGCAAAAGCGATAGTTATCATTATTATCAATAATAATAATATATCTATATATGTATATATATACTGAAAAACAAAGGTTGAAGTAACTTTATAGTTAGGTGTAATGTTCAGTAACAACGTAATGTTTTAAACTCTAGAAATTCACCAGTAAAGGTTGGAGTTATCTCAAGTAACTAAAATCCGTGTCCTAAGGTAACTTGCAAACCCACCATGCAAAGTTTTCTCATCAATAATTTTACTGTAAATGTTGCAGTGATATTATCAATGATGTGATAAAAGATGTCTTGAGTGATGTAATATGTGAGGTAATTAGCAGCGCATGTCGAGGGCGTGAGTTATAGTAAACTTCGGGCAGTAGTTCTTACTTGAGATAGTTCTAACCATAACTGAATTTCTGTGTTTTTTAGAGTTTAAAACGTTGCGTTGTTCCTGAACATTTCACTGCGGGCAGGGAAACAAATCCCAAATCCATGCCCAGCAGGGGCGGGGGCATTTTTCAAGCTCCCACCTGCTGGGAATGGACTTGGAGGGAGCAACCACCAGTGTCGGCACCCCGGCAAATAGCTGCTTAGCCAGCATCAGGGGTGGGTGCCCCAGAGCCATTATTGGCTGAGGGAGAGGGGGCGTGCGGCCCTCTCCCTTTTTCTAAAGTTTGTGACCCTAGGGGCTGGGGCCTCTTGGGGTTCGGGGAGGTGGGCTGTGTGCCCTCCTCCCCTTTACACATGCAGCCAGGCTCTGGGGAATGGGGTCCCCAGGGCAAAAACTGGCCCTGGGATGGAGTTCCCGTGTCCCCCCTCCTACTTTGCAAATACAGCCGGGCCTCAGCAGATGTGGTCCCCGTGCCAAAATCGTCCCGAAGAGGAGGGCTGTGTATCCCCTACCCCATTACAATGCACCCAGCCTCAGGGGATGGGGTCCCCAGAGCCAAAAAGAGCACAGGGAGTGGGGCTGCATGCCTCCCCCCAGTAAATAGAGCCGGGCCCTGGAGTATGGGATCCCTGGGGCCAAAATCGCCATGGGGAGGGGGGCCACAGGTACCTCCTCCCCCCAAAATATAAACTATTGTTCGCCCTGGCCCACCCGGGGGGCTTGATAAAAATAAGCACAGGAGACCATGATTGTTGTTTTTTTTTCTTCCAATTTTGGCGTGGATTTGTGGATCCTCCACAAATTAGAGGTAAAATAATGATTAAAAAAAACTCTGGGACCCCACCGCCAGGCCTAGAGTGTCAGGGTATTCCCACCCTTCCCCCTTGTGTCCTTTTTTTTTTTCTTTCTTAGGACTCAACACTGCTGCCACCACTTCCTGATTGAGATGGTGGCAGCCAATCAGATCTCAGCTTGATATCTTTCGAGATCACAGGGCCTCTGTGTCTCTAAATGTACAACGTTTGTTTAGCATTGTTTGCTAAAAAAACTACAGAATGGATTTACACCATAACACAGAAAGCACTCTTTCTGGATCTAGATCTAGCTTTCTGCCAAATTTGTTGTAACTCGGTTTACTGGTTTAGGCTGTAGCTGTGTCTAAAGCTCCTATAGTTCCTATGGGAAAATAAATAGGAAAAACTTATTTTTTGGGCCCCCCTTTTTTCTTGGCCCCCGCTTGACTGATCACCCCGAAACTTTCCATGTGCAAACTACGCAAAAGAGCACTTTTTCGGAAACTTTAGTGGAGATTCGTCAAACAACGCCAAAGTTATTAGCGACCGCCACTGAGTGATGTATATGATGATATTTTTTATTTTATTTACTTTTTATTAAAGACCAGGTAGCACAGGTAAAACAGTGTACAAACATGATTGCCAATGATTCATTCATCGGTATAGCTCCCCCAAAGACTTAAGTAAATATCGAATTACAAACATTACACAATCAATCAAAATGGGACCAACCTACCCCGACTCTTGCCTTCGTCTAGACAACAGTGGTTCACAGATCTCTCCCCTATAACCATTCCATTTGCACCAATATATGATAATATTAATAATAATCTGTTACTTAAACAGCACTTTTATCTAAAGCCCTTTACCAGAACATTTTAATTCAATTAAAACTGAACTCAGTTTACAGTCCTCAGAAATCAAAAAGGCTAAGTCGACCTTGCTGGGATTCAAACCCTCCGACCTGCACAAAGTGCTCAACAGCAATCACTCAACAGACTGACGTGTCTTACTGTCAATAACAGCTGCCTGTATGAAACAAGGCTAAAGTCACCAAATCATTCCACTGGCCATCTGTAAGATGTTGAATACCTGGCCCTTACACTCTCAACTCACACTCAAGGTGAGACTCATTTGCAGCCACTTACCAAGAGAAACAGGTCACTTGCTCACTTGTCCCAGAGCAGCTTTTCTATTGATTAAAGATACTTTGCTCATGGGAGTAAATAGTGACCACTGAGCCAGAAAGATGGCTCAGTAAAATAATGCTGTTACTACACCCTAAAAGCCATGTGCTTGAATCTAAGCAGCTCCATTCCCTGCTGATCTTGCGGTTAATATCATTAGGCTGTGATAATAACACCTTACATAAAAGCAAGTGATTCCTAATAAAGTGTCATGCAAGCTTTTATTTAACTTTTATCAGCAGAACCTATTTCTGCTTTTGCAGCAGTCTGTCGATTGTGGTGTGTGTTGTCTCCTCCGCGCTCCAAAGGACCATCTGCTGGGTCTGGCACCAGAAACCCCCAGATACTTCCAGCTTCTGCCCACGCGCTCAAAATATCGCAGCAATTTTCATAATGGGATGCTGCTATTGTTTAATTAAACACATGTTTTTAGTGTGCAGCAGGCCAGGGCCCTCACTCCTTCCCAGGCACTAATATTGCGCAATTGGCGATTTTGTGTATTTGGGGATTTGTTAGTGCTTTGTAAGTAAGAAGGAGGCAAAGAACTCGCTTGAAATTCAGAGACTGCGAAACCACCTATGCACCGGTGCCACCTACAAGGAGTCCCTCGGTTAACCGTGCCTTACCCTTGGTAGATATTGGCATAAACCCTCTGGACACCAGCTTGCCCGCAGATTGGCTCATGCATCACATGAGGGCGATGAGCTACCGACCTCTGGGGTCCACTCTGGACTTGTCAGTGGTGCTACATCAAACTTCCATTGTATGTGAGAAGACATGGGTAACGCTACAACAAGTACCTGGACACATGGCAGATCTTTTTAGCAACCTACATAGCTGAAAAAACAGATATTGATAGCAAAAGAGTGTTTGATATTTATTTTTGAAAACTGAAGCCAAGTCAAGAGTTGGCCTGACAAATACATGTGAGCCTTAATGGCACATTCAGATAAGATTCTCACCTGTCCTAAAAATGCTTTACTTCTAAACTATTATTCTAAACTATGAGATCCAATGTTTAGTGCTTGATAAACTTTTTGTTAGTGACTAAGGCCTCTCTTAGTGCTGTATAAGGAGAAATACAAAAGTGAATCTCAGATGCAAGTAGTACAACAGTATGTGTCACCAGAAAGATTGGTCGAAGGGGAAATCAGCATGCTACTGGACCTCTCCACGGCCTTCGATACCGAGGATTAAAATATCCTAAAGGAAGTTGTGGGAGCCAGTGGTATAGCGTCTACCTGGCTCTACTGTTTTTTTTTTAATCATACTGAAAGCAAGTGGTAGAACTGGGAAAATAAACCCAACCCTCATTTATCCCTAGCACGTCCCAGCCTATTTCTCCTACACCTCATTCCCCTCTTGAGTATTGTAAGGAAACATATTGGCTTCCGTCTTATGCTGGTGACGTGAGGATTATGATACCAACACTTCTTTTCTACTGAAGAGAAAATAAGATAGACGATCTGATAAGGACTTATCACAGGTTAATGAATGTTTATCTCATGGTGTTGACCCATAACTGTTCTACAAAACAATATTTTCAAACATAAAATAAGCATTGGCAAATCCAATAGGCTTGACGTTAACGTAAACACAGGCATTCACAAATGCTGTTTCCATGCATTGTATGCACAGATGTTGTTTATCATAATAAAGCCTGTCCTTCAGGCTTTGCCAGTGCTGGGTGAAAAGTAGCAAAAATATTGCTTTCTGTGTAGAATATAGGAGAAAGAGAACTAGCCAAGTTTATTTTTCAGATTTAGAATTCTACTGGAAGCACTTCAAGGGTGGCGCAATGATACACCACCAGCTGATAGGACAGGGAGATAGACTAATGCTACTCTGGGTGGAGCCATTAGGAGAAACATACTGCATTCAGTGCCTATTACTATCAGAGTAAAAGTAAAATGTTAGTGCTAACTTTACAGTAATAATTGAGGAAATCCATACTGAAACATTTCTTGCATGTTTATCTCTAAATTTGTGGTAATGCCATGATAACTGGTGGTAGTACTTTTACTATCGAATTGCGTATACATCAAAGCATCCGTCAATGTAAATGACTTGTTTAATGAGATGGTGCTTATTTTTCCCAAATGTCAATGAAGTACTGCTCCACTGTAAATAAACAACCGGCTGTAGTCCTGGAAGTGCTTCCACCGATGCCTTAAAGTTCTTATAACTCTTCAAACAGTTCTGTATTGCTCGACGCCACTAAGTGCCTTCTAATGGCACCCCTGATATTGCCTGGTAACTCCCCGCCAGAGTTCTGATACTGGGGGCATTGATAATTGCAGGAAGGGAGTTGGTGATAGAAATAACTGGGATCACAAGTGGGACGCTGAGGTTTGTCTCAGAATTGAGGAATTACTGGGGGATTCAATTTTTGGATATCCACTTTTTCCCGGAATTTCGCCCTTTGTCTCCCCTGTTTTCAACAGGCAGAGTCCCTGAGTTAGCATATAGGGATAGTTAGGCATTTGTAGGGTTCGGGAAATCATCTTAAGGTATTCCCAAAGTCGATTATGCAAAGAGAAGGCAGGAGGAGGCCAGAAAGGCAATACAACAACAAATTCCTCCTGGCTGCCCTCATCCCATCTGTGCTTCTGCCAGAGAAGAACACACACCACGATTATCCAACTATCTAGGAGACATATATTATTACAGTGGCATGAGTGTGTCCTAAAGGCTAAGCTCAGTTGTAACACAATAGCTAGACTTAATGTAGAACTCTGGCTCACACAGCTTGATGCACAAAGGATTACAGCTGTTGGAAGCTAAGCACCTTTTCTGTGGAGACACACAACTTCTGCCCAATCGAGACATGTATTCCTGTCCATCAACATGAGGGTGGAGCCAAAGCCCCTACTGTGGTAGTCCTGTAAGCTCTTTTTTAGGTTGATCACATAATGTCTAGCAACTGCGGCTCTGTGAAGACAGACTTAAAAACAAGCATTGACAAAGCCAGTAGGTCTCATCCTATGCAAGAGCTATTGGCTCTGCCAATATGTTTTAGCCATGTTTTACACTGGCATAGCTGGTGTCCAGCATCGCTAAAAGTTAGTGGGGTAAAGGAGAGTGACGTGGAGTGGAGTGGCGAAGAGTGGCGTGTTATGGAATGGCTAGCGTGGCATAGAGTAGCATAGAGTTAAGTGACATGGAGTGAAGTGGAGTGGTGTTGAGTGGTTTAGAGTGTTGTGGATTGTCGAGGGGGGAGTTGAGTGTCATAGAGTGGAAGGGCATAGAGTGGAGTAGAATTGAGTGGAGTAAACTGCCATAGTGTGAAGTGGCATAGAGTGGTGTAGTGTAGGAGAGTAGAATGGCATAGAGTGTTGTCGAGGGGCATAGAGTGTAGTAGTGTGTTGTGGACTAGAGTGAAGTAAAGTGGGATGGAGTAGCATAGAGGGAGCTGCATAGAGCGTCATAGAGTGGAGTATTGTGGTAGAGTGGAGTAGAGTGGAGTGGAGTTTAATGAAGTAGGACATCCTAGAGTGGAGTATCGTAGAGTGGAGTTTGCAGAGTAACCTTGAGTGAAGTGGCATAACATAAAATAGTGCAGAGTTAACATGCATAAAGTGCATTGATTTTGAATAAAGTGGTGTAGAGTGCATTGAGTAGAATTAAGTGACGTAGAGTGCAGTGGCGTAAAATAATTTTTTATGAGTAGAGAGAAGTGGCATAGAGTGGAGTGGTGCAGGGTAGAGTGCAGAGGTGTAAAATAGAGTGCAGTGGCATAGAGTGGTATATAGTTCAGTGGAGTGCAGTGGTGTAGAATAGATTAGAGTGTCGTGGAGTGATGCAAAGTGTAGTGGCGTAGAGTTGAGTGGTGAAGAGTCGTGATGTAGAGTACAGTGGTGCAGAGTAGAATAGAGTGGCTTAGAGTGCAGTGACATAGAATAAAATGCTGTAGAGTGGCTTAGAGTGCAGTGGCGTAGAATGCAGTGGTGCAGAGTAGAGTGGTGCAGAGAGCAGTGGCGTACAGTATAGTGTGCAGAGTAGAATAGAGTGGTGTAGAGTGAAGTGATGCAGAGTAGTTGGCGTAGAGTGCAGTGGCACAGAGTACTTTGTTTTTTAGTACAGTGGTATTGAGTGCATTGTTTTAGAGTGGCATGGTTTAGAGTACAGTGGAGTAACATAGAGTAGTGCAGAGTAGAGTGGTGCAACTTAGAGTACACTGGCATAGGGTGCAGTGGCGCTTAGTGGAGTAGAGTGGCATAGAGTTTAATGGCATAGAGTTGATTATTTCAGAGTAGAGTGAATTGGTGTAGAGTGGAGTGATGCAGGGTAGAGTGCAGTGGCGTAGAGCAGAGTGGGGCAAAATAGAGTAAAGTGGAGTGGTGCAGAGTGAAGTAGATTGGTGTAGAGTAGATTATTCCAGAGTAGAGTGAAGTGGTGTAGAGTGGAGTTGTGCAGGATACAGTGGAATGGTGCTGGGTAGAGTGGACTGGCATAGAGTAGTGGCATAGGATGCATTGGCAGAGAGTGCAGTGTTGCAGAGAAGAGTGGCGTGTAGTGGTGTACAGTGGATTGGCTTAAAGTTGAGGGGTGTAGAGTGCAGTGGTGCATAATAAAGTGGGGTAAAGTGACCTGGCATAAAATAGAGCGGTGCAGAGTAGAGAGGCGTAGAGTGAAGTGGCATAGAATGCAGTGCCATAGAGTGCAGTGGTGCACAGTAGATTAGAGTGTAGTGGTACAGAGTGGTGTAGTGTGCAGGCTGTAGATGAATCTGTCCACAAATTCCTACTCCATTGTAGCTCTAGAATCTTTGCAAACAGTTCTGGGTTTGGTCCTAGAATGCCATGCAACTCATTGCTTCCAAAACTGAAATGAGTACTTTTTGTTGCAGAGGCAAAACATCTTCCTCGCCTTTCAGCCTTCCCGTGGTCTTTGGTCAAGCTATGAAGCCTGAAGTCATATTCAAAAAACAAGATTGGCACCAGTATGACTCCGGCTCTCCAAATCAGTGGTTAGGAGCTGTTTTTTTCGAGAAGAAAAAATTCAAATCAGTCCTTCATCCGCTCTCGCAGGTGGGAGCATTGAAAAGGTTGCTGCCGGACTACTGCAATGCTCTGCATGTGTGCCTCTGATAGACCTGCTACAGCCTGCTCAAAAGGCTGCAGGTGGGGCAGTCTTTGGTCTGGGAAAGGGAGAACCAGTGTCGGCCTTTAGAAAATCCCTTCATTGGCTCTGCTGGAAGCACACATTAATTTCAATACATGCTGTCTGGCCTTCAAAAGACTCTGCCCCAGTCTGTGTCTCTGCTAAATTAAGTTGGTAAATATCCATGAGAGATCTTCACAGTATCAAACTTATATTGCTGGAAGCCCCAGGTTTTCTAAACTAGGTTGCTGCCCCTTTTCTGTCTAAGGCCCTTATTTCTGGAACTGTCTTCCTGTTAATCTAACAAAGACCACCTCCCTTCAGGAAAAAGCTGAAGTGCAGTTTGTTTGGAACCTGGGTCATTGGGATCAGTTCCAAGAGACTCTTAATATGTCGCAATCGCTGTAGAATTGCAGTCAGTGAATCAGCCTATGTTTAGTTGCTGCTCTGCCGACTTCTTTCAGAAACTCAGAGCAAGAGGCGGGTAAGGCTTCCTGTTCCATAGTGGCCTTGTGGCCAATGGGTGTTGGGACGAATAGGGGCAGTTGGATTGGCAGATCTGACCGTGCAATGGTAGCCATTTCTACTTGCCTGATCTTCTGGCGTTTAGGCCTCATGTCATAGAGGATGCATGAGGGGCTCGAGGAGACGGAGACAGCGTTTGCAACACAGTCATTACATCGCAGTTCCTTTACAACGCAGTCGTAACAACGACCGCGTTGTTAGAACGCAAAGCATTTAAAACGCAAGTCATTAGATCGACTTGCTGTGGGGACGCTCTAACATAAGGAATAGTATGATTTACTATTCCAACATCTTCCCTACTGTTGCACAGGCTGGAGTTGGAATAGTAAATCATACTATTCCTAAATCCAGCGCGCCCCCTACAGCAAGTCGATCTATTGACTTGCGTTGTAAAGGTATCACGTTCTAACAATGCAGTTGTTGTAACGACCGCGTTGTAAAGGACCACGATGTAATAGCATGCGATGTTACATGCTATATTTGAGGAGACTTATGCTCGAGACTCTTCTTTTACCACTAAGACGTACTGACATTGAGGTCGAAAGGGCCCTCTCCACTGCACACTTTCTTTTTAATTTTAGGGCAACAGGTAAAGGATTTCCATTTCAAGCCAAGTCTTGTGGCCAACCTAAGTGGGATGAGCAGACAGAGCAGGTACGGCAATCCTTGGAGGTTCCATTAAAAATCAGGGTCATTGATTGTGTTACTTTTAGGATTAGGACTATGGTTAAGAGCATAGCTAGGATTATGTTTTAGGTTAGCAATAGGGTCAAGATAAAGCTAAGCAGGTTTAAGATTAGGTAGGGTTTAAGGTTGCGCTTAGGGCTAGGAATTTCAATAGCTTTGGGATAAGGTTAGAGTAAGGTTTGTAGTTTGGGGTTCGATTTAGCAATTGGTTCAAAGGTAGTTCTGGGCTAAGTCTTTGCATTAGGTTTAGCATTGAGGTTATAATTAGGGTAAAGCATAATGTTGCTGTGAATATAAGTTAGGGTTAGAGATAGGATCAGCGACAGGGTTAGGAGTAAGTTTAGGCGTAGGGATAGTATAGATGTACTAATGAAGTGGTGGTGCGGATGTAGGACGGTATTGTTTATGTAGCGATTTCCATTTTGTGATTGCAAATGTAGTGGTATTCCATAAGTTGTACTTTGTCCAATGTAATTCATGAGTGTTTTAATCTGTGTTTTTGTAAATTTGTCTTCATTTAATTTTTTTAATTAAATAAAGAATTAGAAAGCAAATACATAATAAGCCGAACTGCAAGTACCATGTGAACCTGACATACCACAACTCGAGAATGATCTCTTACTAAAGAAGCAATTCAGTTTTATAATACCCTGATGTTTGAGTCAGCACCATATGGTTCAGTTCTGCTCATGATGAATATTTTACCCTAAATTATGCAAATGTCAAAGCAGCATGCATGGAATATGCTTTAAAATACCTACATTTGTTAGCAATCTATTTCGTTGAACTGGTTATTGTCAGTCAGTACCTGGGAACCCATACATGGTGTTAGGCCTGACATTTTGCTGCCGGGATAATAATTGAATATTATTATTTCAACCATGCAGGAATTTCATGGGGAAAAGAATGCAAAGGTGTGGATTTTCATCAGGAAGTAAACTGGCTTATAACTTGGGGCTTTATTTCTTGAAAAGGTGGAAACCTCTCTCTGGGTCCTAAGTCTTGTGTATGGACGGTCTTTTGCTAGCTGCTTTTGAAGACCTGTTGTGCACCGTACCAATACTTAGGGTGCGCCGTGGGCCAGCCATTGCTTAGCACTGGTTGGCTTTCTTGTCACCACATTTCCTGCTTCCTCCTCAATCGCTTGCCTTCCTCCTCTTGTGTTTGTTCCTGCCTTGGATCATTGCCTCTACACTATTGGCATACTTTTATCCTTTGACTGCTCACATTTATCTAACTACTTTTTTCTTTTTCTCATTCATCACTCCAAAAGAGTGCATGTGTCTTCTAGTATTCTCCCTCTTGTGCTGCTTCCACCGGCCAAGCATCCCCCCTCCACACTGCCTGTGTTGCTCCCCACATGCTCCATGTAAAAGCACAGCAACAGGGATATTTTTTGCTGGGGTATGGCTGAAGAGCAACATTTAAGGGTTGTTTTTCCTTCATTTCCTGCATTCCATAAATTGCATGAAAGCATGAACTTTTGCACACAAGAGCTTATATGAGGCTGGGGAAAGTGAAATCTGCTGCATTCCCTCAGCTGGCCTCTGGGGCGCAAGGTGTACCCATGGCACTTCTTCTCGAGCCTCATAAATCTGCTCTCTGTGCTAATAAAGAAGACTATGGCTGAATCTTGTAGAAAGTAATTTAGGCTTTGGCAAGTGTTTCCCTTTACAATCTGATACTACCTTATTCTTTTTAAATTTTGATCAGTTTCCCGAGTGAAAAATAATTGAAACATAAACCATGCATTCATAAAGATTGAAAACATTGAATCCAATCTACAGTTTTGAGATACCAATAGGTATGTTTGCTTTTCCTCCAGTATTTTTAATTTTTTCTAAACTTTTTTTCAGCCGTGCTTTACAGGCAAATATAGTCGACTCCCATAGCTCTGCACCCACATTGGCTAGGTGAGACCTACTGGCAGTGCCAGTGCTAGTTCTTTGAGTACTTCATGGGAGTGGCAGGGGTGTAACACAAACCCCAGGAGCCTCTGCTGGCAGGGGGCCCCCCCAACCCTAATGAGACCCACAGCCCTTTAGGGGACCCCCAATCAGACCAAGGTCAATCAATATCTGCAATGTATGAGAAACTCCGGGGCACCTCATCTCAAACTGCATTGGGGCCCACTTTTTAGGTCTCGCCTGGCTATCGCGTAGGCTATCGCGTAAGCGATCGCTCAGCGAGA
Organism: Triturus cristatus; assembly: GCF_964204655.1. Classification (NCBI taxonomy): domain Eukaryota; kingdom Metazoa; phylum Chordata; class Amphibia; order Caudata; family Salamandridae; genus Triturus; species Triturus cristatus. The sequence continues at coordinate 812,065,843 of NC_140585.1, read as the reverse complement.
CTTATGTAGGGGCTTCAGAAAATGCTCCCAAAGGCTTCCCAGGCGGATCGGGTGGTGGTTACGCGCACAACCACGCGCATTCCATTTGCCACCAGCTACTTACTGCGCGTGCGCCGCCTCACGCATTCAGAGAGATTTAGTAAGGGGCAAAAGACCTTAGGAATGCGGTTTATGGCCAGTGCATGTGAGGCATTCAAGTGCGAAGCTGGCATCTGGCATCGGACTTGAAAGCAGCAGACTGCTTTCGTCACCGCGCGCTCGGCCTCACTTCCTGCATCCCCTCTTACAACAATTAACTTTCGTTATAACTCACACCCCATATGCTCGTTCCCTCCCACCCTTCCTTTGATGTCCGCTTTTCTTGTTGTTTACAAACCACGCCACACACTGCTGCACGCCTCACACTGCTGCACACCTCACACTGCTGCACGCCGCACACTGCTGCACGCCACACACTGCTGCACGCCACACACTGCTGCACGCCACACACTGCTGCACGCAGCACACTGCTGCACACCGCACTCTGCTGCACGTCGCACTCTGCTGCACGCCGCACACTGCTGCACGCCACACACTGCTGCACACCGCACAATGCTACACGAAACACTGCTGCATGCCACACACTGCTGCACGCCACACACTGCTGCACGCCACACACTGCTGCACGCCACACACTGCTGCACGCCACACACTGCTGCACGCCACACACTGCTGCATTACTCACTGCTGCATGCCGCACACTGCTGTACGCCGCACACTGCTGCACGCCGCACACTGCTGCACGCCGCACACTGCTGCACGCTGCTGCACGCCACACAGTGCTGCATGCCTCACACTGCTACACGAAACACTGCTGCACGCCACACACTGCTGCATGCCTCACACTGGTGCATGCCACACACTGCTGCATGCCACACACTGCTGCACGCCGCACACTGCTGCACGCCACACACTGCTGCACGCCTCACACTGCTGCACGCCTCACACTGATGCACGCCACACACTGCTGCACGCCGCACACTGCTGCACTCCACACACTGCTTTTATGCGAGTTTATGCTACTGACATTGTAAATGACAATGCCTTTTATTTGTTTTAAATCCAAAACATAAATAAAAGGCATTGTAATTTTACAATGCCAGTAGCTCAAACTCTTATAAATGCGAGACCTATTGCATTGCAAATGCTTGTTGCGATATGCCACTGGGTAGTGCATATGGTTTCCTGCCGCCTTCCCTATGTGCTGCTTCCCCATCACATCCCACTCACAATAGCTCTTGTTGTTGCTCCACACCCTTCCGAGCTGATCTGTCAAACCATAGCAACTGGTATAATTTTTTGCTGGGGGTTTGACTATACATCAGAATTTATAGGATTATTTTGTTTTATCTCCTACATTTCACATGTTGTTTGAACACCCCTGCCTTGACAATCAAGGGCAGCCTATATGGCGCTGGGGGAGGGGTGAGCTGGGCTCACTTTGCTGATGTTTGAGGCAGAAAGTATACTTAAAATGACTGACATTAGATGTTTCTTCTCCTGGAGATCCATACATCTGCTCTCTGGATTGCTGCAGAGCACCCAGTGGCTGGAGCATTTGTTTCAGGTCTGAGTCCCGTGGAGAGTAAATTAGGCCTTTGCAAGTATTTACCTTTAAATTCTCACACTTCCTATTTAATGCATCAGACCGCGCTTATTCCCTTTTAGGTACACTCAAGTAGCCTTCTGTGTTATTTTTAAGCTAGCTCACACGCAACAGGCTTTTTAAATTCTGTTCAGAATTTCCTTTGTGAAATGTATTTGAAAAATTAACCATGCTGTTTAAAAAGATTTAAAATATTGTTTCAAGATACCTTAATATCTGTGTTTGCTTTTCTTTCAGTATTAATTTTTAAAAAATTATTTTAACAATGCTTTACAAACAAGCATTGGCAAATCCAAACTCTTGCCACACCAGTATTCAGGGGTGGACTGGCCGTTTTTCGGTGGCCCGGAAGGGTGGGGACCAGTTTTGGACCGGTGGGTGGTGTTTTTGGTACAGAAGAGCCATTTTGCAGCAGTGCTGTAATATCGGCCCCCTATACCAAAACCAGCTGCAGTGTTTTCCTCCCCCAGCCAGTCCGACTCAATTGCCAGGGCCGGTTTGCATTCGCAGTCCAGCCTGCTAGTTTTCCCCTTTTCTAATGCTTGTTTTAGGTCTCATCTATAGAAAGATTTAGCTTGGCATCAAAGTTGTTAATCTTAGAGTGGGCTTTGTGTACATTCCATGCCTGTGATGTGATAGCTTTCTGGTCTGTTTTGGTCACTGGGTTTAATCCCACCCTGTCCCACTGAACAAACATTTCGGTTTCACCGTCCATTGATTGGATGAGTTGTATGCTTCTGCTACTGATGGCAAATCTTGTATTGCTGTGCAATATGGACTATTTTATCTCCCTCCTTCCTTCCTTCTTACTACTCCCCTTCCAATCCCAGCCCCGCTCCCTTAAAGCAATAATACAAAGAAACATTATTTCAAGATGGGCCGGTGATTGTAATGTCATAACCTGGTGCCTAGGAATAATCGTTGATGCCACACGTGTTCTTGAGTAGTGGCTAGAACACTGCTTGCCACGCCCAGCACGCCGGGCTATTTATTATTATACATCACGTGCCTCTCGTGTGGACGTCAGGCACGTCCACGGTGGGCACGCTCAGGGGGGGAGTTACTTTCACTATGGTCAGGGACCCCCGTGATAGTGGTCGGGTCCACTAGGCAAAACACTACATTCCTCCTTTATCCACAAATGCAAAAACTAAACAAACATTAGGCTTAGCGACAAAATGTTTCTTTTTACAGTCTCAAACTCAGTCTCTGCAGATTTCCTGAACAAACAAAAAGGAACAGTCTTACTTGGTCTTGGTGCAGCTCACTTCCGCTTCGGGAGTTGACAGCGGGCCACAAAGTCTCGGTACCTCTGGGACGGCTGCGGGCATGGGCATAGGTGGTACCTGCTCTGGCTGCGCCCTTCTGGAGGGGTCGGAAACATGTCCTCAGAACAGTCTGTACCCACCACGCTGGGGCGGCTCGGTGTCCCTTGTGACTCCCGCTCTCCTTGGGCTGGTGTGGTCGAGGCGCTCTCCGCGTCTTCAGTTCTGCGGGGAGTCTCTCCTGCCGGGGCCTCTCTGGGACTCGGGGATGCCACTGACCGGTAGTCTTCTCGCTCGGGAAGCTCTTCCTCTCCTTCATCTGAGACTTTCTTAAAGAACGACACATTCCTTGTGACCTCTTCTCCATTCCTGACCGCCGTGATCAGTGTTCCACTGACTCTCGTGACCGTCCAGGGGTCCAGCTAAAAGGGCAGGCGGAACTTTCCCCCTGGGTGGCGGTCTTTCACCAGCACTCGGTCACCCACTTGAATGGGGCTGTCAGCAGCTCTCCTCTTCCGGGATGCTTCGTGGTTGGTTCGTGTCCTGTGCTCCATGGACCGGTTAGGCGGGGTCGGTGATGATGCCCACCTGGGATGGTGTGGGATAGTATCGGTGACTGTTCTGCCAAAACAGAGGCGGCTTGGAGAAACCCCCGTGGTGCAGTGGGGCGTCAACCTGTACTCCCGTAGGAACTGATAGAGGGCTAACTCGCCGTCCGCCAGTGCGATCTGAATGGTCTTGTTTAGAGTTCTCATTAGTCTCTCGACTTCCCCGTTAGCTTGAGGCCACCTCGGGGTTATGCGTCTGTGCTTAATACTGTGGGACTGCAGGTATTCTGCTAGCTCGGTGCCATTGAATGGGGGACAATTGTCCGTGCGCAGCTCCCCAATGCGGCCGTGGGTGGCGATTATCTTTTCCAACTTGGGAATTACTTCAGATGCGGCTGTCGAGGACAGGAACTCCACTTTGGGGTATCGTGAGAAATCGTCCACCACTACCAGCATGTACTTTCCCCTGGGGAGACTGCCGAAGTCTGCGCTGGCTCGCACCCATGGAGACGTTGGTCCTTCTTTGGTGATTATTGGAGCCGGAGGGTTGGGTAGGCTGGTCGCTAAACACACTGGACATCGCTGGACGATTGTCTCCACCATCTTGTCGAGGCCAGGGAACCAGAGCTTGCTCCGAAGGCGGTTCTTCGACTTCACAATGCCTTGGTGCGCGCCATGCGCCAGGAGGGCTGCCTGTTGGGTGAGGCAGTGAGGTAGCACCAGGCGGGGCCCTCTCAGGAGGCATCCTTCCGGAGACACGGACAGTTCGTTCCGGACTTGATGGAGGGCCTTAAGCGTCGCTTGGGCATCTGGTGTGCGGAACGACAATGGGCTTTGGAGTGCTCTCCAGTTGCCTGACATGACGGCTTGGATGGCAATCTGTAGGCAGTCGTCATCTTTGGTGGCTCGCGCCACTTCCTCCAAAGAGATCGGTAGCGGCCGTGACCTCTCCACGATCATCCTGACTTATTCCTCCATGGCTGCGGCTTCTGCGGCTTCCGAGTCAGTGGCAGGGCGTGCGTGCCTCGACAAAAAGTCGGCAGGGTTCCGGGTGCCCGGCCGATACTCCACCGTGAGCTGGAATTCTTGGAGTTGGAGCACCCATTTTTCGATCCGAGGAGGGGGGCGCGTGGAGGGACCTTGGAACAGCGGGACTAGAGGTTTGTGGTCTGTGATGACCACAAAAGGGTGCCCATACAGGTAGATGTGGAAATGCCGGCACCCCCACAGGATGGCGATGGCCTCTCGTTCTATCTGCGAGTACCGCTGTTCCGTCGAGGTGAGGGTTCTGCTCGCGTATGCGATGGGGGCCCATTCTCCGCATGCTTGAGGTTGAGTTAGCACGGTCCCCAGGCCTGTCAGGCTGGCGTCCACCACAAGTTGTGATTCGTCGCGGATCGAAATAGGCCAAGGTCGTGTCGGCCGATAGTGCCGCTTTCGTCCTCTGGAATGCCTCTTGCTGTGCCGGGCCCCACTCCCAGGTGGCAGCCGCCTTTGTGAGGTCCTGGAGGGGGCCGGTGAGGTCAGACAGATCCTTGATGAACCTCCCGCAGTAGGTGACCATCCAGAGGAAGCTGTGAACTGCTGTCACCGACGTGGGGGCGGGGGCCGCGTGAATATCCTTGACCTTTTCTGGGTCCGGGCCAATTCCTTGGTCTGAAAACCGGTAGCTGAAAAAACTGATGTCCTTGCGTAGGAAGTCGCATTTTTCTCGGTGGAGGGTCAGCCCTTGCTCTTGAAGCCGGGTGAACACTGCCTGGAGGCGTTGGATGTGCTCGTCCAAAGTTGGTGCGTGGACCAGAATGTCATAACTGACATTTAAGACTCCCTCGAGCCCTTGTAGTACGTTCTGAATGATGTTTTGAAACACCTCCGCCGCACTCGATATTCCAAAGTTGAGCCGGGTGTAGCGCCAGAGGCCCGCATGCATGGAGAAGGTGGTAATCGGGCGCGAATCCGGGTGCAGGGGAATTTGGTGGTATCCAGACCTCAGGTCCATCTTGGAGAACCACCTCGAACCAGACAGCTCTCCGACTATTTCGTCTATGGTTGGCGTCATGTGGCGCTCGCGCTTGATAGCGAGGTTGGGAATGCGCATATCCACGCAGATTCGCACCGCGTCCGGCTGTTTCGGCTTCTTGGCCACTACGATGGGTGACACCCACGGGGTGGGCCCGCTTACCCTCTCAATGATTCCAGCTCGCTCGAGTACCCTCAGCTCTGCTTCAACTTTGGGTCGTAGGTGGAACGCAATGCGTCGGTGACGGAGGGCTACCGGGGCGACCGACTTGTCTATGTGGAGGTGGATGGCGGGTCCCTTCAAACAGCCAATCCCTTCGAACAGAGATGTGTGGTTTTGAACCAGATGGTCGAGGCTGCGGGCTTGGACTGTGAGCTCGAAATTGATCAGCCAGAGATCTTGGGCTGTTCGGCAACCAAGCAAGAATCCCGATCCCTCTTGTGACACATAGATCTTGGGCAGCAGGCGAGTGGTGTCGTGGGACAGATCTGTTCGGCACATCCCGCACAGGCGGAGTGGGCGACTGGTGCCGTAGGCGTATACTTGTACCCTCGTGGGATGGAGTGCCGGGGCATTTTCTAGCGTCCGGTATACGCTGGCAGCCATCAGGTTGATTGATGCGCCCGTGTCGATCAAGGCCGCCACTGCTTGGTCTCGCACGTTGACTGTGCACATGGGTTCTGCGGATGGTGTAGCCGCCAGCGTGTGGAGCACTCTCACGACATGTACGGAGGCCACCTCCGCTTCGTCGTCATCCATGTCGCTGCTGGTGGATGTACTGGGTAGCTGCTCTACCTGTCTTACCCTCCTGGGTGGGCCACTCTGTTTCTTCCTGGGTGCCGACAGACATACGCTCGCGAAATGGTTGGCCTTTCCACACGCGCTGCATACTTTGCTTTGTGCCGGGCACGCTCCTCTGTGGGGTGTCGCGCCACCACACCACGCGCAGGCGCCGCCGGGAGGGGCTTGCGCCGGTCTTGGGTTTCTCCGCCGGAATTGTTTCGTGTGATTCTTGGCGGCGTCGGTCTTGAGGGCGCACACTGGCTGTCTTGATTGCGACCACCGGCTTTGGCTCCATATGCGCGGCCCTGGCTTTAGACAACTCCTTTGACCGCCCGAGTACGAGGATGTCGCGCATGGGCATGTTGTCCGCTTCCAACACCCTCTCGCGCAACTTCGACGACGCACAGCCCTGGATGAATTGGGCGCGGATTTCGTCGTCCACGTCGGGAAGGGTGCACGTGCTGGCCAGCTCCTTTAGTCTTGCGTAAAAGACGTCTACTGACTCCTCCGGGAGTTGGTGGGCTTGGCGGAGTAGGAATCTCTCATAGTCGGCGCTAGCGAAAGGTTCAAAGTACGCTGTGATGGCGTCGCGCAGCGTGTCATATGTCCTGAGCGGGCCAGCCTCCGTTACGCCCTTCGAAATGTCATGGATGGCTTCTCCGCCTAAGTGTAGACGCATGGCGTGCCGCCTCTCGGCCGCGATCTCCGCCGCCACAAAGTAGTTCTCGAGCCTCTCCGCCCACTTCTTCCACCATGCCGCCTGCGACGGGGGGTGCCGGTGACAGCAAATGGCTCCAAAGGGGGTACGTTGGCCATGGCCGGTGGGGATGGGCGCAGCCACAGGGGGCGGGCTCACCTTCACTCTTCTGGGGGCGGTGCTCTATTCTTCCAGGCGTCGTGCGCTGGTCCTGAGGGGCCGCCTCGGTGTCCAGGAGCATCCAGGGAAGCAGGAGGGGCGACCCAGCGCCTCAGAATGGCTAGATTCGCATCTCACGCGAGATGCGTGAGCAACGGCAAGTCCGGACCACTTGTTGCACGCGAGATGCGTGAGAAACGGCAGGCGGGTCGCATTGTTCCGCGGGTGCAGGCTCCGCAGGCACAGAAGCTTCCCGGGCGGGCAGGAGGCGGTCGCTGGAGGCCGAGGGGGCAGCGGTGGGCCTGGCCAGGCGGGGAAATTCACATAGCACTGCTGGGCACGAGGTAGGAAGCCTGGCGCCGGCTGGGGCCAGACAGGGGTGGTGCACAGCCACACGAGGAGGGGAATCGATCCGCTCCTTGGGCAAGAGCGAGAGGCGGCAATGCACCCGATGGGGTGGTTAGACCACCTCGTCGCCAGTGTAAAGTCGTAACCTGGGGCCTAGGAATAATCGTTGATGCCACACGTGTTCTTGAGTAGTGGCTAGAACACTGCTTGCCACGCCCAGCACTCCGGGCTATTTATTATTATACATCACATGCCTCTCGTGTGGACGTCCGGCACGTCCACGGTGGGCACGCTCAGGGGGGAGTTACTTTCACTATGGCCAGGGACCCCCGTGATAGTGGTCGGGTCCACTAGGCAAAACACTACATTGATGCATACGGGTGTCGGTACGGTTGCCAACAGGGCAAAAATGAGCATTGCCAATGCTGTCAGCTCTTTACCCTGCCTGGTGTCATGCGTGAGGCCTACTAACTTTGCCAATGCGTGATGCTTTGCGCTGCGCATGTCATCGCACTTCCGAGAATATGTGCATCGCTTGACCCGGAAATTGACCCTCCCCTTTAATGGGGGACTGGGTCGGCGCGGAGTTTCCTGGTTCAAGGGTATTTTTAAAACACACCTGTTTTAAACACGCAGTAAGTAGCTTCCATTATGTCGCCGCCTGGGAACTTTCAACACTTATGAAATATATATAGCCGAGCTCCACTTAGAGAGAGTGAGGGATTTCACTGAAACTTTCTATATTGTAATGTTTGTTTCTAAAGCGCCCGAACAGTGCTCAATTTAACCCATTTCCTGTCTCTTTGAAAATGGCTTTGAATGTGCCCCAGTGAGAGTTATGCAGTGAGCCCAGCCTGCCCTGGCAGGGGCGCTGCGGCGCTGTTGCAGGTTCTCTGCCGGCCGCCTGCAGACGGCTCTCAGCCAGTGACGTCAGCACAAAGCCACTTTCCAAGTGCTTTTCACACACTCGAGGTAAGCTTCGCTCTTTACCTCCTTGGGTTGTGGATGCCCGTGTTTTGAGCAGGTAGCCATTTAAAAAAAATGGAATACTTTACGTGTTATGGTTTGCTTACCATTTAACATTCTGCGCCGCTTTCCAGAGACATTTTCTATTTCCAGATTAAAATCTGGCTCATATAATTGGTTTACTGTTAACAAATCCTATCTCCGTGAGCGTTAATTAGTAAACAGCGTAGGTGAATTATCTGCATACGTCCCGCAGCAGGTGGGATTACCGCGGCCCGGGGCCTTCTAATGCTTGGCCCTCCCCCGTCCTTTCCCGGCTCGTTGTATGTGATCAGCCTTAATCCATGGAATCGAACCGCCCGACAGGCTGCAGGATCCTCCGAGGGCGACTGCGGCCCCGAACGTCCTTTACAGGAGGAATTTTCCAATACCCTCCGCGCGCAGCAGCCCCCCCCCCCCCCTTCTGCAGCTGAGAAATAATAGGCAAAGAAATAATTACATTTGGCTCCACTATTACCGGGCACCTGACCAGGTTTTAAATTAGCCAGGTCACTGTTTTTTGCACAACAGAACTCCGTGCTTGTGTGCACAGCCAGGCACCAGTGATGCATACCAGACTTCCGCCAGCTCCCTGCCATGCGCAGCCGAAAAGAGCACCTTCTACTCAAACCAGTACAACAGCACAGACAACCTCCGTTCCAAAATCCTTCTATGGCACTTATAAGCAGCACTTTCTCCAGACACCTTCATTTGAACCTATTTGCAATTTTTATTTTTAAATAATTCTTTAGCAGCGCATACCCGTGTGCAAGGTGTAACTTTACATTGTTTTCTAATTCACTGTCATTTCCATTTTCATTGAGTTAGAACAATGCGCTAATCTGGCATCCACACAGAGTGAACCCATGCTAACTTCCATCATTTTCAGACTCGACCTTTATAAGTTTGGCGATTTTCCACTCTTAATCAAGTCTTTCTCATAAATGTGACCTCTTCTACACACATTCTCTGAATACTAAACTAGGCCGTGTAGATTAGTGCTAGATTTGCATTCCTTACATCAGGAACTTTTAGTACAAGTTAGGTGCTCTTAGAAAAGGGCCCAGTTCATTTGTAAGCTTTTGAGAATGCCCTGTAAATGCAACCTTGTTGGCGTGGCCCTAATTTATATTGCATGAACTTCACCACTCCTCTAACATTACATTTTTTATGCAAGCGGCATTTTTAGAAACGGTCACCTCAGTACCACTTCCACACTAATTAACTCATTTGGTTCGTGAATCATATTTGTGATCTTTGGGCAGCTTTTATACTTTTGCAAATGTAAGCAGGGCTTTAAGTGGGATGAAAAAACTGGGGGTCTCCCATAGGAACGTGGCCGAAGGAATTATGGGCCTGGCTTAAAACACTTAAGCTAAAAATCTGTACTTAGCGTAGTGTGCTGCCCAACTGTTTTTTTGCTGCTTCTGTCCGTTCATCCAGATATATAACCCAAGTAACATTACACCTACAACAGGCCATCACTATTGGCTTTGTCAATGGTTGGAATTGCATAAGATAATTAAGCAACAACTATGACTTCGTTGTATATACTATTGAAAATGCTTCCGTTCTTGTAGGCGAGGTTGTAACTAAGGCTAGAGCTGCCGACTTTCGAGCTGAGAAAGCAGGTTTGAGCCTCATGTCGGCTCAACATCCTGTGAATTAAAACATGAACATGTCCCAGTGTAATGTAACGGGTGCTCATGTGTGCTCCAAGTTTGCACTGAAAAATTAGTCTCTTTGAAGGTACATCAAAAGCATGGATGGGTGGTCCTATTGCAGAGTTAAGTTCTTTTTTTCCCCACCCTGAAGGTAAAAATGAAGAGTCAATTAGGGGCTCGTTTTGGCACCTGCTTTTGAACTGCCTGTGCTGAGCACCGGCAGGACCCGGCCCACTTAAAGCTCTGGATGTAAGTATATTTCAGCACAGTCAAGATGTTCGTGAATAGGTCACATTGTTTGGGTCTGCGATTCACCGAAAAGTAAACATTCTTTGGTGATCTTGTTTGATATTTTCATGGGTGTCCCTAAAATGTGTGGACAATTAACTTGTCAGTTGCATTACTCCACTGCACAACAACCATTGTGAAATACTAGTGTGAATGTTGAACATCTTCAAAAGATGTCTGTGGGCATCCCGGTACATTCACAGTACCAATGATGCGGAATGCTAGTTATGACATTCTGTTATCTGACTTTGATGAACTATGCGTAAAAGTGGGTGGTTTACTGTGAGAATTTGGAGAACCACGTGTTTTTGCCGGTGGCATAATAAAATGATGCCCCCTCCCCTGCAGATTGTGACGAGGGGCCCCTCATTCTTCCATATCTCACAGATGTTCATTGGCTCTGGGTTAAAAGGGGGCCCCCGAGGGTTTGGGCTCTCCGGCACTGCAGGGGGCTGCAATACTCCAGTGAAGTGTGTTTGGGACTCGAGGAGGGCTGAATGGTGCGAAGATTGTCATATGGGAATTTGTATTCCCTGACACATATTACACAGTTCTACACCATACATTTCTGTATTGAAAGAAGAAACAAAACGTATCTCTGCGGCATTGAAGCGAGATGGGCATGTGCCCTGTCAGTGCATCTTATTGAGGGCATCAGGGGTTAAAAACATCCAAGGCTCAGTTAGAAGCCATTTCTAACTGGTCAAATGGGATGCCGCCAGCTCTGCAGGGATGAGCCTGGGCTGGGGTTCTTGCCCGTCTTTGGGGATTGGCAGTTGCTGGGGTAGGTGGGAGGAATGAGTTTGACTCTGTGGCTGCTAGCAGTAGAAACGTTTGCTGCCCTTCCTCGCCCTGAGGCAGGTCCGCCGCACAACAGGACTAGCCTCGCCAGACTGGTGAGACCATAGGGATGTGTGTGATATTCATTCGAGGTCTAAAAGGGTGGTGGCTCAGTCACAACCCATATGAATCTGACTGTGGAGAAACGTCATATTGATGAAATCCACACATCAGCTATAACTTAGAGGAGTGATTTGCAGCCATGTGTTACAAGCAGTCTGACTGTTTATCTTTCAAAATTATTCTAATATAACCTGTTGTTTTGTAATGTTTATTGATAAGTAGCCTTTATAACACAAATGCTGCAAATAGTCATCATCAAGTGGTCCCTAAGGTTGGTTACAGATAGAAGGACAATATCGGTGGTGGTTGATCGTTATAGTGAGCTATAACATGAGTATGCATACCCCAAGCACACAGACTCTTCTGTTCATGTACAAGGAAACGCAGCAGTATCTGCAGGTATCTGGTGTATGCACATATTTACAAGGTGGGGGTCAGTGATGGGAGAAAAAGTCAGGGGCTTCTTCTCTCAAGAGAGGAGGTGGGTTTAGGAGATCACTTCCAGGTTTGGATGCTTGGAGGCACACAAGGCGGGTTTGTTTGTCCGATCCTAACGAGGGTGCTTGGGTTTGAGCTAGAGATTGGTTGATACATGTATGGCTTTGTGCAGTACATACCCTGAAACTGACCCATAACCTGACAGGTAGTGCTTTTGCCTTCATCATAGTGATAGGCTTCACGTAAACTTGACTTGAATCATCTTAAAGAGGAGAACAGAATATTCAGCGGTGTGTATTGCAATTTATTCAGCTTAATGTCCAACATTTTTAGAGGAGAACGAGATGCTGAAAGTTTGAGCCAGATTCGAACCTGATGCCTGGCTCAGCTCGATGTCCTGTTGGAACCTTGAGCCAAGCTTTCATGTGGCTTCGACCTACCTCCCTGTACCCGGGATGTGGTGTTACAGCAGGAGCTGCAGACTTTAGAACTCAGGAACCAGGTTTGAGTCTCAGCAGTTTGCTCAACATCATGTGATTCTGGACAAATCGCGTAATCTTTCCATGCCTATGAACAATGCGTGTGACCTAATGTAATTTATGTTCATGTAAATTGCCCCAATACGTTCGGGTTGAGTGTGTGCTATACAGGGGTGTGGAATTTAATAAAATATCTACTTGTCCATGGAGCAGGTTGCTTCATAAATCTACTTGTCCTGTAACAAAATCCACTTGCCCCTTTGGTGCCACGTAGTGCAGCGACAAATTATGGCAGCAATCTCATTATATAGGAGCTCTGATATAGCCTCTCTGATTATGCCAGGGCTCATACCATTGTAGTGTTTGAATACTTCTAATCCCCTTATGTTGCCACGTTTCCACAGATCTACATACTGGGGCTGAAGGTAGTGGTAAGCAATAGTTCTAGGGTTAGAATGCCCATTTGAGTTTGTGCAAACCTACCAATTTGCATGTTTTAAGGGTTTTCAACAACTCCTCTCTAATCTTTTCCTATACTGAGAAATGTTGGAAATGTACTCCAGATAATGGCAGGTGTAAACCTTCTTCCACAGTTGGGGGAAAAAAGCGGTTGGAGGGAAAGTGAACTTGCAAACACTCAGATTTTTGCATGAGTAAATCTACACATGCATATTTGCTCAGGCTAAAATGCAGTTCACAAATATTTTCTAGAAGTACTATTTATTGTCCTACTTATGTAAATTATTGGGAATTCATGAAAGCCATATAGCTATACTTAATGCAAGGACATATAACATGGGTGCCCTTTTGAGAGTTTTATTTAATAATTGCGCCCCTAATTTGGTCTTACATTGACCGTGACCTATTGTGTTTATTAAAGTTCTGTCTCTCTCTCTGTGTCGGCTGGCTGCAATATGAGTGACAGCATTCTGCTCTTTCACAGTGAGCACATTAGCACACAAAGTAGTTTTGTTCAGTGCCAGTACTGTGGGAGTGTGTGCTTTTTGAGACCAAAAAACTATTTTTGCTTTTACCATTGTTTGTTATAATGGTGAGGGCCCAGCAGCTCCCACGCCAATAAGGTTTTACAAAAACCATGCCAAAACAAGACACACATTGACAATTTCAGACCTACTGGCTTTACCAATGCTTTTTTATTTTTGTTTCCAATAAACTTATTGAAACTGGTTACACTGATTGTCAATTATGAATATTTTTGGGAAATACTAGCATACATCAATACATTTTACTAAATGATGCTGCAAAGAAATGGACCTAAAATTTTACAGTAGTTTAGCAAAATGTTCTTTTTCCTGCTTTCATTTTTTATGAACATTTTATTTTGAAAGCAAAGAATCATCAATCTAGCTTTCAAGCTTCTGCAAATATTTGCATCAAATCAGGGAGCATTATACGTAGCCTCAATATTCTAAACTTTGAAAACGTGTGCACACATTTTTATACTGGAACAGTCACTGTCAGTAGCGCAGTCGGAGCTTACAACATTTATTAAGAGCGCTCACCCTAATAATAAAGGATTTCAATTAATGAACCATAAATACAAGTTTGAACAGCATTAACATATGGGCAAACATATTACCTTAACTGCAGCCAGTGTCCTTCCCTGATCCATAATGTGGTACTGGCAGCCAAAGGGTTTGTGCTGCAGGGGGATGGGCCTACTTGTCCCAAGGACAAAATAGACATTAAAACTTGTTGCCCTTGACCCCAAACAATATGTCCTGGGTGTCAGGCTATAGGAATTCCACATCCCTGGCTATATTTTAAAAACTGCAGAAGAAAGCACCAAGAGGTACAAACAAAACCTTAACATAAGGAAAGAGAAATGGATACCCATTTACTGGCTGATGTTTACAGAGTAAAACCAGAAAACCTTCTTAGATTGAATCAAACATGCTTAAATTGTGAGATCTAAGGCAAATATTTTATTTCATCAAAAATCTTTTTTCTTCATTATTGTGTATGAAAGCACTTTCGAATATGTGAGTTCAGACTACCAGTTGTGCAAACCATTAATTTTAATAAATATTTTTCAGGGCAGTGCTATAATGTTCTCTAATAATGCCAAAGCTTCCACATGTTAAAGAAATACACTTTTTGAACTTTGCAGAGACTTTATCATATTATGCTAGGTTTGTTGTATGATTAACATAATACAAATTTTCAGGCCACGGCTTGTGCACGGGTTCCAGGGGCAGACCCTTCGCCCAGCTCTAGTTTGGTTCTCCCTGTTAATTTGTGGGCACACCAACCTCTAAACTTTTCACATGCAACACTTTGAAACATGAACTATGATATCCACAACTGAAAGCCTCTCTTCAAAATAAGATCCCCCCCTTTTGAGTAGAACTGATAAGATGTGCTTTGCACCAGCACACCAAGGTGTTCATGAATAACTGTTGAACCTGTAACTTAAATACTTCTGTACCGTCGAAGATGCTACGTTACATCCCCCCCTCCCCCCCCCAAAATATTTTTGCAAATAGAAGTACGTCAGTCCTTGAAATACACATTCAACTCAGTCTCTGTTCCCAAGAATGGCACTTGAAACTCCCCTTTTCTCGTGCATCACTTATTGGCTGTGTCCAGACCGTAATGTAAAGTGCTTGTGCACCATGAACCTATGATTCACTTAATTTTATTTATTTTATGTTTCATACTACTTGTGGATAATAGCTAGTTTAGAACACTAGTGGAAGTATACACTAGTGACAGATGTGTCTGTAGGCAGCAGAATCTCTCTTCCGTATGCGGGAATCTTCCAATGAAGCCGACTGCCAATCAGTTACTCCTGCCTCAATATCCTCCCCCATGTCTGTCAAGCTCCTGTATATTGAGGTGAAGCCATTTTTATTTGCAATTAATGGACATTGTTTTTGCATTTTTATTTGGTTGTGTTTCCACTGTGAAAGTTACTTTTTGTAATTCTGTTTTATTTTCAGAGTAGGTAGTAAGAATGCTTGCTAATAGAGTTCTAGGTTACATGAACGATATGGAAAGAAATTTGGTGGAAGAGAGGACGGCGATGCGAAGAAGCATCTAGAATAATGGTCACATGACCAAATATGGCCAATGGCATGGCATCAACTGAGGGCAGCACAGGCACTGACTATATTTTTATAAATATTTTCAATGAGTAATAAATAGATCAATATATTTTCAAGAATGGTGTGGAGAAGATGCCAGATTCAGTGCAGACATCATACATACTACATTCACAATTCATGAATCTTTTGCACTCTCATTTTTGGATGTCTTTGAATATCTGGCAGGTCAGCACTCGTTTACAAGTCGCACCAAAAATATTATTAGAGATGCGCTAATGTTTTTTTGCAAAATTGGCCTTTTTCTCATATGAAGACTTTTCTATCCAATTTCTTCAATAGCCTACAAAGTCTACATCAAATTGTCTCGGGGTGAGGGTGAGCTTTTTGTCGCATTTGGTGCATGTGGTTTGCTTTTTAACCGTGTGCAAATTGCTTACTTCTTGGAGTAAAATCAATTTATTGCACTACTAACAATGTCTCCTTTTTTATAGCGAGGACACACTTGATTTAGTCACATTGACTTTGTGGTTAGTTAGGCATATATGTTAAACATTTATTTATCTTGTTTATTTTTGGACCATCTCTTTGTCTCCGTGTCTTTTTTTCTTTGTTAAGCGGGGAACGTCTAGATAGCACTCTGCATCTAAGCCTGTGCTTTCTGTTACAAACTCTTTCTAACCCTGCTTTTGGATTCACAAGTAGAGCTGCATTTCCGGATTTCTGTGCCATAAAGCCCACCCAAGCAGAGGACCAGTATACTAGCCAGGCACAAAAGATTCAACAGCAAAATCAGAGGCACGTGCCTCAGAGTGCACAGTCTAATCTCTTAAATTCCCTGTCATCCTTTAAAGCGTCGCCCAAGAAAATGGAGGCTTTTAATCTAACACTGGGCTCCACCTGGTGCTGTTGGAGTGTTCTCAAGGTTGGCTGATCCACCTGGCTATCCGATTTTACGCTCGCTACGTCACGTAAACCAGTGTTTTAGGTAAACCGCTGAAGATAGGGTTGCAGTAGACAGATGACCTGGCCTGTTTTGTTGAGTAAGGCGTCCTTCGAAGTGTCTCGGTGGTCTGCCTTTGAATCCGTGCTTTGTTCATCACCTCAAACTGCACTCGTAACTGTGATCCAGCACGCCAGCATTTGTTTATAAGAAGAGGGGCATGCAGTCTACCCAGGTACAGAGTCTGAGGAGAGCGAGTCCTGATTGGTTACTGTGTGTGATTGATTGGAATGCTCAAGTGTTTAGTTGGTTCACATTTGAGAGCAGCAATAGTAATATTCTCTGAGGTCAGGAGGCGTGTAAGCTCTTCCCTGAGGATTCTTCTTTGCTTCTGGGTGTAGGTAAGTCCTAGGAACCGTGCCTACTGATTGGTCAGAAGCCAAGCCTGTTTCGATATAAAACGGCCAAATCCGCATTTGACGTTGCCATTGGTGGTGCAGATTCTACCTTGCCTTGCAGGTTCTTTTGCTTAAATATCTTGGTATCTCCCATACCTGTCCAATGGGTTTTGTTTTTAGGGGTAACACAGCTGGCAACATTGGTTATTTTGAGGTTGGACAAAGTGCAGTCATAGGGGGGGGGCTGCCAAAGATTGCAGTTGCACCCACTATATTTTTTTGCAGCAGACTCTAGAGAGTGTGTTCTCCTTAACTGAAAGTTTTCGCCGTCTTATGAGCCATCTTACAGGAGTCTAGCCCTAGCAGGAACCGAAGCAGACCTCTCTATCCAGCCTTAACCAGCACTGGGTAATCACTATTCTTCTTGTTATTTTTAGGCTTTACCTCAAGTGTTTCTACCAAGCACATCATTTACTGATACACACATACATGCATGTCCTACTGTTGAAGAATGGTGCTCGCGGTTACGGCAGCCGACCGTACGTAACCTGTTGAATTACATCATGAGCTTCCCTTCAAGACTATATCTAACATCTATTCTATGACTTTTTAGCTGTTATATTTGGAAATGTATTTGGGGACACGTGCTTTAAAATTGTTTATCCATAATTTCCAAGTTTTCTAGGTGGGACAGTATCCCCCTCAAGTCGTCGTGAAGCTCCTCCTTTGACAATTCCTCACCTACTCACAAGGACAGCTCACTGTGGGATGTTGGTGGGTGTGGGGGCGTAGCCCGCAACCTGCAACCTCAACGATTGAAGTGGAAGGACACCAATGGTGGAGTGTACTACTAGGTCTACTCTTGTGTTCAAACTTGAATAGTGTTACAGTTGTTTCAGAAAATCATGCTACTTAGGCTTTTGGATCTGTTTGATGGACTGAGAAGTGAAAAAAATATTTTTATTATTTTGGGGTTGATTTTTGGAACATTGTATTCAGTGCTTAATTTGAGCTGGTGGTTGCTGGTGGGGTGGGGGGGCACAGGCACTCGTTTTTAGGGACTGGCACTTTTTCTGCATCAGACATTTACCTAGAGCAAAAGAGGGAAAAACAAAGGAAGCTCAAAGACGTAAAACCAGTCATAAAGGGAGAAAGCAGGAACCTGCAAGAGGGACGAAAGCAGGAACCTGTAAGAGTGAGAAAAAGGGTCAGGGAGTGCCTGGTAGTGGATTAAAAAGGCATGAGGTGGATACAAGACTATGCAACCTTGGCATCTGGTGCAACTACATTTAATTGCACTGGCAGCGGACATCTGATCAGAGTTTTGGCTACAGGACTTATTCTTTTACAAATTAAATACCAAAGTATTCCACAAATCCTATATATTTTTTAAGTAAGATTTGACCCTGTATCTTTAGCAAATGTCGTTTTTTTTTTTTTTAACACAGCTTTGAATGAGTACATGGAAGATCATCTAAAAGGCCTCAGCGCTGTGGGAGAAAATCCATACCACTTAAGGGTTTAAGCTATTGTGCTTTGAGAGTGTTCGAGTGACATTTGTGTGTCTGCCTTTACAAAGGTCACTTGGCTTCCCAGTGATGCTTAAAATATAGATTTTCCAAGTAGAGTTCTTTTGCTCTTGCCATTTTTCAGTGCTCCCAGCTGTATTTCCCGCCCACCCTTCCATGGATCTTCAGGCCCTGATCAGGGGCCTGGTGGTGGGCTGGAATGAATTGTAATGTATTATGGAGAATCATATTCAGAAGCGGCGAGCACTTCTCTTCTCCAGCGGGGGTCATTTGCTGTGAACAGCAGACCAGGGCTGGGTTCAGAGACACTTACTGAAGCGCCTGCTGCATTAGAGATAACCACGGTGAAGGTGCAGTCCGTGAGACTGAGGTGACAGCACTTATTATCGTTAATACAAAGTGCCTGCCGGTGTTCAGCCTGTCTGAGAGATCCTTGTTGTTTTACTTGAAAAGCTGCACCGGTCCGCCTTGTCCATCGCTCTGAGGCGAGATGAAATGTGCTGCATAAAACTGTTAAATAAATAATCCGGATCAGAGGGAGACGCTGCCCAAGTCCACTCCAGCAGTATAATGGCAGCAGTATTCCAGCAGTATAGTGGCGCCCAGACTATGATGGTCTGCTATGATTAATGGGAGTGATTTGTTGGTCCTGACCACCCCTACAGCATGTTCAGAAAAAACACAAGTAAACATGTTCTGATCCTTTGACAAGGCTTAACGTGGAATGAAAAAACTAGGGGTCTCTCAGTGGGCCGTGGCCGATGTAATTAAGGGCGTGGCTTAAAAATATGCAAGGTAAAAATCTGTGTGTGTGATTGTGTGTGTGATTGTGTGTGTGATTGTGTGTGTGATTGTGTGTGATAGTGTGTGATATCTACTGACAGTTGCCAATAGATAGTCATAGTTAGGATCGTGTTTCCATAGGAAATCCTCTTTGGAATAACTTTGGCGCCGATTGACGAATCCTCGCGAAATTTTCAAAATAGGTGGGGCGCTCCGCTCCTTCCCTGAAAGTCTCGGGGGGGATTCGAAAAGGGGGGGGGTCCCAAAACGCGTTTTCCCCATGCATTTTTCCATAGGACCTTTAGTCCAAGCTACAGCCCGAACGGCTGAACAGAATTACTTGAAATTTGGCAGAGAGGTAGTCCTCAGGTCAGGGATGTGCCTTTTGCAGGTCTGGTGTAAATCTGTTCAGTATTTCCTGAGAAAATAGCATTTAAAAGCATATATATATCTATAAGCGCGCACCGTGCGCGTACGGTAAAACTTACCGTACGCTGCCGTGCGCGAGCGCGATTCTGATTGGTTGTTAGATCTTAGTAAACATTCGAATCGGTCGAAACCAGGAATTGTCGGCTGCCATTTTGTCTCTCGCAGTCTGAGGGGGTGAAAAACAAAGGTGGAGAACGTGAAAAGGGGGCAGGGTGGACAGTTCCTGACCCCCTAGCCTTTGTCAGGGGTTCCCAGAAGGACCCCCAAGGGCCAAAATTTCCTTTAATTTTTTTGCAAAAAATCACGGAGTACGCGTAGCGTGCGCGTACGGTAGAAACGGAAAAATTCCGCAAACTGCGTAACGTCGGCGCACGGTGCGCGAAGCGCACCGTGTGCGTACGGTACGCGCACGGTGAAAAACCTTAAAAAATAAATAAATACATAACTTAGCATTTAAAAAACTGTACAAATTCACTGAAAAAACCATAGGTTTCACACACGTTATAGTTAGGAATTAGCATTTAAAAAACCTTGCAAATTCACTTAAAAAACCATAGGTTTCACACATGTTATAGTTAGCTGGACATTTCACTCGTGAAAAACCATTGAAATTCCCCCTTTATAGTTAGTGCAGGCAACTATAACTCACGCGACCGCAATCCTCTGCTGATGACGTCAGATATTACATCACTGATGACATATGTGTCTTTCTGAAAAAAAAAATATTTGTAATATATGTATAGCTAAAAATTAATGGAAGAAGACATGGGTAAATAAGTGTCTAAATACAGTGATGTAATATCTGACGTCATCAGCAGAGGATTGCGGACGCGTGAGTTATAGTTGCCTGCACTAACTATAACGGGGGAATTTCAATGGTTTTTCACGAGTGAAATGTCCAGCTAACTATAACATGTGTGAAACCTATGGTTTTTTAGGTGAATATATATATATATATATATAAAATAACAAATAACATTACACCTACAACAAGTCAGGGCTATTGGCTTTGCCAATGGTTGTTAGTTGTGTAAGATAAATAATCAACAAATATGACTTCGTTGTATTGAAAAGGCTTCTGTTCTGAAATTAGGAGACTGAAAGAACTATAATGAGTCTCTTTGAAGTTACCTGAAAGGCAGTGAAGGGTGGCACTGCTGCAGAGGTAACATTTCTTTTTTTCACCCTGAGAGCAAAAATGGAGCAACAGATCGAGTCCCATCTCAGCATCTGCTTTTTAGAACTGCCGGTGCTGAGCAGCAGCAGGACCCGGCCCACTTAAAGCCCTGTCCTTTCCTGTCCCATTGTCTCCACCCAGCATGCCGATTCCGAGTTTTCTGCAGATTTGAGATTATAGGTAACAACTTGTAATTTATTTTTGCATATATTAAATGCATCGTTCTCAAGAGATCTCAAACC
Organism: Triturus cristatus; assembly: GCF_964204655.1. Taxonomy (NCBI): domain Eukaryota; kingdom Metazoa; phylum Chordata; class Amphibia; order Caudata; family Salamandridae; genus Triturus; species Triturus cristatus. Next base: position 812,045,035 of record NC_140585.1, on the reverse strand, counting down.
GCTACGGTTAGATTTTTTTAAGATCCAATTCAGCTCAAGAAGGCGAGTTCTAGATTATTGGTCTATTCAGATCCCCCAATATATTAGCCTTTCATTCCATTCGAAAGTCCTTCACCATGAGCCGTGGGTCACAAGCTTCACGGGCTGAATCCCGTTGGTTTTGGAGGTGGATGGTGGGCTTCCTCTTGTGGGTTGTGAACCTGGGTGATTGTCAAGAGGGAGAGGTTGACATCTACAAACACACCTGTATTTGGCACATCTTTGTTAATCACATACAACCAGAATCCTTCATATTATTAAATTGGTACTGTGAAACCTTCAACACAGCAATACAAAATCATTTTTGTAACCCAGCAGCACAATTTAGTAAATATAAATGTTTGCATTATAGATATCATGCACACATCAACTACTGGTCTTGAGAATTAACAAGCGGTTTGTGATTTTAATGTTCTGGAGTTAATTTCTCAGATGCACAAAACAGTGATGTAATTTGCATTGTAGAAATAATTGATACATTTCAAAATGATGAACAAAGCGCGTCGTTGGATCTTGAAGAAAAAAGCTTCACCCAATCATTTAGTTGGCAGTCATTGTTTGTAGAAGGCATAGCCGTGAAAAACATAATAAGTTTCAGGTGTGCCAAGGAGTCTTAAATTGCAGCAGTGTCCAGCCCCTGCTTACAGCGACACATCTATTTTATACTAATTATAATGATGCCCAAATCTGTAGGTGCAAAAAGAACGGATGATGGATGTAATGCTATAGAAATCATATATTCGCCCCCAATCACAGATCTGAGTTAAATACATTGTTGTTTTGCACGCCAAGCCATTCCAGTTTAGACCCAGCCATATGCAAATCAGTCTTGCCCTGCTCCCCATGGGAACAGTCCAGTCTGAACTTCCATGCCAGGTCCTCCCTGAACCAGAAATAAGCATTCTCAGACTAGTTTCGGGGTATCACCCCATATCAGCCAAGCTAGCTTGAATCTGGGGCGTAACGAGCTGAATGGACCCACGTCTGGGCATATCCTTCCCACTTATAGCGACAAATGCAAAAAAAAGAACAAATGATAGACGGAATGCTGAACAAATCAAACATTCACCCCCAGTCACAGATCTAGGTCAAATCCATAATTTTTTTGCATGTTGGCAGCCACTACCCAAAACTGACTTCAGTCCTTCATATGGTGGTGCAAAAAGGGAACAGATATTATTGAATCAGACAATAAGAGTGGACAACAACGTTCACAGAGTGAACAGTGTGAAACGTGTCTGCACAAGAGAGAAATCTGGAACATGATCTTGCATTGATGCATGGTGTGGACCTGTGATGTTCAGCCTAAAACTGAGAGGATTGTTTGCACCTTTTTGTGTCTTGTTCAAACCTTATGTTCTTCTTGAAATTAACATGCATTGAAGATCTTGTGACCTTGATGTTTCGGGTGGAGGACATTAATACCCACATGCTTCATTCAACATTTCTTTTTTAATTAAACATTTTATTTTACAGAGTTTTATATAGCGCTAACTTGACCCAAGGGTATCAGAGCGCTTTACACGAGCACCAGTTGCGTTACATGAGGACACATACATTTTTGTTAGGCACGGGGAGATTAAGTGATTTGCCCAGAACCACAGGATGTTGAGCGTCCTTCCCGAGACTCAAACCCGGTTCCCCAGCTTCGAGGTCGACCGCCCTAGCCGTTAGGCCAACTCCTCTCCAACATGGGGCCAGAGGACCTTATGCCCAGTACATGGAAAGCATACATTGCTGTTCATGAAAGGAAAAGACCAGAATGCAAGTTAACATGTCATGAGGACTTCCATTATTGCGATGTATCAAAGAAGTAAGTTAGCAGTATCATTGAGTCTATAAGTTCTGCTTTCTTGGTTCCTATTGCTAGGGAATGCTTTCTTAACAGGTCTGTAGTTACAGCTTTCGTAAATTATGCATTGTTCTGGCCCATACATCCATAGTATGCTCTGAAGGGCTTGGTCTAAGAACATACTTCCTCGCAATGTGTTATTCTTTTTAATCTGTCTCTTTGACTGTGTATTTTCCCTCTGGGATAGAAGAGTCTGAGACAGTCTATTCCATAAGATGGCTTTCTAAAATTATATTGTAGCTTCATCTAATACAATTCTTCGACCATCTTGAATTATATATGCTGTTTTGTGGCAACCAGTGCAAGTATTTCAGGGCTGGAGTTATGCGTTGCATCTTTTAAAGTGTAACTAGTCCTCCGCCTCTACTGTGTTTTTGGTTCCTAGAGTGTTTTTTCAGTTTTAACCCTGCTCTGTATTAAAATGGGTTTACTTATTTCCAGTGCTTAATTTGTAAAATATGAAGTGCAGGTGCTCAAATGTTTTTGGGAGGCCACACCTACTTTTCTTCGGCTCCACCCATTTCCTCCACCGGCTCCACCCACTCTATTAGCTCCTCCCACATCCTCAACTGGCACTGCTAAAAGTCAGATGTAATCAGTGGTTAATTTGTAAACAACTTAACTCCATAATGCAGGGGCTCTCATTAGGAGGCAGCTTGCTCCAGCTCATTTCTCCTGTTAGCGCTGCTAAAAACAGATTCAACTGCTAACCATGAAAGTGGGGAGATGATGTGGCACATTGGCCAGATCTACCGACTTCAGAATTGACTGGTGCTCAGGAAAAGTGCCGGTGTTGGTGATTAACTGCAGTGCTGAGCACTGGAAACAACCGGCTCAAATTAAGCACTGGCACTAAGGTTCCAGGCACCCTACATTTAAATACCCTGCCTGCAGCCAGCAACAGCATTGCTATGAGGGGGGGCCTTTACAACTCTAGAGCATAGAAAGGTCCTGGCAGCTCACTCAAGCCAGCAACAATTTGCAGCTGTAAGCAGAGGGCTCAACCGGGTCCTACTCAACCCCATGAGCATGGGTGCCTTCAGAGGGGGTGGGGGGGATGGGGAGTTGAGGGTTAAAACAGCAACTACCCTGGCATTTTCCTGAAGGTAGGATCCTTGTGCAGACCTCAGATGGGACAGTAGAACTAGTCATTCTACTCCGTCCACTTCAAACCTCAAGGCCCCCTCATCGGGAGCCAGTTTTCACTGCCCTGAAGGCCCTACTGTGATGGCACCTCCTTGCCATCCAGGGAAGCTGGGCCACATAGCACTGTACCAGCTCTGCACAGCTAACTTCACTCACATCAAACATGCCTTCCATCTCAAACACAAGGAATTAACTCAAAAGCACCAATACCGCTGCAGCCTGTTTTAAACCCTCAGGCTAAATAGAGTTACATGGAGGTTCAGGAGGTATAGACCAGTAGATCGGAAAACAGCCCTGTCCTTTCAGCAGTCACGTGTGGTCGCAGGCTGGTTAGCCAAGGAAGGTAAACACTGACAAGGGCAGTGAAGAGATACAAGGCCAGGAGACTGTCAGGAGTAGGATGGTCCAGAGGTGTGTGAAGGTGCATGAGATGTGTTGCTGGACAGGAGAGGGAGCATTAGAGTCAGGAGAGGTCCGGGCGGCTGATGTGTTTCAGGATGGGGAGATAAGAAAGAGATTGATGCATTTTTTTATTACTTTGGGATTATATTATTGTGTAGGGCTATGGGTCAGAGGATTTGATTTTGAGAGTTTGTCGTGCCTCGACAAAAACATCCTTTAACCAAATGTAAAGACATCAGGGCATGTCTTTAGCTCCTTCAAAGTTTCTCCCAAAAACGTCCATACATACCTACGCTCCCCAATACACCGAAGAGACTTTCAGCCGCCTTGTGTTCTCAAAAAGAGATCAACAGAAGAAGTGATAGAAGGAAATATTCCGGAATTAATTCTTGCAATATTCACCCTAGAAGGGGAGTTGGGTGGGACACCCAATAACCAAACCCAAGCTAACATATTCTAGTAACATTCACCAGTCTAGCAGGAACTACAATTATTGATCCAAGGTAACTCTGGTGACACCTGAAATTCCCCTAACCCATACATGAGCAAGAACACCAACGCCGAGCTTGCCACCACCAATAGAAATGCATAGCTTCCCTTGCCCATGTATGGGCAAGCAGAGTTTACCACCATCAGTAGAAATGCGTAGCTTCCCACCACCCTCTTCTATATCCGCCATGATATCTCTCTATGTATATTTTTTCACTTTTTTCTGCAGACGTAAGATGGCCCAATTTGAATAAAAACGTTTTTCTCCTGTCACGGCACATATAGGTTTGGTTTTGCACTATATTTCGTTGGGGTGCTAAATTTGAAAACCCATAGACTACTGCTGGATGCTCTCAGACTTTGTGTGGCCAAGTGGCCCTTTTTTTGCGGTTTTGTATAGTGCAAACTTGCCCCGAAGTTATTGTAGAGCTTTACATTAGCACCAGTTACATTTCACCAGAAAAGATTCATTTTTTGGAAGGCACGGGGAGATTAACTGATTTGCCCAGAATCACAGGATAGTCGACCCCGAGACTCGTAACCCGATCCCGGCAACTCTTTCCACTCAGTGAAGGCTTCTTCCTACAGTTTTCACATTTGTGGCCGCAGCCTGCCAGAGTTTTTGCGAACTACCCAAAACGTTTGCAATGTTTTTCGTGAGGCCCAACAATAGAGATTTGAAAGTGCACGTGCCAGAGAACACTCTCTCCCGTAAATCCCTCTTTGGTTGCATATTTACATAGCGCGAACTCGACCCGAAGGTATATGCTTTACATTAGCACCAGTTACATTTCACCAGAAAAGATTCATTTTTTGGAAGGCGCGGGGAGATTAACTGATTTGCCCAGAATCACAGGATAGTCGACCCCGAGACTCGTAACCCGATCCCGGCAACTCTTTCCACTCAGTGAAGGCTTCTTCATACAGTTTTCACATTTGTGGCCGCAGCCTGCCAGAGTTTTTGCGAACTACCCACAACGTTTGCAAGGTTTTTCGTGAGGCCCAACAATAGAAATTTGAAAGCGCACGTGCCAGAGAACACTCTCTCCCGTAAATCCCTCTTTGGTTGCATATTTACATAGCGCGAACTCGACCCGAAGGTATTGGAGCGCTTTACATAGCATGCTTAATTTATTCATTTTTTCCCCACAAAGCAGTCTCAGTCTAGGCCTTGAGCTGCTTACTACTACCAGACACAGCACTGCTACTTACTAGCTGATCGATGCTCGCAACGCCACGGTCGTCGGGGGTCGGGCCGACTGGAACGAGATGACTCTTGGTGAGCTGCTGCGCGCTGCGGTGGTTATGCTGGGGCGGGGCAATGTGAAAGAAATCTGCACACATTGCCGCACAGCCCCTACCCCAATATAACCAAAATCCAGCCCAAATCCGTGTCCTCCGGCGCTGCGGCCCACCCACAGGCACGTGGCTAAGACCGCCCTGGCGCGCAGTGTGCCGCCATCAAAACAGTTAGATATTTAAATATATCTGAATAATGAATTTCCTCTGCAGCAGGCTAAGTGTCTTAAGTCCCACAGCAACACTTTTAACCACCGGCGTTGTGACCCACTCAGCAGATGTGAAAAACACGCAGCAGCTGCACGAGAGTACAGTAGTAAGTTAAATTCAAAAATAAATGTGACTTGCGCAGCCGATGCATACTGTAGACCCGGCCCTGTCAAATAAGTGCCGGTGCTAAGCACCGGAAAGCACCGGCACAAATTAAGCCCTGCTTATTTCATCAGTTATCTGTAGACAGTTTATTTTCTGCAGGCAGTATACACGAACCAATGTTAGTTGGAGCCTTAAGTTTTGTAGGATGTATATTTAGAACATACAATATAACTGAGGAAATAAACTTGAGGGTTGAATAAAAATAAATGCAGACTCTCAGGCATTGTAAATATCGACGTGTGTGTATATAATGTTGAACATGTTTGAAGGCATGTTTGTGTGAAACATTGTGTCTGGCCAGTAACTGCAGAGTTCTGGGATTCAAGGCTTCCAGGGCAATACAATCATGCTGCATCTAATAGGCTCAATGTTTGGGAGTTAGAATCAGTCTAAGCTGATCGTTCACTATTGTAGACTCCAAAAAGTCATCACATAATGAATTAACCACGAACAGGTCCATAGCAGTGCATGATAAGTGGGATAAAGTACTCGCTTGTTTACTTTCTAATCTATTGCTACTCACTGAGGATGTCCATGAGCCTATAGATGCATAAGGCCAAGTTCCTTTAGAAGGTCATGGAGCGTAGTGGTGACTTGTAAAATCCTTTTAGCGTACATCAAAGGAAATGTTATTCCTGTTAAAACATGGTCATAGCATCGCTTTTGTGCAAACCACCGCAGTCAATGCTGCCTTGCTCTTTCTGGTTTATTGCAGCTCAGAAGAAAGGAAGCAGGGATTGTATTGTTAGATTAAACGTGCCAAAAAGCAGGTCGTATTTGTTCCAAAAATAATATTACAATTAATTTAATTTAAGTCAAATTGCTGTGACTTAAATTGTGTATAAACATGCACAGATGTTGTCTTTCTTGTAATACCCTGTAAAGTGGCAAAAATAAACATGTTACCAACAACAATCTTTCTACTGACCATCTTTTCATTAGAAAAACATATCAAAAAAGGGGAAAGCCCGTTGTCGTTTTCATTGCTTAAGCCTCAGCTGTTATTATGCCCTGTGACCTGCCTTTCACCCTCGCTGTTGGTAGCAGGCATTGTGATGTCAGAACTCAACTGTAATAACTTATTTCTTTATTACACATGACTAGAGACCTCACAACTTGCCTGTAATAAGAAATATATAGAGGAGAGTTTATACAAGGATTTCAGGCCCCCAAATAATGTTCTTCTGGTTGTTCCCTGGAGCAAATGAGACAATCAGTGACCGGTTTCTCGACTCGGCGCGTGGGTTAGGTTTCCGGCGCGCGTCCGGACTGGACAGGACACCATCAACTGAGGTGTCAAGAGCAGAGAAAACCTCATGAAGCAAGTGCTATCATCTAGTTAGGTTACCACTAGATCTGGCGGGACCACGTGCTCGCACTAAAGAATAGTGGTAGGTAGGAACTCCTCCACCCACCATCATTTGTAGATAGTTGTTGTATATAGGTCCTGATGAAATGCAGAGTATCATTTTTTAACACATTGCGTGAAACATGTCGACCACCTTCTTAGAGCTGAGCATTGCGCCACTGGACCATTGAGCCAGCGAGCAGCCACTCTTGTGTAGTTTTTAATAAGGTGGATAACCATCCCATTAAATTCTTTTTTGGATTATCCAACCTTTTTTAATATCACTCTAGTCACATCTACACCTTCACCTAGGGCCCTCACACCCACGGCACCATACGGCAGGAACAGAAGATCTCCGCTAAAGACCCCCTTTATGGGTGCCCGTCGGGTATTGCACCGCCGAGCCGACGAGGAGCGAGGCCATATGATTAAGCATGACACCTAGCTTGCTGGGTGTTTGAGGACTCTAGTTCCAACAAGGAGGATTCCCCTCTTGTGGCCTCCCCACTAGCTGTCCATCCACTTGGGGAACAGCGTACCCTTCTTACTTTACAGACCAGAGTAAAATCATGGCTTCAGCCGTATAGACTCCGTAGGGCTTACATCGCTGATAGACCATCGTGCTTTCTACAGTGTACATGTCAGAGAGCTAAACCAACCCACCAAAGCTTACATAGTAGGCATGCAATCATACCCTTTAAAGCTTACAGCAGGTAGCCAACACCTACATTCAATCAAGCCATTTTATGCTTATGTAGTAGACAGACAAGCCAATAAGGGCTTACATAGCAGGCAGATACCTCTGTAGTTTACACAGAAGGCATATAAACAAGATGTCTCAAACACTTAAGTGTGTGGGTGGCAAGTGACCAGGTGGAAGCTCCCTGAGACCAAACAGGAACTTTGCAGCTGATCAAAATCTGGTTTCAGGGAGGTCCCTTATATAGCACCGGAATCAATCATAGCTGGTAGACATGTACTCTGTGCACCTTTGGGCCATTGTGATTGTGGTCCCTGAAAAGCAGAGCATGTAGGCACTCAACATATGTGTTCCAGATGTCTCCTGCACATGGACTCCTAGATGATAAACTGAAACCCAGATTCCTGGGGTGTCTGCTCACTGGCACCTTATTAAGATGGCATTCGCTAAGCCGGATGCTAAAACGCAATTTTTTAATACATATTTTTGAACCTATTAAGAGATCTATTGATATTCTTTACACTCCTGAGTAATGGCAAAACCTGCCAATGCTTGAGTTTTCGCTATGCGACCTGTGAGTTGTACAAGGTTGTTCATTGGCACATGGGCTTTATTCACTATTATAACTATTTTCTGTTTGTTTTCTAATTGATGTATTTGTTTTTTATTGTACTGTTATGGTTGTCATGTAAAACCGAATAAAGTAAGTTTTGACTTTGAGTTGTAAATTACATAGTCTTTACAAAAGCCTGAGTTGTATTGGCTAAGTGCACAATACAGGCCCATCTTACACAGATCCACATAAATCAAAATGTAAAACTTCAGCTATATTGTACAATCAGTATTTGTACCTTTCAGTGTACACCATTTGAGATGGAACCCTTTACTTTGATTAGCATGAATAAAAGGAGAATGGTTAATATCCAGAGCCAGGATTTTCCCCATTCCATTTCCCAATAGACCTCCTCTTATAAAAGTCTCACCTTCCTCTTTTCTAGGTGTCCTATTTCCTACCGCTAGTGTCTCCTGCAGTGTTGCCTCCATAGGCACGAATCATCGGGCCATTGACATACCAATGTAGGTTATCATATCTCAGCCAGCATCCTTGTTCGACGTTCCTATTTTGGCAACCTTACCTTCCCAGTGTGGATATTATTGTACAATGACCGATCTTGTGCTCTTTCCCCAGATCTGCCTCCAAATTTACTTCTGTTTCCAGCACATGCCTAGTGGTTGGGGAAACGCAGGGGATTAAGATAAACAAGCATTGGCATAGCCAAATAGGTCTTGCTTTTGGACCTTATAAGTGTTTAGCCATGCAACAGTTGCATAACTAAATACTTATAAGGTCCCAAAAGTGAGACCTATTGGCTATACCAATGCTTGTTTCTGTTTATTACTGCTCTGTAGTAATGGCGGCGCACGGGTGCCACCATTACTACATAGAAGTAATAAACAGGCTCACGGAGAACATCAAAGCGGCTGTGCGGCCGCGAAAGTGAGGCACGCGCGCCCGCACACATGCACTGTAGCTCTAGGCTACAGTGGTAGCACTTTTTTGAGCCCTCACAAAATGTCTCGCCAGACCAGCGCATGCGCTGGGTCAGGCGAGACCTAAAACACCAGGACTTCTAAGACTGTATGAAAGAACCTTCTAAGTCAGCAGTGGTGGTAATAGGGAAAAGTGTAGCTTAGTGTGTTAGCCCTCAGTGAGATCTCTTGAAAGCGATTCATAAGATCAATTCAGCCTTTCAAACTGGTCATATTGACTTACAATAATAATATCTGTTAATGCACAATATGGTACTCTCAACTGCAGTAAATTTGTGACGAATATGTGTGTTTCAGAAGGTGATATGATTGTGACCTGTTTGATTTGCATTCAGTGTGCGCACATGCCTGTGCCATTAAACATTGTCTCAGTAGACCATTATTATGTTTGTTAAATGTTGTTATTGCTCTATTTTCAATATCATAAATGGTATTACTTATAATTATTCATATTAATATTTATAATGTCAGTACCAGTATAATTAACTTTGTAATTAACTGTCATCGTGGTAAAAAATATAATTATTGTTCATTTTGTAAATGGTGGTACAACTATTATTCATATTGCAGATAGTATTTTAATATTATCCTTATTATCATGTTTCACTCTACACATGCCTTATGTACAAATTCATTTTTCTTAATTCTGAGGTTTGGAAAAATAGTTTCCTGATAAAGTCACAAGGTATTTGAGTGTCTACAAACAGTTCAGCTGTACATATTGTCATAACCAATAACATTAGACTCATCCCATCACTTGTCAGTGTGCATGGCCGCGTCTTCATTGCCTTTCGTGACGCAGCAGGCTCTAACATCTCAGGGCTTTGCAGAGCGACCTGCAAGTGATATGAGCAAAACTTAGGAACTCGAGGACATTTGCCTGTTTGTCATGCTGAATGAGTCCCTCACAAATCCATCTCCCAAGGTTTCAGTGTCCACTAGCCCTCTGCAGCATGGCAACGTTCCTGCTGTCAGGTGGGAAGTCTGGGAACGATGCCCGCGCTGCAGCATTCGTTGCCGCTAACTGCGCCAGACCATCCTCAAGAGCAGGAGTCATTGCTTCAAGGGATATTGCATTAATGTTCTCACATAAATGACAAATAGTCCGTCAACTATATTAACAGACTTACATGGACACACCTTACTATCTGGAACCTTCTGAAAATAAGAGGGACATGTTCGGATTCGTGAATGCACTCCTAAATGCAACTCTCAAAGCCAGGTAAATCAGGCAGTGCCTTGATTATGCCTTTTTGTTTTAGTCGTCTCCTTTGATAGATTTCCTCTGCCTATCCAGATGGGGAAACCAAAAACACTATGAAAGGGCTTGCAGCCATCTTCATGCACATGGCCTGTATCTAACCCACACTTTGCTAACTCACTGATGTCCTGCATACTCACATATCTAATTTAAATATCTCTGTGAAAGTTTCATGGGGAGTCAAAGACTGCTCACACAGTGAGTATATCCGGACACCTAAGCTGGAGACACTACACGATGGTAAACATTGTTTACCCCGAATCCGAAACACCGCATGCAATTACAACACAGTCGTTACAACAACCGCGTTGTAACAACACATGCCATCACTCCCCAAGTCGGAACAACGACTTGCGGAGGGGTCAGAAGGTGTTGGATTTAAAATCCAACACCCACCCTACTGTTGCACAGACTGGAGTTGGAATAGTAAATTATACTATTCCAACATCCAGCGCCCCCTCAGAGCAAGTCGTTGTCCTGACTTGCGGAGTAATAGCATGCATTATTACAATGCAGGTTCTGTAATTGCATGCGGGAAAAAAGCATGCGTGGTAAGGTGGCATATTCCTACACCACACAGACACAAGTAGCTTGAAGAAGGGAGCTTATGTGGAACGTTGCAAACCTTGGACTTTCATGGTGCAGATAGTTTTGATAGATGGCGGATTGCAGAGTGAGCTCTCAACCTCTGTATTATGAATGGCTCACCATGAGGGTCACAGGTGAGGCAAAACTCCACCTCCACACGAGAGATGGAATCGATGCATGAACACTGATGTCATACAGGCATCTTAGTCACTGCAACTACTAAGTCAGGGTCAGCAGTGAAAAAGCAGGGAGTTGGCCTCTTACATCCAGAACAGACAAGGAAAACCAAACCCACTCAGCCAGTCCACACCATGGGTGAGTCGCCATGTCAAGATGCTTTACACAACACATGAGAAAGGAAGGCGGGCTACCTTTGGGTGAAGAGAGTATAGACACTCCTTCTCCTTTCATGGCATCGGGTGAAGGAAAGGTGGATATACCTCCAGTGAATGGTGCAATACGATTTGTGTGAGCGTGTAATGGGGCAGGACTTCCTGGGAAACACACAGTCAGCATCACTCTGGCAGTCTGAGACGAAACAACTGACTTTTAAGGAGGCTGCTGCTCGGTCCTTTCTTTTTCACACAGAAGATGGGACCCCAACCTTGAACATCACTAATTAGAGGAAAGGGGATAAGCCTCATCTAGGATTAATTGAGTAGTAGGAGTCACTAAACACTAGGGAAGAGGTGAGGCAACTAGACTAAACCATAATGGCTCATATCCAGAAATGTTGGTACTCTATACCATAGATATCCAGACATGGTGCGGTGTTCCTTGTGTTAGAATCCAACTTATTAATAAAACCCTTGCAATTTAAAGCAACACTGGTTTATTATCAACAAAAGCCTATTTAGCACACAAGATCCCCACATAAGTACACAAAATTCTGCCTACCTCCTGTCAGTCAGCGGACATAATGAGGGAAAATGCAGTCTCCATCCTAGAACTATGTAAATAAATCCTCATCTACCAAAGAGATTGAAAATTGATTAGTTGTCCCGAGAATGCATTACCCCCTTGCTTTCATACAGCTGCCCACCAGGTTCCATTCAGCCATTAAGGAATGTATTAAAAAGGCGATGCTTTTCTGGGTCATATATCTGGCATCTCAACACGAAGACGGCAGCCCTTCCACCATCCTTGCCTATTCACCAATTGCATTTGTTAGAAATTTTAGTAGTACTACAACAGTACCTCTAATGCTATTCAGTAACCTACATGCGGAGGTCTATGTCTCCTCCTCTCCTATCTTGTATGTGTGGAGGTCTCTGCCCTACTGCAGAAAGCTACACACATGTAGGTATACGTTTTAGTAGTAAGTGTGGGAGGGTTGGGGAGTTTCTGGGAAATATTTACCAATAAATTGAAGGAATTTAAGGAAGGATATGCATCCACCCACAAAAGAGTAAGCACATTGCTATTTACAAACTGCTATCTATATTTACTACAGCCAAAAGTACCCAAAAGAGATGTAAATATACTTTAGCTTAGACCTGGAAAAAGTCCTGCAACACACATGGCCAACCACTGGTACTGCAACACCCTTCGTTAGAAAATAATGGCGGCAGGGACTTTAAAGAACAAGCATTTACAATGCAATGGTCTCTGCATTGTTAAAGTTAGAGCTATTGGCATTGCTCATGACATTCTTTTTGTTTATGTTTTTGTTTTTAAAACATTTAAAGAAACGGCATTGTTATTTACAATGTCAATAGCTTAATCACTCTCAAATGCGAGACCTATTGCATTTGCACCCACACACAGAGCCACACACCCAGAGCCACCCACACAGAGCCACTCACATAGAGCAACCCACACACAAATAGAGCCACCCACAGAGCCACCTACGCACACACAGTTACCCACAAACAGACAGACCCACCACGCATAGAGCCACATACAAAAAAAGCCACCCACACAGAGCCACCCACACACACACAGAGCCACCCACACACACACAGAGCCACCCATACACAGAGCCACCCACACACAGAGCCACCCACACACACACACATAGCCACCCCCACCCCCACACAGAGCCACCCACACACACACAGAGCCACCCCCACACACACAGAGCCCCCCACACACACACAGAGCCACCCCCACACACACATAGAGCCACACAGTAACCTCAAAATTTAACACATATTTACTTTTTGCTGGATCAACTGACAAACCCCTCAACAGGCTCTATGAAGATTAAGATTTCATGAGTAATTATTTTTTTTACAACAGGAAGTGAAGTATAATTTGAAGGGAGCCAGATCCTAAATCTGAGAGCAAAATATATCCTGTTTTTTATTAGAATAACTGGCCAGACGCTGCTCTTAACAGGGTTTGGTAAATAGAGCTAACCATATTTGAATTTAAAATTAGAAATGCTAATTGCGGACTGCTCCGGTTTTATTACTGAAGTTCAAAGCACCAACGCAATATGTTTTCGTATTGCTACGGGAGCCCTGGTAGACATTGTGACACCAGCAATGCCTATAAATCGAAAAAGATTGCTTTACATAAAGAAACGACACCAACATAGCTTCCTATGAAGGACACGGGTATAGATAGATGTACCTGGCCTATAAACACACGAGTGTCGGTGGGAGCACACGCGTGTGCACGCACGCACGCGATCACACACACGCACACACACAGATGAAGCTCGATGTGCAAATGGATGGCGGCATCAGGAGATGGAGACAGGAAAGTCATCACCAATTCAATCTTTGGCTCCTCACCGACTAAATCATTTTTGCTACACGATGAAATATTCATTCTCCGTGTCCATCCAATACTTGCCCTGTTGGAAGGGGCAGTTCAAGGTAACACCTGGGGGTGCTCTGTGTGCCAATTACATCCTTGGCATCTCTACTTTTATTAGAACTAGCACATGGCATGTTCAGGGTTGCTAGATGGCGCTATGTATTTCAACAACTGCATATCCAGTCGTTAACTTTCATTTTCGAAAATTTGGTAGCACGTGTATTGATTAAATTAGTTTAATAAAATAAAATAAAAACTGTGCCTAAAAAATGGAGATTTTAAGCTGGGAAGAAATCTGTCAGCGCTAACTACACTGCACCCGAATGAATCGATGTTATCAGGGTTTTTTCCCCCACAAGAAAAGACGTTTTAAAATGATGACAGTTTCACTTATTTTCATTCCCTGTTTTGTGAGAAATTGAATTTGTTTCCTTTTGGCATTTTCAAAAATATGGTTGAAGGAGCGACACTGCGCAAGCGCAGCCTTCGAGCCGAGACCTAATCATCGGCAAACCTATATTGCATCGAAAAACAGGGGGCGTGTTGACCAAAAGAAACATTACAGGGAGATTATTAAGATATGCAGTTAGCTCTGTTTTATAATAAAGAAACGATACGATCGGAGATTCCGTTTGAAGTACGAGGTTTGCTTTGGATAAATAAAAGATGCGGGTGCCAGAGCTGTCTTTTTAGAGCAGGAGGCGACCACCCTTCGGAAGAGGCACGGGCCAGCATGGCGGGGCGGAGGGGAGATTTGGGGCAAGTTTAATAGTAACCCAAAGACACTGTACTGGGTTAAAAGGGGGCGCAGCGCAGATCACTGACACTCGAGGAGGGGTCAAAAAGGGCGCTTTGTATAAACAGGTGCACATCAAAAAACCTTCCCAGTAGACTGCCTTACACAACGAAAACATCATGTTGTCACCCATTATTTGTAGCCGTCACTCCTAAAACCCGCTCCACACATAACGTACCCAGAAAGCATCCAAGTCAGCGCCTACTGCACTCTCGCGATTGCAACACTTTGAACTTCCCCTCCTTCCGTTTCACAGTGAATCTATTAACGTCTACTAACCTTAACTTCCAATGACGTAACTTTTAACTTCCTGCCTCGTTCCGATGTGAGCTTGTGCACACCGTCCCTTTCATCACTTCGAAGTGGTAAAGGATGGGGTGACGGGGTCGGAATCAAGATGTGGGTTTGTGGAAAAAACACTGGATGGCCACAGCAGAGTGTTTGCGCCCCGGAACCACAACGCTTTGTTTTCCAAAATTGCGAGTTTTTCGACACTTTAACTCCCCCCTACCTCCGCATTAATTCCTCTTTTGAAGTTTCCTTCTTGGTGAATTGTTATTTTTTTTTTCTTTCACTCGCTGGGTGTAAGTACGGGGAGGGCCCCGGGGGCGGGAAGGTGATGCCTGCTGAAACTGAAAGAGGAAGTTGTCTCTTGGCAGATACGAGCCCGCCCTCCGGGCACCTGATGTCATGGGGAATTCTGCGCCGGGCAGCAACCAGCACCACCCCGGAGCGCATCTTTATAAAAAAGGACGGCCGCGGCCTGGACACCAAGAAGCCACGACTGGAACAGACATCAAGAGAAACGTAACCGTGGCAAGACAAACGTGCAACTTAACGCGCAACAAGAACAATTGGCAGCTAGAAGATAACTTAAAGGGTAATGAACCAATAAAGACTCCCCAGAGTGCTTTGAGGCGACACGTCTGAGTAAAAGCACTCGCCCCGCATGACACTGCCAACACTACCACAACAGTCTGCCTCTCTCTACCCCGAAAACCTGATCTAAGGGAAGCGGTGGGATAGGCTTCCTAGAGCTTTCAATGACACCTACCTCAAAATGTAGGGTGGCGACAAAACAACTCTCGAAGCGAGGAGTGAACAGCCAAGCTCATCTGAAGAGACGAAAACACAGGGGGGTGCTGGTGTGGGGAATGCCCATTCTGTCGAGCTGTCGCCCTCTAAATTTCATCTTTAAATCGAGGGCTTCAACTCGGATTTAAGGCATTGACGGAAGAAGGGTAGATGTTCTAATTCGGAGGGGGAGAGGACGCCATTTACACCACTGCCTTTCTCCGAGGCGAAGCAGAAATGCCTCGGAGAAAGGCAGCGGCGCTTTCGGATTCGGGGGCGTGTTCTCCTCTTGCCATTGGCTGGAGGAGATAATTAGAAAAGTTGAAAAAAACACGCCCCCGAATCCGAAAAGGACGGGCCTGTTTGGAGTGACGGACCTCTTCTCCAATGGCTGGCCAGCATTCAAGAGGCCAGCCAATGGAGAAGAGGGGAGAAGAGGGGCGGGTTCAAGCCCCTCTTCTCCAAGTCATTATGTCTCGCGAGCGAGACTGCGCAAGCGCAGCCTTCGCTAGCCGAGACCTAAAAACACATAGGGACTGATGTTCCATTAAATTAACATATTTTAACTTTTTTTTTTTCCAAAATATAAATACATTTAATTTAATGTTAAACATTATATGTAAGCTGAACTTAAATGAGCTTAATATAATGTGTTAACCTTTTTTTAGTTGAAATAATGTAACTTTAATTTTTTTTAAATAATTACATTATTCTAAACCAGTTCTATACGTAAACTTATAACCAAAATTGATTCAAAAAATTCAAATAAATGTTATCCTGTGGTAGGAGTTTTTATTTCAGTTTTGAGAAAATAGTTTTACATTAATGTAATATGTTAAAAACAAATTTAACTAAACATTTAGTTAAAAAGGCTGTAGCTGTTTTAATTGTTTAATTACAATAATATTTAGCATTAGAATGTTTCTACTAATTTCTTTTTGAGTTAAATGAACCTTTCAGCTTTTCCCTTTGCATTACCATAGGGCGATCTCTGCACTGGTGACTGAAACGTTCACCTACGTGCGAAAAAGCTACAAGTAGTAACTCTACCCTCCTAAATTAGGCTTCACCCCATGAAATCAGTGTGTGGAGACTTGTAACTAAAAAGTGTAAGAGTGAACTTACACATGTAGATTTACTCATGTGTACGTTTACCTTTGCGAATAACATACTAAGTCTTCAGTCTACCTAGACAAAATTTTTAAAAAACATTGGCGAAGACAATAAGTCTGTGTCGGTGCCAGCCTTTTTGCATTGTCAATGCTGGGCTTTTGTCAGTTTACAAAAACACTGGTTAAAAACAAATTGCCTTAGTATCCTCTGACACTGGAGGGAACTACTTTGTGTGTGAAAGAGCTGATGCAATTACTGACAAAGCAGTGGATGGAAGAAATATGTGAAAGATACAACAACACACCAATGGTTAGAGAGGGCTGGCTGAAAGCATATGGTAGCTCTAAGCCTACTTGCTCAAACGACTGTACTTGAAATACCTGCAAGCAACACAAACTGTACTTGCGGTGACTGTGAGAACCATCACATGTACCTGCAGCGCCTGCATGCACCACCACTTGTACTGGAGGAACGTGCATCGTAGCCACTGTAATTGCATTTGATTTGAGTCCCACCAGTAGTTCCTGTGGTTCCTGCCTGCAAACCCACCTGTAAAAAGGGGACTTATAGACACCACCAGGTGCCACTAAGTTATGGTTGACTATCATCAACTGTGGTTGAAGTCCCCTGAAGTAGTTACGAGCACCACCAACTGTACCGATTTTACCTGTGAGCATCAAAAGCTCTAGCTGTGGTACCTGTGAATTCCATTCAAGCTGAAGAAGATGCATGCACAAATTTGAAGGGTGCTCATCCCTCACACTGGGTTAAACAAAAACATACATAAAACGTAAAAGCATAAAGTTTGTGAGTAGCAGAACCTGCCATCTTTTTGGTTCTGAGTGTCTGTGTAGCATAAAGTTGATTTAAGCATTTTGCATAAGTGCAACAAGATTGTAATACCACATCTTTAAGTGCTCACTAACCCCATAATTTGAGTGTTTTGTGGATGTGTCTGGATTGTGTTGCTTCGAACTTAACAGTTTTTGGATGGGTAGTTGTAGCGGTGGGGGCACTCCGAGTGCCCCAGGCCCACCCTTTCATAAGGTACTCTTAGGCCTCTTGGGTGTAGGACTCTTTATTAGGTACACACTTTTCGCAGCTGGGGTTTTGCACAACATATTCTCGATGGGGTTCAATGGATCAAAGGCAGTCCAAAACACAAATGGGAAGAGAGAATGGCTGATGGCGTCTCCTTTTATTTCTGGTTCCCAGTTTTCTCTTCAACATCGGAGTATTCCTCAGGAGGGAGCAGAAACCAAAAAAAAGGGTCAGGCACTGTCCTTATGGCTCAAAGGAGGGTGGGGGGAGGTTGTGCTTCTCTCACCAGTGCCCTAACTGTGTGGTGCCTAAGTGCAGGGAACAACAGTGTATTCAGAATGGTGTGGCCCACAAACCTGACCACCAACCCTTAAAGGAAAATGAGCAAGCGTTGGGCACTTGCCTGAACCTACGACCCTCCAGTGCCGTGGTGAGGGGAGTCCAAGCCTTCGCTTCCCTCCTTGAAGTACTGGCTTCCAGAGCTTTGTTCCGAGAGCGGTTTTTAATTCCTGGGTCCTCCTCTTCTCCCAGCGGGTTATCCAACTGTCCCGGTGTCTCCGCTACTTGCGCCGTGCAGGTTTCGGGCCTCACTTTCTCCTCCGGCACGGTCCTCTCTCGCCGCTCCTCCTCTCCCCGGCTTCCTGAAGACAACGTGCCCCCAGTGTTCCTGGTCCCACCTTCTTGTTCCGTCGCGGCTGTCTGGACGCTCCCATGACGTGCCTGATCGATTAGAGCGGACCGCTCACTTCCAGGCTGGTCTGAAGCCGCCGCCATGTTGGGCTCACCGGGAGACTCGACGGCGATAATGCTTTAACCCTCACAGTAGTCTCCGTTGGTTCTTTCTTCCACTCTACGATGGATTTTGGCCCAGATCTCTGTACTGGAGTGAATGTATGACACTGTTCTGCATTCTGTCCATCAATTGTTGTTTTTTGCATTTGTCACCCCGAGTGGGACAAGTATGCCCAGACGTGGGTCCCGTGCTCTCCATGCCACTGGAGTCAAGCTATCCTGGCTGAAGAGTGGTGAAACCCCGAAACCGGTCCTAGGATGCTTGTTTCCAGTCCAGGGAGGACCTGGCCTGGCAGTTCCGGCTGGACTGTCCCCATTGGGCACAGGGTCAAGACTGATTTGCATATGGCTGGATTTAAACTGGAATGGCATGGTGAACATAAAAACGATGGATTTTGGCCCAGATCTCTGTACTGGGGTAAATGTATGACATTGGTCTGCATTCTGTCCATCAATTGTTGTTTTTGTATCTTTCTTCCACTCTACTCAACCCTTGTTCTTGGATATCAAGACGGCTGCATTACAAAACACCCTGGTCCCCACATAGCATGTGGGGTAACCATCTCACAAATCAATGTTATCAGTCCTCTGATTCGCTTAGTGGAAGCAAACTCCCACTAAAACACAAAGAACGCATTGGTCTCCCACAGAAGCCTAGGACGGGAAAACTTTGATGACGTGGAGTGAGGGAGTCAACCTAGCTCACTGTTTGACACCTAACAGCAGAACGACACATTTGAGCCTGCTCCAGGTTATACACCAATTCATTAAGACTATATTGGTCTGTGAAAGTTGCCCGCGATTTGGGATTTACTGAAAAACCGACCCTACTGTTATTGAAGGATTTCCTAAAAAAACAGAGTTTACACACCTGTGCATCTACAAAATGAGTCCAATTATAGGTGTCTGTTTTTTGCAATGGCCTTTGTAAATCAGACCAGGCATGATGAGATCATCAGCTCTGTCAGAATTTGGTGGATGTGAAGCAGCAAGATTCTGTGGGTTGATAGATCGAATGTATGTGCTCTCCACGTCTGTGTTCCTCTCTACCTGCAGAGGCATCTCTCCTTCTATGTTCCCGCGCGCTCCCTGCGATCCTCATCCCTATGTTATGCTTTTGGTTTGTGACGTTCCACCAAATTTGTGAAAGCGAGCACTCTCCAGATTGGAATGTTCTGCAGAGAGAGGATACCCCTCACCTCTTCCTTCTGCTGAGTCTCTCCCTGGCTACCAGTCCTCTCACCTCTTCCTTCTGCTGAGTCGCTCCCAGGCTGCCAGTCACCACACCTCTTCCTTCTGCTGAGTCGCTTCCTGGCTACCAGTCCCCTCACCTCTTCCTTCTGCTGAGTCACTCCCAGGCTACCAGTCCCCTCACCTCTTCCTTCTGCTGAGTCGCTTCCTGGCTACCAGTCCCCTCACCTCTTCCTTCTGCTGAGTCACTCCCAGGCTACCAGTCCCCTCACCTCTTCCTTCTGCTGAGTCGCTTCCTGGCTACCAGTCCCCTCACCTCTTCCTTCTGCTGAGTCACTCCCAGGCTACCAGTCCCCTCACCTCTTCCTTCTACTGAGTCACTCCCTGGCTATCAGTCCCCTCACCTCTTCCTTCTGCTGAGTCACTCCCTGGCTACCAGTCCCCTCACCTCTCCCTTCTGCTGAGTCACTCCCTGGCTGCCAGCCCCCTCACCTCTTCCTTCTGCTGTGTCGCTCCCCGGCTACCAGTCCCCTCACCTCTTCCTTCTGCTGAGTCGCTCCCAGGCTATCAGTCCCCTCACCTCTTCCTACTGCTGAGTCAATCCCTGGCAACCAGTCCCCTCACCTCTCCCTTCTACTGAGTCACTCCCTGGATGCCAGTCCCTTCATCTCTCCCTTCTGCTGAGTCACTCCCTGGCCGCCAGTCACCTCACCTCTCCCTTCTGCTGAGTCACTCCCTGGCTGCCAGTCCCCTCACCTCTTCCTTCTGCTTAGTCACTCCCAGGCTGCCATTCCCATCGCCTTTTCTGCTGAGTTACTCTCAGGCTATTAGTCCCAGGTCCCCTGGGGTCTCTTACTTTTGTTTGTCTTAAATATTAAGCATTGCCTTTTATGTCAGTTACAGCCCATGGGTCACCCTGAAGAGTCCTAAATTTGGTGCTGCGTGTTGATCCGTGACTAGCGCGTAGTCACTTATGCAGGCTTCCTCTCATTTGCTCTTTCCTCTTCTTTGTTGTTGGCTGTTCTTGTGATTTATCACATGCGGCCCCCATCAGGGCATTGTTAGTATTGTTTCTCTGATGGCGCTGCCAAATATGATGAAGCTGGTGTGCCCGCTGTCGTGCAATGCAGTGAAATTCTATCAACACGAAGGAATTTACATATTGTCCATTTTGTTTCTTCACCTTGGTCAGCCCCAATGCAAGTGATTCTGTTGAGCGTGCATATGAAGCTCTCCGCTTCCCCATTGGCCTGGGACAAGTGTGGAGTGATTTTCTGATGTGGAATTTGCAGTGATCACAGATAGTCCTGGAATTCACCTCCATTGAAGGGAAGTCGGTATTCTGTATGTAGTGTTTTGGGAAGTCTGAGCTTTGGACGAGACATTGGATGGCACAGTTTCAACCACCGGATATTACGAGCAGGCTTCCATGAAGACCAGCAGCTGTATTCCATCCGGCATGCTGGAGAGGCGAGATCTGCTGGAGAGGCGAGATCTGCTGGAGAGGCGAGATCTGCGCTCATGAAGGCCATGGCTCACCACCTGCTTCTTTAGTGACGAATGGCATTGGTCTTGGCCCAGCTTCTGTTGATTTACGCATCTGGGAGCAGCTTATTGCATCTCCCGCCTGGTAATAAAGATGCAAAAACTATACATTTTCTCTAAGATGGGCCTTTCCTTTGTGTCCTTGGTGTGATCATTGAATAACTCTGTTCTGGAGAGCCATCAGCATGACAGTCTTGCTACCTCTCAATAGAATGTATTCATCAGTGGTACTCAGTTCATCTCATGCATAGCACAGTTCAAATAGGGACCGTCTGAAATAGTCATTTCTGCTTTGGCATCCCGGAGTAATGTCTTCTACTTGTTTTCACATAATACTACGAATAATAGTTGTGTGCATAAATCTACGTCTCCTGAATTGGCTATTCCTGAGAGGGTAATGGCGTTCAGGCAGCCATTCTGGGCTACCGGGCATGCAGATTCTTCATGGGCATAGTGTGCTCTGGGTCAGCAGGTTAGTGACTAGCTTGCCGGCCTGACAGTCAGTCCACAGGGATGTGTTGTCAAAGCCTGAGCTGTAGGCCACAGTTAATTGGTATTTCTGGAGTTGAAGGGCCCATTTTTGATTCTTGGAGGTGGATGTTGGGTTGCACCCCAGAACAGGAGAACTAGAACCTAGTGATCGTGATGACCTTGAAATCTGCCATACAAGTATAAGTGAAAGTGGCCCCGCGCTCACTTTATCGTAAGAACTTTCTGATCAATCTCTAAGTATCCCTTTTCAACATCTGAGAGTGTCCTGCTGACAAAGGCGACTGAGTTCCTCTGTTCCTTCTCTTCTTCCAGTTGCATCACCACTCTGGCTGGCATCTGCAGCCATTTTGGTTATTATATTGAGGATGCCTTCAAGCCCAGCTTATTTCTTGAATTTCATTCTGGAAAACGTCAGCAGTTGAAGAAGACGCGCTGAAACGAAGTCTTCTATGTCTACCTATCCCCGCATGGATGGTGAACGTTGAGATCGATCTCCAAGCCTCAACCAGTATCGGCTGGAGATATTCTGCAATGAGTTTCAGCTTTGACAACCAACTGGCCCTGTTGATATTAAAAGTTGGCATAGTATGTAGTTCCTACTTTGAGCCATGTTGGGAAGCCACATATTGATGCGAATATGGACTGCGACTGGCCGTTTTAGATTCTCTGTTTATGGACCATTCAGTGCTCAGCCAGGTACTGACCTGTGAGCACAAAAGGGCACTTCTGCTGCATCATTTTTTTCACTACAAGTGCGCAAACTTTCTCTCTGACCAGGGCGTTTTCCTGCCTAAGGCCGGCTCTGTGGGGACGTTAGTTCGATCGCTTCCGATTTCACGCCTGGGGGGAGGTTATGAAGTGTCATCTTCGGCCACACTGAGTGCCGCGGCTGGCACTCAGCGGTGAATGGGGTGTTGCTTTCGAAGTGGGGTGCATACAAGGCCGATGCACCTCGTCGCCAATCCGGTACCCCTGAGCCCCTCGACTATGAACACACCCTGCGCGTCCAGCTGCTTCGGAGGCTGCGACCCTGGCGCCAGCTCCCGCACTTACTTCTGCGCTGACGACAGTATCGTCACTCTGTGTCTACACTCAACTAACCGTAGGGTAATTTATGAGTGGCATTTCTTTTAAACGAAACAGGAATCGTATAATCGGATGACAATTATTGACATGCAATCTCCTCTCGTCTGTGCCACCATCGCTAAGGAGTTTAATCTCCTTTTCAATTAGCGATGCATCGTAAATCACTGATTAGCATACATTTTGCATCAGATCGTGTATTACAAGGTTTTATCGAACGATTTGCCGTTGAGAGGCTAGATTTCATTATATTCCAAGCAAAGCACATGTTTCCATTTGTTTAACACTGCTGCTCGCGGCCTCGACAGGGCACTAGCCGGGGTGTTTTTTTTATACCATGTTTGATTGAAATGTAAATAATAAAAGTCTGTCTCACCCTGCTCTGAGTCTCCCGTCTTCCGCGCCGCACGTCACTGTCACAGTTCCGACCGGCCTGTCTTTTATTATTTATGAAATCTTTTACCTTCACTCTTGGCTGTCTCATAAAATGCAGCAGGCGGCCCGAGGGGCCCCAGACATCCTTCTTCCACCGCTCCCGAGTGTAGCATCCGAGGAGGACGCACAAGGTGATTTTTAAGGCTTCAGAAGCCGAGCGCTTCTAAGGCGAGATCAGGTCCTGTTAGGCAAACGTTTTCCACTTCGACGGATCTGGGTTACACGTCGTCTTCTATTTGCTGGCATCTGGGCCCCGAGGCCTTTCTTGCGCGGGCGGTCGCAGCAGAGGAGCCGTGTGGACCTGGCCTACCCTTTGTAAACTCAAATTCAGGAAGCACAAATACCCAGCATGTTTACGGCCCCAGTTCTTACCTAATTTTAATTGGTACTGCCTGTTTTATGGTATTTTTTTCACATTTCGGTCTGTAGTTATCAATATTTATTTTTTGCTAATGTTATCTGTATTCATCCACATTTATTTAGGGGTTTGTGAAAAAACAAAGCTGAAACTTGTATATTTCCACATGTATTTAACGAATAAATATACACTCTTACGTGAATGCCTGAGAAGTTTCATTGTTATGCACACCCATAGATGATACATCAGTGCACAGATGAAAACATGCACATTTTAGTATCGACCCTGGCATTATATATTTCTCTTTAAGCCTCATTACTAAATCTTCTTTCTTTTTTAACCCCTCTCACCTGTCAATCCGCACTGCTGTTAGCCTGGCAAGCATAAGTGATAGCATTTAGCATCACGCAAAAAGCAACATAATTTCCATTTTTATCCACATTTAAAAATAAATACAGACAGAAAAGTAAATGTTTTTTTTTTAAGCAACAGATTTTATTAAATTTTTCAGTGTGCCAGATGGGCGAAGCCCAACAAGGAAAGATACAAAGGAAAGGCATAAAATGATATCTCCGGGTACATTATACAACCCCCCCTTAGCCTGCAAAACATCAGACCAAGGGATCATGACCATCCCAAGCACACCATACATACTTAAAAATCATTACATGTAAATGCCAAGGAAATTCCCAGCCACTTTTCATCAGCATCAATACACTAAACAGGTAAGTTGTTCACCACTAATTGTTTAATGGGATCACAAGCGGCAGACTGCAACAATTGGGGCAAATCTATACCTCTGTAGTTGGCCCACCGAGACCAGATCCTTCGGTGCTTCTGCGGGCACCTCCTCGCTTGAAACACTACAACCTCTGCAGACATGCATCTGTTCAGTGCCGTTTTCCAGTTGGTGACGCTGGGTGGGGAGGGGTCCTTCCAATGCTGTGCTATGTCGCGCTTAGCTAAGGTGAGGCCCAAGAATAAAAGATGGCCCTTCTAACGGTTCCCCCCAATGTCCTCTGTGCTGTGTAAGAGCGCCAGTCTGGGGTCTAATGGGATATCCCATGCCAGGACACGACCCAGGCAAGACAGCATGCTGTACCAAAACGGCTGGATCGCCACGCAACCCCACACCGTGTGTAAGAACGAACCATCGTCCGTATGGCAGCGGAGACCGATCGGAGATTGGATTGCTCTCATTTTCCAAAGCCTAGAGCGAGTCTAATACACCCTATGAAGGTATTTGAACTGAATTAGTCTGTATCTGGTAGACACTGCTGCATACCGAGGACTAGCCAGAGCCTCGGCCCAATCATCATCGGTAAGTGCCAACAGATCAGAGGCCCATGCCTCCGGGGTTTTGTGGATAGTGGTCTTAGTATGTGTGATGAGTGTCTGGTAAATTTGCCTAATTTTGTGTGCCCCGATATCCCCCATCAATAAACAGCCCTCCAGCGGGTGGAACTCAGGTAAAGACTCCAGCTGCCAAATCAGGGGGGTCAGGGCATGACGGAGCTGCAAATAGCGATGGAACTGCGATTTGAAAGTAAATGTTTTTCTTTCTGTATTTATCTGTATAAGTCAGTAAAAACAGAAAACATGGAGCCTTATTTATAATTTAAAAAGCAATGGAATCCGCTCAGTAGCAGTCGTGTGCCTTTTGTCATCAAATGATGATCTTTAAATGCATATTAAACTCCACATTTTATTTATTGAATATTGTTTTTAAATTTGGTTGAAAACCGCACCAGATCTCTGTTATCATGAGCGTTTGTTATATGAGATAAAGGGCCTCCTGCCTTATATTTTAAGGATATTGCAAGTAACTGAGGAGTCCCGTGTCCTTATAGAGCAACTAGGCTAAGTCCGAGTGAGTCCCTTTATGGAACTTTAAGGTGACTTTCAATATCCTTCTAATGTTTGGCAGAGGGTACTTTATTCCTTATAATACATGGCCACACTATCACACTAGATGTTTGTAAACATGAAGAATATGATTAGTGCAAAATTAAACACACCAAAAAGGGGTTAGATATTTGTTGCAAAAATATATTAGAATCAGTTTGATAAAAGACAGATAAAAACGCTGTAGCTCCGAATAGGTAGAAAGATGCAGAAAGATTCCATCTCTTTATAGTTACTTAAACATGTAATAAATAAACACGGTGCCATAAATATCTCTTTTCTGCTTAGAAAAACAGGGCAGAGGAAGAAAACACCTGGTTTGGTTTTAATTTTTCCACGTGCAGCCGAATTCTGCTCTGTGACCTGCCTTTTCCCTTGGCCACTGGCTCTGGCAGCCGGTATTGTGACAAGTTATTACAGGTGATCAGTTACATCATACAGTGCCAGAAGGCACCTGTAATAAGGAGAATAGAGACCGGCTTATACAGGGATTGCAGGCTCCCATGTATTATAGTTTAATACAAAGAGATCGGAACTCAGATTTTGTCAGTCACAATTTTTAAAGACTCTGATACCTCATTATGTGGTGTGTGGCTTGTTCCTTGAACAGAATAGAGTGCATTGTTTGACATGGAGGCTTTGAAGGATAGAAGTACAAAGAGCTCAGACTGCAACTGTGGAGAATGGCAGCGTGTTGGTGAAATTATTTCTTTTTCAAACCTTCTGAATGAGACGTAGAAGTCCTATTTGGTGAAGAGTTTTCAGAATAAATATGTGGCAGATACACCAGTGGTACCAGAATGCACACGGCAAGCTAGCACGTGTGCCAAGAGCGAGTGCCAAAAGAAGGATGTTAGTGCTTCTAGTGGCTAAACAGTCATTGACAGAGCACACCGTAACTCCCCACCCCAATCTACTTGTTTATTGCTTCCTTCAAAAGCTTTACATGGTTGTCAGCCGTGTCTTCGCTTGCCCATGTGTCTGAATGTGATTATCAGAATTATACAATATCTTGGCATTGCTACAACCACCCCTCTATCCATTTAAATTACACAGAACATCGTAAGAACACCGATTTATTCAAATAACTACCAGGAAGAAGCATACATAATCATACACAAACAAAACACATCCTCATGCTCAACACACTTAAGATTTTCACTGTACACACAGCAGAAGACCTGTTGGGTTTGACAATGCTTCTTTTACATCGCAGCCGATGTACCGTTCAACGTAAAGCAAGTGAGGTACCCTAGCCATGGTTTCTGTTTTGTCAGCGCCTGCCCAGGCAGACGGAAAAGCCTTTTAAGCTGGCAGCGTGCGGTGTGGTTGCCGGCCAGGTTGTTGTTGTTGGAAATCAGGCAAGCATATGTCCATGAGTTGGGAGTAGTACACATTGGCATAATTCTCATCAAAAGCACAGATGGGAGGCTGGATGAGGAAAGCCCAGAAATCTGAGTGCTGTCTGTACTTCATATGGAGTGACAGGGGGCATACTAGTGGCACACAATGAGCTGGTGTCATTTTAACACTTTTTATCATTCGTTTTAATGACTGGAAATCACTTTTTTAGAAACCTAGTATCGCACTAACAAGTTGATACCCTGATACCCTGATATTGTGATTGTCTTAAGTCATCTAGGTTGATGTGGCTTTATAGTTTCAATGTATATGTTGTGTGTACTGTTTATATATATATATATGTGTATATATATATATATATATATATATATATGTTGTGTGTAGTGCACTTACGTTATAGAGGTTGCATATTTTGCCTTATATATTTGTCTGAGTAAAGAGGCTTTTGTACAACACACATCAGATAGAATTTAGCTTAACACAAGATACCACGAACTAGTTAAAGCAAAACGTGTTCTGCACAAATGGATATTTGTGATACTGCGTGTGCACTTATGTATTGCAAAGGGGTGAGAAAATGCTTGCACAGTCCCGTCAGCAGCAAACGAGACACAGGTACACATTTTACAGTGGCGGTGCGTCCATTAGGGCGCTGGGGCATTGACCCACAAGCCGCCTGCGCCCGCAGCTCCCTCGGCGTCTCTGAACTTAAGTAAACTGACTCTGTTTACTTAAGTTCAGAGATGCAGAGGGAGAACTGACTATCATGTCAGTCAACATGACGTCGGACCGCCCACCCCCTTCAGAGTCTGAAGGGGGTGGGCAGTCCGGCGTCATATTGACTGACATGCACGATGCATTGTCAAACCAGGGGCAGGCAGCAGCACAAGTGTGCATGACTGGTGAAGGTCAGCAAATTTTTCTGACCAGCCCAGTCATGCGCACTTGTGTTTGCACTGATTGGCAGCTGTGCATTAGGAGAGCGAAGGTTGAGCAACGCTGCAACCCTCAGTCTCCTAATGGGCAGGCGGGCAGCGAGTACCCCTGCTAAGCCAATTCTGGCGCTGCTGGAGCAGCGTCGGTATTGGCTGAGAGGGGTTGGTGATGCGGCAGTTGTTCCTATAGGCAGAAGGCGGCAACGCGGGAGTCGGGACCCGGCCCAGGACCCGGCCCAGGTAAGTTTTTTATTTATTTACTTAAATCATAAAAGTACCCCAGTCTCCGTGCTCTACCAGGGCACAGAGGTCCGGGCGGGGAGGCTGTCTTACCACAGTCTCATCTTTGCAGTTCAGGTCCGTTCAGCTGCTGCTGCATCACAGGGTGGTCACAGGACAGGTGGGGGGCAGGGGTGGTGATTTGTGACGTACGGGGAACCCATAGTATACGAGAGCACCTATGACAACATTCTGGCACATTGTATGAAAATCTTTGTATAAAGGGGGTACCACATGCAGCGATCGCCACAGTACAGTACGACGATTATTTTACGCTCACCACTTTCAAATTTCACCAGCCGCCACTGATTTTGCACCAGTGCAAAGTGTAGGTGGTTGTTTCTTCGTTTGCATGGGGTTGTGGCTCCACTCAAATGAGGGAATGTCTTGCCTGTCGATCTGCAAAATATAGCCTATGGATAGGCAAAATAGCCCTTCTGCGGTGTGCTGTCCACCACACAGGAAGTGGCAAACCCAAGAGGTCGCTTTCAGATAGTGCAGCCCTCATGGGGGAGAGGGCTTCAGGGGTCACAGTCTGGCTTATTTCGCACTCAAAACATTTTAAATGTGCAAAGAAGGACATAACTTTTTACATGGCTGTAAAAAATGATACACCTAGACACACTGATGTACATAGATACTTATACTTACCTGTTTTATTCGATCATGAATTTAAAGAAAAGTATAGACAATAAATATACTTGTGTAATAGTTAAATACACTTTTACTTAAAGTCCTACTGATATTAATTAGCACAGGTATAGTGCATTCATGTTGCTTATCTGTTATTCAAGCAGTTGGTGGAGCTATGAAATGTATTATAGTTACTACAGAGAAGGCTCTGGTCTTGGTTTGTTTGTTGTTACTTGGCATTTTAATCTTTAATTCACTTCTGACAAACTAATAATATGAACAAATGACCTGTTTGACCAGTTATCTAAATATTGATTGAAGAACCCTTAGTGAGGATTCCTACATCTGAGCATTATATATGGAAAATGGGATCAATGTTTCTGGAGAGTCTGTTCACTGCAAAGGATCCCAGTGAACCCTCTATTTCACGAATGAGGATGGCGGCTCTCCGGCACCATGTCGGGAGCGCAGTGAGTATTGTGCATCATTGGAAGTGCAAAAGCTGCAGAACTGGTGCACCATCCTAAAACTATGCATCTAGACACATTGATGTTCAAAAGTTACCCCTCGCCAGAATCCAGATGGGGTGTCTTCTGCCCTCTTTTCAAACCCAGAAAGTCGAGGTCTTCTTCGCTCCCCCAAAACAACTGCCTTCAAGTGTTCAATAAGTAGTGACAAAGCCGATAGTCATGGGTTTTCTGTGCCGAATAGTTTTTCATTGAACCCGCACATATGTACATTTAGGCAGAGGAGCGATATGTGGAGGGGCTGGGGGGGCAGTAAAGTAGATTTGGAAAGTGTTCAAGAGGAAAGGAACAGTGACACTTTCTGTACAATTATAAGAATTTCCAGTTTTACAGACACTAGAACTGAGCCACATTAAGATAAAGTGGCAATGACATTGTTTATGGGCTCAAGCTGATTAAGGATTTATGGGGCATTGAAAAATGTATTCCTCACATGGGCCTTTCTCATTGCTCCCCAAAAGCCACCTGTTTGAGAAGTGTCTCAACAGTAAGCCCCATTTTTTTTGAAGTTCAGACTGTCTAAGACCTGGTTTGATGATTTGTCTACTTCACGTCATGTAGTTTCTTGTTCAACTATGTCAACTCTTTTTGTTGGTACAGCTCCTGTGGCTGTAGACATGGTGGTCATGGGTTCAAAATAGGGAAAAGCCAAGTGTACCAATTATTCGGAGGTCAATGTAAAACGAACATTGAATTTATATAGAGTAACACCTAAAATCCAAGTTACCAGAGTGTATGATGTGCTGTCAAAGAATGCATGTGAGAAGAATGTCTCTTCACAAAGAATAAATCATGTTTGGAGTAAAACCCTTTCTGCTACGCAGAGGGACATTCATGTTTCCGCAGTTACATGCCCATCTCAAGAACACTAATAAAAGAGCCTGGACGCCTAGGCCTCCCTCAACAAGTAGAGAGACCAACTCACATCCCTGAACACTTCCTGGACCCTTATTTTTATCACCTTCAACAATATTTGAGTTGACGAGCCCACACCAGTGTCCTGGACAGACCATACCTTTGTCAAGTTCAGCATCCCGTCCCGGTCCAATGCCACTACCAGACCAGCCCTCTGAAACTGGAACAGCATCACTGACAAGGACTCAAATACTTCTCTTGACATTCACCAACTCGAACACAGCAATAGCCTCCCCAAAGCTATCAAGATTTTCAACATTTGGATCACCTCCTGTGCTAGCTCCCTGGCCACCTCAAACACAGCAATGCAACAAGATCCAGATACCAAGTCAGTTGCTACACAGAGCAACTTAGACTGGTGAAATGACACTCAGAACAACTACAGCACAAATGGAGAATGAGCCAGAACAATACAGACAGAAGTATGTTCAAATCCACCCTGAGCTGCTACCACCAAATGATCCAGACCACAAAACGTGCCAGTCTGGCGGACCACATTGATGGAAAGAAATCTTTGCCATTGTGAAGGATTTCACCTCACTAGCATCCACCTCCAGCTTGATCACCCCATCGCAGGACCTCTACAACAATCTCATACAGTTCTTCACCAACAAAGCCACTACCATTTACAGCAACTTCAACCCATATCTAGACCCAACAGACCTTGCCAAACATTTCCCGATCTTATCCAAAGAACCAATGCTAACCACATCCCCCCAGAACAAACCAACAACAGCATGAAGGCCATCCACTCAAGGCTCATTGGGCCCCTGCCCCACTATGCCTACTACAGAGGACCGCAAACCCTCAGCACCATGCTCACACCCATTCTGAATGGCTTCTCCTCCGCCATGACCTACACAGGTGCTTGGAAACATGCAACTTTCCTCCCAATGCTGAAGAAACTGTGCACGGACCCTTTATCCCTCACCAACCACAGATCAATCTCCCTGCTACCAACATGGTTTTATAGAAAATCATCAACAGACGCCTCACTGAAAATCTCAACGACCACCAACTCCTTGACACCACTCAGTCTGGTTTCAGACCAATCACAGCATGGAAACTGCCCTCTTTGTCACCACGGATGACATCCGCATGATCCTGGATGGAAGAGACACAGCGCCCCTCATCTTCCTGGACCTCTCTGTGGCATTTGACATGGTCTACCAGCACATCCCTCATCCAACGCCTACATGACATCGGAATCCAAGGACTCGCACTTCAATGGATCTGCTCCTTCCTGACTGGAAGGACCTAGTCAGTCAGCTTGGCACCGTACACCTCGGACCTCCACAAACTCACCTGAGGAGTTCCATGAGGATCCTCCCTGATCCCAACACTCGTCAACACATACCTGCTCACTCTAGCCCGCATCATCCGCTCTCACAACATCAAAGTCCTCTCCTACTCCCATGACACGCAACTCATTTTCTTTCTCATGGACAAAACGTCCAGTACTCGGATCAAGATCATGGCCTGCATGACCTAAATCACCCACTGGATGAAGGCCAACTGTCTGTACCTGAACACTGACAAGACCGATAGCCTGATCATCAGGAAGAACATCTCACCGCGGGACTCCATCTGGGTGACGTCAGCGCTAGGACCGGCACCCACGCCAAGAATCTTGAAATCATCATCGACAGCAAACACTACATGACTGCCCAAGTCAACGCCTCCTGCTTCCATACCCTGAAGATGCTGAGGAAGATTTTTAAATGGCTCCCAATCTGCACCCCGAAAAGCATTAAACATGCCCTTGTTACAAGCAAGCTGGACTTCAGGAACACACTCTATGCCAGGATTAACAAAAAACTCACCAGAAGGTTGCAGACCACTCAGAACTCTGCAGCCAGAATCGCTCTCCACCTACCACGCCACACTCACATCACGCCACACCTACAGGAGTTCCACTGGCTCCCTATACACAAACGAGCACAATTCAAACTCCTCACCCGCACTTTCAAGGCACTACATTCAATGGCCCAGCATACCTCAACAATGTACATCTGCTTCCACAAACCTTCCAAACTCATCCACTCATTTGGACGCTTTCTTGCACACATCCCAGGCATACGCGAAACCAGATCTGGCGGCTACACATAAAATCCTCCTCATCACTGCTTGAATTCCGCAAGATGCTGAAGGATTGGCTTTTTGAGGAGTCCCACTTGGCCCTAGGCTTGGCTATTCTGGCACCTGCTCAGCGCCTAGATAAATTCCCAGGTGATAGTACGCTCTACAAATCTGCATAACATGACGGGCACTGCTAGTGTTGGGCTGCCAGCTGACGCAGACCCTCATAGACCTGTTCCTGCTCTAATCTTGGGCATGCAGAGGCCTTTGGGGGAAGCTGGTTAATAAACAAAACAAACAGCTCAGCGTTCATTATTTCATTTGCATTCTGTAGTAGATTTCTGCCTATAAATTAGATTCTGGCCTGTAAGGTTTGTTTTTTAAATTAATTCTCGATTAGTTGCCCCGGCAACAAACAGTTGTGCACGTGCTTCGTAAAATCTTATCCTTAATTCACAGCTGATTACGCCCCCTTTCTCCCGTCGCTCATGAAATGATAAACGTGATGTTGTTCAGGCATCTGACCTTTGTAAATCGCTGAAATGTGCTTTTGCAGCTTGCGCGTCAGCTGCCATTTTCTTCTCACCTTTGCTGGCGCAGTGAAGCACAGGCATATGCTGAACACAGCAATTTCCGGCCGCTGGTGACTTCCGGTCCCCTATTATCCTCACTCCCTCTGGGCAGACACTGTCAGGTCATGTGCATGTTTGCATCTGCCTCTGCCGGGTCACTGCTGTGATGCACTAATGTATCCTCGAAAAATCTGAGCTTTGTCACAGAAACTTAGCACTGGTGTGAAACTCAGTCAAATCCGTTTGCACCATTTTTGCTGCTAGTGTGACACGGAATGGAGCAGATTTTACTCTAGGCCTGATCAGAGATGGCGTTTCACATCAGGGTGACAATGGAGACAATGGACCGTAAACCATATGCAAGACGTGCTTAAAAGGAATTTGAAGTCCCATTTATTTTACAAAAGAAACTCAAATCCATGCTGAGTGCTTTAAAAAAAATACCAAGTTGAGACAATCATTGGCAAAGCCAGTAGGTTTGCTCAAGGCAGACTGATGCAATGGTTATTTTTTGTATTTTTAGTGGCGTGCATATGCCACAAAAACAAAAGAAGAAAAAAATAAATCATCCCTCCTAAATGTGGCAGTCATATATGCCTGCAATAAACTAGCCCTTACTTATAATTTAATAGAACCGTACCAGCATGTCGTCCTACCAGGCGGGCGTTCTCAGAGCAGGTATAGGAGCCCTTTTTGGTTCTAATGCATCGCACCACAGTAAAATATGACCCATGTTGGTGGAGTGAAAAGGTACTATTCACGTTGAATTACTGTAGCCTGAAGACCGTTTGAATGAACAAGAATGACTAAAAAAAATCAAAATGATAAGTAGCAGGAAGGTAGGAAAAAAATTAAAAGCAGTCGTAAAGTATTAGCCCACCAGCCTGGCACTGAGGGCACATTTGTTTCTGAGAGATGTGCACATGTGATCAGGAAAATGCTGTCATTCATAGTGCATGGGAGCAGAAGGCTCACGTGGAATGGATCATTTACTCACACTGTGTGCTGTTCTGGGCAGAAACTGAAGATGAGGGACCTTCCTGGATCCTCCAGCCTAACATGAGCTGAGCTTTCATGCGGCTTCTGCTTCTCTCCATCTCTCTACCCTCCTCCCTTTCTCTACTCTCATGCACAAAGAGTTAAAAGCAAAGCATTAATAAGTGAGGTAAAAAGGAGAGACAAATTCCCATTCAGTGGCTGATTAGTACTAAGTGAAACCAGAAAACATCTTCAAATTTGTGAGCTCAGAATACGAGTTGTTGAAATAATTATAGTATTTCATTTAATCAACTACAGTGGTGCTCAGTTAGAATCTCGGAAGCATACTGGGTGCACATGACGGCTGACTTGCCTCTTAGTTCACTAATGGCATTGTCATCACATCGGGGCAGGAATGTTTCTCAGTTTCGGTTTAAAACAATAATTTTTAATAAGTACCTCTCTGCGCAGCGATGCAGTGTGTCATATTGTGAAAGCTTCCACATGTTACGTGTGTGGACTCTTAGAACCATGTCAAACCCTTGGCTTGGCTCTGTCTCTTGCAGTTAATTTGATGCTCGCCCACCTCTAGCAGAAACGAAATGTGAATGACAGTTGTACAAACCAATGAAGAGGGTTGACCCAAAGACCGTCTATGTATGTAAATATTTAAAATGTTTTTTATACATTATTACATGAGGCTGGCAGAACAGCTGAAGCGTCCTCTATTAAGTATCTGAAAATAAATAGTGAAATGTTTTGTGCAGAGCAGTCACACACTCCAACTCTCACCTCACAAATGCACACACTGTCACAATCACAGATGTACGATGTCATGCTCTTACACTAATGCACGCCCATAGGCGTCTCACATATGAGCTCTCAATGACGTTTACTTTTATAAATCAGCCTCACATACACAGAAAGCTTTACTTTCAAAACGTCATGCTTATTAGCGCACACGTGTGTGTGCTACGTATGGTGTGCATTCTCACACATGCACTCACAGATGCACCTGTGCAGTTGAAGACACATATATTCAACGGCACAGATGCACACTGATAAGTGTGCACTCAGATGCACTGCCAGATGCACTCACTCACAGATGCACACTTGCATAGGCACCCTTGTGGATGCACACCTCACATATACTCACATATACTCAGAAACTCACGCTGATTATTCATCTGACGCACACTCACATATGGAATCTCATGAATCCAGTTTTAAAGAGGCACACTTACAAATCCCCCCCTACCATACTTAATTCCTGGTGCTACTTAATGTGCTGGTCCCAGAGTCTACCCCATTCAGTAGCCCTTGGTGTAATCTTCTTCTGACAGCCTCGTGGGTGGAGTTCTGTGAAGTGCATATCTCTGAGCCCCCTCACAACCCGCTGCTGCCTCCGCGACCTGAAGGAGAGAATACGCCATGAGTGCGCTTTATTGTAGGCACATATGGCCAGATACACCAGCTTTAGGAATTGCAATTTCCAAATTGTGATTCTTACCGAATCACAATGTTTAAATCGCAATTCATAATGTGCTAAAGAGTTATTTTAAAAATAGAGATTCCTAGTGGAGTTGCAAATCGATCCCCCTGGTAAATATTGAGGAGTTAGGTCGAACTTTGTGATCCAGTAGGAATCCCAGCAATAACAGCAATAGTGTCCTGCTGGGGTCAGCAGACCACCATGTCTGTCATTTGATTTTTAATAAAGCAACCGTATTTCTTTTAAATTGCAGCTGTTTTTATTAAAGAAAAACGAAATGAGTTTAAAGGAAAAGAAATGAAACTTTGAAGTTTACTTTTTGGATGATTTATTTGACTTTTGTACATAAAAACAGCATTTATGTAGTTGCAAGCGTTCGGATACTGCAACCTCAAATATGTTACGTACATATGGCCAACGGCAGGCGCGCAACGCCCATTGGGCTCAAAGGGCTTCAGCCGCCCAATCCCCGTCGGGTGTGGCAGCCCGGGCTGAGATAGCTTCCCGGGCACACACACACAGCCGCACCCGAGTACTTCACAGGTCTTTAAAAGACCATTTACGTGTTAATGAGGCTTTACTTTTCACCCCTTCTTAGAGCCCCTGCATCTCCACTCTGCATATTACAGGAAGAGTCAGCCCCCCCACCCCCAAATTTTTCGAAGCCCCTCCAGAAATGTGGCTCTAGTTGCGCCTCTGGCCCACAGTCGCATACACATCCATACAAGAAGTGAGCTTCGTTTATTGTGGCACTAATGAGAGACTTCAACATAAGTTGTGCAGGTTGTTGTTAACTTTACCTGGTCATAGCTTCCCAAATATACTGGGAAGAGGAGTCATGAACCATTATATTAAAGATCTTGCTTGATTTACCCTAATTAGTTTGTTTTTAGCTCTTCGATGGTACATCCTGCAGTAGGTATGTTGTTCTCGTGCTTTTATACATATATTTTTTTTTTTTTACAAAGTTGAATAGTGTGCACAGTGTACTCTGCATTGACCACCTTACGACTCAAAACAAAACACTTTTTATTTCATCAGTATTGTGAAGCGCACCTTTGTCTGGTATCTGAATCCCTCCAACTATTGTCTGCTTTCTAAAACGTTTGGAAATTAATCCTAATTTTAAAAATAATTCTGGGCAATATTTACAATATTTCTGCAGTTTTTTTTTTTTTTTTTTTAGCAGAGACTGTTTTAGGATTCTTAGGTGGCTTGATATTCCATGAGAAGGAGAGGACGCGGGTATGAGGCTGAACACTGACTTTTTGCACATCATTTACAGAACCAGCATAACCTTTCTTTTTAAATGATTACTTGTGCACCGAACAGAGGCCTAGCCCTGTCATAGATTCTTTGGAAGACTCCTGCTATTTCCAGCATTTACATTATAGGTGGACTTACCAGTTCTAATTTTGTTGTTTTTGACAAATCTGTTCCCGAGTTACGTATTCCTGATTTGGATTGCGAATGTAAGTGACCAGTAGGCGATGGTGTGATTGATCTCTTGAGACTCAGAACATTGTGGTAGTCCCTTGAGAAGTTTGGCTATTGCTGCCATCCGGAATCAAGCAAGTATTTCAACACCGGGATCCGAACGCATTGCTTACCGATCTGAAACATTTCTGGAAATGTGGACCAGCATTTTGCCGGAGAAGCTTTTCTGGTGGCAATCTATGAACTTTGTCCTTGTTGAGGACTATTTAAGTTACTCCAAGACTTATTCTACATGAATGAATGTTTATATACTGACTTGCGGATAATTTTTGTAAAGGCCCTTGTCTAGAGAGAACTGATTCAAATACTTCATCAAAAGAAAACCCTAGAATTTACTCTATGGGACTTGTGACATTAAACAGGCTATGCAAGGATTTTTTCTTAAATACTATTGATATGCATGACATGTTAGTTTTGTATTAGCCCCCCACTATCAAGTGCTATTGTTTGTATTTCGTTTCTTTTTGGTTCATGCTTAACCACAAGTCAGCCAATTTTCTAATAATGGTTTTCAAGATTCTTCTGATTAATTCCCTGTGCTACCAGCATGTTAAACCTCAGTTGGTTATCTAGTTTTCTGCCAATGTGGCACAGGTAAGGTTATTTCAGCATAAGCTAGAGATAGGTAAGGTAATTAATACAAAGTGAATTTAACTATTTCTAATTTGTTTCTCAGCGCTTTCTAAAAAGACTGTTTAAAATGCATCACATTAGAAGGAAACTACAGCAGAACGCCCTTCGCCAAATAATTTAAGTTAGAAATAACTTAATATAGTGTTGATGCTTTTTATGACTATTATGTTAGGAAGTAACACCGAGGTACAATATTCTGTTTTGGGCCAATCTTAAACAGACCATTATAGAAAATAAACCTGGATCCACCTGTAGGCTTCTTGAGATAAATGCATATTTTCCCATTTTTTTCATTGTCATTCCATTCCACTTTCCCTCTTTTGTGCATCCGTGTCTTCACCATACTGAGGGATGTGCACAGATGAATCCTTGTTGCTCCTGCAGGACTTGTCACAGAGCTAGACCCAAACAGTTTTGTACTTATGTTTGTGACAAGCACTTCCACCAGGAACAAGAGCACCATTCAGAAAGTTTTTTCCCTAGGTTAGTTGTACCTATGAATTCAGCAGTAAGTCAAATTTTTTCAAAGAGAAGTCTTGGTGAGTCTGGCCCTTAGATGTTTTA
The DNA here is from genome assembly GCF_964204655.1 of Triturus cristatus. NCBI lineage: Eukaryota > Metazoa > Chordata > Amphibia > Caudata > Salamandridae > Triturus > Triturus cristatus. The sequence goes on along the minus strand of NC_140585.1, from coordinate 812,006,928 downwards.
GCAATTTAAAAGAACTCGGAGAGAATGACAAGAGAAGTGGTCATCTATAACACATAGAGCTAATCCGCCACTTTTCAACCGAATGTCCCATCCAATCCGGTAGGATGCACTGTGGTCGGCCTGTTTCTTCCCATTCCTGCTTTTCAGAGTGGAAGATGACGTGGTGGTCTTATCCTTATCATGACCAGTCAGTCACTGCCTGCACCAGATATTGTGTTTTAGGGCCATTGGCCCTGTGCACACATAAAGTGATGCTGCTTCAGTGTGGTGGATGATGGTGTATGGAGGGTGGCCAGGAGGCCTTAATACTACCACTGACCTCTTGGCCCCTTGTATACCCCAGGCATTTGGAGCCATCACCACAGCCCATCTATCTTCTTTTCCCACTATCTAATGCTTGATGAGGTTTAAGCCAAGGTGGTGGGATGCTCACGGGTTGTTAGTCCACAAGTGATTTAAGCTTTCTATGTCAGTTTTAGGAATTTCCCATTTTAAGTCTTACGACGAGGCTTTGGTTGGTATGGTACTATTACTGAATCGTGTCTTTGGGAGCATTACATTACCTTTTTTGTCATGATAAAGGCCTCACATAAGAACTGTCTGCCCCAGTGTGGGCCAGGAATGACTTGGGTCAGTTTTTGGACGCAAAGCATGCCTTTGACAAAACGTCTCTCGCTAGTTATGTCTACGTGATAGGAGGAACTTTGTCTGGGTCAATAAACCAAGACATGGTTACATAGGGCCATAGCCCAGAGCATGGGCAAAGGAAGGCAATATGGGCACTCACCCTTACCAAGGAATGTTTCCATGCATGCATTTGGAATGAACCAGTTATGCAGTTACGCTTCACAGGAAAATTATTAGAAATGGTTTAATGGTAGGTCAGTGTTAGCCGCAGAACATGTAAATAAATACTGTTATCTTGAAATGTTTATTTGATGACAATTAGACTATGCTTTTAACAGTTGGCATATATATTGCATGTGATGAATACACCTCAAAATATATTGTCCAAAAATTGTGTTGTGTTTTGCTATTTAGAATGTTGGAGGTGGCCCACAGTCATGAGTAAAGCCTTTGTATGCACCCTAGGAGAGGTGCAAGTAACTGGCATGCGTAGTGCTAATCTACCATAATGAATATGAATAAAGATTTTCCATGTGCATTAAGTGACCTGTAGTTACCTAGAATGCCTATTGGTAATTTACGGCACTCAACATTACAAAGCTCTTTTTCATGTTCAATACCGATCACAGACTTTGAGTGTTTCTTACTCATTTCTTCCTCAGAGTAATCACCTAGTAGCCGCACACAATGGGTAAAAGGACCCCCTTAAACATGGGGCCCTCCCAGCATCAGAGTTTGTGTAACCAGCCTCTGGACCATAAATAAAAGCCCTGTTGTGGTTATCTACGAGAAGGAGATGTTTTGTGCTAAAGAACCAACCTTTTTGTTCTTTCTTTTTAATAGAGACATCTACTGATAGCCCATTGCCGTGGTCTAAATAAGGTCTTCGAAGTAGCACACACTTGGCTCCAAGGAACAGTGAAGAAGGTGTATTTAAAACCTTGAATAGTGTAGTGTGCGGTGCCCGTTTAGACATCATGGCAGAATGTCAGCAAATTTGTGGCTACCAATATTTCAATAAGTCTTCCCAATAGAGTGGCCAATACACATGTATTTATTTACCAAGAATAAGCAAAAGGGGTGGGAATGACAGAGATGGGGAAACTCCAGGGATCTTTTTGTGCAGATTTTATTGAGTTTCATATATACACTGTGCAAGCACCACAAGGAAGGGTAAAACTTGTACAAGAGACCCTTTCTGTCGCTCTCTCATATGCCGGATGTGGATGACGAGCGGCGGGCTCCTCTGCTCATGACGCTCAACCATAAAGGAAACTCCAGGGCTTTGAGGTTCTTTAGCGGACTAGGCATCAGTGCACTGGGAGACATATGGCAAGACAAAGGCCTCGGTTTCCTCAGAATCTCTCCAGGCAGCATATGGGCTGCCAGGCACAGAGGCACAGATAGATGCTTGCCTATTGGACTGGCCTTGCTTTCTGAGGTCGAAAGGAGAACAACAATAGCGGAGACCTCACCATTAGAAGACCCTCTACTTTCTAAACTCCGAATAAAAAAGCCCATCTCACTAACGTGTAGAAAAATTGGAACCAATTGTCAGCCAATGACGAGGTTAAAAGTAGATTGGGAGACAGGCCTTGGGGAAATGGAGGAATGGGAGGAAGCCATGTTATGACCCCGAGAAGTTGCAGTTAGAGCAGAACTCTGCCTAATACAACTATGCATCCTTCGCAGGTCACAGTAGAGTAGAACTGCGCTGTTGAAGAAAGGGTGAGTGTCCTCGGGAGTATGTGAAAGGGGGTGTGGGAAGAGGGGCACCTTCCTCCATATACTCTGGGCACGCACTGTGCTGGAACCCTTGCGGGGGAGGTCTGGACTTGTGTGGGCCAAGTCACATGAACATAAGTAGCTGAAACACTCAAGATTGATTATTGCCTTGGGGTTGATGATTGCCAAAAGGAGTATTGCCAGCAACTGGGGTCCACCTTCCCCACCAGACTTGAGCGGGTGGAAAGAAGATATAGATGGTTGCATGTTGGCTGATCGACTGGTATATAAACGTAGAGGCTTCCCAGATAAATGGACCAAAAAATGGCAACATTGGCAGAGCTACAGAAGATTGAACCAGACGGTGTAATACTTTTAAGATCTCATTGAAGGTTATGTTAGAGACTTGAAATATTGTTTTCATTATTGCTACAGCTAGATACATACAGTTACATTTGTATTAACATGTTACCGATAGCGCCATCAGGCAATCCAACTGTTATGTAAAGGTGGTATGCAAATTGAAGTTTAGAAAAAAAAATGTTGTTTAAAAAAAAAAAACAATGGTGGGAATGTCTTTTAGCAAAGGGAGTAATAAGACAAAGCATAAATTGCTTTCATCGGCTAACCTTCACATGATCCTAGGAGGCCTTATTACAAAATGTGCTCCCCTACGTTTGCGAATTAGAAATCAACCTTTTTTATGAAAGTAAATCTTGCTTCTCTCTTGACTGGACAACATTTGAAAGTTTCAGACACAGCTTAATAGCTTTTTAAATAAATAACGGATCCGAGCATCTTATTTTTGGTTGGGCAGGTGCAGGGTATCTCCCAAAAAGTGCCCGATAGCTTAATTTGTAAAGTGCAGGTGCTCAAATGTTTGTCGGAGACCACACCCACTTTTCTCTGGCTCCACCCACTTCATCCACTGGCTCCACCCACATCGTCAACTGGCACTGCTAAACGTCCGATGCAACATATACCTGATCTGAATTTCTGCAAGGGAGCCTTCCTCATAGTAAGGTTTTGATAGGAGGTTCCCCAATCCCCTGCCCTATGAACATTTAAAAAAAGATTAAATCAAAAATGCATTTAAAGCACAATTTTGGAATAAATTAGCTAAAATCACTAATGCATTGAAAAGGGACAATTTCAGTGCTGATTGACAATACTGGGGTAGGAAAGATTGGGCAAAAAAAACATATAGCTCTAATATATAACTTGCAGTTTGCATGCAGCTCTTTGATGACAGACTAGTTAATAGCTTGCTGTTCTATGTTAGAATTTTAACTTACAAACTGCAAGTAACAAAAGGATTTCTCTGACAGAAGCAGTAACACACTGACCTACTTTACATGATTACATGCACTTTTTGATGAACATGGTAAACGTTCTTTGCAGCAGGTATAGTAACCATCTGTACTACCTTACGAGCAGTCACAACTTCCCCTAGACAAAACTCCTGTCTCTCTCCATGAAGACGATTAATCACCAGAGTTATCGTGACATTTTAATTTATGCCTGAATATTACTGGAGGCCAGGAAGGAACTGGGCAGCAGGTGCTTTTAAAACAAGAATATAATGGCTGTGCTGGGGGTTAACCCTCTGCTTACCATTGTGACTGGGCCCACTCGGCCCAGTCACAAGTCCAAGCCCCACCAAGGTCGCCGAGTTAGAATGCACGCAGTATAATGGTGACTGGACCCTGCTCAGCCTGCTGACACCTTCATTTGCCTTTCACTGTCCTCTCAGTCTGTGTGTTTTGTCTGATGAGGATTCCGAGGGTGGAAGGGAGGCACGCATGAGTGTGCGCACCCAGACCAAAGGTTGGTTTGGCAAGCAACAGCAAGCAATTGGCATGGGCCACCGCCACCACGCCACCCACGGGCGGCATAATCATGGTGGCACGGGCATCGCATGGAGGCTACGGCCGCTACCTTACTTTACAGTAACAACAGTGCAGTCACAGTGTGTGTGTGTGTGTGTGTCAATTAAAACGTAAGTTACCGGCCGGCCCGGGACAGGGACACGCGCACACACACACTGACTGCAGTAGTGCACTGCACAGCCTGCAGGCTGCCGCTGCAGCCTTACTTAGGCTAACTGATTAGGCTTGCTGCTGCCACACTTTACACAGGCCCTGGTGGCTGGTGCAGTTACTGGCGGGCGGCACTGGCCAGAGTCAGATTGGCCAGTACTAGTAGTACTCACTCACTGCTGGCAGCAGCTACGCTAGCCTATGCAGGGCTACTCCTCAACGCCAACAACAAGTTGCCAATGCACGTCACACCACAACAACGTCGTCCGGCCTGGCCGTTTGCACTTCTTGCTGCTGGCTTACTTTCAGTTTCACACTTAGACTTACTTTCACTTAGATTTCACTTAGTGAACTTGAACCGAGGCTGCTGAACGGTTCTTTGAATCTTGAACCGAATGGCCATGATCATGACTCGGTGGTGAGAGGTGAGGTCGTGCGGCCGGGTATGCCGGGGTGTGCCAAAGCAGCAAATGCGCTCGCATTGCAATCTGCAAAAAACTGCGCATACTGCTTGCCGCACACAGCCCCAACCCCCCCCCACAGATTTGTCAAATCAAAACTGAATTCAGCCGCAACATCAAACTAAGGGCCCGCGGCCACGCCATCATCATCAATCAACATATATAATCAGTATTGATCAGTCGAATCGAATAATCATAATCGCCACGTGGCCATGCCATCATCAATCAACATATAATCAGTCTAATCGAATAAATTAAACAGTCGGACTCTCTTGGCTCACAGGCATGCCCGCAACACACTGTCTCCTCGGCTGTGGGAGTGGGACCCCGGACCTGTAAGTTCAGTTGAGAGTGTGGGAATGGGACTGTGAGAGTCTGGGGGACCTGACTCACTCGGGACTCGACTCTGTTACTGTTAGGCTGCTGCGCAGCTTCATTAACTGATCGGGCCCTGCCTCGCCCTCACCTGGTGCTGCTTAGGCTGCGCACCTTTATTTTAACTGAAGATGATTAGGCCTACCAGGCCGTGCCTCACCTGGTGCTGTGCTGACTGTTGTAATTAACTATGTAACCCCAACGTCGTCCAGATCATGCTCGCCTCTCACTAGTCAGAGACTTTGAACAGCGGCAGCAGCCGGTTGAACCAAGTCCACGATGACTCTGTGAGGTGCGAGTATGCTGGGGCGTGGTGGCAAAAAGCAGTGAATGCGCGCACATTGCAATCTAAAAAATATCTGCGAGCGCTGCTTGCTGCCGCGCACAGCCCCAACCCCCGCAGAAGACCAAAGCCCTGCCCAACTCAGTGTCCCGCCCACTGGGCCAGCAACACTGAGCCGCTGTATTCAACAAGTCAAGATTCAGATCATACGAAATACGAAGTAAGTGAGAACTAACTTGAACGTGTGACTCGTGTGGTGTGACTGAGTCGTGAAGAAACTGAGTCAACAAGTATTTCAACATCACAAGTTACAAGGCAAGCAACCCAGTACGCAACGTAACACTCTAACAGCAGCACCTACGGTAGAGCAGCAGTGCAGCACTCACTCTGTGCCACTTGTTACTATAAAATCAATTATGTGCACTAAACGCGTGTAGACCTGGCCCTGATAATTAAGTGCCGGTGCTAAGCACCGGCAAGCCACGGCACAAATTAAGCACTGCTGATATGCTTTCTGTCGTATTTAGAGCACCATTGACGTCAGTGCACTCATACGGACTGGATGTCCGCCTCTTTTTAGTCAAGTGTCCTGCTACGCCAAACTGTAAATAAAGCCCCGAGTCATGCATACTGAGTGAGGGGTAATCCAAAAGGGGCACTCCATCCAGATTGTGCTACCTGTAAGGGGAACATAACTTCGGCTGACAAAAAAATAAAATGCTTTCCTTAAGTTCAACTATATGCTGGATGCAGGATTATGGGGCCTATAACGGACCACGTCAATGGTTGTAGTGCTTAGAAACAGGACTAACGCCAAGGGCCACATGTATCAACATTTGGAATAGCGATTACCTAATTGCGATTTTCAGCTAATCGCAGTTAGGTCATCGCTATTCCAAATGTATGAAACTCCAACAGTTTCAATTAGCGATTCTTAGGTGGTTACCTTATTATTATTAATGAGGTCCGTCACAATTTGCAACCTCCTAGTAATCGCTAAAATCACGGGCATGGTAGCCTGCTGGGGTCGGCAGACCACCATGTCCGTAATTGCTTTTCAAAAAAAGCAATCTTTTTTTTTTTTTTAAATGCAGCGTCTTTTCCTTAAAGAAAAACGGGTTGCCTTTAAAAAAGAAAAATTAAATGTTTTCTTTTCATTTTTTAAGAGCATGTAGTGGTCCGTGGACCACTTCCTGCTCTTAAAAAACGTTTTTGTCACTATTCCCAAAGGGGTTGGGACCCCTTCCTATTTGTAAACTTGAAGTTGGTGGTAAATTGCTAATGTTTTGCAAGCGCTTTCACAGTCACAAAACATTCATACATACCACTGCGATTTGGTATGTGTAAGGGAAGCGTTAAACATGCCCCTTCCACATAGCGAATAGCTAACCCATTTTGCGATTCGGTAACAGGTTACCGAACCCCAAAATAGGTTTTGATATATTGGAAAAGCCTTGTGTGCTTTCGAAACGGGCCCATTCTGAGAATGAGCCAGTACGTGAACCCAAAATTGCTTGATACATGTGGCCTCAGAAGCCTTGAACAAGCTTCACATAGTGTGACGTATTGCGCTCCCACCACGCACGCCCCCTCCCTTACTCCCCGCGTCGCGTGGCACTCAGCGCTCCCCTCACCGCCCTCGCGCCCAGCGTGAGCACCTCTTTAATGGCCTGCAGCTCCAGTAGTCGGTGCCGGCGCACTCTGGTTGAACATGGAGTTTCAGAACTTCTAAACTACACAGCGAGACACACAACTCTGAATCTCCTTGGAATGGTTGGTATTTTAACAAGCATTTGCAATGCAACAGGTCTCACATTTACGTGAGTTTGAGCTGTTGGCATTGTAAATGACAATGCCTTTTATTTATGTTTTGGTTTTGGAACATAAATAAAACACATTGTCATTTACAATACCAACAGCTTAAACTTGCGTAAATGCGAGACCTATTGTATTGCAAAAGCTTGTGCATTGAGTGTCGTCGGGTAGTGCAAACTCGTGTTCTCACTGTAAGTGGAGTGAAAGTGGCCTTTGGTTGTTGAGATTTGAATGTTAAAAACATAGTTGTGTTGCTCCTCATCAGCCGGGCTAGAACACATAGCTGAGTTAGTTACAATGTTATTATTTCTTGTGTTTATGAACCTGGGGTTCAAATGGCAGAAAATGACCAGCAACTGGCAGGTAGGTATTCACCCTTTTAGCATACATTGCTTAGTATGTGCACAACGGAATCCATGAAGTCGTCTAGAGCTAATAATGTCACGAGAGGCCGGCGGTCACCGAGTTAACAGCGCCTTTAATGCAGGGGCGTCCTACGTAGTAAGTACGTGAGTGGCAGGTACATGTCTTATTTTCACAATGTCTAGGTATGATTCATTTTCAAACAATTAATTTAAATGATGTCAGTTCCACTCAATAGTCAGACCATCTCATAGTATTGGATTTGTAAATGAATACCAGCACATAAAACAGTGCAGATTTTTGTTTCCATGTAACGTGTTCAGCAAAGTCAGGGCATTCCAAGCAACAGTCCAATCCCCTGCAAATAACTATAAGCAGGCAATAGCTGGTGACTCCAATAATTACTGTATTTAATGCATAGTGTTCAAAAAGCAGAGAAGCTTAATTTGGGTCAGCGGTTTCCGGTGCGCGGCACTGGCAGATAATTGTCAGCACTGGCTCTAGTGACAGCCCAGCACATGGTGAGGTTGTCTTTTTTAATTCTGAGGTGAGCACATCATCTGTGTCTATTATGTGAACATACACTGGGCATGAATAATACCAGCCTCTCATGCAGTTATTATAGCTTTGGAAAGCTGGAAATCTCTGAATTGTTAAACTTGTAGGATATTGCTGCTTAGGTGTTATGTTGGTACTGTCAATGGCAGTGCTGTCGGGTTTGCGTGGTGCGGGGTGCAGTAGCCTTCTAAGAAGAGCCCTGGCAGTTATTTTTTTTTTTTACAAATCAAGCAAATAGAATGTTTCCAATATTAATTATTAAGGGGTACTGTGCTTCATTTCCTAGGTGGCACAATTCATCACTGGGGAATGGAGCCAGACAGGAGCTGTAACTGAAATGTAGAAGCCCTGGAATGTCCGTGTTATTGAACCCTCTCATTAACCTTCTCCGGGCCGTGACATATCCACAATTATGAATGCTGCTGCTTTCGAACTGTGATTTGTAGGCCAGTGGCACATTTTGGTTACAACCTACTTCCAAATAAATACATTTTTGCCTGCTTACACCAAATAACCCCTGGCTTTTATGCTCGCATGCCCCTGCCCAGCACTGAAAGTGCATGCTGAACATTAGGGTTTACAAGATCACCAAGTGTTACGGGAAAGCGCTAAAAGGTCAAATAATTGCTACAGTGGGGATACGTAGTAGAAGAACATACTATGATGAGACATATGTTCAAAGATTAACACGTAAGGGCATGTCGAAAAGCTGTTTAATTTACAGCAGACACATGCATCTGTTAACAACTTCCACATGCAATGACATGCTTGGAACAAGCAACAAGGTTGGGGTATTAGAGGAGGGGGGCGTTAATGAGCAGCAACACAAAGGAGACAGGGCGGGAGTTAAAAGCAGAGACGTGAGAGGAGGAAGGGAGGGACTGGACTCAGGTAAACAACCAGCGGAGGGTTGGAGGTGGTGCTAGATCGGACGGCCTGGGGAAAATGCGATCACATACATATAGTACATTGCCTATACCACTGCGAACCTCTAGCAGATGTGTCTGCGCGCACACAACCAAAGCTTTCAGCCAGGATTTAACAGCGCAGGCACTTCTGTAAAGTGCTCCTGTAAATAATAATTGAGCATTGAAGTTCACGCGCTCCCACAGCCGAGGCAGTGTTAATTCTTACACGAAGTTTACTTTGACAGCATTGTACTTTAAAGACCCAGCAGCAGTACAAGGAAAGAGGGGAAGGCACCTCCAAAACTGCTGGTAACATTTGGCGTTGATCTTTAAATGCACAGCAAATGTAAGGAGATAAGGCATGATTTACAAGCGTCGTAGGCACAACCTAAACAAGCGCGCACTGAAGCTGACGGAGTGGGAGGGGGAGTGGGGGCGGGCACGCAGGCTGCCAAATGGTGCGATGAATCACGGCTAAAGTGAAAGCAAACAAGTGGTTGCAGGACTCCAAATAGTGCGCGCGCCCGGACGGGTCACATGCACTGTAGTTGGAGGCCTGCAAAGCCACTGTTTGCACTTCCAAAACGTGCTTACTATAAGTCTCGCCAGAGCAGCGCTAAAGCGCTGGTCAGGCGAGACCTAAAAAGCGCAGTAGTTGTTAAGGGTGGCTTTCAGCCTAAAGTATGTTAAATTAAAGAACGAATCGCCATCATTTTTTACAGGAGAGTAAAGTGTTCTGCAAAGCTTTTTCAAGCTATGATTTTTGTTTGCGCTACGAGTGGCATCTGGTTAATGTTTTAACAGCCAGCGGAGCTGTACATAACATGCATCTTTAACAGGCGTAGAATAGATTACCTTCATCACAGTAGAGAGCAGTGTCGGCAAAATGTTACATTCAAGAATGCAGGGTGAGAATATTTTCTATCCGCGCAACTACTGTGAGCAACATGACTGTTAACCGCTATATTGAACATATTATAAATTAATGGGTCTTAACTGTGGTATGTCAGCTGTCATAGACTGACACGTGGAAAATAACGTGTAATATCATGAGTAGGTAATATGAAAATTAACGAGCACCACGTGTGTATTTAATTGTATTCTGATTTTGATGTGTTCATCAGATTATTGTGCTATAAAGATTGGAATGGCGACTGACTTTTGGAGTAGCATAAAAGCCTATTTACAATGATGGTTACAAGGATATAAAAGTATGTATACTATTTTACATGTTTGTGTGTTTTATTGCACACAATGAGTGGTATAAAAACCTACATTTCACAGGGAACCGTCCTAATGACAGCCCCAAACTATTTGGCAGAGCTTTTCCATTGCCAGGGTTACTTGAATTATGCAGCATGATTATCAAAATTATGTGGCATAAAAATCAAATTTTGCAGTACATTTGCTGACAGTGTTATTTACATCCATTTGTATTTAAAATAAGATGTATTGTTAAATTATGTGACAAATGAAGTAAATAAATGATTTTGCAGTAAGTGTTGCAGCCACGGGCCCATTAATGGCCCCCACCATTTTCTATTGTTTTATCAACAATTTATTCACGAAAGATGAACAAAACCTAAACTTTCTAAACCAATCAGTGCCTTGTATGGGCTGCACTTTGAAGAAAAAGACTTTCAAGATAAATTAACGTCTAATATAAAAAAATGTATAAAAGGTAATGCATCCTTTATGGCCATCTCAGAGTTCTATTTACATTCACAAACCACGTGGCCTTCAAACTCATAGTTTAAGATGTTACCGGAACTCCTAGATGGCAATATTGGACTATATAACTCAGTGGCCAGTTATGCGTGTTTTCTCTCTCTCTCTCTCTCTCTCTCTCTCTCTCTCTCTCTCTCTCTCTCTCTCTCTCTCTCTCTCATATATATATATATATATATATATATATATATATATATATATATATATATATATATATATATATATATATATATTCCCCAACCGTATCTGATTGAGGAGCCAGCACTCGTTTTTGTGGGGGTTCTCTCGTTTATTATGTTGGTTACAGCATACACACGAGCAAGATATATATTTCTGTTAGGTGTTAATATTAGTCAGTTTCATCTGTAACTCAGTTACAATCATAGGTCATTTACAGCTCAAGTCCATATAAATAATGTCTCTACAATATTACAACACTGCGCTCCTGCAGGCCTCGCATTGGCTCCTGTCGGTGCAAAAAATAAAGTCCAAACTTCTCCACACCATTATCAAAGTACATGGAGAGTCATGTCCCAAAATACTTACGGACTCGCTTTTCAAATTGTGCGCCTAACCATCCCCTGAGGTCCAGCAATACAAACCGGGCGGAGGTCAGAGTCAATTCTAAACAGGTGGAGGCAAATCCATTCGGATGATGGGTGCACATCTCTGGAACAGATTGCATCTAGATTTAAGGAACAAACGAAATCAGATTTCCTTCAAGAAAAATTATGAATACAGGCTTCTTCAAGAAGGCGTTCCCTTCCGACAGTGTCACTCCTATGATGACTTCACTTTCTCCAAAGGAGACAGGGCCGTGCAGTAAAATCCCCACTCAACTGAGAACATGCTTCACACTGTCCGACTCCAATTAGGAGGCCACGTGGCAGGCAGGGGCTTCTGGGCAACAACCATGGGGGTAGAGGCCGTTAACCCCTACTGTTGTGGGTCCTGTCCACTATGACTGCAGACTGGGCCAAGTCAACCCTTTCTGTACTATGCTCTCAGTGGTAGCATTTATCAGGACCACCTCAACGTGTTTACAATTTATGATAGAGTTGAAGACTCACCTCTTAAAGAATACTACATCACAGTGCATTAACCATCAATCAATCAGGCAGTCCTTAATTTAAGCCGGTAGTTTCCACGCGCTTTTCATGAGCACAAGTTAAGCACACCTTAATTTAAACAGAGATTAAGTGATTTGCCCAGAATCAAATGATATTGTGCCACACCGAAACTCGAACCTGGTTCCTTAGCTCTGAAGTCTGGAGCTCTGGCCATTACACCACATCTTCTCCCCACTTTTATGGTTAGCAGTAGGTTCAATTTCAGGCGGCTCTAACAGGAGAACTGGTCTGGTGCAAGCTGCCTCCTGACAAGAGCCCCTGCACTTATTTTGTTACAAATCAGCCACTTCAATTAGGATTTATAAAGCTCGGCTAATCACCCGATAGGGTATCTAGGCACTTGAAGCCCAGTGAGGCTTATTCGAACCAAGTGTTGAGGGCCATTTGGAATTACGGAAGTGAGGTGATGCTATGGAGGTGGGTGGGGAGCATGTTCCATGTCTTTGCTGCGATGTGGGAGAAAGAGTGTTTTCCACTTCTGCTTCGGTAGATGTGGAGAGTAGGGGCAAGTGAAAGAGAGGCGGAGCGTAATGTTCTCGATGGTTAGTGGAAGCTCAGGCAGTGGTTAATGTGGGCGGGTCCTTGCTTGTGTAGAGCCTTGTGTACGTGGGTCAGCAGCATGAGCCAGTGGAGTTTCCTGAAGTGGGGTGCAATGTGGGTTTGTCGGGAAGGCCGAGGATGAGTCTGGCTGTGGCGTTCTGTATGGTCTGAAGTCTCTGTAGAAGTTGTGTGGCGATTCCTTCATAGAGGGCATTGCCGTAGTCCAGTCGGCTGGTGATGAGGGCTTGTGTCAAGGTGCGTCTTATGTTTAGGGGTAGCCACTTGAAGATCTTACTTAGCATGCGCAGAGTGAGGAAGCAGGCGGAGGAGATGGCGTTGATCTGTGATTTCATGGTGAGCTTGTTGATCGTGATGATTTCGATGTTTCTGGCATGGCTGGAGGGAGTGGGTGCGGTTCCTAGGACTGATGGCCACCAGGAGTCGTTCCATGTGTTGCTACTTCCATCTTGTCTGTGTTCAGCTGCAGGCAGTTGTTCTTCATCCATTCGGCAACATTTGTCTTCCATCTGTGGAAGCTGGTTCTGGTGGTGGTGGGGTCGTCGGTGAGTGATTGGATGAGTTGGGTGTCGTCTGCATAGGGAATTATTTCGAGAACGTGGGATCTGACGATGTTTGCCTTGAAGAGTGTGGGGCTGACGGTTGAGCCCTGGGGCACACCTCAGTGATCATCTTGGGTTCAGAGGTGAAAGGTGGCCGGTGGATCCTCTGGGTTCTTGTGGTGAAGACAGAGGTGATCCACCTGAGCACGTCCCCTTGGAATCTGATGTGATGGAGTCTGTCCAAAAGTGTGTTGTCGGATATGATGTCAAAGGGTGCCGAGACGTTGAGAAGGATCAAAGCTGTTGTTTCACCTTGGTAAAGGAGGGTTCAGATTTCGTCGGTGGCTGTGATCAGGGCATTTTCAGTGCTGTGATTGCAGCGGATGCCGGATTGGGAGGTTTCAAGTAGCTGGTTCTGCTCCAGGTATGTCATGAGTTGATTGTTGATTTTTTCCATTACCTTTGATGGTAGTGGGAGCAGAGAGATTGGTCAGTGGTTTTTAGGTGCGCTGGGGTCGGCAGAATATTTTTTGAGTAGTGGTCTGACTTTGGCATCTTTTCAGGCACCGGGAAATGTTGCAGTGGTGATAGAGGAGTTGAGTAGAGTGGTGAGTTCCTGGCTGATCCTTTGGTTTCTGAGGTTGAAGATGTGGTGCGGGCATTGGTCTGTGTGAGCTCTCGAGTGGGTTGATTTCGTGGTGGAGGTGGTGTCCTGTGTGGAGAGGATGTTTCAGGTGGTCAGTGTGCAGTTCCTGTTGGTTACAGTGGAGGCGTATCTGTCCAGGAAGTCCATAGTTGTGGGTTGGGGTTCAAAGTTTCTGTATATGGTTGCGATCTTGTTGTGGAAGAAGTGGGCAAGGTTGTTGCACAGCTCCTTTGATGGTGTGATGGTGTTTTCGCTGACAGCCAGGTTTGAGTTTTCCTTAACGATGTTGAAAGGTTCTTTTGTGTTGTTGGGTGCTGGATTTAATGCATGTCGCAATGGCTGCCTTATTTCCCTTCAGCAGGCGGTGGTAGACGTTGAGGGAGGTCTGGAAGGCTGCCCTGTCGGAGTTGTACTTGCTGGTCTGCTATCTCCTCTCCACCTGTTTGCTATCTCGTTTCGCTGTTCTGAGTTCTTGGGTGTACCAGCTGTCCTTTTTAGAGGACTTTCTCTGGATGTTGTTATTGAGTGGGGCGATGCTGTCTGCGCAATTGGTGATCCAGGCGTTGAAGTTTTTCACTCCCTGTTTGAGGTTGGTGGCGGTAGCAGGGTTGGAGGTGTTGAGGGCGTTTGCCCAGCTGGTCTCTAAGATTTTGTTTTACATCAGGTGGGGGACGTTGGTCATCTTGGAGGTGGCGGTCTGTGGGCTGGAGATGCTGAAGTGGATGATGGAGTGATTGGTCCATGTGAGTTCTGTGACATGGCTGTATTTGATGCAGTTGCTGGAGGTGAAAATTGGGTACAGCATGTGTCCTGCAGTGTGTGTAGGGTTGTTGACGATCTGGGTCAGTCTCTCGAAAAGATGTGCAGCGTTTTTCGGTCTCGGCTGGCGAAAGCAGCGCGCATGCGCTGCTCTCGTCATACGAGAGCTTCTTGGAATCAATACAGATTCCAAAGCTCTCAGAGGTGAAGTTGAAGCCCAGCCCATCATTTTTCATTCGCTGGCGTCGCCCTGCATGCAAAACACAGACTCACGATTGAAAAGGATGCTTATTAGTCCCCCCTTGTTACCGTCTTGTCTCCTTTTAGCCCCACCCACCGGGATAGGATCTCTCACTTGGGGCGTCACACACTCCTTATCTGCTGTGCACTATATTTTTCCCGACAGCTTGTTTTTAATTGCTAGGGCTCACTCACTGATAATGAACGTTAACATATTCGCTACGCAGCTAGTCCATTCCCTGGATCTAACTATTTACGCCCTATTAATCAGAAAACACTCAAACTGTCCTCCCTCAACAGCGACTTGTTCTCTGCCAACCCACTCGAGTCTCTGAAGTTTTAACGAACCGGAGTATAACATGGCTGTACGACGACGTCATCAGCCAAAAGGTGTTTTATCGCGCCCAACTGACTGTGTCCTTTTAATCACAAACCCCAATATTAATCCTCGTCCCATTCTGAACACCTTATTCAGTGTTAAACTGAATGATCGTCCAATACTGGCAAATTCAGAAACAGCCATGTCCTCTTTCTATGCGACTGAAACGAGTTATGAGTAGGACCCAAACACTGAAGAAAAGCATGGCACATTGCATGCCTTTGCCTTATAGCTACAAATCCCGCCCTAACGAGGACACCACGCGTGGCAAGCAAAATGGATGCGGTCGTAGCGCAAGTGGAACCGTGGAACCGGGTGAAGGTTCCGAAACCCGCGATCCACTGCATAGTGACCGTGCCTTTGAGTGACGTCACAGGTACAGTGAGCCTGACAAACAGACTAACAATTCACGTGGAAGAGTGCTATGTACTTCGCAGGCTTTCAATTTTGTAGGAATACTTAATATCATAATTAAATGATCACTGGAAGTGACAGAGCACCACTTTTAACTTTACCAAACTGTGTTCTGTGCCAGTATGTGACTGAAGAAGAGTAGTGTCTCATCAGTATTTCAGGGGTGCTGGTTGCGTAGTGTTAGCAGAGGATTCCATGTCATCGGCGCACAACTTTGACAGTCCTGGATCCTTTGTTAAAACATTGTTTGCCAGTGTGTTAATCCAGTTTGACTGTAACAGGACTATGACTACCTGAATGCGCTGACTTGTGAAGTGAAGTTTAAGGATGGAAAAGGCTGGCCTGTTGAAATGGAGTCATCTGGTAATCCTGCACTTCATTGAATGGCAGCACCTGCTGCAAACAGATAAGCTAAGAACTGGAATGGAAGTGTCGGCATGTTTGTCGAGATAATGTTCCAGTAATATGGACGCAATGAAGAATTTTGAACCGATCTACGCCACAGGGTGAAGGACTAGGACGAGCAGTGCCTTTTCTTCCATGAAGACGAGCTTGAAATCAGCTTCTCAGAAAATGAGTTGGTTTGAGCTACTGGTAGCAGATTACCACACTATTGTCCTCTGCCTTTGAAACGGCAGAGAGTGACAAGTGTCAAAAGAAACCAAGATCATCCATAAGGCTAATCAGCAGGAGACACATAATGGATCAGCTCTGTTAGGGCTGCTGTCCTCTTTGGGTAAAATGGGAGCACAAGTGAGGTGTGACTCCACACCCATAGGTGTAGGTTCTGTAAAATACCCTTCAATTAGCCAGGTGTTTATTGAACTCCCAGAGAGAAACCTTGGATAGGATGGCCAACCGTTTCTATTTCTGTTGGATTCTCCTGTCTTTGAGGTATCCATCGATGATTCCGCAGTGATCTAATATGAAATGCCAACTGTCCCCTGCGCTGCTCCTCATGCGACAGTGCAGTCTAATTGACTTGTGAAGGTCTCTGAGAAGAACAGTTAATCTGCGTGGGCTGGGAGTGATCAAGCAAGATGTCAGAGCATGACACTGAACAAGAGGAGCCTTCCAGAGATGCGAAGGGGCAATATTTGGTTCATCACTGTAGGTAAGGATTTCCTTCTGGGAAAAACTCGCATATGCTTTTCAAATCGCAGCTAGTGCATAAACATGTGCTGTCTATTACTGTTGCAAAAGTGATAGTTTCCATTAGTAAACTTCATTCTGATATTTCCTCCTTTCCATCAAACAAGAGTCCTTACATTAAAAATTAGGTTAATCTTTAACTATGACCTTTATCGTGAAAAAATATTTGTATATTGTAGTAAAACAATAGGTGTTGTGATGCTTTCTATAGGGTACCTACTTTTAATCAAAATATGTAAAACACATTCATTTACATGTGTTAATTATAAAGGAAGCATACTGCCACCAACAAGTATAACATCTTTTGGATATATTTCTATTTGGCCATCAAAATTATATAAAATCTTACTCTATTTGTGTTGATGTGTATTCTACTTTGTAGGCCTCACAAGGACAAATAGACAGGGATCAAAATATCAAATATTGTAGACACAGCCTCCTATGGTATACATCAGTGTCTGAACTTCAGTGCAGTATTGCAGATTGCCCATAATATTGAGTTTTATATAGGCCTGGGATAGATAAAATAATGCAGAAGTAATTTTGCATTACTTTTCACACGAAAATTATGAGACTCCAGTTTAAGTTTATTGCATTGTTGAATAAAAACCAGTACACAACAGGTTTTAAAAATTATAAATGTACATAGTAAGATTAAATGTTTGAATTATTTGGCAACTTGTCATTAAACTTTCCCTAAATGTAAAGTCCTATAGTTGTTCAAACCAGCCAGTAATCCTCTTGGCCAGATAGTTTTGATTGATAGTGAATTATTAAAGTTCACACTGTCCTTATGTACCGCTTCTTGGTGCAGGGTAGTGAAATTTATTAGACCCACTCAGTTGTCGTAATTATAAATAATTTGTCAGGAAGATCGTAGTGCAGGAGCCCGGGTACAGTGAACTTGGGGAGCGAGAGCAGCTGGTTGCTGCTCCTCTTCATGTTATGTTGCATTTAGTGCTATATTTTTTTAGCACAAAGTGCCTCTTGGGTTCCGCTTTTTGCGTAATCTCAATTACTTCGGCTCTAATTTTATGTAATTATGCTACTGCAAATTGTTCAAATTAGACCCACAGCTTGTATTGAACACAAGGTATGCTATATGATCTGATGAGTTCACAAAGTAGTGTCAGAGTAGAACAAGCATTGAAAATGCAATAGGTCTCGCCTTTGATTAAGTTAAAGCCATTTGCTTTGCTAATGGTATTGTATAGCCAGAGCAATTGGCTTTAACTTAATGAAAGGCGAGACCTATTGCATTTTTAATGCTTGTTGTCATTGGGGTAGTCTATGTGGAAATGTAGGTCGCTGAGGAAGATGTAGTCCTTGAAGCTTAAGATTAGGGGCGTCATGAAGTCTGCGATGGTGTTGCAGAAGCCGGAGTGCGGGTCTGGGAGTCTGTATGCGAGGGTGCCTCTGATGGTTGTCTTTTCGTCCATGTGGAGCTTGAAGTTGAGATGTTCCATGTGGGTGGTGATGTTGTCGGTGGTGGTGGTACACTGTATGGTCTCTTTGTGAATGATGCCTGTTCCTCCTCTCCGCTTGTTGGTGCGGTCCTGGTGAGTAATTTCATATCGGCCGTGGATTATTGTGGCAATTCCTGGGGTTAATGTGGGGTTGAGACAGGCCTCCTGGAGGAAGACTATGTCGGGTGCGAGGGTCCATCCACAATCCCGCTTCTTCTCCTATTACATGTTCACTTTATGCTTGTCTTTGACCATGTTCAGCGCTCCACTGCCTTTCTACTATAGAAATATATATACACCTTGTGCCTAAAGCACAGACAATGAAGCACCAATATATATGTTTTATTTACTCAGTTCAATGCCACTTATTTTATGATGCAAAATTCAAATATATGTCTTACAGTTTTCAAATCGACCTCTGTAGCAAGTGCTCAACTCACTGGCCTAGCTAATCAGCAGTATATCTGGCAACTGACTGCATGTCATGTGTTGTGTTTTGTCTGTTCTGGCATTCTGGGCAACAGTATATTGGGACTTGTAGTTTATAATTTTACCATTCTACATATTGCCTACAGTACCTTCTTGCAAAGTACTTTTGCCTAAAAAGTCAATTGACAGTTATGATTTGGCTAAAAGTAAAGTTTGGAAGCTTTTTCTCACTGCCTGCCATCCAAACTTTAATATTAGTAGAACTGAGCTACACTTCGTTGTCACCTTTGATCCAAAAGGCACGTGCATGAAATCCCGATGATCCTGTATCCCTCAAATACAACAAGTGGACAATGTAAATATTTGGGATAAGAAAGATAACGGTTAATTTGCCCTGCGATTTCTAGGTATTGCCTAGGCAACTTATTCGCTGTCTCTCGAGACATGCTGTATCTACTGTATGGGCTTTTAGCATGCCCATTCGTCGATTCATACTTCAAGTGACTTTCGAAATTCCTTTTGTTTTCGTTGGTGAATATTTCACATTTGTCCCTCCTTTCGCTGTTTTGGTGACACCCTGGAGACTGGCCCTTTTACATGTATCACTTCACTATTGATCATATAAGTTAGTTTTGGTGCACTACTTTTTATTTTGCCTGCATTCGTTTTTTGCTTTCCGAACGTGGTCAGCTGAGGGCTGCAAATCATGTCCTTATCTGGTTTTCCCCCGTCCTTGGTTTTTATGAGCACTTTTTCAGCTGGAGGCTATGTTGTTTTTCACCCTATATATTCTGCAACAACAAGGGAACCCAAGAGAAGTCGGCCAGGGACCTTGGGAGGCAATTGTTTTCAACAACAGTGGTCCCCAGAAAGTGAAATGGAAACCAAAGGAATGAATATAGACCCAATCGTAGCTCTATTAAGTGGACTTGTCCAGCCGGACAGAGGTCTGATATTTACTTGTAGATTTAGGATATAATCATACAAAACAATACATAAAATGGGACACACTCCTGTGTCCTACTTAGCCAGTGGAGTACATAAACAAGGGAGAAAACTATCAACAGGGGGCTCAGGCAAAGCTCTTCCGGTTTGTTACACAAGGAGGATATACAGTGTTACAAGAACAAATCGCTACAAAACACCTTTACAGCGGAATGAACTAAAGGTTTTTTGCTTATAAGGTGTATTAGGGTGTCGACGGCGTTTCGATCCGTTTAAGGGATGAGCGGATCATCATCAGAACTTTAATAACATGCCTGTTAAATGGAGCCTCATTAGCCGCAATTCCAAAATGAGGGAACTTAGGCGGGGAGACGAGGGCTGCTATAATGGCGGCTCCAGATATGATGAATTCCAGCTCGGATACGGGGGGAGTCGCCTTCGCGGAATCACACCCGGAAGAATCCTGCTATTCAGCAACTTCCCTGCAACATACTGGTGACTGAGCCGTTAGAGTATGCAAAAGTGACTTCCCCCCCCCCCCCGTTACGAGCTGGAATTCATCATATCTGGAGCCGCCATTATAGCAGCCCTCGTCTCCCCGCCTAAGTTCCCTCATTCTGGAATTGCGGCTAATGAGGCTCTATTTAACAGGCATGTTATTAAAGTCCTGATGATGATCCGCTCATCCCTTAAACAGATTGAAACGCCGTCGACACCCTAATACACGTTATACGCAAAAAAACGTTCGTTCATTCCGCTGTAAAGGTGTTTTGTAGTGGTTTGTTCTTGTAACACTGTATATCCTCCTTGTGTAACAAACCGGAAAAGCTTTGCCTGAGCCCCCTGTTGTTAGTTTTCTCCCTTGTTTATGTACTCTACTGGCTAAGTAGGACACAGGATTGTATCCCATTTTATGTATTGTTTTGTATGATTATATCCTAAACCTACAAGTAAATATCAGACCTCTGTCCGGCTGGACAAGTCCACTAAATATAGCTACGATTGAGTCTATATTCATTCCTTTGGTTTCCATTTCACTTTCTGGGGACCACTGTTGTTGAAAACAAACGTTTTTCACCCTAAAACATTTTTGGTTTCCTTAGCTCAAATGTTCAAACCTTACATAATATACTTACTTAATGGACATGTAATTTAAGTAGACAGCCGACAATAGGATCATCCTATTTACATCGTGCTTTTCACAGTGTGATTATTTGGGTACAATTAAAGGGGCAAACATGTTGTTATTGCTCTGTTTTATGAAAATGGAAGCAGCTGTAAGTCGTGCTTTTTTAACTTTTGATGCTTTCTTTTAGGTTTCAGTTGTTGGTTAAATAAAACCAATATCAAGGATGCTTTATTGTGCTCTCCAAAGGCGGCATGTAATCTGAGGTTACTTAACAATATAATATAATATAAGCACCACTTTAGCATCAGCACAGCACCAATCAGTATCACTCGGCACCATTTTAGCAGCATCACCTGAGCATCAATCAGCAGCACCTGAGCTCCCCCACAACTCCACTTCAGCCCCAGCACAGCACCAATGCAGCACCACCTCACTACCATCACAGCACTACATCAGCATCAATGCAGCACCACCACAGCATCACTCTGTGCCACCACAGCATCACTCAACAGCACCAGCACAGTGCCACTTCTGCATCGGTGCACCACCACCAGTGCAGGACCACCTCAACATCAGCGAAGCACCACCTAAGGAGCAATTCGCCATCAATGCAGCATCACTTCAGCATAAGTGCAGTGCCATCTTAGAACCTGTGCAGCATCATCTCAGCACCAGTGCAGCATCATTCAGCACCACCTGAGCACCAGCACAGCATCACTCTGCACCTTCTCAGCATCACTCAGCACCACCTGAGCACCATCTCACTATCACCCAGCACCTCCTCAGCACCAGTGCAGCACCAGCACAGCACCAGTGCAGCTCCACCTCCAAATCAGCACAGCACCACATCTGCATCAGCATAGCACCACCTCTGCATCAGTGCACGACCACCAGCACCACCCCACCTCAGACCAGGTGCAGCCCCACCTCAGCAGCAAGTCAGCACCAACACAGTACTGCTTCAGCACCACCTCAACATCAGCACAGTATCAGCACCAGCTCAGCACCACATGAGCATCAGCACAGCACCACCACCTCTGCATGACTCAGCATCCCCACAGCATCTCTCAGTACCACCTCAGCATCAGCACCACCACAGCATCTCTCAGCACCACCTCCGCATCAGCACAGCACTACCTTACCACTACCACAGCGCCACCCTAGCATCAGCACAGCACCACCTCCTCATCAGTGCACCGCCGCCAGTGCAACACCAACTCAACATCAGCACAGCACCTGCACAGTACTTGTGCAACACCACCTGAACATCAGCACCACACCAGCGCAGTACCACCTCACATCAGCACAGCACCATCTCAGCATCAGCACAGCACCACCTCTGCATCAGTGCACCACCACCAGTGCAGCCCCACCCCAGCAACAATTCAGCACCGACGCAGTACTACTTCAGTATCAGCGCGGCATCACCTAGCACAGCACCAGTTTAGCATCACTTAGGACCACCTGAGCACTATCTCAGCACCACCTGAGCACCAGTGCAGCACTACCACCTCAGCAACACTCGTCACCCCATCAGTATCACTCCACATCACCACAGCACCACCTCAGCATCATCACGCCACCATCTCAGCATCAACGTAGTATTGCCTCCTCATCAGTGCACCACCACCACCAATGTAGCACCAACTCAGCATCAGAGCAACACCACCTCTGCAGCAGTGCAGCACCACCTCAACATCAGCACAGCACCATCTCAACATCAGCACAGCACCACCTCCGCATCAGCACAGCACCATCTCAACATCAGCACAGCACCACCTCCGCATCAGCACAGCTCCTCCAACGCAGCCCCACCTCATCAGCAATTCAGCACCACTTCAGCATCAGGGCAGCGCCAACACAGCTCCTCCAGCGCAGCCCCATCTCAGCAGCAATTCAGCACCACTTCAGCATCAGCATAGCACCACATCAGTTCAGCTTCACTTCAGCACAGCACTAGCTCAACATTGCTCAGCCCACCTTAGTACCAGTGCAGCACCACCACCCCTGCAGGACTCCGCACCACAGCATCACTCAGTGTGGAAATGTACCTTTTTAGGGGTACACTGTTGCAGGGTCACCCTTTTGTCCACGGGTTCAGAGACCAACAAAATAGAGATCAGCCCTGGAGTTGGAAATAAATAAGTTTATTAATCACTCATGAATGGGACCACATCCACACAGCATTCTCAAGTGCTGCCCGAGGTAGTACACTGAAGTCACAGGTCTTTTATACACGTTTACTGCAGTGTAAGCAAGTGAACAGAAATAGGGAGAACAAGTTTTAGAAATGGTTATCGGCAAACAAGGGCAGATGAATAACCATGTGGTCAGCAAATTGGGAGGGGGAGCAGGAGTGCTTATGGCAGCAGTAAATGGTTGACAGTTAACATCTGAGACCAGGTGCTCTGGCAGCTACAAACCCTCAGCACGTGCATTGCTTTTAGCTGAGTCAGGAAGTCAACTAAAATAGGTAGCACAAGCAGAGTGAAAAGACAAAGAAATTACGAAGAAAACTTAAATGGACACCACAGCCAAAATGGCTGTCGCTTATGCCAAGTAAAATATTACACGTTTTCCACATCAGCACCACCTCGGTATTACTGAGCATCACCACCGCACCAGCACACCACCACCGCAGCATCACTCAGCCCCACCTCAGTCTTCCCTTGGAATCTGGCATCTGTTGATTCTGTCTGCTGCTTATGTTGTAATTCAGGTACTATTTCCCAACCTCTACCCTCCCATTGTTTATGCCCCCCCCCCCACCCCAATAAGAAAGCAATAACAAACAAGCATTAGAACAGGCAGGAAGAAGTTGCCAGCATTGTAAGGACAAAAAAACTAGAAGACATTTTTTATGTTAATTCTTTTGTAATAGGGTTGTTCAGTTGTACATAATGTCTTCTTGGTTATACATAAGGTAACAAAAATGAATATAACACTTTTTTATTATAACATTTCAAAATGCTGCACAGCAGCTACACTACTCTACAACATAGATTAAAGACATGGGCAGTGAGCAGAATCCAGTAAGTGGTAAGGAGGCAGACTAGTTATGTCTCTTTCCTAAAAAAGTATTAAACAATTTTCCCTACCTGTGATTGCATCATCTTATTTTTTTCTTTTTAAATTTCTTTACCTGCCTTTGCCTGTGGTTGTTACAGTTTAAAATTGTAGTTTTAACCTGCCAGTGATTGCATAATTTATCCCATATTTTTATGTTTAAACTTGTGTTTTTTCCTGCCCGTGACTGCTTCCATTTAACCTGTTAAATTGTGGGATTTGCAGTCCAAACTCTGTAGTTTTTCCCTCTCATTCCCCGGGACTATCGGTTTTTCCCTCCAAATGTCTCCTTTGCACTGTGCTAAGACCTGTATGTTAAGCAGTGCACCCCTAGTGACCATTTTGTGTTAACAAATCAGTAAAACCCGCCCCCCTTCCTCCCTGAGACAGCAGTAATCTGCTGTAAGCTCTTTAAACTGTGTTTAATAGGTACTGTGCACTTCGTTTTTTGGCCTGGAGAGGGAGTAAAGCTTTATACAAATAGTGTTGTTAGAGGACAAGTTTGTTAGGGCCTTACCTGCAGAAGTCCATAGTGTGGCTTGAGCCTGTCTGTCTCCTAGGAGATTACTGGATAGAGGAGCAGTCTCCAACTCCCTGGCCAGCAAACCTTGTCTGAAGTAGCTGGGACCTTATATAGTCTGATATTGTTTGGTACATGTGTACACTGATCGGTGGTTGTATCTGATGTTTCTATTGGATTAGGGTTAGTGTCCCCATTGGTTGGGTATTTGAGGGTTCGGATTGGTTTCTGGGTCTGTGATTCAATCAATGTATGGTTGGGACTAGGGCTAGGGTTAGGATTTATATTGGAATTTGGGACTAGGGCTTCCTGTGTGATTGGTTGTTGGGACTAGGGTGGGGCTAGGGTTAGGCCTTTAATTGGAAGTGGCGATTAGGGCTTCTGGTGTGATTGGTTGCTAGACTAGGCGTGGGACTAAGAGTAGGGTTAGACTTTTTATTGGAAGCAGGGACTAGGGCTTCCTGTGCCATTGGTTGCTTGGACTAGGGTTGGGACTAGGGGCAGGGGTTAGGCCTTTAATTGGAAGTAGCGGTTGGGGCTTTTGGTGTGATTGGTTGCTAGACTAGGCGTGGGACTAAGAGTAGGGTTAGACTTTTTATTGGAAGCAGGGACTAGGGCTTCCTGTGCCATTGGTTGCTTGGACTAGGGTTGGGACTACTGGTAGGGATAGGGCCTCTATTGGATTTAGAGATCAGGGTTATTTTAAACTGATTGGGTGCTTGGACTAGAGCTGTAAGGTCCTGGTCTCCTATTGGTTCTAGATTTTAGGGCTAGTGTTGTGATTGGATAGTGTTAGGGCTAAGGTTACCATTGGCTGAAGGGGTCACCTACTAGGGCTATAAACGGCTAAAGCTTAGGGCGTTTCATCCCAGGCCTCTAGGCTAAGGACGGAGATGACCAGGGCAGTTGCCTGTTCAAGACTGGTGGGGCCTGGGCCAGAAATGCTGCCCATTTTCCCATTCATTAATACCCACCCTATGTATGTGTCCCTCTGTATATAAGCATTTATTTTCACTATAGATATGTACCTATTGTTGTGTATTGCTTTGTATAAACATGTAGAATAATTGTTATTATAAAAACAAAAAAAACATCTTTGGTCTACATGTACTTGCTTCCATTGTGCATCTATGTACCTCCATGTACTTGAATCTGTGTGTCTGTTACTTTACGCGTGAAAAAGCATATCCAATGCACTTCCCTATTTCTCATCCTGTACCTCTATCAATATATTTAATCTGCATACAGTTACCTCCGTTATGCATCTATATACTTTCAATCTACTTATGGATCTATATATTTATCACTTTCTTCTAATTTAGCGTTTCCAATGCACTACCCTAATTCTCAGCCTATACTTCTCTCAATTTATCTTCTAACCCAACTTTCTGACTCATCTCAAACTTCTTTCTACTACTCTTGCCAATGCCCTACCCTATCGCTCACCCTATACATCTATCATTATATCCTCTACATCCACTCTCTCATTTATCCCAAACCCCATACCACTACTATGATCCCCAAAATAACCCTTTCTTGACTCTCTCCAACTTTACCCCTCCTTGCATCATCTGACACCTCTTTTACTATACCGATCCCCCAAAACAAACCTTTCTAACTCTTCCCTATGACTCTTCCCCTCCAAAAACCATTTTTACTCATCCAAAACCCTCCTCCTACTGCTATGACCTAAAAAAAAGTCCCTCTTCTATCCCTCCACTATCCTTTTCAATCAAAATAACATACTAACATGTTCTCTTCTCTAATTCCGTATTCCACTATACTAATTCACCACTAATCCTTTATGGATTCCAGAGTAGCGTGCTACTTGCCAACAAAGGGTTTCAACACCTCATCAGGGTTACAAGCGCTATATAAATGCAAACCTTTTCTCTTCTTTACCCCTCCCCAACCCTTCTCAATCCAAATAACTGACTAAATAGCCACCACTCAAATTACTTCATATTTCACTATACTAATTTTATAAACTAATCCTTTATGGGTTCCGGAGTAGCGTGCTACTCGCCAGAAAAGCGCTTCAACACCCCATCAGGGTTAACAGGCGCTATATGAATGCAAACCTTTCTTTCCCTTCTATCCCTCCGCTATCCTTCTCACTCCAAATAACTGACTAATATCTGAGGAGTGTAAATCTACAGTTGTGGCCTATAGACTACTGAAATGGGAGACAGGAATGGAGCCTTATCTTTCACTGATCCATAATGCACAGGACAGATTTTATATGACCCGCTTTAGGTTTAACCTCTTGCATCACCTATTATCTGACCCTCTTGGTTTTACCTTAACCTCTTCTGTGCCCATGACGAGATAGTCTCGTCATGGAGCACGGTTGCGCTGTGCCCATGACGAGACTATCTCGTCATGAACCCCACCCACTAATACAACGCCCGGCACAGGAGGGGGAAAGGGCGTGGCACTGAAGGGGTTAACGGTGGAGCAGAAGGGTACCTGCGGCTGCGACAACAAGTCTCCGCAGGATACCCTTCATTTTGTTTTGTTATGCTCATTTTATACATCACCTAGGCGTAAGTTCCTGGTGGGAATTTTGTAAAGAGCCAAGTTTAGACATGCCAAGATCACCTTATTGTTTTTGCAAAGGGCCAATGATGCATATACCTTGTCCTGTATTATGAGTTTTATTAAGACGGCGGTAAGGATAAGGAGTTCGAGAGAGATGGGTTGATTGTAATGCCCTGTATATAGAGATCCTGGATAATGAAAAGAAATGACATGATTTGAACTGTCTTTTTAATGTGTTTTAACTGTTTTATGTACTTTTATGGCATCTTTCTAAGTGCCGAATAAAGAATTATTGATTGATTGATTGATTGACTAATATCCACTGTGAGAAGTTGGCCTGGTATATGATGCTCACTAGTTAAAGTGATCACCTTGTACCATGCCAAGCAACCCTTATGGTGTGGTTGTAAGTCAACCTTTTCGGACTAGCTGCCCTAGTGGTAGCGTAGGCTAAGCAGTCTTT
Organism: Triturus cristatus; assembly: GCF_964204655.1. Lineage (NCBI taxonomy): Eukaryota > Metazoa > Chordata > Amphibia > Caudata > Salamandridae > Triturus > Triturus cristatus. The sequence goes on along the minus strand of NC_140585.1, from coordinate 811,979,667 downwards.
GAGGCTAAACTCGTGAAGCGTGTTAAGCCAGCTGTTTTACCAAATGCAACCCCCTTTTATACCAATGAAAGGACACCACACAGATATATATTCAAAATATATATGTATTTATTTCTCAAAGTAACCCCTAGTCTCTTTATGAGCACAGGAGCACAAATCGTCAAACAAGATTACAGTAGAATACACAGAAGTTGCACTTTATATGGATAGGCCCTGGTGGCCGCTCGAACCATATACTAAAATAGTGGTGTAAGTAACACGAACAGAAAAGGGAAAAGGCCTAGGGCCTCTAGAATCGCTGGGCCTACAAGGAGCTAACTTCAGTTAGTGACCAGGAGGTCCACGGGTGGCGTGTGCAGAGCAAATAGTCACACGCGTGCCCCCATAGGTTTCAATGGGTGCGTAAAAAGTACAAAGTTACTGCAAAGAGGATCTTCCGGATGGACTAGGAACTCAAGATTTGGAACACAGGCACTAGAGATGTAATACTACACTTGGGCACAGGTGTGCCAGCTTTACCTCACCCACAGGAAGCGGGTGCATAGGCCTCGAAGTGCGTCGGGTTTCTTCTATCTGTTCCGTGGAGCTTGAAGACAAAGATGCTGCAGGCGGTCGGTCCGGAAGAGATGCAGTGGACCCAAGAGTGGATCGGAGATGTTGAAGACCTGTAAGCAGAGGGGACAGTGTTCACAGTCACTAGCCAGTGACCAGCGTGGCACCAGGTGGGTACCAGGCAATGTCGGGTGCAAACAGGAAGAAAGGTGTAGCTTGTCTCTGCAGCCATGTGGTCCCTGGAGGTCGACGACATCCAGGAGTCGGTTCACGAGCTGTCCCACGCAGGCTCTCGCTGTCGGCGGTGTCGGCGACTTGATCGAAGCAAACAAGCCTTGGCAAAAGCAATTGTTGTAGGAGATGAAATAAGCTGATGGTTCTGACCAGCAAGGTCAGAAGGACTGCTCCTTTGGAGGGGAGCAAGGGCCAGTCTGGAGCAACCAGACCAGCGGTGTATTTCGTAAAGTTCGTCGCCAAGATGGCTACTAGCCAGCGGGCCAGCAACCGGTTAGGCGCGTCGAGTGGCAAAATGCAGAAGGGCCCCACGCAGATCGTGGAGATGCTGGAGGGCTCACCTTTGGTGCAGATGCTGCTCGAGGGTTGGGCTTCTCAGATCCCAAAGCACAACTTGGAGGGAGCCTCGGTTGTTGCACTTGTCAGCTTGTCGTGGTCGTTTCAAGATGGCTGGCTCCACGTGTTCCTTCTTTTCAGGGACTGTGGATCGGGCGGTGAGAGGTCTGGAGGTCCAGGTCTTGTCAGTCTCTGGGCTCGGGCTCCGGCGGGAGGCGGCGGCAAAGCAGACGTTGATTCGCTGGATGGTGCTTGCGTTAGCAAGGTGGTCACTCCCTGACCACAGGGGAGATTTCCTTCAGTCTTCTGTGCAGCAGAACGTCGAAGTTCCCGTCTTCTTCTTAGTTTCAAGTTGATTCCAGGATGTCTGAAGTCTTAGGACACAGCTCCTACCTTTAAGCGGATTCTAGGGGCCGGACTACCTGCTAGGTCCCTCCCTATGGGTGGGACCAGGAAGGGGGGTGGTTACACCCCCAATCCTTTGTCCAGCTCGCCCCAGGCCCGGGACTGGTGTGCCCCAGGACTGGTTTGAACTGGCATATGCACCGAGGCTCCTTGTGAGCCACAGGCATGTCTGGTTTCTTTCAAGCCCTACCTGACCAATACACAAAATCCTGTCTGGGGTGGTGCATGCACCTCCCCTGGCAGGAAACCCTTTGTCCACACCTCCCAAGCTGGAAGGACTCCCAGCAGCAGGAGGGCAGACTTGTGTCTGTGGTGGCAGCATCCATTTTGTGGAGCTGAGGCTCTGTCTGATTTTACCCGGGTTTCAGGTACTGTACATGTCGTGTCCCTCTAGAAGGGTGGAATGCTAACCCCGTCGCCAGAATTGGCGAGGGGTTAGTATTCCAATTCGTATGACACCTTACTCGACATGTTTTGATAAAGCCAAACCAAAGATAGCATTTAACCGCGAGGTTCATAATGCACTTAAGAGTATATGGTATGACGATATCTGGAAACAGTAGAAGGAAGTTGTTCCGACCACTGCAGACAGGCTCAGCTCATGCCAGAGCACCATCTCACATGGAACCAAGCACTCTGCCTTCAGGATTGTTAAGGCCTGCCATAGGAGTGACTTATAGGTTACCAGGTGTCCCATTTAAGGTTAGGTATAGGTATACTACACCTAAGTAAGAGGTGATTACACCAACTTACCCCAGCTGAGTGATCAGCCAGTTGTGTCAGATTGTTAGGCCAAGCCTGGGGTGGCATAATACATGCTTCAGCCCCTGGCAGGCCTTGGGTACACCAATGCCCTGGGTACCTAGTGTACACTGGTACAGGGGCTGACAGGGTGATCCACTTCCAATTGGTTATGCACCTAGGGTGCATAGTTTTAATTTAGTAGAGAGAACAGCAGGCTGGGGGTCTGATTGGCAGGCCCACAGCCTCAATATGTCAAAAACCAGTGAAGCAAAAAGCAAAAATTTGGGGTGACCATAGGATAGCAGACCCTACTCTCCTACATCCACCATTCAAATTACTTTCATATTTCACCATACTAATTCACCAGTAATCCTTTATGGGTTTCCGGGGTAGCGTGCTGCTCGCCAAAAAAAACACTTCAACATCAGGGGTAAGAAGCGCTATATAAATACAAACCTTTTTTCTCTTCTATCCTTCTGCTATCCTTCTGAATCCAAATAACTGACCAACATATCCACCACTTAAAATTTACTTGCATGTTTCACTATACTAATTCAACACTTTTCCTCTATGGGTCCCGGAGTAGCGTGCTACTCGCCGAAAAGCGCTTCGACGCCTCGTCAGGGGTAGTAAGCGCTATACAAATGCCATTACAATACAATTACAATACAATACCTATTAGCTATGCCAATGCTTGTTTTTTAAATGGACTATTGTAGCTCTAGGCACGAGGGCGGGGTCCGTTCTAAAGCAGGAAGATGGGGCATAGAGTCCAGTTACAAATATCCTTCTTACTGTACTGATTGCAAAGTGCTGACCTGAAGGCAGCGTGGGCGGCCTCAAGCAGTGAGGTCAAATACCAAATGGTTGAAGCTGCAGCGGCTCACACAGGTAAACGCTGTGGGGTCGTGAGGTGGGGCGGAGGCGGTACGTGGTGGTGTGCAGTGGGATTCGACATACGACGGGAATGTGAAAACTAACTAAATAAATAAAACCACTTACCTTGCGCTCGCTGAATCGCCGGCGATTCAGCGAGCGCAAGGTAAGCAAGTGGTTTTGTCTGTTTAGTTTTGACATTCCCGTCGTATGTCGAATTCCATTACCCCCACTCCGCACCACCCCCCCCTCCCACCTCACCGCCACACAGTGTTTACCTGTGCAAGCCACCCCTGACAAAAGTTCTCACAATCGAGCAGTTAGTTATCGAGAACGGCGGGGCCGGCATCGGCCACGCCAAAAGTATGGTGGTCGAGCCAGCCCCCTCCGGATCAGGAGGAAAGCCTGTTGCGCACATTGGTGACGCGACAGGCGCGCCTCCTCGCCCATAGGTCCCGGCCCGGGGGCGTGACCCGGAAGTGATTGGAATCACTGCCGGGTCACACGACTGGGCAACGGCAGGCCAGTTAGAACTGGCCTGGCCATAGAAATTGGATAAAAGGCTGGGGAGCACAGGAGTCTGTCTCTTCACTCCTTGCTCCCCAGCCTGCCACCCCAGCCTCGCTAGGAGGCTGTAACTAGCATTGTTTACATTAAACACGTGCCTGAGAAGTGGAATGAAATAAAAGCCCGCGAAAGTGATGGCGCTGTAAAGACGTGCACGTCACGTGCTCTCGCTCTGCCTCCATCAGGCCCCTCACAGCAGGCGCTATGTCGCATCTATTTTTATAACACTAGAAAGTTGCCTCTTCTCTCGAGTCATTACCGAACTGTGAACGTTACACCGCGAATATCTTTCTATATCTGACGCTGGTAGACGAGCGTGTGTGTAACAGCTTCCAGTCTATTTTAAAAAATGTAGCAATTTTCAGTCTCACCTTACGGGATTGTTTTGGTTTTGATTTGCCGACTTCTTTTATTAATCGCGCGGATGCCACGGCTGGAATTGTGTCGTTAGTTTCAGCGCTGCCTTGAACGGATTTGCTAAGTAAGTCCTGGATGGCTCGTGATGAACAAAAAGTGGTTGGTGGAGTGTTTGTCTACATACATCTCCACCACGGTCTGCATTGCAGCCCACGCGCCACTGCCCTGGGAGAGCCCCAGAGGGTGCCCTGGTGTTACGCGTGGAATGTGGTGTATTCTGCCCTTTGACCCACCAGCCGCGGACCGTGACAGGGACGGGCACTGGGTTTTCCCAACCCATTCCTTGGAGTTCTGCTGTGTAGGGGTTCTACCCTTGGTACTTTTTGCGAGACTTGCTACAGAGCAACGAGGCGACTTTACAAAGTCAAAATGTAAAAGGAAAACAGCCCGAGTTAGAGGAGTCTGTAAATCGCGGCTTCTTTCTGTGTGACTGGAGGCGCCTTGGAATCGGGCTAGGTTAGATTTGTTATGCAGGTGGCATACGTCCAACAGGGAGCACCGCGTGAGCGTGGCACTCACAGCTCCAACAGTAGGTATTGCCACTCCCGGGTCTGGGTAGCTCACTAGAAACTCCTGTTTATAGATATTTGCATAGGAGATTCGAGGAGGCAGCTAGCCGTGGAGGCTCCTGAGGGCTGGAGGTAGCTGTGCAGTTTGAGACCATAGATGCCCTGGGCGGTCCTGTTGTGTGTTGGCTGCACGTTTGTGATTGGCCTCAGTGGAAGCCGAGGCAGAGGTCTTTCACATAGTCAGTCTTTACAATAACTCAGCCCTGTTCTGTGGAGTGTTGATAAAAGGGAGTCAGGGGTGTTTCTGGTTACCCTTGGGCCACTCTATGATCCAACTGCAAAAGTGCTGGGTGTGGTTCAATGCCAAGGAAACCATCCAGCGAAAAAGGTGCTGGTGCGGGAAACAGCAAGTATAACGTGGCTATTACCACGCCTTACCATTACAACGTGGCCGTTACTTCACCAGTGCCATTACCATGCATAACAATTACCACACATATAAATTACCACACAGTTTTTTTTTTTTACAACTAATATGCCTTTATCACGCATGCCTTTACAACGAATTTCACTGTAAAGGCATGTGTGGTAAAGGCATAGGAGTTTTAAAAGGAAGTATTGTAAAGGTAAGTATTACATTTTTTTTGTATATATTTTGATATATATGTATGTGTGTGTGTGTGTGTGTGTGTGTGTGTGTGTATATTTATATATATATATATATATACACACACACAGCACAAAGCAGAGACTGGTAATTTGGCAGACACATGCCCAGACCCACTTGGGAACAGACATTGTTTTTTAATTGCATTGAAGGAACGGACTCACTGTAGTCAATATGCCGTGCACTACAGGACCCAGAAGGCCAGGTGACTAGCCACGCCCACTGAGGCAGGTTCCCGGTTTAAAGAGAGTGCAGGCAATCTGTTCTTTTCACTCGCATCACAAGCCACTGAGGAAGGGAATATGAATCCTGAAAGGTGTATGGCTGACACTGCGCTGTGCATGTCCTGTTGAATCCGGTCTGCAAACTGCCAAATAAATCAAGTTTGGACATATCTGAGTGTTGTGGCTTCTCTCCGCTGGGGTGTTTTGGATGAATGAATATATATATATATATATGTATTTATTTTAGGGAAAGGCCCTTCTTTTGTTAGGGTAATTTTAGAGTGTAGGCTGTGTATTTGTTTTTGTGTGGCAAGGGTAATTATAGGGTTTAAGGTGGGTTTGTGTTTTTGGGTGGTTATATTAATTTTAGAGTGGGTATGGGTTTTAGGTGGTAAGGGTAATTTGGGGGTTTAGGGTAGGTATGGGTTTTTGGGTAGGAAGTGTATTTTGGGGGTTTAGGGTGGGTATGGGTTTTTGGGTGGCAAGGGTAATTTTAGGGTTTCGGGTGGGTATGAGTTTTTGGTGGGAAGGGTCATTTTAGGGTTTAGGGTGAGAGAAGCTTTTTGGGTGGCAAGGGTATGTTGTATTTTTTAGGGTGGTTGTAGGTTTTTGGGTGGCAATGGTATTTCTTGGTTTTATGGTGAGAATGGGTTTTTGGTTGCAAGGGTATTTTTAGCTAACAACATAAATCTGCTGCAGAATCAGTCCTCTCCCTCTCTTTTCAGATAAATATTTAATGCATGTATTATACATAGTATTTTATACACATTTTTTTACACATTTTATAAACACTTTTATGGTAATTTTATTAGGATATTTATACATATGGGTATTTAAAATATTTTAGCAGGGATATATTTTTTTAAATAAACAAACGATGTTCGGCGGAAAAACAAATGTAAATTAATATGTTTGGAAATTTTACATCAAAGCATTAATCCCCGACATATACAGGAAATTATATATATGGTGTTGTATTATAAGATATTTAAATCTGGATGTTACAATGAACGCTTTGAACATATGTCAACTGCCATATATGAAAGTTTTAGGTATTTATACTAATACTAATATTATTGAAACGCCATCAAGACAAATGATATTCCATATATTTTACACATTTGTAACAACAGCCACAGTATTTTGTTTATGTTTATGCTAAAATATGCACTGAGCACTTGTCACTTTAAGGGCTAACAACACAAAAGTAGGCAAAAAAAGAGGTGAAAAAAATTAAGCAAATGTGAAAAGAAAAGAAAAAAATGGTGGTGTATAAAATAGGCTGCACCTGGTTTATGCTCATCATGTGATCAAGGCACTTTCTGGTGCCGAAACGCGTAATGCTGCTAAACGCTGTGATGGACAAATGAAAATAAAGAAAATCTGCACCTTATCTGTGGTCCGTGCTCCATGCGAGAATTCCGGGAGGCAGTTGGAGTTATTCTGATATATATATATATATATATATATATATATATGTATTTATTTTAGTGAAAGGCCCTTCTTTTGTTAGGGTAATTTTAGAGTTTAGGCTGTGTATTTGTTTTTGGGTGGCAAGGGTCATTATAGGGTTTATGGTGGGTTTGTGTTTTTGTGTGGTTATATTAATTTTAGAGTGGGTATAGGTTTTAGGTGGTAAGGGTAATTTTGGGTTTAGAGTAGGTATGGGTTTTTGGGTAGGAAGTGTATTTTGGGGGTTTAGGGTGGGTATGGGTTTTTGGGTGGAAAGGGTAATTTTAGGGTTTAGGGTGAGATAAGGTTTTTGGGTGGCAAGGGTATGTTGTATGGTTTAGGGTGGTTGTAAGTTTTTGGGTGGCAATGGTATTTCTTGGTTTTATGGTGAGAATGGGTTTTGGGTTGCGAGGGTATTTTTAGGGTTTGGGCTGGGTTTAGGTTTTTGGGTGGCAAGAGTATTTTTTAGGTTTAGGATGGGTATGGGTTTTTGGGCGGCGAGGGTATTTTTAGGGTTTAGAGTACGTATACGTTTTTGGCTGGCAAGAGTACTTTTAGGGTTTAGAGTGGGTATACGTTTCTGGGTGGCTAGTGTATTTTTGGGGTTTAGGATAGGTATGGGTTTTTGAATGGCAAGGGTAATTGTAGGGTTTAGGGTGGGTATGGGTTTGAGGGGTTGGTGTTAAACGTGAGTTAAAATATATCTATATTAAAAACATTATATATAAATATATTCATTTGTGTGTGTGTGTGTGTGTGTGTGTGTGTGTGTGTGTGTGTGTGTGTGTATATGTATATACACCTATGTGACAGGTTTTCACTCTTAACGCTTTTAATAAACATTTGCTGCACAATTTGCTGAGGAGTTCGTCTGTATCCATTTGTTCATGGTTTGGATACATTGTTGTGTATGTGTGTGTGTATATATAAACAAACATATATAGATGTATGTATATATAAATAATAGGGTTTGTACCTACCTTTTACAATTTTACCAAGCGTATGCCTTTACCACTGAAATGTAAGTATGATACAGGTAAGTTTAAATCCTTTTTGTAGACATAGAAAGGGTTTATACTTAACTGTAAAATACCTATATTTAAGTGGTAAAGGCATATGTGTGGTAAAATATTATGTTGTATTGGCAATGCGTGGTAATGGCACTTGCGTTGTAATACCCATGTTGTAATGGCAAGCGTAGTAATGGAGTTTGTTGTATCATCATTCATCGGTTGGGGCAGCTAGAGTGAGTGTGTGCATGCCCGGACCATGCCACATTGTTTTCATCCTGAATGAGTTTTCTCCCAGGCAGTCGTGCACAGATTGCGGTTGCTTCCAGCACCAGTCAGACACTTTCCTGCCAACCAGTTCTCTCAAGCCACGAGCTGTGTGTTTTTCAGTGTGTGACATCATTGATTGACTGGTGACCCAGTGAGAGGCATAAAGACACAAGAGCTGAGCCTTGTTCGTGCACCAACCTGGAGAGTGCCCACAGCCCAAAAAAATGGTGAACCTGAGCTGCAGTCAATACTGATTTTAGAAAATACCGGTGCATTGTTCAGTACATCACTGCCCCATCAAGAGCAACAGAACCAACAGGCACCCCTTCTGTCTGTCTGTGCCCCTGTCTGTCCATCTCTTCATCACGCAGGCTTTGTGTGTGTGCCTGCTTGAGTGCTACCAGGAAGTGTGTGTGTGTGTTGTGACTTTCTTTACCTGTCTGCTTTGGTCTGTGTGCATGTATTTCGGCTGGAATGTGTGTGGGGCCTCTTGATATAGAGTTTCCAGGTCTTCTGCTGTGTATCTCTATGGAATCTCTGTGTGGGTGTATATATGCATGCGTGCTATGGGCCTCCGCGTGCTTGTACTGTACAACAGCCAAACCTACCAGCTTTGTCGGTGCCTGGCACCACTGGAATCAGTACTCGGGAGACACTTTGAACCCAGCCTGCTGCAGCTTCTAGTGTGTGCTCGGTGGCTGTCTTTAATGAACACTTTAACGTCTCATATCTTTATTTGTTTGGTTATTAAAAACCATTGCAATCATAGAATAAAATCAAAAGGGCATTGGCAGTTCGTCGGATCTTTCAGACATGTGTATAACCGCAGAAGGAAATTTAAAAAGTCAGAGATTAAAAGTGGGCATCATCTGCAAGGCTATTTTAGTGCAACTGAGAATGAAAGTGCCGTTTTCAGACCACCCACCCTCTCGGAGATTGCATGCGGCCGTGCGACTTTCCCTATTTAAAGTAAGCGCCAGCAGTCCAAACTAGTAAAACATAAGCGTTCGCTATACAAACATTCCTCCTCGAGTCGCAACAGCTACGGCTATACAGACAATGTAGAAGGGAAACTTTGCCAATCGGCACGCCTCTGCTCGTCAGCCCGACCCGCAACGGTTGGCCGACGTGTGCAAATTTGCAAACCGTTACTGCGGGAGTCTTCTTCACTTAGACACATCCTTAACCCCCCTTCCCCCCCCCCCCACCCCCTTTATAATGTAGATAAAATAGAAGTACGAGTGTGCGACTTTATCAGACCGTGTCAGAGCGGGAGCTTCCCCACAAACCCTTCCATTATTCCAATTATAAACTGTATCTAGGCGCCTGCGCGCCCCTGTTTCTCTTGTGAGTTACACGTGCGTGCAAAGCATGCAACAGCGTTTTTGGGATACACACGGTAGCGGCCTATCGACTTTGTCAGTGACTAATTCAGGTTCTTACGACTGTTTGGCACTTCAGAGCCTTTTTGATAGGGCAAGTAGCGTACCAACGGTGCCACCGGCTCGAATGCACCCAGGGAAAACGAGCTCCCCCCCCCCCCCCCCCACCAATACATCAGCTTTAGGAGCCCTTCGCGCCACTGGGCCCGGTGCCACTGCACCTGTTGCACTATTGATACTACGCCCCTGGTTTGAGCAGCACTGCTAGTTTGTCATTCACAGATTTGCCTCCAAGTCGACGTCTCAAACAAATATCTCGTTTTACAGTGGTAAACTGGGGCTGTGGCACCTCGGCCCCTCCCCACCCGTGAGCGCACCCTGGCGGGCATCGCACCTTCGGACGGTGGTGCGCAACCGGTGCCCAGGCCGTGGCAGTGCTTAATCCGCCTGCTTTCAGGGCGGGGGTTAACCGAGCACGATTAAAATCTTTAGCTGCCTCCCGCGGAGGCTTGGCTTGTTGGTCTCCCGCGGCAGAAACAAATTACCTGTTTTCCACAAGTCATTGCTTCCGAAAGCACTGAGGCGGCTGCGGGCGACCGAGCGAGTTTGTGATTCGTAAAGGTCTGGTGTGCTGCAGAGTACACCGGAAATAACGGAGAGCAGCGCGGGGTGAAGGCTGCTTGTTGGTTGTCCTGGATGGGGCAAACTGTCATTGTTAGGGGGCATCGGGAGAGGGGTGACGCTACTTCCCCGAAACCCCAGGGAAGGAGGGTCACGTGCCCTCTGGTGGAAGCTGATGACCGCGAGGAACACCCCACAACCACTGAAGCAGATAATAGCACTGCGTGAATATGCAACCAACCCTTACTGAAAAATCAACTGCAGCAAGTTCAAAAGCAGTGATTGACAAGAGACGAGCACACAGGTAAAAAGTAGCAAAACTGAGGGCACGTTTGACCTTAAAAGATCTATAATCGCTGATGAAGGCCTGTAGAGGTTGACAGGAGATGTGTATGGGGTGTGCAATGTTTACAACACAAGCGTTACCACAATGGACGTTACAATGTAGGTAAATACAATGAAGGGCCTATCTCTGTACTTTACAGCGCCGGGTTTTACAAAGCAGATAAATAACTTATTTACTTAGGGACGTAGGGAGCACCAAAGGGAAATAAGACATTTTCTTATAGGGGGTGAGTGACTGAAACGTTTCAGCGCTCCATCCATCATCTTTTTGTGTTTGCTTTGTTCGCCCTAAGTTGGTAGGGTATGCTCAGACATGGGTCCCTTGTTCCCTTTGCGACTGGATTCAAGCTAGCCTGACTGATGAGGGGTGTTACCCCAAATCTGGTCCCAGGATGCTTGTTTCCGGTTCAGAGAAGACCTGGCTTGGCAGTGCGGGCTGGACTGTTCCCATGAGGCACAGGGTCAAGTCTGATTTGCATATAGCTGGGTCTGAACTGGGGTGGCGAAGTGAGCTAAAGAACGATGATGGATTCCACCCAGAACTTTGACTGGGGGTGAGTGTATGAAAAGTTTCAGCGCTCCATCCATCATCTGCTTGTGTTTCCTTCTATTTTGGTTTACCTCCACTGTTGTCAGGAATAAATGCAAACTGGTATATATGATTAATTATGAGCATATTAGTTTGTGGGTGTTTACAGACCCAGGTTATTCCAACTCTGAACTACAGCCTCCGGCCCACTTCCAGTCCTGATCCAGTATGTAGATTTGCGGATAGGTAGTAAAATCAGATCTGTGCTACAATCCAAACCTTGATACAATATTGGCCCTAACATAATCAGAGAGGCTGTCATCATAGGGCGGAGGTGTGTGGATATATATTTATATATATATATCCAAGCGGAACAAAAGAACCGACCATGGAAAATGTTGTAACAAGGTAATAGTGACAGTGTGTCTGGCGTATTCAAGGAATCCTGGATATAGAATGTTACAGCACTTCACACATCAGTTATTGACTATTTAAAAGTAAATAAAATGTGTCTTTACTGCCCATTTTAATGGTACTGAGTATATCAACCTTGGAAGAATGAAAGGCTGAGCAGCCTAATCAATAACTTACCTGAGGAGCCACGCTACGCCATTGTCACCATTGCCGCCACCGCCAAGGGTCAAACGGTCACCAGCTTCTTCCGCGTCGCCGCCCCGGGACTGCAATTCCCGGCAGCCTCAGCGGCGGCGCGACGTGCTGACGCGGACCAAGCGCCAGGAGGCGCATAAAAGCACAGAGGGACCCGCTTCGCGGGACGCGCCGGGCTAAGCCCGGGCAAAGGGCGGGCCGTCTGTGGCCGTCAGGGGCCAAAGGAGGCCGGGCCGGGCCATACACCTTTCCTTCTAAACTCAACCAGTCCAGGAGGATGCCCTCTCCAGGACCCTGCAAATCTACTGTCAGGGAAGGGGGCTGCAATGCAGGGACGTTGGACAAGTACTTCAAACCTACCAAAGAAGATGTAGGTAAGGAAAACTCCTTGGAGAAACGCAGGGCCGAGCGGCGGCGCTCCATTGATTCCATGAAAAATACGCCCCTGCCAGAGATCATCCCCTATCCCATTACCCAAGAGGATGGCACGCCCCCACTTAGTCTAAAACCTCTGACCCCTGAGGATTTTCCTCTCTTATTGCGGGACATCCCCACTTCCCCTGAGTTGGTCCCTGGAAAACTCCTAGATATAGCCGTTTCTGGGACTTGTCCTACTCCTGTTAATCTGGTTACTCAAACCCCACCTCCGCATGCAGCCAAGAAAAGCAAGCCTAAACAAAGAGTTGAGGTAGAGTTGCACAGGCCCCCACCGAGTAAACGCAGTAAAAAGTCAATGGGGGGCAGGGGGAAAGCCAAACCGTCACATCTAGATTTCGGTAAAAAACACACACTTGTACCCCAACCTGGGAGGGATAATAAGATTGCCCCCACTGCTCTTCCCTCAAAGGCCCCTAGTCCAACTAGAGCTACTATTCTAAACGTCCCAGTGGCTGACACACTTAACCCTTCTACAGCTATAGGGAGCCTAGAATCGCTACTGCGTTCTCTTCTACAGCCCATTAGCGACAGTTTGATAAAAGTAGAGAGCAGGCTTACTGTATTGGAAACATCTCTTACTAATATGAACACCTTAGTTAGTAAGCAATCCAATAACACGGGACCTTATCCCTCCGCAGGAAACCTTACTAAAAAAGGAATTACGAAGGGCAATAACAAAGTCACCCCCCAGAGTGCGACCACTGCCCCTCCTTTGCAATCATTAATGGCTGTCTTAGATCAGGCACCGCGCTGCAATGCATCTAATAGGCCCAGAGAGACAATGCACTCTGCCCCTCAAAGTTCCAATCCGGGGACTACTGATGGCAATCTAGAAGTTGGTGGTATCCCTCTACCCTCCCCGGGTCGGCCGGCTCCAAGTCCACGGAGACCAGACTTGCCGCCGGAGGCTAATAGTCTAACGGTGGTCCTAGCAGGCGTCCCCCGTTTAAGACTAGGGGAGAACGAGGATTACCTATCACTAAAATACAAGGTCATTAAATGGCTAAATTGGAATCGACCCTTACCGTCCCATTTTAACAATGAGATTATTATGGTAAGAAGGGTCCCCTGGTTAGGTAAAACTAGGAAATCAATAATAGGGGACTGTATCCTGACAAGCTTTAAGGACCCGGGCACTGTGCGGCACATTTGCAAAGGAATAAATAGGTCACCGGACTCTACTATCCAGACCATGCCAGTATCCTTTTTTTTCCCCCCCACCCACATGCATCACATTCCGCCACAAGATGAGTGGGTGAGGGTGGAACAGAGACATAGACACAAGGATCATGCACAACGTCCAAGCTTTCAAGTGCAGGACAGGCCCTACTTCCATCTTAATCGCTTTAATTGCCTGAACAGTTTGGATGGGGTTGATTGACTCTCTAGTCACAAGCCAATGGCTTTGGACTGTGGTGTTTGCAGTTCTCCCAAGCTACCTGCCTCGACTGCTATTAAATTGGATGGGCCACTGAACAATTTGACGGTCTTGGATAATTTATTGGCCCATATTGTTCCCAATGCCTTTGGAACTCCGATTGACCCATCACTGGTGGAGAATGTCCGCAGTAGACCTTTTGATTTATCGGCCCCTACTGCTAGTAGTAAGTTAGAACCCCCGATTTCAGTGGAGCCCGGAATTACACCTTTTAATTCTCCTGGTCCGGCACCTAACATCCCTGGATTTTTGAGGCTAATCTGTTGGAATATTGCTGGCCTCGCTAACAAACTGGAGGATTCGGACTGGGCAAATTACATCGAGTCGGGGGACATATGTATGTTCCAGGAGACCTGGGCCAGAGAGGAACATGGCCATCAAGGCTACATGTCATTCTACATTCCAGCAAGATGGGAGGGCAAAGGCCGGCCGTCAGGAGGACTTACGACTTGGGTTGCATCCCATCTGGGCTGTGTGGCAACTCGGATGCCGACCAACTCTGAGGACATCCTTGCAATCTCTCTATTATGGCCCAACCGAGTTAAACTGGTGTTTATTAACATTTATTCTAGGCCAATGGGGAATGCAAAGGAATCGCCGACCATAGATGAACTCTCCAATTTTCTAACTGACCTATCGGGTGACTCATATTATGTCGTGGGAGGGGATTTTAATTCTCACTTTGAGCCACTCCCTGGTCTATTGGATGGGTTATCATCTGATGAAGAAGTTAAATGGGCAGTCCCTATGGTGCAAGCCCCACCTCCAAAGGCGTGGACCCCTTTAGCGGTGCAAATCACAGCCCTCACCCTGAAGTTTGGACTCAGAGCTTGTAATGGGCGAATAAAATCTGACATACCCAGTAAAACCACCTACAATAGGCTGGGTAGAGAGTCCCGCCTGGATTATGTCTTGGCTCAAATAGCGAAGTGGCCGACAATCCAGGACTTCAGGGTGATGGAAAGGTCTGATAGTGACCATAACGCACTTGAGCTCGACCTTGTCCATCCTGGCCCCCAAGCTCCTCTGAATAATGTGGTAGAAAACACCCCTGTACTTCTTCTTGATAACAACCGCAGAAGGATCAGGTGGGAGCACTTGGCTACGAGCAAGAATAAACTCCCTAGGCTCTATGATGGGATAATTCCCATTTTGGAAACTGTGGGTTGCTTGGATGCCGAACCATTCAACAAAGACTCCCAGGGTAAATTATTCAAAGCCCATGAGGAACTTATAAAAGCTGCGGGACCCATCTTACTTGTAGCCCGCAAAAGGCAAAAGGAGGGCGTCCAGGAAAAACACTATGGTATAACCTGGCCTGCAGTAGGGCAAAAACAGAGCTCCTAAAACTAATTAAGGAGGGTCTCGGTGGGGATACCCTAAAACAAAGCAGGCGAGCTTATAAGAAACTCACTGCCCACGCTAAGGCAGAATGGGAGGAAGAACAGTGGGAAAAACTCACTACGGCATTAGCAACCCAAGACCATCGGTTGTTCTGGAGGATTGTGAATGGGGGGTCGGGGAACTTAAAATCGGCACTAGAGCCGAATATTGCTCCTGGGGTATGGCAGGCTCACTTCCAGTCTCTATATAGCCCTGATTTGGAAGAATCCCCTGTTGCTGATGCGGTAGCCCTCCCGGACTATGAAGGGGAGCTGATAACGCTCGGTGAAGTGATTGCTGCCATTTCAGGACTTGCCCCTGGAAAGGCGCCGGGACTGGACGGACTACCAGGGGATATGTTTAAGCAGGAACCTGTGGTATGGGCCCCTTATCTTACCGCCCTCTTCAATGGAGTTATTGGTGGTATGGAGATCCCTAGTACTTGGCTGGGGGCTGAGGTGGTCCCCATCTTTAAAAAGGGCTCACCTCTCCTCCCAGCCAACTATAGACCAATCAGCTTGATAGACGTGACGCAGAAGCTGTTTGGCAGGGTGATGTTGAATAGGCTACAGGACTGGATTGAGGAGGTGGGAGCCCTTAGCCCTTACCAGGCGGGATTCAGGAGGGGGGTATCCACAGTGGACCAGGTTTTTAGATTGAATCTGGTCTACTGGCGGGTAGCAAAAATCGAGGGCGGTAGTTTGTACACAATTTTTGTGGACTTACGGGCCGCTTTTGATTTGGTGCCCCGGGGGAAACTCTGGAGCATCTTGGCAGAGATGGGCGTCCCCCCCGGACATCCTCTTGATCTTACAGAGATTGCATTACAACAACTATGCCCGAGTGAGGTGTGGGAGGGCGGGGGAACTGACCGACAGATTCCCCGTTGACCGGGGGGTAAGGCAGGGCTGTGTATTGGCACCGACCCTGTTCTGCCTCTTTGTCAACGGGGTAATCGCCCATTTGAATGCCACTGAATATACTGACGCCCCGAAATTGAATGGCAGCAGGGTGCCCGCAATTATGTTCGCGGACGACACCCTGCTGCTATCCAAAACCCCTATGGGTATTCAGAGGATTCTTGACTCCTTCGTGGCCTTCTGTAATGATAGGGGGCTTGAAATTAACGCGGCAAAAACCAAATATATGGTTCTGAACCCGAGGCAAAAACTTCGCCCAAATCCGCAATTGGGTGTTGGACGGCTGGAGAGAGTGACTACCTTTGAATACCTTGGTGTGACTATTAACGAGACCATGACTTGGGGATCCCACCAGAGCAGGGCAAGCCTCAAACTCACGCAGATTACTGGGGGTATTGCTCGTATGATGAATGGTTCATCATATCGTCCATTGGGGGCATTGATCCAGATATATAAAGCCCAGGCTCGGGGAGCAATAATGTATGGGGCGGAAATATGGGGCCACACATCCTGTAAGAGTCTGTCTTTAGTGGAAAACAAGTTTATTAGACAGATAGCCGCACTCCCTCCCAGTACTCCGCTCCTCCCCTTGAGGCTAGATCTGGGCCTACGACCATTAGCTGACGAAATAAGCCTGAGACCTCTAGCATTTTGGCGTAGGCTGTGGAGCAGTATTGATCTCGTAGAATATAGGGCGGAATTGGCTGAACTTCTGAAAGAACCAATGGCGCTCAGTATTCCCTGGGTCAAAAACATCCAAGCCATTTGTGTGGGAATAGGACTCCCCGACCTATGGAATGACCCGGCGAGAGCCGCACCGAAAATATCCAAAAGGTCCCTGGCTAAGGTTTACCATGAATATAAACTAGACAGGGCTCAAGCTACTCAGGCAGAAGAGTCCCTAGCTTCTGTGTTCATGCAGAGCAAGGATGTCTATAGACTGGAGAGGGTGTTGGATTCCATCTCCCCCGTACTTACCAGGAAACTGTTCCTCCAATGGAGATACGGCACATTGCCGTTCAGATTTTTCACAAGTACCTGGTCATCGGGTCCCACCCTAAAGCAGTGCCCGGCTTGTGACGCCATGGAAGAAACTGATTTGCACGTGGTTTTCTTCTGCCCTGCCTACAAAATAGCACGTAAATACTGGCTCCTCCCCTTGATAAGGAACATGGGTTGTAGAGAATACGCACCAATGTACAGAATCTTAAAAACTGATCTCTCTGGCCCAATTGTTTTCGCACTAGCAACATTTTTGACTAATGTTTGGCACACGCGTAACCGGATTATAAAGGCGTTAGGACCCCTATAAATGTTTTTACCTCTTACCAGAGATTGAATATGTATATTGTACTCTTGATTGTTTTCACTTTGATAATTGCTGTTTAATAACTTTTTATCTCAAATTCTGAATTATTTATGTATTTTATGCTTGTATATATTTTATCTGTGCTTTTATGGTCATCTGACCGAAATAAAGCTATCAAAGAATCAAAGAAAGGCTGAGTTGTCCTTGCTGGATCTAACTTGCGAGACCCCGTTCATCCAAAGGCCTCACTGGTGAGTGCTTTGTTCACATCCATCATTTTGGTGGTTTATGGTTGAGTGGGCTGAAACCTGAACCGTGGCAAATTTATTTACAGCAATGTCAGGAGTCCACGTCTGAGTCCCCTGTGGCGTGGAGCCGCTGTCTGCATTGGGCATTGTATACAAAATCTGAAACAGTATTCTAGGGCAGAGGTCTTCAAACTGAGGGGCGGGCCCCTTGAGGGGGCCTTAAGTGATCTCCAGGGGGCGCCAGGTTCTGGCCAAGAGAAGCGTAAGTGATGAAAAACATGAGCAGCAGTACACCCCTTTGCAATGGGCCATCACTAACAACGTTTGTCATTTTATGTCCTGACTGGGAGTATGTGTAAAAGGGGTAACAGAGCTAAACTGCAATGTTTAAATATGTTTAGACATATTTCAACATTGCCTAGTAAGCAGAATAATTGTGATAAATGTAGGGGGGCGATGATTGTTTATTTATTTTTTTACAGACGGGATGCAGCATTAAGAAGTTTGAAGACCACTGTCCTAGGGTGGCACAGGCAGTGGCGGCTGGCAGGGAACGGGGAGGCGGGGGTTGTGGGTGAGGGTGGGGGGGTTTTGACAAAAACAAAAGAACACTTACCTTTTGCCGTGCGCCGACTCGCCTCAGCTTGGGTCCCTCCTTACGCTTCCGTCCCTCCTCGCCTTCCGTTGCAAACAGGAAGCACCCAGGCTCCCTTCCCTCAGTCAATCACAACGCAGCTGCAGTGCAGCATTGTGATTGGTCTGAGCCCCGTGGTAGGGCGCTCAGACATGGACAGGGAGCCTGTGCATGTTCCTCACCAGGCTGTGTAATGCAGCCTGGTAGGGAACATGCAAAGTGCGCATGACTGGCCGGCCCAAGACGGTCGACCAAGCAGCAATTGCGCTAACAACTCCTTCCCCGGGCCACCAGCCTTGCCCGCCCTAACCCACCCCGTAGTGAAAAATAAAATGATAATAACAATGTTATTTTTATTTTTCCTTTCTCCTGCTCTGAGAGCCGTGGGGCGACGCTCCTCCGCCCTAGCGCAGGAGCCGCCCCTGGATACAGGAGCAGCCCTGGTGAGCAGTTGCTACTCAGCACCCAAGAGTGTAACTGTCCTCAGTGGAGCAGGTGGGGAGGCCCTTGGCGGTGCTGCAGCTGCACCCCAGTTGTGGCTGTCTTTTTCTACCCTGTAAGAGGGCTGGGACCTACTTTCCTTGCTTGTCTTCGGGCCCGTGGCATCCGTGCCAAGCCATGGTCTGTAGAATGCCTTTGTGCCCCCTGGAGTCACACTTATTTGTCTGTAAGTGGGCACGGCCCAATTAGAACTATAGATTTATTTGTTACCCAATCAAAAGCTCTTGCAAGTGAAAATATATCCAAAACAGCTCAGAGATCCTAACATTTTCAATTTGCTTCTGTGTGTTCCTAATTTTGTCAGACAGGGAAACTGAGACCGAACAGACGTATATTTTGTCGAAACGCGCGGGGAGGCTAGGATTAGAAAGCTCGTCTTTATTGCACTGGCAACAACCTACCCACCTCTGCTCCACTGTTCGGATCACATTTATAAAGCACAGCAGAGCCGTCGTGCAGCGCTCCGAGGATGACATCAATATTTTTCTCCGCTGACTATTCCAGTGGGAGAGACAACTGTGCAGGGGGAAACCTGAAAAGCAAAAAAAGTGCCTGGGGACAATGTAAGCAGTATTTAAGTGCGAGTTCTTGCTCAGGGGAACCTATTCAGCTTGACTACTCAGATGTAGTTAAAGGAAAACAATTCATACTCTACATGAAGCCGATTTTCGAAACTCTGTAAGATCAATTTTAGTTTATCCTCCTTTGTCCTGTATTATTTTCTTATGTCCCCGTTGCTGGTGCCTGAATCGTGGCTCAGTCTAGTAACTGGTGCCAGAAGTGTACCCCGCCGCACTTTTAGTTTGTTCTTAGATTTATTGCGGTTTTCTAGCCCACTAACAGGACGTCCAAGCTAATCAAATTAAATATGCGCAAGTAAAAGAAATCAAGAAAGAGCAAATAATGGGTTCTGTGGCAGGTTAGAGTGAAATCAGCCTGAGTTTGTGTTTGCCAACAAGGGAGATGGTCTCCAGTGGTCATCGAATGGTGCATAGAAGAGGGCAATAAGCACGAATCGAGGCCGCATCGAACATCTTGACTTATATTCTCTCAGAGGTGCCTGGTGATGTTGGAGGAAAGGATGGCCATAAGCATTGAGTGAGACGTGGCATTGAGAGGGGGATCCCTGAGGGTCAAGGCGACCCCTTCCTTATGGCCATTGGGCTACAGAATGATGGTATCCACAGTGTGCTCACTTGATGGGCTGCTGGGGGAGTGCAGGCAAAACGTGTGCTCTACCCAGCAATCAGAATACGTTTGCAAACGAAGAGTGCATGTGAAGTGAGTGACTTGATGGAACATTGCCGCCATTTTGCATCATGCTGGGGGCCTGTTGTGCTTCCTGCATGCCTGCTGAGGGTGGTGTTGGCGCTTAGGCTTTACACTTGTAGGAAGATCCTGCTTGTATAGGAGAGAGGGGTTCCCTGGTGATTAAATGTTACATTGGTGATCTGATCTAGGATACAATTTTCTGACAATGGAACCCGGAGACTGGAGCTCTAATCCCACACCACAATTGCAAGCAGCCAAGAAAATCCATTTATCTCTGCGTGCCTCAGTTCTCTGGTTTACCAAACCTATGGCTGACTAAAAACAGTGTGATCACCAGCAATTTGTGTTTAAAAAAAACCCAGTACTGGGCCATCCTTCCCTTGCATCCACGGTCACTAGTGCTCTACATCCCTGCCCAGGACCATTGGTCATCGCTCTCAAAAGGCATTCGAGCTGGTGGGTTTTCTTAGAAAGATTGCAGGAAATATGTACTGCTTAGAAAGGCTTGACCTCAGACTGCATAGGATGAAGAATGTTCAGTCTTCTATAGGGAACTGGGTCCTTGCATGTGCATTGCACTAGTAAAGATGCGAGAGAGTCACCAGTCTTCAGGTCCTGTCCACGGGTGACTAACAAGCCAAGCCGATTCACTCATCGGTGAAATGCGCCAAGGTCGAGGCTCTGTTGACGGAGAGATAGCTAGATAGAAAGATCCAAGGTGACAATGCTCCTAGCTTGGTAATGTTTGCTTATGAAGCGTGAAATGAAATTTAGCAGCGTGGTGTGTCTGCATTTGTAAATTTACTGCAGCTCTTAAGAAGTCTTGAAGAGTAAAATGTCAAGCGATCGCTCTGATCCTTCGGATTTTAATAGTGCTGTTCAGATATTGATGTATTCTCTGATTCGAAAGCTATTCGTACGTGCTGCTACTCACTGGTATCCCAGAGCTTGACAACATTTGGGAAAGGCAATGAATGACAACATGCCAAGGTCAAATGAGTCAAACAGCACCGGAAGAGACGAGTTTTGATGTTCTTTTTGAATTAACTCACATTTTGTTTTATTGCTTCGGAAGCCAGTGAGTTGTTCCAATGTATAGATTTCCCCAAATTTGCTCCATTTCATCTTGTGAAGTTTAGAAGAACATATCTCTACTTATTTGGGGTATTAACGAAGAAAATGTTTAGGTGAATGCAATCAATAAAATACTCTGTGTGGGTGAAAAACAGCCCGGAGCCCATCATTGGGCAGAGTCAATTACTGCACCCCTTTCTTATGTCCTTGATGGAACTTAGTCCCTTTTCAGCTGCTCAGTGCATGTAGGGGTGGCGGGACGCTTCTTATGGAGCTCAGTTTGCCTTTACAGATTGGAAAGCATGCATTTGGAATATTCTTTATTTACAGTTCCTGTACATGTGCACGTTAAGGTGCACCCTGAATCCCATACTATGCACCTGCTTTGAAAGGACTGGCGATTGGCAGGTTCTACCAACATAACCCTGGGGTGTATTTCTAGTTGCTCACCAGCTCAGAAAATGAGATGTTTTGGCATGGTTATCTCTTTAGAGCCACTGCCATAGGTAAGAGGAAGGTGTAACTTTGATGTGTGACCATTCCAAATCACTGTAATGTCCTTCAAAGTGGGTGGGTCACACAGTTGTCGTGTTTTCATCTTCTGCTATGTAACTGAATGCCTCATTGCAAAAACCAAATATCTTGTCCTAAACCCACCCACTCGCCCATCAGTGACCAGCCCTCTGGAAGCGGTAGATTGTCTGCCTGTGGGTGATTAAGCGGGCTCTTTTCGGGTTTCTGAGACACCAGTAAAACCCCACATGACACTGACCGTTGAACAGAAGTTAAAGACTTGGCTTCTTTAAAACTTCTCATCTAGTTCCATTCAGCTTAGCAGGTCTTAGAGTGCCTAATTATCCTGTTTACCATAATAATTAAGGCTCCCTGTTTTCCGTTTTTATGGATTTTTCATGATAAATACAGACAGAAACCATTTATTTTCCTGTCTGTCTTTATATGTAAATGTGGGTAAAAACGGAAATTAGTCTCCGTTTTTTGAGTGATTCTAAATACTTTGTCATGTCTCTCAGGCCAATAGCTGTGAAGATTGACAAGTAAGCAGTTAAAAAATAAAGAAATCATTGTTATGAGGCTTTAACTCCAGTAGATATGCAGAGGTTGATACTAAAATGTTCATATTTTCATAAATGTGTAATGATTTATTATTGAAATCTGTCATAGATTCAGATAAAAGTTTACTTTTATCGTTTAAATAAATATGGGAATGTACTATTTTCGCTTCATTTGTCTCACAAAACCTAAAATAAAAATGGATAAATATAGATAAAATTAGCAAAAAAATAAATATGGATAAATACAGACCGAAATGTCAAGAAAATAAATACCATAAAACCAGGAGCCCTAATAATAATATAGCACTCTAAAAATCTACCTAGTATGGGTAATACTTAAGAGGAAATCCTGCTGTGCAGAGAAACTCTTTAAAGTGTGTTTTTAAGGTGGAATACTAACCCGAAACCTATCCATGAAAGGTAGCCAATTGGTTAATCATTTGCTTTGGCAATAGAAAGGTGACCTTAAATTCCTTTCACAACCAGTTTATGCAATTTTTGAGAACATTAGAAGTATGATGGACAATCTGTTTTAGAAGGTAAAGCTTCTAGGACCGCTCTATCAGGGGGAGCATTATGCCGCATCACTGCCCGTTCCATCTGCCACTTCTCATAAAGTATTAATAGGATGTCAAGTGAATTCCATCAAACAAAAATACTTCAATTGTCTGTAATCTAGAACAGAAAACATTACTTGAAACAGTGTGAAAAGTGCGCTTTTCTCTGCAAGATTTGACCCCACTATCCAAACGGGTAGGGGT
This sequence comes from Triturus cristatus, assembly GCF_964204655.1. Lineage (NCBI taxonomy): Eukaryota > Metazoa > Chordata > Amphibia > Caudata > Salamandridae > Triturus > Triturus cristatus. The sequence goes on along the minus strand of NC_140585.1, from coordinate 811,956,867 downwards.
GCATGGTATGGAAGGGGTTATATGCATCAGCGAGGCATGGGTGGTCAGTCTGAGGTCATCTCATAGTTATTCGTTCTAAAGCATTGCCAATGATACTATATTTCAAGAGGTTTTAGATACATTTCTCTCTACAATAAAGTTTGTTTTTGAAACACCGTATATATATATTTTTTTGCAGTTGTTTATATATCGCAAACTCGACCCGAATGCATTGGAGCCCTTTACATGAGCACCAGTTACTTTGGACATGGATACATTCATTTTTTTGGTAGGCGCGGGGAGATTAAGTGATTTGCCCATAATCACAGGATGTTGAGCCAATGTCAAGACTCGAACCTGATTCCCCAGTTCCAAAGTTGACAGCTTTGACCGTTATGCCACACCCTCTCCAGGGCATATGTTTAATGAGACAGCATTCAGCCTCTCTAGGTCATCAACTAATGGAACTGCACATAGGAACATATAGAGCTATCAGATGGCTATGTGACCGAGACACAGCATAGCTGAGGCGACAGATGCGGTGGTCTCACTGACTCTGTTCCCCTATTCTGTAGTAAAAGCAGGAGTCGCTCACTGCATCCCTGCCTGGAGCTGGACCCATGGTAGCATTCAAGGGAAACAATAGCTCATCATCCTACACCCGCAACGCACCTGGGAGAGTTAAGATGCTCAGGACACATGAGACCTCGGGCCTGCCCCGCTATTTATCTCCTGGTCCCCTCGTGTAACCTGTGTAGGACAGCACAGGTCGCATTTCTTTTGACGTCACTATAGTTTCAAGCGTTAGTTTCCAGTGCCTGTTTTAGGGCGGTGCGACAGGTGCTAACGCACAGGGCGCCAAGCTCGGGGCTGCTACTTTTTTGAAGTATCTTGCAAGGTTAAAGGGTCCTGTTGCAGAATTCTGTGTGTGGCAAGCGATTTTCCGGCCAATAATAAATACGTCAAGATGACCGTGAGTAATTTACTTGCTGGAGAGATTTGAGTTTTGTCCAGTCACAGTTTTGGTACATCATAAGCAAGAAGGGTTAATGTCCCTGCCGCAAAGCACAAAGTTTAACACACAGATTATAGATTTACATTTTGTTACTCTCAGTTCATAATTTACAGTCCCTCTACAATGACAGAGAACTGTGAACCCCACAGGTGAATGGAAATGCAAACTTCAAGAGATATGTTTAGAACCTAATTATTTTTACCCTCAATCCTTTGTTATTCTATGAATGATAAAAAGGGTTCATTTTGGTTAGTAATCCATTCTTATTCAGGCAAAAAAATAAAAAAATCGCTGCCTTACATTTAAAATGTTGACTCTTAACATACAATGCCGACCATTATGAATGATATACGACTCTTACACCCTGTAGCCGTCATTCCCTATGCAGTGATTTACACGTTTGTATGATTCATTGTCTCTGTATATGTGTATGATGTGTAAAGCACCCTGACACCCTGCATTGGGGTGAGTACCACTATAAATAAATATATGCATTTAAGAGAGGGTCTGTGAAGAGATGCGGTGCACTGTTGGTGGGTGGTAGTGAGGGAATCCATGGAGAAGGATGTCATTGTGGGGGCGCCAACAAAGATTGCCCCACCGGGTGCTGGCAGTGGTAAAGCCAGCCCTGTTTCCAACCTACTAGGGGGGCAGGGAGGCTCTACTGAAACTGTAAACACTAGTCCATGAGAAACCAAACATGTGTCTGGTGCCAAGGTGCTGGCCGAGTCAGAGAGGATGTAGCATTACGGCTAGAGCGGTCAACATTGAAGGTGGGGAACCGGGTTCGAGTCTCGGCAACGACCGCGACGCTCAACATCCTGTGATTCTGGTCAAATCACGTAATCTGGTCAAACCACGTAATCTCCCCGTGCCTAACAAAAATGAATGCGTCCATCATTAATGAAACTGGTGCTCATGTAAAGCACGCCGATACCTGATATCTTAAGGCCTAGTTTGCGCTATATAAAACTCCAAAAAGACAAAAACAAAAGCCGCCTCACCCGACGCTGGCATGGGCTCGAGTGAATTTAAAGGGCCTATCGTCAGGGGGGGACCAATGAAAATAAGTGTCACTTCTGCGTTCTCTCCCTCACATGAAAATGGTATCAGAGGACTCTGCTATAAGTCTGCGGTATGATATTTCCATTGGCTGCATTTAAAGGGTCTGTTTTACAAATACATAACATGGAATATTTGCCCCCACCTCTAAACATAAGATTAAAAAAATAGGAATTGGGGAGGGTACAGCACCATTTTTTGTTTTTAATCTATGGCTTGCCGGCAGTTGTGAGGCGCTTGAATCTATTAGCATCTCTACTCCATCACATGGTCGTGGGTTTTTAATCACTATTTTTCAAGGAAGGAGGATCTCATGCCAACCTTACAAAAAACTTGAGTTCACTTTCGCCGCTGTTTTCCTGTCTGCTGTTACTGTCAGCCCCCCTGCCGGGCCTGAGCAGAAACAAGACACCGAACATTTTGAAAGGAGAGTCCAACTCGGGTTAACTATGACAGGTGAGGAATGCCTCGGGTATCATTTCTGTTTTCCGGGCATTACTGTATTCATCACCGAAAGTAATGCCCTTAATCCACCAGAAGAACTTGCATATCAACCCATCCCGAGGTCTGCAGAGTGGTAGTTCATCGGGGTTTCTGTTGAATTACCACCCCGCACTCTGGCGGCCCACGCGGGACAGCCTGTGCTGCACTTCAAGGCACTCCATAAAATTCAAGCTAACCTCTCCTGAGGATGACCCCAGGAGTAGGGGTGCCAGCATGTTGTTAGGTCTCGCCTGACCCAGAGCATGCGCTGGTCTGGCGAGACTTTTTGAGAGGGCTCCAAAAAGTGCTACCAGGCCAGCCTAGAGCTACAGTGCATGTGCGTGGGCGCGCGCGCTTGACCGCGATTACTTTCACTTTCGCGGGCGCACGGCCGCTTTGATGTTTGAACGCGATCACTTTTGCAGCCGCTTGGCATAGCCAATAGGTCTCGCTTTTGGGACCTTATAAGTATTTAGTTATGCAACTGTTGCATGGCTAAACACTTACAAGGTCCCAAAGGCGAGACCGATTGGCTATGCCAATGCTTGTTTTTCTTTTCTCAGTGTCCCTTCAGACACCTAAGCTGATGCTGCTGCTCGCTTTGTTCTGGTAAATATATTTTTTAGCCCACCCATTTGTTTATCCAAGGAGTGTTAATGTTAGCCCATTAGCTGTGTGAGATGCTCACAGCCACACTGGACTGCTTAACCTTTGATTGCCTGAAAGGAAAAAAGCATTGGCAAAGCCAGTAGGGCTGGTGTTGTCCACCAGCCGTTTGGCTTTGTCGGTGCTTGCTTTCTTTTGCCATGCCTTTTGCAAAACGTTATTTTAGAGGAAGATGCCAGTCACTCAGCAATCTAAAAAATTAATTGGTTAACAGCAAAATTATTTTGTCTTAAAAAGCAATCGATGCCATAGTATTTTTATTTTTTATTTTTTTATTTTAAAGGTTTTATATAGCGCTGGCTGGACCCAAGGGTATCAGAGCACTTTACGTGGGTCTAATGAGTAGATATAAAAAATAGCAAAAAATACAATGAGGTAGCATTCAAGTCCAATTAAAACAATAGATAACAGCTCAATTTATACGATCTGGTTACAACAAATTGTGATAGTCAACAGCAAATCAAGATAAGAGAGGTTGTCGCGGAGAAGGGGGGGATAGAAAAGAGGGGGGCAGGATATAAGAATGTATAGAGGCTGTGAGGGGGGATAAGGACATACCAAGTATGTCAGGCAGGGCCTATGAAAGGGTTTAGTGAGATAGAGGTAGAAGAAAAAGAAGAAGTGGAAAAGGGGGTGGAGAAAGGGCGTCGGGAGATCGGAAGGGGGATCCTAAACAGTAGGAAACCGGGTTGGGATACGAGCCCAGAGAAGGGGTTAAGGACCCCAGAATTTGCCGAGAAGGTGTAGTTTGAGGTCTTTTTTGAAGCTGAAGTAGGAGGGGTTGCAACAAAGTTCTTTAGGGAGTGCATTCCAGATGGTAGGCGCATTTCAGTCCATGGCTTTTAAGGGAACTACTTTGTGTGTTGATGTGTTCCTTGTAATTGGGCAGAATGCCATCACTCACAGTAAAGTTAGACAGTGGCTGAAGTGGACAAAGCTGATGCCCCATGCTGTACTCTGTTGTGGGTGGAAGAAAAATGTGACTGAAACAATAAGAGACCAATGGATGAAGAGTGCTGGCTGAAAGCCTCTATAAATAAATAAATAATTGATATAATGTGAGTAAAATCAAAAGGTCTTGGCTAATACCAGATCTAAAAACACAGAAACTCAGGAACTAAATTTTATTTTGCATTTCACGAGTCTGCCTATTGCCACTGTGACTTATAATCGGGGGCACTGAATTCTACATTTCTGTGAGTGGGGCTTCTCCCGCAAAAATCATGGGTCTTATTTGCCACACAATGCAACCTTGCTGCCTAATCTGAATGCTTCATCAAAAAAGAGATTTTGTTTCTGGCTCAAATTAGTCAAATGTTATTAAACAAAAAGCACTAAATATAACCCTGACCAGTAGCAGAACCTTTACAAAAGTAATCGATCGCCTTTCACTTGCTGATAGCTGCATCCAGGGGGTGCAATTTTGCCCAGACTCTTGAACGTTACTGAAAAGATAATATAAAGAATTAATCCTGCTACAGATTGTGCCCATTTTGCAGCATATTGTGCCCTTCCTAACTACCGCCTAATTTTGTCGTCCACTGCTGCAACAATCCCAGTGGCCCATCATGCTGTACAGTCTCCCATTCGTCCAACAGCATTTTGAATTGTGGGCTTGTAGTTCTGCTTTTACCATTTCCTTTATGGCTTTAAAACCCAGCATGTAGAGTGATGGTGGCTACAATGCCAGACTGGCCAAGGGTGTATTCATGTAATTAAGACACGTGTTATCTATGTTTTACATGTTTTCACCTAGACCATTAAAAAAAAACACAGCTTGTTTCACACCTAAAATTCGGTTAAGATATTTTGTGAGCGGTCACTTTTTCATTCACGTCATGCTTTAAAACAAGCATTGGCTATGCAAATCATTTGATCTTTTCTGTTGTGCAAAGTTTAAAACAGATAAAAGGTACAACATGCGGGATAGCTTCTGGTAAACTCACCTGCTTTTCTGCTCATTTTTTCACTTTCTGTTTCTGTGAGCAAAGACCCAGAATTCTGGAAAATCATGCAGTAAACAACCTTATAATTTAGGGACCCGCTAGTTAGGCCCTATTCTGAGACTCAAACTTCTAATGATGCGGTGAATGATGCGGTGAAATGGGCCAGGGCTGGAAACGCTGGGCCCGGTGTTACTACCCCATTTTACCGGCTAATTCGGAATGAGAGCCTAAATGTGGTTTTGCTGCACGTGATCACTTCCATTGAATGCTGCTATATGTCGAACCCCTATGGTGTGACGGGGTGAGGATGTGATGTGGTCTTGAATTATGCGGCAGGGACTTGCTTATCCCAATGCCTCATAGTGCCAATGTATTCTCACCTCGTCTTCGGGTTGCTGTCGTGCTTGTTGATTCATGGGCCAGGCCTTGATCTTTGCTGACCTCGAACACTGTGTGTGGGCCTTGGGAGAGGTGAAAAAGGAACCGCCTGGGAAACTTGCCCCGGTGCTGCCTGTGCTATTCCGAGCCTCTTCACAAGTGTCCCTTCTGCTGGGAGGGCAGCAGAGAGGCCACGGATCGGAGGTATGCAGGGCCTGGAGCGTTCGAGGAATCTTGAACTTCTGCTGCCTCTCTCGGTGTGCTGAAACGACCAGCTGTGCGCGAGATGGAACTGTTCATCTGCAGTGCAGTGAAAGCAGCGGCACTGCACCCGTCTCTCCTCACTCCTCCAGTGTTATGTCATGGTATTGCAGCACTGGTGTGGCACCAGGGGGGGCTGTGAAACAGTCTGAGGCTTCCATCACAGACTCGAGTCTGATTCGGGGGCATGTGTGCGCATCTCTATGACGTCAGGATGCTTCTAACAGGCTCGCCTGGATGAAGACTTCTTCAGTGGTACCCTCTCTCTGAATCTCCACTCCCTTCCGAATCACTGGTGCTCCCGTGCTGCAGTTTAGGCCACACCCTCATGATCCTGCAAACCTTTCCAGGGCCTAGGTCATGTGCCTTTTCAAACACTGCTTGCCCCTTGGGGCTAGACCAATAATTCACACACTCTTGGAATAGTATTGCAGTGAAATACTTGAAAATAGCAATGTGTCGACTCTGCTGCCATGAGCATGCCACAAACAATTCTCGTGTTTATGTTTGTGGGCTTATGTTATTCACGCATCAGCAAAATCAATAGGTCTGGTTTAACCCCTTCCCCGCTCATGACGGAACCACTCCGTCATGAGCCACGGTTGCCGTGTGCTCATGATGGAGCGGTTCCGTCATGCCGCGACCGATGGCGGCCGCTCCGCCCACGCGGCGTTGTTTCCCCGCCTGTGCTGGGGGACAATGCAACTGGGCGGAGTCATGACGGAACCACTCCGTCATGAGCACAGCGCCACCGCGCTGCCCCCCCACACCCCCCAGCGCTGCGGCGGAATTCCCGCCGCAGCGAAGGGGTTAACCTGCAAATACACACAGAATACACTGTATAAAGTTACCCTCAAAGAATCACTGGTTATATAATCTTGGTTTCTAACCCGCATAGCTTGCTGTAATCAGGGTTATACTAGCTCAGCACTAAGCAAAGAAATTATCAGTACTTATTGCAAAAATGAGACTAAAGGCAATAGATATATATATTTAAAAAAAATCTGTTACATTATTTCACATTTATAATATTGTATATGGTTTCCAACAACAAGGAGGGCGGAGAATCTCAATACAACATAAGCCAACAACATAAGAATACATGTTATACAATGAATACAAAAAGAGAGACTTTTAGACCAAGTTACTATCTTTTGACACAGAGAATAATCTGCCAATTAATGTTGCAAACTCTTGTCTGGTTAGTCGGTTGAAGATGCGTTTCGGTTCCTGGACTTTATTCCAATCATGACCATCATCAGGATGCATTTGCTAACTCAATTTATTGCAGTCTCACTGGGAATTAGTTGTTCATCCGACCGGTGGGGAATAACTTACTGGCGAACCATCGATTTATAATCATCAATCAATATTTTGAGTTCTAGTACCTCAGTCTCAACACAGGTGCCAGTGGCTACTAATAGATGGCCACTGTTGTGTTTTATGAAAAATCATAACAGAAATCTATAATAGGATGTTTGCACCATTGTCTAAACAACAATTAAAAAAATGGAAACTACCTACTCTCTGCAGCACTTATGAGAAGCCAAGGGCATGGGCAACAAACGGGATTAGTGGGTGGTGGAGAAGACGAAGAGTACAGGGGAAGCAGAGAGGGCGAGAGGGAGATGAAGGATGGTGAACGGTGAGGGAGCACACAGGAAGAGGCTGGAGTGAGGAAGCAGAGAGGCTGCAGGGGTGATGGGCAATGCAATGAGCAGCACATAAGAATGAGAGAGTGTCAGGCGGAAAGAATAACTGCGGGTGGCAAGCGAGTGGTAAGGATCTCAAAGAACACACAGAACGAGACACATAGGAGGACGCTAACGGGAGTGGACAGGCAGGGGCACTGTGCGATTCATTGCAAGCACTGCTTTTAAGGCAGAATTATACATTCTGACAGACCTCCAACCGATGCCTGAAAGAGGCTGGTCAAAAAAGCCAATTCTTGAAGGGGCGACCCAAAGCTCACTCTAAGTGTATTGTTGTTAGTACAAGCAGTGCTTAATTTGAGCCAGTGGTTGTAGGTGAGGGCTACTGTCGCCCTTTTTGTTTTTGGACCGGGACTTCAGACTTTCACCCAGAAGAAGAGTGACGGGGAAAGAAAAAAGAAAGAAAAATATAGAAAACAGTGAAAAATATAGAAATCCGGAATGAAAAAGAACCTGCAAGAGTGAGGTAAAGGGCAGGGAGTGTCTGGAAGCATATGAAGAAGGCATGACATGGGTACACAGGCTTGGTACTCAGCACACTTACATTCAGCGGTGTGGACTGCAAGCTTCTGCAAAAAGCTTGGGAACTGTCCCATATTTTTTTTTTCACATATTAAGCACTCAGCACGAGGTCTAATTGACTCAGATCTAAAAATCTGACTTAATTTCCTGTGTGGTACACTGCAAGGTATATTTCCTCGCAACATGCGGCTCCATGTAAAAACTCAGTGATCGAAAGTGCCTGGCCCAAGGCGTAAAGAGCTCTAGACGACAGGCTGGTGTACAGCCTGCAGAAGTGGGCATTATCAGAGAGGGTTGGATTGTGTTTTATGTTTTTTTGGTTCTTGAATTGTTTTGGGGAAAAAAACAGAAGAACGACGTGTTTAAAATGAGAGACTTTTGTTTCGAAAGATCGTTCAAGACCCCACATTTATTTCTGTGCATTGTATTCTGTTTTTACTAGTGAACCCAAAGGTGTTCAGAATACATCATGTGAATCATTTTATTTAAACCTTCCATGCAATACGCCCCAATCTCCATCCCCCAGTGCTACAGGTGTCCTGTAATGAGTGATGACGCCAGATTCTTATCTACCTTACCATCACCAAGAATCCTCTCAGGTCGCCAGGATCTTTTTATCTGCTAGACAGTGTAGAGGAGAGGAAATCAAATTTTAACACACAATCAATAAATTGAATTTAATCTCTAAAAGGACCACTGACTCCGAATCTCAAATTTTAGGAATTTATTACAACCAAGAATAACTGCACATGCAAGCACCTCCGTACAAGGTGAAGAAAATAAATGGGCACTAATACAAAGGATATCCTACGCAGAAGCCTCATCCGACTCACAATAAGAACAAGAATCAATTCCAATAACATCAGAAAAGCGATAATTACTCCAGCCTCTACATTAGAAGTCATTAGCCTAAAAGAAAAATCAGTTAGTCTATCCCTACTCTATCTCTAAGGTGACATCTCTACTTAGCATTTTCCCTCCCAGGCAAGAGAGTAAAAGGTGTCAGAAGTGAAGACTTCCTTAGAAGTACACTCACTTAGTCAGAGCTCGCTCTAAGATGCTCCTTCTAGCTTCCCATCTAAGCCTCAACTGCTCAACCCACGGGGCACTGTCCCTAATACAAAATCCCAAAAACATAGAACACACCCTCCGACACACCTCTTCAGCCAGGTCTTCTTCCAGTACTTTTCCAGTGAAACTTGTATCCCATCCAACGACGGTTAGCTTGACCTTGGGTCCAAGGCACCTTCTCTGCCAAAAGTATCATCCCTACATTTGGGTGTACTCCCATATTGGCTTCTCGTTCCATCCTAACTCCTAAAACAAAGGGTTAGTCTCTCTAACGAGCTAAGTGTCCTTGCACCTGCAACAGAAACATGAGAACGAGAAACGTTCCACTTCTCTGAGATTTTCAATCGTCCTGAAACCCCAAAGCCTTACCAAGGGAAATCATTTTCGGCCTACAATATTTAGCTGACATAAGAAATGAACAGGCCTTTCTCTTTAAACGTATATGCGATCAGGCCTTTACACAATTTAAGCCCACACTTCTAAAATCACATTATAAGCATTAACTTCATTACACTTTATATATGAATAAGCAAACTACATGTGCAGACTTTAGAATGGTGCACGTTTAAACCTAATGCATCGCATTACATGAAAACCAATCATTATGCGTTGACTAAAATACATTTGCAATGGATTACGACATGAAAAGCATGGTTACATTTCTAATTACACTATTATAAGCAGATTGAGTCACACATTACTAGGTTCCAGTAACATAGATGGGTGCTGACTAACAGTGATTATGGCGCACCCCTACAAACTTTGTGAATAACGTGGCGCTCTATCAGTAGTAAGCACCGGGGGGCTTCGGAGAAGGGGGTCCAGGATGGCAAAGCAGATTGGATGGGTATAATAGGTAGGTGCTGGTGAAAAGAAGTTTAGGGCATTTACTTGGTACCCACATTGATGGCCCTTCCAACTCCAAAGGCCATCACTTGATCAAGAGCAATACAAGTGCCTAGAGGTGAAAAAACACAGTGTTTGCTATACACACTTTACCACAAATCCTCTTCCTTCCTAATCCACCCCGCGTGAAAGTGTTAGGTGTGTGGGTTCAGAAACAGGACTATGTTCCACTGCACCATTGTCTGGGACAAAGCATAAAGACACAAAAATGCAGGCTGTCAGTCTTAAAAATGAGTTCAGATCTCTTGCTGAGGCTTGTTGTGCAGTGTTTGTTTCTGTGATTGCCACCAAGAACGGGCATGGCGAAATTCTTACCTTTCTACTGAAAACATTGCCTATAAGGCTATGTTGGCTGAATATAAAAGGCCATTGAGGAGAAAAAGTCCAGATACTGCACTAATGAGCATGTGTCGGAGAAATCCACCAGAGATCTCTTTAAGTTGATCAATCTCGTATCTGTTCCCTCAGTTCCTTCGAGCATAGAGAACGCTCAGGACTTCTGTGACAGAATGGCTACATTTTTCTATTCTAAAATGGTGGGTATATACAAAGATCATGACCATTACAACTCTGAGTACTCTAACTCCTTAAATGTAGAGTCTTAGGCTGAATTTGGCCTCAAAGAAGTCTGTCCACTATGAACAGCCCCATGGCTTGTCTAACATGTTTTACTCCGTTGACACAAGAACAGACGGAACATTACCTCCTCAGTGTCAAATTGGGCTTCCCACTTGAACAGTGTCTCCCTAATGTCTTGCAAATTAGCTAAGATTATAGTTTTCCATCTTACTAAAACCCTGACTAAAGCCATTACATCTGGGTTCTATCCTCGGAAAAGCTGGTGCTTAAACATCTGCTCAAAAAGCCGAACTTGGACCCGCCAGAACAAAAAAATTATTTGTCTATTGCCTTGCTGCCTGTACCCACCAAAATCCCGGAGAAACATCTTAACTTCCAGGTTATGAACTACCTTGAACAATTTCAATTCCTAGATGTATCTCAGTTTGGCTTCAGGAGCAACCATGGGACTGAGACGGCACTAGTATCTGCAGTCAATAGCATCTGTTATATGGTGGATGCTTGGAAGGCTGCAGCGTTGGGCATCTCCCCAACCCAGCTTGTCGAGCAGCTCCATCAACTTGGGGTCACAGACTTGGCACTTAATCTTTTGGCATCTTTTCTAAGTGACATTTCTCAGATGGTCATGTGGGATCAGTTTTGCTCGGAGTACATAATGATGCCACGTGGGATGCCTCAGGGCTCTTCTTTGAGCCTTACATTGTTCAACTTGTATGTTTCCCCACTGGTGAAACTTATTAGATCCTTTGGGCTCCAAGCACTGTCTTATGCTGATGATACCCATATCATCGTGTCTGTCTCTAGAGACATGGATGCGACTGCCTCCAAATTTAAAAACTGTATGTAGGCTGTGGCCATATGGATGGAGAGAAACTACTTAAGACTGAATGGGGACATGGTGGAGGTCTTGGTCTTTGGTGGTCAGCCATCTGTGTGGTCCAACCTCCACCAGACTCCGCAAAATATCTTGGAATATTGGTTGATAGAAACCTATAGTTCGACTAGCAGGTAAACAGGACAGTTTCTACCTGTTTTGGGACAATCAAATCCCTGAGGAAATTGTTCCCTTTTATTCCACTTCCTGCACGAAAACAAGTGGCTTTGGCCCTTATCATATCCAGGTTGGATTACTGTAATGCTCTCTACCTGGTTATTAATAATACTGTACATGCTAAATTGTAGCTTATTAGAAGCTGCAGCCAGATTAATTCTTGATATCCCCAAATTTCAATCAGTCTCTGAGGGGATTCAGAAACTTCACTGGCTACCTGTGAACAAACAAATTACCTTTAAGGCTTTTTTATGGTTCACAAAGCCCTGGACAGTCTTGGTCCGGGGGAACTCAGGAATTTGTTTCAATGTTACATTCCCTCTAGACAGCTGCAATACTCAGGCAGAAATCTGTTAATTGTTCCTAGGTATAGAAAATCGGAATTGGGAGGTAGAGCCTTTTTGGTAGCCACATCAAAGCTTTGGAACTCGCTTCTCCATTCAGTCTCCAGTCTTCAGTGACACTCTTCATTTCACAAGGCCTTGAAGACCTGGCTTTTTACTCTTTATTGGATCGTTAGCAAGTTCTTTTCTTGCTTTCTCTCCCCTTCCTAAGACTAACTTCTATTAGCGCTTTAACACCATTTGGCATTTGTTGCGCTAAAGACTTTTTTCATTCATTTTTAAGTGTTCTTGGAAGTGTGTATGGGTTACTTGTGAAATTGTGTGTTTGTGTGTTTAGTGGGAGGTTCTCAGAGCTACTGGTACCTCCCGGTCGATCTCCAACTGGGAGCTTCTGGGTGCTCTCCTGCTGCCTGTGAGTAGCCGAGCCTAGGAAATAAAAAGCTTTTGTTTGATTTAATTTAATTAGGCGTGTTTCCAAAATTGAAAAATATATATTTAAAAGTACAACATGTGTATTTTCAGAACTAATAAACTGATGAAGGCTGATATTTCAGTTGCAATTCATGCTGCATGGGTGGTCTTCTCACTCTGGTGCTGGGGGCATTGTATGTATGACTGCTATGAAATTTAGAGGCACTCAAAATTACAATGGATAAACTGGTCAGTTACTGGTCACTTGGCCTGGTATGCTGAGGTGGTCACTGCTAGTAATCCTGCAGGTAATGTCTGAAGTGGTGACTATCGGAACACTGATAATTTCTGTTAGTGGCTAAGGATGATTTTTCTTGAACATAAGTAGCTCTTTTTATAGAAAAGGATGGAGACCCTTGGTTTAGTGTGTAAGCATAATATATATATATGTTTGTATAACATTACATATGTCCAATCATCTCTTGGCAGTAGGGGTTTTATTTGACGCCACAAAAACAGCATCCCAAATGTATTAACTTCTTATATGTATAATGGTGTGAAACAACTGCAGCTGTTTAAGATGCATTTATTTAGTGTGTTTTATATAGTGCCCACATTGGGCCTTTTGGTGCCTTTTTCTAGCACGTGAACTTCATAGCAGCTTCCTTCGTGAAAATGTCAAGGAAGAATGGTAGTTTTGATGCAGTAGAATACACAAATTGTGATGCATGGTATCCCGTCCTGGTGCCTGGTTCCAACTGCCCTAAATTCAGTATCGCTCTGTCCGATGAGATACAAGCACTTTGGGGAAGACCACTCCATTCAGAAGGCTTTTCACTTAGGCCATCTCTCCAGACCCTTCCTTTTATCTCTCTAGTCTGCACCTTTCCTCTCTCCTGGCCTCTCATTTCCATCTCTACTGACACGTCACACTTTGAAGCAAGCTTATGCATTTTTTTAATTTGAGCTAGAGGTTTCAGGTGGGGCCCACCAGGTCTCATATTTGGGAACTTGGGCTTTATTTCATCATCAGACTTTGACCCAGCAAGTAAGAGAGAAATGAATTTAAAAAAAATACAAACACAAATGCAGGAAAACAGTGATAGTATGTGACAACAGGGATGAAATAGAACCTGCAAAAGTGAGATGATATGAAGTGTGAGATGTTAAATAATAATGATAAATAATTCCTATTTGTAAAGAGCGAACATATCACCCCTTTAAAGGTTTGAAGGCGCTGGGGGCCATTGGAGAGATTACGTGAGCTACTGCCCAGAGTCACATGATGCTGAGCTGAACCGGCGTCGGTGCGGGGGATCCAACCGTGAGCAATTCTGGCCGCTGAGCCACACCTCTCCCTGTTGAAACAAAGGTGGAATCAAGACTACGCAGCCACGTCATATAGCAGCCCCAATATTCAGCAGTACCAATGGCGGGTTTGTGGGAAACATTTTGAGTGTCAGCACTTATTATTTTACATATTAATCACTGAATTTACAGCGGAGTTTGAACTATGATGTACCTTTTCAACTCCTCCTCGCTCAAGGGTTTCACGCTTATTGCACTACTACTGACTCTCCAAACAAGCAGAGGGCCTCCTTCCGGCTTCAATGGGATCCTTAGCCCAGCAGCCATTCCTATTCCTCCCATCATATTTTCTGTCATTGATTTCTTTGGTCTCCCCCTTGTTAGATTGCTTTCCGGGGTTTCTATTTTGTGCATTAACAATGACCATTAATATTTGTTCTGATAGTCGATTTTGCATATGTAGACTGGATTAATGTGATTGTAGTTGAAAGTAATTCTATATAATGCATAGAACTTTGTTTATTAATGTGTTATAGTTATGCCACATTTTAGTGTGAGTCACCATCGCAGACAAGATGGCTGCCATCTCTGTCACTCCCACCTGCCCCCTCCCCCGTGTGCATCTTCTCCCCACAGACTCCTCAGAGCAGGCAGAGGTTTAATTCCTCTGCTGTGATTACATTGCTTTCATTGAACTTTCTTCTGTTCCCTATTGATTTGAAACATTAGCAAGGTCTTTTCCGCTGCCTTCCATTGTGAATACTAGTCCATTCATTCGATGAAATGGAGGTACAATTTCAGGGTGTCTGAATTTTAGGGTACGGTTTTCCCCCCACCCCTCCTAATCCCACTCTCCTAGACAGTCAAAACGCTGTGAGGTATGTTAAAGCACGACACGTTTATAATCAGCAGAGCACAATATGTGTCCTCTTGTCTGAAGTGATAGCAGCACATTCTGAGTCTTTCACAAACAGTCCTCCAGCCGTGTGCCCACCCTTGGGGCGAGCTGTGGACGTGTGATCCTCCCCACCCGCGCGGCCTGGCCCGCTGCCAGTCTGGCCCGGGCTGTGATATTTGTAGTCTTTCTCCATATTATGTGTTCACACTTTCACCTCGAAGGTTTCAGGGGTTTCCTTTCGTGCATCTGTTTGTAGTCAAGCAAAACACTGTTTCTGGAACTTTACGGCTCCGAAATACCCTTCTCTACCAAATAGTGCAGTACACGGTGCCACGCACTAAAAGGCCTCCTTTGTGCAAAAATGACTATATATATGCATCTTCCATCCTCTCACAGGGGTGTTTATGGAGTGTTTATGGAGTGTGGTCCAATTGAAATCAATGGAGTTAACAATTTGGGAGGAGGGTGAGGAGAGTTTTCAGGGCGGCAGCGGCGGCTCCTCCGCTAAGGCGGCAGAGCGTCGCCCCACCACTCGTTTGAACAGTGCAAAATAAAAATGAAATGATAACAAGCCGTTATTATCATTTCACTTTATTTTTCTTGAGACTCCAGCCAGGACTGGCGCGACGGGGCTGGGCTCCCCACATAAGAGGGAGCAGGAGTGGTTTCCCCACTTCCAAGTGCGCAATGACACGTTGGCCGGCCAAACCGGCATGCGCACCCGGCATGTCCTCCATTGGGCTGTGTTCCACAGCCCCGTGGAACACATGCCCAGCCTCACCAGTCGCTGCCTGAGTGTCCAAACAGGACCAATTACGTTGCTGCTCCTGCAGCGTTGTGATTGGATGGCAGAGTCCGGAAGCCTGGGTGCTTCCGATGTAACAGGAGAGCGAGGACGAGGAGAGGCGTGCTACCGTGTCGGAGAAGGTGTACTTTTTTGTTGTTGTTTTATTTCCCCCCCAACCACACCCACCTGCCCCCCGACCCTCCACCACTGCAGGGCAGGTGATTCTATTTAAGTCAATGGGAGATATTTTGTTTTGAAGGTGGTGAAGGTCAGTCCAATGAGGGTGACTCCCAACAAATGAGGGTGAGGTGAGAGGCATGCTTCTTTATTTTGTAATCCCGAGGAGTTGTTTGCTCAGTTATCCCATGAAACTGGAGTCGTGCTTAGTAGCACCATCTTTGGGATCTGACTGTCAATGTGTCAATCCAAGAAAACTTCAGTATTGTTTGGGTGGTGATGCCTTGTGTTGGCCTGACACACTGAGTACAGAGACGAAATACTAACTCAGCTCTCGACACCAGAATGTTCCCTTCTTTGAATGGAACCGCTAGTTGCACGAAGGAGGTGGACCCACAGGGCATGAAGCTCTTTTTCAGTCTGGTTTACACACAGCTTGAGCTTTTTTGTTGAAGACCTATTTTCTACAATGTCTAATGTATAGAACGGGCTCTAGGTCAGCCCTTTGGTCATGATTGGTTGTTTTTCTTGTCACTCTAAGTTCCCTGCTGCTTATTTGATGGCTTTCTTGCTTATTCTTTTTATCCAGCCCCCTAAAGTATTTTTACTTTACATAATTTTTGATTGGATGAGTTGCTTTCTTCCACTGCGATTAGAGTATTTTTACTTTGAGCACTACAAGACAGTAAATCGCTTAGCTTGCTAACTTCTCCATTCCTTCTGCTTTATTGATTTATAGGTTTTATTTTTACAGGCACCAAGCAGATGTACACTGGTTCTGGGCCACTCGCTTTTGCCAAATTTGATCCTGTTAACTCACCCTTACAATCCCTTCTCTCTACTGTTTGTTTTTTTGTGTGCATTTTTTAACATTCTTTTTGCAAGAGCCTGGTAGTTCCACACTGCTATGGGCCACTCACTTGTCCCATTTGCTTGGCATTCTGTGTACACTTTAATTTTTTTATTTACCAGTCAGAAATGTTCATTCACCATCCTGTAACAGTAAAATAATAAAGTATAACAAAATAATTCTGTGGTGGCAACCATGTGGGAACACACAAGCGCATGCACAGACAGCCATCACTGAATTATTTTTGTTACACTTTAAAAAGAAATTCCAAGAAAGCTTCCGCTGCATGCCTGCTCAAACAGGGTATCATTTTTTAATGATTTTTTGAACGTTAGTAAAAATGGCATGGACGGCCATCTAGGGATGATTGTGGCTATAAACTATGCGAAAACCCAACAAGCATTAGCAATTACAAGACTAGACCTATTGGCTTTGCCAATGATTGTTAAATATTATAGCAGTTGTGATTAAAATGCATATTTAGGATGAGAGCAGGCTCTAACCTGCCATTACGTCACTCGCTTCCCATGGCACTGTCGCTAAAAGGAAAGAACCAGCTAGGAAATGGACCCATGGCGCCGGTTGTTTCAGGTTATGAATCAGAGGGCTTCCAGCTCGGGTCTGTGACTCATTTACGACTGAGAACTATGACTCGAGCGCTCAGTCCCAGATGCATGAGCTGCAGTAACAGAAAGAGAGGTGTGTGCAGTCACTCGTGTGCGCGGGCACAGCCTGGTAGCAGCTGCTGTTTCAGGTGAAGATGGTGTGTGTCCCCGGCACTGACAGTGAGTGGACCAGTGTGCATACAAAGGCATCTTGGTGACCTCCGGTAGATCCCTGGTGAGGGATACCTGAACGCCTAGTTTACAGGTAAAAGATGAAAAGGCTGCTAGTCCTTCCAGGGCTCTTGGGTATCGTACCAGTTTATGTTTTTTTCACATTACCTCCTCACCCCCAAGTGCAGGGAAAAGCCAAATACGTAACGCAACAATGCATTAGTGAACAAGCACTGGCAAAGTCAATAGGTTTCGCCTATAAAAGACCTATTGGCGTTGTCAGTGTGTTTTTTAAAGATGTTGCAGAGAAGCGTGTACTGCTGAAGATGTCCCAGAGTGTGCAGCAGGACCATCAAAAACGAGAAGCGTGTCACGGATTGCACAAACGCTACGCTGTGTCTGTGCAAGAAGTGGGTCTTATGTGCTCAGAGTGGAACATTCATGTATGTATCCAAGCTGAGCGCTCTACACTAAATGAAACCTCATTGTCATTCATAGGAGAAGCTCTGCAAAGAGCAATGTCCTGCAGGCCACATGTGGCGCCACAGAGACTTGAACCAATGAGTTCAGGCCATGGCGAAGCCATGTAATGATGTCCTGCTATGTTCACTCTGCCCCACGTACCTTTTTCTTGCAGCGGTCTCCACATGACCCCGTTTGCCTCTTATTTAAGTCTCTATACCGGTTTGTACTCTGTAAGCAGTGCACGTCTGTGAGCAAACCTAGATTGTCCGCCCACAAAACCACTTATTCTCATGGGATATTGGGCACTATAAAAACACAAATTATTAGATAAAAATGTTGAAATGTCATGATTCTGCCAGTGTGAGTAGATTTTTGTATTTGCTATTCCAAGATGCCAGACGCCACTTCGAGCTGAAAATCATAAAAATGAATGTTTACTTGTGAAAACATGCTTTTTGAAAACAGAGCAGCCCAGTTCCAGATGGCAGCTGCTGGGCTCCGGAAACATGGGAAAAAATGCTTCGGGATGGAGGGGTGCAGGACCAGACTGGCCGAACCATGCATCGGGGTTTTCACTGGGAGGTTGGAGAGGTGGGGGGCAGTTTTGCAGCAGTGCTGCAATATCGCCCCCCCCCCCCTTACAAAAGCAACAAGCAAGTGTTTCCAGCCTCCAAGGGCCAGGCAGGGGCTGATCCGAGAACATTTCCAGGGTTGTTTTGCTTCCCAGTCCGGCCATGGAGGGGTGGGGTTGCAATGGAGGAGCAGGTGAGAAGCAGTCAACACAGGGAGGTAGCAACAGAAAGTGGGTGGGTGAAGGAATAACTGAAGAGCTGGAAGCAGAAGAATAAATCAGGGTGGTTGGTGGGTAAACAGTGAACGAGCTGGGGTTTAGGTGGAGCAGGGAGCAAGACTAAGTGTGCTGGAGAGCAACACACAAGGGAGAAAGCAGGAAAACACATGCCTTCTCGTGGAGTGCCTAGACAAAAAGAAGAAAGTAGTCCCTGAATGCGAGAAGTAAAATGATACAAGTCATTCAATCAGAATGATGGTAAAGATGCTATGCTCTAGGAGAGAGACATACAAAAGAAGAGGAACGAAAACCATTGGATAAGAATCAGCAAATGAGTTACAAGTAAGCCAACCAATGTTAAGCATCAGGTTGGCTCTAGGCCCACTGTAGGTTGGGGGCACGGCCGGACTGGGAACCGAAACTGGCCTTGGCAAACAGCTCAGCCGGCCCCCTGGGAGTGGTTTCAGCTGCTTTTGTTACAGGGGCGATATTGTACCTATGCTGCAAAACCTGCCCCCGGTAACAAAAACGGCGACCCAGGGGTCCAACACCAGCCCCCACTCTGGTGGCCCACCGGGGAAATGCCCAGTGCCGGCTACGGCCAATCCGGCTGGTTTGGGGTATGGTCCTCAAGAGGTCTTTCGACAAAAGACAACTAAAGGCTATCTGTAGTCGAGACCCACACAAAGGCTTACAATAAGAGAGAGCCTTTAATACTGGTATATCCAGAAGCAGAAGGGCTATAAAACTATTAGATCATTCCACCAAATGAGCATAGAATTATCTAAAGTGAACTGGTAGAAACAGAAAGGCAGGCATTGGAATGCTGGAACAGAAAGTCTATGCCAGTAATTACAGGCCGTGAGCCCATGAGCCACTTCAGTGTCTTCAAGGGAGCTCGCAACATTCCAGTGTTGTTATGGTTTTCCAGGCAGGTTGTGGTTTTGTAAGTGTCTGCCTGGTTCTGCACTCAGCCACGGATCGGATGTGACAGGAAGTGAATGGCCTTTCAATGTGGTCGCTATTTGAATGCCTCTGGGGTTACATTTAAATAAAGAGACGCTGTGAAGGGGTAGAATTAGGAATTTTTAATTATCTTACAAAAAGAAGCCTGGATTTCCACCTTAAACAGCCAGTCGGCAAAGGGCCATTCATGCGAAGTCGGGAATGCCGGCCCCCGGTATCCCCTGCGCCATGCCTCAGCCCTCACCTGGCTCAAGGGCAGAGGGGCTCATGCCTCAGCCCTCACCTGTCTCAAGGGCAGAGGGGTGCGTGCCTCAGCCCTCACCTGGCTCAAGGGCAGAGGGGTGCATGCCTCAGCCCTCACCTGGCTCCCTGGCAGAGGGGTGCATGCCTCAGCCCAAATCTGGCTCCCTGGCAGAGGGGTGCATGCCTCAGCCCTCACCTGGCTCCCTGGCAGAGGGGTGCATGCCTCAGCCCTCACCTGGCTCCCTGGCAGAGGGGTGCATGCCTCAGCCCTCACCTGGCTCCCTGGCAGAGGGGTGCATGCCTCAGCCCTCACCTGGCTCCCTGGCAGAGGGGCGCATGCCTCAGCCCTCACCTGGCTCCCTGGCAGAGGGGTGCATGCCTCAGCCCTCACCTGGCTCCCTGGCAGAGGGGCGCATGCCTCAGCCCTCACCTGGCTCCCTGGCAGAGGGGCGCATGCCTCCACTCTCAACGCATGCCTCAGCCCTCAGCCGGCTCCCTGGAAAAGGGGCGCATGCCTCAGCCCACACCTGGCTCCCTGGCAGAGGTGCGCATGCCTCAGCCCTCACCTGGCTCCCTGGCAGAGGGGTGCATGCCTCAGCCCTCACCTGGCTCCCTGGCAGAGGGGCGCATGCCTCAGCCCTCACCTGGCTCCCTGGCAGAGGGGTGCATGCCTCAGCCCTCACCTGGCTCCCTGGCAGAGGGGCGCATGCCTCAGCCCTCACCTGGCTCCCTGGCAGAGGGGCGCATGCCTCAGCCCTCACCTGGCTCCCTGGCAGAGGGGCGCATGCCTCCACTCTCAACGCATGCCTCCGCCCTCACTTGGCTCCCTGGCAGAGGGACGCATGCCTCAGCCCTCAGCCGGCTCCCTGGAAAAGGGGCGCATGCCTCAGCCCTCACCTGGCTCCCTGGCTCCCTGGCAGAGGGGTGCATGCCTCAGCCCTCACCTGGCTCCCTGGCAGAGGGGCGCATGCCTCAGCCCTCACCTGGCTCCCTGGCAGAGGGGCGCATGCCTCAGCCCTCACCTGGCTCCCTGGCAGAGGGGCGCATGCCTCCACTCTCAACGCATGCCTCCGCCCTCACTTGGCTCCCTGGCAGAGGGACGCATGCCTCAGCCCTCAGCCGGCTCCCTGGAAAAGGGGCGCATGCCTCAGCCCTCACCTGGCTCCCTGGCTCCCTGGCAGAGGGGTGCATGCCTCAGCCCTCACCTGGCTCCCTGGCAGAGGGGCGCATGCCTCAGCCCTCACCTGGCTCCCTGGCAGAGGGGCGCATGCCTCAGCCCTCACCTGGCTCCCTGGCAGAGGGGCGCATGCCTCCACTCTCAACGCATGCCTCCGCCCTCACTTGGCTCCCTGGCAGAGGGACGCATGCCTCAGCCCTCAGCCGGCTCCCTGGAAAAGGGGCGCATGCCTCAGCCCACACCTGGCTCCCTGGCAGAGGTGCGCATGCCTCAGCCCTCACCTGGCTCCCTGGCAGAGGGGCGCATTCCGTGCTGCATTGAGTGATAGCGCTCGGACCTTGACATTATTCCGCATTCCTGTCTTATCTTCGCGCCTGTCGTGGAATGCGGAGCTCTGCCAGGCTTTGAAGCCGCCCGCCGTGGCGTCACGAAGCGCCAAGCAGTCTGTTCTCCCCCATGGAAAGCACTTACCTAGAAAAAGTCCATTCTTCCCACCTGCAGGTTCTTCTCCGCCGGGGCCGCCGCTGAGGTTTCATTCGAGGAGAGCTCATCGGAGGACGTGCTATGCTTGTATGTGTGCGTTTGTATACACGAGGACGGCCGTCTCGCCGATCAGACACAAGGGCTAGGCCTTTCTCAGGGACTGGACAGCACGTGCACTTTGTTCCCTCGTTCGTCGGCTCTCCAGCCTCTGCATGTGATTGTGGCTTGATACTTCCTATCGAACTAACCGAAATGACGGTGACAGCGCTGCATATGCTGTAAGAGTCGCCCAGGTTTCTGCAGATGGCAGCGCCTACGGCGAGCAGGAGGGAACAGATGCCAGGTTAAGAGTGGATAGGAAGACAGACTCAAAAGGCATGTCAGATAGTTGGCAGCTTAAAATGCACGACTGCCTGTTTTTTAGGGTGAGGATGGTAAGACGTGTTGGATCTGTATAATTTATTTCTTGGTTAAAACCAAATATTTATCAAATGAACGTGTTAAAAGCAGACATGTTAATGCAAACCCTTAACTTTCAGGGTCGCACTACTGACAACGGTCCGCAGATAAACCAAACCAAAGCACTGTTGTGTGCACCCTCACACTCGCATGTTATTAGAAGGAAGATGTGCTGGTGATGGAGCCCAGCCCTCTCTCCTTGGGAGATAGTAGTGTAAGGCCCTTGACTCGAACAGGCATGTTTTGGCGCCCAATCTAGGAGGGGCCTCGGACCCTCAGGGGAGAGTTGGCTCCTGCATGTGGCTCCCTGCAGATCCTGCAACAGCCCAGAGGTCCTATGCGGAGTCTGCAGTGCTCTGTGCAGGATACACCTTTAAGGCCAGTGTTCAAAGAGTTTTCATTTCTGGGGTGTGTTTTAGGAATGTCCTGCAGAGGCTTGTTGGCTCCTGTCAAAGTGTGAGAATCTCACACGTTCCAAGTTTATTCCTTGCGTTTAGTAGGGTTGGTAGCTAAGGCTTCAGAGTGGATCAGGTGAGACTACAAGTACCAGAAGGCAAAGTACTGGATTGTCTGGTTTCATCTCACATGGACCAACTTGAGACCACAGACACAGCGCTACCTGAAAGGCAAAGCATCCATATCAAGAACAAGATGCTGGCGAACCAGAGCTTGCCAACTGTAAAGTCTCAATATATGCATTTCATGAGGCGTTAGTCTACGTAAAGTAATCGTAATGTAAAATAAATAATGCAAATAAGCCTCTTGACTTCAGCATTTGAAATCATGTATGCTCCCTTAATGGAAGAATGAATGAATGATTAATGTTATTTGATATGTGTATAGTGCAGTGTTCACCAGTTTATTGGCCTCTTGGAACCTTGGTGCACATATGTCTGCAGTTTTGACTCACCCATTGCGGGTTCTTCCTCAAGCAGCATCTATTTTTAATTTATCACATTTCTTGATATAGGATCTCACGCCCCTGGCAGAGAGCTCTTCTGTTAGGGAGTGGGAAGTCTTACCTACTTCCTTCTAGATAGTTCGAATGTCGAGTGAGTAGGGGGTTCTATCAGTGTGGTTGTTTGCGACCTGAGGCCTCCACTTAACCTGTGTCATTCAGGTATAGAGGCTTTGATTAAACCCCTGCATCCCCCAGCCTCCCGGCAGTGGGGGCCCCCCAAGCCTGAACGCTCTGTTGGGAGCACGCTCCGGCTTTAAAGCTCTCCCCTTTGAACCCGCACCCCCAGCTGAGACCCGAGCAATACTTCTAAATGTAACGGAGAGGCCGATGCCCATGGTTCACGCCACTCCAGAAACCCCAAAGTGTTATCACCTGCCTCCCCTCCGCCGTGTACACGGTGGGAGCCTAAGGGCTCGCGTGCTGTGCGTAAACCCTCTGCATAAAATACTGACGGCTGAGGGGTCTGATGAGTCAATGGATGAACAAGGTAACGAATGTGTGTTAAATGTATGGCAGGATAGGAGGATGAAGGGATGAAAAGCGTTGTCTAGATTCGCCTTCCGGATGCTGCGATGGGTCGGGTTTTTCAAGTCTTGTCAAACAAAACTACAAAATAAATGCTGCCCAAGTCATTCTTAGGGCCAGTGTTTTTGGAAACGGCAAGTTTAGGGCTATACAGAGGAGAGGATGTGGCCTCGGTGTCGGCTCAGCATCCTGATTCTTGGCAAATCACTTAATCCCCCCCTGCCTACCAAAAATGAATGTGTCCTTGTGTAATGTAACTGGTGCTCATGTACAGCGCACCAATACCTCCCAGTCGAGTTTGCGCTATATACATCTGCAAAAATAATAATATTAAGAAGTCAAGTAAATAATGACGAATTGATAAATACATGGCTATTCGAAGGAGCAAAGGCGTGTGTGCACTCACAGATTGGTGGAAGTAGCAAGGGATGAACGAGTGGATGAATTGACAGATTTATTAATAGAGCGTTATTTTAATGAGTCCATTGACTAACAGCACTAGTGTGGCGAACGATACTCTATTTTAAATGTCACCGGTAACCCAGCGTGCCGGAGTGTTCTCGGGCCGTGTTTATATGTCGTGCTCCGCCGCATCTTCCCACTCCCCTCGCGCTGTCTGAGAGTCTTACCCCCCCCCCGGCTCAGGTGTCCTCCTCCTCTCACACAGACATACATACACTCCGAGGTCGCGCTCCTATCAGCGCACACCCAGGATTGCGTGGAACGAACCACATCCCCACTGGCTCTCCCTTGCTTCACTACCCTCTCTCCGGCCGCCCGGGCGCACCCGCACCTGGACCACGTTCACGAACAAAGGAGCCGACAGAAAAGGGCGGCTCCTGCCACCCTGCAAACCTTGGCGACTGGTAGAGGCGGGGTTCTGCAGCATTCTCCGCTCCCCTCCTTGGGCAGTGGTACGGTCCATTGAGGGCTCTGCCCGCTCCCCGGCACTAGCTGCTCTTCAGGGGATGGAAGCTGGCGGAGCCGCACCGGCCGGGAGGGACGCTGCTGCTGGGGTGCCTTGCTGAAGGGCTGCCGCCTCTAAGCGACCTGTGGGACAAGCCTCCTCCTTCCCCCGCCGCGCGCTTCAGAAGGATGGAGGTGCCACGGGTGGCAGTCTGTGTCTAAGCTTCTGACCGCCCCTCTGCCAGGGCTGCCCTTTCTCTCTGTCTGGGACCTGTGGACATCCCGCAGCTCCCAGGCACGCCTCACCTGGTCCGCCTGTACCTGAGGGAACTCTGTGCGGGTGGGACGGCTCTCTTGCCAAGCGCCTGCACAGCTACACTAAAAGACTGGATCTCCAACACTTCACATTATGCTATTGCTCCACGGAAGTGGATTTCAGCTATTTTGCGCAAATATTTTTTGTTAGATTGTTAACTATTTTAGTTTAGCATTTTTTGCTTTTCCGATCCGTTTCATCATATGCTAGTTATGTTTTATTTCTCCCAAAAATAGTCTGATTCATTTTTCCCCCAATTCTGCTGTGTTCCATCGTATTTTGGTTATTTGTTTCATTCGAAGGATTTTAGTAGCCTTTTCTGACCGGTAGGTTCAGTCGTTTATTTGACATTGTCTGCTTAGTCTTTCCAAAGAGCAGTTTACTCCGGTTTTTACTTTTCAACTTGCAAGTTTATCTTGTCTGCCTGTGTTTTTTCCACTACTAAATTGTGTAGAGTCAGTTAGTGGTGTGTCTATCTAGACTGGAATTTTCACCGCATGAACGTGTTCTATATTTTTGGGGTGCCTTGGAGCCTCTTTGGGAGCCCCTTCAGATCTATGGCATAAGATGGTTTGTCAGACCTTTTCCTAGTGGGGAACTCGGCTGCTGAAATGTTATGTCGCCTAAGCCTGTTGCAGAGCATATACAGGACTTCTGTAGTGTAGCTCGTCACAGCGCATTAGTTTAAGAGTTTTAAAGTTGGCTGGGCTTCCTATGGGTTCCACAAGTTGGTTTAAGTTGTCAAATATTGGCTTAGTGTTCTAGAGGTTATGGCCGTAACCCAGAGGCTCTTAAGAGGTGGAACCTGGACGTAGCCATTGTTCTATGAATCTGTGACTCTACAGCCCACTTGAGAGCTGTGGCACCGTGAAGCCTTGTGTAGGTGAACTGATTCCACGTGAGAGTTGCGACTCAACTGATCATTCTGTAGAGTGAATTACGTCTGCTGGATCTCTTTTGAGACATCACACCAGATTTGGCCTTGTGTGGTGCGATTTCAAGCCACTGCAGCCCACATGAGAGCAGTGACTTGAGATTGGGAGCAGTGTGTTTGGATTTCATGCCCATGGAACATAGTCATGGGGAGAAAGTTGTGCTGTGGCTCACGTGTGGGGAACTCGCGCTATTGGGGCTGATTTGTGAGCTGTAATGTGGCCAAAGGCACATATCCCCTAAGTCTGAGCTGTGACACTTGAGCTTCTTGTGTTTGGGAATTCATGCTACTTGACCCCATCTGAGATTTGTGGTACTCCTGAGCATTCCGTGTGGGGAACGTGTATTCACGGAGCCGCTTGGAGCGCTGTGATGATTTTAAGCCTTCTGAGTCGGCAGTATATGCCCCCCGAGGACACTCCTAGAGAGGTGTAATATCACTGAGCCCCCTTGTTTTGGGAAGGCCATCTACTGTAAAGCTTTGACACTCCAGCGAGTCTTGTTGGGATTCCTGCTGCTCGAGCTGCTTTGAGACCCGTGCTGCTGCTGACCGCTCTGTGTTTGGAATTAGTGTCCCTGGAGCTCCCTCTGAGGGCTTTGAGACTGATATGCCTCTAGGGTTGGGTAGATGTCACACCCTTTGTGAAGGTTGACCCCTCCTGAGTGACTGTATTGGAAATTCAGCTTTGCACTGATACGTCTGAGCCTCCTGTGTTGGGAATCTACACCCCTCTGAGGGCTGTGACTCTATTGAGCTTCTTGTGCTAGGATTTCACGCTTTTGGAGTCCTTCTGTGGGTGCTGACACTGCCGACCCCACCCTGTGCTTGGAATTCATGCACCTGGACCCCCTTTTCAAGGCGTGAGTCTAAATCCTCTGACCTTTCTGGACTGTGGAGATGGAGCGTTTTTGGGGCTTTGTGAAGCAAATCCGAAGATCCAGGAGACGGAAGGGCAAGAAGTACCGTCCAGAGGAGGACTACCATGAGGGCTACGAGGATGTGTACTACTACGCCTCTGAGCACTTCCGCAGTAAGTCACTGGGAGCAGCTCTTGAGCTCATGTCGTACCTGGGTGCATGCTGTAAATATTGCAATGTCTCAGTGCATGGATAAAAATGGTTTGTCTTACTACTGCCGGAAGTGCATGCATACACCTGCAAACATTTACAAAGGGAGACAGACGTTAGAATTGGCAGTCTCTTTTTAGGTAAATTAAATACAAAAAGAAAGATTTTCGACTATGGCAGTGCAGTCAGATAGAGCCAGTACCGCAGATCTTCAAAACGTTTACAGCGATAATGTCTTAATTTGCCAAGATGGTGTAATCTGTAATGCTAAGCATGGAGCCATCGTCGGATCTTTCTCTGTTATTTCGATAAAATGTATCAAGACGTGGAATAATGGTAGTACTGGCAATGAACGCATATAAAATGTTAAGTTTCTTCTTGGAATGAACGAAGAGGCTGGTGCCTTGCACTTCTGCAAATTGAACTGTCAGAGGGTCTTTCTCCCATAAGTAGGACTTTGTATTTTTTATTTGAGTCTGTTACTAGCGAGAGCTCTGCGTGGCCCCTAGTTGAACTCCCAGCGTTGGCAGCCATACTTAAGGGCATCTCAAGTTGCCAGTGTTCGCTGATGGGGAAATAAGGTCAAGAGATGTCAGAGATAGCTCCATCCGCCTCACGTTACTGGTGTAGCTGACTTTAGGATAATACAGTTCCCGTGGCCATTGCCCAAGGTGCTTTCTCTGGAAAATCTATACAATCTACCATGTTGATTGAGGACTGGGTAGCTTGTAGTGTACAGTGCAAAACTCGAGTGATACACAACACACTTAAAATAAGGTTGTTTTTTTTTGTTTTCATCGATTACTTTCTTGGTCTCTCCTGGTCCCATTTGTAATCATGTAGGAAGCTGAGAATGGATTTGATGCGCATATCTGTGAAAAAAGGCATGCGTCGTAGTGCGTGCTTTGTATTTGCAAATAAGTAATTATGTTTGTACTGCATTGAAAACTGACTGGTATCCAAAGAGAACGCAATGATCCCATTTTACACGCTGTGATCGGCATTGGTCTTTCGGTTGTTTCTAACTTATTCCAAATTCTGGCCTCTGAGGGAAGTTCGGCATGTGGCAGTAACGTGATCTGTGCAGGATCATGCCATGTTCGTGAAGTGGGGAGCCTGCCTCCATAGCCGACAACATGCTTGCCAGGTCAGGGACCGGTGCCTATGCATTCATTAAAGTCTTGACTTTGGGTGCTCTCTGTAATAAATCAAATTCGTCAATTACAGCACATTTGGAGAAGATCGTATCCTATTCTGTTTCTCATGGGTATTTGTACCATGGATGGGGTTTATGAGATTTTCTGTTGGAATTTCATCGCTTTATGAAGGGATGAGTGTTGGCATCGCGTGAGCCAAGATTGGAGGCTGGCATCACTTTATGCATTGTTTTATGAAACATGTTAATGCTGAATGTGATGCCCAGAGTTTGGCCTTATACAGCGTTTCATGTCTTCAGAGTAGGAAAGAACCGCCCACTACCTCCCACCAAACCTGTGGTCCTTAATGTTGGGGATTAAACAGCCCTGGGAGGTTTAGAAGCTTAAAATCCTCTTTTTTTTTATTTGGGGTACGTGAAAAAGAATGGGTATCATTTTATTTTTGTTCTTGGAGTGTTTGTTTTACTGCCTAGTAACAGGAGGCAACCGTGCACAAGAATATATAATAGAAAGATGTAGTGGTGTAAACCCCTCACCCCCCCCCCCTTTTTTTTTTTTTTACTAATACTCTGAGGAAACCCTGAATTTTCTGGTTTATTTATAGAGCCCGGACCCCCCAGGATGCTCCCAGCCCTGCCCCATGAACATTCCCACAATCAATATTGGATACCAAATCGTGGGTATTAACGGCCATGTTTAATTATATAACATCATCACACTTAAACATGCCAAATAGTAATCACTTATTTACATATTGCACAAATCCATATTCACACTTTTAATATTGGCAATCATAAAAAATCATTTTAATAACTGACTTCATTATTCCTAAGACGTTCTAAAGCTCCAGCACCAAGGGGGGCCATCTGGCTCGCATCCCCCAACTGAGAACCACGCAAGGCGCAACCCACCTGCGTCCTTGAGAGGTTCAGCCCTCTGGTCCTTGTCCGCCGTTTCTGGGACCACCCCTCTACCACCAGGCTGACAAGGAGGCTCATAGGGAATAACCAGAGGCCGCTGCCCCATGCCCTAGTTTGTGACATGGCGCCCTTGCCTCCCCAGCCGGTGTCTCCATTCTCTCTGTGGAGAGGTTACCGTCTCTCCCCCTCAGTGCATGCCTAGGGAGGTCCGTTAACCATGTGGTTCAAACTTCCGTGACCTCTTTACCGCTACACCTACCCCAATACCTAGTCTCCAAGACTGGTGGGAGGGAGATTCCTTAGCGGCGACATGACTGGGGCCGGCGCGGGATGGAGATAGATCGGAGTCTGGGGTCCCCCTGCATAAGTAGGCCTCCAGCTCCCCCTCCCCCCCCCTGCCGGTTCCAGATGGAACTACGTCACCGAGGTGACCCAGAAGGACTTCCCCTATGCCGGTCGCCAATCGGGCTACCCCGGCATGCCTGGAAGGGGCATGGCTGGAATCCAGGGGGCCGGGCCCTAAAGGCGTGCTCCCTGATTGCTCGCTCTTTCCAGAAATGGTCTAAGCATTTGGCATTTATTCTTTTTGAGGTCTCGCCTAGTGTTGGAGCGCGCATGCGTTGCACGCTCTGGCGACAGATATTGTAGATGAGGATTTTTCAGAAGGGGACTTGAAGCCCCCCCTGAATTTCATTGGCTGGCGCCATCGGTTCTGTAAAACGCTGGCCTCCGATAGGAACTGAGCCTTTTTAGTTGCCGCCCTTTCCCCTTTTCGTCCGGCTGGATTTTCTGCTTCACGGCTGTCGTGAAGCAATTTCTTATCTAAAGTATGCGTGTTATCTAAACAAGCAAAGGATCCAGTCCGGATGGGCCGTCCCAAAAGGAGGAAGGGCTGCAGCAGGCACAACGCACACAAATCTTTAAGCTTTCCTTCCAAGCAGGACTGCCTCGCTTGCTTCACAGCTGTTGTGAGGCTATTTCTTATCTTTAGGTGGCGGATCATGTGCATGTAGTGGCGGATCATGTTTAGGACAGCTTGTTTTTATTACTTTACCGAGCGCGGCGCCCGCTAGGGACACCATGCTCACTTTATTTATTTCTATTTTCGCTCCGCGCTCTATTTGTTTTTTTAATAAAAAATGTGTCTTTTGGTAAGCGTGTGCACTCGTTTTGAATGTAGCGCACAACTATAACATGAGGTGGCTGCATCATCACCACTCCCTTTCCCTCAGGGCTACGGCAAATTAGCCATTAATTAGTGCTGATGCCAGGGTCGGGGCTCGTGCTCTAAGAGCGGAGAGCTGCGAAAGTGGCATCCCGGACACGCTGCCCACTTCAGGCATTCCTGCGGGTTCTCTTGGGGCGTTCCCGTCTGTCCTCGACTCTTCCAAAGGTGCGCGAGCCCCAATTACGTTACACTAGGACACATTCTTTTTTGGTAGGCATGAGAAGATGAACTGATGTGCCGAAAATCACAGGAGTCTCGACCCCATGACTCGAACATGATTCCCCAGCACCGAAGTCGGCAGCCTGGCCGTTCTGCCAGAGAGAGCGCGAAGGCCGTGTTTTAGCCTCCATGCAAGGACCAGGGCCTCTCCGGCCCGCCCCTCCTAGCTTGTTGTTCCCGGAGGGAAGCTTGGCGTCGATCCTTGTAATCTACAGAGGGCACGATACTGTTCTCTGAAAGTCAATGTGGATGTTTCGCAGACACCCCCCCTGAACTTGCCTCCTTTCAGATTTGCACGTACTATTATCACGCATGGAGACGGCTGTGTGTTTCCATCAGAATTCGATTGGTAGGCTCTGCGCGTGCACAGACCTCGCATTATTCTGTGAAATGAATTGAACGGTAGCAGTTGAGACATTCGTTTTTTTAGGAATGTTGAGAAAGGAACATGGTGGCCTACCACCGCCTCTGGTCCCTATCACCCTGCTCCTACTGTCACAATAGAGCGCGACTTCGCCCCCAATAAGTGGCATTTTATTAAACGGTTTATGCGCAGCGCATTGGTCGCATGCCCTTGGCCCGTGGGCATGGGGGCTGGACAGGTTAGCCTGGTGAACACCCTGTCTCACAGTTTGCACTGGCTCGAAACGTTGACAACACATTTTGGATTAAATGCCCTATGTTATAAATTGGTATTTTTTGTGAAAAATGCTGCTGTTGGGGAATTACACAAGAGTACGTACTTACAATATCATCCGTATGAGACTATCGCAATATCGCTTCCTATCACATAAATGCCCCAAAACGTGCCATTTGTCTGATTTGAAAGCAGCCTGAACGCCGTGCACATCAGTCAGCAAAAAGTGCCTTCACATGTTATTTGAAAATGTCTTATACCGAAAAAGATTCAGGAGGAAGAAAGGGGACAGACCGCATCAACACAAGCACCTTTATAGTGAGATGTATGAATGTATGTATGTATGAACAGGATCCACTCCTGTATGCAGGCTCTCTCTCTTACCCTCACATCCACACACACACACACACACATCCACACCCACAAACCCACACACAGACATACACTCCCACAGGCACACTCACACACCAGCTTATTCACAGCCACACATATGTGCCTCCTCACACTCCCCACACGCATGCGCACTCACAGACATTTACACAAATACACACAGACTCACTCATGATAGGCACACTCACTCACCCTCACTCACACACTCCCAGACACTAGCACACAGGTACAGACAGACTCACTCACAGACATGCAGATACTCACCCACACACAGGTACACTCACTCACTTAATGCTCTTTCTGAGTGTTTTAGGTGCCAGTACCTTCGCGATTGGGTCTCACTGCACAGTGACGCCTTCCTCGTACTGCCTTCTCCGTGCCTTATTTCCCCATCTCACATCTCGTCATTTCTTCTTCTCTCTCTGCCCCCCCAACACACACTTTAAAAAAAAAACTTTAATAAGCGCGGCACCGTCTTCACGGACACCGCGCTATGCAATGCAATAGGTGTTGCTTTTGGTATTGTAAATAACAATGCCTTTTAATTTTTTTAAAGGCATTGCCATTTACAATGTCAACAGCTCAAAATAATGTCATTGCAAGACCTATTGCTTTGTAAATGCTTGTTTAATTGGTGGCTGTTTGCAGGACTGGTTGGCCATTTCACTTGCTGGATATTCTGTGCCAACAATCGATCATCTGTGCAGTGCCAGGGATGTACATGAGCAAACTCGGCGGATGTGCCATGAAAACCATGCTCCTCTTACTTCTATGAATCTATAGGTGTGGTAAATAACTGTCTCTGACTGAACCATGAACGCTAGAGCTCGCTGTAGCGCCTTGTCAGCACAATCCACACCCTAGCGCCAAGCCTGGCCCTTGAAATGTGCTTTCCTGAATGGCTGGTGGTTTTACTGCTGCTTCAAAAGAAAGAGACTCCTGAGCCACAGACTGCTTGTCCTGGAAGATCGCAGTTGTGCAAGCAAGGTAGCTCAGTGAGTTTAGCGCCTGCTGCTCAGATCAGCGTGAGGGCTATAGGTACAAATCCAAGTTTGTCATTCCCCCCAGGCTGATAGCACGTTTACCACAGATACCATGCAGTTTTCTGTTAGAAGTGCAATATTTGGGTGTAGCGCTTGCTCTTTGTAGAATGGTGCTTTTTGTTTTAATCTTCTTTTCAAAGGTTTGAAACTGTAGGAGAAAATAAAGTTTTAAAATGAAAGAAAACGATTACCAGTGTAAATTAGGACCTAACAATTGCGCATAACCTGTTTTTACCTATAGCGTTCTGAGTAAACGTTCTTTCTAAATTTCAAATTAATCTGAATATAGCTACTGGGTTGGTGTCGATTGTAAAAGCAGATATGTCCTTCCCCTTTCGTCTCTTGGAAGCAGTAGGTCACTGACACATTTCAAGAAGACATTATTTGAGGATAGCAAAAAAGACGACCCGGGGTCTGCATGGACATCGTCTGGATTTTGGGGGCTCTGGGCCATACGTATTTTGGGGGCCCTGTTGAATTTCTGATCCAGTTACAGCTCTTTCATACCCTCTTTGGCCAGGTCACGCACAGCACACATGCACACTGGACCAAATTCTCAATGTGTTTCCATCTAATATTCAGAGACTGTAATCTTAGTTTTCAATGGTGTAATACAGCAGCATTTTACTAAGGTTATTGCAAATAATCTCTGTGGCGCCCCTCCCATTTCTCATTTGTGAGGTCCTGGTTGGATCGAAAAGAAACTTTTTTTTTATGGCTGTTGCATGGTGGGGAAAACGCAAACTCATTTCCCTGCAAAGTTTCTGTAATACACTCCCACAGATTACCCGTATTACAATTACATTAAAGGAAAACTATATTTAAAACAATCTATGTTTAAGAATCATTCAAGGTCATCAGGACTGTCTGAAGTACAGAGGTGGCTCTATCCAGGGGGGGCTAAAAAGCTGGGGCCCCAAGCCAGTGCCCACTCTGGCTTAGCCTTAAAACGTCTCTGGGCATTTGTGGTGGGTCTCTGACCCTTTTCTTTGCTCAAAGCCCACAGATTTGTTTGTCCGGTTTGGAAAATATTCTTGAGCACTAGAGCGGACAAGGAGGAGACCACACCCGTAAGACCAGGGTTTTCTGACTTTGCTCAGACCCCTTGTCTACAAAAGGATAACCTCCTTGGATGAACGAGCTTCATATTTTGACATGAGGACGCTGCAGTTGGCGCTACATCCGAAAGTAATAAGCAAATTCTCCTTCTCGGCAGTGGTATAGAAAGGGTGCTTCGAAGTAGTGGGGACGAGAACAAAAAGTGAATTAAAGAAACACAGAGAAACAAAAAGTAGTCCAGAGTAAATCTGGAGACTGTTTGTCGCCTGTATTGGAAGTAAGCAGCGAATGGGTGGCCTGTCTGCTACTGAGAACAGTGTACGGCAGAAGCTGAATTCAAATATGCTATGAATCCTATAGATCAGAGAAGGGGACATAGGTGTGTTAACAATCGGAGACCAGGTAGGAACTTTTTGGAAGAATTTGTTGTAGAAACAGTGCTTAATTTGAGCCGGCGCTTTCCAGTGCTAACACCAGCACTTAATTGTCAACATCATACATAGAACAGTCTACCACATGGTGGCGCTGCTAATCTAATTTAGAGATGAGCAGAACAACTGTTGTTTAGGAATACAATATACATTAAAATTGCTAATACCTGCCTCCCCAGCCATTCCTTTAGCTTTGGGGACCTGGGGTAATCTGAACTGTCGCATTTACATGCAAGAGAGATGGTTAGTAATTGTTTTGGCAGTGATGACCAGGGCGATGGGTGGTGCAGGCTGCAGTGGCCTCCTGGTCAGAGCCCTGGCACTTCATATTTTACAAATGTAGCACTGTGAGAAAGGGATGAGTTCGGACATAGACCCACCAGGGTCCAACTTCTGGCCTGGAGTGTGTGGCAGTGTCTTTCTGCTTCTCGCCATGCTGAGTGAATACCCTGTGGAGTAGGGGCTATCCTACACTTTACACCCTATCCCAAGGGGAATATTAATGTGATGATGTGACATTACTTGGAGGTTAAATTGTGCGGTAAATCCTACGGGTCTAACCGAAGCTGTTGCTGTAAAGACAATAGAAACAGACACCTTCAGGGGATACATGAAGAATGATCGGGCAAACATTTCACATAATGAAGCTGTAAAGTCCCCTTCATTACCAGAGGAAAGTGATGTAATCCAAATTCAAATAGTTTGGCCACTGTATCCTACATGGATCTAAATTTATCACAGATTTGTTTGGAGCATAGGGTAAAGGGTGGTGAAGGCATTGGACAGAAATACCCTACATGCTTTGAAAATGTCAATATATCAATGAACAGATTGAACGTTTTTAAATGTCATGGTACATGGCTGAGGCTGTGTAGTGAGTGGTGGGGAGGAGGGATGCTATGTAGAGGGTGCAAAGGGAAATTCAGCAATGGTAGGCTGATCTTGTTTTCTGGTGCCATGATGTGGCTTGCCCTTTTATTGTTTGTTCAAACTGGTGAAAAGAAAGGAGATATTTGTCTTTCCAACAAACATGTATTTACTGTGTAAGACTGCTCCACCCCCCATGTATATGGATCTTTGAACACACTGCCATCCATATATGATAAGAGAGACAGCAAAGATCCAAGTTAATATGCTTGTGATTGACTTGTATGCTACATTTGCACTGGTATCTTCTCAGTAATGTACAAGACCTGTACCAAGCAGCCATTTGCACAGATATCTTTTGGTATATTAGGATTAATCTCGGTCAGGAGTATCCAACTTAGTTCCGAAGGGTAGATCCATGCCAGGTTTTTAGGATAGCCACTGGTGATACAAATTAGTTTAATTTATATTAATTGTATACAAATTTATTTTGCAAACAAGAACGTGCCCAGACGTGGGTCCCGTGCTCTCCATACCATTGGATTCAAGCTAGCCTGGCTGATAAGGGGTGATACCCGAAACCGGTCCCAGGATGCTTGTTTCCGGTCCTGGAAGGACATGGCTTGGCAGTTCAGGCTGGACTGTTCCCATGAGGAGCAGGGTCAAGACTGATTTGCAAATGGCTGGGCTCAAACTGGGGTGGCGTGGTGAGCAAAAAAACAAAGGATTAAACCCAGATCTTTGGGGGTGAATTTTCGCATTGTTCAGCATTCCTTCCATCATCTTGTTTTTACAAATGTATTTTACCTGGATATTCTGAACATTTTGCATGGAACTGACCCTACAGAGCATATGTTGGAGATCCTGCCCTGATGCACAGGAAGTAAGCGGATTAGTTTATTGTAGGTCTTTCTTCCTGGCGTGCATTAGGCTTGTTTGAC
Source organism: Triturus cristatus (assembly GCF_964204655.1). Lineage (NCBI taxonomy): Eukaryota > Metazoa > Chordata > Amphibia > Caudata > Salamandridae > Triturus > Triturus cristatus. Next base: position 811,921,501 of record NC_140585.1, on the reverse strand, counting down.
ATCTTGGGTGAAACCCAGTTCACCCAAGATGTCTAATCTTGAGTGTGGCTACATCTCACAGTCGACTGGTGTTAATTGATCACATTTCTATGCACTGAAGTTTAATGTGGCTGCCTTGTTTTGGACTCCTTACAGAACCTTCCAACTCCCAAAGGCTCCAACAAGCCAGAGTTCTTAGCTTGAATAGGCAGGTTGTGATCAGAATTGGGCGCATTGATGGAATCATTCATTAACAGTTCACTTGCATATCCATATATTTTTGCAATAGTACTTGTTCATGCAAGAAAAAATTAGTGTTGACAGAGAATTTAATACGCGGTATGCATTCGAGTAGAATTTTTGGTAGTAGTATCTCACGAGTGGTTATAACCAGCAAACCAGTCATTGCATAGGAACTGCTGTAAAATGACATTTCATATACTCCTTTTCTACCTTTTGCGGATGTCTGAAGGGCTCTCCTACTGGTCAGTTAGGTAGATACCTATTAAAGTGTGTTGATGGAGCAAGGTGTTGGTGGCAGTGTAATTTACTGTTTCATCTTCTTTCCTTGTATGATTCCCAGAAAGTGTGCTTCAAACTTGGCATTAAGAACATACATATGGAATTGCTAGTGAAGGGAATTCCGGGGATAGCTGTGCGTGCTGTTGTACAAACCTGTCAAGATTGTGGTCTACAAGGCATTTTGTTTCTGAATTTGGGGGAAAAAACAGATCTTTATTGCTTTTCTGAATCGTACATGGTTGTTGGTGGTCCAAATTCTCATTGGTACCATATTCCACAAGCTTGCATGTCTCAACAAAGAAGGACATTTCATTCATGCAGGTTTTTTGAAAAGAGACAATTATCAGGGGTGGTGTACCTATCAAGGAAAAGTGAGTTCTATACTGACTATCATGCAACACATCTTTTCAGTGAAAGAAGTTCATTTAGAGATGATAAAAGCAAGTGGCCAGCGAGTTAACATTCAGGCCCATCTTGGGATGCCTTTATCACTAGTGTCCAACCAAGGGCCTGATATAGTTATCGGCGGACTGGTTACCCTGTCAAAACGGGGGACAGATAGCCCATCTGCCGAAATATAAATCCCATAATATCCTATGGGATTTAGATTTCTGCGGATGGGATATCCATCACAGTTGTGACAGAGTGGCCTGTCCGCCGATATTTAAATCATGCCCGATACCTTTCTGTTGCGACCTATGGGACCATTTACATTTCCTCTTAAGAGGTGCAAGGGATTCCGTGGCTGATATGTGTCACACTCAAAACATTCAGACACCTTGCAATTTGTGTCTCTGAAAGACCCGATTTGCTTTATTTTTTCATGGTGGGTAGCCACAAGAAGAGACGTGTACTCTTTGGAAGAATTAGACAGTCGGAAATCTAGCCAGAACAGCATCCTGTGCAAAAAAATACATTGAATTGTAATGCTACTGCCTAGCTTTCCAATAAACACAGATGGTAGCAACCTCACCTCAGCAGAGAAGGAATTCCCTGTCTGAGTCATGTTGTCATACTTACTAATGTTACTAGTTCATATTAATGAAGCATTAGGAGCAAGTGTAAATATGTATGGTCAAAATTAGGCTTCGTCTAGTTGAGCTGTTTGTAAGAAGTAAAAATGTATCCTAGTTTATCAAACATTAGCAGTGCATGGTCCTCTTTCCAATCATACTCCCTCCAACTTGTTTATCATCTTTCACTCTGCACCTTGCAAGGTTCTCCTGACAATAAGAGGTGTTGCTGTAACTCACTGGCACAGATTAAGCCCTGAAGGGTGAAAATCTAGGTCACTCTGATGAGATGCATTCAAGTGACCTGCATTTAACCCTGTGGTTCACAACCGGTCCCTTCCCTATCTCACTGAGCTATCTGAGATTGTTCGCACTCCTGCATCCCAATTCAACACTTTATGATTTATTCTTGATGCACACGCTTCCCGAGGGTTTCATACATTTAACTAAAAGTGTGGGGAAAACGGGACAAATAAGGCAAATGGAGCATGTTAAATAAAAACATCGGAGAAGACTAAAAGAGATCTCTAGGCGTCCATTCCCATATTCTAAACTCCACTGTACTCACTTCACCCACTGGTTACTGGTAGAGCGGAATTTGCACCAGACAACACACATCACTGTTAGCTCAGACGCCAGTCAACACTCTTCTGCAATCATGCATAACAAATAGAGGGGCTACTCGCTTGACGAACAGGGATACGATTTGGGGCCTCTTCAATGGGTAGAAATGGGCTAAAGAAATGCTACATTACAATGTGATACAATACCACCTTGTGTGGTTCCAGTACAATAGAAAAGTGGGTCATGTTTGTGATAGATCTAAGGCAAGAAAACAGTGTCTTACTGCACAGGAACATATGTTTTTGTTAAGTCCTTTAAGATTCAACTTGTAGTTGTAATGTTTAATTTAGGCCAAAACAGAATATCATTCTGATATGGCCTATTATCCATAAAGAGTTGGTTTTTCAAGTAAGCTCCCTACTGGGATAGTTCTTGGAGCAGTGGTTCCCAAACCTTTTAGAAACACAAACCCATTTTTAGAACAACAGACATTTTCGACCTACCAAGCTTTATTAGACATAAGGCGGTAACATTTTTAATGGAACTCAAGCATCATGTGGTATTGCACTGTCATTTACAGATGGCACAATTCCATTGAAATGACCACTAAATTTGCACAGATGTACAAAGTTATAATGATAAAACTATATTGCGCACAAATGATGATGTGTGGAATTTGGGTTTCAGGGAATATTTGTCAGTTGTGGAACATCAATTTAAGTATCGTTGATTTGATCTTATTAATACCTCTGTTTCTGTCTCACTTCAGAACTCTAAAAAATGTGCTTGATTTTGTTTTTCTCACTGATGAATGTTTACAGTTCATTTAATAGGTATGTACATTCTATTGTGTGTACAAAAATGACATCCATCAGCCTTTCCTGTTGCACACCTGTAGCCCAGCCAGAATGCCACTTAATTTGCCTTACTTTTCTTTCTCTGACTGCAAAGTGAGAGGAGTTTGTAAACACCAATCCCTGTGCTAATAAAGCAGCAATTTGTCAGAAGATGTAGCCTGATATTTGACGTCTTTCTTTGAATCGCAGCAAATGTGACAAGATGAATACATAATATAAAGGCATCTTTAATTATTTCTTATACTTTCACGACCCACCAAAATTTGGCTCCTGACCCACCAGTGGGTTAGAACCCACAGTTTGGGAAACACTGTCCTAGGGGGAAGAAGGCCATGGGCATTAAGTTACCACCACATTAAGTCAACAGCACGGATAACGAAAGTAACATTACACCCTGTGCAACTCTACGGACAGCTTGGCCCTTCCTTACTCCTTCAACATTATCCCTAGCGGATAACAAATGGACTTGGAGTGACTCCACAATAAAGTAAAGAATAGCTCTTTCTGCGTATGCCACTGCTGAGAGCCATTTCAATCATACAATGAATCACAATCTACCCACAATGTGTAACACACCAAGAATCTGAGGCAATCGAAATGTATACACAGCAAAGATTCAGTGCATTGCATTATTCATGAATTACGTTTGTTGCGTGTTTACTGCAACGAACATAATCAATGTCATATCTCACAATGCCATACAAAGACCATTCCAAAAACAGAAACAAATCTGTTCTAATTGTATAACATTTGTTTTTTTATGTTCAAATCGTTTTTATTATGATCATTATTGGAAAAGCGTTACAATATCTGTTAGCAATAAAATCAACTTTGCTTTACATTCAGCGTGCTTTTGGAAATTCCCGTGCTCGTAGTCCATTCATGATACAATCATTTCTACTACAATGTCTGTCTCAACGTTGCATCTTTATTCACTCTCTTTGAAATAAACCAATAACTTGAACACCCCCCCCCCTTCCGGTAGTCCTAATATTGTACATCTTACAGTCCGTAATAGTTGGGTGGTGTCCCATGTCAATCGGTCTTGGGTGGCTGGGTCTCTCGCTCCGGGTCTGTCGAGCGCAGCACTCTCAGGTATTAACATTTTTTTTTAAAGATGTTTAGCAAATGACGCTCAGTACTTGGGTGTTCACACAGTGCAAGTTAAGTATGTGTATATACAAAGTAAAGCGGGGCAGAAGACCATGATTTTGGTACAATTCAAATATGTATATGTTTGATCTAGACCAAGAATTTGTCTGGTCAAATTGCCTAGCGTTTCAGCCCTGAATTATTTGATGGTCCTTATCAGGATGGGTAATAAAGGCAAAGTTTTCTGAACAGGGATCTCAAAATGTCTTGTCCGGGTCCCAAAAGCCTTAAGGTGGCACTGTGTAGCAAGTCAAAAAGTGGGGACAATAGAGGAGTCTCCGAGTTACAGGAGCACGCATAGATGCCAGGAACAAGTTAAAACTCTTTGCCCATGGCACACCTCTTCCTCGAACTTGAAAAATAGTTGCACCTGTGATCCTCAAACCACCCACAAGCAGGGGCGTAACACAGGCCCCCGCAGCCCCCGTGGTGCGGGGAGGCCCCCAAGCTCCAGGGGGACCCCTCAGCACAGTACTCTGGCCAGAAAGCCCCCGATTGAGTCCAGAGGGGGCCCCTGCACGTACCTTGCAGGGAGGCCCCCTCAAGTTTCATAACGCAGGTGCCCACAAGAATGTTGTTAAGTTTCAGGTTATCCACGACTACTTAAATCCTTGCGTGTGGGGCTGTAGTTGAATGATCAAATAAGTTCTCTATTTTAGTTAGTAGCCTAGATTTATAGGGCTACTCGTGTGGGTTGTAGAATTAGTGCTGCAGGCCCACTAGTAGCATTTGATTTACAGGCCCTGGGCATGCACAGTGCACTGTACTAGGGACTTAGTAGTAAATCATATATGCCAATCATGGAGAAACCAAATAGCATTACATTTTATACACGGAGCACATGCACTTTGGCACTGGCCAGCGGTGGCAAAGTGCCCAGAGTCCTAAATCCAGCAAAACAAACTTGAGCACACAGTCAAAAACATGAGCGCAGAAGCAAAAGGACAGGAGGAATCCATGCCAAAAGATGGCAGGTGTAACAGGCAGGATTTAATCTCCTTTGGCCAAATTGCATTTTGCACAGTAATCTGTTCCACCTGAAACTCCTGTTTTTGGCCTAAAATTAATTACATGCGGTGTGATTGTGCTGCACCCGGTGCAAACAGGTGCAGCAAAATCCAGGTACTGTTCCATCTACCAAAAGCAGGCGGGTGTGTCCATAAACAGTCCAGTGATGGGGAAGGCATGCAGAGACAGCTGCAGCTTGTAATTGGACAGTAAGGGTGGGTTGCTGCCACATACAAAGGTAATTCCTGGAGTCGGAAGGCAACGTGTTCAGGTGATAGCAGATGGAGAGATCGCCTTCTGGGCGCTGCATAGGCTGAATTTGGTGTGATCAGCGAGTACATGGTGGGTGTGAGCAGGTCATTAGGTCAGTAAGTTAGTGGGCTGAACCACTGTGAAAACAATTGTCTAAAGTTTCTAGAGGGCCCTGTTTATAGTAGAGAACCTCCCAGCTTTGTGGCGAGGCACTGGAAAGAGTTTGCCTGGGCAAGCTGAATTAAATCCTGTTTGCAATTGGGAGTGGGAATATTGCGGAAGCCCACACGCAGGCTGTGGCATTAATCTAATGATAATGTTATCGGTTCGTTTTTAGGAAAAATAAAACAAATGTTATTTACGCGTTAGGCTGGTCTCGGCTGTCTCCTGCTTTAAGCGGCTGTGCAGGTGTCACTGTTGCTGGCTCCATAGGGCGGGCATTTCACCCCGCTGCGTGATTTTTATGAAGCAAAAGCAACGGACAGGCAGAGCGGCGGTAAACCTTCCTTCAGTTCCCGGTGCGTTCCTCTGCAGAACATGGCGGAATAAACGTGCATCATTTGTCAGCCCTCGGATGGGCCTTGTCAAAGCGCGGTTTCAGTGCGAGGTCGACAAGCAGACCCATGGTGTGGAACTTTAAAATGTCATTTTTACGGCAATGTATTATCCCTGCCAGCGCCTTCTGGTGGAATAACCTTGCACAAGCTATGGTTTAGTAACTCCGTGTCAGCCCTGGTGATAAACCAGGCCTTGCTTCTCTCGGGCGCCCGGGGCTCTGCAGTCCGGCGGTTCATCACGGCGCAGGTAGAGGAGTCCATCGTCGCGGCCTCCATCCGCTGTCTCCTGCCCTGCGTCTGATAGGGTGCCTCCTAGGTGTGAAATCCGCTGGAAAAATGTCATTGCACAGATGCCAAAACATGTCCCAGGGCTGGGCCGTAAATCAGATGCTGTTGCTAAAGCGTGCCATGTTGTTAAAGCAGATGAGCGCGAGCCCCAGTGAAGAGAGGGCACGAGAGTGTAATGTTGTGATGGCAGCTTTCAATAGCCCCACCCCCCGAGAATTTTCTCGGTTTGCCTGTAATGGTAAAGAAAATAAATGTTATATCTGTACTGAGCTGTTTTCCTTCAGCTTTTAGTTGGCCGGAAAGCACCGCGAGGAGTGACAGTAATCAGCATTGATGGTTAAATCCAGCGGCCGCGAGAATTGACTGGTAACCTGATTGGCCTCCACTTCAGAAGTGGTTTTGCACTCCTCGTGCATACACTGAGTGCTCCTGCTGAGACTGACATCCCTCTGGGTAAGGATGTCAAGCTGTTACAAAAAGGCAGGCCGGTGTGCAGTAATGTCAGCCGCACACACGGCATGCATAATGCATGCACCTTGCATAGTAATATGTGGAGCAGCCGGGATACTGACCTATCCTGAAGCAGCTGTCTACGTGCTGACTGCATCCGGGACTCTGACGCGGCGGTTCCGAATTCTAGAATATGCCGGGCATCAGGTGACGTCACGTTGGCACTGTTAAAAAATGTCTGTATTGAAGGCAGTGGAAGTGTACAGCTAGCTCCGCTCCGCTGCTCCAAGTCCGTTGTTGGTGGGCGAGTTTGCAACGGTTTCTCATGCAGAATGTTTTTAAGATTCTGCTCAAAGCTGAAAGGCGGCGCGAGCTGTCTATCGAAGTGTTAAAATGTTTAATTAAATATAGAACTAGTTTTAGATGTACGGCTTTTCAGAGTAAGGTTTTCTTTTTAAGCCGTGTAATCTATAAACGTGTAGGGACAGTGGGGCTCCAAAAGTCCATAAGAATGATTTTTTTATATAGGGGAGTGAAGGAGGACTGAATTGGGCATAGCACCCGCCAAGGTGCAGCAGGTGCAGAGGCACCGGTGCATGAGGGCCCCAATGAACGCTGATTATTTTAGTATTTCACAGTTTAAAAAGCGGCCTGGGCCCCCCCTGTCCTTGGCCCACGAAATACTGGCTAAGTAAATAGGGTCGAACAGATATATATATAAATAAATGCACCGCCCTTCGTCATTTGATGTTATTCCTTTGTGGTATAAGGTGTGTTATTCACATTAGTGTTGCTCTAACGATCATTTCTGCTTGTACTTGAGAGAGCTCGGTGGACCCGAGACCGCCCAGAGCCCCCACTCATAGGGTGACCAACCGTCCGTAAATTTCACGGACAGTCCGTAATTTCGGCTGTCTTTCCGTTGTCCGTGAAGGATTCTTTAACGGACGCCATTTGTCCGTAATTTTAACCGGGGACCGGTCGCACCACCCTAAAGCCGGCACAGCTTCCACCCACCTCCCTGCTTGACTCCGATGCTGTTGAGGTCGGGTGTAACAGACGCCTATGCAGTACCAAAGCTCAGATACCCAGCAGCACTGGAGAGGCACAGCGGGATGGCGGCCCTCACACCTTCCGCCCTGACCCTCACACCTTCCGCCCTTGATGAGCTGTTAAGAGGTGCTTGACGGTGCCGGGGAGGGAGGGGAGGGGCTGCAGCTTCAGGAGCAGGGGCATCTATTCAGATGCAAACAGCCCTGAATGCAGCATGTCTCTGCAATTTAGAGGGGCCTCACACTTTCCCTTTCTGCCCAAGGCCCCAAACATCCTAGAACCGGCCCCGAGCCAGCACGTGGTTCTCTTCACAGAGCTAGCAAACCTCGGTTCTGCAAATATGCAGTCTATAATGTAATACAATAAAGAAATGGCACAATCGCACCCACACTGATTAACAAAGTATGGAGGACAATCAGTTAAATCAGTTCTCTTGGAGTATCTCCTTTAAGTACTGTACATCCCAGTGGGGGATGGCACAAACTAACATTTTGGAAAGAGAGTATGTCGTCTCGTTGTCTTGTCCAGGAGGGGGTGAGGAGCCCTACCCCACCCTGGAAGAGACCAAGATGATACTAGAATACTGCATGCCCACCCCTGTGCCCACCCTGGTGGATCCTGTTCCCCCTCCTGTGATGCTCCTTCCCCCCCACCCATGTGGTGGCTCCTGTCCCCCCGCCTGTGATGGCTCCTGTCCCCCCTGTGGTGGACCCTGTCTCCGCCCTGGGTGGCTTCTGTCCCAGTCCTGGAATGGCTCCTGCAGTGAGGGTGAAGTTCTTGATGGGCCTCTTCTCAAAAAGGCTCAGCTCAAAATTAATACGAAAAGGTGGGCGAGTGAGTAAGTGAAGGGATGGGTGGATGGCTGGATGAATTAGTGAAAGGGTGAATGGATGAATGAAAGATTGAATAGATGGATAATGAGAGAGGATGGATGGATGGATTGATGAGTGAGTGGAAGGATGGATGAGAGAAAAGGTAAATAGCTGGATGTATGGGTGGAAGGGTAGCTGGATGGGTAAAAGGGTGGATGGATGAGTGAAAGGATGGATTAGTGAAAAGGTGGATGATGAGTGAGTGGGTGGATGGATGGATGAGTGAAATGATGGATGGATTGTTGAATTGATAAGTGCCAGGGTGAATGGATGGACGGATGAGTGAAAGGGTGGTTGTATGGATGGATGAGTGAGTGAAAGGGAGGGTAGATGGACAAAAGGATGAATAGATGAGTGAAAGGATAAATGGATGAGAGAAAGGATGGATGAGTGATAGGGTCAATGGATGGATTTGTGAGTGGATGAGTAGATGGATGGGTGGGTGGGTGGATGGAAGGAAGGATGGCTAAGTGAAAGGGTTGATGGAGAGAGAAAGGGAGGATGGATGGATGACTGAAAGGGTGGATGGGTGGAAGGATGAGTGACTGGGTGGATGGATGGATGGATGAGTAAGTGAAAGGATGGCTGGATGGGTGAAAGGGTAAATGGCTGGATGGATGAGTGAATGGATGGATGGGTAGAAGAGTGGATGGATGAGTGTACAGATGGATAGGGTGAAAGGGTGGATGGATGGATGGATGGATAATGGATAGATGAGTGAAAAGGATGGATGAAGGGATGGATGAGTGAAATGATAGATGGAAGGATACATGATGGATAGGTTTGCAAATGGTTGAATATGTTTGGATATGGCTGGGCTTACTTATATACTATTGCGCGACCTCCTCTGATGTGTCTGTAAAACTTACCTATTGTCCTGAAGTTTTGTCCTGAATTTTGACCTCCTGTCCTGAATTTGTGTCCTGAATTTTGACCCTTTGTCCTGAATTTTTACACTCACCGTCCTGAATTTGCACCAATGACAGTTGGTCACCCTACCCACTCAGCCTCGGGTCAGGAACCTGTCACGGCCGGATCACACTTCTGTCCTTCCGAGCTCGCCGTAGCTGAAATAACCATATGCATTCCGTGGGCAATCTAAAATGGCTGCATACAGTTAAGGAGGGTGTAAATGTGTAACACGCGGCCTCATCCCATGATGAGTCGGAAGGCTGCATTACAGATTCAGGAAGCCAGGGATTGGTGCAAGGTGCCCATGGCCACCTAGAGTCACGTCTGACCCGCAGAGCCACGGGTTGGAGGCCTGTTCGGCATTCTATGCCTCTGTGCCCCTCTCCAAGCAGAAAGAAAACAAGCACAAGAAAAGATGTGCGCTCCGCTGAAATGAGATGGTCTTTAAATACTCTTTACCCTCTCCCTGGCGAGAGGTAAACTGAGCCCATTCTCACAGTCCCATGACATAATGTCCCAGTGCACTCACATCGCAGAGGAATTCACAACGAAATATAACTATCTTCACTTGTATGTTAAGTGTCTCATTTTTCTATATATTTTCCTTTTTGGTCTGATCACATCTTCATGACAGTCTGTTTGCCCCTGTTGTGCATTTGCTGGTAATTTACAGAAGTCACAAGAATAGTGCCACTGTCTATTTTCATACTTTTTTGAGACTAGAGGGGCACAATTAAACCCGTGATTGACAATGTATTCATGTCGAGCTACGAGAAGAGGTTGTGTCTGCTGGAGGGATTTTGCTTGGTTCTGCCCGAGTACATCATGGTTGTCTGTTGTTCGGTTTGGGGTGTCTCCTCTCAAGTATCATTCTGTGGTTATGTCTTTGTTGCAGTGCTGCGGGCATGTTAGTGTGGACTTTATAAATTAACTTCTAACAAATGGTTGCTGAAATGGTTGATGTGAGTGATGCTGAGAGGATGCAGATGTTTTTCTGTGCCCCAGTGCTTAGCCTGCTAAATGACTTTCTCCTGTTTCATGCCCTGGATGGTGCCAGAGTCGTGCAAAATCTCTTCTGTGTTTTTATGCTGAGGACTTTTCTCTTACTACCTTATTTTCCACTAGAAGTGTTTTTTGCCCCAAAGATACTTCATCTTGAGGATGTTTTGCACTCTGTCCACGCGCACCGTGACAACTGGCATCCTGCTCCGGGTTCTTCTGTTTAGCCGAGTGTCACCATTGGTCAGTGGTCGAAGTGAGGGGAAAAAAAGTAGGGGAACTGTGGGCTGAGAATCAGAGGGCGGGAATAACCCAAGGATTGGCTCAGTGGGCGGAGCCAGAGTGTGGCCAGAATGCGCAAACATCCAATTTTTTAATATTTGTTTGGCATTTCACTGCCTAGTTTAATCAACCAATGGATACACATGATTATATAAGGTTATAATGAGTTATTGACATTAAAACACATTCACAAAGTGGGATATGCTTCTAATCATAGAATGTCCCAAATACGATAAAATGTAGAAGCATAAGCCATTTGTCGCCGAGCCATGGAGTTTGTCACCAGCACTTCTCCCTTTTTCCACAACAGCAGTTCAAACATGAATGGCAAAATATCCTAGTTTGCAAATGTTTTCTATATAATTATGGCACTTCCATATTTGCCTCCTAATGCAAGATCTGTTGCATGATCTGACCATTTAAACGAATAAATTGTTTATAGCTCAAACATATCAAAAGTTAATAAAAAATGTGAATTGTTTTCCTGTGAGTGGATGGCTTATTGCAAAGGTTGACTGACCACCTTTCTCACTGTTGCATTTGTATGTTACACTGGTACTAATAAGGCAAAATCTTTCCAAAGACTGTTAGCATGTGTACACATGTCAAAATAATAAAATATCAGAAAATATACTGCATTACGCTGCAGCCTTTTTTTTAATGCATAATTTAGTCAACACTACGGCATAATTTTATCCTCCTTTGCTGCATATTTAATTCCAGTGGCCCCACAGCAAGCAGCACGCTTGTGAATGAAGCAGAGAGACTGTGAAGTTTGCGAACTTAGTTTGGTGTGCGCGCAAATTCTGCATTGCCAATCCCTGGTGAGTTGCAGCTTCTACTTCTGAAACAAGGCCAATGGAGGTACCTATGGGTGAGGCAGACTGGCCTCAAGGGCAGGGCCAGCCTTAGCACTGGTGGTGCCTTGTGCATTAATGTTTGTTATTGCCCCCCAATGACCATCTCTGCCATAGATTCCCTCACTACCACCCTTTAACAGTGCCCCTCAACTGCCAGTAACAAAAGGATCTCTGACAAAAGCAGTAGCCCACTGACCTATTTACATTATGTGCACTTTGTTATCTGTGTAGGAAGGTGGAATCTGACTGCATGATTGCCACCACTTTTTTCCTGGTGTTTTGCTGGTTTTCGACTTAGTCTGGCTGGGATCCTGCTATTCAGGACCCCAGCCTATCTGCTTTCTCCCTTAAATTGATTACAAGTACTAAAGGGTACCCTCCAGATTGGATTCTGGGGTACCCTTATAAGTCCCTAGTATATGGTATTCTATGTACCAAAGGCATAGGTACCCCAGAGGCCTACCAAGGTCTGCAGCATGTATTGTGCCACCCCTGGGAAGCCTTCCAAACCTACAGCACAGGTCTGCTACTGCAGCCTGGGTAAGGTGGTGCATGCACCCCTTACTGAGATATAGGTTCATTATATCTCTCCATATCACTGCACATATAAACCTATCAGTCACCCCTATGGCAGGCCTTAACAATCCTGAAGGCAGGGTGCTGGGTTTCATGTGAGAGGGTGCCCATGCATGAGCAGAGCCCCTCTGCATCTTTTGGAACCTCTATTCCGGAGTTGTTTGTGATGCAGCCAAACCATACACTCTTAAGTGCATTATAACCAAACGGTAAATGCTAACTTTGGGATGGCTACACGGAAACATGTCGTGTTTGGTGTCAAACACCTTGGAATCATACCCCCACACCAGTAACTGGTGTGGGAGTATGATCCCAGCCTTCTAGAGGGAAAGACATGACAGCACCGGTATACCCGGTACCAGCTAACAGAGCCCTGGCATCACAAAATGGATGCTGCCAGCCACACGAGTCTGCCCTCCTGCTGCTGGACGAAACTCCGTCAGGGGACGGCTGGACAATAGGTTTCCTGTCACAGGGAGGTGTCCCCACCTCCCAGAAAGGCTTTAGTGTATTGGGGCTGGGTGGGTGCACTCCAAGAGTGCTTTGAAGTTCAGCACTGGGGGCACATTTGGTGTCCCTGTGCATAGTCCAGCTCAAACCGGTTGCAGGGGCTGCCAGCTGGACAAAGGAAATGGGTGTAGCCACCCCTCTTTCCTGACCCTCCCATAGGTGGCTTCCTAGAGTTTGTCCCACCCCTTCCTTGGGTATAATAAAGGAACCCCTGGCTAAAAGACTTTAGATTACACCTGGACGAAACTCTGATACTGAATCCTGGAACTTCGACGATCTACATTGAACTAAATGAGTGAAGAATCTCCCTTGGAGTAAAGGAGTCACTCCCCTGCAAGGCAGGCACCAAAGACACATCTAACCGGTTTGCATCTCCAAAAGCTCCCGCCGGACTCCTAAGAATTTTGCAACACAGGAGGTGGGTTTCCGTGGTCGTAAAGGTTGATCAGTGCGCACAGCAAATTTGAGGCCCATTTTCCTCGTGGCGACTGTGCAACACGAACCCCTGGACACCGCGTCACTTTGCAGAAGCATCAGCTTTCCAACGACTCCTGCAGCTGAGCTTTGGGCTACTTGTAGCCCTGACCCCGAGCAGCATTTGCATCAAAGATTGCTCACCTACACTCCACGAGTGTTCCGTGAGCTGGCCCTTTGTGTTTTCTCTCTAGGTCCCTTCGCGATCCCTAGTCCGTCGACTGGTGGGTCCCTGTGAAGGCAACTTTACTTCTAATTGGGCTTAACTGGTTGCTCCAGACGTTCCCTGACTCTCTATTGCTTGGGGAGTCCCCAGAACCTTGCTGGTCAGCACCGAAGCATCTTTTCTTTTCCTGCGTGGGTTGCTGTTGTCAAGGCTTGTTGTGTTCAATCCGAGCACCAACACCAATGAGAAAAACTCACACTGCCTTCAACTACAACCCAATTGCTGCCCGCTATAAACACCTGGATACGGCTCAATTTAAATGATGCACTAGACAAGAGCAATATGCGGCCTACAAAAAAAAGGAACAACATCCTGGAAAAAGCAAACCCTCGTAGGGAATGCAAAATTTAGCAAACCATGTGAAATGTAAGCAGGAACAACATGGTTACCTTAACACGTTTACACTCACTATTCAGAAATCAGTGAGTGCTTATGCCTGAAAAGTTAAGAACATGACTACAGGGCCCTGAATGGACCTATTTCAATGTCCATTGCTTATATCCTTACAAAACGTAAGCAGCATGGTAAAAAGAACACATTCCTGGACGCAGAGCCGCAGTACACATTTTGTTTTCCAATCCACACTTTGCAGAACCTCCAGGATTGGTGCGCTAGTTGCAAGCCCAGGGAAAACAAAGACAAGAAACCAAAAATAGCGCTTTAAACAAAAATAGCGCTTCACTGGCAAACTCTGTAAAAGTGTCGCTAATGTGTTTGGGTGTAAATAAAATCAATCTGGCCAGTTAGCTACCACTCTGTCTTACTTTATTTAGTTATTTTTCATATTTTTAACCTTTTATTCCAGATGCTGCACTTTGGAATTAAAATACGACATTTCCAGCAAAAATGTTTTTCTTTTTGGATCCATTTCACAGGGGAGCAAATAAAAGAAAGGAGAGGAAAGAGAGTGAGAACCCCGTCTTGAAGTCACGGTTTTCAGTAAGAGAAGAACTGCTAGACAGAAAAAGAGGGAAGAAGGAAAGAGTGGGGGGCAGCTGAAGCGGCAGAGTATAAGTGGACACTGTATTTTTCTTCTCTGAGCGAGAAGGAAAAGACAGAGTCCTGTTACTTCTTGCGCCCGTCCTCGAACGCCAGGAACTCCGAGCTTTAATTATAGGCGATGGTGATTTCTTGCATCCCGGGATGCATTTTCAAAATAAAAAAGTAGGGGAACGGAATCCCTGGAATTGAAGAAGTAGGGGCACGCCGTGCCCTGCCGATCCCCCTCACTTCGACCACTGCCATTGGTGTCTCTCAAGGACCCGAGTGCTAGCATTGTTTCCCACACTCACACAGTGAGGAGGTCCAGCCTGTCTATTGTCGGGCGTGTGCAAAGTGAGCAGAACATACGTGCCTGCACCTTTTTTGCATCCCCAGCTCATGCTGCGATGGAAGACTCTCCATGTTTCTGAGCACATTACCTGGGATTGGACTCCGGCATCACTGTTTGACGTAGATATTCCAGCATCCTTTCAGCTAGACTTTGATTATAAAAGCGAGGTCAGCTGAAAGCACCAGGAAGGACCACGTCTCACCTGTAGATCATGGATCCTTGGAGCTGCTTGGCTTGTATCCAATTCTCGATCCCTTGGAACTCTGTCTTTGTGATGGCAGATGGATGGCTCGCTGTAGCACGCCAACCGCTCCACGTCAGAAGCGGGATATGCTCTGAGTTGGTGAAAACGCCAGCAAATCAGTAGAGCTTGGAAGCCCTGTTCTCACATTTCGGCCATCTGCAGGAGCTCTTATAGAAAGTAACAGCTCTCTCAATTGCAGCAGACTTTCAGCCATTTGTTTCTGACTTTTCAGAAACAATAGTGTGCTTTGTGGGGTCTTGGTGTGTTTTTAGTTCAGCATCTTTAAGGGCTGCCAAAAACTTTGACAGGAGCTCCATGTGATCATGCTTCTTACGCCACTAAGAACTGATCATGGTTCTCCGTTATAAGAAGCCGCACCAAACTCTTCCAACACCAATCAAACACCTACATTAATAAAATGCTCGACAGTTGCCCTGCTTTTGGATTACCCTGATTGTAACCCAAAAAGCGTCCTCCGTGCACTTAACAGTACCTGCATGGTTCCAAGTGAAACTGTGGCTTCAGAGTAAGGCATCCATTGGTCGTCGCTCAGTGAAGAGTGCTCTCCGGGTCAGCTGGCACAGTGGGTGCGGTAAATGCCGTAGATTTCTGAGGGTTTTGTGATTTCCACTCAGCACTTCATGCACACTAGAAGAAATAGCTGGGTGCCGCTGAGTTGGGCACTAGCACCTGTTATTGAGCACTGAGACAGTTCAGTTTGTTGTGTGCGCTGCATACATTCTGTGATTGTACTGTTGTGCTCACTCAAAATTACAGACACTGCTGCTGCCTTCCCAGAGGTCTTATGTTGAAAGACAGGAATATTTGTTTAGAAAATGATGTGTCTCACAAAGTACACTCCTGCTGAGATTGAATTAGCCTTTGTTTTGTACCATCAGTGGCACTGGCACCAAACAAATACCACCCGCATATATTAGCTGGCAGGTTTGGCTGGATCAGCTCCGTTCCGTTTGGCACACGTAATAGGGGCCATCCCTATTGGGCCCTCGTTTTCCCGTTCTCGCTCCGCGTTAGGAGGCTGTTGGCACAAAGATACGGTTTTTCTGCTGAAATAGGGTTTCAGATGAAAGCTGTGTGACAGGTCGGTTATTACTGCATAGGTTGCCATGTGCGGCACATGTGATGGTGCCAAGCCACTTTTGGTTGTTACTGTGCCAGGGGTTGTTTTTAACCCTACTTTGCAACAAATCCCAAAAGACTGATCTAGGTGCCCAATCAAAATCTGTTGTTGAAGTATTATTTAGTACTGCAGACAGACGCTAGTACCCTACTGAAATACAGTGACTGACCCTCTATTTGCATCTGTGTGTGATGGAAACAACTGTCCCACGTTCCAAGGGAGAAAACGTTATGTCTACTTCAAGCTCTCCAGTCTTCCTCTTTTAAATCTACATGGACTCCATACGGGTTATTTTAGCCTGACACTAACACTTGGTATGCCTGGGTAATCTGTGCGATCTGGGATGCGGCGATTGAATACACACTTAAAGAGGGGGCAAAGTACCTATGAATTTACAAGTTAGAGCTCACTGCAGGTCACCATACTAGGCAGTGACATGGACGCTGGGGTGTTCTGTTGTAGGTGGAGATAGTTTTCAGTGACATGCACCCACCCACTAAAGGCACAATATTCTCCATATGGACATAGATTTTCTGGCGAAGTATTTAAGCCCTGGAATCCCAATATCCTATATGTTCCAAGTCAGAACATTATTTGAGTAATTACCATTTCATGCAAAGTATCACAGCATGGAGTTTGGTAAAATACAGTCAATGCCCACAGGATATTTAAAAAACCCAACCCTGACGTGTGTTTCGCTCTCAGCAGAGTGCAAATGAAGAGCATAGTTCAGGGCAGACGTGAGTAAGATGCTCGGATCAAGTGAAACCCAACAACCAAGATGCATAGTGGGATTCCTTCAATATTCAGAACAGAAGCAGGAGATTTATGGTGCTTTGAGTGTAGATCATTTACATTGTGTGTTTTTTTTTTTTTACACAATTTGCACTTCCCTTCCTTTCTCTTATCCTTTTCTGTAAAATAGCTTGAGCTGTCCTTGGTGCCAATGGCACTTGACGCTGCAGGTGACTCGTCCCCGGACGGACGGTTGACCTCGCTCTTCCACAGTCACCCCCTAAGTGACTCTGTACTGACTGAGCTCGCTTGCTAGGGGACAAACGCAGGTGAGACACTGAGCTGTCTCTCCTTGCCACTGTCCAGCAGGCGTGTAACAAAGGCCCTTGCTGCCGGGTGGCCCTCAACCGTTCAGGGTCCCGGTAACCCTTCAGATGGCCGCCTTTCAGCCCAAGGCCGATGAATATCTGTGAGATGCAGGAGACTCGGGGGTCCGGCTTTACACTCTGTAGAGGGACCCCATCACTTTGCAATGCAGCTCTGTTGTTCAGGTCACCTTTGTAGATGTTCTTCGACACTGCAGCAGACCAAATCTGTAAACCGGTGATACTCAAAGTACGGCCCGGGGGCCACTTGCGGCCCTCTTTACCTTTACATGTGGCCCTCCCCCCCGTCCCCGGCAGGCGGGCAACTAGAGCCAAATTTCGGGGGGGGGGGGGCTGAAAAAGATTTCGGGGGCGGCTAAGTCTTCCAGACATAGGCAGAGTGGCTGTAAGAAGGGGTGAAAACACAACAAAAGCCTCATTAACGAGTAAATGGTCTTTTAAAGACCTGTGAAGTACTCGGGTGCGGCTGCAATTAGACGGACGCCAGCCCGCGAGGCTGTCTCAGCCGGGCTGACACACATGACGGTGGGGGCTGAAGCCCGGTGAGCCCAATGTGTGTTGCGCGCCTGGTCCCCAGTGAATAGCAGCACGAGCTGCTGTTTAGTTGCTGAGCACTAATATTTAGAAAATCATGTTAAATAAACAGGCAAGCCTTTATTAACCTGCAAATAAATGCTTTCCCGTTTATTTGACATGTTATTAGACCTGCTTACACAATCCCTGACCCACCCAGACCCTCCACCGCCACCCTGCTGGCATCGGTGCGGCCCTCGGGCACACCACAGACCGTACTTTGTAGCTCCTGGGCACATGTTGGTGAGTACCCATGGTGTAAAAAACCATGCCTAAAATAAGCTTTGGCTCCACCCACAGCAGCATCACTCCCTCACCTCACACGGTTGGTTATTTGCTGCTTAGAAGGCATGAGGGACTATTTTACAGCTGAAACATACACTCAGTAATCAGGCTATTTGTCACGTACAATCACATTCACTTCTTTATATCTTTCATTAATTAGACACACAAGGCAAACCTTTGCATCATTTGTCCTGTTGTTGGCATGCAGAGGCAGCTTTTAGGTGATATGAAGCATTTGTGCATGCAGCTCTGCGCGCTTTAGGCCGCCGTTGTGAACGCCTGTGTTGACATCCGTTGACCCATAATAGAGGGAAGGCACATTTGGCTTTGCTGCACTTATGATCTCAAAGATTTTGGGGGCCCTGTGCAAGAAATGCTTTAGGGACCCCTGTCCTGCACAGCTTTGCATTTAATTACACACCTGCTGCTAGTTTAAGCCCCACAATGCCAAACAATATTGAGTAATGCATTAAGAGTTGTGGTGGAGAAATAGATGGGCGATAGAAAGCTGACTTTCCCGAAGGCTTTGCCAACGCTTGTTCTAGCCTTCCTTTCCATCTCTCAGTGGGTGTAGTCTCTTCAGGTGGCACATCAGCGGAGGCAGCTCACCTGTGCACGCGCCTGCAGCCGCACAGCCCATCTATAGGGGAGGCTTCTGGTCTGGAATGTACCATCCCACCCTAGTGCATCCTGCACATTGTATTCCCTCCGTGTTCATCCCGAGAAGTCGCTGCTTCACAGGCACGTTGTAAATCCTGTATCCTCAAACAACCTTTAATGAATGTTACAGAGGTGTATTCTCAGCAGTTTCCTTGGTTTCTTCTGTAAGTCGAGTCTTGAAAACACAGCTAAGCCGTGTCGGCGCTGCAGACAAATGATTTTAAAGAAATCTCTTTATCTGTGAAGGTATACAGGATGATTTTATCTGATCTGATCGCAGCGCAGATGGAAGTGCGCCCCAGCTGCTGGGCACTGTTACCCGTCTGCAGTCCATTCTGCTGTGTGAGATGGGCTCCCGTCGGAATGTCTGCTAATACTGGTGCTATGACTGGCACAGTGCCCCCAAAATGTAGTGATATGATTCAACGTTTATGTAGTGTGTGCTACAACCTGGTTTGTCTATTTCTAATATGTAGGTATGGTACATGTGTTCAACTCCAGCAGGAAAGCTAATGTTTTCCAAATTCGCATTTACGACCAGTAGGTTACACAAGGGTGTGTGCAGGGGTGCAGTGAGCCCTGATTAAAAGATGAACTCTGTGTGTGGTACCCCAGAACCAGGACGTAAAGAAACGCACTTCCAAATTTGCATACATATGTTTTTGTATTAGTGGTGTTTTACCTTTTTCCACCACCACAAATGTTTTATATTTCCATGTTTCCAATGCTTGCGTACAGCATTTTTAGGTCTCGCCTACGCAGCGCGTATGCGCTGCATAGGAGGGGACCTTTTGAAATCAATCAGCATTGTGGCCAAAAACGTGCAAGTTTTGCATTGCTTTGTATTGCAACGTGTGCACATTTGGCGTTTCCACTGCGGGAGCGAGCTTTGGCGACATCTGTTTGTAATTATCTTGCAAACAGATGGTGCCCCTGCTTACTCCCGCAAGGGAAACACTGTTTTATTTTTGTGAGAGGAACGTTGTTTTGAAAGAACCGTGGCTTACTGAGGACGCTCCACTGTCTATCTTTGCTTGGTCCAATTTTGTATGGCTTTCGTCTTTACGCACCACGAGTCTCTTATAGATTGAGTATCACACCTTGCAGAAGCAGCGTGTCTTTCACATCAGGAAATCATGATGTTTCTTTGATAACATCAACTTTTGATCCTGACCCCGCACATCACACCCCAGTGGACTCTTGGACCTGCAGATCCCTGCTGTTCGTAAACACACTGGATTTTTGCATTTAGAAAGAATGCCCCAACCCCACCGGAGCTCATCTGCCCAAAAAGTGGAATGCACAAACATGAAGCCAAAACTTCGGGATAAACACATAAGGGTTCAAAAGCGAGACATATTGGCTATGCCAATGCTTGTTAAATGTATTCTCGCAAAATCCCCTGTACTTGACATAGAGAGGAATGAGGTGATAGTGAGCTCTTTTTGATACGCAGCACTCACCCACCCCTGGACTACGAGGGATATAGTACTTGTGATCTCACTATTGATGCACAGTACTCCCTCACCCTGGATGTGCGAGGAGTGAGGTACTTGTGAGCTTACTGTTGATGAGCAGCATTCACTCACCCTGGGTGTGCAAGAATTGAGGTACTTGTGATCTCACTATTGATGCACAGTACTCCCTCGTCCTAGATATGCAAGGAATGAGGGACTTGTTATCGGGGTGTTGATACACAGTACTCCCTCACCCTGAGTGTTCGAGGATTGAGGTACTTGTGATCTCACCATTGATGCACAGTACTCCCTCATCCTAGATATGCAAGAAATTAGGTATTTGTGACCTCACTGTTGATGCACAGTACTCCCTCACCCTGGGTGTGCTAGGAATGAGGCGATTGAGCTCACTGTTAATAAGCAGCATTGACTCACCCTTGGGCTGAAAGGAATATAGTACTTGTGAGCTCACTATTGATGCACAGTATACTCACTTACCCTGGGTGTGCGAGGAATGAGATGATGGTCATCTCACTGTTGATGCACAGTACTCCTTCACCCTGAGTGTGCAAGGAAGTGATTGTGATCTCACTGTTGATGCACAGTGCTCCCTCACCCTGAGTGTGCGAGGATTGAGGTACTTGTGATCTCACTGTTAATGCACAGCACTCCATTACCCTGGGTGTGCGAGGACTGAGGAACTTGTAAGCTCAATGTTGATGCAGAGTACTCCCTCGCCCTGGGTGTGCGAGGATTGAGGTACTTGTGATCTCACTGTTAATGCACAGTACTCATTCACCCTTGATGTGCGAGAAATAATGTACTTGTGAGCTCACTATTGATGTTCAGTACTCCCTCACCCTAGGTGCGCAAGGAATGAGGTACTTGTGAGCTCACTGTAGATACACAGGACCCACGCACACTGGGTGCGGAAGAAATGTGGTACTTGTGTTCTACCTGTTGATGCACTGTACTCACTCACCTTGGGTGAGCAAGGAAAGATGTAATTGCGATCTCACCTTTGATGCACAGCTCTTACTCACCTTGGGTGTGCGACAAATGAGGTACATTTGAGCTCACTGTTGATGCTCAGTACTACCTCACCCTGGGCGGATGAGGAATGAAGTACATGTGATCTCACTGTTGCTGCACAGGACTCACTCACCTTGGGTGGCGAGGAATGAAGTACATGTGATCTCACTGTTGATGCACAGTACTCCCTCACACTAGGTGTGCGAGGACAGAAGTGCTTGTGTGCGAGGACAGAAGTGCTTGTGATCTCACTGTTGATGCACAGTACTCATTCACCCGGAGTGTGCGAGTAATGAAGTACATGTGATCTCACTGCTGCTGCACAGTACTCCCTCACCCTAGGTGTGCGAGGACAGAAGTGCTTGTGTGCGAGGACAGAAGTGCTTGTGATCTCACTGTTGATGCACAGTACTCATTCACCCGGTGTGTGCGAGTAATGAAGTGCTTGTGATCTCACTGTTGATGCGCATTACTCATCCACCCCGACTGTGCGAGTAATGAAGTACATGTGATCTCACTGTTGATGCTCAGTACTCCCTCACCTTGGGTGGCGAGGAATGAAGTACATGTGATCTCACTGTTGATGCACAGTACTCATTCACCTTGGGTGGGGAGGAATGAAGTACATGTGATCTCACTGTTGCTGCACAGTACTCCCTCACCCTAGGTGTGCGAGGACAGAAGTACTTGTGTGTGAGGACAGAAGTGCTTGTGATCTCACTGTTGATGCGCATTACTCATCCACCCCGACTGTGCGAGTAATGAAGTACATGTGATCTCACTGTTGCTGCACAGTACTCCCTCACCCTAGGTGTGCGAGGACAGAAGTACTTGTGTGTGAGGACAGAAGTGCTTGTGATCTCACTGTTGATGCGCATTACTCATCCACCCCGACTGTGCGAGTAATGAAGTACATGTGATCTCACTGTTGATGTACAGTACTCCCTCACCTTGGGTGGGGAGGAATGAAGTACATGTGATCTCACTGTTGATGCACAGTACTCATTCACCTTGGGTGGCGAGGAATGAAGTACGTGTGATCTCACTGTTGATGCACGGCACTCCCTCACCCTAGGTGTGCGAGGACAGAAGTGCTTGTGTGCGAGGACAGAAGTGCTTGTGATCTCACTGTTGATGCACAGTACTCACTCACCCTAGGTGTGCGAGGACAGAAGTGCTTGTGATCTCACTGTTGCTGCACAGTACTCATTCACCCGGAGTGTGCGAGTAATGAAGTACTTGTGAGCTCACTGTTGCTGCACAGTACTCACTCACCTTGGGTGGCGAGGAATGAAGTACTTGTGAGCTCACTGTTGCTGCACAGTACTCACTCACCTTGGGTGGCGAGGAATGAAGTACATGTGATCTCACTGTTGATGCACAGTACTCCCCCACCTTAGGTGTGCGAGGACAGAAGTGCTTGTGATCTCACTGTTGATGCACAGTACTCACTCACCTTGGGTGGCGAGGAATGAAGTACGTGTGATCTCACTGTTGATGCTCAGCACTCCCTCACCTTGGGTGTGCTTGCCAGCTGTGGTGGTAAACTCTAGCGCCGCTGCAGCGCACCCTCTCCTCCTGTGACCCGATGCTCTGTTTGCGCATCTTCGGTGGTATTCACAACTCGTTTCTTCTTTGCGCCCTCTGCGGCATCTCCGCTTCCTCCTCGCGGTGCCCATGTGCTCGTCTGGATAATTAATGCAAAGTGCGGTTCTGCTGACAATTTCGTCGATGGATTTCACTCCGTTGGTGATGGGGCTTTCAGGGATATTTTTCAGTTTCATCCTGCTCTGAGTCAGCAGTATCCCAGAGCTCATGGTAATGACTGCAGGTGCAGGACCGCTCTTAATATATTCAGGCCCCGGCAGTGGGAGAGGGCTCAGTCAGCCCTTTTATGCAGGTTTGGAAGAGGCGAGCCTCCTCAGAGGGCGCTAGTGCTGCTGCGGGGCTGGTACCCCCTCCACGCCGCCCTTCCATTGTCCTCCTCGGATGTTCTGTTGCTCTCCAACAGATTCTCAGAGAATGGTCTCTGACAAGGAATTAAAGAGGCGATTGTTTCTATCTTGTCTACGACCTCGGAAGCACAGCGACCATCTCATGGAGGTGCCCACCCGGAAGCACCTCAGTGAACCCGAGAGCTGTATTTCTTGTCTTGATAAGGAATGTCTGGCTCACTTGGCCCAGGCAGGAGTGTTTCAGAAGGGGGGGGCGGGTCACTGTATCTCCTTAAGCAGCTGGTTCACCCTGGTGGTCAGCTAAAAAGACCCCTATGAGCATGTTTCTTCTCGGCAGGCGCCGGCTTCAGTGACATCAGCAGTGATTGCCTCGCTCCGCGGCTCCAGGGCCTCCATTGCAGATGGACACTGGATCCGCCTGCGATCCCTACAAGATCTGCAAACACTTGGGTTCAAGAGCCCTACTGCCTCCAATGATGGACGTCCACGCTAAGCTGCCTCCACGTAGATGATAATGAACCAAATACCAGGATTCAGACCCTGTGTTCGGCCCTCTTCGTCTCTCCAGATACGTCCGTGCTATGTTATTACCACTCCGTACGACTGACATCGAAGTTTAAGAGATTACATACCAGGAAAATCATAGTTCCATATTCATCAATGTAACACTGAACTGCGGTGTCCTGTTCTTCAGCTTTTGTCTCTCTTCCTAAGAAGAAGACATTTTTACAGATGGAAATATTCCTCCAGAGAGCATATTTTGAGTCACAATGAAGACCAAATCCTCTCAATCCCACACTCCACATTCTCCCTCCCCATCTATCAGCCTGACCCTTTCTAAGCATCTATGTGAAGGACCACCTAAAATGCAAGTTACTATTCCAGCTCCATGGCTTTCTCGATACACCTGCATAGCATGAGATGGCCGCTGCCTCTCGACCACCGCCCATGCATGTCACTAAATCTCCCCCACCACCACAATGCTTTCAGATAATGGTTCAGTCTGAGTCTCCGTGTCAATCCCGCCATTCTGTCAGAGGCGCCAGCCTGGTTTGTAACTGATTGAGACTACTGTGTGGGGTTTGCAGGCCATAGAGGCAATTTCACAAGACCTCCTCCAACATCACTGGTTTTGCAAGAGGCGGTATCCTTTATGACCCACCCCATTAAGCCTTCAGAAGGATGCCTCAGTTGACAACCTGGCCTTTCAGAGCCTGGCCCAGCATTAGAGTTGCTCTTCTCCACTCCTGCTGACCTTTTAAAGGTGAGTCTGTAGCATCCGCTAAGGACCACTGCTACCACAAATTCTCCTTTTCTGGCTAGCTGACATGCAAGTACGCCATGTGGACTGTACATGTTGTACTGCTTTTCATTGACTTCATACAGCCTAAGCAAGAGCTCTGGGTCTGTGAATGTCTCCAAATAAAATTAATAGGTAACCTAATGTAGGTATCAAAGTGTAAACACGTCTGTATGTATTCTGAGAAGCGCTACAATAGTACCCATGGCTCATCTGCTGCAGGCAAGTGAAACTCACAATAGGAGTTGTTTTATGTGACTTCTATAAAGCGCAGCTTTTCCCAGTTACTTGGCCTCGTGGCACTTGAAGTTCATGTTGGCACACTGAGATCCGCAAACTTTGGGGTTGCTCAAAAGAGGTTCTCAGTGGGTGCAGAAAGTACGTAAGTGAGTCCACTACCCAAGTCTGTGTCGGTAATGTGGTTTGCAGAGTGAGGCGTTCCTCTCTAGTAGTAATTTAAGGGCTCTGAAATGGAACTAGGGCTGGCGTGAAATAGTCTTAGATTCTGCATCTTCCCAGCCCAAGTAGGGAGTGTGCTGACTGCAGGAGCAAGAGGGGTCTCAGAGTCAAAAATAATTCCCAGGACCATTATCTTTGGTTAAAGTGTTGGAGGTGTTCCAGGAGGAGGCGGCCGGTTGAAGGCCGATGACTGTGGGTGGTTTGTGCTGATCAAAAATATTTCAATTAGTAGGTTCAACTCGCCTTTAACTAATCAAAAACACTTTCCAAGCATACAATAAAGTTCTGGTTCTTAATGCTGTTCTCCAACTTCCTATGGATTTGAGTGCCATCAGTGTACATGTGCATGCAAAGTCATAAAGTCCTGCCCCAGAGGGCGTTCACACTTGTATTAAAGGGAATACAAGAGGGATGCGATAACTGGTTACTGCACTGTACACCAATCATGATGATTCCTCTGGATCTATTCTTATTTTAAATTTGGCTAAAAGGAAAGGACTGGGTCATAGAGTAGACAGTGGTAGACGAAGCTGCCCATTTATTTACTGTTTCCTGATGTGTTAATGGTCCAGCATGCCCTAAGCTTCAGTGAGGTTGAATGTATTACGGCTTTTATTTTGTCTTCATCGTCCACGGAGAGAAAGAGAACATCTCTGATAACGGCAAAGCAAGTTCTGTGTCCCGCCAGAGTCTGAATCCTGACTGACAATCTTCCTGGCAGTGGTTTTGATCCATGTGTTTATGAAGTTGCTTTGTAAATTTTCTGTTCATGATTTTGCTGTTGATTGCTGGTGTTTAGAAATTGTTTTATGCTTTTCAGGATCATTGGGTCAATTTATCCTTTTTTCGCGAGTGAGGTGAGGATGCCATGTTTTAGAGAACACGGAAGAGCTCCATAGACAGAGAGATGTTTATTATGTTGGGGGTGGGAGGGATTGTTTGATGCACATGGCTGGGCGTGGTGCTGCGGGTACGTTAGATGTTTTAGTCTTAAAGAACATTTTCACCATCTTCTTCTATTTAGAAAGCTAAAGGTCATGCAAGTGGAATGAGGAGGGCGCGTGTGTGCATAGTGAGGTGTTAAAGGATTGATTGTGATTACTTTACAAAATCTGCTTATTTTTGATCTGACAAATTCCCTATGATCATTGCAGTGCTGTTTTGATGCACAGTGGGTGTTCTTGAGATGTGTTTAGCAAAGTAGATGTCTGGTGTGTATACTAATTTTCTTGACTTACACCTTTTTGCCCTACAGTTTGTAGCTGCTTCGTTTCAGTTCTTAGTTATTCATCCTCAAACCATTTGCTATTTGTTTGGTTTTGTGAAGGGCCAACTTCTTGAGAGAGGCAGATGTGTTGTGGTCCAGGTTGTCCACAAGTCCTTGGGGTCGTCTCGGGTTATCTGGATAGTCTGGGAGGCATTGTAGGGTGTGAAACTGTTCCGGGTTGATCTTTTTCTAATGTCTGATGGAGAAATGTGAAATAAAATTTGTAAAATGTAAATTTGATACTTGTATAGCGCACTACTCACCCGTAAGGGTCTCCAGGCGCTTGCACGAATACCGCTGTGGAACCCATCCTGGCTTTCCCTGTGAGGTGCCCAGAGTTGCAGAGTGGGACTCCATGATTGGAATAGGCACCGAGGCGAGAATTATCAGGTCCGTGGAATTTTTGAGCCCAAGACCCGCCGAGGCGGGGAATTGAACCCTGGCCCCGGGCTAGACCTCTGTATCAGGGTCTGCCGCTCTAACCATTGAGCCACACTTCTCCATGGAGAGAGATGGAGGGCCATTTCTGTGGTGGGGGGATGGAGCTCTGGTCTGCGAGGCAGAGATGAAGGATGTTGCCCTGGAGAGGAAGCTTTCTAGCAGATAATTTCAGCTGTGTGGATTATAACTACCCTATAACTTTAAACTTACAAACAGAACAAGCAATAGCAATTTTATTCAGTTGGACCTTTTCATAGTGCACTCACAGATGCACATTTTCCGTGAACATTTTTACGCATGCGACTCCTACGTGCAGATATTCAGTCGGAGCAGAGGGACGGCAGACATCCAGGCTCACATCGACCAACAGTTCTCCAGCCATCTATACACACTGAACTACAGACCCCGCAGGCCGGGAGATGGTGTGGTGTTCCAAGGCCACCTCAATGCACTAGATGTGGCCGGAGGGCCTAAAGGCAGGGGCACGTGGGGGAGGAGTCCGAAAGGAGCACTGTGAGTGGACTTATTTCCCCCAAAACAATGCAGTTACTGTCCTCCGAGGTCTGATTGACCAGGATCAAGAAGGCGAGAAGAATAGGGCCCAGAATAGGGACGGCAGGAGCAGGAAAGAGCCGAGTGCACACATCAAGGGAGGGCAAATTGTGTGAGGAACTGGGGCCTAGGAGTCATGGTAGACTGTTGAAGAAATTCCAGGACAAGTTAAGATGAGCTTGGTGCTCCTGCAAAGAGATCAATGCACAGGGACCGACACACACTGAAAACGAATATTCAGGGACTAAAAGCCCGTAGACCACCCATACACTCAGCACACACAGAAAGAATAATTGACGGATATTTCATGTAAATGTTAAGCACGTTTAATCTTTAGACCCATTTGTTGACCAGCAATTTTGAGGTGCGTGTAAGACCGTTCATGTCAATGCTTAGACTGCACTCGGAGAAAGAATCACTACTGGGTGACTGACTGCCTCAGTCTCCAAGCCATTCAGTCGTTGCCTGCTTTTGAATGATCATCGGTCTGTAACAGTGGAGTGCTCCGTATGTCCAGACACTGCTGGGTTCTTGTTTTAAATCACATGTATGTAGCTTTGCAGTCAGAACAGTCGTTCGGTTGATATTAAGATATCGTAGGCTTGGATCTGGCTGTTTGCTCCACTCACATCAGAAAATGTTTATCCAGCCCTGGGCTTCACCTTCACAAATCATTCACATCAAATGTATTGATTAATTGAAGCAAGTGAAGGCATCTCCCAGAATGCACTGCTGTGCTGCATTAAAACCCAGAACCAAAAACAGTCTAAAGGACACATGTTGCAACATAGTAAAACATTTACTAAATGTTATAATCGCGCCTTACACCAAATGAAATGTGTCTTTGCATTTTGCAACAAGCTGAATGAAAGAAAACTCTAGGCACGTCGTTCGAGTTCATTTACTGTGATCTTCGAGCTTGTTTTCGTGTTGCTGCTCTGAAACAAATTGCATTTTTTTGAGAAGTGCGGGGAAATAGCAACTGCTAGTCACATCTTGTAATTCTTGAGCCATGCTTGGGGAGCTGCCTCTCTTTATTTTTCTTGCTGACAGTTTCTTCCATGCAATCAGTCAGTCGCTGTAATACGAGAGGGGCGGAGCACAAAGACCCTATTTTGAAACTAAGGATCTTATTTTTGGCAAGGAGGTGTTGAAATGGATCAGATCGCTGTCATTACAAATGCCCACCTCAAAGTGATTGCTGTGCAAACTGCTTTTTGTTGCTACTATGACTGGGCCGCTGGGTTTATTTGGCAATACAGGACTCGTTTGTGCAGCACGGTTAACTAAAGTATGTGGCAAACAATTGCAAACAATGAGGGATCATACAACCTATTCGGTTTCAATACCATTTCATATTTTTTTCGTTTTAACATTGGCTGGGTTAACATTTCCAAAAGAACGGTGATGGATTAAACCCAGATCAGTTGACTGGGGGTGAGTGCTTGCAATGTTCAACACTCCGTCCATCATTTCCTTTGGTTTTTGCTTTGTTCGCCATAAGTTGGCAGGGTATGCTCAGACGTGAGTCCCTTGCTCACTTTGCCACTGGATTCAAGCAAGCCTGGCTGAAGACGGCTGAAATGCCAGAAACCGGTCCTAGGAAGCTTGTTTCCGGTCCAGGGAAGGTATGGCTTGGCAGTTCGGGCTGGACTGTTCCCATGAGGCACAGGGTCAGACTGATTTGCATATGGCCATGTCTGAACTGGGGTGGCAGAGTGGGCTAAAGAACGGTGATGGATTAAACCCAGATCAGTTGACTGGGGGTGAGTGCTTGCAATGTTCAACACTCCGTCCATCATTTCCTTTGGTTTTTGGGTTAACATTTCACCTCATTAGCCTTGAGACCCTTACGGGTGAGTAGTCGCGCCTTACAAGTCACGTGATTGATTCTGAATACAGCAGGCGGAAATGGAAGAGTGACCAGTAAGTTCTGCAAGCAGCCTGCCTATGAGCAGCAGTTATTCAAGGGACAGTTAGTTTAGCAGAATTATCCACTTATTTGAGCTTACATTAATCAGCTCACAAACGTCTGTAAATCGTGAAAATAATTAAAACAAACAAATGTCCAGAAAAACCACTAGGTATTATTACAATATATTTATTTGATCATTTAAAGAAAAAATCACTAGAGGGTCAAGAAGGTAGGAGAATGTTCTAGGGAACATGTAAGAAAGAGTGCTCAAGTGTATATAAAGGAGTCAAGAGAGCTCAGTGTGTGTAGAAAAGTAGAGGGCATATATTTACAAGACTGTACAGAACTGATAGCCAATAAACAGTTAGATGCAACCTGGCCACATGCAAATTATTCATTTGAATTTCGTTTTCTAAAGTTGTAAGGAGAGTTTCCTTAAGGCTGTAAACCGGGGTAATGAGGAAGGGGAAATTGGTCCAGGTGCGGTGGGGGATAGCGTCGACGTTTCGATCCGTCTTATCGGCAACCGAGGGACTTTAATACCTCAGCCATGCGGATCTTCCTCAGGACAAGGGGACAGGTGAAGTGACCCTCATCAATCTTGCAATGCTCTATTGGAGTCCAAAACCTGGTTACACCAATGCCTGTAAAGTGGCAAGGGCCAACTAAGGACAAATCCTGTTATTCAGTAGAAATAAAACGTGACGATGGTGCCCAGACCATCCATGGATCGTAATATTCAGGCCCGTATGCGTGGCAAGAGTTGGCTGAATGAATCAGGCAATCCGGGGCACAGCGTAATTTATACGACTGGAGACGATCTGATCGGCGTCCTTACTCCATTGTGGTAGCTGTTTGTTTTAATTATTTTCACGATTTACAGATGTTTGTGAGCTGATGAATGTAGCTCAAATAAGTTGATAATTCTGCTAAACTAACTCTTGTTGAATAACTGGCCCAGGACCATTGTTTCTTTTTAATAACCGATACCCAGGTCCAGGGACCATTTGGGAGTACCCCATTGTTTATAATCCCTGTAACTTTTGATCTGTTAGAACTAGAAACAACTTTTTGTTGAAATCTGCAAATTGGCCAGCATATGGTAGAGAATGTAGAAAGTGTAGCAAATTTGTAATTAAGTGGAAAACTCAGAATCCAGGGAATTACTTCTTTCCAGTGGCTCTATTTATATAACCAGGATGTCACCAATTGAAGAGGAAAAATGGATTAGCTAATGAAAAACTAAACTTCAGCCCTGATGATGCTTGCCGGTCTCTGCCTCAGTCAGGCGCAAAGCAGATATTTCAGCACCAAACATAAAATCCCTTCTTGTGTGCTATGTGCAAAAAATGTATTAAGAACGACTCGAGAGCCATTATGTCAAGCCTAAAAGCCCTTTCATTGAGTACCATTGGAGGTTTGTCTACGCCTACGGCAAAACACCTCCGACAGTGTTTAAAGGTTTAAAAGTCTTTGTCATATAGGCACGGCAATCTCTGAGACACTTTGTGTCAAGAGAAATCTATATGGAAAAAATATTTCCCCTTTGTTGCAAACTTTGATAAAAGAATAGCAACAGGTAAATACATTCACAAATTTAGTTAACAATGTATTTTTCATCACAGATGTTCACTCAAACATAGTTAAACAGTAAAAAGCAGATTATCTAAAACAGTGTTTCCCAAACTGGGGTCCGAGGACCCCCAGGGGTCCGTGGCACATTCCCAGGGGGTCCGCAGGCAGCAGTTTTAAAAGCACTGCAAAGTTCCTTGTAAAATTAGCAGTTTTCGAGCAACTATAAGTGTCAAGAAAATGCCAGTGATTAACGTACCTGCTGGAGAGAGATGAGTTTTGTCTAGTGGCAGCTTTGACTTATCTAATGTGACACAAAGGGTTAATATGCCTACTGCAAAGAACGTGGACAATACATTTTAAAAAACAGTATTTTATGTGCATAGGTCAGTGGGCTACTGATTTTGTCACAGAGATTCTTTTGTCACAGTGCAATTCATAAGGGACAATTGTAATCTAGCACAGTGTCCTATAAACTGTCAAAGAGCTGCTTACAAACTGCATGGTAAAAGTTAGCAACATATGTTTATTCCCAGTCTATCATTATCCTGATGCTGCTATGTTCCCACTTCCTGCACATGAACACTTTTGTAATGCCTTTTTGTCACTTCTATGTGTGCTGCCTAATGCAGCACACATGGAAGTTACAAAACAACATTTTTATTAAAGATTGTTTGTGCAGGAAGGGTCACCATCCTGCACATAAATAATCAAAGGTGTTTTGCTTTTTCCGTTGGAAAAAGCAAAAACGAGGAGAAATAAGGCATTTCTCCAAGTTAAGACTAGGTTTTTCATGGTCTTCATTCTGGTACTGTCTCCTATTTAAGTTGACCTTGTAAATAGAGGGCAGCGTCAAAATCAATGGGTGTTGGAGTGAAACGCCCACTGCAACTCCCACTGCCCACCTTTTTCACGCTAAGCATTGCGTGAAAGAGGTCCTTATTTACAAGGCAGCGTTAAGCCACAATAAGTGGCTTAACACTGCCTTGTAAATAAGGCAAAGCCCCTATTGCCACAGGAACATCGCAAAAAGTGACGTTCCCATGGCGATAGGGACTTGTAAATATGCCCCTAAAATCCTTAGTAATTTGAGTATTTGTTTCGTGTGCACACGTTTGTTTATTTTTTTCGAATTACTGTTTTAATGTTTGAAATTTAAATCCTACAAATTGCTTGGGGGTCCCCGGCTTCCAGTGGTGACTCAGTGGGGGTCCTCAGGAGTCAAAAGTTTGGGAAACACTGATCTAAAAGAACTGAATGTTTTTTATTTGTGTTTAATCTCTAAGATCTTGCACATTAAATCTTAGTTGGGAAGATTGTTTCCATATCACAGTATTATGTTTATACTACCACAAAAAACACAATTTTAAAATGAAGTTGTTAAAAAATAAAACCACGCTTGACTAAATTAATCACTTAAAAACATCTGGCAGAAAAATCCATGTTCCAGACCTACTCGATCTGGTGGCCAGATTGATTACCAATAGGTGATTCCTTTTCAATGAAATGTTGTAGCAAACTTGTTTTGTATTTTCTGCGCAAAAGTCTGTTTTATCTGGCACTGATCTGGTAACTTGGTTATTCGGATCTAATGCGACAATTTTAGGCACTTCACATCAGACGCCACCTTTGACCTGACTTGCTTTCAAGGATGAAACAAGAGATGAAACATCAGTATTGTCTCTTGTTATAAGCATCTAGCTGAGGCCGCCTTAGGACAAAAAGCACTTACTCATGAGTAGGTGATACTTCTGCGGAAATCCAGGTAAAGTGAGGAGTAAGTCACATTTACTTACAAATCTTGGTGAAACAGACCCTTAGAGTGTGGACGTCTTCTTCGTCCTCTCGTCCTGGAGGACATTTAAGAAAATGCCAGGAATAGCTGCATTGACATGAACTTGAGTACGCTTTCAGTAAATTTCTAAAAGCTGTGATCATTTGCTGTCAAATGCTGTGCCAATTCTGTTTGTGTGTTTGTGATTAGCTAAATTAAGTCTTAAGCAGCTGTCTCCTGGTGTTCCAGAGTGCATTTATCAGCTCTTGCCACCTGTTATAATAGGCTCAAAACCGCCCCTGTCTCACCTCAGACTCACAGCCTTGGATCTTTCTATTTGTTTAAATGCAGCCTTACCACCCTTAAGAGGCCAGGCTTTACTTGTTTTAGACAACATATCGGACTTCTTTGAAGGGATGTGTCTTTTTCCTGTATCCAATCAGTCTACTGGGACGTATGTTAACCAGCAGTTGGGAAAATTCTACTTAGGTCGATTGTTTTTTTAACTCATCTTTGCTGTGTGTCTGTATTTATTCCTTGTTTTTATTTCAGTAATTCTGCCCATCTTTCAGTTTTGTTCCCCAGTTATGGAGCTATTGCCCGCGAGTCTTTTCTTACGATTAGTGAAAAGGCTGTTTGGTTTTGAAACTGGAGCAAATATAGACCACAAACAAAACAACTGTGTGAAAGGTTCATGCATCGTAACAGAGTTCAAGCAGTTTCTTACCGAGTACCTCTAGGTGGGTTCCTTGTATCAATCTTTGCTAACAGAAAATTGCTCAAGAGATATTTGTCCAAGTGGTGGAGCTGTGATTGTGGCTCTCATGGATCTCCGGTCTCATCAGATGTGCTCGGAAGCCCCTGGGATCCTGCGATCACCTGAAGCAATTGTTCTCGGCTGCCAAACTCAGGGCCGAGACCAGTTGAAGTCTTTGAGCTGCTGTGTTTTGTTTACTTTTGGCATTACCAGTGGCTATAGGTATGTTATTGTCCTGTAACCAGTGCCGGATTAAACCCTGTGGAGGCCCCTAGGCAGTCGAACGTTCGGGCCCCCCCTCGCAAATTTTCTCCTAATACCCAGTGCACCAGATTGTTTTTTACAAACTGCCACAAGATGAGCTTTTAAGAGCCAAACTGTTATGTGAATATGATGTCTCTGGTTTATGTACTTTAAGTTGTTAATTACATTAATACAGTATTTTCTCTATAGAGTCTTTAATGTAAAGTTTTTGTTTCTTTGAGTTGATTCATTTTTTTCTATCTTTCGGAAACAATATTTAAGAAAGCTTGATTGTAATTTTCTTTCAAGATCAAATCAGTATTATTTTGATCCATTGTCGCTGGGCCCTAAAAGGAGCGGGGCTCTTAAGCCATTGCCTACTTTGCCTATTTGGTAATCCGGCACTGCTTGTAATGGCATTTATATAGTGTATACTGTCCAGGGCAAGTGGTCAAAGTGCTTTATATGGCACTAAATGAAGCAACACAGAAATCAAGGGCACGAAACATGTTTTTGCTGTCGCAGGCGACTTAAAAAAACAGATAATTCTTGCGATGCATATCATATGGATTAGCCCATTTAACTCAATCCTCAGCCCTGCAAATGTGCCACCCATCAGCGCCACCCATTCATTTGCTCTCTTATTTTGACTCATGCTTCCATATTTGTCTTTGTGGTATATTTCTGGTGCCTCCACCCTGCCTTGGCTGCTCTGGATTCCTCGAGGTGAGTCATTCCACTCTGCAGGACAGATGATGAGTCCTCTGCACCGAATGCTGCTACTGAACTCTAATTTTCTGTTCAAGGAATCATTCGATGTGTTAAAATTATCTTCAAGAGATTCATTGCTTTTCGTACCCCATGGTTTGCCTGTCTTGGAGCAGAACTCCCGAAGAATGAAGCTCCCTGAAGAGGCCTATAGTATTGCAGTTGCATTTATACAGCACTTACTACACCTGATGAGGCACTGACGTGCTGTATTGTGTGTATCATTTTACTCAGTTGACCAACATTAGTGGTTAATGAGTGGTTATTAATTATTGTTCTAGATTTGGTGGTTATTGGGTTAGTCTGAGGCAACTGAAAATGTTTCTCCATGTTCATTTGGTGCCATATTAAATTAATAGGAGATAAGTGTAGAGTGAGTTACTGCAAGTGGAAAAGAGGGGCGAGAAGATGGGGTGGAGGAGGGTGACTATTGTGAGATAGCTGGGAGAGGTGAAACAACATGAGAAATTGTGATTTATGGGAGCGGGGATAGCTGAGAAAGGTTTTTGGTATTTGAGGAATAGTTACTCAAAAGAACAGTATATGATTTGTAAGGAGGGATATGGTTAGTTTACTGAAGTACATTAGAGAGTAACGCAGCAGACATGTGAAAGATTAGGTAAACTCGGAGGCACCAAGGCATGAAGAGACTGGAGTGTAAAGCGAGTGTAATTCAGATGGATAGGCAAGAGAGAAAATATATCCGTGCTATAAAATAGGTATTTTCATTAAGGGTGTTGGAATGCTGAGGTTGAATGCTAACTGAGGAAGATCAAAAGGTGGAAAGGCTGAAAGTTGATTACCTGTGGGCAGATAATATAAGTTGTTTTATTTTAGACAGTTGTGTTTGGCTGTTGATAGTGTTGGTATGGTCTGTTCTTTTTACATACATTTTGATTATTGCTATTGTTTGACCTTGCACTTTGTTTTTATATCGGGTACCGAGTTGTGGTACGTCTGAATAGTGGGTTGTTTAGGTTTGTCTCCTGAGATTTTTAGGAGTGGTCATTCATTCGGGTTTCCATTGAGTTGTTTGTTTTGTTTGTGAAAGATCAATGGGTGATACGTTTCTAAGGTGGTGTGGTTCTTTCTGATATAACGGGTTGTTTGTTAAAGAATTTTCCTGATTTAGCAATTCCTTGATCTTAGAGGGCTCTAGAGGGCAGCAAATGAGAACATGTGGTTTCTTTATTGGATCATAAAAAGAATAACCAGGTCTTATCAATCTTTTTGAATTCTAAGTGATTTGGGAGTGGTTCGGATCTTTGCAGGAAGGGAATTTCCAAGTGTTGCTGCTTGCAAAGAGCAAGTAGTGCCACAAATGGGTTCTTCTTGTGAACATTAATTATAAAATGCAGTTCGATTATGCAATGTGAATTCCAGGGTTGGGAATATTTTTAGATTTTTGCTTGAATTAATTTTGGTCCTTTGCCATTATTAGGTCTGTAACAATTGCATAGTATCTTGGAAGATGATTTTTGGCCCTTGGGGCACAGTGAAGAGTTTTCAGGGCCGGGGAAGTGTGGGTTTGTGTTTTTACTTTTAGAATTGGACTTGCTGCAGAGTTTGGATTCTCTGTTATCTTCTGATAGTTGACAATAGAGTGCTGTGGTGTAGACTTTTAGGATAGTCATGTTTTGAGAGGATGACTGATGTTGTTGCTTTCACTTTTTGAGTACACCCAAGATGTGGAAAGATGCTTCTAAGCATTTTCATTGTGTAGAACGTTGACTGGGACTGCATGTCTCCTTGAATATAGAATGTGTAGAGTCCAAGAACATTCTGAGGTTTTTCATGAAGATATTGAGGCTACATTTGGCGGGGGTCCCATCTCATCTGGTCTGAAAGACATAGGGTCATAGTTCATCCAATTACTGCAGGTAAGTATTTACGTTTTTTAAGCATTCAGTTTGAGGTGATTCAACATCATCCGTTGATCTAAGGCTATGTGGCAGGTGTTAAGATTGATTTGATGTTCCTTTGCACTTAGGGTTTTCCAGTGTGAGGATTATCTGTGTGTTGTTTGCATAGTTGTAGCCGGCAAGTGAGTTAAAAACTGTTGATACAATTTAGTATTGGTTTGATGTATATCTTAAAAATTAGGGGTGAGATAGATTTTTTATGGAAATTTTATTTTTATGCAGTAAGGATTTGAAGAGAAAGGCAGCATGTGAGTCTGGTATACTCTTCTGTTTAAGTACAAGAAAATCCAGTTGAGGGTTATGCCATCTGTTCCACCACCTTTCAGTCTAAGAATGGATGTGTCATGGTGCACGGTGTCAAAATGCTGCTGAAAGTTCCATGAGTAGTAATGCAGCGACACCATTTTATGCTGATCACGGATCTGTAAAACATTGCAAGGATGCTCTACACTACTGTTGCTAAGATCAGCTGTATATGTGGTCCTCTTGCGGGCCACAACATTGAAGCCGACCACAGTTGCACATGTATTCCAGCAGGTGTAGCATAGAGTTCACTATCTGTTTCAAAGGTTGTGCGGCTGTGATCCAGTACCAACTCTTATGTCTGTAGTTTTTTCTCATTCACTGAACATGGAAAGTGCTTTCAAGTGTGTATGATCCTCCGAACAATGGTAGATATTAATAATAATGTTAACTATGTCTTTGTAATCTCGCAGCATTTAGCAGTAATATAATAATAATATTCCAGCACTTGACTGCAAGTGTTATTACACAATTGAAGGATACTTATTTTATTGACCTTTGAAGGACAGAATTATGAATTGGCCCTTTCAGGATCTCAACCTTATCCTGCACACTTTAATCCCAGCAACATCCCATAAAGGTCCATTATTAACAGTCTAGCGTGTGACCACCCTTTCACCGTTGGAGAAGTATATATGCGTCAATCGACAGAGCTGCAGGAATTGGTACCGTAGCAACACAACAAGGTGTCAGAACTTTAGGGTAAACACTGGAGCAGGGTGTGGTATATTGTAATCCCTTCCGCCAAGTCATTTAGAATGTTATGTATGTCAATGGAACATATGTCCATCATAAGCCTTGGGATTAACCCGAGGCAGTTTGTGATAGTTGGTATCAGCTGCTGTCCCTGTTGGATGGGATCTCCTTTACTGGAGAATAAACTTATATATTTCACTTAACTCAGCCTGGTCGGATTCATGTTTCAAGGGCGATAGTAGACTGGAGTCCTGGAAAGGGACCGGACAACAAGGGACCAGAGTCTTG
Organism: Triturus cristatus; assembly: GCF_964204655.1. Classification (NCBI taxonomy): domain Eukaryota; kingdom Metazoa; phylum Chordata; class Amphibia; order Caudata; family Salamandridae; genus Triturus; species Triturus cristatus. Next base: position 811,884,037 of record NC_140585.1, on the reverse strand, counting down.
TACCGGGAGAGGAAAACATAGCTTTATAGTCAGAACTATATAATTCGTGAGTTTCACACACCAGAATCACACAGGGACAGGAGGGGCTTGTGTAGCCACACAGTAGGCCAGCCCTCTCACACTTGGATCCACTTCTTCGTTCTAGGGTGGAAGGGGGAGAAGGCCCAGTCCTTCACGTATCCTGTCCGGTAAAAGCATGAAGGGTCCAGTCCTCTTCTGTTCTTCCACAGGTCCAGAAGTGTTCTCTGGAGGGGGCCAATGGGTGCCACTTTCATGGTTGGCACTAGCTAGTGGGTGGGTTAACACCTGGCTCCTCCATAACCAATGTGGTAAAAGTTCCTAGAGGCAGCCCTACAAAGTTTTTCAGTTAATTCGGTTTGCCCTGCTGCAAACAATCCCACAGTGCCCCTCACTCGTGAAATCCAAGATGGACAATCCCTTTCTCCCTTGTGTAAAGCCTTTGTGTTCGCCCAGAGGTGTGGTCATGGAACTGAGCAATTGTAAGATACTGCTGTTAGAGTCTCTATTTCCCAGGTTTCACTGGATGAGACTCAACCCAGATTTATCAACACTCCAGTACTCCACAAAAATATGTATTGTAGTAGCATCAATGTAGTACCCTCTAAAAATCCTTTCTTATGATCAACAAAGATGGCAACAATGCTACCTAGGCTCATTCGCATAAAAAAAATCTCCAATTCAACATCCACCTGCTGACATTAAGATGGTTGCATCTGGATGCAGAGCAGCAGAAGTCAGACTGCCCCCCTGCCCCCGTTTTGAAATCCATCAATGACCTACCTCACAACATCTCTCACAGTTCATCTCGTAGACCTCCATTCACAGCCTGTGCTCTGCGAACCAACGGCTCTTTAACATGACTCCCCTCCAATCGCACCACTCCCATATGGGATTCTCTTCCCACATTAAAGGGTTCATCATTTTACTTCAAAATATCCCACAAGAATGGTCTCTCCAACTTGATCACTCTTCTGGCATCAAGGTTATCATTTGGAACACCCCTACTCTTGCGGTCCCTTGATCTCCATCTTGCTGATTACATCATCATCATTCTATAGTCTACCCGCGTTGACTCCACTGCGTTGGCATCATCCCTTTCTGTGAATACTAAGTACTAGGTGAAGCTTTTTGTAAAGTGTTTTTTGTATAAACAATCATAATAAATAATTATGTGTTAACTCAAGACACCTCAAGTGGAATACCTTTTTCTCCTCGCTTTAGCGTTGGTCATTTTGTTCAGTCTTTGCTTGCTGTTTACACTTGGCCTGTTTACCTCTTTATGAGCAGATATGTAGGTAGTTAGCACAGACCTAGTCTGACACCAGTTTCACTGTATCATTCTAAAATGTGTTAAATTTACTAGTCATGGACTCGTGAGCTTCAGTACTCTCACAGAGTTACCGGTGCTTAAGAAACAAGAATTTGCAATACAATAGGTCTCGCCTTTGCGAGAGTTTAAGCTATTGGCACTGTAAAGGACAATGTCTTTTATTTATACGTTTTGATAATTAAATCATAAATAAAAGGCATTGTCATGTACAATGCCAATAGCTCAAACTCTTATAAATGGGAGACCTATTGAAAGAAGCGGCCACTATTGCCCCGGGCTGCTTAGAAAGTGAAAGGGCGCATGACGCACTGAATATTGCAGGAAAGCATGTTGTGCCTGCAGTAGAAGAAACTATTTAAATAAAATAGTGCTTATAGACTAAAAAAGACTCACTGTGTAACCACCAAAGTAAAAGGATGAGGTGGGAGCCCACCCCGCGTTTCACCGCCGCAGCCCGAGCTGTTCTGGAAGCCTACTCCGGGCCGCTCTCAGTGCGACCCGGAAGTCAGGGAACCTTGCCTGGAACATGGGCGGGGCATGGAGCGCGCGGCCGGAAGTGTCCGGGGCTCTCGTGAGCTGAGGGAGTCCCACGTGTTGCAGCCCGCGTGTCGGAGAAGCAAGGCGGGAGCCCACCCGCACTGGCAAGCAGTAGAGGAAGTCCGGCGGGAGCCCACCCCGCCTTCATGAATGCCGCATAGTGCGGCCGGAGCAGGATTTCAGGTGGGGCTTCTGTGAGTAAGACAGAGACCCCGCGAGTTGATGCGCCACAAAGAGTGACCGGGTGAAGAGGCGAGTCCCCCCTGCCATCCAGGAGACCAGCCGGGGAGCAGCGCAGAGTCCCCACAAGAGCCGGTGAGTGGGGTTCAGAGGGAGCCTGCATGTGGTTAAATACCGGCTGATAATGCATGCAAGCGTGCCGCGCCTGGACAGGAGATGTGCACGCGTATGGTGCGAGCAGGAGTTGTGATAACACCGCGAGCCGTACGCGTGCACATCTCCTGTCTGTTAAGCTTCGGCACAGACAGTTGATGTGCACGCGTATGGCTTGCGCGTTATTACAACTCCTGCTCGCACCATAAGCATGCACATCTCCTGTCCAGGCCCTGCCGTACACCGTGCACATGTCCTGTCCCCCATCGAAAGCAAGTCGACAACAATAGATCTCGCCTAGCGAGCAGCGCATGGCGCTGCTTCGCTAGGCAAGACCTAAAAAAGGGGGGGAAAGAGAAAGAAAAACAGAAATGTGTGGAAAGAAAATTAGTTAAAGGAAGGTGTCAGACAGAGTGCAGAGCAGAGCTTCGGTAGTCTACTCTGTTGGATAGTAGGGGAGGGAGGCAACGAGGTGGCTTCCTGTCGACTGTGAAACGGATTTCCAGTTTCCAATGTAGGAGAACCAGCGCTCTGGAAACCTGGTAGATCTGTGTGGAGGATGTCAAGCTGTCTCACAAGATCTTGCATGTGATCAGGGCTTTAAGTGGGCCGGGTCTCACCGGTGCTGAGCACCGGCAGTTTTTTAAAGGGGGCCTCGAAACGGGTCTCTAGCGGGCTCGGTTTTGTGCCCTGGCACAGGCGGTCCATTTTTTCCCGGACTGCAGTGACAGCAGGCACATTGATGTACGCGTGCTCACACTGATCACTTCTCACTAGTGTACAAGTTACGGCATGACGTCATGCCAGGTGAGCGTTGTAGGGGGAAGGGAAATCCTTTAAAGTGAGTCATTTTACTTCTCTTTTTTAAACTCAGGAGCAGCAACATTGTCGTGGTTCACCAGAGCTTTAAGTGGAAGCTTTTTCAATATTATATACAAGCCATAGTCGCTGCTTATTTATCTTATGCAACTAACAACCACTGACAAAGCCAATAGTCCTGACTTGTTGTAGGTATGATGTCACTTGTATCATATATCTGGATGCAATGACAGAAACAGCAAAATACAAGTTGGGCGGCACACTATGCTAAGCAGAGATTTTTAGCTTACATGTTTTTAAGCCGCGTCCTTAATTATATTGACCCCCCCCCCCCCCGAGAGACCCCCACCCAGTTTTTTCATCCCACTTAAAGCTCTGCTTGTGATGGTGGAGGTGCATGCACTGCCCTCACCTATGCAAGTGACAATGCGCACCTCAGCGGGAGTGTGTGCCATATATGGGGCACTAGTCACAGTTTGCATACTTTAGGCATCTGTATGACCAATGTCTGGACAGCCGGTGCCATATTACCACTCGAATCTATCATAATCACATTTCTCCCTTTATTAAGGTCCATTACTGAGGATAATAACTGCTAGGAAGTTTCAGCACATTTATGATTCGTGCAACAAATCTATCTGAGACCTCAGTGATAGAATGGCGCCTCAGCCTTCTCACAGTCATTGCACGTGCTGACACGCCTTACATTTATTTCCACGACACAGAGCTGTGCATTTTTTCCAGCATAAACTGAGAACAGCAGCTCTGCGCCGAATGCCAGAGCCCTGAAGTGGACGTCTGCCCCGAGAACTGGAGCTTAATTGCATAATCGTGAATAATGAGACATTTCATGGATTGCGCATAGCTCCTGCGGCCGTTCCCCCAAGCCTTTCAAGATGGCTTCTCCTGGAGGCGGGTGATTTACGCCTCTGTGTTAATGTAAGTGCAGTTTTATTCCTGACGCTGTGTGGCCCAGTAAAATGACAGCTCATTAACCGGGGAGGATTCTCTGGCCTTTAAACATGTACTGAGCGCCACCTGTCCAGTGGTTCGACCTGGGGCAGCTGGGAATGCCGTAATATGTGGGGCCCAACGAAAATGTAAACAGAAAGCTATCCAGGGGGAGGCGCTGAGGACGTGGAAGGCATGCGGGCCTCTGATCTGCGGAATCAGCCTTTCCGCTCCCCGGCTGCAGTCTGTCATCCTGAGGGCACTCTCCTATCTGTCCGCGCGCGCTGAAACATTACCTTTTCTCTCCATCACGTGGACACATATTAAAAAATGGAATTTCTAAAAGGATGTCTTAAGTAGTCCATTTATTACTGGACTCATTCGTTTGTGGCGCCGAGCGCTTTATTAGTTTCCATTTTAGCATGCGCTGGGCACCCCGACAGGGGCGGCTTGTCCATTATGGCGGAGGAGCGATGTCCCCCCGGTTAAAGCCAGCAGAGGCCACCAACAAACATAAAATGATAAAAAAACATTTTGACTATCATTTTATTTGTTGTCCTACATGCTCGGCTTGAGGAAGGGGCGTGGCCATTTATCCTGACACTGCAGCACCAGGGAGGAGGTTGGAGTGGTGGGCACTGCCAAGTGGGCATGGTGGTTTGGTCGGCCCTCTGGGGCCTACCAAACCGTCATGCGCACTTAGCCTTTCTCCTCCTAGCTGTGTTGTACAGCTGGGTGGAGAAACCAACACAGGCTCCCAGTCCAAGTCTGAGTGCAGACCCGAGGCGCTCGGACAAATCCCAGGGCTGCTCACATGCTGGGAATAGCATTCCCAGCATGTGAGCAGCCCTGGGATTAGGAACTGGGGGCCTGCGCAGTGTGCAGCAGTTCCTGGATGTCTGAGAGGCGACCATCGGAGCAGGTAAGTGTAATTTTAATATTTACATATTTTTTTCTTTAGTTTGCATCTCTCCATTCCCCACTTCACAATACCAGTGACCGTTACTGCACCCAGAGCGCACGCATGTATGTGGTATGTATATTTGATGCTCACTTCAGCTGCTATCTGGAAAGTTTCAGGGTGATTTGTCAAGCGGGAGCAGGGAAAAAAGGGGGTCCCAAAACAATATTTTCCCCATGCAATTGCCCATAGGGACTTTAGACATGACTACAGCCCGAACCGCTGAACGGAATTGCACCAAATTTGGCAGAGAGGTAGATCTCGGTCCAGAAAGACCTGTTTTTGTGATTTGGTGTAAATACATTCTGTAGTTTTGGAGTTATTAAAAAAAAAAAAGTATGTATATCTAGGGGCACGAATCCTCTACAGATCCTCCTGAGGCAGATTTCGACCTCAGGGACCCCATCCCCCTTGGCCTTTTTGAAGTTTGGAAAGGGAGTTAAGCCACGCTCCCTCCCCGAGCCTTTAATGGCCCTGTGGACCTCATTCCTCAGGTCCAGCTCCTCATGTATCCCGGGGTCCTCCCCTCCCCCGGATATAGCTATTTCCCTGCCCGCACTTGTATGGTCAGGAATCCTGTTTTTGCTCTTGCTTGGCAGTAGCAATTTCAAAGCTCCTGCCAAGCAATAGTAAACACAAAGTTCACTCCCAGCTGGCGTGAGCTTTAAAAATGGTTCGGCCAGCTGGTAGCGGACTTCAGATTTGTTTCCCTGCCCGCAGTGATGCAGGCAGAGAAACAGATCTGAATATTGCTCCCACCCACAGGGAGCAGTATTTTTAGCTGCTCCCTGCGGGCGGGAGGAATGCCAGCTCCCACTGGATGCGGGTACCCAGCTAGGGCCATGGGGACTTTGGGGCTCCCTGCGTGGCTCCAAATGAGGATATCGTGGGTACCCTAGGTGGACACCAGGGCACTTGTCCCTTCTGGGACAGGCTCAGGGGCCTGCGGTCCCCGGAGCTGAAATCAGCCCGGGGAGGGGGCCACACAGCCCCTTCTCCCTTTATTAAATGGCTGGGTCCCAGGAAATGGGGTCCCTGGGGCCGATATAGGCGGTGGGCTGCATGCTTCCCTTCCCAATAAATATAATGGTGAGCCCCAGGGGATGGAATCCCCGGTGCCAAAATTGACCTGGGGAGGGGGGCCACATACCTCCCTCCCCTAAGAAATGTGCTGAGGGATAGGGTCCCGAGGCCAAAATCAGCCCAAGGATGGGGACAAATGCCTCCCTCCCCCACAAAATTTGCTGGCCCAGGGAGGGGTGACCTGTGCTCCCCTCTAAAAAAAAAAATGTACCGGGACCCCCGGAGGATGGGGTTTTCCGGGATAAAAGCGGCCCGAGAGGGGTCCTGCGAGTTGGATGCGTGCAGGGGGTTGACCGCAGGGCCTGGTCGCTACTAGAATTATGTATCCGAGAACGAAAATGAACTAGCAGAAAGTGCTCACTGTGTTTTAAAAGAACCCTCACTCACCAACCTAGTTGGTGACATGCTTCATCATTGGGTTCCCACCAGAGAGGCCGAGTGCCTCTCCGTTGTGCTACGACGCCTGAATTACAGCGGAGCTGGATTTAGTGAGGTCAGTGCAAGTTGTGAATAGTGGGGAAGTGAAGTTAAAATGGTGTCGCAATTTTATCCAAAAATAGTTTTAATGGTGGAAAACTGGACACAGTTAAAAGGAGTGTGTTGGACGTGTAAAAACTGGTTATTATTAGAGCAGTTACATCCTAATATATGTGAAAGTGATCAACCTGTTTCTGCTACTAAAAGTATTGGGCGAAGCATTCGTCAGGACCTTAGGGGACTACCACGGTGGTATGCGCTCGCTAAGGTGCACCCTAACCTGTGGAGTCTAGGACCGCCTAAACTCACGGTTCTTAAGTAGCCTTCAGGATTTCTGAAAGCTTTTGATCTCTGTTGGAACAGCTATGATACCCGACCTAGCAATGAGTTCAGCCAGAGGAGACATTGAACAATAGTGGGCTCAAAGCCGAGCCTTGAGGGACACCCCATTTCAGGGTACGGCTAACAGAGGTAAAAGGGTGAGTATAGACTGCCTGGGTGCGATTAGACAAAAAAGAGGTCAGCCACTCCAGGGCCTTCCCCTGAATGCCCTTCGACCGAAGACGGTCAATCAGGATGGGGTGAGAGACGGTGTCGAATGCTGCCGACAAGTCGAGCAGCACCAGCACCGCTCTGGAACCCCCATCCAGTTTCCACCGCACAGAGTCGGCCATTTCTATAAGGGCAGACTCAGTGCTATGGTACTTTCTAAAACCATGTTGGGATTCATGAAGTAGGCCATGGGATTCAAGAAAACCTGCCAGTTGTTGCTGTGCTAGCTTTTCAAGGACCTTGGCAGGGGCTGGGAGCAGAGAAATGGGTCGATAGTTCACCGGCTCATTAGGATCTGTATTAGCTTTCTTTAAAATCGGGAAAATTCCGGTTTTGAGCGAGTCATTCCAGATGTAATTAAGGAAGGGATTAAGAAAAGAGGCCAATAATTTATATTGCTTGGCTGGCCAAGGGTCAAGTGGTGAGCCGGAGCGGCATCTAGACAGTTCCATCAGTGAGTTACACCCACATCCAACCAAAAGCCACTGAGGTGCAGCAAATTTGAGGATTTTATTTATTTATTTAATGCAGGATTTCCAAATCTTGAAACCCTAGGTCGGTGCACAGGACCCTCGCAAGGTTAGATTTGTTTTTATATTAATTTTTTAGCCTTAGGGTGGTCCCTTTGTAGTACCCCTCATAATCTTGCGGTAAGACAAAGGTCGCTCTGCCCGCCTTATGTCCTTTTTATGTTTATTTTTCCCAACATGAAGATCAGGGCACTGTGCTGGGTAATGGCTGCCACTGCAGCATTGTGTCAGTGTGTGAGGGATTCATGACTCTGTAGCAGGATTCATGCATCTGTAGTGGAGGATGGGAGAAAAAGCTCCCTCAACTCCATGGTATGCCTTTATATTTTTTATTGGATTTGTGATTCTTCCATGGATTCCTTAATTATAGGAGGCCCTAAAAATTAATATTCCATATGCCTCTAAAATGTAGCCTTTTAAACCTCATTTTCTCGAAATCGGTTTGAAAAACAAATTTTCTCAAACACTGCTGATTGAATTTCCACCAAGCCGAACAAAGGTGCACTTCCATGAGTAAAGTTTTGCTTACTTGCCAAGTTTTGTGTAATTGTGTTCAGAAATGTTTTACCTATCAAGTGGCAAAGTCTCCTATGGGAGACAAAAATCGAAATATCACTATTAAGGCACCCCTTTTTCCAGGCTTTCTTCCTGGAAAGTTTATGGGTGATCCATCAGTGGGGACTGAAAAAAAGGGGGGGGGGGGTCACCAAACATTTTCTGCATTGGATCCGCACATCCATGGCACCAATTAGTAGAAACAAACAAATACCGTGGTCTCCTGCAATTTTAAAAAAAACACACAGGGATGGGCCTCAGCCCAGGGAGTGGGGGTAGGTAGCACATTGTGTTTTTTGGGGGACGAGGCATGTGGCCCAAGCTTCAGCAATAAACACAAAATGGCGTGGATCTAGGCACAGCAGGTGGCACAAGAGCATTTTGATAATAGTAAAATGCCATCACAGTACTGTCAAGAATGAAATGCTAGAAAAGGATCGGGTCAAGAGAAACTCCATCAAAATATGTCGTGAGGCGATAAATGGAACTAGAAGGCCACTCCATCCATAAGAATTGTATCAAAATACAGTGACAGAAATAATATCCCATGTAGCATTCCTTTATTTATTTAATTCACTGTGTGTAGCACGTATAACTTCATCAAAGCTACTTTGTAGCTCTTGAAGGCAAGTCTTTGTTTCTGTGATCCACACACCAGTGGTCTTTGCACCGCCCATATGTTTAAAGTGTTGCTACTTCAATAAATCAATACATGCTTTCATATAAGGTGTTACCATTCTAATAAACACTTAATCTTATATAATGTAACTGTGCCTAAAATCATCACAACATTTCACTTTCTGGTCCTCCAATTATATAAAAATAGCCATGTTCACCATAATTTTTAAAAGTGGCTTTTTCCTTCTGGTCAAAGGAGCTTTGTCTTGTGGAAGATATTTTGAATTTTAACTATGAGTTCTTCTTAAAAGACAATATGTATTTTTGGAAAAAGAAAATACGAATGGCAAAAAAAATCCGAATCCCCGACACGTTTCCAAATGGAAAAGCAACATCCTCAAGCTCTAGCAATCAGAAAGCTTTAAATGTTTCTCTGGCCTGATCCTCGTGGGACAGTTTACTAAATATTTTTGACTGGCGCTATTTTATGTACTTAGTGATAAGTAAAGGCAGTGTTTAGTGTAACCACGTTTTACCTCCGTGATATGAACACAGGATTCTGAAGGTGATAATCTGTGACAAGAACATTTGAGCATATTTGTTGTGTGATATTTTGTTATAGTACTGGTGTTTCGTTTTTTATATATTGTTGTGTTTTTGTGCCACATTTTTTGTCTTATAATTTTGTTGTGTTGTACTGTGATTGTTGAATTGCTTCCTTTTTCCGCTTTGTTGTGTTGTACACTGTTATATTTTAATTCTATTATGTTTGTGTATGTTATTTTTAGGTCTCGCCTGACCCAGCGCATGCGCTGATCGGGCGAGACATTTTGTGAGGGCTCCAAAAAGTGCTACCAGGCCAGCCTAGAGCTACAGTGCATGTGCGCGGGCGCTCGCGTCACGCTTTACCGCGATTACTTTCACTTTCACGGCCGCTTTGATGTTGGATCGCCATCACTTTCACGGCCGCACGGCTCTTTGATGTTCTGCGTGAGGCTTCAATAGATTGCAGCAGTCAAAACAAGCATTGGCATAGCCAAAAGGTCTCGCTTTTGGGACCTTATAAGTGTTTAGTTATGCATCTGTTGCATGGCTAAACACTTATAAGGTCCCAAAGGCGAGACCTATTGGCTATGCCAATGCTTGTGTATGTTCTGTTCTTTACTTTTAGCTCCAGCCAAAAACGGCACATGCCTTAAATGTTCCTTTGACCACCAACACTTTACCATTGTTTAAGATGGTAAAGTCGTTCTTCACTAGATCTCCATCTGTTTAAGACACAATGCAGTCCAAAACTGTGGTAGAGATTGTGTGTTAACTTAGCACTCCCAGTGCTCTTTTTACATAATACAGCCTGTTGTATGTTAGTAAATTTGTTCAACTCTGCAATTGACACCAAAAACCTCGTAATCAATTGTTTTCGCTTCCAGACAAGTTTGTATTGACGTATTCATATGTACTTTGCAGACCTGAAATACATTTGTGATTTTAAAATGGCATGAATTAGACGTCTGGGTTCCATGACCACTTACAGGATTGCTAACCAGAGAGGTGTAATCTCTTCCACACTCAATCGGACGTGTTTGCAGTGATTTTGAACAATGAGAGCATCTGTACAGTTTTAGTCTTGTTGCATTAGCGGCTGAGGAATGATCAACTCAGATTGAAAATAATCAATCCTAGGCGGTGCGCCTAGAGAGTAGGACCTTGTGTGGATGTAGCGCTTCTTCAGTTTCAATCAGTACCTTAAGTGGGATGAACAAGAGAGGTATTCCTAAAAGGTGCATGGCCAAAGAAGCATAACCAGGAATCTTTTTCAAGAAACGTGGCCTGTGTAACTAGGAGCAGGGGTTACACATGTGAACCAAAATCCTGTGCTTCACACAGCATGCCACCTGGCCTGTATTTGGGTGCCTCTCTGTGAATCACTAAACAAGGAGCATATGCCTAAAAGAAGCCAGAGATTTTTGCTTTTTCAATGCTGGTTAGCTGCATCAGATAAAACGTAACAATGATTTTTTTGTGAAAAATTAGAATTGGAAATGTTTTTTAAATTCTGAAAATATGACATGAATTAAATATTACTATGTCTGTAAAATGGGTAGTGGTCTTTGGAGTGTCTAAATCGCCCCTGTTCTCTACTTTACACCACTTTCCTCTGCATTCTCTCACTGTCCTAGACACCTACACCCTTTTTTCCTCCATCTGCATATCTCGCATGTCAACTGCTTCTGCTTCATAAAAGTCTTCATCACAGTCTTCTGTCACCTACTCTTCTCCAAGCCCGTTACTTGTCTCACACACACCCTCTCGCTCTTGCTTCTCTCCTGTTATAACAGCATTTTTACTTCCTTTGATGCTGTCAATGTTTCAACAGCTATGGATAACTCCTTTACACACTTTGACATATAATGGTAGCTACGGTTGGTACAGATGTGACTATTGCTTTATTTGCCCTGCAGAGAGGCAAAAGATTGGATGAGCATGTTGTTGTCAATCAATCAATCAGGGAATTGTAAGCGTGCTACTCACCCGTGAGGGTCTCAAGGCGCCGAGGGGGTGTCCGCAGATCTGTTTAGCCGAAGAGCCAGGTCTTGAGGGTCTTCCTGCAGGTGTTCAGGGAGGGGGCGCATCTGATGTCTGCCGGTAGCTCGTTCCAGGTCTTGGCTGCAATGTGAGAGAAGGATCTTCCGCCTGCTCTGGCTCTGTGGATGCGCGGGGTTTCGGCCAGTGCAAGGTAGGAAGATCGGATGTTTCTTTTGAGTACGTGGAAGCTGATTCTGTCGTTGAAGTATTTGGGTCCGTTGTTGTGTAGGCATTTGTAGGTGTGAGTGAGGATTTTGAAAGTGACTCTTTTCTCCACATGGAGCCAGTGGCGACTTCGTAGGTATTGACTGATGTGTTCATATCGGGGTATGCCGAGGACGAGTCTGGCGGCGGTATTCTGTATTGTCTGGAGTTTGCGGAGTAGGGACTTGTTGATGCCGGCGTAGAGTGCGTTTCCATAGTCCAGTCTGCTGGAGATGAGTTCGTGGGTGACTGTCTTCCTGGACTCTGGGGGGATCCACTAGAAGGTCTTGCGGAGGGTGTTGAAGCAGCTGGAGGTGACGGCGTTTACCTGTCGGTTAATGGTGAGTGATGAGTCGAGTACGATGCCGAGGTTCTTGGCGTGGTCTGAGGGGGTAGGTGGGCTTCCGAGGGCGGTCGGCCACCAGGTGCTGTCCCATGCAGAAGGGGTGGTACCGAGGACGAGCACTTCTGTCTTCTCGGCGTTGAGCTTCAGGCTGCTGTTGGTCATCCAGACTGCGACGTCTTGCACTCCTTTCTGAAAGTTGAGTTTGGCAGTGGTGGGGTCTTTGGTGAGGGTAGAGGATGAGCTGGGTGTCGTCGGCATAGGATACGATGTTGAGGCAGTGTTGTCGGACGATGGCTGCGAGGGGGGCCATGTAGATGTTGAAGAGGGTGGGGCTCAGGGATGAACCCTGTGGGACTCCGCAGGTGATTTTCGTGGGGTCGGAGAGGAAGGGTGGGAGTCTGATCCTTTGGCTTCTTCCGGTGAGGAATGATCGGAACCAGTCCAGGGCTGTTCCTTGTAGGCCTGCGTCGTGTAGTCTGGCGACTAGTGTGCGGTGGGAGACGGTGTCGAAGGCTGCTGATAGGTCGAATAGGATGAGGGCTGCTGAGTGGCCTTGGTCCAGGAGGGTGCGGATGTCATCTGTGGCAGCAAGTAGGGCGGTCTCTGTGCTGTGGTCGTCTGAACATCTTTTTGATCCATTAGCAGGCACTGTGAGAAACTAACCTTCAGAATCAACTTCAGAGCTCTCATTCATTTCCTGTCAGGAACACCCACCCTCACGATGAACTCATGCAGACACTGTGGGCCTAATTACGAGTTTGATGGTGCGGCGGCGTGTCCATCCCTCCGCCAAACCTGTGGCTGGGCCGCCTGCCAGATTAGGACTTTCCTCATGTCTGGCGGGCTTTTTATTGGTGTTCCCATGGCGGTGCCTCAAAAAATGGTCACTGCAATGGGAACATCAAAAACAGTTAGGCACAGCATGGACTGAAAAGTCCATGTCATGCAGAAAATGGGGTGCATGCACACAGGGGAGTGCATTTTGTGCCCCCCTACATGCACCCCAGGGTGCAGTGGCACAAGGGGGCCCTATAGGGCTCCCTTTGTTTCCTCGCCACCAGGGTTTTCATGGAGGAGGAACCACCATGAAAATCATGGTGGAGAGGAAACTCCGAATATGCTTGGCGAGAACGCTGAAGTCCTGCCAAGCATATTGATGCCTCCTGACCACCACAAAACCGCCAGGGAACGGCTGTTCCCTGGTGGCTGTGGCAGGACAATGGCAGTCCGACCTCCCTAATCGTAATGGGCAGTAAGGAGACTGCCGCGCCAGACTCGTAATTGAGCCCTTAGCAGTGAATACATTCACAGCATGCACTACGGAAGTCTCGTGACCCATGAAAAGAATCTAATGAAACACAACATCTGGAAAAGCTAAAAAATTCTTAGGGAATGCAGGATGAACTTATACATGTAAAAAGTAAATTGGGACTGCGTCACTTTCATGGATTACTTTAGTAGTTTTTACAAACCTTGTTGAGAAACTGAGTAATGTTTTTGTATGTAAAGTTAAGGACGTGAATACAGGTCTTGGTCGGGACCTGTTTCAAAGTCAGTTTTTCATTTCACTTAAAACAGGCTTAGATTTTGCTTATTACTTACCATTGGTAGCTCCCACATCACTCTCCTTTTCTTGCTTCCTATTGGTCAGAGCCTTCTTATTGGTAAGAGCCTCTTCTTCACCTCTGCTTCCTCCTGGGGCTTTATATGTCTCTGCCATGGAGCATGGACCAAGTACTCCTTTTCTTTTTCTATTTAATTTTTTTAAGACATCTTTTACCATTCACTCTTATAGAGTACATATCTCTACTGCCCATCACCCTCCTCTCGTAGTTACTGTTCCCTCCCTCGTGTTGCTTAACCCTGCTTCAGTTGTTTCTTCCCCCACCCCTCCCGCTGGCCTTGGTTTGTTCTCCACACCCCTACCCTCCTCCCCTCTCCCCATGGTTTGTGTTGCATCCCCCAACCTCCTCCTGCTATCTGTGGGTTGGTTCACCCCCCACCCTGGGGTTTCTTGCCACGCTCAACCTCCTGCACTATTTTTACACATATTGCATAGCAGCCTGTGCTGCTGTGCAATATGGCTTAAAGATTTTTTTAAAAAGCGCTATGACGCTTTCAATGCTGACCACGTAGTATATCTTTTTATTTTCTTTAAGCCATGGTGCACAGCAGCTGGGACAGGTTTGAAAGCCTCTCCATGTTTATTGAAAGGCCTGAATATCCTCATCCTTGAAAGGAAGGCCTCTCTTCAGAAACCCACACCTTTTTATCTTTTTCTTATGGCAGTGTGTGACCGGCTTTCCCTTCAGATGTAAGCACCATTATGCAGAAAGTGATATCAAACTGATATAATAATTTAAACACTGAAAACGTACTTTTTTGAGTTAATCGTATGTCTTCCATACATATAGATGATTCTGTCTTATTGCAGCAATACAGTCATAACTGTTTAAAAAATGCAAGTAAACCAAAACCTTCCGGTAACCATTTTTACTGGCCTTTTTTTGTCCCCCGGTTGAGAAACTGGCAGGATCCATTCTTCTTTAAATCAGCCCATCTTAATGCCAGGCGCTTAACCCAGCAGTGACTTCCTTTGGAAAATATTTATTTGGCTTTTATTTTCTTTTGAGGTTTACAAATTTGTATTACCATATGCTCCTTTACCTAGATGATACGACCATCTGGACTTCCAGGAATTCCTTTTATTCTGCCTGCCGGGCATCGCACCTTTTCTCACTCATTGACGTATGTGAATGTACTCATTTGTTTGGCGCTTAGCTACTGAAAAGCTTCATGGAGCAAAAGACATCCCTAGAAACGTCTGACCCACTGACACAGATACCACTAACAGTCTTGATAGCTTTCCCAGAGGCCCTAGGAGTCTCCTCTCTTCTCCTTCGGAAGTTTGCTCCATAGTTTGGGTGTCAGATATGAAATAGATCATCTACCTCTGAGCCCTCACTTCAATATAGGACCGGGCAGCGGACTTCTTCTATCCTCAAGTCTTACGACAGAGAGACGTTTACAATATAGTCTTTGTTCGGTGTCTAGATGTCTAAGCTCCTCGCGGGCAGTGAACATATCTTCAAATTTTCATAGCCCTGTGACCACAGTGTTGCAAAGTTTTGAACCCATTGCATGGAGCCCAATAACTGGTCAGAAGACCAAGATGTGGACTATTTCAATTGGCCAATCTGGAGTGAACATAAGAGGCTGCTAATTGAGCCATGGTGTGTTTGGGGTAATGCAGTCCGGGTTTTTTCATTGTCTTTGAGTAGACAGATCCAATGGCTGGAAGTGGCCAGCTGTCACTCAAACTTAAGATATAACAGGTATTTCAATGTGAGTGAGGTGCTTGCACTAGTGTACGCTGCAAACGGAGTTATTTCTGGGCGCTTGAGAGATTGTAGGGTGAAAACTTGGTCCTTTTGTTCGATGCTGGATTTAGATTGTTGGAGACATGACCCCTTCCACAGCAGTGTGAGCCTTTTCCACCGCTGTCTGTGTGTGGGAGACCCACTCAAGCAATTGCAGGAAATAGTATTGAAAAGACAGAGTGTACCAACCTCCTCGCAGCCCCCTTCACAGTGAACCTAGATCTTTTCAGTGTGGGGGTTAAATGTGGTGGCTGGGAGTCTGATCAGCATTGACATTTCTGGATTCGCAGGTTGGAGTGCCATGTGGAGGGGTTGGATGTCCCTATGGAGAGACCCAACACAATTTTACCTACCCTGTAGGTCTGGATTTGCCTTTACTATTAGGAACATCATTATTAGACACACATATATTGATTACAAACTATACATTATATTTAGTCTAGACAGAAAAACAAAAAAAGCATGCTGTGAACTGTGTACTACAACTCTATTGTGAACTTCAGTATTTGAATTGTGTGGTTATTGCAGCCAGGAGCAGACTTCAAACGTAGTTCTAGTTGCAAAATGGCATTATTGCCAGTTACATTTTTTTAAATATACTATATTTCTACATAATTGGAACATTTCATTAATTGGTTTCTTGCTGGTACATGCAGATTATACTTGGTTGTCCCTTAAAGAGGCCAAAAAGAATGCTTTACAATATCATGTTATGAGCTTAATCGAAGCTCAATACTGGAACAAGATGCAAAGTGGACATTTTGTGCAGTAACCGTGCTCTGTTCTTTCACACCTTCTACTGTGGCCAAATTGGCCTCACAACTTGCTTTCCCTTACCTTATCTTGAGAGAGGCTGCTGCCCCATTCCAAGGACATCTGGCCAGCCACTGACCATATGCACTACATCCGAAGACAAAGTATTTAGTGGCACTTTATAGAAAGGGCAGTAGAGTACCAGTGTCGCAGCTGGTGCCATCGGGACTCTACCGCAGACTCTGCAAAGGGCAGTAAACATATAGTCCAGAAAATTTGCTCGAGACGGCCCTCATGCACATGGCGCCCATGCTCAACTCCACATCCCCAAAGGAACACAGGCAGTGGTAAAACCCAGCCATTTGCCCCTTGGACCCCAGGGAAGTGCATAGCCCCAAGGACACCAGAGAGGCGTGCAGCCCCTAGGACCCCAGGGAGGCACGCAGCCCCTAGAACCCCAGGGAGGCACGCAGCCCCTAGAACACCAGGGAGGAGGTGAGCATCCCCTAGGACCCCATGGCGGTGAGTAGACCCGAGGACCCCAGGAAAGTGCGTAGACCCTAGGACCCCAGGGAGGCACGCAGCCCCTAGAACCCCAGGGAGGCATGCAGGCCCTAGGACCCCAGGGAGGCGTGCAGCCTCTAGAACCCCAGGGAGGCACGCAGCCCCTAGGACCCCAGGGAGGAGGTGAGCATCCCCTAGGACCCCATGGAAGTGAGTAGACCCGAGGACCCCAGGAAAGTGCGTAGACCCTAGGACCCCAGGGAAGGGCGCAGCCTCTAGGACCCCATGGAGGTGCGTAGCCCCTAGGACCCCAGGGAAGTGGCTAGCAGATTTCACTCTTGTCCCTTCCACCAGCAGTAATAGTCTGCACCAGCAGTGCTCATGTGAATGAGCTGGGCACACTGCTGCCGGTAGCCGGAGGCCTGCATGTGTTGTTTGGAAAAGGATCTTGGTTTCAGTTGTCTAGTGCCAGGGTGTCCTGACATATATTTTAAGAAGCTTGTAATATGAGGCTTTCATTGCTGCAGCAGAAATTGAAACGATAAAATCCAACCCTTTTTACTGTGGAAAATCGTTTTTCTTCATCAGCCTGCCTGAGCAGATGGGCTGTGAAGCAGTTTTTTAGGTCTCGCAGATCTGCATTGCAGCGCGCATGCGTTGCTCACTCTATGAGGCTTCTTGTGATCGGGCAGCTTTCAGAAGGGTGCTTTAAGCCGCGCCCCTTCTTCCCATTGGCCTGCGTCATAGTTAATCCTTAATGCTGGCTTTTTATTGTGAACTAGGCTTTTTAGTCTCTCCTTGTTACCGCCGTATCTCCTTTTGGCCCCGCCCACTCGGACTGGATCTTTTACTCGCAGCGTTATCCAGTGTCCTTTAATTACTGGGTAGGCACTTTTTTTGCTTGTTTTCCTTAGGTGCCCTGGATGGTCTATTCGTACACCAGCACTAGATTCGTACTTGCACTGTTTTTACTAAATCTCACCCTTTTAACCTTCGCTATGGCTCTCTTCTTTTTACCTCCGGTGCTTTATCTATCGTTCTCCCCTTCTTAGCCCGATTCTGCATGATCTCCGCTTATTTAGCCTCTTGCTGGCTCGCCTTTCCTTCTTTACCCCGATGCATGGTCCCCATTCTTAACCCGGTTCGGGAGAATCTCCTCTACCATAGCCTGGTGCTGGATCTTTCCTAATTAGCCCAGTGTTGTAATTGCCACGCTCCCCCCTTAGCCCGGTGCTGGATCTCCTTTTCTCTTATTTACGCCGCTGTTGGATTCACCAGTCTTCCTCAGACCAGTGCTGGATTTTCCTTCGCCTACTTTAGCACGGTGTTAGGTTGCCCATATTTCTCCATCGGGCGCTGGATCGCCCCTTCTTCCTCTGTGCTGGATGTCCTCGCTTAGGTCTTTGCTTACCCTCCCTTCCCCCTTCCTGTGGCTGCGTTGTCTGCTCTCCAGCTCTTCAAGCTCGCTGCTGCCCCGGGCGTGGACTGGCTCCAGTCCCCGCACAGAGCGGCTCTTCCCCTGCCCCTCCATCCTGCTCTCTGCTCTGCCTGCACTGACCCCACAGCAGAGCAGCGGAGCCAAGCGAACGGAGAGGAAGGGCTGTGCTGCTGCCTGCCTCAGAGCAGGGGGCACAGCTGTCTGTGCCTGCTCTTCGCGATCTGGAGTGGAGACAAGCACGAAGGGTTTGCTGTTTGCCTCTGAGTGGGGAGCCAAACACGGCGAAACCTTTGGGGGGTCATCGCTATCTAACACGTGCCTGGTGGCTTATTTTTGCTGCTGGGTGGTGGGTGGTGTCCCCAAAATAAGTGAAGCAGGCATACAATGAACGAAACACCTGCAAACTCCCACCATACAAATGCAGAAATAACCATAACCCCTCGAAGTGCCTCTCCACAATTAAGAATCACCATACAGTAGGGGTGCATTAAATCAGAGCGGTGCACTACCAGATTATTGTTTTATGTCACACCAAGTGGTCAGTTTTCTTTCAATAGAAAAAGTCTTTATTATGATTGTCCAACAGAAATGTGAGGACAGTCTCAGCCAACGCGTTTCGTTCAGAAATTGAACTTCATCAGGGCATGCGTAAGAATAGATATTCACTCCACAGTGGGGCAACTGTCTGTATTGTTGTGAGTCAGTCTCAAGAGGAGCCAATACTGCTAACGTAGCAATTCCATATTATTTCGTTTGACATAAATGCCTCCTTGATAAGGGCACAATAAAGGATTCTGGAGCAGTCAAAGGTCCGTGCTTCCGCCTCAAACCGTCACGTCCACCATACAGTAGGGGTGCATTAAATCAGATTCACTAATGATTCACCTCCCCCCACCTGTAGCAACATAGAACTCCGCGAATGTGTTTTCTCATTATAAATACATACAATGCATGCACGTAAGATACTCACATGCTCCCACCCCCATAATTCTAAATGCATTAATCTCCCCCGCCCCCCCCCCCCCCAGGCGGACAGTAAAACGCAATGCTTGCCCCAGCACCAAGTGTGTAACGCACAAATTTACAGATGTGAGGGGGGGTGAGGGGGTGTCGTCATGGGACGGGAATGGGATCCGTTTCTAGATGTACAGCATGAACTAGGACAGGAGGGTTGTGGCAGAGAGAAGCTCCTCGCTCCTAAGCAGAAATGTGCGCCCAGTGCTGGACAATGGGTCTAGAAGCAGTCAGGTAAAAAGGAGCGACCCCCAAAACACTAGTGCATATAACTGTGACGTTATTTCTCTTACCGGGCAGTATCTACTCAAATTGTTTGTGCAACTTTTTCGCAGCGCACATAATTAATAAACTCGTTACAGCCCTCTCCAGCAGTTTCTAGCAAGAGGTCTGAGTTCCCATTTAAGGGAGCAGTGATAGTTACGGGAGCGCGGGCTTTTGCAGTTACACACAGGGTACCCTGCAGGTATGGGGACGTGACAGTCTGATGCTTCCGACTGTTTTTCAGAGATTGGCCTATGTGCCAGGAAGGACACAGGCTAAGCTTTCTTTCAACCATGGGCAGCCGTCGAGGTGCAGGGTTCGAGTGCTGCACCAACAGCTGTGTTTCTTGCATCAGCAGTTGGCAGGAACCCAATTAACTCTCTATTCAAACAAGGAATTGCATATGTGCTTGTGCAAGTCACGCACAACAGCTGTTTGAGGAGCAGGAACAGGCCAGCCCAGTCACGGAGGAGGGTCGGCTGCCTTCTGCAGTTTAGAAGTGGTGTAAAGTCTTGTACACAGATAGGTCGGTGGCTTGTCTGTTGCCAGGACTGGCCTGAGGTCTGAAGGTGTCGACCTTCTGGAGCCGGGTCTGGTAGCTCAGTAGACTATTGTTACACTGTAGAGGGCTGCGTTCCCCCTCATGATCACAGGTTCAAATCCCGGTGGGTCAGCCTCTGAGCACTATTTTCTCAAATAGCTTTGTCCTGCTTGCAGTTGCAGGCAGGACACACTCTCTCCTAATGCTTTTTACATTTTTTTTATAGCTCGAGTGTATTTTAAATGCAGTAGGTCTCGCATTTGTGAGAGTTTAAGCTATTGGAATTGTAAATGACAATGCCTTTTATTTATTTGTTTTAAAAACAACACCTAAATAAAAGCCATTGTCTTTTACAATGCCATTCGCTCAAATTCTCGTAAATGCGAGACCTATTGCATTGCAAATGCTTGTTCTAAAACTGTCGGCAAAGACCTTCCTACCTTCAAGACATAGTGGGTAAAGAGGCCTTTGGTTTCTACCTCAACGTTTTGTCCACTGAATTCCGTGCTGCTACTGACATTGTGACCAGTATATTTTAGGAAAAATGCGAAATTGGGAAGTATTTCTGCACCACTGAAAGGAAAAATGAGGCACATGAGCTACCTTACCGGGTTAATGCACCCACTGCAGAGATGGGCGAGTCACTTGAAGGCCAGCGGCTCAGCGTTGTATTCCAGCAGGCCCACTTCATCATCCTTCTGAGGTTGATAACAATGAGCACCATTTAGTTTGGAGATAATAACTATTATTATTAACTCTTAAAGAGCTAAGTATGGAAAAAGAGGTGAATAATGGAGTCATTATCCTTCGATCTGCAGCAAATCTATTGAGTATTTTGTGCTCTTCTCAGTAGAGTTCACCAAATATTCTGGCAACTCCCTAAAACCTGGGGGTGTGGTATGCCTTTTACAAGCCTCCCAAGTGGGCTCTGTGCTCCCTAGTCTGACGTCTTTGGTAATGCATAAGGAGTGTATGTCTTTATTAGATGCTTTAGACAAAAGGCTGGAGCCAGGATGCAAGCTGGCGTGCACTTCTATTCTTTGTATTTTTCTTTATAGCCAGTACCTATGAAGTCATTGCATCCTGATAGTTCCACAGAGGCTTTGGGGAATTCTTTTAACAAGTCAGGATACCTCTTTGTACTCGAAGCAAAGAAAAGTATGAGCCATTTGAGAACGGAAGCCACTTATGAGCTGCCCATCTCTACAGCATTTGCATTCATGATGCTGGCTTCCCATCACCTGCATGCGGCCCTGCGGAAGGATACCCCATAAAAATAATGTACTGAAGATGGTTTCCACCTGGGATCAGACCTTGAAAGTATGTCCAGTCATCTCTTATAGAGGAAACACCTCTCTGTGATCCAGGGAGAGATGCATGATGTGCCCTGTGATCCCCCGAGCATCGTGTGGTTTCTTCTGGGCCAGATCTTGAGATTGGCAGCCTCGGGGCAGGTAGACTGCGTTCCATTAGTGAACTAGAGAAGGTATTGGTAATCCATGATGAACCCTCGTTCCTTCACTGCACCTGCGTAAGGTCATATCCAAAATGGGAAAATCCTGTTACAAACAGAACAAACAACCACTAGAGAAAGTCAGGAGGAGCAATATCGTAAAATAATCCTGCTATTCCCTAAATGTTGGCTGACTCTCCTCTCGACCTGCAAGTCAAAGGGCACCGTGGAAGAGCTCCTGGGCGCACCATTACAAAACAATCCAACATCCAACATGCCCTTTGTAAATGAACGCTCTATAGTATTCCAGAGCACAGAAGCAGCTGCAAATTGTGACTCAGCCTTGCGTTTGTCTTGGTCTAATTTTATGCCTTTCCGCGACTCTAAATGTCTTTTCATTCCTTTTGCATAAAAGAGGGAAATTGCTTCAATTCTACACTAATCAACGGCTTATTCTCCCTAGACTAAAGTATCAAAAACACAAGGGCCTTAAACAAAATCTCTGGTGGACTTGTGAACCCTTGGCTGATGCTCCTCTCAGTGAATTTTGCCCTCTTTAAAAGTGAGTAGAATAAATGTGTAGTGCTGTGAACCAAATTGAAGTATGTAGCAGTGTTCGCTCATACCTGTTTTGGCTTTAGCCTCTGGCTACCCCTTGGAAGCGTCACGGCAGTAGTGTTTAAAGCAGCGCAGTGTGTGAGGCTAGGCCTGAAACCATTGAAACATCAACTATTGCGACTCTGAATGTCTAGCCACCTGGCTAGCTCCAAAAGCAAGTAAGAGTCCTTCCCAGCACTTCTACAGATACAATTAATTCTACTCGCTGAATCAGCAATCCCGACAATAGTCTCTCCGGTTGGTGAACAGCATTATCCATTCTGTTCGAATAGATGGAGGTGATCTTTCTTTACGTTGAAAAGAACCGAGATCATAAAGGAAGTGACTCGAAAGCCTCACTTACCACCTACAGGGTCATTGCTTAAAAAACGGCCACCCGCGTGTCATCCATTATCTCTGACATTTTTTAATACTTGAAAGATTTATCTGTAGGCAACAGGGTACTGACTATTGCTAACAGGTGTATAAATACAATGGAAATAGAGGTTTGGGGTGAATAGACAGAATGTCAATTTTCTGTCAAGCCCTGATGCCAGCTCTATTTGGAAGTTGTCCCTCAAATTATGGATTGATTTGGGCATCTTTAGATACACGTCATCTCATTACTACAGAATGTGTTCCAGACTCACAGAACCACAAGTCTGGAAGATGGGTGGGTTCCGTTTTGTACTTTTTGTAATGCTTACATGACCAGATTTCTTCACACCATTTATCCACAAGGCTTTTCAAAAACATGCCGTAATGAAGCCATACATTATTTCAGTTTTTTTAACTGGATTTAAAAGTGTTGACTTTAGTGGTGGTTGGCAACTGGGGGGGAGAGGGGGCGGTGGTGGCAGTTGTGTGCCAGAAAATAATATTTAAAAAAGAAACCTTAACTGGAGACGAACACAACATCCTCCGGTGAGGACGTCTTCTTCCTTCCACAGCAGCCCAGCCACCAGGAAACGCTCTTGCCCAATCCTGGCGCTGCTCACATGCAGCATGTGAGCAGCACTCTGATTGGAGGGAGTGGCTTTAACAGCATTCTGGAGGCCTGCACTTACTCTCAACCCAGCTGTCTCAAGACATGGTTGAGAGGTTTAAAGTGATCATGTGTGGCTGGCCATCACAAGACGGCCAGTCAAAAAGACATGCGCACTTTAAACAAACGCAAAAGTCAGCTCGCCCTCCTCCCTGCTGTAGCCACTTAGTAGCTTCCCTCCCCCGTCCTGATGCTCTGTTCAGGACGGGGGATGAAAAATAAAATAGTAATGAATTACCATTGTATTTTTAATCACTGATGCTTGGGGGTAATGTAAGTGGGGCAGTGTTCCTCCGCTCCAACGGAGGAGCCACCCCTGGTTCACTTCTAGGCAAATGTTTAACTAGATGATCCAGGGCGCTCCACGGACAATTAACCGGCTTGATTCTGCACTTTCATATTTTGTCATTTACATAATGAAGCAGTGCTCCCAGGCCAAGGTAATATCTAGCGAACTGACAATCTCCAGCCAATCATCTCGTTGACTTGCAACTTGATTCACCTTTGATGATTGTTCATCAGAAGTGTGAGCTTGGTGCTCGCTGCCAGGGCTCCGCTTATTTAGTTGTGACTCAAAAATCTGGGCAAAGCTTATAATATCTGGAAAAATGAGTGTACAAAGTCCCTGTGCCCCAACTACCGTGATGATCAGCCAAGGAGGAAATTCATGAATAATGTATCACATTAATTTTATGCCATAATGAACAGGATGTCGGGGATAACGAGGAACTATTCGAAGCAGTTTGCTCCATAACCTTAGGAAGTGATGAACTGGCTAGTAGTGCATACATTACTTTCAACATGTTCTTAGAAAGGATTCAGGAGGTAAAAACATCAGCATTGGTTAGATTTATTACAACACGTTGCCAAGATGTAGAGGAGAGAATGTTTAAATGTGCCATCTTGGTCCTAAAATGAATTGCAGTG
This sequence comes from Triturus cristatus, assembly GCF_964204655.1. Lineage (NCBI taxonomy): Eukaryota > Metazoa > Chordata > Amphibia > Caudata > Salamandridae > Triturus > Triturus cristatus. Next base: position 811,860,218 of record NC_140585.1, on the reverse strand, counting down.
TTGCGGTGACTTGATAAAATAAAAGGCCCAAGGTTGAGTGGCTTGTAAAAGTGTCCAGAACTAAATGGTGTAACATAATGTTCTGCCTATAAATTTTGTATGGCCTTATGTGTGGTTTTGTGTGAATTGGTCATATTTTTATTGGTTGAAAAAAAGCAAAATCCACTGCGATGATGTTATCCCTGTTTACTGCGGGCGTTCAGATCCCTGGCCAATGTGAAATCGATAATCGTGTAATGCGTGCTTTTATTGAGGGTTCCTTCATTCTCAACAGTTGCCTCACATCAATCGATGTAAATCATCTCAACCACTTTATAAAGGAAGTTGAAATGTTAGGGATGAAAATGTGTTTTGTTGAGGAGAGGAAGCAACTAAAAACGAGTCTGGTGCCTTGCCCGCTAATAATGTTCCTTCTGTGCTAATAATGCCCCGGCACGGCTTCTCTCCGGGCTCTGAACAAGCCCCCTCGATTACTTCTCCGCTACTTCATTGCTTTTGGTGATGTTGACCTTGATCATTAAATCCGAAGTGGCAAAGGCCAGCGCTGATGGACCTTTGTCGTCCGAAGCACTAGCCCCGAGCTCAAAATCCAATAAGCATTGATCGTTGCATCTAATGGAGTTTACTGTTGATTTCTTTTCCTTTAGCAATGGCAACATTAACTTCCTACTCATAGACAATGAGGGGGTCTATAGTGTGGTACTTAAAGACCTTCAGCGGCTCACCACGGTACGCTGTACTTATGCCATCATTTTAATTTGTGAGGAAATACTGGAATTGAGTATAAAAGCTGTTTGTACCGGGATGTGTGGTAGTACCGCTCTCCTCTGCTTTTTTCCATGCACATTTCATCAGATAATATCTGGTGAAATTTCCACAGGATAGAGAAAAATAAGGTGGGGTGACTCTTCACACATTTTCCTTCATATGTGGAATGTGGCGGTAACAAATTTACCCTGGGGTGAAGTGACTGCATTTTATTGCCCCAAAATACTTAAGAGGATCTAATTGAATTTCTGCATGATGAATCGTGAAGAAAATATGCCTTGAATGATTAATAGGAATGCGCTGTACATGAAGAAATCTCTTTCCTCCATGCTTTTGAAATCAGTTATCCCAATGCAGAATGTAGAAACATTCCGCCAAGGTCTTGTTAATGGTAGACGCTTCCTATACTTATTCTACTAACATAGCAAAATATACTCTAACTACTTTAAACTTACAAAGGGAGGCTTACTTAAAACAATCGGTTGTCTCCTTTTTCCACATTTGTGAGGCTCCAGGGATGATACAAGCAACCTGTAGGCTGCCTTCCGAAACCAATGGGAAGGCTGTGTTTGGCCACATCAGGTCCTCCACCAGCCAGTGGCGGCTGGTGAAGTTTGAGAATGGTGAGGCTGGGCTAGGCCTGGGGTAGGGGTTCACTTTAGGGGGCACACCATTTTTTGGGAAGCTAGTCACCATTTCCTGCTCAAATGTTATTTAACGAAAATGAGATAAAATGATGCAGCTTGTTGAAACGTGTTTACACTATATTCTAGCGTCATTTACAATATGCACAAAAAAAATGAGGAACATTGACATGTAGTCACTCTATACTGTACAGACAATGTACACATAAACTGGGAAAACATAATGTGCATGCACAGTATGCCACACAGATTGTACAAACCCTATATAATATACAGGCACAGCATCAAAATAACGGTACATTAATAATATGCACACATACTGTACTCATGCACAGGTCACATGCACATATACCGTATACAGTGTGGGGGTGTGTGTGTGCGTGCGTGCGCTTGAGCGCGTGCGTGTGTGTGTGTGTGCACGCACATGGACTAAATAAACCAATATTATTCTGAGCACAAATAGCATTGTCAAAATATATACTCTAAAAAATCCTCTACATGCTAATACTGATCACAATATGCTGAACAAGTAGGGCATGTAAACACATATGCCCAAATCCTGCAGTATACACACTGATTGCAGTTACGCATGCATGCCGGCTGTTCAGCACTTAAAAAATGCAACAAGCCGACCTAAATAAAAGCAAGTCCTTTTTATTTTAATATGCACACACACAACTTGCACCCACAAACTGGTGTGGGGTTCTGCCCATGCAGAAGCGCTCACAGCACCCAACAAGGCGTTGGCAAGAGACTGAGGTACCCAAGCTGCTCTTGGAGAAGATAAAAGGAAAGTATTTTAAAAGTCAATTAAGAACATCAACTACACAGATCAAAACTCTTTATAGAAGCCTCATGAATATCCAATCATCCCCGAAATAAAAAAAAATAGAAGCTTTCTTTTCAATCTGATATTCCTTTAAGGTCGTAGTCAAAAAGATTGAAAAAGATGGGACAAACTCTATTTCCCAAAAGCAAAATAAAATCCCAAACTGTGTCTCGCCCCGGTACATGCAACCCAATACACATGTTACTTAGACACTGAAGGGCACAGCTTTCAGGCCCAGACTTTCCAGCTATTCACACACACTGGCTGCAGGCCACAAGAATTAACATAAGTGACATTAGAATGCGTCCATTTAGAATAACGGCTGTTAATGTCAAGTCCGCACCAAAGGCATCCAAGGACTGCATTGGCATTTGACAAATGGAGGTGAGCAACAGACAGAAATAAACACACTTTACTTGTTGCATTGCCCCATCAGAGAAAGACGAACGTAATCCGATATCTGGCTGCTCGAAAGTACGTGCAGCACAATTATTTTTCTTACCTAATATGCAAAGTGGCGAAAGGTACTGGCAGGTTAAACTTTTGAGCGCCGTCTCTACGTGGAAAATGTTTTCAATATATGTGCCATCCCTAGCCTCCCATTTTGACTCTAAGAGTGCAACCGTGCAATACATTATTACGCTTTTTGAGGAGTCGAAAATATTTATCCAAGTGATTTAAAGCGATGTATTTGTCATCCAGCTCATCGACCTGATTTTTTTGTAGAGTTCAGAATAGGAACTCTTGAAGCATCTCTGCAAATCCCGCAAAGAAAGTTAAATAATAACAGCTGCTGTCTTCCAAAACCCTCCAAACAGCATGAAGGAGGGAATAATTATGCAAGCAACGAAACGGGCATTCATTTTAGCAGGCCAGGCCTCCAATAATTAGTACAACCAATCAGATCGGCCATTTGGCATTTTTTGTACCTCACCTGGTGACATGGAGGGAAGCTTCAATACGGACGAGTCAGGGAAGCGGACTCTTTCACATAAACACACGCACCTCCAGTGCGTGAAGCTTTGTCCTTCATTCCACGTCCCCATGAGTCTGTTTGTCTGGCAATAAACCTGAAGACATGCAGAGATCAAATGGCGTCTAACTGCAGCGCGGGAAGCGAGCCACCTCGAGTCTGCGCAGCGTGTCTTCAAAACCGATGACAAACTGCGCAGACTTGATTTCTTGGCTTCCTCCCTGCAGTCTGTACTACACCCTTTACCACCCTGTGACGTGTTGGAAAAGGGTGTGGTGACAATGCGCTCCACACCCTGATTGACTTGGAGACCTAGCGCCACAGGGCTTAAGACTTAACACCCAGGGCTAACTTTACCCCCACGTCCTCAGGGGGTGGAGCCTGGTCATGGATGCAGTGTCTTTGCCGAGCTGATGACCTCACAGGCCTCAGGGCCGTGAGGTTTCCAACCCGGCAAATACTCCAGAGTTGGGCCCTCCCAGGAGAGCATATTTAGGGAAAGCGGCACATCATTCTCTCCACAGCAATGAGTATGGTGAGTGGGAGTGTACAGCGGCTCCAAGCAAGATAACTCAATGCGTTTTGTGTGTTAGGTTTTTTGTTTTTTTAAAGAAGCAGTTTAGCATTGCTTTAGTTCAAAGCTTTCTTTTGACCGTGAGTGTAAAGGGGGCGGAGCCCTGACGCCCTCAAAGAGAAACCGCCGCTGCCACCAGGCCTCCATATAAAATGCCCTCCGGCACCTGGTGTGCTGCCCTGGTCCACTGGCATGCCAGGGAGACCTGGCAGAAGAGCCGCGAGGCAGTGCATGCACCAATGTGAGGAAGACCTGAGGAAGCCTCAAAGTAGCTTTCATTTTCTGTATGATGAGAAACGTATAATCTATTTACCGAGAGAAGGAAGGAAGGTGTTTGGAGTACTGGAGCGATTCTCAAGCGGAGGATTGTAGAAGCGGTTCGGGGGAAAGCTTTTAGCAAAGCACAAGGCAAGAGTCCCAGTCACATATGTGCACATGTGGGCCACCACTGCACCCTGATGTATGCACTGTGAAAACGGGAACAAAAATCCAGGTGGCAATTCTACAAAATGTGTTACGGTCATGTCCACGCTCAACAGGTCAGCAGAAGCCCATGGAAATGAAATTAAATGAAAAATTACATTTATATAGCGCATAGACTACCCGGAGGCCTCGCAGCGCTTTATGGAGGCTTATGATTCTTCTTCCCTTTCTGCCACTGCGCATTGCCACCTTTTACCTGGCGTAATATTACTATGCCACCCCATTACCTGTGTATTCTGGCGGTATTTCATTACTGACATGTTGTCCTGCTGTGATTGTAATCCTAGGAGAAAATATTAATGATTGTGTTTTAAATTTGGCGTTTTATTGGCCTTGTCTTCTACGCTACTCTGCTAGCGTGTCACTGCTATCTAGAGGCATCCTGGTAGACCTGTATTTTCCTAGGGTTGTATCATCGTATCATCAGACTCCTGTGCAACATTGGGATATTGTTTCATTTCTGGCAAATTATTTCACTATCACTTTATCTTCGTGGCACTGTAAAGTGTTGGTGGTTTGTTCTTCGTTCAGTGATGTCGTAGAACTCTTGGCATAGTCTTGCAAAAGCATTTTATTGCTGACACATGTTCCCCTGGAATTTTATCACTGGGATGTGGTTTGTCTCCTGGACCAGAATTAAGAGTGCACTTTATTGCAAGGACAACCCTCTGATGCCATTGTATTCCTGGTACAATATTTGATTGTACTATAACTCTGGCACAGTGTTCCCCTGGCTTGCTTAGTCCCTGAGCAGTGCACAGATTATATTGTGTTGCAGGGACTGTATTTTAGCGGCATTTTACAACTGGCAAATTATTTATTTGAGATGGTATTTTTGCCTCAATATTCTCTACGCATTCTATTCCTAGCATATTTCTCAAAATTCATGTTTATTGCTAGCACAGTATTTAGATTGCATGCTTATTTCTGGCACAGTATTCTGAAGTTATCCCTGGCACAGAAACTGAAAGGATGTTATCTCAATAGTTGCTTCCTGATGCCTGGATATGCCTGCCCAGTGTTCTGATGAGTGTACGCCTGGAATCTTACTTTAAAGTATTTTTTGCTCCTGGGAAGAAAATAAATTGCAATTGTATTCCTATACCAGTACACTGATTACATTTTAAATATGGTGGAGTATACTGGTGCTCCTTTATTCATTCTCGTGTTCTGACTGCATGTCTATACCTGAAAAGTAATCTATTGATGGTTTCTTTTTGGCTGAAGTAGAAAGATCACGTGTTGCTTCCAGCCCAGTATACTGACTGCATTGTATTTCCAGCACTGTATTCGGATGGTGCAGTATTTTGATGACATTTTATTCTGCCACAGTTTTCCTGTAGCAGTTTGGTCTTAGCTCAGTTTTCCTTTAGCATTTTATTCCTGACACAGTGTCCCTGTAGTATTTTATTCTTAAGTGTAAAAAAATAGTGATGGTTGGAATGCTTGAATCAATTACTGACCTGCATCCCAGTCCATTGTTATTTTGTACACCATGCCACCTCAGTTTGGACCCAGCCATATGCAAATCAGCCTTGACCCTGCTCCAATAGGAACACTTCAGTCTGATTTGCCAGGCCAGGTCCTCCCTGAGCCTGAACACAAGCAAGCCAAGGCCGAGTTCACCTTTATTGGGGATCATCATTTGGGTATAGCTTGGTTCGCAATGTGCGTTATACTGCAGTATACAAAAAAGTGATGGATAGAATGCTTATATTAATTTCAAGCACTGGTAATTATTTGGGGCTGCAGCCCAGACCATGGTTGTTTTGACCCAGCCATGTGCTAATAATTCCTGCCCCTGCTCCAAGAGGAACTGCCCAGCTCAACTGCTGGTACAGTATTCCAATGATGTTCTCTTTTTATTGTTAGCACAGTATTGTGATGACTTTTTATTTACATAGTATTCTGATGGCATTTATTTCTGGCGTAGCATTTAATTGGTATTTTTTACCTTTGACATTAATCTTGTAGCGCTCTGTTTATGTATTTATTGAGAGAATGTTAGTATGCGAACACTAATATAGGGACTCGCTAGTGGTTTTCCAGTGTTTGGTCTAGTCTTAATTCTGCTCTCTGCTGCTGGATTTGCATTAATAGTATTCCTAAGTCATGTAAACAGTAAGAATGTTTTTCTGTTGGACTGTTTTCCCTGGCTCATGTTAGGGTGCAGGGAACTGACTGCTGGATCTGCTCCCTGTGGGCAGTTCCTGATTCAGCATCTCTTACTAAAGCGCTGAACCCAAATCAACCTGTTCAAAAGGCTTTACGCTCCTGGGCAACTAGTTGGCACCGCCCCACATCCAAAGTCTTGCATGAAGCCGGCTGTGCACCTGTCCAGGGCCATCACCCAGCGAATGACGTTGTTAATGAGATGCATGAATTATTGCCTTTTCCATCACCAGCCTCAGATGGTGCTTTGAATCGGCTCTTTGATTGAGGGATCATGAGTCTACCCTTTGCCCTCAGGCTCAGCGAATTGGCTCCTCGATTCACGGGATGCAAATCAATTAAATAAATCGTCTGATGGCATTTTATTTCTGACATTCCATGTAAATGGCATGTTTTTAGTATTCTAGTATAATTAACCTCTAGGCAAAATATCCTGATAGCATTTTACTCCTGATCCAGAATTTGTGTAGCATTTTAATCTTGGCACATTACGCATGCATTTCTTTCTTGCCATGGTGTTCTTATTCTTGTCATAGTTTCCTGTGGCATGTTACTCTTAACACAGGCTTCTGGTTGCATTTTTTTCCCCCGGTGAGTATTTTTCCTGTTATTTTACTCCCGACAGTAATTTCGTTTCGACCAACTCCCGTTACAGGATTGACTATAACACACAGTATTGAGAATATTTCGTGTTTGCATGCTAACACCGGGCCCTCCTAAAATTTGTATTTGTTCAAATTTTCAGTTCAAAATTTCCCTTCAATTTTTTTTCTTTGTGCTCAGTGTTCATGCAATAACGTTTCTGAATGTGCTGGAAATCATGCACTTTGTGTTTCATTGCTTTAGTGTGCATGTATCCGTTTCGTTTGGCTTAACTGAAGCAACCCTACAAGAATAAACATTTTGTAAGATTTAAAACGATTGGTTTGTTCTAAGACTGGGCAACAGAGAGCTATACAAAGAATTTCTTAGCACCCAGAAAACCGAAATCTAGGAAAGATCCCTTTCATGCTTCATTGAAAAGAGCCTTATCAGTTTCGTGCTAAAGACATGTCATCAGTGTGTGCGTTTGTGCATGTGTGCGCATGCGCACACCATATTCCGTGACAGGGAAGGCCCTGAAGCCTGTGTGGAACTCATTTGAATGTATGCAAGTATTTATTACTATTCAGATAGCACAGTCCTGGCTAGGAAGCCGCATCAAGCTAGGATGTTACACAGCGCTGCATGATGTGGGGTGCTGGGAGATGATCAAGATTGTGTGCATCAAGTGGGAAGTATATTACATGACACACATTTACATTGTGTCATAAAAAATCATTACAAACTAAGTCAACCTAACATTCATTTCAAAACAAAGCAAGTAGTAATTATCATTTAAAAGAAGCCACAATAAACGAGGTGTGGCTAACTTACATTGATTAAGAAAACAAAATTATTTCATTTTTAACATGGCATGTGTATAACAAGAATTTCATATTAAAATTGCCTGCAAACTAGCTTCTTCTTGTCCCTTCTAAATAGAATTATTTGGTGTTTTTTTTTCTCCAGAGGATGTTATTTACAGTGTAATCATGAACCATATGTACCTTTCAACTTGGCTGATAATGCACATTTCAAGACAACTGCAGCTGGGACAGAAGGATGGAGATAGGAGTGTGGCAGGCCTGCGTCATCCTTACCCACCCCTTTAAAGCCCCTTCAGTTTGTTTAAACCTCTGTCTCCCTTTCTGTAGTTTGCTTTGGAAGGCAAGGGTTCATCCCTTTCACCCCCGGTATAGTATCCGCTTAGCCGAGCCTTGTTGTCCCAATTCCAGAACCACTTGAACCTTCTTTGGAGCCCGTGCATCTCCAGAGACCAGATATTTAAAGACACAACTTCACAATACCACTCGTTTGTTTTCCCAAGCCGCAAATAGTAACCAGTGTACCTAGTGAGTACCCACAGACCTATGTACACTGAACCACGTGTAAATACAGGCTGCAAGCAGACATCCCTGATACGGGTCCCTGAAGCACATTCACCCTCTCGACTTACTGTGGGAAAAGCCCATTTTCAGCTCCAGTAATCGCACGTATGAACAAGCTGGAGCAGAAACTGGTCTCCCCTTGTACTCATTAACTATCTTTGGATAGTGTTCATTACCGGACAATGTGTCTTGTCGCTGGACTCAAAATACAGAGACGTGTTAAGGCAGGGACAAAGTGGCCCTCTAGGAAAGTGAGCCTCCTCTTTCTCACACACCACCCTCTGGTTCTGTATGCCAGCTTCTTTCCTCGCTGCCTGCCTCTGCCCCTCTATGCCAAATGCCTCTGAAAGGATTTTGGGGCCGCGGGCAAGGCGTAGTTCAGCTTTTTTATTTACCCCAATTCCTGAAAGTCTTGAATTAACTGAAAGTGGGTAAAGAATTCAAGGTTGTTCCAAAAAGGGCCCCCAAATCTGTCTTGCCAAGGTCCCCAAAAGTCCTTAAGACAACTCTCTACTGCCTAGCACTGGATTCTGGAACTTTGAAATAGTTATTTGGTACCCTGTACCTTATGGGATGTCATGGTATGTCCGGGCTGAGCTCTATGGATGCATTAGACTGTAGCTCCATATGGACTTCTCTACGACTTCGCTGCGTCCGTCATGGAGGAGAACAGCAGAGAGACTAAGTGAAAGTTATAGCCAATATTATGTTTTCTGCTCCGAAAGAGCAAGGGCATGTTCTGTCGATGCACTGCCCATGTAATCGGCTGAATATCATCCCTTGAGGTAGGGTGAATTCTGCTGCCTCGGCTGTGTTCTGGGCCTCCTCGATACCCTGGACACCAGGAATTGCAAAATCTGTTTTTAGCTCTCTTTTTAAAAAAACAAAAGAAACGCAAGAACATCATTTAACATCAAGAGTTAATGAGCAGCCTGATTGATGGCTCCATAAAAGAGACTCCATTGGGCTCTGTAGAGGTATAGCTTAGTGCGCCGTCACTCAATCGCATTTTATTGCGCCCCTCCCACCAACATCGCCAAGAGCAGCCATGGGTAGACCGCTTCCATTTAAGAGGAGCATATGCTAGAATATCAGCCCCTATGACCCTGTGCTACCCAAAGCCCCACGCTGCCCTGAAACCACAACAAAAAATGTCCTTAAGATCTTCTTTTTTTTCTCTGGAAAGAGCGGTAGAGATAAGGGGCCGTGTCATAATAAACATTACAAATGTCGCCCGCAACAAATATTAGACATTGTGGAAAAAAAGAAAATCTTGCCGGAGGGCAGAAATCACATGAAGTGGAAATTGTGTTACAATTTGTGGTCACCGCCATATGACACTGATGAAATGTGTCCCCTAGAGTAAGATTAGATTTCAGTTGGTCTTAGAAAAGGCAAAACCCATAAACAGCTTATTCAGCTCGTAGCACAGCTAATGTGAGTTCACCAGGGTTGTGCAGATTTGTTTCCCAGCAGAGAAGTTTGCCGTTGCAAATGGTGTAATCATTCCTGGTGCACTTCGCCTTCGTCCAGCCAAAGCTGTACTCTGTATTGTAAGGTCATTTTTATTGTACTGGAGGGAGAACTATTTCAGGCTGCCCAGTGTATTCAGAAAATGTCTTGCCACGTTAAATTCTTGCAGACTTTTTCTGTGCTCATTGACAGGAATATACTACTGTCTTCTGCAGGATATGGATGATAGATATCCTTTGGGACCTTCCGAATGTAAAATGTCCATTTTTATTGGCTGCTCCTCTGTGCACGTCCCACCCTTTCACAATGTGACGCGGCTGAGGACTCCCATGGGTGGTTGTGCTCACCACTCGCCATACAATAAATCTGAAGCTTCTTTACCTGCTCCCAAGAAGATCAGATATTGAACAAGGAGGCACAAGAGACGCCGTGGAGCTTTTCAAAAGGCAATGTACCAAAATGCGAAATAACCGGCCCAGGTGAGGTGGTGGTGAGCCGGGAACTAGAACGGGCAATTGGAGAAAATCTGTCCTTTCCAGTGCAACAGCCAGACTTAATGCACCCAATGCAATCCTTGTGGACTATCCCAAGGAAGTCTGGGGAATCGAAGAACTTCACGTAACTTGTTGCTTTTCAAACATTGACATTAGAAAATCTGAGCAATTACTAATTTTACAATTTCGTTAGACATTTTAGCATTAGGAAACATTACAAAAAGTTTGGCTAAATCTGTGCTTTTCTAACAAAAAAGCCTAATCTTTAAGTAAAGGCCCTCCTAAACTATACTCCAGGTGCAAGGTTACACAAGCTAGTGAAAACAGCCCCTTTTGCTTTGCGTGTGTTTTAATCTGAGAAGACTTCCTTGAGATAATGCCAGGAAAATAAGTGAACCAGCGTAAAGATCTCGTCACTGGGACTGGGACTGTAGACCCACAACCTTTTCACAGTGTCACTGATCACAAATTCATGACATTTTGCCAAGCTGTGACCTTTCTTTGTGCGAGTAACTCTGTTTCATGTTGCATCTCTCTGAAAACGTATATCAAATCTGCGTGATCCTGGTTGGATGAGACGTCCCGCTGAAGGCAATTCTCGGATACCTTCACAGGTGGCAACCCCCGCATACTGTAGGATAAACGCGTGATCTCAGAATTCTAATGAATGCCTTAAAATTATAAACTGTTTTACAAACTGTTTATGTCACTAACTTGAACTTTACAGATCATAATATAAAATGTGGCTCCGAGGCGTTGTGTTTGCAAACTGCATTTCTTCCAACCGATGGATGGGAACATCTGGCAATACTGCAGAGGTTTGATTGGATGATCGGCCATTGGTTGAAATGTCACTCGGTCAAGACCGGGTTCTTGATAGTCGCTGGCATCCTACTGGCTCGAAACGAGAGGAACCTGTCCAAGCCCTGTGTAAGTGAAAGGAACCTTGGCGTCAAGTTTAACATTGACTACCCAGGTTTCGCGGTTCTTTCCACCTTCCCCAGGTGTACAAAGTTACTTCATTCAGGAGAGCAGACATCTCCCAGTGCCTGCCATCATGGGTTTGGTTGTGGTGATGCACTGTACTAATGGTACCCACATTTTTTAATACCTAACTGCACACTATATTCAATAATGCTGTTGGGGAGTAGGGACCGTACCGACGCTACAGAATTGGTGTAAAGATATGGACGTGGTCATGGTAACGGAGAAGGAGACATTTATCAATAGGAAATGCCCCAAAAAATGGGGAAGAGTGTGGGGTAAATGGAACATATATAGGGGAAACATCTGCACGCCTCCAGTGGAGGACAGTGACTCGGACGAAGACATGTAGTACTAGTGGAGACATGTGTGCGCCAATGTAGACAACATATATCAACTGACTGTAGCGATGTAACATCAAGAAGTGAAATTGTATGTACAGATCACTATTATTCAATAAAAAGTTTTAATAATAATGCTGCCCAGAGTGGAGGTTTGCATGTACATTTAGCCATGACAAAACCCATCCTGCACATCTCCGCTGGTCTTTCATTCAGGCCAGAGTTTCTTTAAAGGTATATTGACTTTATTGTCAGCAGAGACAACACTTTAGGTCAACGACTCTTGAAAGTTCTGAAATTTAACAACATTTGTTCTTGGGTAGGAGCTTCCATGTACTTGTCCCTTCCTCTTGGAACTCTCTGCTGGTCGAGCTAAGATTGATCCCTAGTTTGTCGCGGTTCCTGCGAGTACCTGAAAACCTGGTTGGTTTCATCTGCGTTTACTTAGGTGCCCGTCAGGCTGCGTGTAAGCTACCTTCACGCCCTAGGGCCATAGAACCCTCATGGATGCGTGCACGATTTACAAAATCCCTTCAGCAAAACCCAAATAACTTAACAAACCTTAACCTCGTTAAAGGAGTGCTGGAAACAACCAGTTTTATAAAAAATGTAACAGGCAAGAAGCAGCTGTGCGTCATTCTTTGGGCTGTTTTCGAGTGATCCTTATGCAATGGCTACTAAAAGACAATTTTCAGGGATATAGATCGAAAATCATAGTCTACTCTCTGACCATGGCCAACTAGACATTGGCGGCCTGTGATGCTCAAGAGGTGCATCTAATCTGGCCAAGTCCCTTCCTGCTGCGGGTTTAAAGACTCCACGCTGTCTCCAGCTCCCCCAGCTTAAACTACACGTCGGGAGTATCCTTGACCAACATGGTCAATGTTATCATTTTAAAATGTCTCTTAACACCTCATTAAAACACATATACTATGTTAAACACACCACCTCTTAAACAATACTGCTCCACCAAAATGATTACTGTGAGCCAATCTTGTGATGCTGGTGGCAGCTGTGTTGGGCTTTCTACCCATACAGTTCCGTACAGTCCTCATGATGTGTCCGACACCTTCCTCGTTATGTGTTGGGTACAGTCCTTGAGGTTTGTTGCCTACAGTCCTTGTGATAACTTCTGTACAGTTATCGTGACGCGATAGCATAGGCCTAGGATGTGTTCAGGACAGTTTAAAAAAAAAAATGTTTTGCATATTTATATAACGCGAACTCGACCCGAAGGTATTGGAGCACTTTACATGAGCACCATATTTACATTACACATTCAGGCACGGGGAGATTTGCCCAGAATCACAGGATGTGGCGGCTCGAACCTTGGTTTCCAGCACCAAAGTCGGCAGTCATTGTCGTGTTCAGTGCTACTGATCTGTTCACTAGTCCTTGTGACTTGTACAGTGCAGTCCTCCTGGTCTTTTCAGTACCGTGTTAGTAATTTGTTCAGTAGCCTTTGTGATGCACTTAGTAGAGCCCTTGTGACGCGTGCAGTACAGTCCTCGATATTTGTTCAGCGCAGTCATAGTGATTTGTTCGATAGTCCTTGTGAGGTGTCCCGTACAGTCCTCCATGTCTTTTCAGTACAGTCCTATTCAGTAGTCCTAGCGATGCATCCAATACAGTCCTCAAAGTCTCTTCAGTGCAGTCCTAGTGATTTGTTCACTAGTCCTTATGATGAATCCAATTCTGTCGTCACGGTCTCTTAGTACAGTTGTAGTAATTTGTTTAGTAGTACTTTCGAGACGTCCAGTACAGTCTTCAAGGCCTCGTCAGTCCAGTCTTCATGATTTGTTCAGCAGTCCTTGTGATGTGCCCAGTCCAGTCCTCAACGTCTCTGTTATATCCTGCTAATGCTAATGCATTGCCTGTCTACCACCAGTGGAATGTTATTGTGATGATGCTGTCAGAATGTTGGGAATCTGCTGTGAGTAATGACAGTTGACTGGGCTGAGCTGCCTGCTGGCTGCTCCTGGTGGGGTCTTTATCTGGTCTACTTCTAATCTTCCTGTGATCCTGTACCATCTTCAAATAAAACCTCTTTAAATCAGCTCAACTGAGTGGACTTGATCACTACAGAATTTTGGCGACGAGGATGGGATTAGTGGGTGTTAGTCCCATCTACGTCGTTCTTATGGGTTTAAGTCCCGTGTGTTGGTAGTGGGTGGGTCACCCATCTACGTTGTTCTAATGGATATTTTATGCTTTTCTAGGTTTCTTGTGATGTACTCTCCACAGAATCTAAAAAGGTCTGTTATTGCTGTTTCTACAGAATCTCAAAAGGTCTGTTATTGCTGGTCCATAGAATCTTAAAAGAATTGCTATTGTTTTTTTACAGCGTCCCAAATAGTCTATTCATGCTGTTCCAACAGCCTGTCTCAACGCTGTCTACGTAGTACAGATGTTCCTCCTATACAACGAATGTCTACAGAGCCTCTTGTCAACACTAGGTTTGGGGATACCCTCTTACCAACTTTCATTTATTTGGTCCATTTTGTCCTTTCATACTACAGGGATAGAGACTCCACACTCGTCTTGCACAAATGTCATTTTGTCTCCTGTGGATGACGGAGAGTTCTGGATTTAGCACAGAGTCTCAGGACAAGCTACTGTTGTAAGAATTTCCCATCATTTTGGTTGGGTGTCTGTTGTTGGGTGGCAGCGCTTGTTTAGGGCATTTCTACTGCAGTACTACGATGAATAATGTCAGGTGAAATCTATCATTGTTTTTAACTTTGATTTTTGGTCATTTTTTTTTGTTTCTTTTGACCTGATGTTTGCAGTGTCAACTGCCGCTTTCAAATTTGAAGGTTTTGGGACACATCTTTAATGACATTTCTTCACCTGGTGTGTTTTTGCCATTTTTTTTTGTGGGATTATCACAGGGTCTACATGTTACTATTCTTTGACTGTTTGCTTTACAGGTTTGATATCTGGGTGTGCAGTTTGGGGTGTGCTCCGTTCACACTACTCGGGTGAGGGATCGCTCACCACCCTGGGAACCTGTGTTTTTAGCGTATGTTGAAGTTTTAGGAGGAGAAGATTGTTGTACGTTTATACAATTTTCAAGTGTGCACTATTCTGTTTCCCTCTCACAGAGGACCCATGCAATGGTTATAGTCTTATTGCACAAGTGCGGGTTCGGATCCAAACACTGTCAGTTCTACCCTTTTACAGGGAATTCATGCAAGGGTTACAGTCCTTTTTGCATTACTATAGGTTCTTACCCAAATATTCCTATTGTTGTTGGGAATTTGTCATGAGTACCTACTCATATGTGCTGTTTTATCGCAGGTACATTAGTACAGTGCACGGTGTACTTTTTCAACACCAAGTTTGTCCCTACACTTATATGTATGGTGAGTATTTCCAGTTTTGTGCACTACTCATCTCTATCCTTAGAGATTAGTCGTGGGTTCTCACCCATGTATTTGAGTTACATATTTAGCTTACGTTTTTATCATATTTGGGTGCTTTCCATGTTTTCATTGCTAAGTATGTTCTGTTGATGTTTTGTTTAATGCTATTTTTGCACTATTATCTTTGCATTACAATTTTGTGTTTGTGTTATTTTAGTGGTGTTTTGATAGGGAATCGCCCCTATTTTCCTCATTCTCCTTGTTTCTTTCTCCTTTTCAGTTTTCCTTCTGTGGTCTTCTTCTCGTGTCTCTTGTGGTTTCTGGTTTTTCCTTTGTTTTTCTGTCGTGTTTTCTTCCTCTGCGTTAGTCGCTGCCTGTAGTCCGGTGTTCTGTTTGTTTTCCATTTTCAGCCCCATTTCATTCCTGTTCTGGCCAGTGGGTGCGTTTGAAGGAAGTCTTTTGTGCTTTTTGTTGTCCTTGTCTCTTAAGTTGACTCTTCTTCGCTGTTGTGTAAGAAGGGAGGATGGTTTCTATGTTTGATTTCTTTTCTTCTCTGTTCTTCGATTTCTCTCTTGTTTGCTCTTCTTTTAATGGTTGTGTTCATACTGCTTTTCTGTTGATGGATGTTTTGCTTTCACTTTCTCAAGTTCTCCTCTTACGTTTCTAGCTTTATGTTTTCCCGTATAAGAAAGGGGGATATGTTATATCCTGCTAATGCTAATGCATTGCCTGTCTACCACCAGTGGAATGTTATTGTGATGATGCTGTCAGAATGTTGGGAATCTGCTGTGAGTAATGACAGTTGACTGGGCTGAGCTGCCTGCTGGCTGCTCCTGGTGGGGTCTTTATCTGGCCTACTTCTAATCTTCCTGTGATCCTGTACCATCTTCAAATAAAACCTCTTTAAATCGGCTCAACTGAGTGGACTTGATCACTACAGTCTCTTCAGTGAAGTCGCTGTGATTTGTTCAGTAGTCTTTGCGATATGATCCAGTGTAGTTCTTCAGTACAGTCTTAGGCTGTCCATTGGACTGCCGTAGTCGCAGTGACGATACTGGTGATCCACTGGCCGTATTAAGACTTGGGCAGTTGGACCGGTACCGCCTAGCACATTACGAGTTTCCTTGCTGCCCTCCTTTTCATGGTAGTGAGTCCACCATGAAAAGGGGGCAGTGAGGAAGCAAAGTCACCTATATACATGGGGGTGCATGCAGGGGGGTACATGGTGTGCCACCCTGTATTTCTGCACCCCCTGTTCCTGCACAGGAAGTAATGCACAACATGATTCATTTCGTCCTCTGCAGGAACATGCTGTGGCGCTCCACTACAGTGCCTTTCTAAGGCTCTCCTTCGAGCCTTAGAAACACCACCGCTGTGGGAACGCCGCAGAACGCATCTCCCGCAAGGATTCAACTCGTGATCCGGTGGGCGATCTGACTGAGTTTGGCGGTCTTCCTGCAGGGCGCAGATGTGGCGGCCCACAGGAAGACTGCCAAACTCATAGTCAGTACCTTAGTGATTTGTTCAGTAGTTGCTGCGATGCGCCCAATACACTCCTGGCGCTTTCCTACCAATAGCATATTGTAATATTTTGTTTGCGGATCTTGACTTTTTTCCCTGCTGATCCATTGCACAGAGCAATTGTAAGAGACTTGCCATCACCCGAGACTTGAAAAACATCTTGCCCTCACGTCGCTTTAATTGACTCGCTTCTATCTGGTTTCAGTCAGCAAGCCTTAGCAATCCAAGAGGCAACTTCACTGCGCTGCTCAGACCTCATAGCTCTTCTTACCTAATGAGCTGGCTGGAGACCTGAATGGCATTGATTGGGAGCATTATCAATAATGAGAAAATGGGATGCATTTATTCATGAGGGCACTCTGCAAATCAAAGCATCGCAGTTCATTAGCATTTATGGTTTCAAGGCGCGACTGAACGACAAAGTGACTTGAGGAGGGTGCGCTCTTGGTGCGCTCTGTGATTTTATGGTGCCTCCTCATGTGTTTAAAAGAAATTTTTCGACATTATGGCCTCTGCGTTTAATGTGTTCGAATAGCGTCATTTAAAGAAGGTTTTGCCTCTGTCTTTGTTGAGTCTTATAACCTAATTGGTTTGTAAGTGTTCTACGTATCCATAGCTTGACACTATCTCTAGAGTTCTTTTTTAAGTCAATGTCTTAATATTAAATTGCCAACATTTTAATTGTATGTGCTGGTTTTATAAGTTTTAAGTGATTGTGCGCTTCTGCTTGTCTGCTAAAGCGGGATATAAGCGGGCAAGAATCCTAGAAAGTGCTGAATGTGGTTAGTCAACATCTTTGCACTGGATTCTTAAGAATGACTACTACCCAGAATTAGTAGAAGAGCCAGTTTCAGAATATTTCCTAACTCAACTTCTGGATCGCAGGGTAGAGTGGTTTCACTGTAGAGCGATCTTACTAGCTGCCATCCTGGGTGACGGCCTAGTTGTTTTGTGAATGTCAGATCGAGGCGTCTACTTAAGCTTGCCTGCTGCATGTTTGCGCAGTGGGTGCACCAAAGACAAGTCTGTCTAAACCCGGAATGCAGCCAGTCTGGCACGAGAGTGGATGGTAAACCTGGATTACACTACGCCAGAGACTGCCTTTCCGCATTGGCATCTACTCAGTGTACCCTTAATCATTTGTGTGTAAATCAGCTTACTCTAGAGATCCGTGCTCATAACCGTATGTACACTGACATACTTCATGCTCCCATCTGCGTGCTGCATACTCCCACCCGCGTGCTGCATACTCCCACCCGCGTGCTGCATACTCCCACCCGCGTGCTGCATGCTCCCAAACGCGTGCTGCATGCTCCCAAACGCGTGCTGCATGCTCCCACCCGCGTGCTGCATGCTCCCAGATGTGATTGTGAAGAAATTGTAAAGGGACGCCACCTCTCAGAAAACATGTAAATGCTTGTTCCTCAGCAAAAAGGGCCACAATAGTCACAATTCAATTATTGATTACACTTAAGAGTTGGTCTGCCTGCCTGAGATTTGGACAGGGATGATTGTTTCTTTATGCTAGGGGGTTTAGTCACACAGGGTTTAGTCACACAGGGTTTAGTCACACAGGGTTATTAGATTATCCCAGGTTTTAGAGGGGGGAATGTGGTGATGGACTCTTGGTGGCATTAAAGCAATCATTGAAGGTTACAAAAGTGTTGCAGGCGTTCTTTCTCAATGTTCTGATCATTAAAATTACCAATGTAGCCCATCAGAATGGGAATATATTTTTGTGATATTGCCCTCCAATTGGTTGTTCAAATATTGTTTTAGAGCGTTATCCTCACTTCTCTGCAGACTAACCTCCAGCCAGGGCAGCTCATCGGGGAGATTATGATGTCTGTTAAGATGATTTACTAAATGGAATCGAGCTAATATTAGAGAAATTAGATAATTATTTGATATAATAGACAGTTCCCCAACTCATAAGTCGGGTCATATGTTATATATGGCTTGTTATGACAGTGAGCATCGTAAGACTCCACTGCCTTTTGCTGTAACTTAGACTGACAGTTTAGTGATTCCGTTTAATTGGTCCGTTGAAACCCTACCAATTAGACCACGTACTAGACCATCGTCAAGATTTGTGTGAAACTGGGGAAATGCAGGCACTGGCGTAATGGCATAAAAACGACTGTTAATGGCATCCTCTAGGTGGGACCCAGCAAATCCTAATGGTGAGCAAGAAGGCTACAATGAAAAACTGGCCTCCATTTGCAGGAGATGACACCCAGGCAGGAATAAAGGATCAGGGAAAAGAGAACTCAAAAATGTAATTTAATGAAAATTTAAGGATTATGAGAGCCAATCTCAATTGTCTAGAAAGAGCTCGTGGAGGGACACTTTCCCCAGCCAAGAGTGAAAGGGCCACCTAACAACACTATTTCTAAAATGGCTCTAAATGATATGAAGCGCTTACATTTCTATCAAAAAAACTGTTTGTGACCATCACCCCAAGATTGATGTTTCCTTTGATAAATGAACTGAGGGAACCTGCTGTTTCCATCCCAAGAAACGGGGTCTGTTGCCAAATGCAATCAATTTGCGAATCATCAGAAATTAATATTTAGTTACATTTGGATTCTCATAAAGCCCGCTTATTGCAGAGAATTGAAAACCAGCCACCTAGTCAATCTTCTGCAAGGATGCCTGCTACGGAAGTTTGTTTTGCCTTATTAGACAACAACGGTATTCAATCTTTAATAACAACTAGCAAACCGTCTGGATCGAGAGCTGATATTATCCCTGGCAAGTTGCATAAAGAACTGCTTAGAAAATCCATACTCAAGTAAGAGTGATTATAAAAGCCTCGCTGGTGTAAGGCAGGGCTCCGAATAACTGAAAATAGCCTATATCTGTCCATTGTTAAAAAGAAAAAAAGTTCAAGTGGCATCTGGGTCTGTTGAAAAGAAGGGGGGGGGAAGAGTCTGTGACAGAAGCATGTTTGCTTAACATTACTCAGATTTTTAAAAAAAATTCACGGATTAGTTCACTGGTGAAACACACTTGAAACAAGTGAGGCCCTTCTGCTCAGGCCCCCTGCATACATTCATGGGCAGGTAAAAGGGAGGCGATGGAGGCCCATCTGCCGCCGGAAAGGCCACTCAGGCCCCCACTGGGCCGCTGGCCGCATATGAACAACACAGACATCGCCCAAATCGCCCCCAGGCTACACAAAAAAGCAGCCCACAGCGGATACCGGCCCCTCCGGCCATTGCCCAAGTGCCCGCCTTACCAAGCCGACCCTGCCTGTTGGTGTGAACAGAGGCCCTTCGTAGGAGGCCTAGTGGAAGTATAAAAGGCACAAGTTCCACTGCAATGCTTTCTTTCAGCATTTATTTTCCTGCTGAGAAAATAATACTTCAATCTTGTGTCAGGGCGGTTTCCTCTGCAACCCTACATGCTGGATACACTCACCCCCCACCTGACTATAGGCACCAGAGTTGACATCCTTCTCATAAGACCATATCCCCTAACCTCCAAACAACCCAGCATGTTTCTTCTTGGTGTATTTCTGGCCAAACACAGAAATGAAAATCACCAGTCAGTTTACAACATAAAATTAATCTTGTACACATTGGGGAAAGCAGAAAACACCAGATATTGAAGTTTGCCGACTTGGAGTGGATTAGTGAATATCTACTGAGGCGGGCATATGAGGGTCGTGGGTGCCCAAAGTGGTTTCTTAAAATATGTTCTCCTTGGCGGGATGACAGATCGGTAGTGAGAATGCATTTCGTGGACACATCAGTCTCATCTACCTTGAATTGCTTGTACGTCATTGTGGACAGCGCAAAGGACCCTCTTACGACAGGTACCCCTTGATTTCCGAATATTCTTTGTATGTTCCCCCACATTACCCTACAATGCTCTGTGTTTTGCGAATAGTTATTATTGTATGATTCTGAGCCTAGTTTGTCTGTATGTATTGCTTTATAAAAAAAATACAACATTCTATAAAATAAATAAATAAAAGTGGTGCTCAATCCTTAAAGCAATATTTATTTTTGTAAAGCCCGTACCCTTAAGGGTTTCAAGGTGCTGAGGGCTTCAAGGTGCTGAGAGCTGTCGGGGAGATTAAGTGAGCTATTGCCCAGAGTCGCATGATGCTGAACTGAACTGTCGGCGGGAATCGAACGGTCAACCCAGTGCTCCGGAGTCAGCCGCTTTGGCCGCTGCACCACACCTCATCCTACCATTCTTAACCTGAAAAAAGCACCATCTGAGTAGACACAAGCAACCACAAATAGCAACGACATTGCAAGGTGAAATTCCAAGAGGTGCAACATCAAAAAGAGCAGAAGACAACCCTTATTAAGACTTGATATAAGATAGTGTTCAACAACAGATAGAACTAGATCTTTCTCCCCAACAAATTGCCCTTTTAATTTACCTACATATATTGGATGCTGTGGACCAAGTTTCTTTCATGAAGGAGGCGTATGCACGTATAAAAAGGTCTTTGTGACCTCTGAGGGTGCTCTCTCCTGCATGATTTGCCATATTTATTATTGAAAGGCATCTGTGGAGGCCAACATCCCCAACTAATTGCTCACCACAGAGAGCTACTCACACACCGTGCTTGTAGTGTTGTCTCCTTACTTCAGGGCAAGTGAAGGGGTAAATGGGGGCCATTTGAAGGAGTCGACAGTAAAGCAATCCGATACAACTCAAATGGTTTATCCAAAGTACTGTGTTATCAGTTCTCCAGGTGACTATTTAAAAGACTAGTGGTTTATCCATACTTCAGAAGATGCGGAGCCGGTAGATGCGATGTGGTTAGGTGATCCACTGTGGAACCAGGAAATTGGTTGTTCTAATATCGGCTTCCCACCTTGGCTGTGAGGGATCTAGGCGTGATGGCTTCATCTACCTGTGTGTAGTTCCTTTATCTACCAATTGTGTGAGTGCTTTGAAGCACGCTGAAGCCAGTATCCTATAGACCATACAACTCGGATTATTGAACTCCTGAGTTGTGTTTTGTGCTTCTGACCTCAATGTATGTCGGCTGAGGCTTAAATCAACGCAGGCAACACACCGCTTTACCATGATTGCTGTTTCCACCCACATATCTGGCATTCGCTTTCAGCGCTTCGATATTTTTTTGCAAAATTATAGGTGTTTGTCCTCGGATAGCTCTTCTGGAAGTGTAAAAAGGCTGCCTAGCCCGAGGTACCTCATAGCTCATCCATTTCTCTGGCAGCTCAGTAACCGCGCCAGACATAAAAACCTTTTCAGCTCCCTCAGGAGCCACTTGGGTTTATTATATAGAGCACACAACTTTCTGTTCAGAACTGCCTAATTATGAAGAAGAACATGGGCCAAAGCGGCTGTGTTTGTCCGCGTACTTTGATTTGACATCTTATGTGCAAAAGCCGAGCTTTCCTCATTGCATCTCCCCCGAGACTTCCTGGAAAAAACAAAAGATGGCAAGGTGCCTATTGTGTGTTTGTTTACCGACGGGAGCAAACGGCTGTAAATGGGCGCTAGATTCTCTATGTTGTTAGCAGCCTTTTCATCCAGTGGGCATGCATGGATCGTGGAATACTAGTACGCGAGGCAGTCATAGGCATTATGAATAAGACGTGTTTAGTGTGTTAAACCCATATCTCTAGATTAAGCTGGATATTAGATTGGTTGAAATTATTAACTTCTCTAGATCCAACCAAATTACATTAACCTTATTCTGATTTATGCAGAAGCACGGAGCATATTATGATATTTATTGACATAGTTGATTATGGGCGTGCCATGACTCGCGACACATTAGGCCTCGTGTGGGTCATGATGCCCCTCCCCTTCCTCAACAATGGAAATAAATCGCTTCTTACGCTCTGAGCATTTGTGTTTATGATTTAAGCCATGGCATTATTTAATGTGTATTTGCCTTAACACGAGACATTAAACAAAACCAGGATGCATGGTGTTAAATTTTTGCAGGAAGGTACAACCACACTGGAGAGGAATTGTGACAAATTCCTACTGTTCCATGGCCATGAATAGTAAGGAGCCCATACACAGGAACGGGATGGAGCAGCGCCATCAATACGATAGTGAGATACATGCCACTGACCAAACATAACTGTTGAGGGTCCCACAAGAAATTGCGCTTGAGATCCCGCGATGTGACACTGTATTTTCCCGCTCTCCTTGATTTTTGTTGATATTATTTACGAAGCTGAGTGGGACCTCTATACCACCTTAGATTCTTTCTCCCCCTTTCATGTTTTCTTCAGTTTGAATCTGGACATACTTTTTAAATTATTGTTTGAAAATCTTTCATTTTTAAATCTTAACAATAAAGTGTTGTTATCAACCTTTTGGACTTTGGCTTGCAGTGGCCAGCTTGTATGTAAAAACACAGGAAGTAACATTGTCTGTATAGTGTTAAAGTTAGGTCAAAGTTACTGAAAATGTATCTTTTTGTTTTCTTAATTCGTTTTGAGCCCTTCAGCTAATCTGCATAACAAGCTTCAAAAAAGCTCATACACTTTGAGTTTGGCCAGGCAAGTTTTGTGCAGATCTTTGAATTAGGGGGCCAAAAAATATGGGCATCACAAAACTGACGTTTCACATTTTAATTCCTAAAGGGTTCTTTACTGTCCTATTCAAAAAAATTCGGAACAGAATTGCACTAACAGGGCGTAAAATATCAGCTTTAGTCAAGGAAGTGCCTTTTCTTGGTTTGTCCAAATCCGTTCAGCAGTTTTGGAAAAATTTGTGTTAAAAAAATGAGTTGGCTTGAAGCGATTAAATTATAGGGATATCTAGACTATTTACTAATTCTGTATCATGAAAGTACATACCTATATATATATATATATATATATATATATATAAGTATACATTGACCATTCTTAACTTCACATCTGCGTACCTTGAAAATACATATATTTTCAAGATGAATCGATATGGAGTTAAGAATGCCAATAAAATTTAACTCGCCTATTTTCTGGGCGCAGTATTGTTGCTGAATGATATTTATAACTCAATATTATAGGAGAACATCATCCATCCCAACTATATGACAGCGTTACTAACACAAATTGAAGAAAAGCTTTATCAATATAAATTGCCTCCAAACAACTAACGAAATAACAGCCACAGCAGAAAGTGCCCACTGGCACAAAGGAAATATTAACAGCTATAAATATCCTCAACTCAGGCGAAACTATCCTTCAAAGAGGGTTGTAAAATGTTAACCCGCATGCTGTTACCAGTCATGCTTCTAAAAGGCATGTAAAACCATGCATTGATTTTTATAATATGGGGCATTACATCGTGGACCTTTACCACACACTTTTGCGGCATTTACACACTCTCTTTACATACATGAATTTAATGACCAAGGAGACTTTCTGATTTGTTAATGTTGCTGGGGACTGCTATAATCCCTGAAGCCCCCCACAACACGAAAACAAGGCTTGGTGGTGCCCCTCCATATTCTAGGGACACCACCGAGCTAAACAAAAAAAAGTCCTCTCAGGGCATTATGGGCGCTGCTTCAATTAGCTGTGAATAATAAATGAACACCTCCTGCCACTCATTTATTATTCATTTTTGTGTCCGGGTGCCCACCCAAGACACCCTTTTCCTATAATTATTAGGAAGAGTGGCCTGCGGTGACTCCCCACCCCTTGGGCCTATTTTCTTTGATTATTGGGAGAGGGTGCCCAGCCTCCTATCGTCGAGCTTTTACAGACTCTGGGGACCTCATCCGCTAGGGCCATATTAAATGTAAAGGGTAGGGGGGCGTGTGGCACTCACCACTCCCCGTCGTCTGAAATAAACAACGCACTCAATTCAGCCTCTGCTCTGCTTGGCTAGGGGCCTATTAACTCATCGTTATCACTTACTTCCTCTCTCTCTCCAGAAGTGTCACACTCCAGTGACTCCACTCTGGGTGGTAATATTTTTTTGACCCAGTTTTCACAGCTACTGTATGGTCGATGGAATGGGGCTTGTGAAGTATCCAGTCTCCCTGTGAATGTGTTAAATTGAGAGTGAAGACAGGAGGTCATGCTGCAAGTACTGTAAGCTGTCAGATTCTGTGTTTTTGGGCCAGCGTGTTACCTTGCCATTGGTTTGGCTGACAGCGACTACAGGTATATGGAGATGTGTAGCGCTGCCATCTTCAAAATGGCTAGCGCCACTTAATTTCTTACTGTGCTGCACTTCAGGGTGCTACTTCTAGGATGGTGACAAGCTACTAGTAGCTACTAAGTTACCCGTTTGAGACTCCTGTGATAGTCCGTATTCTAGATACAAAACTTTGGCATGATATTATTTTGTGATTTGTTATTGTGTTATATATCTGGGTGGCCACTAGTAGTAACTCTCTAGGCTGTTGTCACTATTGGGATTTTATTTGGTGTAGTGATTACTGCAGCAATGGTCAAAACCATTACTAGGACTATTTTCATTGACCACAAGTAGCTTTTATTATAGAAAAAGTTGAAGACCCCTGATCTAAAATATATACGTTATTATGGCGGCCAGTCTTTCCCCCCAAAAACATGCATCCATAACCCAGAACTTGCAGCGATATGGGAGTAAGATCCAAGTACGTCGCCCAGTCTACAGGTCATGGCAGGCATTCGATGTTCCATTGGTATGTGAAATCTAAACCTGGCTTGTAAACTTCCAGATGTCCTGGATTGGGGGTGTCTGCCATGTGCCAGATAGTGATAGTTCGCAGCTAAAGGATAAATGGGGCAATTTCTCACAAAATGTAATATCTGATTGGAAAGGCTGCCACGGTTGGTTTCATAAGCTACTCTTAGAGACAGAAGGGATTTGAATAACTTGTTCTGAATCTTGACACTAGTTCATGAGGATGTAAGAGAATAATTTACGTTATCTTACTTTAAATTGCAATGTTTCTTGACTCCATTGCAGGCAGCCAAGAAGACTGCTTGAAGATTCTAATTAATTGTGTATGACATACTTCCCCTGAGACTGTGTTAAATTGGTGGTTTCTTTCAAAAGTAGACCTGGGAGATTGGTAGGCATCACAGCAGGTTGTTGGACCGCCTTCATAAGTTAATTATACAACCATGTGTATGGTGCTTTACTCTTCAGAATATTTCACCTCATAATTACTACTACATACTTTAGAAACAGCATGATAATGCCCAAGTTTGCATGAATGTTTGTTTGGAGCACATGAGTACTGAATGTATTGGAGTGGCCATTAACTGAAGTGTCTGTAGTTATTTCATGTAAACCTTTTATTTTAATCCAATCCAGCTCATCTAACTTCTCAAATGTATCTAGGATAAAAGGCGAAGTCTACCCTGAGAGGAGTCGCATCTGTAATCTGTGGTGGCTATTCACTTAGCTCTGAAGTGGTTACTCAATCAACCAAGAAATATTAAGGGCTTTAAGACATAAAACCGTAAGAATTGTGCTGTATTCATGGTGTCCCAAATCTAGCGCACATGAGTATTTGTCTGTATGGATATCCAATCATTCATTCTGTTTGAAGATACTCCAGTGGTAAATCCCTTTGCTTAAGCACAGTGGCTCGTCACATTGTTCTCCGCTCCCTCCCTGGGTGTTCAGCAATGCACAGTTGCCAATCACAAATGGTACCTCATGAGTGCGGTGCTTCTGAACCTCAGGGTGCAAGGACACCTTGCTGATTTTGCAATCCATAATTTAATATTTTCAGTTTGAGCAGATTTGGCATTACAAAAAATACAAAAAACTGTGAGGAATCGTTCGAAAGACTCCTTATGTGGTAGTGTAGGGCTGTCATTATTTAAAGACGGCTCACTGTTTGCCTGTATTAACAGCCTTAAAACAAGAAGAGATTAAAGTGGTACTTAACTCACCCAAAGATACCCAGTAGTGTGCCCCAAAACAAAAAATGTCGGCAACAAACTCCGCAATTCCATATCCAACTATCTGTACATAACAGAAGTTTTGTGAGAACACATTGAGTCTAAACCTCTTCATCGATGTGACCCGCGTTTCTTTTGGTAATGTGACTACCTTCATGTGTAGGTCTGCCTTAACAGCACAGCTGTTGTCAGACATAATGTAATCAACCTAAAAAGAGCTTTTAGGTATACTACAGAGAGCGGCTTTGGCTCCACCCACATGTTTCTAGTCAGGAGTACATGTTTTGATTGGGCAGAAGTTGTGTCCTTCCACAAAAAAGTGCTCCCCCTCCATGTATCTATGATTATATTGTTTGTTTATGTAGCTGTCTGAGCTCGCGGCAGAATGGCTGCCTGAGCTTGAACTTTAAGGGGCACATACATTACATTGTAAGGCTGTTAAAAGTGTCTTAGATATTTTACCTTGTCTGTTTTTTCTGTCAGCAGCACAGATGGAGGGAAGTCAGGAGGAATGTATTGCACTACCATCACCCCCTTTCCATCATTAATTTTGGACTTCAGAGTATGGGATGCCCAGGACAACACTTATCTACATGGATTTTGAGATCTGACTTGTCAGTTCAAGTGTCTCCCGACCTTATGTGATCAATGAAGAAGAGATGTGAAATGCCACAGATTACCTTTACAGGGAAGGATTTGGGGGTTGGTACCGCCTTTGACAAACCCTAGGCAGAGATTTACACTGTAATTATTCTTTCTAGATTCTCTTCTTAGCTGCTTGCCAGGATCTTGTTATAAAAAGATCCAGATACATAAATATATATCCATATAGATACATTGAGGGCCTTTGGGTCAGCTCTGTTCTGCCGTTGGATTGCCTGAGTATTGTATTCCCCCTGCTTCCATGGCTGCCATTAAAAAACTGTGCCTGCTTCAAGAGACACTAGTACATGGAGGATGGGACACTGTGCAGGGTACCACCACTGTTTTGCGCAATGAAAGTTAGGGTTTTGGGGAGCATGCAGTTTTTGCACTTGGAAAATGAACAGACAATGAAAAACAAGACATTTGCTTGGTGCGGAGTTCACCTCAAACTTTTCAAACATTGACCCACAAAAAAAGCACAGGCATCCCAAAACAATCTGTGAATATTCATGGGTCAGTTTGGGCTCCTACGTACTGCCATTAACGTACTTGGGAGCCCATGTGTACTTGGGTCTGTGCTTCATTTGAGCTGATGGTTGCAGGTGGTGCCACTGGCACACAGTTCTGGGAACCAGAACTTACTTTTTTCCTCTTCAGACTTTGGCCCAGAGCATGAGGAAGACAAAAACACAAAGGAGGAAGATGAAAGATGGAAAAACCGAGACAAAGAAAGCGGGATGAAAAATAACCTGAAAGGGAAGGATAAAGGGGCATGGAGTCAAAACTACTCCGCCTTTATTTCCCACCCTGTGAAACTTTGGGTCCCAGTACTTTTCAAGTGAAATTAAGCAGCGCCTGTGGGGGAAGCAGACACATTACGAACGTCTCTATTTGTACGTTTACTACGGGCAAGCCCCGACAAAACAGCGCGGTGTTTTCTGGTGTAACTTTAATCTGCTTGCCTTCCTCACGGCCCTGAGCTCTAAACAAAGAATCCTCTTCTTGTATGCTTGTTGTGTACTTAATGCGCGGATGATGAACCTAGAGAACGGACTCGTTCTGTTTCAGCTGCAGGAGAGCTGAGCCTGCACCTGAACGCAGAACGCCATCTTTCTTTATTTAGAGCGCGCCTGAATTGTTGATATTGAATGAGAGTTTACCATGCAGTTCGAAACGTGTTAGCATGATGGTGAAGGGAAGGAGAGGTCTATTTCTGGAATTTATTTCAACTGATCAATGCCCTGGGTAAAGTGGAGCCCTGTTTTTCATAATGATCGCGGCTGAAAACCCCAAATGATGTTTTTTCAGAATAAGAATCCTTTAAAGGCTCTTTTGTGCATCATCTCCCCCGGTGTGGCATTCAGCATCTCTGCCATTGCATTGGGAGTCCCCATCCAGACCATCTTTGCCTGGCGTCCTCGACTGAGCTGCTGATAGGCTGTTAGTTGCTGAGACCCACGTAAAGCCACGCGGTGCTGCTCTGTTTCATATGGACTTCAATTCATAAACATTCAGTCCGAGTTCACGCACACTTTCATGGCTTTTCTATCCTAACTCGCTGCATGAGGGCATGCTCATGAGAGCAACCTGTAGGTCTATTGAGGAAGACATCACAGGGCAGGCAAGCAGCCTTGAAATGGCCAGGGCGGGCGTGTGGTCTGTGGTAAATCGCTCATGTTGAAATATAGAGTGCTGGGGTTTCATCCTGGTGCATCTTGATAAAAATGATTAACCTCGCAAGTAAGTAGAATGGAAATGTGTAAACAACAACATATACAGTATATTGTCTAGTATTGTCTTGATAGCGTGCCCCACAACCCTCCTTAAATCCTGGTTTCTACATAGTAGCCTCGACCAGACTCCATGCCGTTCTAGAGATGTCTTCCTGCCATACAAACATGTTCTCTGTGTAGCCTTGCACTGCTCTTGGGAGTTCTATTCACTTCAACTTGAATATCTCCAAGAAAATATACACAAAAAGGTTCTCCTGCATGGGTGGCTAAATATTTATTATAATCTGGTAGTCACTAGCATGTTAGTGTTACTTGTCACGTACACAGTGCTCTAGAGTAAGCACACTTAATTGGCCTAGTTTATGTAAGTGCCTTTCCCGGGCACACAAGGTAAGTAAATACATGATTTGAGTCTTTCAGTAGATGCTTGGGTAGCTCGGAGCAGCGGGAAGATGAAACCTTATGAAATGGAGGAAAAACAGATTGCAAAATTGCAGACGGCACTAAATAGTGGAACAACATTTGCCAAGGAGTAAGGACGCCATGTTGTTGCCCCACAGACATCCCTGAACAAGTGTCCTGAAACTCCTCACCCGCCCTCTCTCATAGCTGCTTCAAGGTATATCTGCCTGGAGGCATCAGTCAAAGTGCACTAATAATTAATAAGGACTTCCACTTAATACCACGTTTAATATTACTTTGTAGCCGATCAATAGGACGGTCTGTGGTAAAACGTGACAACATTCGATGCCTTCCAGGTGGGGGGGGGGTGTAATCTCCTAGCAGAGCAGAGAGCGCACGGGACCTGACGTCATTTAAGATCAGAACAGCTGCACACTTATGCAATGCACAGTGCTGCTGGACGGCCATTACATAGTAAGCCTGAGAAGAATGGGCAGAATCTGTGTAGTAAGTTAGTGGCCCTTATTACAAAGCGTTTAATGACCCCCTTTTTTAGGCGATAAGACCCAGATGGAGAGAAATTACCTCATGTAATTCCTGTCTGCCCAGTGGGGTGTAGAGAACTCTGTTTTTCCACAACTTTGGCCATCTGTCTCAGTATTCCTGCAGACTGGCAGGATAAATTGTTTTTGCGAAGTAAATGGGGGTTTTCTGGTTTCTTCCCCTGCCAGCCACCTGCCCTTCTCACCCGCCCAAGGCCGACATTGCGGCTCTCTAGCCAGTGCTGGATGGGAATAGGCCACGATATAACGCATGCCTTTAGAACGCATGCCATTACAATGCGGTCATTACAACAACTGTGTTGTTACATCGCATGCCATTACAACGCAAGTCATTACAACGACTTGCTGTAGGAGGGGCGCTGGTTGTTGGAATAGTATCATTTACTATTCCAACTCCAGTTTGTGTAACAGTAGGGAAGGTGTTGGATTTAAAATCCAACACCTTCTGCCCCCTACAGCAAGTCATTGTAACGGCTTGCGTTGTATTGGTATGCGATGTAACAACGCAGTCGTTGTAATGACCGCGTTGTAATGGCATGCATTGTATTGCATGCATGGTAAACAATGTTTACCGTTGGATGGAGTCCTCTTCCCCCCTGCCCCCCAATGCCCCCTAACCTAGACGGGTCACAGGGAGACCCGCTGCTCCTCCCATAAACACTGTCCACATTAAGACCAGCAAAAGGCGGCAACTGTTTCCAGTGGGGATTGCTCTGTCGCTGCCACGCTTGTATTGCAATCCGCTCCTGTCGTGATAGGGAGAGACTCCCGCTATTGCTATTTTCCCACTTCCTGTGGAGGTCCCCCTAGACATACATAATGATGTAATTGGTGATATGTGCTGCCTTCCTGTATGTGGGGTGCTGCCTGGTTAAAAATGGCCTTTTAAGTAATGATTGCAAAAGTTTCAGTGCACAGCTGTATCAGCCTGCAAGGTAAGGTGGTCCCAATCACAGCTTTACAGCGGAGTCTACCACCGTCCACCACCCCTCACATTCCGGTCTCATGTGACGATTGGGGTTGTATGACAGAAGCAAGCATGGCTGAACCATGCATGCCTCTACAACGTGATTCCAACAACGAATGCGTCTTAACCACACGTTCATTTACCAAGCATGCCTTTACCACTAATTTCGTTGTAAAGGCATGTTTGCCAAAGGGATAGGCATGGTAAATTACCACTACCCCGACACCCGTCCCCACCCTAAGCCCTATAATCCTATCCTCCTACCTCACCCCCTGCCTTGAGCCCTAAAACTGACCCCACTCCACCCTGCCCTTAAAAGTAACCCTTCCCCTCCCCCCACCCTAAGGCCTAAAACCCTGCCCTGTACCAAAAACTACCTGGCCCCAGTCCCCCGCCCTGAGACCTAGAACTTACCCCTGCCCACAAACTACCCCTACACCTTCCCTCGTCCTAAAACCCTGCCACCATTTAAAAAAAACCTGGATCCCTCCTACCCTGAGCCCTAAAACCGATCCCCAACCCTAAAACCTCCCCCGAACCTGGCCTTGGCCTTCAAAAGTACCCTGACCGCACTGAGCCCTAAAACCCTGCCTCTTTAAAAAGACTACCCTGACCCCCCCCAAACCGTAATACCAACCCTACCCCTAAAACATACTCCTGGCCCCAGCCATTAAAACTACCCCAACCCTCCCTCCCCGTCCTGAGCCCTAAAACCTTTCCCCCCCCTTCAAAAAACGATCCCGCTCCTCCCACCCTGAGCCCTAAAATCTTCCCACCCATAAAAACTACCCCTTCCAAACCCGGCTCCAGGCGCACTTACCTGGCCGCATCTGGAGCTTCCTGTTCCGACACATCCTGTTACTCTCCCCGCCCATCTGGACACTAGACCGCTATAAGCTTGGTGAAGGCAGATGCCTGGTTCAGGCAAGAGCTGTAACGCTTGTGGGGAAACGGCACGTGTGGCTCAACCTGCGTTGTAAAGACTGTTTGCCGATGATTGGGGACTAGCTTCGACCCTCAGCGAACTGGTGCTTTTGTAGAAGAGGGATATTTTCGGAGAACACCAGTGTTACCAATTGTGTAATGGGTTCTGAGCGGTACAGACATGGAAGGGTTTCACAAATGAAGTCGGACTGGGACTTCTGTTATCAGGAAAAACTGGCACCCAAGAGTCCAAGATGCGGCTTTGTGTACAGGCACATTTAGCAGTTGAGGGGCAGATTTTTTAATAACAGTTGGTGTTTCTGAAAATATCCTGTGCGAGAGTAAATTTACATACAGGATTCCTTTGTCGTACAGGGATTTGCGTGGCTGAAGGTGGTTTGTTTTTAAAGCTTTCGGGTTCAAGGCCTTTTTTAAGGTTATACAATTCATTTTCTCTCACCTGGTTTAATTTCCAACCTGGCTAAGCACCGACTTTGTTTTGTTTTTTGTTCTCTTTTTTACCACCAAGATACAAAGAAGAGTGCTTTGATTTAATCATGGACTTTTCAATCAGTGGCTATTTTTCTAGCAAGAACATTTTGGCATTTTGGCAGTTGCTGGTGTTTGAGTGCTGACGAGTGTCTGAGGAGTCTGTGTCTAGTGTGCCCTGGGAGCAGCCGTCTTTATATCAATAACCATGATTTCAGTTCCTTCTCTTTACATATTGTCACTGGCATGATCTTGAAGCATATATGTATGTTGGTCAGCACCAGTACTTAAGGGTTTCCTTTCTATCTGTTCACCCCTCTGCAGCTCTCCACTAAGCTCTGAAATGAAAACTCCTGCTCAACGATTTATTTATTCCCTTTCAGAAATATGTGCATTTTGATTAAGCTTTGCCATTTTTTGTAACTGCTGAATTTTTATGAATGGCTTTGCAAGGAAGGCCAAACAAAGTAACTGCATATTCGTTCAGGTTATGAGGTGGTCGAGATAAGCCATTTCTTGTGCTGCGAGCTCGACATAAAAAGTCCCACACAGAACACCACAAACAAATCACTAAGTCTGTGGGAAAGAAATTGCAGGGCTAGCCTCTGCGGTAAGGCACACCTGTGTTAGAAAAAGCCTATGTAATTATTTTTTATTATTGGAGTTGAAGAACTTTGATGTTGCCTCGTTCACATTCCAGATATATGGGAATCCTTGAGTGGACTTGGGACTGAAACTGTGAGAAGCTTTAAAAATGCTGCTCACAGTCACAAACCAGGGCAGTTGTCTTTTGTGGCGCTGGCTACACGCCTTCACCACGCATATGGTATCGTAAATATGTTTTTTTAGTATCCACATGAAGCATCAGGCCTAATCTGTATTAATGCCTTCCTGGAGTGTGGTTAGTTTCTAAGAGATGTCTGCTGACATTGGCAGTCTGCCTTTGACATTATTGTTCTCTGTTCTTATCGTATGATTGGCCGTTCTCATTGATGGTATTTATATAGCGGTTGGGATGGAGGTCCCTTTTGTCAAGACACTATTGATTTGGTTGCCAGCTGCAAAAGACCAAGGGTAATATGCTCAATCAATTTAGCAGGTGTAAAAGTGAGGCTGACAAAATTAGTATTATCACAGAGAATGGACCGTCTTCTCAGTTTTGAACTTTATGCTCTCCTTTTGAGGGGAGTACCCCAGCCATGGAGCTTCATCTGAGAGCAGTACCCTGCCCTCCCCCTCCATTCAACACCCCCCCCCCACCCCTCCAACATGGCAAAGATCATTGGTGGTGTTGAGCTGTTCATCTGGTTCTAAAGATCTTACTAGATCTGGGCACCACTCTTTGGCCTGCTCTCATGGTCAGGTGGTACCCGGTGCAGAATATTTCTTGTCACCCCTTGCTTAACGTACAATTACAAACAAATAGCATGCATCGTAACGTTTGCATTACTTACCAAACTCCGTATCATAGAGAAGAGGATGATCACAATGAATCAATGAACTAAAAAATGTAACAAAAATAAACTCAGCACGGCACTTATGAGCTTCAGTAATAATGCACAACTAACTCAACAAAATGAGATGTGGTGACTGACCGGCTTGGCGGTGGATAGGATTGGTTGCGGGTTGAGTTCAGATGAGTCACCGGTTGTTCACATCTCGCTCGAGTACATACACTCTCCACTACACAGCATCGCATTCAGCCACGTTTCGTTGCGTTTGTTGACTGAACTAAAAAGTTTCAATACGTATTATGTTGACTTGTTGAGGTTAATTAATTGTCAGACAAAGCTATTAAACTTGTTTTAAATATTATTATTATTTTTTTAAGTGTTGTAAGCCCCCCTAAATTTCTTTTATTTAAAAAAAATATATTTTTGCCATTTTGTCACCCCCTCAGTGATTACACCTGGGGCGGCCCGCACCCACCGCACCCCCTTCCTATGCCACTGCCTACACAGTTACTACGGTTTCCGATGCAGTAAGAAGTGGTACCCTGATATTAAGAATCATTTTCTCGGACTAAAGGTCCTGCTAAGGAATGTTGGAATAAAGATATGGGAGTTTGCTTTATTAACAGAAGAAAGACGTTCTACTTCCTTTAAAGTTACCTGCTTTTAATAATTTCAGAATGCTAATCTCAAATTTAAATTCATTCAGCGAGTTAAAAATTACCTTACATGCCTTCCTTATATTAAGGAGGAGGAAGCCATTTTAACACCGTTGAGGTGAAGGTTGTCGGAGTAGGCAGTGAAACTAGCACTGGGCGAAAATGTCTCCATGCCCACTGGAGTAGAACACTGGAAGGTATCCAACACTGTAGAATGAATGTGTGGTCCTCCAGGAACAGAGCTGGTTGGAGACGGAGACACCACCAACTCAGGAGTACTTGGAATTGGACGGTAGATGGCCTGTGGGTGGTTGCTTGACCTTTTGACGGGTTAGAGCTTCTGTTACGACAGAGGTCGTGCAAAGTACACTAGCAAAATCTGTTTAATCGTGAACTCCAATACAACCCTGATTTACTCTCTTCTGCAGACTTCTGCACTGTTAAAGGATTGAAGGAATTCTCCACAGTAGAACCACATCAAATGCCAAGCACATGATTCTCAACGGTGGACATCAACGTCCCACTTCACCCTTGATTAGTAGTTCAATCTTCCCAGGAAGACCTCAGCTATTGATATCTGCCGCCATCATAGAGAACTATTAAAAGACAGGTCTCGGTTCTAAAGCTCATGGTTTACAATGGTCCTTTTATTTCTTTAAACTCTTTTTTTTTTTTTAATACCGTGATCCAAGCCACAGATGCTATCTAGTACACTTTACATTAAAAAATAAAAGAGAAACATGAAATACGGAAAAAAACGACTTTACAGCAAAAAGGTAGTTTATGAAACGATAACAAAAATAATGTAGTGTGGAAACAATACAAAGTTTTTTTGTGCAAGAGAGATGCATGCCATAAAAGACGATGCAGCAGTAATAGTACAGGGATCAACATATACCGGTGAAGTCCTATATATGACTGTGCTTAAAATCAGTGTATTTGTGTGTATGTATGTGTGTGTGTGTGTGTATATATATATATATATATATATATATATATATATATATATATATATATATTTCGAGCCGTGTCCAGCTTTACATCCGATCACTTCCACCATGCGGGGACGGTGCGAACAGGCGGGCGCTGGACCCGCTATAATTTGAAAAAAGCCTTACGCTGCTTCAGCATAAGAAAAGAGTCGCACTCAGGATTCAAATAGGCGAAAAACAATTTTATTGACTCTGACGCGTTTCAACGACAACCGTCTTTGTCAAAGAGTCATTCAGTAACCCGGAAGTGGTCAAGGGCTTAAAAGTACTTCCTCACAATTTAGTAGACATAGAAAACAGGGTGAGTTGCAAAGTGAAACTGCAGTGTTGATTCAGTGAAAAACAGACTATCACAATAAATAAATGTGAAATCCATACATAGAATCACACAATTTCAAATACATATACATGATTCATCAAAGTAAGATACAGAGAGTCAACATATATGTATGAAAAAAATAATAAAAATAAAAATTATAAAAAATATATATATATAATAAATGCCAAGTGGCAAAGAAGGCCAACATCGTAAGAGCAATTTCTATCTAATTTCTAGATGGTATTATGCAAGTGCATGAATAGCAGATGTCTCACCCAAATTTAACATATATGAAGGCAATTGCCACTCCAAACACCGTAAAGGATATATAACCTTTCTCGTAGTTACCTACTGCGGGGGAAAGCTAAGTCACCCTATTCGACCACCTACGGGTTGCTATATATTATACATAATATACAAATACACTCACACTTATTTAAAACATGACTTTATTTCATGGGTTCTGTGGCTGAGCTCTTTCGCTATGAGCAGCAGAACTTCAAGTGTTATTGGTGCGAAGGCAGAAGGTGACTCTAAAGTTCTCATTCATATTCCTTTAGTGTGTCAGCGAGTTTGGTAAGAGCTGGCAGAGAGTTTAGTAGAAATAGAAACATACTAGCTAAGTCGCATGCACCCATTTGGGAGTTGTAGTTAAGCATTGCCATTCTCCATTTACCCTCTTATTTTTTCGTTTCCTTTATAGACATTTTTTTTATTGCCAGCGAATGGATCATAATTTTTATCCATCTTTTTGACTATAATTAATGTAATTTGTAAGGAGAAGTTATTAAAGTAAATTCCTTGATGTACAATATAGAAATAACAGATGGAGGCTTGAGGATATTCTCAGAAGCGCGTTTGCTTCTGATATTGATGATTCAGATTTCTTACCACTGCTCCCCTTCTGAAGCTCTCTTGAAGTCCTTTTGCAGCACCTCCTCCCGGGTGGCATTTAAAGGCAGTCTTTCTTTTCTAAAAAAGGTCATTGTACTTGTTCTGGGAATGAATGATGCAGTGCACCCGCGGCTTGCCATCCGCAGCCAAGGGCTCGCTCTACGTGCTTGGATCGCGAGCGTTGCATCCAACGAGCTTCTGAAGATGCCCTCAAAGCAGACTAAGAAAGGCTGGCACTTCGAAGAGGTTCCTTGGTTTTTTTCTAAAAAGAAACGTGACATTTGGTCTCTTTTAAGACAGTTGATAGTGCTTCCATGAGTTTGTGACTGACATGCAAAATTTGACTGCCAAAATTGTATTTTTATTAGTAATTCTGGGATTACAGGAAATACTGAGTGAGATAGTGTGTGAGATTCTGAAAGGATTTATTTTTGGATTTCGTCTGGTAGATATTTGGACCCAATCTCCAAACCACTTTGTCTTTGATATATATTAACTTAAATCAAATTCTGAAGGTGGCATTCATTGAAGGTTGACTGTGCCTTGTGGACTTGGACCTGAAAAGAAAGAATCTCTAAAGGTGTTGAAACCAGTAAATTGGTGTAAACCCGGTCAGCCGCTTATCCCTGTTTGGAATTACTGTCAGGAATGTGCCTGGGTGGCAAAGAACTAGGCACAGAAGCTAGTACCATATGTGATCCTATTGGAATTCAATAAAGTCATTTAAATTGTTATACCAAGAAGCCTTGCAAACAACTAAAGGGGTATGTCAATGGGACATAGTAAAATAATCTAGGATAAAACGTTTACAAGTGTCAGACTGTACCCCACAACAGTGAAAGAAATTCAGGCCAAAGAAAAGAGGGTGGTGCCATTGATAATAATGTGTGTGCATGTGACAGATTTATTTTTATACCTATCACATCTTTGAAGGAGTAAGTGGAACTGGGAACTCCACCAGATAACAGAGGTGCACTCGCTCGAATGATGGAGTTCATATTCATTACTGTGGGGTTCAGTACCCTGAGATGTGAGGGCTGAATGCACTGAAAAGACCCAGGGTTACTGGGATGTTATATATATGTATATTGTGCAAATTATGCTAATGTACAAATCCATTACGCGTAATATGAGTATAAATACTTAAGTGAAAGCCATTATCACTGACTCCCCTCTGGGTAATACTGGGCAAGTGCCCTTGTATTCACAACTATTGATAGGGCTGTTCCACTTACTAACTAAAAGTGCTTGTGCTTTTGTGCCTGAGTATGAATGTGTGATTAAAAATTGGCTTGGAGTGGCACCAATTCAGGATTCAATTTAAACCACTTGAAAGATGGAGTTCATATTCATTACTGTGGGGTTCAGTACCCAGAGATGTGAGGGCTGAATGCACTGAAAAGACCCAGGGTTATTGGGATGGTATATATATATATATATATATATATATATATATATATATATATATATATATATATATATATATATATATATATATATATATATATTTGGATGTTATAGTTATTACCTTTTACCCATACAAAATCATAGAAAATCAGCAGTTATAGTTACCTGAGCTTACTATAACTAAGGCCTGCAATACACTGCTTATGACCTCACACATATTACATCACCCATGACATGATCAGTAACGTCACTCATGCACAGTGGGTGTGTGAGTGTCTGAGTGGGTCTGTGAGTGGGTTACGAGTGTTTGAGTGGGTCTGAGTTGGTGTGAGTTCTGAGTGGGGTCTGTGAGTATGTGTGAGAGTGTGTAAGTGGGGTCTGAGTGGGTGTGAGAGTGTTTGAGTGGGTGTGTCTGAGCATGTATGTGAGTAGTTGTACAAATGTGTGTGCCTGAGTGGGTGTGCAAATGTCTGAGTATGTCTGTAAGTGGGTGTGTGAGGGCCTGAGTAAGCTCTGAGAGTGGGTGTGAGAGTGTTTGAGTAGATCTGAGAGTGAGTGTGAGCGTGAGTATTTGAATCTCTGAGTATGTCTGTTAGTGGAAGTCAGAGTTGGTGTCTGTTAGTGGGTATGAGACTGTCAGTCGGTGAGTGGGTGTGAGTGTCTGAGTGGGTCTGTGAGTGGGTGTGCGAGTGCCTGAGTTGGTCTATGAGTGGGGCCTATGAGAGTATCTGAGTGCATCTATGAGTAGGTGAGCGACTGTCTGAGTGGGTATGTGAGTGAGTGAGTCTGTGCATGGGTGTATGAGTGTCTGAGTGCATCTTTGAGTGCAATATATATATATATATATATATATATATATATATATATATATATATATATATATATATATATATTTTCACTGAAAAAACCATAGGTTTCACACATGTTATAGTTAGCTGGACTTTTCATTCGTAAAAAACCATTGAAATTCCCCCGTTATAGTTAGTTCAGCTAACTATAACTCGCGCGACCGCAATCCACTGCTGATGAGGTCACATATTACATCACTGTATTCACTAAGATACTGTTAATAAGTCAGTTATACAATTAATTTTACAAAAAAAACATCCATTTAGACACTTATTTACCCATTTATTCTTCCATTAACCTTTAGATATACCTATATAAAAAATATTTATTTTTCAGAAAGACACATATTCACTGGATGATGTCATCAGTGATGTCACTGACCATGTCATGAGTGATGTAATATGTGACGTCATCAGCAGTGGATTGCGGTCGCGCGAGTTATAGTTAGCTGAACGAACTAACTAAAACAGGGGAATTTCAATGGTTTTTTACGAGTGAAATGTCCAGCTAACTATAACCTGTGTGAAACCTATGGTTTTTTCAGTGAATTTGCAAGGTTTTTTAAATGCTAATTCCTAACTATAACGTGTGTGAAACCTATGGTTTTTTAAGTGAATTTGCAAGGTTTTTTAAATGCTAATTTCTAACTATAACGTGTGTGAAACCTATGTTTTTTTTAGTGAATTTGTAAGGTTTTTTAAATGCTAATTTATGTATGTATTATTATATTTTTTATATATTTATTTTACAATAAACTACCTATGTATATAGTTATAGATTGACTGTATCCTGTAATATGGAATGGCTCAGCTTTTTTTTTTTTTATTAGAATAAAGTTGAACAGCATAGTTAATATCTTCTATAAACTTATAAACAGTTTAAAATGTTTTTGTTTTTTCCTAAGGGTTTTTCACCGTGCGCTGCACCCCGCGATGTTTTTTCACCTTTCGGGGTCCTTCAGGGACCCCCTGACAAAGGCTAGGGGGTCAGGAACTCTCTACCCTGCCCCCTTTTCACTTTCTCCACCTTTCTTTTTCACTGTCACACACAAAATGGCGTCCGACACTTCCTGATTTCGACCGATTGGAATGTTGACTGACATCTAACCACCAATCAGAATTACGCTCGTGGACATTTGGTGCGCGCACTGTGCGCGCATAGAGATATTTATGTACTTTTAACTGCAATTTTCTCAGGAACTACTGAACAGATTGACACCATATATGCAAAAGGCACATGCCTGACCTGAGGACTACCTGTTTGCCAAATTTCAAGTAATTCTGTTCCGCCGTTCGGGCTGTACCTTCGACTAAAGGTCCTATGGGAAAATGCATGGGGAAAACGCGTTTTGGGACCCCCCTTTTTTCTCAGCCCCCGCTTGACGAATCACCCCGAGACTTTCAGGGTAGGAGCTGAGCGGAGCGCCCCATTCGTTTTGAAAATTTCACGAAGATAAGTCAACCGGCGCCAAAGTTATTCAAAATAGAATTTTCAGATTTCCTATGGGAACTCGGTCCTAACTATAACTATCTACTGGCGACCGCCAGTAGATAATATATATTCATTTTCAGCTGAATTCGTGGATCCGACGCAATGTTACACAGGAGTTGCACTGAGCATTGCAGATAATCTGTGAATCCTGGCACGTGGAAGAAAAATTGGTTGTGAGCATTGTCTTACCCATTAGGGACCCCTATATTGCACCCATAGGGTCAGGGTACCTATACAACACTTCTATTACATTTCATCTCAATTTTCACAGCTGGGGACCATTCCCCGATAACTAAAATGGCGGCAGCAACTTTCTACTTACACTCTGCCCAGCCAATCATAGCATTGATGTTGGTGCGAGGATTCCTGGAGCGGCGCGAAGGATCCGCGATGGCTCTAAGTCTCTAGATAAATTTCTTTTTCCTTAAATATCTCAAAAACTAATTAACGGATTTACACCAAATCACAAAAAGCACTCTTTCTGGACCACATTCTAGCTTTCTTCCAAATCTGGTGTAATTCTGTTAGGCAGTTAATTTTTTCCACCCCCGCTTGATGGATCACTCCAAAATTGTCCAGGCAGAACTAGAAACAGGAGGTCACTTTTTGGGGTAAAAGTTCATGAAGATTCGTCAAATGGCACCAAATTTATAAGCATACTAAAACATGTTTTTCCTATGGAAACTAGGTCCTACCTATAGTCGCCTACTGGCGACCACCAGTAGTATACATATGTATCGATATATAATATCGTTTAAAAAATATAATACTGGGGTGCCCACCACCCAGGTCACCCTCCAACATATTTTTTTACATTTTGCGCTGCAAGGTGAGCCCCAGCATCATGAAATGGCCCACAAGTAATGGGGTGCCCCAGGCGCCCATCCATGGTTCCCCACAGCATAAACTCAATGGCTCTGCGGTCCAGCATGCTCCCCCATCGACACCCATCCCGGGTGCAGTGGAAGCGGGCATTGCTCTTTTACACCTGCCTATTGGTAGCACTTCTGTGTTTCCCTTCCCAACAACGCGGGCAGGGAGAAAGTTTTGTGCTCCCAACCAGTGGGAGCAGGTTTCTGCGGTGATAGACAATCGGATCTCATTGTGAGATCTGTTGCCTCCACTGATCCTCCTCTATGTGAAATATCTATATTATTGTTTCCTTAATTTATCTGAAACTACTGAACAGAATTACACCAAAACCCAAAAGCATGTTTTAAGCCAAATTTGGTCTAAATTTCATTCAGCCGTTTGGGGGCGGTAGCTGTGTCTCAATCAATCAATATGTATTTGTAGAGCATGGCTACTCACTTGCCAGGGCATCCAGGCGCTATCTCTAGCGTCTAAATTTTCTATGAAAAAATGAATGGAGAAAATGCATCTTTGGACCCTTATTTTGTCTGCTGCTGCTTGACGGATCACCCCAAACCTTTTTAGGAAGTACGTGAGGTGGTAGAACTTTTTTTGGGAGTAAAGTTTCATGAAGATTCGTCAACCGACACCAAAGTTATAAGCAAACCAAAAACATGGTCCTAACTAGAACTACCCGGTGGCAACAACATACACACTGGTTTTATTTTGCAGTCTTGCCCAATGACACCTTTTAGCTGTCTGTTGTGGAAGACCTATTGTGGACATTACCAATTTTTACAGTGGACTTTTGGTTAGCCAATTGCTTACCATTAGATGACACTCGTTAATCTAATTTTATTACAAATTATTCAAAGGGTTTTCTTCCATTTTCGTGTGTTTGTTCCCATCCCCCCCCCCCCCCCCCCCCCCCATGGAGCATAGCTTTGTTATGTTCCTTTTGTTAGATGACTTCTAGCCTATGAATGCTCATCTTCTGGAAACTGCCTTTTTTATTTGTGTGTGTGTGCATATGTGGTGATAATTGAGTGGGTATATGTCATTATGCTGGGCTGACATAGTGTCATGAGGCATATGTGCAAGCATGGTGATACATGCATGTATACACCTCACTGTATCTTTTTGTTTTTTACAGAATTTCCTTTCTGCCGATGCTGCACATGAGCAAAAAGGGCTAAGAACGCCAACACATCTTCGTTGATAAAGCCTAAAGGAGAGATCTTTTAGCTTTCTCAATTTTTGTTTATTATGAAGCACTGCTGCCTTTTCTAATGCAGGATTCCTTAACCATATATCTATCAATCTTATTAAGTGTGGCTAATTTAATCCAAGTGATTGATGGCTTATTATGTCTCACTCTAACTGGTATAGTTTGCTTTCAAAGATAGCAATTTTCTTCAGTCTACTAGTCATTTGTACACGAATCAATGGAACCAAACTAAAGAAAGCAGTTTAAGTATAATGTAGATTTTGTACCTTTGTCTGTGTGGATAAAATGGCCATTCTCAAAATGTCTCCATTGGTGTCCAGGGAAGCGCTGTAAACCTGCCAGCTCTGATCAAACGTCGAGTCAGTCTCCGTAACAAGTGCCGCTGTATTTATGGCATTCTCATTTTCATCGTCTGCTTCAAGGACATCAAAATTTATTAATCATCTTTGAGATAAATTGATCGCAGCTGTAAAATTCCAGTTGGATGTAAATGTTTGGGCAGTGTTGTCACCAGCGTTTGACCTTCACTCCCCTTTGTGTGGAGGTCGCGGCTGGGGCGCTGTCCGTGGTACAGGTGTATATTATACAACAAAGGAGTGATTATAGATGGAGGCCTGGCGAGCGGGCTATAAAACTCCCTACCTTTTCATTAGGTGTCCCTCCAGACTGCCGGCCGGCGTGTCGCGGCGAGGAGGAGAGAAGGTCATTTTCATTATCCCATCCCTCTCAGAGAGCATCGGTGAAACTTGTAAGATAAATTATTTACCCATGTACTGGTCCAGTGGTTATTTAATTTTCCCCCACGTGCGATCTCATTTTCCTTTTTCAATGGAAGAAAAAAAACATGGTCTCTGATTGCCGCTCCGGCCTTCTGGAAGGCCAAGATGTTCAAATGATGATAGATTGAATGCATTTCTGAAGAATTTG
Source organism: Triturus cristatus (assembly GCF_964204655.1). Lineage (NCBI taxonomy): Eukaryota > Metazoa > Chordata > Amphibia > Caudata > Salamandridae > Triturus > Triturus cristatus. Next base: position 811,816,984 of record NC_140585.1, on the reverse strand, counting down.
CCATCAGATGCAGAGGTCAGCCAGCCTGTCTTCATTATTCCAACCAAATTAGGGATGGAATTAAAGGGGGGATTTCTCCTTAATTCTGCTGGAACTGAAATCTGCAGTTTGGCATAGATTGTTCTACACAAGGTTCAAGAGCTTGAGATTTGATTGAATGTGATATTTTATTAAACACCGTCAGGCCACCGAGATTCCTTTAGAAGGACAAATCCCTGTTTCAAGTGGGAGAAGTGGGTGCCATACTCCCCGCCACTCCCCTTAACTTTTTAAGTATGCATCTGCTAGTGCAGGAGGTGGTTTCCGGATGTAAAATGTTTGACAGGTTAGACAGACAGAAAAAAAGCCTTGTCTGCTCCTGTGACGTTGTAAGTGGCCAATTCTACGTCGTGGCAAATCTAGGTATTTGCCTACAGCCCTTTCAGCTTAAGCCATCAGGCAGCCTCTGGAAGCATGAAAAAGACCCCATCACCAAGAAAGCAGGATTAAATTGTCCCTTTGCCTAGTGTCCTGAAACACTCGCACTGCTTGTGGTGAGGCTACAAGATGCCAATCAGCCTCAGACCTGCGTTACCAGGACAGAATATAGGGTGGGCGTGGGCTAGAGTTGTCCCTCAGCCCTTTTGTGGTGGAGATGGTATCGGCAAGCCCTGATTTCTGTAGCTCAAAGCCATAAGATTAGTCGACCAGTCAGTCTCTAAAAGTTTCACTACACAAAATGTTCACCATTTTATGCCACACTTCATAAACCACATACCACGCAATGGATTAAATAGTTCATGTCCTTTATTGTCTATGCAGGCTCGCACATTGCTCTGTGCTGAGCTGTAGGCACTGTATGCACTGCCGGACATCAAATATCCATTATCACTGCCTGTGCAGATTTCTAACAGGCCGGAGGGATACCTTGCCCCTACCACAGCCATGTGGCTGCCCGTCACAGTCTTATGATCCAATTACGTGTACTCAAATGTAAGGTTCAAGCAGAAGATCCAAAGAAATGGATTGAAATGGGTAACGGGATGCAATGAAGCTGAATCCTTGCCCGTCCTTCGAAGGTCCTTATTTGAGATTAGTCCGGCACATAACGGACGGGTTCCCACCCTGTCTCGACTGCAGATAATGACAGAGGAAGGGAGACTGCAAGCAGGATTGAGCTTGAAGAAGGTACTTAGACCTTCCAGGCTTGACCATGGAGTGGGACAGACATCCTCTCACTTTTTACACAGGCAGGAATGATGGTTGCTGAGAGGGGAGTAAACCTGCTGATGCTAAGGTGGAATGGTCACAGAGGGAGGCAATTGCAGCCTGATAGCTGTCCTTTCTTTTCCATGGAGAGAGGGTGCTGCCAGTTTCACTTCTGATCTAATAACGTGAGTGAAGACATTTTTCGTACAGATGAACTGCAGTCCCTGAAAGCGCCCTCTGGCCATGCAAAGGCGCACACATTTAAAAGAGCTGCTCATCCCAAGCGGAGCCAGTGCTTTCTTCTCAAATAACCGATGCATAGTCACCTGTCAGATGTCTTTACGAGACATGCTTCCACATTGTGAGGATGCTGCTGGCACCACCTTTCCTCCGGGAAGTTCTGAGAAATGGATCCCCATAATGGTCTTGCTCGCCTCTGCGATGTTTCTACAGCTGCAACGGAGGTAGGTAGCAGTACATGAAGATGTTGATGCCACGGTTGTTTGGCATTTTATAATACACAATCTGCCATTACTATAACATTGCAGGGACTTTCTGTAGTTTGGGAATAGCTCTCCAGGAAGTTCTGAGGTATCGGAGTCCGATGCGGTCTGTGGTGACGCGCTGTCACAGGAGTCTTAGTGGCTGGGAATTAAAGAATTGAGAGTTGGATGGGGGCAGTCCATCACCGAGTCCTCATCTTGGGCCTGCCCATCAATATCGATCACTCTTGGTCCAGATGTTCAGTATATAGTTGCCGGCATCTCCTTGATCCTCTAGATCGAGTAGGCCTCATTGTTCCAGCTGTTGATGCTGCCTGCAGGGAGTCCAGAGGTGGCCACAGAGGCAGGCTTAGCCTTTCTATCTTCCAGGTGTGGTGCCCTCAAAGATCGGTCAGTGCTGTAGAGGACATATAATGGTGATTCAGCTTACAGACAACCAGACGTCATCCATGCAGATGACACGGATCTTTTCAGCAGCAGGTGCATTAACCTACCCTGCTGCCTCAATTTAAGCTTAAACCTGTGGTTGACACCTTCCAGCAATGGACAAGGACTGAGATGCCGAAGGGAACATTTTCCATGCGGTATCCGCAGGATGCGGGCAGTTTTTTATTGTGTCCACGCTGCACAGTAAACTTGAAAGTATTGGGCGCTGGCAGGGTGGGGTCTCTTGTTTAATATGCTGATAACTTTCGCCGTGGAGGGAGCGTCCATGTTGTCGCCAGACCCAAGTTTGGTCTTGTGGTGTTGCAGCCGCTGCACGAGCTCTGGGCGCCTGCTCGCTCTTCAGAAAGCCCCGGAATTGCGGTATCTGTGCCGGAGCGCAGGAGGCGGTGTCAGCGCTGCTACAACACTTTATAATTTGTGTCACCGCAGTATGAAAAGGACTGCAAAATAGACGGGGAGACGGAGAAAACATCCCCTTTGGAGAGCGCGCGTGCTGCATGCGCGCTTCACAGATGGCGTTGTCTTGGGTGATTTGTGTGTAATTATGACCCGTCTGTGGGTGGTGCTTGAGTACGCCTCGTTATTATCTCTTCTGACGGGCTTTGGGGGCATTACTCCGTGTGTTATTCCCCGCGGCTGTAATAATCGGCTGTCGGCCGAGGCGTTATTGTATAGTCGTAGCCTTTCTGCTCCAGAGGTTGATTTTAGTACAAAGGCCATGGATCCTGTGGGGATAATTGATGCAGCCGAGTCAGCGTCCAATAGCCCTGCGCTGGGTCCGGTGTGCTGGAGTCCATTCTCGTCGGATTGAGCGCTGTCCTGTCCTCGCGCCCTCCTGGACGGGCGGCTCAGCGTCACGTGCCAACCCCAGGAAGGAGACTTCAGGCCTACAAACACAGAGGCCTGAGATATATTCCAGTACAACGCACGTGCAATAATACAGTGCAGCAAACATTGGAAAAGTATAAGCGTAGTCATTGCGGATTCTAAAATTGGTCAATATTTTCTGCTTAAATGTAGGCGATAGGTTGGTTTGTCCACTGTTTCACCCATCGTCTTTCTGCCTTCCGCATCTACTTCTCAGCGTCTACCTGGGAATAGAGGCTCAAAGCGGACAACTGAATAGTACAAGACCACAAAGCGCTTTAAAGGCAAAATATATCGATTTTAAATGTTTACTGTTGACTTGTTGCCTAGCCGTCGAAGGCGCTCTTTCCTCCACACGTTGCTTTTGACTTGGCGTCGTAGGCCACAGCACAGCGAGGGCTCCATCCTTCACCAACTAAAGGATTACGCACAGGCTTTTGTTCAGGAAAGACACGCAGAACATTGGCATACCCAAAGTGAGACCTACCCACCGTATGAGCGAGAGGCGCCTTGAAGCAGATGGAACATTTGGACCATGGCTACCGAGCTGCCGTTTATTACGTATGGCAAACATTGCTTTAAGGGGGGCATCCATGAAAACACTTGCTGTGTTGAATGTCAACTGGAGGGGTCTGTTTTAGTCCTACAGGATCTTGACGGGACAGCACTAGATGGGTCATATGTCAGAGTATCGATAACAAAAATATCACCGGACATAAATATTGTGTTCTAAATATTATTTCCTTTGAGGTTAGGTTTACCAGTATTAACTCCAGTGAGGCAATTTATTTGGCGATCAATATATAGAGAATTATATTTTTGTCTGATGATATGTAGGTCAGACCCTTTAGATTCCCCGGGGTGAAGGGCCATGCTGCATTATTACGCAAGGGTTTACCAAAATGTTGGCCCTTGTAATTTTCCGTGTGTTCTTAGATTAAGTCCTCAGCATGGGTGTAAAGAAACCTTAAGGGTCCGCTGCAAAGTCGGTGAAGGGTGCCTTTCACACCCTGAGACACTGTCAAGGTGAAGGTGCAAGGTGACTGAGGGGGCTCGACCAGGAGCCCACCCCCGCACTGTGGGACATGCAGGCCCTTTTGTTCACTCCTAGCCTGCATCCCCTGTCGCTTGTATTCCCACGAGGACTGAATACCACAATGGATGCAGGGTGTGCACGCTTGTGGCCGCGTCCCACGGTGCCCGGATGTTCCTCGTGGTGGTTCTCCATACTGTAGGAATCCACCATTTTCAGGCCCATGCAAATGCGGTCTGTGCTCGGGGGTAAGTGATGGTTTCCGCCGCAGTGCCTGCCACCCCGGCTGCATGACATAGTGCCGAGCAAGGCGCGTCATTGGCCGCGTGCAGAGCCGGTACCTGCCCTCTTAGAGATTCAATCAGGAGAGTGATTTAAAGACGGAGCATTAGAGGAGCTGTAAATCATACGTCTTTCGCCGAAAATGTGCAGGGACAGCAAAGTGACACGGAGAGGTGGGGACTCGGCCTTAAAGGGGCGGCCTCTCCTCGCAGAATTTCCCCGTGCAGACCGGAGATGTGGGTCGTTTAACACTGGCACCCATAAACTTGGATACCCTCTCGGGTGATTAGTGCACTCTGCAAATCGTCGTAAGAGAACACGGGACACACGTTTATGGTGAAAGGTAGTGATGCCATATCATATACACAGACTTTGTGATCACTTGACAATGTTGTTCAAGGTGTCTCTGGAGGAGGTTGTGCGTACCCCCATACCCACATACATGGGTCCTTGATGGGTGGTCATACACCATACTCTTCGCGCAATAAACAGACCACACCGTGTCTTTAGCGTAAAAGGCCATTTATTAGGACCAGGCTGCACAACATTAACAATACCAAAACATTATATGAATAAACTTTCCCCCAACACTCTACCATCCTTCACTCCTTTCACCCACTCCACACTCCCCTTTTGTACCACTCCATGCCCCTTCCGTTCCTCACCATTCCACAAACCTCCTTGCATCCTCCCGGCTCTCCTCGGCCATTAAACTCACGCCTCCAATACCCCCACCTCGTTCACTCTTCCCCCCCGAGGGATGGGTGTGCCCGCTAATGACTCCCCCCACCCCTCCAAAGTACCGCCACCCCGCAGCCTGTCCTAAACTGGCACGCTGTAGCCAACCCTGTAAACCCAACCCTCAACTGCAGGGTGGGTGGGTGGCCTTTTCTAAACCCTCCCGATGGTGCCGAGCGCAGGAAGAGGAAGTCGCCTTCCTCCCCTGCGCTCATATACCCACCCCCTAACTCCACCCCCTGACCCTACCTGGTCCTACCCTCGCGCGAATGACCCCGGGGGAAGACTAGTCTGCGACTCTGCTTCCCCCGGGGCCCGGCATCGCGCAATAAACAGACCACACCGTGTCTTTAGCGTAAAAGGCCATTTATTAGGACCAGGCTGCACAACATTAACAATACCAAAACATTATATGAATAAACTTTCCCCCAACACTCTACCATCCTTCACTCCTTTCACCCACTCCACACTCCCCTTTTGTACCACTCCATGCCCCTTCCGTTCCTCACCATTCCACAAACCTCCTTGCATCCTCCCGGCTCTCCTCGGCCATTTCACTCACGCCTCCAATACCCCCACCTCGTTCACTCTTCCCCCCCCGAGGGATGGGTGTGCCCGCTAATGACTCCCCCCACCCCTCCAAAGTACCGCCAACCAGGTAGCCCCCTGTAGGGCGGGTACCTGCCCCACCCCCTAGGCCAGGACCCCTCACACATCCCTGCGACACCAGATTGCCTCATTCCAGAGCTTGCTGACCACATCCCTCATTTCCATCATATAATAGGCGTTCCCCAATCGAGACAGATGCACCCCGTCATCCCTAAATAGCGGTGGTTCCTCCAGTCGTAGTCCCGGGTGACTGATCACCTTGATGTCCTTCTCCCCACAAAAAACGCGCATTGCTCTGCTCAATTTTCGACGCGCTTTCTCAATTGCCCCATGCTTAACAGCTCCCCTCCAGATCCTCCTCGGAACAAACTCTGTCCATGCAATGCAAGCCCCCGCCAGTCTGTGCTTAAGTACTTCCAAGTCTCTCTGCATCAGCTGTAAGAGCGCCAAACCCGACAGCCGAACCAAGTCATTTTCCCCCAAGTGTATAATCAACAGATCCGGGCAACCCTTCTGTGGGACCATCTTCGCGAGCCAGGGCAGTAGTGCCCCCCATCGCATTCCCCCTTTACCCCACCAGTGCACTTCGTGAAGTTGTCCTCTGAGTCCCAGGTTACGGCCGTACACCTGTTGCTCCGCATATTTCGACGCCCAGTGCACAAAAGAATGCCCCACGATCCATGTGACCGTCTTGGCCCCAGGGCCTCCCACGCAACCTAAGAGAGAAACAGAGGTTAGAGACGCACCAAGAATGCCAAACCCCGCTCCATCCAACCCCCCACACCCAGCACCCCGCCCTGTCACTTTCGCACGTAACGCTCACAACACCTTGACCTCCACCTCCCAATATGTCGGATCCTATCCCAGGACCACCCCAGCCGAGCAGCCGCTGTCGCCGCCCCAATCCGGAAGGAGTGAGTTCCAAAACCCGCCGGCTCCAAACCCACACGCACCAACGCCATGCGCAACACCGCCAACAACTGGCCAGCCGTCACTCGTGCCCCAGACATGTGACAAAATATTTCCCCTACCCCAAGCTGCCGCACCCTCACAAAAGCCTGCCACTCAGCCACCGGGCACACACCCCCTCCCTGATTCTCATTCAGCCAAACCCACTTACCCCGGCCCAACTGGTCTGTCTTCGACCGACCGAGCCAAATCCCCAGGCGCCCCGCATCCAATCTGACGTCCTCATACCTCCGCCCCTCCCCAGCCCGCGTGCCCAGCAACTCAGACACCCGGAATGCCCCAAAAAACATCCAGACCATGCACAAGCGAAAAACCCGAACCTCAAACTCATCATAGCAACAGAGCGGCAACGCCGCAACCAACCGAACCAACACCTCAAACGTTATGGCCTCCCGCGGCACAGAGCCCCCAACCCGCTCCCTACCCCAACCCCGCAACACCCTACTAACAATCACACCTTTCGTAGGGTCAAAACCAAAAAACAGACCGCAATAAAAGGACACCCCTGCCAGCTTTCCTGAAATGGTTGCCGCCGACAACCCCTTATCCATACAGTGCAGCACAAACTGTAACACTCCACGCTCCACCCCCACCTGTCCCCCAGCCTCAGAAACCCCGCTCCAACCCATAAAGGCGACAAACTCTGCCCACGCTAGTCTGTAGGTCCGCCTGGTGGTAACAGCAACAGAATTTTCCACTAGGTCAACCACCCTCACTCCCCTAGGGCCCAAATGCCATCCGGCAGCCCCGTCTTGCACAGATCCGCTCCAGGTGCCAGTCGCCGGAATCGCTGCCACTGCGAACGAGACAAAGCATCCGCAATGTCATTATTCGCCCCTGGCACATGCTTGGCTCGAAAAGTCACATTCAGCCGCAAACACTTCAGCATGAAACTCCTCAACAAGCGCAACACCCTCAGGTCCCTTGCCCTCTGCCGGTTGACCAACTCGACCACCGTCATGTTGTCCACATGGAACAACACCGCCCTGTTTTGAAACTCAGAACCCCACACTTCCAGTGCCACCAACAAAGGAAAGAATTCCAAAAAGGCAATGCTCCTCCCCTGCTTCCTCCAGTGTTCCGGCCAGGTCTCTGCACACCACCTCCCGTCCCAGAAAATGCCAAAGCCATCCGCCCCAGCTGCATCCGAGTAAATTTGGATTTGCCAAACCGTGTTTTCCTCCACAAAGTCCAATGAGACCCCATTGAAATCCATCAAGAACAGCAACCACGTCCGCAGATCCGCCCTCACTCCCATGGAGATCCTGACCCTGTGGTGTGGAAGCACTGCCCCCGACATGGCCATGCCGAGCCGTCGGCAGAACGTCCGCCCCGCCCTGACTACCCGGCACGCAAAGTTCAAGAACCCCAGCAGCCTCTGGACCGCCCGCAGCGCAATCCGTTTCTCACCAATCGCCCACTGGAGGCACTCCTGAATTTCCTCTACCTTCGCGGCCGGGAGCCTCGCTGTCCATTGTATGGAATCCAGCTCAATGCCCAAGAATGTCAAAACGCAAGCCGGCCCACTCGTCTTTTCGGGCGCCAACGGAACCCCAAATCCCTCCGCCAACTCCTGGAACCCTGACAGAGCCCTGCCACAGTCCCCCGAACCTGCCTTCCCCAGAAAGAGGAAATCGTCCAGATAGTGCGTGACATCCCGGTGCCCAGTTCGCTGCGTGAAGGCCCACTGTAGGAAGGTGCTAAACATCTCGAACAAGGCGCAAGAAATCGCACACCCCATGGGCAAGACTTTGTCCACGAGATGGCCCCCCCGAACTGCATCCCGAGGAGCGCAAAATCCGCCGGGTGTATAGGCAGCAAGCGGAAAGCCGACTTCACGTCACATTTTGCCAATTCCGCCCCCGGCCCACACACCCGCACAAGGCGGATCGCATCGTCCACCGACGCATACAGCACCCGGGAATCCTCCTCCGCGATGAAGTCGTTCACTGACTGCCCCTCTGGCCACGATAGGTGATGAATCATCCGAAACTCACCCTCCTCCTTTTTGGGCACCACCCCCAGTGGAGAAACGATCAAATCCTCCATCGGCCAGTCATAAAAGGGGGCCCGCAATCCTCCCTTCCTCCACCTCCTTCAAGAGTTTAGCCGCCACCACCCCCGGCAATTCCTTCGCTGACTTGAGGTTGTCGGCCCATCTCCGTGATCTGGGACCTTGATACCCGACCCGAAAACCATCCGTAAAGCCCCACTGAATCTTTAAGGCGGCCTCCCTGTCCGGGTAGAGGGAGAGCCACGGGGCCATCTCCTCCACCCTAACCGGTGTAGGGGCCCTTCTGTCCAGTCTGCCCCTTCCCCTTGGCATTCCGCCATTGTTCGGAAGGAGTCGTGAGTGTAAGGCATTGCGTAAGGGGGTGCTTCCCCCCGCACTTAGAGCACTCGTGCTTGAACTTGCACGGGTACCTGGAACAATACCCCCTATTGTAATTCCAACAGGCCCCGGTATTGTAAGTGCCGGGCTTGCTAGACTGTCCGGCCCCACCTGTGGGTGCTGTGGTCCCCCCCGCCCCAGTATGGGCGGGACGCGACTGAAAAGACCGATACGAGACCGGCAAACCACTCGCCGTGTGAGTTGATGCGGATGAATGCGTAGACGCCATCCATTGCATCCACAATTCCTGGTCCACCTCACCCCAATGCTTCTCGGGGTTCGCACTGACCCGCGCCCTGAACTCCTCATCGTAACTCAACCACGCGAAACCCCCAAACTGCATCTGAGCCTTCCTGATGATATCCATGTATTTCAGCAATGCGATTGCCCTATCGGGATGTTTCTCGCAATAGATACTCGCGTAAATGAGAAAGGCAGAGGTCCAATTCTCCATATTCACCGGCACCCGCGGCCGCCTAGTCAGCTCCCACTCTTCCTCCTTGGAGCCCTCTTTGGCCTGCACCTCCCTATGCAGTAATTTAAATACGTCCACGTACTCATGCTTCCAGATCTTCCCCTTTATTTTGTCGGAGAAGTGCGACCCCAACGGCATAGCCAGGCCCATGTAGGGCAGTTTTTTGGGGAGCTTACTCCCCGACGCCTCCTCCTTACCCCCATCCTTCTCTGTCTGCACCCCCGCCGACGCCACCGCCTTGCCCCCAACCGCTTTGTCCTCACTCGGGAGCCCACCCTTGGGAGCCTCCACCACCTCCCGCACAGAGCCGTCTCCCACCCCAACCGACCTACAAGCCTTCTTTCTTCCCCCATTGGGACCCCCGTCCCACACCGACCACCAAACCCGCTCACCTGTCAAAGTCGGCTGTCGCTCGCTGAGCCGTCCTCCGGAGGGGGTCGCCCGCCGCGTCTCTACCGTCTCCTTGTCCGCCGATCTCCGGGGGACCTGTAACACACCAACCTCTCTGTTGTCCTTGCCAGCGCCCGTCTCGTCACAGTCATCCCGCACCTCCCCGTCCTCCAGCTCATCACTTTCTGCCTCATAATCCAACTCCACATCTGCCTCCACACCGCCAGGCACCCACAACACCTCTCTCGCCGCTCTCTTCACACCCTTGCCATTCAGTTCACCAGACATGCGTGACCCCTTCCCCCCCGCTGCCACTGCCCGTTCCCGCGCTGGAGGGATGGCCGCCGCGGACCGCCCTACTGCTTCTTGACGGCGGTAAGGGGCCGTCTTGCGCCCCACCGTACTCCCCTTAACTCTGCCGACAGCCGCCGGCTTGGATCCCCCCCCGCCCCCCAGGTCGCTCAAACCTGGGCGGGCCCCGGCACCATCGGGCCTCAAAGCCGTCCTGGCCGTCCCTGCCTGCCTCCGCGGACCCCTGACAGCCCCCCCCCCACCCGCCCCCTCGCCCTCTCCGCCCTCCCCCGCTCCTCCTGCTCCGCCCACCGCTCCTCCTCCGACGTGGGCGACGGGGGCCCCTCCGCCTCGGCCTCCCACACCGCCCCCACCCACCTCTCCTGCTCTGCCCGCCGTGCCTCCTCAGCTTGCGCCCAAAGGCGCTGTTCCCGCAGCCTGTCCTCCCAAGTCCACGCGCACCAACCCGGAAGCCGTGGGGGGGGCGGGTACCCAAAGACCCCCCCTCCAGAAACCCCGAAGCAGGCTGACCAAGCCCCACCGATGGCACGACCCCTCCGGGCGGAACCTCGGGGACCCCCCCTCCCGGCCGCCCCGCGCCGCCAGCCGACACACCAGGGGTCGAGGCCCGAGACCCCCCCCGAGACAAATCCAGGGGCCCCTCAGCTTCCAAAGCCCCCCCCCACTCCCTCTACACCAGCCAGAACGTCCACCGCCTCGCCCGCGGGCCCCAGCCCCCCAGCCCCCACCCCCACCACAACCTCCGCAACCTCGCCCCCCCCCAGCCGCCACGAGCTTGTCCCCCGGCCCCCCCACTCCCCCACCCGCCCCACCCTCCACATCGCCGGCCCGCCCGGCCGCAGCCGCAATCACCGGGGGCCGCACCTCCGCGGCAAACGTCGACGCCACGCCCCCGTCCGCCTCGTGGGCCCGGAACGACAATTGAGGGAAACGAAGACGCGGAGGCAGGCTCCTGCGCCGTCCTCCGCGCGCCTGGCTAGCTCGGCCCGCACCCCGCCCCCTCCCCCGCAGACCCGAGAGACACAGAGGTGGCGGCAGCGGCGGCTCCTCCTGACACGCCAGTACCGCCGCCGCCACCCCCGCCGAGGCCGCCCGCGGAACCCTCTCATAGCCCACCCACGCCTCTCCCAGCACCCCGGGCCGCAGAAGATCCTCCCTCCCGGCCCGCCCCAGAACCAACAACGCCCGCCTCACCTCCTCAGAGGTCGCCGCACCGTCGCCTCCGTCACGCTCCATAACCGCGATGTCCGCCGCACCCAGAAACCGCTGACACCACGAAAAAATTCTTCCCAGGCCTAGCCCTACACTACTCTACACACACTCCCCTTTTCTAAACCCTCCCGATGGTGCCGAGCGCAGGAAGAGGAAGTCGCCTTCCTCCCCTGCGCTCATATACCCACCCCCTAACTCCACCCCCTGACCCTACCTGGTCCTACCCTCGCGCGAATGACCCCGGGGGAAGACTAGTCTGCGACTCTGCTTCCCCCGGGGCCCGGCATTCACGCCTCGCCGCGCCCTTAGAATGTAATCATTTGATTCCTTCTTTCAAAAAAAGGTAAAGTCCCTTGGCCAGATACGTTGTTACATTACAGCTCCTTGGACGTACACCAGTGACTTCCATGTGCTGCACTTTCCTTCTGACGCTTTCTGTTGTTACTATGGTGATTTAAATGTTTACACAAGATGAAGCGGTCCAGGTCAGTGCGTGCGACACGCGAGGTGAAGTATCAGGAAACCAAGTTGGTAATTTCCAGGATTAGCAGGAAAGCCGCTACACCAGAGGCTCTTTTCTGAACGTCTTTTTAGGTCTCGTCGCTTATAGGTGCTGCGCGCTTTGGCTCAGCACATTGCTGATCATTGATCGGGTTTCCAGGCAATCTCATTGCATTCATCGTATTCGATGGCTTTCCCTCCTCCGCATCTGTTGGTCCTTTTCCTCCAGCATAGCTTCTTTACCATCCTTTGCATTGCATTACTTGTATCCTTCCATGGTTGACATCAGGGAACTACTTTTTTTCTGTCAGCACTCTATGGCAGTGCATGTGTTTTCTTGCGCTTTGCCTTGTGTACTGCATCCACCCTGACATCCAGGCCCCCATGCTCTGCTTGTTCCTCCCCACCATCCTGAGGTCACTCGTTGTTTCCCCTGCTCCTGCCGGTCTCATTGAGGTTTATTTTTGCTTTTTTTCCAAGTGCTTTTCCTGTGCTCCCCTGTTGCTCACCAACTCCTCCCTGCTGATCACTGCTCTGTGCCGCTCGGCTGGTTGGACTTGTTCCAGTCCCTCCCACCCACTTCAACAGGGTGCCCCCTCCTGTTCCCTTTTTTAATGTTTTCTTTCTATTTTTTACCGGAGGGCACAGCAGCTACAATTTGCTACCAGCGGCTTCTTTCTTTTTAATGTTTGTGCACGTTTGATAATTATTAATTTACTGCTCCAAGGTTGGTGTCTGCCGTTCTGGAAGACTAAAAATATGTTTGCCACAGCATGAATGGAATGCAGGCAGCAAAAACCATGGGGGTTTAGGAAGCCCTTCACTGAAGGTCTACATGACCCTACTAGGACCATCATACAAAGCCATAGGACATGAAAGTCATGATGGGTCACACATTACATGGGGCTGCTTGGCGTAAATATCCATGCTGAGACCCCATTAGATGAAACTGGGGGTAATGGAGAGCCTACATAAAGCAAAGTGGCACGCTTAGTTTAGCAAGGAAGTGTTTTTTATCCAAGAGGAGTATTTAGTTTTTGATGACGCAGCATTTGTGCAACTTGCAGTCAGTGGTGTATTTATACGGGGTAAATATTTGGGAGTCGCACAGTCTAGGAGGCATGTCCATAAGGTCCATAGATCCTGATGAGATTAGGAAGAATATAGGGGGGTCCATAGAGAGCGGTATAAGCAGCAGAAAGGAAGATTATGAAGCCGCTGTACATGTTACTAAGCCTCATCTGCAGTACTTCGTCCCATGCTCAAGGCCACATGTCCGATGCATAAGGACAGCCCGGAGACAGTCCAACAATCGGTGGCCAAAAATTGTCCATGGTCTAACCACAATCCTGGGAGAAGGTGCTCGACAATCTAAAAATTGTCAGGTCGGGTACTTGATGTACCGTCATGTTTATAAAGGTAACAAAAACTATACAAGAGGCAGTACTTTTCATAAAACGACCCTTCCCCTAGAGGAGTAGCGCACACCGTACAAAGCAGGAGTAGTGTGGGGGAAAGGGAGGAGGATCACAAGAAATGAGAGACACCTGCGTTTTACCCCAAAGGTTGTCGAGGACAGAGACCGTAGAGGCAGTGGTAGCAGAAACATTTAATAAAGTGATTTAGGCCTGGCAGAGACACAGGTGAGCGAAGCACAGTGGAGGCAGAGGTAAAACTGCAGACACCGTGGGATCGGCGGGCCGACCGGAAATAGATGTTCCTTATCTTGGGCCACTTGTCCTATTTATTTAATCTTTGTTCTGCATTAATGTTTAAGTGTGATGTAGTATATCATGTTTTAAACGGTTTTTCATATTGTTTTTAGTGAATACAATGCACTGGGGCATTCTTAATAAAGCACTGAGACAGTTGTGAAACAAGGACCTCACCTTGATAGAATAAGGTACATGGGAGCAAGAGCACCTTGGCGGTGACTACACCACTGTGGTGAGCGGGGGACTCAGAGCCACGGCGGCCATGTTTGGCTTAGAGTTGGCAGCCAGCAGAGGGCTCATTGGTCAGTGGTGCTGAGGAGGGACAAACGACCCTGCAGACAGCAGAGAGCATGCTGGCCATCCTCTCAGGCCCTCTCATAGGATGAGCAGCTTTGATAAAGCTCATGGTGACCTGCATAGTTTCTTGGTACCACCAAGCGCTTGAGAAACATGAGGTAGAAACCAAAAAGCGAGGCTAACGTTTCAGAGTAAAATACAGATGGAATTTTGAAGTAAAGTCTCAGTCAAGCTGTCCAAACCAAGGCGACTGCTTCAGAAGGACAGACACTCTGTTTTGGCGCTATCAAGAACAGACAGTGCTTATTTTACAGAAGAGGCTAATTCTCGAGTATGTGGTGATACATCAAATCGAGATATAATTTAGGAACACTTGGCCGCTCTTTAGGTATATATCACAATGCTCACTCGTCACTTTAGACTGCGCTCCGGAAGAGGCGGGGGGCAGCATAAAGCCACCAACAGCGAGAAGCAGGGATAACATATTAGCGATGTAAACCAGTCCAGATGCAACATTTTGAAATTTGTTAGGTTCCAAGCTAATGGGACAGACCCAGAACATTCAACATTACTGTAATGAAGACGAAAGCCAGTGTGAATGCCAAATGCAGAGATTGAGTGTGCGCCCGAGCAGAGACTTGTGCAGGACCTCGAGCTGGAAGAAGTAGGACCTAGTAAGAGTACGCTGCTTTCAGATGGGGTGATCGAAAGAGCGTCAGTGGTAGTTTGCAAGCCTAGATTCGTTGTATCTTTCACTGGGACAATACAGCGACCTATGTCCAGGTCCCCACTGTTGTACTCCCCCCATGACCACTGTCCTTCCAATGTGTGATTTTAGCCAACGTCTGCTTGTTCAGCACATTGTTTGCACCCACAGCTTTAAATGAGCAGGCACTGTCCGATACTGAGTACCTGTACTCCTTTAATTGGAAAGGGAGAGTAGCTACACTTCTCAGCACTGGTACAATACTTTTAATGAGAGAGTACCTGCACTTCTAAATAGTGAGTACCTGCACTTCTATATTTCCATTTAAAGCACTGGGTCGGCACCCATCTTTCTTCCAATAAGGACAGTAGAGTCGTCTTAGAGATGTAAACATTCTTAAATAGAAAATATATATATATATGGGTTGTAATGTGAACGTATTGATGGTTAAGTAACTTTAATTTTCCAGTAAAAATCTCGTTAAAAATATTGATATCCAACCCAATAAGATGTTCTGTCTGTGGAACAGAAATAAGTATTGTTATATTTTTTACTTTTCGAACCGAATTCAATTTTTGGCAGATAAAGGTACTGAGACTTAGGGAGGGAACCAGTTGCCCTGACACGTAGTTAAGTGGAAAATCAGGGACTAACACCCAGGGTTTCACTGTTCCAGCGTCTGCAATGTATCTACTGTGGGCCCAGCTCACAAAAATATGTGGAAATGTCGTCTCATTGAGATCTTCTTACACTCGGAGACAAAGTTTTGATTTTTTAATTTTTCTAGATCCAAAAAAGATTTTTAAGAGTATACCTTGGAGGCTGCAATTTGTACCCTCATATACTCTTGGAAGATCCTAGGTATAACATAAGGGAGAGGCATTTTGGCGTTCGTAGATGCAGTATATTTCACTATCGAAAATTATCTTGCATGAGTGCCGGTGCACATTGAAATCTATTTAAACAATTGTCTAGACAGGGAAAACAAGTTTTCCATAACGAATCCTACAAATGACAGTTTTTTTGGGGCTCTTTTTTCATGGCTACCCTGGAAAGGGATGATGTACCTCTGCTGTTGGCAGGGGTCCATCTCCAACAGTTTCCTGGGTAGGAAAAAATGTCATCGAAACACTTCTGAAAACCCGCAAACATGTTATTATATGGAACTGCACCAAGTTGTTAGGACATTCACACCCTGGAATGTCCTTTCTCCAACCATGGAAGTGAATTTACACATACAAAAGAGTACTTGTGAGTAAATGTTTTTATGTGTAAAATCATGCTTTTAAAAGTACTTGTGAGTAATTCTTTTTATAAGTGTAAAATCACGTTTTTGTGAATCAGAAGCTTGGTTTTCCACTAGTGGAAAAAGACCATTTACAAAGACAAACGACCCTCTCCTCTGGAACAGAAAATCCGCTTAGTAACACTCATTCCCAGGCTTTGACTCTAAGGCCTGCAGCAACATCCCTGGTGATAAGCCGCATTCCACCCATCTTTCCAAAGTAGTCCGAAGTGCGTGTTGCTATAACATCTTCAAAACACAATCTTTCCTCTGATCTTTCCTTCAAAGGACTTTCCATCTAACAATATCTCTTCTCTGTGAGAGTCTAACAGCCACACAGAACACTTCTTTCTTTAAAAATCTCTTTTTACCTCCTCGATTCCGTCTACATGCCCGCCTCCCTCCTCGTCCTCCGCCACCCCGCTATACTCCCTGCTCACTTCCCTTGCAGCCTCCACCAGGGCTTAATTTACAAAACAGAAAAAGAATAAGTGCATGGGCCAAAAGTGCTCCTTAGAAGTCCACCGACTCCACTGCTGAGCACTTGCATTACTAAATACCGAGGCTCCCTGGTTTTGATCCCGCGTCATGCCTCTTTCTTCCACCACTGGATGCTTTTGTTCATGTCTTGCTTGCATCTTGTTATTCATCTTTACTTTTGCCTTTTTCACTGTTGTCTCCATTTTCTGCCCTTATATTTCTCCCATGGGACAAAGTGTGAGGAGGAAAAATAAGCCTCAGTCCCCAAACGTAAGTGCTGGTTCCCATCACCCACGACCATGGGCACAAATTAAGCACTGGCCTCCCACCTATAGCGGCCATCCACCACTTTCCGCATGAATACGTCTCAGCACGTTTCTTTGCATGCCTTTGCATCAAGTGATACCGTAGAATTGAAACGAGTATACTTACCCCTGTATTTTCAGCCTTAGCCCCATTCTCTTAATGGATTTAACCATCTGTGGCCAACCCTCTCCCGCTAAAGTCACTCCTCCACTCAACTCTCCACTCAACTCCTTGATGCTGAACGAGTGCCTGCACGTCTTTCCAGCACCTTTCTAAATCCCCTTCTATGCCTGCGACATGCACTAAAATTCCTGTACATACACTCCGCCACTGGCCTATATGCTGTACGCGGGTATGACTCTGTAATCATTCTTGCACTTTCGATTTACGTCTTATTGTTTTTTTCTAGTGCACCGTGTTCCTTCTAGGCGCTCAGCTAACAGGAGCTGACGTCTTCTCAGGCTATGCAAAACAATGAATAAAAATAAAATGAAAAAACTGACATGCGCATAGGGCCATGTGACTCTGGCCCTGGAGCGCTCAGTGGGAGCAGCCGCTGTACCTCTGCAGCAGGATTCCTTTGGGTAGCCATGCGCTTCAGAAATCCTCATGAATAGAATAGATTCTGAAGAGAAGAACAACATTACAAAACTCTGACACGTTAAAAACGAATTGCCATAAATTGTGGCCCCATAGGGGCCAATAATCTATATGCGCCCCTAATATAGGAAGAGCTGGGCTACAGCGGACCATCAGGAGCCATGAAAGGCTCAACGTGGCTGCGGAAGAAGCTAATGCACGAGCACTTCAGGACGAGAATTTATACGAGGGAGTGAGGAGCTTCCAAGTATTAAGTATTAATACATTCATTAAGAATTAAAACGGATGATTAGTGTTTTAAGGCAAAAAACACACACTTTAGAGTACGTTTTCTCTTCATAAACCGGGGTCTGCTTGAAATTGGCTCGGTACTGCAGCAGACGACTGGATATTTCATGAACAGGAATCTCGGATTCGAAAGCTTTCATCCATTATTCATGAGAGTTTTGACTGAACAATTGCATATTAAGTGCAGCTCTTTCTCTCGCGCGCACAGGTCCCAGGGAAGGAACATGAGCAGATTCTGGGCCTGTGGTTGCGGCCTTGTGCCGGTGTTTCTGTTGTGACATTAGTGATTACACACCACCTAATAAGCTTTGGCAAAGCCATCATGTCTGACATTGGCTCGCTTTTGCAAACATAGGAATCAGGCATTAAACGTGTAAAAGTAGTAAAAAGGAAGCATGCTGTCTTCTCAAGGTGGCAAACCCCGAAACCGGTCCTAGGATGCTTGATTCCGGTCCAGGGAAGACCTGGCTTGGCAGTCCTGGCTGGACTGTTCCCATGAGGCACAGGGTCAAGACTGATTTGTATATGGCCGTGTCTGAACTGGGGTGGCGTGGTGAGCAAAATAACGATGGATTAAACCCAGATCTGTGACTGGGGGTGAATGTTTTGCCAATGTGCAACATTCCGTTCATCATCTTGTGTGTTTTGCTGATGACCCATCACAAATACAAATTTGTAAAAAATTACATTAAAAGCTGAAATAAAAGCCAATGACTTGCCTACTCGCCTTGGAATTGAAGAGGACTACTTTGTAGGCAGTTGTGCGATTGTGTACAAATAAAATACTGTCACTTACAGCGAAGAGAGCCATTGGCTGAAGTGGGCTGAGCCCCTTTTCCCATGCTGTATGTTGTGGTGCCTAGAAGCAAAATATGAATGGCACAAACAAACCAATAGGTGAAGAGGGATGGCCAAAAGTCAGTGTATGCATATATGTACGTCCTTTTATCAGGATTTGTTTTTGAAAACATGAAGCTGGTTGAAACAGTAACAGAAGTCTCTTGGCCAGTGTCAATTTGACATTCATGACTTCTTCTCAACTGGAAAAGATATTCGTAATCTTAATTAGTGGCAGTTTGTGCATTCGAGCATTGGGCCTGCCTCTCCTACCCTCAAATGCATTGCCAGAGTCTCACAGGCGGTGCTAATAGTGCCTGGCCGCCTGACCCGCTTGCTGAGCATGGTCATGAAGCCCCGCTCTGACAGTCACCCATCTGCGCATGTCTGGGGTTACCTTCTTTTTTTGGGCGGTTTTATATAGCGCAAACTCGACCCAAAGGTATTGGAGCGCTTTACATGAGCACCAGTTACGTTCCACAAAACCACATTCATTTTTGATCGGCACGGGGGAGTAAGTGATTTGTCCAGAATCACAGGATGTTGAGCAGACGCCGAGACTCGAACCTGGTTCGTCAGCTCCAAAGTCCACATCCTCTCCCTATTCTCTCAGCCATGAGATTTCATAGCACAGGTTTTGCAACAGTGACGAGGACCAGTGCAGGGAATTTAGCCTCCCGGCACGATGCACACTGAAGCTGTAGGTGATGTCATCAGCCTCTCATGTCACTGGTTAGCATTAAAAAACAAGCATTTGCAATGCAATCGGTCGCGTCTTTGGGACCTTATATGTATTTAGCTATGCAGCACATTAGCCTGGGTGCTGAAACATCTACTGTTCTTTAAATGGCTGGCAGAGTGTAGGGATGGGTGGATTGCAGAGTGTATGGATGGATGAGTTGATGGATAGAGGGCAATGTGGATGGATGGCTGAGTGGATGATGGATGGTAGATTGTGTAGATGGATGGATGGAATGGGGACAGACTGAATGATGAAAGAATGGATGACAGAATATAAAGATGAAATGGTGGATATCAGTAGGTGCCTGGAAGGGTGAAAGAATGAATAGATAGATGCATGGATGGAAGAGACAAGGAAGCCGTTCCAGGGAGGGTTCGCTCATTTGCTCCACTTGCTTGGTGGCATCAGTGCATTAGTTTAAAGTGGGGGCTATGTACATTTTTGGGCTACTCCCTTGTCAAAGCTCCTATTGGTAGTTCTAGATCTGATTTTTTCAACATTTCCGTCTAAGATCGGAATAATGTAGTTAAAGTAGTAGTGCGGGCATCAGGTTGTTACTGGGTGTAACCCGCTGAAGGTGAGACACGTGCTAATCAGAGTAAAAACAAATCTCAGGACATTAATGCTTGAAGGAAAATAAAAGCTGAGCGCCTCAGGTTGCAATCTCTGTACCTCAAAAGTGCGTGCGTTGACTCACTTAGCTATTTTACTCAACTATAATCTCGAACGGCAGGTTATGTGTAAATGTCAGCAGTGAGTGCATTCACCCGCTCTGCTTTCTCAGTGAGATTCCAACAAATGACCTGCCGGTTGCACACTGGCCCTGCCGAATATAAATACGGATGTAATCTCTGGCCCCCAGATAATATCCCAAGCCTCCCTACTATTTCTGGTTAGATACAATAAAAACCGGCGTAACCACATTAATGTGGAGAATAAGTAATGTACCACTCGGGCATATTGTCAGCTTTGATAATATATAAGCATAGAAGGAGCGCTATATTTTGGTGGGGGGTGGGGGGAGGCGTTATGAGGCCTGAACGTGAACTCGCTGTATCTCTTTTTGATGCTTGAGAAGTCAGCCGTGCTTGAGGAGCACAGTACGAGTGTGCCTCGAGCCTGATCCCGACTCAGCTCTCCCATTGCACCCCAAACCCGAGGGGCTCCGCTATGCCCTTGTACCTCAGTCCTGATAGACTCATCTTTGTGCACACCTTAGCTCTTCACCGGGCTCCTGACCAAGCTCTGTGCTAATTCAGTCTTGGCTCTTTCATTGCACCCTGTTGCGTCAGGATCAATGTGATGAGACGCCAACAGGCCTGATGACACAGCGCGTCCCGAGTCCCCAAAAGAATGTCACTGTGACGCCGCATTGTGGAGGAGATCAGCTGGGCCTCGACCTCTTTTAATGTCTGCCCCCCGCGCACGTGACTGCAGCAACAACCCCCATAACCGTGCTAGGGGGGGAAGCTTGCCAACACCCCTCCCGTCTCGTACATGTTGGAACCCACCCAAACCCCAACATCACACACCTCAGCCATGATTCAGGTGCAGCTCTGCCATGGTACCTCAAATCCCTTACAACGTGACGGTTCCATTGTATAACAACAATCCGTATTCAGACTCGGCTGATTATCTTCAAGACCCGGAGTGCCAGAGAAGGGTGAGATTCGGAGATCTCAGTGTCGAAGAACTGTTAATGCCAGACTCTTTGTCCTGAAGAAAGGCTTAGCCGACACGCATTTTAAACAAGCTGCCGGCGTTGTCCGAAAAAAATAGTGCATCCCAGCTAATGAAGGAGACCGTGTAACGCCGCAAGTGAGAGATCCAGTCCCGGTGGGTGGGGCCAAAAGTGGATAGGGCGGTAACAAGGAGGGACTAAGAAGCCTCCTTTTCAATCGTGAGCCAGCGTTAAGCATGTAGGATGACGCCAGTGAATGAAAAAGATGGGCGGGGCTTCAACTCCTCCTCTGAAAGCTTCGGAATCTGTATTGATTCCAAGAAGCCCTCGCATGGCGAGAGCGCTGCGAACAGCAAAACACACAAGATGATGGACGGAATGTTACACAATGGCAAGACATTCACCCCCAGTCACAGATCTGGGTTTAATTCATCGTTATTTTGCTCACCACGCCACCCCAGTTCAGACATGGCCATATGCAAATCAGTCTTGACCCTGTGCCTCATGGGAACAGTCCAGCCCGAACTGCCAAGCCATGTCTTCCCTGGATCGGAATAAAGCATCCTAGGACTGGTTTCGGGGTTTAACCCCTCTTCAGCCAGGATAGCTTGACTCCAGTGGCGTAGTGAGCACGGGACCCATGTCTGGGCATACCCTTCCCACATAGGGCGAACAGCAAAACACACAAGATGATGGACGGAATGTTGCACATTTGCAAAACATTCACCCCCAGTCACAGATCTGGGTTTAATCCATTGTTGTTTTGCTCCCCACGCCACCCCAGTTCAGACATGGCCATATGCAAATCAGTCTTGACCCTGTGCCTCATGGGAACAGTCCAGCCCGAACTGCCAAGCCATGTCTTCCCTGGACCGGAATCAAGCATTCTAGGACCGGTTTCGGGGTTTCACCCCTCTTCAGCCAGGATAGCTTGACTCCAGTGGCGTAGTGAGCACGGGAACCACGTCTGGGCATACCCTTCCCACAACCGGTCCTAGGATGCTTGATTCCGTGCTTTACTGGGGTGGCGTGATGAGCAAAATAATGATGGATTAAACCCAGATCTGTGACTGGGGGTGAAGTTTGGCCAATGTGCAACTTTCCGTCCATCATCTTGTGTGTTTTGCTGAGAGCGCTGCGAACTCCAGGCGAGACCTAAAAATCCTCCGTTTTCGGCAATCCCTCTTCTGTGTTTACTTAAAGACACTGCCCTCCTTTGACTATGAAGTGGCATAGCCGATACATAAGGGAGAGTCATGCAGGTTTAATTGAAAGGATTACCTTGGCTAAATGTAAGCAAAATATATTTATAGAATTATCTCTAGGTAAATGCAGTCAATGTAAATTGCGCTAAAATTAGCTTCTTTGCTTCATGTGTAGCAAAGCCTTCTTAACAATTAAAGAAATCTGCGCTTTTCAATGAAAATATATTGTATGGAGTTAATGGCAGAAAACTTTAACTTTTCATAATTTTTTATAGCAGACAATTTTTTTCTATTGACATTTTTTTCACTTACTGATGGATTCATGGGCATATATGTAAAATAAAAGCTTCTTGTGTGGGGTTAATGCTGATCTTTGTGCCTTCTACTCTGTCCGTAAGTATTAATTACCAATTTACATTACCACAAAGTCTTATGTGTCTCTAGTAAAAAGGACTTTATGTAAATATAATTGATTTAATGCTGTTTTCTTAACTCTCCTTTACATGTATGCATTGTGGCAAAGACACGCTGTTAGCAGTGCTTAATTTGAGCCGGGGCTTTCCGGTGCTAAGCACCGGCACTTAATTGGTTTCTGGTGTTCGGCACTGGCACCTAATCGTCAACACCATACCTAGAACAGTCTACCACATGGTGGCGCTCCTCATCTAATTTAGAGATGAGCAGAACAACGGTCGTTTAGGAATACAATATACATTAAAATTGCTAATACCTGACTCCCCAGCCATTCCTTTAGCTTTGGGGACCTGGAACAATCTGAACTGTCGCATTTACATGCGAGACAGATCATTAGTAGTTGTTTTAGCAGCTATGACAAGAGCGATGGGTGGTGAAAGCTGCAGTGGCCTCCTGGTTAGAGCCCTGGCATTTAATATTTTACAAATTAAGCACTGGCTGTTAGTAATGTATTTACAAGATAGACAGACATATCTCAATTACATCCTTTGTTGTACTGGTCACTCCCAAGCAGTGAATACGGAACAACTAGCAGACATGAGCAGGAGTCCTAAAGTTGCACTGTAACTAGGTATTTATTACTACTTCCTCAGATCTATTGTCTAAATAATATTTCTGCCAGATTTCATAAATACCCGACTCCTTACTAATTTTTTTCTATATCAAAAGAAGCAACATTTTTGGACAAAAGACAGAAGCTAACAGGACTTCTATCGTGGCAGAATTGTGGTGGCTTGCAGAGGGGCCACAAAATGAATGCTTTCCCTTTTCTTTTTTTGAGAACCCTGATTTTTAAAACCCCAATACCTGTGATCTGGATGCTTTATCTGCCTACGGAATCCCAGCCTCAGCTGCATCCTGTTCACTAAGACTGCATTGCAAATACAGCAGGATGATTCTCTGACGTCATAAAAAGGGGACGGTCCAAGGGGTAGAATTGAAGCTGCGTTTTGAACCTGAACTCCTAAAGCAGTGTGAAGGCAATGTATAAAGTGCACAGGGCTTTAAGTGGGATGAAAAACTGGGGCGTTTCTTAAAGGGGCGCTGCCAATGTAATAAAGGGCGTGGCTGAAAAACAGGTATGCTAAAAATCTGTACTTAGCATAGTGGCCCGATTGGTATATTGCTGTTTCTGTCATTGCACCTAGATATATGATACAACAGGTAACATTACCCCTACAACAAGTCAGGACTATTGGCTTTGCTAATGGTTGTTAGTTGCATAAAATAAATAGGCAGCAACTAAGGCTTTGTTGTATATAACATTGAAAATGCTTCAGTCTCATCATTATGAGACCGTGAAAAAGCTAAAACCAGTCTCTTTTGAAGTTACATCAAAGGCTTTGAGCTGTGGTATTGCTGCAGAGTTAAGACTTTCTTTTCACCCAGGGGCTGAGTGCAAAAATGGAGAGTCCGATAGGGACTCTTCTCAGCACATGCTTTTAAGAACTGCCGGTGCTGAGCACCGGCAGGACCTGGCTCACTTAAAGCCCCGAAAGTGCATATTGTGAATGGCAACCCCGAAGCATGTCAGAATGGATGTAAAGATGGTGTAGGAGAAGTGGGCACAGAGAAAAGAAGGAGTAATGACGCGAGAGGGCGATGGGGCAGGGAATTGAAGTAAAGAATGGAAAAGTTTTAGAAAAGGGATAGTAGGTGAGCAGAAGTATGGATTGGGTGAGGCAGAATATTTGTCACTGGCAAGATGTTAAAGATAGGGAAAAGCGAGAGGAAGGGCCTAGGGATGGGCAAGGAATTAATATGAATTTGTTATTATTATTATAGAAAGGAGGTCTAGTGGCAAGTATGGATGTCTTAATCCGAAACTCAGACAGGGGGCCTTTTCAAAGTGCCACAGTCGTTGTGTATCATTCCGGGAGTCCCGTGAAACGGCTGCATAGAATTACCACCCGCTTTATGTCTTAGATGACTCACGCGGCGGGCTTATGTTTCAGGTGTAGTAAAATCGAGGATGCTGTTTGCTTTGGAAAAACTGATTGTTGAGAATCTCTACTGCCCAGAAGTTTAACAAAACCTTAGCAGGCCTCCTGCAAGGTATCCTGTGGGGGCCCTACCACTTTACCCCTTCTATCAGCAGGTGTTTAAGCAAAAGCGGTGCAGTCAAAGGGAAAACTATTCTGCCCGTGAATCTAAGGGTCTCATCTAAGTTTTAGTTAAAATATTCCCTCAAAACAGCGCCGACGTATGATAAGCTAGACCTCCAAAGCGGCCTGATCTTCAAAAATAACTTACCTAATGTCCCCAATGCAGCAGGGTCAACTTTGGAGGTATTCGTACTCAGGATTGCTTACGTGCCCTCTCTGGGTACAAGGGTAGCCTGCTGCAATGGCCATGAAGGGTATTCGCTAATTGGGCGGCCCCCATTCCCATTGGTGTCAGCCAAGCCGCAAGTGTGCTTTTGATGGCGAAGCCGGTGACAGCTCTACCATTGGAAACATTGTGTTCCTGCACAGTTTAAATGATACTGGGGCCGTTTGTCTGACTTTAGTTTGTTCCGTCTCTTCCGTAGATTATGTAGTATCTGAGCTCTTCTTGGATCAAAGTTCTGGGGAAGCCATAGAGATCACTTCAACACTTGCAAAAGAATGAAATAACAAAGGCACCAACAGAGCAGGTTTCTCCAATGGGTAAACGGAAGGAGCACCCGCAGCTTCAGTGCGAGCTTCACTCACGCCTAGAAGAGGCGCTGCCTCGGCGGCAGCATTGCTGACCAAAGGCAGATCTAAACACACAGCACAAACGGCAGAGCAAATTCAACACTGCGCTCCCGAAATAGCTTAGTGGTAGGTTGCAAAGTCTGCAAACCAATGGATCGAAACTCCGATGCAGCCTCTGATAAAATGACCTTGTAAAACTGGCCTTGAGAGCCCTTCATTAGCCCTGAGTGTTCATTCGGATTATATTTAAAATTATATGCATCACTCAAAAGGCCGACTGGAACAAAGAATCCAGCTATCTTCAGATGCCAGCCACACATTCCCTACCACCCGCGCGCCTTCAATCGATGGACCTGCACCTAATCTAACAAGAACATTCACACGACAAAAGCATTAAGGCAGATTCTTGGGTATCCAGGGCTACAAGTTCTGGAATACCTTGGTGCCCCACCCTGAGATCCGAGCCCAACCACCTCCTGTTCAGAAAATACATGCAGACTGAACTCTTTAGACCTCATCCTGCTGAGCTCGGACAAGAGAGTATTAGTGGAACACCGCATAGGGTCACTTCACCACACGTTCGGTTGAACTCATCTTGTTCCACCCTCAGAAGATGCCCTAAGCTCCTGCGCTTCTTTCAGTGCTTTGTTGTAGCTACAAGCAGAGCGCTTTGGAAATATTTTAACATAACTGACGAGGCCCAGATAGGCTGAAGTTGTCCTTGGGTTGCTGCTGTTCTGGGTCTGGAAGGACCTGTGCTGGTCTTTCGGGCTGGACTGTTCTTACAGGTAAAGGTCTAAGGCTGATTTGCATATGTCTGGTTCCTGTCTGAGGAGGCATGGTGGGCAAAAATCCATGGGCTGGGATGCAGCACCACGTAGTTACCAGTGACAAAGATTAATTTCTCAACATCACCGAAAATGTGATCACATCACTTTATGCCTGATGACATCCATGGTATTACAGGAAATCATATCACGTGACACTAGACCCAGAACAGGGTGGCTATTGTATGAAATGACAAGAAGAAAACCACATGAGAAGAGATAAATGAATGAGTTTTGAGTTCCGCCTCCCTAATGTCACTAACACTTCCTTTCATCAAGGAACGAACGTAGTGAAGTGTTGGTAACCCTAGAAGCTGCAGCGAGGCATGCAAGGCACTATACGGCTTTCAGATAAGTATTGGTCCGTCTCTTGGCGTCCAGGGAGCTGCCTTTTATCTCCAGGTTCTCTAAAAGAAGCAGGACACCTTCAATAAAACTGTCCGCTTTAGTTCAGTGGGAAAAGAATGAGCCTCCCTGATGAATTGGCGCTGTGAAGGGCTTTTTAGAAAGCCAGTGGGACATGGAGTTGGTTTTCTACCCATGAACCCTGCAGGACGGGCATCAAATTGAATGTGCCTATGGGACGTATTTGCTGTGCCATCCTGCACACTTCCCTGGGTAATGAGACCCGAGAGGCCTCTGAGTGCATATGCGAGGGAGCGTGTGCCCCACCATGCTGCTAGAGACGAGGCGTAGCCGCGTAGCAAGAGAGACCTAGGACTGAGCGGCGTGTTTGCCCTGCCTCGGAAGCTGAGGACTTGGCGCAACCAAACAAGAAACCTGTAATGAACTAGTTCAAAAATTAGGTGAACCTTGGGTCCCCTCAGGTCTGCAAACCAACGGGTGCTGACTCACCAGTGAGAGGCCAAAGACTCGGCATGTCCTCGGATGGATCATCCCACTCAACCCCTTCATGGCGTTTATTGTTGTGATTTGCCATTTTTGTCATTTTGTGATCTTGCACAGCGTTGACATGGCTCTGGGAGCAAAACCGCTCTTGATCTTTAAGGCTCCAGCAGGCCCAGGGTCCTACTGAGACCGTTCCCACACTACCACGGCAGACGACATATGCAGTGTGCATGTGCTGGGGCCCACGCTGCAACTCCTGCACCCAGCACTTAATTTCCATTTTAAATGTAATCATTGCAGTCAATGACTGACTTCTGTCCGCCGCCCTTAATGGGATTAAAACCACAAGAGCTACAGCTGTCCAGCAGCATGCATCAGGGGCGCTTCACCTCACCCTCCTGCCATCACAAAGAACAACATGGCAACCCTCCTCAGATGTACCCTTTGGGGCGTCACTCGAAGGGGTTGTACTAGCCATGAACCACACATCCACAGCTCCCTCCCACCTGGTCTCTTCCACCCTTCGCATCTGGCCTTCCGATCACTGCAGCTGCTTCCCTGACCTCACTCAAGCACGAGCTGTGGCAATGAAACAATCATTTTGAAAGTTGGTTGCGTCGCGCTGTGCACGTCCTGCGCAGCTCGCCAGCCGCATCCACGCAGGCGCGACAGCTCTGAGAGAATCTCACCTTGAGATAGTCATAGCTCGTTTGTTAACAATGCAAGGCAGGACGAGGGCGCCCCTGCCCCCGCCCACCCCCGACTGCGTTTCGCCCCCGCTACTGCTCCCCACTATAGGAAGGCTGCAGGGTGATAGTCAGGGCTTTAAGTGGAATGAAAAAACTAGGGGGTCTCTCAAAGGGGCGTGGCCTATGTAATTAAGGGCGTTGCTTAAATATACGCAAGCTAAAAATCTGTGTTTAGCATAATGTGCCGCCAAACCGGTATTTTGCTGCTTCTGACATTCCATCCAGATATATAATACAACAAGTAACATTACATCTATAACTAGCCAGGGGTATTGGCTTTGTCAATGGTTGTTGTTTGTGTAAGATAAAGCAGCAACAACTACCGGTTTCCTTGTATATAACATTGAAAATGCTTCAGTTTTGATATGATGAGACTGAAAGAATTAACGAGTCTCTTCGAAGTTATATCAAAGGCAGTGGCGGGTGGTACCGCTGCAGAGGTAAGATTTATTTTCTCCCTGAGGGTGAGCACAAAGATGGAGAGCCCGATAGGGACCCGGTTCGGCACCTTCTTTATAGAACTGCCGGTGCTGAGCGCACTGGCAGGACCCGGCCCGCTTAAAGCCCTGGTGATGGTGTCCTCGTGAACGGCACTGCTGATTAACTGTAGCGCCGAGATGTTAGCAGGGCGGTTCATCAATATACCAATGCTTCTATCATTAACATACTAGCATGGGTGCTACGCGGGTGCCAATCCCGCGCAGCTGGGTGATTTGTTGCAGTCTGGCTTAAGCCCCCTCCCGGGCAGCCATTAAGATGCAGTTGGCATCGCAGATAAGGGTGGCGCTGACATTTAGGTGCGGGGTTTTAATTGACTTGAATGGATTACGATCTTACGTGAGGCCGCGCATTAATTGCTTTCGTGGCCATCAAAAATGCCAACTGTGTAGAAAGGAAGGCAGCGAAACCTGTTCAATATAGGCACGCGGCGCTGCGTTGTACCCCTAGGCTGCTTATACCCCGGTCTGCCAAGGCACGAACAGCCCTCCTGCTTCTCTTCTCGCCTGTCGGGTATACCTTGCATCACCACCGCTCCTCACTCCAGAAGGTATTGAATTTGGCGGAAGTAGCGAGGGGTGTTTGTTGGTGTCTGCCGCCCTCTGCCGGCAGGCTGCGTAGATGCACGCAGCTCGAATTAGTTACATTATATACACTATATATTTATTTCTTGTGTCCTTCTCCTGATTTCAGAAGCTCCGTCTCTACTCATGGTGAGAATGCCATTCATGTTTAGAAGGGGGAAACTACTTTGTATTGGGTCTGGCGTTACCCAGGATTGTTTGCCTTTACTGAAATTATATTTGAAGTAGATTTACTGGGGCTATCAGCCAGCCTTCTTGATCCATGATTCCGTTGTGGTGTCATTCCCATTTTTCTTCGGCCCCATACAGCATGAAGCGATGGGTCAGTGCATTTCAGCCACTGGCTAGCTTCACTATGAGTGACGTCATTGAGCAGCCCATCAGCCCACAGAGTATTTCCCTTCCATGCCAGGGACTACTATAGCATTGTGTTCTTTTTAAAAGCAAAATCATTTTTTTGCTTTTAGTCGATGTTTTCCTTTTTATATTGTCAAGGGCCCGACAGCTCCCCCAGCAATAAAATATTACAAAACCCATAAGAAAACAAGCATTGACCAAACCAAAATGCTGGCCGCCAAGGTCAGACCTTGAAATTGCCAATACCTTTTTTTTTCCACCCCCGTTTGGTTACCCTGCAAGAATGGTTTAGGGGTTGGGTGATGGGTGCACTCCTCCTCCCTCATCCTTTGCTGTGCATCTAGTGATGAACAAGGGAAAAGACAGAAACATTGTGCAACCCACAAATGATCAGTGGCGCCTTTTTTCTTATTTAGCCGTTAATGCAATACTTGCAGCATCGTTGCACTATCAATACAAAATGGTTGATTTTATGTTCCGAAATCAATGAACAGAACAAATCAATCACAAAGATGAAAAGCTGAGCTGTGCTGCGAGGATTCCAATCTGTGGCTAGCAGGTAGAGCTGCCGGCACTTTTCCTAAACAGAATTCGTGAACTGTGAGGCGAGGATGTGTACCTCAGCCTTTTTTCCATTTCAACATAATCCTATTGGTTGTGCTAATTATTATCAGTGACATTGTGTTGGGTCCTTACTTCACACTGGACTGACGCCAACCACTCACATAATGTGTGTTATCAAACATCTCAACTAGAGGTGAGCACAGTGGGAGTCCATTACAACACCTGAGCCAGGGAGGGGTCTGGGTTGATCTTGAGAGCCAAAGTAGGAACACAATAGAATTGGGATTCAAGTCATGCAAGAGATGTAAAGTATTCTCATATTTCTACATGTCAATTCATGGCCATCTGTGTTTTTATTTATAGAGCAACTTTACATGTTTTGACCCATTTAGAAGTGAGATTTTCGTGTACACCACTCTCTGAACTGAATTACTTCAAAGTGCCCCGAATTTGACGGCCAAAGTAAACGTGAGGTCCCCTCTTTTGGAGCACACAATTTTGTCTGTTAGATAAGTTGGTACCTGAGCCCTGGTTTCCCAGTCACATGTCTTCAGTGCAGTCTCTGGACCACAGGCCCTCTCCCTCAAGTTTGACACCAAAGAACAGAGCTCTGTGTTGATCTGTTTCTCAGGAGGTGAATTAATACAGCGTAGTACAGAGCTGATTGACAGAATACAAATATCACGTTAAATCAGGCTTATGATGTGTAAGAAATACGTTAATATCTTTTACTTTCAACTGTGTGAAGCACAACAAAAAATAATATTTGCAACATGTAAGGCAGTCCAGCAAATGAAATGGATTGCACCGGTCTCTGTGCTTCTCTTCATGGCAGTGGTCCTTAAGCTGTGGTCCCTGGACCCAGGGGGTTCCGCAAAGCCACATCAGAGTCTGTGGCTCCTTAGGGAATTAAATAATATCAACAAATAAATTGTACAATTGAACATTTTAAATGTTCAGTAAATGGGAAGGAATTTAAAATTGGAGGCTAAACGTTAAGTTGGTATCCTCAGATTGATTCGTGGGATCAGTAGAACTGCATCCAACAGAATATAGTCCGGACGACGAGTGGCCTCAACTGAATTTAGAAAAGCTACAAACTTCTTTTAAAATGTTAATATATGTTTGTGAATGAAATCAAATATTTCATTATCTGTGTACTTGCTTGATGAATGCTTGTTTCAGTATTTTTCTGTATTGTTTTGAGGTTTAAATCAGTGACAATGCTTGGTAGGGGTCCCCGGATTCTAGTAATGACTCTGTGGGAGTTACCAAATTCCAATAGTAATTCAGTGAGGCTCCCTGGATCCCAGTTATGACTTAGTGAAGACCCACAGATGTCAAAAGGTTAAAAACCACTGCTTTACAGTAAAAACTGTACTGAAGATAGATATCTCTATTTCATGTATAAATCACTGGCCTCCCCTGACTTAAACAACACAATTTGGTAGCCCCAGCACCCCAAGGAGTAGAATCCACTGGGGTGTGGACCAGCAGAGCAAAGGGGCTGGCTTAAAATGTAGGAATGGCTGACGATCACCGTCATCACGTTAGGCCATGTGTAAGACATACTATCAAAAGTATAGGCAAAGTGGACATTCTGCAGAGCGAATGGTATTTTGAGAGTTTAAGAGTCACAGTGAGTGTTTCGGGAGGCCCGCCACACTCACTCTATTCCCAACTTGGGTTTGTTACACTCTTAGGCTTTGTCATTTAGAATTGCTGTCACCTTTCCTGTTGCTCCAGGACTTCTCAGTCACCAACCGTGACTGGCAAGTGGACACTTGTCATGAGGATGGCCTTCAGTCAGTCCTGGTTTGTCATCACTGCCGTTAACCCCTTCGTCGCGGCGGGAATTCCGCCGCGGCGCTGGGGGGTGCGGGGGGGGCAGCGCGGTGACCCGGTGCTCATGACGGAGCCGCTCCGTCATGACCCACAGTTGAGCTGTGCTCATGACGGAACGGTTCCGTCATGACTCCGCCCAGTTGCGTTGTCCCCTCGCACAGGCGGGGAAACAGCGCCGCGTGGGCGGAGCGGCCGCCAACGGTCGTGTCATGACGGAACCGTTCCGTCATGAGCACACGGCAATCGTGGCTCATGACGGAGCGGTTCCGTCATGAGCGGGGAAGGGGTTAAAAAACATGTCCCAGAATGCTTATGTTTTTTCCATTATAGTTATTGGTTTTGGTGCTAGCATATTTAGCGATTACTCAACAGCCTTGTTTGTCACCAGCTTTCTGTTCAGCAAACTTCATGTTTTTTATTCCCATTGAAAAGGTTTGCTCATTACTCTCCTCGACCTCTAAGGGAAGATTTTTTTTTTTTAATGTGCAAAATCCCTGCGAAAAACATTGCAGCATAATGGGCACTACTTGCTCTCAGATCTAATTTTGTTGGTCAAAAATTTTCACATTTTTTGTATCCATCAATTTATTATCAGTAGCCACTTTCTGGTTTTGTTAGCTTGTTCCTTTGCATTCCCCTTTCAAGTTTGGTCTTCACCTCGTGCCTAACCATGGCCCGCAGTCAAATATACATGTAGAAGGCGAATGTTACCAACTTTCTCACTGCCATGTTTATACCTTTCCAGGCTCTTTTTGGCTTGAAATCATGAACTTGGTAAGTGAATGCGCCTGAAATTCGAACCGACACAAAGTTGACTGGCACTATATACAACACCTTTGGCCATGTATTGCCAGGTGAATCCATAACATACTCCCTTAACATTGCACGTGGATGTCTTTCTCCTTTTCACTTCTTATGAAACCAAAGGTTACTTAGCAAAGGCTGGATTGGAAACCAAAATCAGCCCCGGGGAAAAAATGTTCAACCTAACCCCATGCTACAGTAGCGCGTGCGGGGAATGGAGCCATTAATGCACGTGTGGGTCAGTGTAACCCACCCTGCTCTGTAAGCAGCCCCCTAGCCTGCAGCCTGCCGAGGACATGCACAGTGGTGGACTCTTTATGATGGCAGGGGAGCGTCGCCCCTCCCCCCGCTGCAGTGGCGCTATACATGACGAATAAAATGACGATTACATGATTTCATTGCCATTTTATTTTTCACGTTTAGCGTGTAGCAGCAGCCAGCCTGCCTCCAGCCGGGAGAAATCAAGGCGTGTCCTCCTCTGCTGCCGATTGGCGGCAGAGGAGGAATGAAGCAGGGCTTACTGGATGCTCCAAAATGTGCATGTCACTTTGGCCGGCTGTCTTGCGCTGAGACTTGCCTGAGACGGTGGGTGGAGACCAATCACAGGCCTAAAGGAGCGTCCAGCCAAGACGCCTCATCCAATCCTGACGCTGGTCTCATGTTGGTGAGAGTAGTGCCAGTATTGGTTAGTGGAATCTGCTGGAGGCTGGAGCCCTCGAAGCTGACAGAACAGGGACTGAGGAGGACATCCGATGTGTAGCAGGTACCAGACTTTATTTTTTATTTGCCACTTTCCTTGCCTACAAGCACGCACCCACGCATCACTTAGTTGCCCGCCCCACTGATTCCTAAACTTACCAGCCTTCCCCGGACATGCATGAGTGGTGGAATGGACAGTCTGGCCATGGGCTGATCCAATGTTTGTCGCACTGAAAATGAACCCAGCAGTCAAGCAAACCGCTTCAGACACGTTTGCACGAAGGCTTTTCCCAGGGCAAGCACCCTGCAAGAGGCTTGGGATCATTTGGGTGTGTCTTGGGGTCTTCTGAAGTTTCCATAGTGGGCTGTGATGTGCTCGGACACACTGGGTGTTGTCACTTGGCCACAGTGCATACAGCTCTAGCTCTTCTTTATAGTGCGCCTTAAAAACAGGTGCTCGGTGAAGGCTCATTCCAGTGACTCCATTTATTGTCTCTAAGCAGGTAAGTACGCCTACAAGAGATTTGTTCAAATATGTATTTATAACAATTGATAAATGTAATTTAGGCAGCTCTATCAAAGTAACTCACAGTTGGATTACTCAAGAAACAATTCAGATAATTTACCAATGAATAGATCATTCAAATAAAGTTGAAAGAGACACGGGTGTATATATTCAAAAACTGATTTTGTATAGATTGAAAATTATTAGTTATAAAGGGTACATAATCAAAAACAACACAGCCAGAAGTAACAGTTGCATGAAATTAAATATCCTTCATAGTTACAATTGTGAATACCTTTTCACGAAATGATTTTAAGGCAATCGGAAAAGTTTACACAAAGCAGACATTGCCTACAATACAATACAATAAAATAAGGAATCGTTGTAGTAGTCGACGTTTTGGTCTAATAATGTCTGTGTCAGTTAGACCATCATAAGGACCATTAACATGTTGATAAAAAGACCCTTCACGCTTAGTAAGGTTAATTTTTGATATATCTAGTCCACAAATTGGAAAATGCCAAAGGTTCTCTATTCTGGCACACAATGGCTGTAAATGCTTTACGTGAGGACCCAGGTATATATGAGCTCTAGTCGAAGAAACAGAAAATAATCTGTATTCAAATGGAGAGATTCCAAGTGTTCATGCTCGCTGAGAAGTCGGCGATTGATTGTCTGAGGATGATCTAACGGACACAGACATTATTAGACCGAAACGTCGACGACTACACCTATTCCTTATTTTATTGTATTGTAGGCAATGTTTTCTTTGTGTAAACTTTTCAGATTGCCTTAAAATCATTTCGTGAATTGAGTGGTGTAAGCAGCAGGGCCACCACAGCATCACCAAGGACCAGCACCGCCTTCACCCAAGCACAAGACACTGCGCACAGTATGTAAGAGGAGGTGCCACGCCGGCAAGAGGGGCGCAGCACCAGCCTGCGTCCCCTTATTTCATTCAACACAATATCAATATCCGTTTCAGAGCATGCCTTCAAAAACTTTCGCTGGGCTGGTCTCAAACTTTCTGTGCCGCCCCTGCCCTGTGGTATTCCAGCAGCACAAAACCTACCTCCTCATGAATGCATCACAAAAGTAGCCCAATTCTGCTTTTGCGATACATATTTTTATTTAAACTGCCATAGGAGATTACAAAAAAAAATACCCCAAAGCACAGTTCAGATGTTTTAATGCATTTCTCTTTTTAAGACCTACGTCACCTTTAGTGACATTTTTATCCATGTTTTTAAATGCTCGGACTTCATTTTGCAATTAAAATTAATCGGACAACATTTTCATTTGAAATATAGCTGAAAAGTACTCCACGGCAGCAAAGAGTGTCAAGGCTGCCTACTTTGAGGAAACACATCGCTTTTCCAGTTTTATGATGTCAGTGGGCAAAGAGGCACCGCTCGCGAATTTAGAATAAATAAATCTGTTATTTGTAAAGTGCAAACTAATCACCCCTAAGGGTCTCCAGGCGCTGGGGGCCATCGGGTAAATTAAGTGAGCTATTGCCTAGAGTCACATGATGCTGAGCTGAGCTGGCGCTGGTGCTGGGGATCGAACCGTGAGCCCTGCGCTCCGGTGTCAGCCACTCTGGCTGCTGCGCCACACCTTTCCCTCTACACACAAAGTCAAGAGGCTGCACCTGGGCTCGTATTCACCGGACATTTTAAAAAGCATGATTGAAAATTGAAAGTACATCTTTTTTCAAACCTTTTCTTTTGTAGATCGTTCAACCAACGTCTATCTCACATGTGCCCTATATTGTTTGCGCTTTGGAAAGCTGGGGCCGGCGATTGCTTTATCAGTGACAAGAAGCTGTGTACAAAGCAGGCACTGCCATAGTCCGAAACCATGCGACATATGTAGTATACTGCTTGATGGAAGAGGAATGGACACTGCATGGGGCTGGCTTAGGCTTTGTTTCAACAAAAATGTAGTTTTCAGAAGCCGAGAGAAGACAGTTTTCTTTTAACGCTCATGCTAAGGTTCCCAATTCCAAATACTCCTGTCAATTAAGCCCTCTTTGGGCATTTTTAAGGACCGATAACAACAATAAAATATTAGGCAGGAAGTCAAAGATATAGACGGGTATTTTAAAAGGCACTTTTTGTTTTCAAGCCTCCGCAGTGTTCTTGAGAGGGTTGATGTCCAATTGTTTTATTCGAAGAGCTCCACTCCTCCCGCCCTCCTATCTGAGCATGCAAATTAAAAAAAAGAGAAAAACCGAGCAGCCAATCAGATCTATGAAGAGTCTCAGATATGTAAAATAGAGTGCAGAATGGTCCCACTTGGTTGGTCCTTACCCATCTAATGACTTCCATTTGTGCCATGTAAGTCTCCTACTTCCATATTGTAAGAACTCATGACAAAAAAATCAAATTACTTCCAATTAAGATTGGAATATTGTGACTTTTACTTCCAAAATGTTAACAGAAACGCTGCCGGCTGCTGTGCCCTCTTGCGCCTTCATGGCCAAAAGTTCGAGAATAGCGATAGATCATATTAAGGAAAGTAAGTCATACACCGACGTATCTTAATGTGCACTTTCTGAGTAAAGAATGAGATTGCAAAACTGAAATAGAATGTAGTGTACCTTGATTGCAAGATCCTTTTTAGGTCTCGCCTGGCGTAGGCTGCGAGCATGCGCAGTCTCGCTGGCGAGATTTAATGATATGGGGTATTTTCTGCAAAGGGCATTAAGACCCGCCCCTCTTTTCCATTGGCTGGCGTCACCGTTTATGCTAAACGGTGGCCAGCCATTGGAAAAGAGCTGTTGGTGACGTATTTGTTCGGCTTTCTGAGCCGTCCCATTTGGACGGGCTCGTCTGCCTTCCTTTTGTCATGAAAGTTTTCTTATCTTTATGGGGCTATGTGTTTCAAACAGATGGCCCCATAAAGACAAGAAAGCTTTCACGAGGGACGAATGTGAAAGCCGACCGTGCTTGGGTTTGCCATTGGGATTCACAGTTCGAGTCCCCTTAAAACAAACCGTATTCTCACTCCGCAGCCGTGGGTCTCATGGGGGGGGTGGGGGTTCATTCGCGGTGTGTTTGCCTCATTGCCTCAACCGACTTTAAGCAGGTGGGCGGAGGGAGGGTCCCCTTAATTTCAATTAGCCCGCTCTCTGCAGGAACTCCCCCCCCCCCCTTTCTCCCATTGTCAGGGTCCTGAGTGGGGTTATCAGCAGGGTCCGGACGCTTTTAGGAAGACATGTCTTCTGTACGGCCCCTGGGTTCCGCAGCCATGGACATGGCATCCTGGCTGGTGATGGCGTCAGCATCTTCTGCTGCGGGATGTCATAGCACGGGATGTCTGGTGAGACAAATGTGCATCTACGTTTGGGGCTGGAGTTGCGGGAAGGTGAGGAAAGGTGGGCATGGGGACAGGAAGTGATTCGGAGACAATGTAGTGGTGGGGATGTGGCCTAGTGGCTGGGGTAGTCGACCTCTGGTCTGGGAGGTCGGTTTCGAGTCACGGAAACGACGTGTGGCGTCTGGTGTTTCTGGGCAAATCACCTGATCTCTCTATGCCTGGCGTAAGGGAGTGTCTCCTGGTGTAACGCAGGTGGTTCTCATGCAGAGCGCTCTGATGCCCGATGCCTTTCGGAGAAATTTCGCCCACTCCCCTCCCATGAGCCATTGGTGTGATGCTTAACAGTGGGAAAATAACATCCGGTTTCTCATGCATGCACGCATCTGATCTCTGGTTGCAGATCCGCGGTAATCTCACGGCACATCTGGGTCAAGAAGTTCAACAC
This sequence comes from Triturus cristatus, assembly GCF_964204655.1. Lineage (NCBI taxonomy): Eukaryota > Metazoa > Chordata > Amphibia > Caudata > Salamandridae > Triturus > Triturus cristatus. Next base: position 811,779,725 of record NC_140585.1, on the reverse strand, counting down.
ATCTGGGTCAAGAAATACACGTAGGAATAGGTTATAATACAGCAGGACTGAACCGGGTTGTAACACGACCTGACCTGATGCACTGTGCCTCGCGCACAAGTCTTTAACTTGTTTTCAAATGTGTTCACTTTAGAGCTTTAACCTCATGTGCTATCGCGGACAGCTACCATTCTTATGCAAATTTTGAGTTTATCTGTGTCGTATCTGTTACGTAATCCATGTCCTCTGAAGTCCTTATGTAATGAAACTGGTTATAATGTAAAGCGCTCTGACACCTTAAGGTAAAGTTTGCGCTGTATAAAAACGGATAAATACATACATTCTTTATTAATCACAGGAAGTAGTAGAAACAGCCTGTAACTCGAGAAACATCAAAGCTGTCCAAGGTCTTCTTGCTTTCTTCACAGAGGGAAGCCCGGCACCTGCTCACTAGCGCCTACCTGTGGATTCCAACCTGCGCAGCGCGCTGCTTCCATTTACTCACACTGACAGAAAGTTCATGCAAGTAGCATGGAAATATATAGATTTAGCGCTGCATTACTCCAGCTGACGGGGGAAGCTCAGGCCAGTTTGGCATTTTGCCGTTACCTATTTCGATGCATGCAAGCTATTTTTGCATTAAATGTATTTGACTTCTAGGCGCTATACCGAGTGCCTCTTTTCTTTTAAAAACCAGTCCCCATATTGCCTACTCCCATTGCTTTCACCAGGCGTCAACACTGGACCCCCGGGGCGATCACTGCCGCTGGAGGCCACTCTACACTAACCTTATTCTGGGGTCTCACTTTCGGCTCGTGGGGAGACGATCTGTGCAGCCCCCTCATTAACCCCTGTGAAACTTCCGGTTCTTTGGGGGGGGGGAGGGGTGCGAGCTGTGGAGCCCTCTCATTACCCCTCGTGACACTTCTAGCTCTTGGGGTGTGAGGGAACGATTTGTGCAGCCCCCTCATTACCCTTCGTGACACTTACGGCTCTTGGGTAGGGGGAGGGGTACGAGCTGTGCAGCCCCTTCATTACCCCTCGTGACACTTCTGGCATTTGGGGGGGAGTGGGAGGGGTGCGAGCTGTGCAGCCCCCTTCATTACGCCTCACTAGGTGGGGAGGAGACTTCAGTGTATTTAAGATCACATGCAAGAACTTTCTTTTCTAGGTTCTCACTCGTAGGGCATATTTCAAGACTAGCGCCTAGAATCGTTTTAAGCATTTGTACGGTGTACACATACCCTTATCTCACGTGATAAGACACGTAGAGGTTGCACGTGTCAGGCTGCAATGGTAACACTACAAGTCAGTGCACAGGTCAGACTCTGCAGATTCCACACAGGGCTGAGGTGATCCTGGGACCGCCCTCTTCTCTTCGTCCACGACCGGGTCACACTGTAGCAAGGCTTGTTATCCTAGTGTTTAGTGCCAAAACCACTCAATAAATAAAGATAGATTTTTTAATTTCTCCAGTCCTGTTTAAAATGAGTTCTCCATCCCTGTTTGTTACACACAAACAACATTCTCTTCACTATGGGTATGGTACGTGCACTGCTAGTATATTTGTGACCATATTATATCAGGTTTTTGGAGAGGTAAGTCCGTGCTGCTAGGGTGTCACTTCTCTGAACAAGGAGTGCGGGGATTCAGTATAATTAGTTGCAAGCCCTTAAACATTGGGCGTGTCCCCTGGGCACTGGTGTGTCGATGTTGGATTGTTGTTACCCAATTGAATTCAATAAAGTTTCTTCAAAAGTTTTTTGTAGTTTGTATTTCTTTAATCACGAAATTCATATATCATTTCGATGATGCATCGTATAATACGAGTTTACAATTCCCAATGCATTTCGGCGTGATGCCTTCTTCCGGGGAATATCTAAAAGTAAATAATGTATGAGGCGTTTGTAATACAATGTCACGTTGTCTCACTAAAGAACAATATTACAGACGTTCATTGGCGTCAATTGTGATTAGTCTTTCTGCGCGTCTCGGTAGCTATCTTTATCACACAACTTCACATTAACCCACACTCGACCCAGCGTTCACACACTGACGGAGGCACTCGGCACGGCTGTCCACAGCATGCGCTAGAAACCTTCCCAACACGAAAGTAAGTAACTTTAGAGAGCAAGCGTTACTTTGTGTCACACGCGAAATAATGGGAGACACTCGCTTCTCAATTGTACCACTGCTATGGCGCACGCTCGCATTAGCATAAAGATTGCACTTCGTTTCTTTAAACACTCACCCCACGACACGAACTAACAGTCACTAAAATACCGTCCCACCTTAATCACTACCGAGACGCGCAGAAAGACTAATCACAATTGACGCCAATGAACGTCTGTAATATTGTTCTTTAGTGAGACAACGTGAGATTGTATTACAAACGCCTCATACATTATTTACTTTTAGATATTCCCCGGAAGAAGGCATCATGCCGAAATGCATTGGGAATTGTAAACTCGTATTATACGATGCATCATCGAAATGATATATGAATTTCGTGATTAAAGAAATACAAACTACAAAAAACTTTTGAAGAAACTTTATTGAATTCAATTGGGTAACAACAATCCAACATCGACACACCAGTGCCCAGGGGACACGCACAATGTTTAAGGGCTTGCAACTAATTATATTAAACATTCTCTTCACGTCATACCTTTTCTGTAGCAAAATGTAAGGTTTTAGTTTTTGGAAACTTTTTAACGTGAATAATGTATTTTTAGGAGATCCTCGCCCTGCGTCGATAATACATCTAATCTGTGAGACCAGTGTTCAGTTCAGCGCAGCAAAGGGTTGCCCAAGATCACAGTGTGGAGTCCAAACCGGACTTTGTAGAGCATTGTGTATTCTGACGTGAGATTATAAATGTGCAGCTGTCAGTGTCCTCGTGTTTTAAAGGTGACGATGCTGAACTGTCAAAATGTCCTACTTTCTTACATCTGAATGTACAGCCAACTCGTAAACACATTGTCGCAGGAACAATGTACCGTGATTTCAAACAGCTTTATGGTGGCTTAAGACATAAGGGAAATATAAAATAAATACAGACCCAATGCGTGATATTTCCAAGCAAAGGACACGTTCCTTTTACCTTTTGGGCCCGTGATTGTGCTTCACGTATGTTCAAAGCGCCTTGATACACTGACTTTCAGCCACTAAAAGATATGCCCGATTCCATTCCATGTTTGGGCGGGACTGCCTGTCTCTGACACACTGTTCATTCTGTACACCGCATGCCCTGGTTAACACGAGACACACTTCATGCTCGCCTTACCGTCCCTCTGTGACGGACTTCTCGTGACACTGAGACCTCTCGATTTCCACTCTCAGAAAATGTAATCAAAGAAAGGTTTTAGGGTGGCAGAAACCACAATAAAATGTGCCCGAGAGAAGAGGCCAGAAGGAACTGATCTGGGAGCTAAACAACTGCATCCTCAGGGATGAAAGGCACAGGGGAGACGGTAAAGGTGGATTAGGGTGGCAGTAAAGGAAGCTGTCAAGTTTTATATGGGCACTGGGCGTGGTGCATGGCTGAGGAGAGGAAGGGGCGCCCTGTGGTGCAAGAATCCCCTCGTCGCTATCTGACTACCTATCTATTTATGCCCTATCTGTGTCTCTGGTTATCCATGTGTTTATCGAGCTCTCTACCTCCTAGCTCCACCTCTCACACCCCTTGCTGGCTACACTCATTTCTGAACCTCCACTCTCTTCCTAGCTCCGTTTGTGACTGTACCTCGATTCCATCTGTTTCTGTGTGCCACCCACTCATAATATAAGTCTGGATGTTATTGGTGCCTTTCAGTCTAATAAATGTGTGTTTATGTATCCCCACCTTTACCACTCAACTGCTGTGGTACCCATATCTGTCTGTGTCTATCTATCGCCATGCCTGCCTCTATTGATCTGTCTCTGTCTTTCTAGCCCTCTTCCTTGTTTTACCTCTATCACTTTAACTATCGATCTGCCACAATCTGGCCCTGAGTAGTGCAGGACTCGCCCTCTCTTTGAATACGCCTGAACGCCCTGCTCTTCGTGCCTTCTCTGCCTGCCGTGCACATACAGTCTTTGAACACTGGGCTGTGCTCGGCTGAGGCAGCGAGTGGGAGGATGGGTGCAGCTTTTCCAGCCCTTCCGCCCCCCCCCCCCCCCCCCCCCACCTTCGTCAACATAGCTGGGTTTAACAACTGTAGTTCTGTGCCAAGGGCATCACCGTCAGTGGTAATAAATGGGCACCCTGCAGCGTTAGCACATCTGTGCCATAGAGGCTATGTGACTCGCATTGTAATGGGCATGGCCATATGAAGGCCACCCATGCCATTCATTGCAAATTCCAAAACTGTAAAAGGGTGTTAATGACTGATAGAAAACGTTTATTTTACCTTAAACTGGGTATTCTAGTCAGTGTGGGGTCTTTAATTACTTTAATAAATGGCAGGAGGCCAGTGCCATAGACTACACATGCCAACACTGTCAAAGGACTTTAATTAATGGCTGAAAGTATTAGGGCCAGTATATCATGAATAATTTACCATAAACTTTGATGTCAGGAGACTGTGCTGCTTGGCTGAACACTTCTAAAGTCCCACGGGCAAGACCTATTAGCTATGGAAATCGGACCATAGTACATCATGTAAATATAATTAATGTAAATTCTGAAGTACAGTGAATTTACTCAGTTCCCGTGTTAGTTACTTTGAATTTACATTCTCAACTTCATTCAAAATAAATCCCTTTAAACGCCCCGGCAACCTGCCGCTCCCGCCCCGCTCCGCTATCTATATACACATCCCCTCCGCTCCTCGTTACGGTACTCTGCTTCCATACAGATGCTCCTGCTGTAATAAAATGTTCTCTGGCAACACTCAGGGAACTAAGTTGAGCCTCATCAGCTGCCCAAAACAAGCATTGAAAATGCAATAGGTCTCACCTTTGATTAATTTAAAACCATTTGCTTTGCTAATGGTATTGTATAGCAAAGCAAATGGCTTTAACTTAATTAAAGGCGAGACCTATTGCATTTTTAATGCTTGTTCAATATGCTGTCAGGATAATTATGTACTCAGTTTGTAATCAGTGCAGTCAGATTTCCCCTCACTGTACTAGTTTGATTATTTAGTAAATTGTTCAATAGATTTCATAAAGCAACAAGTCTTGCAGAGGTTAGCATCAATTACTAAGTTTTGCTCAGATTCTACTCCTTGGTCAGCATTAACAACGGAAGAAAGTTTGGCAGGATGCAGCTTCAGCGTGTTAGCTTTTTAATACTTGGAGGAAATTTCACTTGGTCATTTATCAATTGTTTTTTTACTGGATCTACTTGTGCAAAATGGGTTTTATGAACATTTGCCTGCTTAAGACTAGCTAAAAAAACAAGGGGATTGTCTACTCAGTGTATAAATCTACCTAGTGAAGCAACTAATAATAAAATACTATCTGCATTAGAATTGCCTGGAATCTAGTGGAATTTACTCCAGTGATGGGTGCAGCATAAGCTTTGGAACGGTCAGGGTCACAAACCAGTATCCATTGAAAAACAGATATTGAAAGAGCCGTCACATCGCCCGCGCTGCCCCTGCAGAAGGTAACCTGTTTTGTCCAGGTTACTTCCGGAATCTTGCCATCTATCCTTAACTGACTTCATAGAAGAGGAAGTGGTTAGCAGGACCCAAGAGTGCTCCTACGCGCTTCTGCGTGCTTCCCCCTATCTGGTCAGGACTTCCAACGTAAATGGCAAGTGCTGCTTCTCTTCACAAAGAATTTCATACATATTTCAACAGGATTTCAGCAGGAATACTGAATTATTTATTCCCAAGCTCTGTCTAATAATAAAAAAAAATGGCGCGTGCAGAGACAAGCGGTACAGCGGGTTCTGGGCTCATGTCTGACATAATTAATAGAGGATAAATCCAAGGGTACCTGCCTGTGGTACACAGTGTGACAGCGGGAAGCGTGTTTTATTTTGTAATCAGTTTGTTGCATTTACTTTAACGTTCACTTCATTTTAAATTCCAGCCCTAAATGATTTTAATCATGGTAGTTTCTAGTGTGCGCAACCTGAATGCCGGAATGGAGCAGTAATACCTGGTTCTGTATTTTGTCAGTCACATCTTGTGGGTTTAGTCAACCAGTGCGACTGGATGGGCTGTAATCTTATGCTCTGATCGATTTATTTTTTATTTTTTTTGCAGCATCGTCACCGAAAGAATCAGCATGTATTGTGCCCATGAACTTTAGGCAGGGGCGTAGCTTGGTCAGTAAGACTTGGTGGGGTGGGGGGGGGGGGGTGAGCTTCGGTTTTCCCAACATTCACATATACCTTATACGAGAAGGCGGGCAGAAGTGCGCATTGTGAGGGGGACTTATAACTCAATATTTTGTAAAATAACTATATTTAAGCCTTTCAAAACAGACGAGTGTGTGTATCCCGACTTAAAGCACCTGTACCCAACTACTTAATAAATGTATGAGGGGGTGTAACTCCCCAAACACCTCCCTCCTGAAGCTACGCCCCTGGCTTTAGGAAATTAGTATATTTTGACCCCTGAACATTAGGAAATGGCCATATTTCCGTGAACATAAGAAAATACGTATTTGTGACCCCATAAAACATTAGAAAACAAGATTTTTCTGACCCTGTAAACATAAGAAAATAAGTAATTTCAAACCCATGAGAACTGAAAACAAGCGTATTTTTATCACATGAACATAAATAAATGAAATTACATTTTTTGCCGTTATAAACATTAGAAAATAGTTTTGGTTCTCCCTCCCTAAGGACTTTTCCTCAGTGCTGACTGCTGAGCACTATCAACTCCCTCTCCTGGTGTCACTTAAAGGATAGATCCACACAATTTTTATATATTCCAATTTTTTCTCCCTCTTGCCTCCCCCACCTTCTCGCCTAACCCCATATGATCCATCCCATCCAATCCGAGAGCTCCTCGCTGGGCCTTTCATTTCGGTTTTGTTAGTATATGCAAATGCCACTTTATAAGAAGTTCAAATAACTTGAACACGAAGACCCAATTGAACAAAGATGACGTGGAATATGGAGCCTAGTGTAGCCTTTTACCTAATTGGCAGATGAATGGATGGAATGTAGATCCCATTTCTCACAAAAGTGTGCAACACATACATGATGGAAGGTCCTCAACATATCTGTAACAAAGTCATAAGTACAAAGGTACCACCTAAATGATATAACAGGCGGGAGGGCTGAAATCTTGGAGAGCAGTGTGTTCCTTCGTCTTCCTTTGCGTGCAAAAGTATGTGAGAAAGGCAGAAGTGGGTGAACAAAAGAGATGTTACAACAATAATAATAATACTGACATTTATAAAGCGCGAACAGCTACCTCCACAGAGGTGCCCGGCGCTCCAGCAGTGGCAGCATGCAGAAGTGACCGAAAAAGTAGACCCCGAGGCGCCTTGGGAAACTAACCCAGACAATGGCTCCCCTGAAAATTTTTGATGCGTGCTCCTCAACTTTCCTCCTCGGAAACCAGTGAGTGCCCCTACTTCTGCATCTCTGAACTGACCATGTCAGTCCATGACGGCAGGGCTGCTATTATTTGGACTATGAGCAGGCATATTCAGAAGTGTTACCACGCCGGGAAAAAGAAACAAGCACAAATGCTCGTCTAAACTAACCACCAGTGTTTGCACGGGAGAACTCCGAAGCAGTTCATGTATGTTTTAAATATATGATGTATCTGACACATCCTCAATTTCGGTTTTTGATACACTGAGGCAATGCCAGTTTTGATAAATCCATTATGCCACGGGCGTGAAGCAATCTACGACAGCGCATCTGTTTCCCCGATGCTGTGGTACATTGCCGTATCTTTGAGTATCATCGATGTGTAGGTGGAAGCCGATGTTTGGGTTGCTTGAGCGGTGCAGTGTCGCTGTTCAGCAGGGGTTGTGATGGGGAAGATCCTTGCTGTACCCTACACGTCACTTCTGTGGTTTCGGAGAAGGCGGAACCCTGCTTTGTCTGTTGAGCTGCGATTTTTGCACAGTAGTCATCTTTCTAAATGTGCTACTGCAGGTCTTGGGGATTGAATCATAAATGAAAGGGAATGACCGGGACCACCGGAGTGCTGGACCAGCCAATCTACAAGAGATTCCCAACTTGGAGGGAAGGGAGTGGGGTTATTGTGCTCTCCCATGTCAAATGGAGCAGAGCGGTCGAGGCGGCATCATTTGACAATAGTGTCTGTAGCCTCTGATCGTGAGGCATTCCACGATAAGTGTAAGTAAGGTGCATTCATTTCACATGTGGGGTCTGAACCGCGACTGAAAATTGCCAAAGTTGATTCGTGCTTCCAGGTAGGCAGATAGTTGGGAAGTAACCCCTATTTCTTTATTTTTTTTTATTTTTTAACCCCTATTTCTGATCATTGTTACAAACGAAGGTATTCCACACATGACCGTATCATTAGACGCCGGCTGTGTGTGTTTTAATATATGGATTATTGTGCCATGCATCAGTATCTGGGGTGCTCCAGCGTAGATAAAAGAGGTCTTGATCGGTCTGGTGCAAATTTGGGCGAAGGGCAGCTGGCAAAGTTTTCTGATTTTCACATTGCTGTTGTAAATGTAAATATGTAAATCCGTGTTTGTAAAGCGTGAATTACTCACCCTTATGGGTCTCAAGGCACTGGGGGCCGTCGTGGAAATTAAGTGAGCTATTGCCCAGAGTCACACAGTGCTGAGCTTAGCTACCGCTGGAGCCGGGGATCGAACAGTGAACCCTGTGCCCTGAAGTCAGCTGCCCTGTCCGCTGCACCACACCTCTCCACAGTAGGCTGTTAGGCATGCTGGTTTGCTTGATTTTATCTTACACCTCTCATCGCCTTTACCTGTGCATCCTATGAGGGAAGGTGTGTTCGATAACCACTTGTTTTTCACTGGTTTGTCAGCTTAGGCCTTTTCTCAATTATTGGATCCACATGATCATGGTAGGTGGTTGCTGGTGGTGATTGTGGTGTCTGATGGGTGTCTTGGATGAGTGCAGCTGTATTTCAAACGGTTCTTAGGAAGACGTTTGCTAAATTAAATGATATTGAAGTTTCTCACCAATAAGACAGTAGTGTCTGGTGGCTCATGTATCACCTTCTCTTTGAGTTTGTCAGTCTGTCTGGAATGAGTAAGGGTGTAGTGTGTCCAGGAAAGGAGCTGGTAGCCCCTGATACTCAAGTTAGGCATTTGAGACAATGGAGGGCCAAGGTAGTGGCCTGCATCATGGGCTGGGATGTTGATCAGTTATGCAAATCCCATGTTGTCTATATCAGAGCTACATGATGAATGAATGGTTGGGTAGCTCCGAATGCTGAAGCTTCGACGCACCTCAATAGCGTGCATTCTGCTCACTAACTCAGCTGCACTCATTGTTTCTTCCTTATAAGCAGTGCAAGACGCAAGGCCACTGCTTTAAGTTTACAAAAAGACCACTGTATCAGATATACTGACCCTCTGAGATACCTTGCAGTGCTCCAATGTGAAGCATGGCCCTCGCGTCAACTGACCGTCTCAGAATGTCCTTTAGTGTAGATACGTCAGCGAGCCACTACCTTGTGCTCACATCACAGATAAAGACAATATGCACAGTGGCTAAATCTTACCAACTATAGTGTGCGTAAATACATTCAAAGCTATGGGAGCTTTCTTTCTGGGTGGTGCTTCATGGCACTGTAAGCTTTGTAGATGTTCTGCAACGTGATCTGTAGATTGAATCACAAATTATTGAGTTAATAAATAACTTGCCTTCTCTTTAATGTTCTTTCTGAGGTCTTAATTTAATTTAAACGTCAGGTTTACTACAGCTATTTTAAATTCATGTCATTGATTGGGTGTTTTATGTGAAAAGAAGTGGCACTAGCCATACAATTAATTACGACGCATGATTTAAATGGCTATTTCGTTTAACTTTATCCACCACTTTCTGATTTGGTCCCATTCAAGCTTTTATTTCTACAGTCAATTCAACATCTCCAAGGCCTCAGGCACCTCCAGTGATATGTGGTGAGAAGGGGTATTCAGGGCTCTCGGAAATAAGATCGTAGGGGGCTTCCGTCATATACGTGCGTTAGGGCGACTAGATTTGGTCTGTTCTTCAGTAGCGGCTGCTACTGGACCCGGGTGGTGGGGCAGGGGGTTGTGAGGTGAGAGTACGAAAAAAGTAGAACATGAAAAGAAACACTTACCTGTGACGGCCGCTGCCTCTCCTCCGTTCTCTTCTTTATGTCTCTGGTCCCGTAGCAGTATGCAGGAAGTAGCAGGAAGCTCCCAGGCTTCCCTGAGCCAATCACAAAGCTGCAGTGCATCGAGGGAATGGGGGCCTGGGCATGTTCTCTGTGCAGGCTGTAATGCAGCCTGCATAGAGAAGATGCGAAGTGTGCATGAATTTTTGGCAGGCCCATAAGGGCTGGCCAAACAGTCTTGTGCACTTAGGAGTGGGCAAACCACTTCTCCCCTGCGCCTGTCATCTGAGCAGCCCCGACCCAAACACAAAGCTGCAGCAGAAGGAAACATAAAATGATAATAACACAAGTTATTCTCATTTTATGTTTCCTTTACTTCACTGCTGCGAAGTAGTGGGGCGACGCTCCTCCGCCTTGGCGGAGCAGCCGCCATTGCAGTGTCTGCCCTGCAACATCTCCTGTGTTCTCGAAGAGCCTTGGAAAGATGTCTTTTGTGAAGCAGTGTTTGCAGTGTGACAGAAGACGCACTAACGCCCCTGCTCCTGGGTCAGTGGGCGGAGCTACACAGTGACACGTGAAACAGCTTCAATATCCTTCATTCGGCAACGTGCTAAACGTCATCTAGGCCAGCAGCGTGCCCTGGTCGTGCGTGGAGCTCGCGCACATAACCCCCCGTGCAGCAGGAGCCGTGTGTGCGAGGTCTCCATGCAATTATTAGTTTTTCTGCAATGGAAATGTAAACAAATTCGCAAATACATACCCTTTAAATAGGCAATTTGTGTAAAACTGCCATAGACGCTGACAGTAGTTTTAAAAAGGGAAAATAAGTAGCGATCTGTCTTTATTGCAAAGGTGCGAAACGTTTTCTGACTATATTTTGTACACTTTTGGCTTGGGTTCATGAATGAACAGTGCTAGGTTTCTGGCGTACAGTCAGCTGATCGCCGAGTATGCACGTTATTTCCCACTATTAACCTATATTTGCCAACTGTGATCGTAACTAATTTGCATCAATTAATGTTTAAATTAAAAAAACAGTAGCTAAAGATGAATAGTTTTCTAATATGTTGCAGTGGAATTGTTGACAAATATGCCATTGGCACGATCTCGCTGGTATTGCTGAATGTTAGTTTTACACGTCTTCGTAACCATAACCGAGGGGAAATTCCGTGCTCTGAATTCAATTATCCAGTATCTATTGTTGTGGATTCAATATTTACTCTCTCATTTTCGAGTACAGAAGAGGAACAAGAGAGCAGGTTGGTGCAGGGCTTGTGGTGACAAATGTATCCACCAGAGGGAGCTCAAATGCTGCGAATGAATATTTGTTTATCACGCTGCATGAATGTGGAATTTTGTGTATGTCTAATACAGCTGTGAATTCTGCTGGGTGCATTTGGACTTCACATTATACCCTATGACGTACACGCTCCTCTGCAACCGAATGATTTTGGCGTTTGCAAATATATGAAATTACTACAAATCACTAAAAGTGTTGGCCGTTGTTGGAATAAGTTTGTCGGAAACCGAACGTGAAACGTCCACTCAAGCGCATGCGTTTAGCTGTCAGTAGAGTGCATTTATTGTTGCGCTGTAATCTGAAAACGTAAATGTTATTTACGCGTAAAATGAATGAATGTGGTACACATGCATGTGTGGGCCTCCGAGGCCTGAGCTGGCCTGGTTAGCGGTCAAGAAACCATAATAAACAAGCATTTGCAATGCAATCGGTCTTGCCTTTGGGACCTTATATGTATTTAGCTATGCAACACATGAACCTGGGTGCTGAAACATCTACTGTTCTTTAACATGGAGGGAAAATAAGCACCAAACTGCATGACTCGCCAGGTATGGGGGACACATGGAGAGAAATATTGCCTTTCAGCGGGAAATCGTATAGTCCAAAGCTCTGTTATTAATATAAAAATCAGGGCCTTCGGTGGTCATATCACTGAAAATACAAGGTTTGAAAACAATATTATTGTCTGCCGGTGCTGGTGGAAGACAATTTCTATGGACTGGAATTTAGAGAATGCTAAAGGTCATTTTCTATCAAGAAAGTTAAATTGAGGCAGTTGCCAGAAAAAAAGTCCTTTAGCGAAAGCAGACCAGTCCTAGGGCTGATCTCCAGAGCCCACAAAGTACATACACATATAAGTATATACTAAAGTATATACAAGAGGTCTCAAATGCTCGAACTAATAAAGGCTCAGGTTGGTTCTGAACGTTTTGTCACTTTGATTACTGCATGCGAATATATGCATTTAGGAGTTTACATGGCACTGCAAGTCACCAAGACCACTTACGATCGCGGGAACAGAGGTACTGAAAGCTTACAGTATGAGGAGTCCAAAGCCTCGGGTGAACATAGACCAGACAGACTGAAATCACTCAACATGACGGTGTTACTCTAATAAACAAGCACAGTTGCTAGCAAAGTCTTCTGAGGCTAATACAAGTTTTTTTTGTTGTTGCAATTTTAAATAGCGCGAACTCGACCCAAAAGTATTGGAACGCTTTACACGAGCACGAGTTACATTCAATGCTTGAAATGGAAAAAATAGAAGTGCAGGTACTCCGAACCAGAGTACCTGCTTGTTTCTGAGAAGTGCTGGTACTCTCCAATTAAACATATTACTTCACTCTTGAAGAGTGCCGGTACTCTACCTCCCAAAATAAAAAAGTGCTGGTACTCAGTACCGGGCAGTACCGGACGATTTAAAGCACTGGTTACATTACACAAGGACACATTCATTTTTTGTTAGGCACGGTGAGATTAAGGGATTTGCCCAAAATCACAATATGTTGAGCCGACGCGTTCCCCAGGGTCAAAGTTGGCAGCTCTGGTCGTTACGCCAAATCCACATCCTCTCTACACGTAAGGCTGCTGTAATTTATGTATTATTTCGTCGTAATAGTGAAATTTGAGCCATTTATCATTTGTGCACCCGACCGGAATTGAAACTCAGCCCACGCCACAATCGTAGATTAGAAGTCCACATAGCAAGCAAAGATGTGCTTTCTGTGGTTCTAGACTTCAGGGCCTCGTTCATCACATCCTTATCACGTCATTATGACCTTGACATGTTGGCCCGTGTGCAGTGTCCTGGTTACACATGCATTTACCGAGTAATACATTACAATAACACACGTTGCACTAGGTGGCAGTGCTACAACTCCAACAGAGCCTTGTGCAGTTGTATCTTTGCCAAAGACACTCATTACTACAAAGAAAGATGCATTGACAACAGCAAGAGGCTTGTTTTTTTGTGTGTGTGAAAAGCTTGTGTGTGTTGGACGCAGATTAGATTGTGTAAGGTAGCTCTGTGCACAGAACAGTTTTGCAAAAGAGGCTGTGCGATTAACACCGAAAGAATAGGAGACATTGTTTCGTAAGAGTTGTAAAAAGGCACTTTTTCAGAGAATGAAGCATATATAGTGGAAGAGCAAAAAAAAAAAAATGCAGAGTAGATAATCGGCAGCTGAGAGGTTCAAAGACTCACTGTACTATTGTGGTAACATCAGATATTTACAGCATTTTCTAGCCAGGCCTAAAAATGTCTCCAGCCACTACCCCACGCACAGAGAAGTGTACAAAGCCACTTGTGTTTTACGGCAAGTTTTTACGCCTTTTTGCAAGCTTGCACACTCTTACTTCTTTCCCCAGAAGCTTGCTAAGACTACTTGCGGTTCAGAAAGTCCTTTCTGTTGTAACTCTGCTGAGACATCCTTCCTACCAAGCTGGTTGGGGAATGGAGTAACTAGATGCTCAGAGTTAGTGATACCAATAGCCATATCAAATCAATAGTCCTCAATCTTATACTAGCTTTGAATTGTGTGTATCTTGAACTGGTGCTTAGCGAAGGCCAGAGTTCCTGCTGTGTTGTTGCTTGTCAATCTCATCTTTTCCTCTGGTGTAGACCGCGCATGTGCATCTGGAGGGCTTCTTCCCGTTGTTTATTATCTGCGCATGATGGAACTACACACTCCATTATAGCTTCCTTTACCAAGTTAATGTGACTATTAATTGGAGTTGCTTTGCGCTGTGGTACACTGCGCCGCAGTGCCGCGCCGCCCTAACTGGTTTCCTCGTAATTGGACGTGTACCTGCGCTGAAATGTAATTTTCTTTCTGCATGCAGAACGTGGAGATTGAATTGCTATCACAAGCCATTTCGTAAGACTGCTGCGGTTATTGAATACACGCGTTTGAAGCACTGGCGCCACCCTCAAGGCAGGGCTGCACAAGCAGCAAAGGCCTCGTCAACGGATACAGACATCAGCAGGGCTCAGCATATTTCCTGTTCAGGGCCGTTTCTACCATTAGGCAAGACTAGACGGCTGCCTAGGGCGGCAAAAGGAGGAGGGCGGCAAAAAATATTAGTTTGAGAATATCTAATGCATTAATTCTTCTAGCCTGGATGACTGGGTGAGAGAGAGATGGTAGTAAAAGGGAGGGGGTGGCATTTTTCAATTCTCGCCTAGGGCGGCAAACACCTAGAAACAGCCCTGTTCCTGTTCCTTCCTCCTTTGGTCTTCAGAAGAGAAGTCAGGGTTTGAAGCTTTTTTGAAAGCTCTTTCCCCAGACTTCAGAACATGGGAGCCTGCGTTTGTCCGAGAGGCGCGGTAGGAACAAGGTATCGAAATGAGGGACAGAAGTAATGTAACCCCGAGTTACAGCGCTCAACCTCCTGAGATGATGAAGTAGTTATGTGGGTTGATTTTTCTGATGGAGAGATCTAAGCACAACCTCGACGGCACAAGTGGGCCTGTTCAGCCCTTCATCCATCCGTGGTGGAGGAAATACGTACTGCTGAGTGGCCAATAGTAATTCCTCATTTTGCTTGCTGCCATGTTTTGTTTTGAATGCTGCTTAAAAAGGGAACGTGTGCTGGGGGCTTTGTCTGATGTGATAAGTGTCTGAATACTGTGGCATGGCCTTGTGTGGACAGAAGTAGGTACACCGGTCTGGAGAACCCGAAAGAGGAGGCTGTGTTTCTACTGAACACATTAGAGGAGTCAACTGGGATTCTGGATCCGGCCATTGCTGGAGGCCTGCTTGCATTGGAGGCGGCTGCCCAGAAAGGTGCACGATTTAAACCCCGATTCCATTCAGAAGAGGCTGGCCCCGCAAGAGTGGAAGAGGAAGAGGGGGGGGGGAATATAAAGCATCTCATAGAGACACTCAGGTTCGGAAAGGGACAATAAATACAACACAAGGCTGCAATTTTCCTCAGAAAAGTAGTCTTCGAAATTGAGGTCACAATCTGAGACTGAAGGAAGAGAGAAAAATGTGATCATAAGAGTTTGCTGCTACTACAGAGACAGCATTAATTCCAAAGGGCAGATACAGGCACAGGGAGCAATATGTATCCCCTCCCCCACTTACTGAAGGCTCATTTTAAAGTACTTATTCAGGTTCAGAGACTGTAGATCTGATCAAAGGAGCCTTTCATGGTTTTAGCAGGTTTGTGCTGCCATGCTGGGTGGTGCTCGGCTGCCTCTTACCAGGCCCTGGGTGGCATTTCTTTGTAATGGATGGTAGAGAGTGAGGCTCGCCTCCTAATGTCCCCTCATTGGGTCCCTCAGGGCTCACTGTGGTCCAGCTGAAGATGATCACATCAGAATTGACTCCCGTGCCTTTATTATTTTTACTTCTTTACCTATTGTAATTTAGAGTTGCTTTTGGAAATTTCTTATTTTATATAGGTATTTTCGCTTATGATAATTTTTTTCTGTATTGTCTGTATTTGTTCATTATTAAGAAAAATTTAATAAAACATTTTGAACTCAAAAAAAAAAAGAATTGACTCCCGTGCCAAGGGCACGCCCTCAATGGACTCGAAGCCGTTTTGAGGACGCCTACAGCGTTTGAAGGCTGGATGATTAAAAACTCTCTAAAACTGAACAACAACAAAACAAATCTCTTACTGTTTGGCCTGGAGCCAACCTGAGAAGAAAGCACACGGAACAAGGGGTTCCACCAGTGCTCGCTTACACCCCGGTCAGACCTCAGTTAAGAATCTGGGTTGCTGTCGGAAGGGATGACTCCTCCAAGAATCTCAGACCTGCTCATTGGTCCAGCCATCTTTTTAATGAACCATACTGAAAGATGCAACTGTTCCTTCTGAAGGAATAGCAGGTGGTGGTAGCTGGAGTGCTGGTGGACTGCAACGTATAGCAATTTTTTTACCAGGTTTAAGGTCCATCCAATCAGGATTGTATAGTGCCTGGAGCCGGATTGGCCTCTGCCCTCAGAATATCTCAGTCAGTATCTCCTTTTTTCAGAGGTAATGAAGACAAGCCTGCAATTGTTTATTTTAGTTTTTCAAAATGTTGGCGCTTTACGAATTTCAAAGCACTGCATCAAGTGTAAATAAACAAATTATTCCTGTGTAACAATTACTCTGCATAAATGTACATCTTTAGATTTGTCTCCGTTAAGTTTCCCAATCAGAGCAAAATATAATTTCCAATTCATTCTCCCTTTAAATTGATCATGTCGTTTGACCCTGGGAGCACCCCGCCTTCACCATCACAGCGAGCCAGATTGAAATCTGGGATTAGAGCCATAATGCCGTATTGGTATCCGAACCATAATGCCCTTGTAGAGAAGTAGTTTAAAATGCTTTATAAACATCGCTTGTGGAATACATTACCCTGGTTATATTTTCTGAATAAGAAATCTACCTTTCAGTGAGCGGAAATTCAGTGTTTGGCCTTTTCCTGGCACAATATAGTTGGGTGCAAAAGTCGTTGTACTTAAGAAGATTCTCAAATAATCATGGGTTCTCTTGCCAGGACTCAGATTTAGGATTTGCTCACATCCTCGTTTTCCTTGAGTTATATTTAGCGTCCCACAATTTCTGTTTCCCACCTGATTCACAATCCTGTAATAATTTCTACGACCCACTCTTGTCAACTTGTCCGAACTGTGATTTGGTGGGCCGGTTCTCAAAGATTTTCCCATGGGCAAGAGTGAAATCCAGGAGTAAGTCAAACCCAGATAAGCAGTAAGACACTTCTTCTCAAAAGAAAACAGTTATTAATCAGACCCATATATTTCATAAACAACAATCTCACGAGGTCTGTCAATACTACTCAGTTGTAGACATGTATTACTCCACCCCTGTCCTCCAAGGGCGGGATGAGTGCAGTATGCATGGTGCAGCTCGCGCTGTAAGGTGCTGGGCTGCCTGTGTATGAGCAGGAGTAAGACTCGCACACAGTGCCCCAGGTGCATTGTCCCACAGTGAGCATTAGCCTATCCAGAGATGTCCAGCACGGCCAACGCTGATATTGGTGTGTATACCTCTAAATGTGTGTACAAACACTACAGTGAACCGCATTCACCCCAGAGCACATGGGTGAACAACTGCTAACATGCCAGCAGTCAGCTCCCGCCCACCGAAGTTATTGGAGGCTCCACCCCTGGAAGCTGATTGGGGCTGACGAGCAATATGGGATGCACCTAACCTTGGAGTTGTACTTGTTTTGACTACTGTCTCCTGAGGAATGCAAATACCCTGAAACATGGCCAGACATGTCCAGCCCATGCTGTGTTGATATTAGATAGCGTAAACCTTTAATTCCAAATACATACCCTACTGTGAACTTTACGTAGCACAGAGTACTTGGGAAGACTGGTGCTTACTTGCCAGTGGTGTTCTTCCACCCCTGAAATAACTAGTTCCTCCACATTCTGTTTAAACCTTCTAGGAACTGCACCTCAATCCCCATACTCCTTTTCTTCAGTGATCAGACACACAGGGCTACATTAGTGGGGAAGTTGCAAAGTACATTGGCTTGCATTGGCTAACAAAAAAATCACACAGGCAGGGGCAGCTCCTGGTGGAGCGGCGTCGCCCTACTGCTTTGAGAGCAGTGCAGAGGGCTGGCCAGGGCAGGGGTCTGGGGGAGGAGTGTTAAGCACAGTCTATGTGCGTATGACTGTTGGGCCGGCCATCTTTCGCCCGGCCAAACAGTCATGTGCACTTTGCATGTTCTCCACCCAGGCTGCATTACAGCCTGGGTCGTGAAAATGCACAGGCTCCCTGTCCTCATCTGAGTGCTGAACCAATCAGAACGCTGCATTGCAGTATTGTGATTGCCTTAGGGGAACCAATCAGAACGCTGCATTGCAGAATTGTGATGGGCTTAGGGGAGCCCGGGTGCTTCCTTCGACGGAAGAGAGGCAGCGGCTGGCGACGCAACCAGCAGGTAAGTTTTCTTTATTTTTTATTTCAAAACTCTCCCCCCCCCCCCCACCGCCCCCACCCACCCCCCATTCACCTGCCACCGTTTCCTACCAGCCGCCACTGCACACAGCGTTCCCGTTCTTGGGACTAAGGCCCACACAGACCTTCTGGAACTTTCCTAGGGTAATGGCACACATACAGCCAAGTGGGGGGATACACTGATATGGTCCTAATAGGCTGCTTACGTACAGTGGATAGGACTAGAGCAGACTGACTTTCCAGGGTTATTACAAATTCTGCCTTTCCCAGGTTATTCTACATCTCTTCCTTAGGCTGGAGCACCTCCCTGGACTTGGAGGAATCAAGAAGTGTGAGTTAAGCAGCACCTTGGGTTCTTCTCCATTGGAACAGTCCCCCAACCCCCTCTGGAACGTCGGCTGTAACTGGGATGCTAAGACTCCTAGTGAAGGATTCCATCTAGGCCTAACCTCTTAAATGCACCTGAATTGGGTGGGACAGCCCAGTATACCCCACTACCTGCATCTGCTAAGGGAGACTCCCCCACCCCTACTCCTTTCGTAGTGCATTATATTTGTCATGGCTTCTTTGATTTCTTTTGGTGCTTTTTCTCAATATTTTCTATTGCCACAGAAGCTATGGTACAATTTGAGACCTACTTCAACAATTGCGACCGCATAAAGGCAGAGCTCCCATTGACCAGCTTTACCACAAATTCAGAAGCCCAAACCAGACCTGTAATGGCCATTCCTTGACATTAGTGAACCATACGTGAAGATTTTCAGTGGACGGGGTTCTAGTAACTACTTTACAAAAGTATTCCATGTTCACCAGTGATGGAGATACCCAACGTTGGACCCCTCAAGCTACTTCCTCTGAAAGAGGGGCTGCATGCACACTCATGCCTCACTACTGTGGAACCTTCCTAATGCTGCACAGGGGATTGAACTGTATTCCAAGAAGTTCTGGGGAGCAGTGAGGAGTCCTCTGTTCCATTTAGCGTACCACCTCTCCCCAACTTGGTCGAAGAGACGGCCAAGCTTCTTACTCCCTTTTTATCTGTAACTCTGATAAAGCTCTAGAAAGCTAATTAAGTGAACTGCAAATGCAGTTTTTGCCTTATTTGGTGTTCCAGCAGTTACCTGTAATATCTGCTAATCGACCTGCCAAACAAGTCCTCGATTGCAGCTGTCCACATGTTAATAGCGGAGTGTGAAAAAGTTATCCACCAACTCCAAAGTTTGTTGCTTCAGTCTATAAAGAAAAGTAAAGATTATTCCGAAATTCAAAACAAGAAAAACAACTCATTATTCATATGGAAATTGGGAATACGCATATTACTATTTAAGGACATTTTTTTTACTCCGGAAAAACATTTTAAACAAAATGCATTTATCTGCCTATCTGACTACGTGACATGAGGCAAAATGGTGCTGTATCATTTTTGAGTATCTCTTAATTGCCTGAAGGCAACTTTCCAGAATATTTTTGTCGACAAAGCAAAATGCGCAAAGCTCATTTTCCAGTGTCCAGTGTGCTATGAACAAGGAAAATTTGCTACAAAGTGAGAACACGCGTAATTATTTAATCAGCGTTTGTTTATTTTATAGTGACAATCCCACCACTTAAGGGAAATAGTATTACCAGAAAAACATTAACGACAATTGTTAAACCTGCAAATTAACAATTGCCATAAATAATGCATACATTTGTGCAACAAGCGGAATGCAAAAAAGGCTAGTCCAGAGAAAAACAATTGGAAGAAATTAGTATGCGGAGTTTTCAGAAGCAGTTGGCAATGATTATTGTTGCGGGGTCAGACACTCTGGATTGGTGCCGGCACACTTGGGAAGGGTAAACCTTCTTTGTATTGCTTGAGAAAGAGGCATGACTAGGAATTTTTATATCGGTTCTTCAAATAACTGCCTCTAAAATCGGGCTCTTACCTCGCAGTTACTGACTTTGGAGCCGCAGTCAGTGTTTTCAAAATTGGATATTTTTGTAGTAGGGTTACCGATCGACTCGCGGCCTCTGCGGCCTTGTCCCAGCACTGGAAAGAAGGATCATGACCTCCCACTGCAGGGTCCTCGAAATGAATCTCCTCTGCTGAGGGCCCCCGCCACTTATATTTTTTCACCAGTAATTATGATGCTAAGTTGAAGTTCTCAATGAGGTGGAAGGGCAAGTTAAAATGGTCATCCCCTAGCTGCCTTTGGGCAAAAAGGCAGTCGCATCCTTCTCAACACTAGCTAATGGCAGAATCGTGAGTAGAGGTGGGTGACAAATTCCACTCCGCGGGTGAAGTTCGCAGCGCTTTGCGGAGTGCGAACTTCTGTCAAAACTCCACCAACTGCCACCTGGAGGAGTTTTTTTCGCATGTAGCTCACTAAAGTTAAGTTGCTAATCGTAAGCAAGAATTTGCGTCCTCTACTGCCATTTTTCAGGCACTAGAACACCTCCTGGTAAGATTTCTCAACGTAGGCGGTTGCAGCAGGTTGTGACCAGTAGCATTGAGAAAACTGCTGCTAGAGTAGAAAAGCTATACGAGCCCCAAAAAGAAGCAGCAGCCTCTGGAGCACCGTGTGGTGCCATTCACGCAGAATTTACAGCATGGAACAAGCTCCTGCCACTAAAAATAAGCACGATGTGCCGAATTCCACCCACTCACGGATCTCCACGGAATCTCGCTGAGTTTTTATGTCACTCCGTGAGTTCCGCCCACCCCTAACCATGAGCCATCTGAATGGTTGAGCCAATTTCTATGTTCAAAAGATCATTCTGAATTCATATAACAACCTAATGCACTTGGGAAATTACTTCTTGGTTCATACCAATTTGACTAATCTACATGGCTACAAATTATTGTAAAAGAAAACCTCAGGACTGTAGCACTGATTCCCTGATTCTCTCTTGAGCAAAGGCAATCATCTGCATATTCTGATTTATATGCATTAATAAGAAAAGAAAAACAAATTAAATACTTTTGTAACAATAACATATTGAATGGTCTCTGAGTGCTTGAATAATGCACTTTATTTCCAGACTCAATGGTAGCCAATATATATGATGGAGTGTAAGAGACGTTTTAGATCTCAGAAGGATGAGAAACTGAGTCATCCCTGCTAGGATGTGACCTGTCCATCACTTAACTGATGCTCAGCGAGTAGAGCAACCATGCTGGCTGTGACTCTCATGTCTGAAAGAATCCGTCATTTGAAGAAAACAGCGATTTCTTTTTATCTGCCGGCAATGGTGGATTCGGGCATTAGGGCATCTTATGGCCAAGATCTTTCCCCAGTCTTAGAAAGCCTATAAGGTTCTTTGAATTGATGTCTTTATTGAACATAGTTTTGGGTGTAGAGAACCTCAGATTGGATTCTTCTTTTCTGCGGAAGTTTTGGATTTTCTCAGCGCCTCTTTTGTCTGGGACTGTGGCCTGTTTAGGATTCCAATACATTTTGAACTCATCAAACTGCCGGGCACATATTGAAAAACGTGTGTATGATTGATCATCAGATTGAATCTCTGCTTCTAGTGCTTTGTGGCAAAAGTTAGCTCACTTGGTCCATTTGGTTGGAAAAGATTGCACTGATTAGAACCATGTATGATTCATTAATACTAAAACGCCTTTACTTTGCACAGCATCCGGTCCCCTTTACTGAGCCATGTATTGATTTCTTCTCTGCTAAGGAATGCGGTCTAGTGGTTTAGACCGGGAGGCTGGGGTTACAATCCCTGCTTCACCACTTAACCACATTCAGCCCCATTCACTAAGACATCAGCACACCTACGTTTGACATGTGTCCCCTCTACCGCCTCTAACATTAATGGGCAGAGGTTTCCAGACTCTATTTAGTCCTGCAACTTGTCCTGTAATTTTTGGTGGAACATACTGAGGCAGGAATATATCACTTTACATATCACGTGGGTTAAAATTTGCCAAGGGCAAAGTCTGAAAAATTCCCTGCTTCTCAAAGGGCAAGGGTTCAAGAATTTGTAAGTGAAGTTTAAATTTTGCCAGCCCAAACGTGTTAGCGTAAATCTGTAAATGTGTGTTTTTCTGTATGGAAGTTTAGTTAATCTGGCCTATTTTGTGGTGCTTGAACAGTTAGTCAGTTTGCCTGTGCCTCTGTTACTCTGTAGCTAAAAGTGTTGTAAATTTCCAAAATGACCAATTAAGTGCTATAAAAAAACATGACATTTTACATTGACATCATTTGAAGTTTGTGGCTTGAAGGAAACTCGTGTTTGTGATCAGGTTGCATTCAAGTGTGACTTTATAATTATGTCCAATCAAACGACTTACAACTGGCAGCAGCCGGACACAGCATTGAGTACCCAGGCGACACCGGGGAACTTGGTTACGCCGCCAATATGGTGGTTGTTCCAGTCCCCGGTGAAATGTCCCTCACAAGGTGTGGGAGGCGGGTCCTGCGCTGATAACGTGCGGGCATCCCGCTCTCCCCACCCTCGCCCATTGGCTAAGTGGAGCTTTCCCCGGAAGCAGTTCAAGTGCTTCCGGGGCAAATGAGACGCGAACGGTCCCGGATCTAGCCGGGACCAGTTCCAGCTGGCTCGGGGGTTTGGACCCCTTTAAGAACCTCAGCAGAGCAGAAGGAGAGTCTCTTTCTCCGCCGCTCTGCCAGGAAGACACCGCACGCCCAACCAGCTCACGAAGGTCTCAAGGGCTCCTCCTGTTAAGGATTTTCTTTCCCCACCCACCATCCCGAGGCAGCAAGGTTTAGAGAGAGTTAAGTCGGGCTTGTTAGAAAAATGTTGCTTGTCAGGTCATTAATAAAAGTTCAAAGAATGTTTAATATGCCTTTTTTCACAGGAAATATCAATCTTGTCATGTTTATGTCTCTGAGTATTCTTGGTCTTTGGTAACGTCATGATTGCTATAAAATATTTACTTCTATTAGTAGGCATCCCATTATTTAACGGAGATGCCTGGGGGGGACAGTGGTCCCTCATCACACTCCAGGGGGCAGTTATGGCCGTAAACTAAAGGGCACGGGGGGTAGGAAGTCCCGCTTCCGGTAGGCCGCTTGGGCCAACCCCTGCGCAGCCGCATTGGGTGACAACCTGGCACAACATCAGCCCCTGGGAGGTGCGAGGAAAGGGCGTGGGGGGCACCCACGTAATCTAGTGGGGACACGGGCCTCCTGCGCAAGGTCACTCCAGTAAAGGGGGACCTGGTAACTTGTTGGGAACAGTCATGACCTTGCACGTAGGCTCAGCCAGGATACGCAGAAAACAAAATTGTACAAATTCCAGTCTAGGTTAGGTATGGTTTTGTATTGGACTCTTGTTAAGGTTAGCCATTCAAAAATGTATCAAATTCTGTATTGGAAATGTGAATGGATATGTTTTGGGTTTTCTGCGTAAATTTTACCAGTTTTGATTATGATTTATTAATAATGTGTTTTATTAATTTGTTATAAATACGGCCGGGGTTATCGACCCCTAATCCAATGAAATGGTGTTGGATCTGATTATTGATGTTCTCTGGGGGAGGGGACAATGTTCTATCGGCCACGTCCAGGGAGGGGACTCGGCAATACCAGGCCATATTAATATTTCTGCTGCACTGAGTGGAGTTTGCAGCTAATTTATAAAAGCTCGGACATTTTCTAGATTAATAATGTGTCCACCTGTTGGCTGCTTCACTGCTCTTATGGTATTCCTGTGTTCATGTTTTTTACTGTCTGCTTTAACGTGTCCTAATGCAAAACACACAAAGCCACCTGTGAACCATGTAGCGTTTACCTACAAAGGCCAATTGTCCACATACACAGCACTTTCATTTTTGGTAAGCTTCTGTGTGACACGGTCTACTTTTTAGGTCTCGCCTGACCCAGCGCATGCACTGGTCTGGCGAGACATTTTGAGAGGGCTCCAAAAAGTGCTACCAGGCCAGCCTAGAGCTACAGTGCATGTGCGCCAGAGGCGCAACTAGAGCCAAATTTCGGGGGGGGGCTGAGCAAAAATTTCGGGGGGGGGATGAACTTTAAGCAATCGGCAGAGTGGAGCTGCAGGGGCTCTTAGATGGGGTGAAACAACAGCAAGGCCTCATTAACATGCAAATGGTCTTTTAAAGACCTGTGAAGTGCTCGGGTGCAGCTGCTTTTTTGCCCGGGAAGGTGTCTCATCCCGGGCTGCCACACACGACGGGGGGGGGGGGGCTGAAGCCCTTTGAGTCCAATGGGTGTTGCGCGCCTGATGTGCGCGCGCGCCGCGCTTGACCGCGATTACTTTCACTTTCATGGCCGCTTTGATGTTTGATAGCGATCACTTTCGCGGCCGCACGGCCGCTTGGCACAGCCAATAGGTCTCGCTTTTGGGACCTTCTAAGTATTTAGTTATGCAACTGTTGCATGGCTAAACACTTATAAGGTCCCAAAGGCGAGACCTATTGGCTATGCCAATGCTTGTTAGATGAGGCATTTGAGCCTGTGCAAGCCTGTATCTAAACAAACTCACTTACCCTACAATGCGCAGCCTGGCTCATTCATATTCATAAGCTGGGCCTGTCACATCGTGGCGTTCCACACTTTCGTCTGATGGTGCGCCTTTGCAATGGCAAGCCATTGAGCAGCAACACGCCAAAAACAGGTGGCAAATGGTTCAGAAGGGGAAGCTGTCCCCTTTGGACAGCTTCCTATTTGCGAATTTTAGGGTGCCCATGGGGGGAAGCTGCCAGACATAATTTTCCTATCTTTTCTGAAATGGGATTTTTTTTTTTAAAGCAGCACCTGTCCCTTTAAGGAACATGGACTGCTTTAGAAAAAAAGTTTCGCATTTGGGAATGTGTACTCAGCGATGGTGGTGTGCTATGCGCCTTGGCACGTCAATCCTGGCTGCCCAAGGAGCTTCTCTTTAGAATGCTCTTCCGCAAGTGCCCAGCTGATTGGGCGCCATTTTTCTTTAAGGAAGACGGGGAAGGCCTGCTCTTTAGATGCTAGGGCTGTATGAGTGGTCTTGTATTGTCGTGCTTGATGCTCTGAAGTAACCTTTGGGCAACACAAACATGGCATACATTATAGCATTAACAAAATATAACCCCGCCATAGAGTAAGGGGATTCCACGTAATCATCATAGAACTAAATTTCAGCTTTGGAAACTACATATGTTTGCGCATGACGACACAATGACACGTTGTCTCTTTTTCCCACTGTATAACAGGCCTCGGGCTGACGGACAACATTTGTTCTTTTTTTTTTTTTCGTTTAAAATCACTTTTCATTTCTTGCCAAAGCAGCCAGCTGTCCACTGCATTTTGCTCCCGCGTTGACTGGAGTTTTTGACCACCGTCTCGCGCACTTTGTTCCTCTCTCTCGCGGCGACGTCGCCTGCATCTTGCTGATGCTCTCGGTTTTGCAGCTTGGCTGTCGCTTCGTAGTCTCGCGCTGGCAGCGAGCCGCAGCCGTTCCGTGGGGACGGCATGCAAAGTGGGCCTGTGCCACCAGGCGCGATTACAGCGCCGGTTCCACCTTTCAGAAGCAGTAACCTCGCATGCCCCCTTT
Organism: Triturus cristatus; assembly: GCF_964204655.1. Lineage (NCBI taxonomy): Eukaryota > Metazoa > Chordata > Amphibia > Caudata > Salamandridae > Triturus > Triturus cristatus. The sequence goes on along the minus strand of NC_140585.1, from coordinate 811,753,790 downwards.
CCAGACTGCAGCAGGCGCGGCGGCACTTCTAAACACCAAGGCGTGAAGGAGCACGAAAAGCAAGCGTCGAGACAGCGGCTGAAAACTTCACAAGAATGACCTCGTGTTGATGTAACGGAAGTGACATAAGGCGAACCTACCTGGAACAGGGGTCGAAGTGCACAAAAAAGTATGGGCACTGTAACCCAGAATGCAGTAGGAGGTGGGGTCAGTGAACACGGGAGCAGGTCAAAGACACGGCTAAAACAAAACCCAAAATGTTATATAACCATTTTGTTCTTTCAGCTTCAGAATCTCCATAGAAAATAACGTCTCCTTCACTGAGAGTGAGTTAAACTTATCAGTGGGAAATGCCATATCTTACATTATGGAACCTCTGTTGGTTAATGGCATCGCTGCGGATGTCCCTGTGTTTAACCAGAGATCCACAGAATGGAATCATTACACTCTGATTAAGATAGGTTGCTACAAAAGGATTCAGGTTTGATATAAAGTGATTTACGTAAATGGGTCGCGACACTGCTCGTCATGCTGCAAATAACCCCAAAGGATTCTGGATAGTGTAGTGGCTACGGTGAGTACGCCTACGCCACGAGTATATAGAAATATAATGCCATCCCTGGACACGTGTTTCGAGGTAATTGCCTCTCGTCAGCAGGGAGCAGGTAGGTATGCGGGGTGCCGATGACTGCCATATATATAGGTAAAATACCTTCCAAGGCGCGCAGGTGCAGACACCGGGCTCGTCAGCCAAAGTCGCTCGAATGAGCTATTAGTAATTTACGTAAATGGGTCGCGACACTGCTCGTCATGCTGCAAATAACCCCAAAGGATTCTGGATAGTGTAGTGGCTACGGTGAGTACGCCTACGCCACGAGTATATAGAAATATAATGCCATCCCTGGACACGTGTTTCGAGGTAATTGCCTCTCGTCAGCAGGGAGCAGGTAGGTATGCGGGGTGCCGATGACTGCCATATATATAGGTAAAATACCTTCCAAGGCGCGCAGGTGCAGACACCGGGCTCGTCAGCCAAAGTCGCTCGAATGAGCTATTAGTAATTTACGTAAATGGGTCGCGACACTGCTCGTCATGCTGCAAATAACCCCAAAGGATTCTGGATAGTGTAGTGGCTACGGTGAGTACGCCTACGCCACGAGTATATAGAAATATAATGCCATCCCTGGACACGTGTTTCGAGGTAATTGCCTCTCGTCAGCAGGGAGCAGGTAGGTATGCGGGGTGCCGATGACTGCCATATATATAGGTAAAATACCTTCCAAGGCGCGCAGGTGCAGACACCGGGCTCGTCAGCCAAAGTCGCTCGAATGAGCTATTAGTAATTTACGTAAATGGGTCGCGACACTGCTCGTCATGCTGCAAATAACCCCAAAGGATTCTGGATAGTGTAGTGGCTACGGTGAGTACGCCTACGCCACGAGTATATAGAAATATAATGCCATCCCTGGACACGTGTTTCGAGGTAATTGCCTCTCGTCAGCAGGGAGCAGGTAGGTATGCGGGGTGCCGATGACTGCCATATATATAGGTAAAATACCTTCCAAGGCGCGCAGGTGCAGACACCGGGCTCGTCAGCCAAAGTCGCTCGAATGAGCTATTAGTAATTTACGTAAATGGGTCGCGACACTGCTCGTCATGCTGCAAATAACCCCAAAGGATTCTGGATAGTGTAGTGGCTACGGTGAGTACGCCTACGCCACGAGTATATAGAAATATAATGCCATCCCTGGACACGTGTTTCGAGGTAATTGCCTCTCGTCAGCAGGGAGCAGGTAGGTATGCGGGGTGCCGATGACTGCCATATATATAGGTAAAATACCTTCCAAGGCGCGCAGGTGCAGACACCGGGCTCGTCAGCCAAAGTCGCTCGAATGAGCTATTAGTAATTTACGTAAATGGGTCGCGACACTGCTCGTCATGCTGCAAATAACCCCAAAGGATTCTGGATAGTGTAGTGGCTACGGTGAGTACGCCTACGCCACGAGTATATAGAAATATAATGCCATCCCTGGACACGTGTTTCGAGGTAATTGCCTCTCGTCAGCAGGGAGCAGGTAGGTATGCGGGGTGCCGATGACTGCCATATATATAGGTAAAATACCTTCCAAGGCGCGCAGGTGCAGACACCGGGCTCGTCAGCCAAAGTCGCTCGAATGAGCTATTAGTAATTTACGTAAATGGGTCGCGACACTGCTCGTCATGCTGCAAATAACCCCAAAGGATTCTGGATAGTGTAGTGGCTACGGTGAGTACGCCTACGCCACGAGTATATAGAAATATAATGCCATCCCTGGACACGTGTTTCGAGGTAATTGCCTCTCGTCAGCAGGGAGCAGGTAGGTATGCGGGGTGCCGATGACTGCCATATTATGATATAAAGTGCTCCAAATTACAGATTTTAATAATACGCAGACTGCACCTAGTTTAAACATTAGTTAACTGTCCATTAAAAGCACATACTCGGCTGTGCAGCTGGTAACACCCTTTCAGTACCTCTCAAAAAGAATAAGTCCTTGTTATCACCAAACTCCAGTGCGCAATACCGGCTTCTAATAGCGCTTAACAATTTCGGATTAACCAGTTGCGCTCATTTACATTTCTTTCAGGCACCCTGGCAAGAAAGGCTGTTTCTTGTTTGGAAGTCTGTCACTCCCTCAGCTTCACAGCACAGGAGACTCCATCCCTTCCACTTTAGCAGAGGCATCCCAACTGTCAAGGGATGCTTATTTTTTAACTGCAAGCATTGACAAAGCCAATAGGTTTCCCCTTTGCCAGAGCAATTGGCTTTGCCAATGTGTTCTAGCTATGTTGTATACCAGCGTGGATGCTGGCCAGCATGGTTAAAAGTTAGTGGTGTAGAGGAGAGTGGCGTGGAGTGGCGTATAATGGAGTGGTATGGAGAGGAGTAGAGGGTCGTGGAGTGATGTAGAGTGGTGTACAGTAGAGTGGAGGAATATAGAGTGAGAATGTTGTAAAGTGTTGTGGCATAGAGTGGAGTAGAGCAGAGTGTTAAGAGTAGAGGGACGTAGAGTGTCATAGAATAAAGTAGAGTGGAGTGGAGTGGAGTAGGATGTTGTAGAGTGGAGCAGTGGCATGGAGTGGAGTAGAGTGTTGTAGGATGGAAATAGAGTGGAGTGTCATAGAGGGGAGGGGCATAGAGTGACCTAGAGTGAAGTGGCATGGAGTGGCATAGGGTGGAGAAGAGTGTCGTAGAGTGGAATAGAGTGTTGTGGCTTATAAAAGAGTAGCATAGCGTAGAGGTGAGTAGACGGTGTGGTAGCGCACTGCCATTATGGACACCACATTTTCAATTGAATTGACCATTACATTTGCAGAGACATGCACTTTTACTGATAAAAAATATACAATGCACAAACGAAAATCTGTGGGAATAGCTTCACCTAGTGTATCGATTTGTTTTGATCGTATTAAAGTATTTGTTTCCACCACACTTCCGAAGTACAATTCTGAATTCCTCATTCTCATAAACTTCTGAAATATCTGCACAGTTTATTTACGGGCATTTGGACCTTGTTGTGTGCTAGAAAAAAGCCTTTCCTTTCCCAACCCCAGTAGCCAGCAAGATTGTCATATAAATCGTCTCACTTTGAATCTTACTTTGAAGTCGGAGAAAGAAAACTAAACACCAAGTTCCCTCGAAAGACAGCCTGACATTTGACCTTTGCCTTTGAATTCACAGCAAATGTGAACAGCTGAGACCAAAACTTAAAGACAGGTTCACAGAAAGCTAGCACTCGTGGAAGAATACAAGGATGGTGGTAAACAGGCTATGCTCCATGGGAGGAACTAATTCAAGCTGGTTAGCCTAAAACAGATAAAGCCAGCACAAAGAAATCAAGCAACTGTGGAGAGGATGTAATGGCTAGAGAGGTCGACGTCGAAGCTGGGAACTGGGTTAGAGTCTCGGCTATGACGCTCAACATCCTGTGATTCTAGGCAAATCACTTAATCTCCCTGTGCCTAAGAAAAATGAATGTGTCCTTTTCTAACGAAACTGGTGCTATGTAAAGCTCTCTGATACCGATTTATCAGGTCTAGATCGCGATATATAAAACTCCCCCATCCCCCCCCCCCAAATTTTTTAACAACAAAAAAAGTTACTAAGCCAATGGTAAGCAATGGGCAGAATGCATTCCCATGGAAGCTCTCCGAATGTCCACAAGAAGTCTTTGCAAATCAGACAGCTGTGGCGTCTGGTAGGCTTCAGCCTGAAAATTAGGGGATCTGTTTTTGTTACATAAAAAAAAAAAATATGGGCACGTTATACCAAAAATATCCCACCCACTTCAACCCCTGCCTGGGAAGCAATTGAGTGATGAACAGTGTGCGAGAACTCAATGTATGTTAGCATTACAAAGAGGCAGAGAAAAGATGAATACCTAGCAGAGAAGTGGCAATTACATGTGAGGAGTGTCTCCTGTGTCTGAAGAAAGGAGTGTAGTCCTTGTAATCTATTTTGAATCAGAAACCATCCTGCCGATGCACAATTATGACATGGAGGGAAAACTATACAGCTCTTACAATCTAATGTCATCATGCTTGGATGAATAACTTTTTTTTTTTTAAAGTATATGATACTTAATGTTATGATCTATTGGCTATTGTATCTAATTCATTCAAGTAACTAAACTTGAAACCAATGTGCACAGTTAAAAAAACAGCAATGTCCGCAGTATTTTCAATTTCATCAACCTGATGTATTTTAATACTTGTTTATTTCACAAATCATATTACAAAAGTTAATCCAACAATTCTTTATGTTAACAATCACATAATATAATTACATGATACCCGCATAAGCAAATGTACATAGTTTCCATTTTTTAATCATTCGTCATCATTGCCCATTAGATGGTTAGAGTAAATAATTGCTACTCAAGGAAATCATACATTTTTCAATTATCACAGTTCATCCTTTTATCCCAATTGTGGTACTATCACAAGTAACACTCTGCTTGAATGCGCAGTGAACATGAGATGTGTAAACCACCTCTGGCTCTGACCTAGTCAGGCACCTTTATAAAAAACAGCTCATGTCAACCTTATCATTGATCCATCTGGGATATTGTGTGTCAAGTCTTTTTATCCAATATATTTCCCTGTGCAATAAGGATCTTGTGAGGTCTTTATCTGGGGCTGTTCTGAATGGCTCTATCACTTGAAAATCCAACTGTGAAATTGTATTTCTAGCAATTGACCAATGTACTGCCAAGCTGGAAGTTTTATTTAGAGTGCGGATCGTGCTTATGTGTTCTGTTATTCGTGTTTTGATTTTTCTCTCTGTTTTGCCTATGTAAAATAGTCCACATTGACATTTGATGCTGTAGATTTAAGTTTTTTTAATTGCAATCTGTAGTATGCGCCAATTTGATTACCTACCCAGTTCTCGGGTGAGTGATGTCTGTACCTGTAATTACATTATTACAGTGTATGCAGTTTTTTACATCTTTGTGTTCCTTCTGGTACTGACCCTCTTACTCGAGTAGGTGTAGTCAAAAGTTCTTTGAGATTCTTTGATCTCATATAAGCGTATAACGGTTTCTGCTTGAAAATGTAATTGAAATCAGGTTCATTTTGGAGCATGTCCCATCTCATATTCATAATTTTTAGAGGGCTGTAGAGCTGGTTGAATATCTGGAAACAAAAACTTGACATTGTCCTGTGGTTTTAGGTTGTTTTACCAGTAGCCCATTTCTGTCCATTGCTGCTACTCTTTGTTTAGTCTCCTCCAAGATCTCTGTCGGGTATCCCCTTGCGTAGAATGTCTGTTTCTGTGTTTTGCTTTCTTCAAAAATTATTTTGTCTGAACAAATCCTTTTATGGATATTGTGCCACACACAACCTGAGAAGCTGTTCCTGAAGGTTTCATCTAGACTTCAGGACAGGCCCACCTACAACTGCGTTACTATGAGTAGTATTTCAATAAAAGGTGGGTTTTCAGGTGGCTACAAAGGTTAGACATGCCTATTCCTTATCCCAAGTGCTTTCAATGAGCCTGTTGGTATACCACCAGACCTGCTACTACTAACCCTTGGCAGCTAAACTGAAGGGCTAAACCCAGACATCCAATATATAGAGGGCACATGTATTTTTAAAAGGCACCCTAGAAGTTTGCAGGACCTTTGCCCTGTGTTAATATTTGAGCCATTGTAAAGACCTTGGATTTCACCTTTGCGTCCACCGGAAACCAGTAGTGTCTGGCCATGTTGAGACAAGTCCGTTCTCACAAGTGCATTTACCAAAGATACCTGACTGCGTAATTCTTGACCAGATGTTGCCTTTCAGGAAATAGTAATAATGGTTGACGTATTGCATTGAATCATCGCTAATATAGCGCTTACTGCCCAGGATGAGGTGCTGAAGCACTTCCCAGACAAGTACTTCTTGTTCCTTGAGCACTACCATGCTACCTGTGGGTGCCCAGTTTTATATATTAGTCCTGTTCATAGCTTGGGTTACTCCTAACATTCCATTTTAGAGGTATGTGGTTTATGCAATTACTGTCACTTGTATATGGAGATAGATTATCTGTAGCAGACCCGTTGATTCCACTGTTAGGAACATTGTCCTGGATGCTATTTCCAGAGGAGTAGCATTCTACCCACAGTTACCTGGTGATAGCTACTACTTCACATTAAGAGATCAGATTATTAATCTTATTCTAGATAAATACAATCCTATTACACGGGTCTCTCATGCCAGTTGAGGAGTTAGTCAGAGTTGTTATAATTGAGGATGTCATGTCGATCCGTGTATGTTCTTAGTACACTATTTGGTTAGATCACTCTGAAATAACCACCGCGGTACTCCTTCACCAAGAGGCCTGTAGTGAGAACTTAACAAGCATGTTTAATATTTTAGTAGGCTATTGTTTTTATCTGACACAAAATAGTCGTGTTGCTTTATATCATGTAATAATGATCCAATAATTCTTATACATTTATAGTTTTGTTTATTTGTGAGATAATAGCATTATCTAGTACAAAGACTGATCTAGCTATGCTGACCTCTTTGAGAGATTGGTCAGTCTGATATGTCCAGGTTAGAAAAAAGACCAGACTTCACCATATTCGTGAATTCTAAGGGATGCTCAACGACTCAGATCCTTGCTGGAGGTGAATTCCATGAGCTGGCTGCTTGAACCGAGAAGGATGAACCTCTCATGTTTATCCCCCCAATGTTGTCTAGTCCAAACTGATCATGAATATTACCCAAAAAAGCGAGGATCAGCAGTTTTAGAATGACTGAATGTTTTTGATTAGGCGAAATTGATGACTGCTGGCCATCTCCACTTCAGAGACTTGGCAGTTCTGGGAGGTTTCTGATACGAACAATGAGCCGAAGGCTTTAATGCACAGGCCAATGCAATGACCGATCAGCTTCTCCAATTGCTCCTAATAACATAATTTCCACTTTGGCTTTGAACATGATGGAGCAGTCCCAACTAAAATTTAAAAACAAAGAACACAAAAAGCCAAGTTTGAAATCTGCAATCATGCCCCAGTAGGCATCCCCCACCCTGCCTTACATGATGCATTCTTGCTGGCCATGCACCCCACCTCCGTAGCACATGTCTTGATTTTATAGAAGGAGGCATATTGTTGTATGACTTACACAGGACGAGGCATGAAAGGTCTGGTGGCAGCTCAAAACTGGTATTCAATGGAAACTTCTGATTACTTTAAACACTGCAAGAAAAAAATGTGAGGATAAGCGGGAATTTGGATATTGCACTATTTTTTATATTCTCTCCGCTCTTGAAGTTTGTAACGCAATGGGATTGACTAAATTAGGAGGAAGGCCCACCTGTCGAGAAAGGGAGACTGGATTCAGTGATTTGGTAATTTTGGATAGTTTTTGGCAGTCTGTAACTTACAGCGAGTTTGTAATTTCAACCAAAAAAGCATGTTGTTGACATTTTCTACTGTTCTCCAAAATATAAATTCACTACATTTCAAAGAAACCCCATGAAGCGCGAGATACCAACGGAAAAGTAGTTCATCCTTGTTCAAGTACTCAGATCTACTATTCAAACGTTGGTAATAGCCCAGATCGAGGATGGAAATTCACAGCTCATCAACCTTCCAGAAACACGGTTTGCACTCTTAAAATTGCGCTTCATTCTGCCACCAGGCTGATCCCAGCCTGGTATATGTACAAAGGTGCCCACCTGGAACCATGGACATCTTTCACATAAACTTGAATAATCAGGCAAAATCAGAGATCTAGTGAGTCAATCTCCATTACTTCTTAAGACCCCTGCTTTATGAAAGAGCCGTCATTAAACAATCCTTCTATAGCAAAGTCAGTCACTTCTAGAACTCTCTTCATGCTCACGTAAGACTCTCTGCTTGTTTCATATCTTAAAATCTTGACTGAAGAATTATTAATAGCAAACTCACTCTCTCTCTTTCATGACAGATCTGTAAATCACATGCATCTTTTACCCTGTGGTCACTATAATCATATCTATGACCAGGTGTTACTGTGTTTTAAATAACTTTCTTTCGTGGGACAGATGACACTCTGGGTTACCTCACCCATTGTTTCTCTTCATCGGACGCGCTTTGGGATTAAGAAGTTGCCAAATATTCACCATTTTAATACCTGAAGGAGTGTGGCCTCCAAAGCTTTTAAACATGAGCAGATTATCCCACTCTCTGTGCAGAACACTGCACAGTGTCTTATGTAAGCTACCCCGTGCCTTGATACCCCGTGTTTGCTGCAGCCTATTCTCTTTCAATGTGTTCCGGTTGTAAATTGGATTGAGGTTCATGAAGGACCACGACACTTATTGAAGTTGATGCAGTATAGTTCTTAACCTATGAATCAACGTGCCTCTTTTATCGTTGGGGGCTGGAGATGCTGGGTGACCCAAAATTGGACCTTTTAGGTTGACCTATGGGTTTTACATTTACAGCAAGGATAAAACATGTTTGGTTTACACATTCAATACATTCTCATATGCTCAATATAATCGAAGAAAGCATTTGATAGAGTGGATTGGCCATCTTTTACTGAGATTCCACCAGTAATGTGCGTATTCTACTACAATGTTGGTTCTTATCTCTAAAATTCCCTTCCACTTGTTACCTTCTCCTCATTAGCTTTTCACATCTCCCCAGAAGACTTGTGATAATATGGATTCACGAAGACTGGGAGGACCAAGCTGTAACTGCAGTTCAAATGGTTTTTATTCCTGTAAAAACTTGTCAACATAGCAGGACTTGTACTGATAATGCGACAGGAGGTGCTACAAACGAACCCACGCCATAAATAAAAGAAAGAAAGTTGCTTTTGCCCTTATTTAAATGTTTGAGTTCACTTGGAAACAATTTTCAACCAAGACACTGAGACAGAGGGGGAGAGAGAGATGTAACCCACATACTCTGCCCATGGACGGACCATTACCTGGTCCCTTTCTCCTGGGAAATCAACACACCTATCCTCCCTACTCTTAAAACCAAGGTCACCGACCGTCAATGGCGCAAATTGTCACCTGAGAAATGGGCTGCCTCCCTTGCAGATTCCATTCCCGAACTCTCTCCTGACCCCAATGCGGCTGACAAGCAATTCAGTGATTGGATTACTTCGTCTCTAGACACGATACTCCCGAAAACCACCACCTTCAAACATCCCAAAAGACTATCCCCCGCCTTATGGTATACTCCAGAGCTTAAAGCTCTGCGCCAAGAGTGTAAGAAAACCGAACGCTCTTGGAGACGGGACAAGTCAGGAACCAACAAAAACAGCTACTCTACTTCTCTTCTAACCTATAAAAACGCTATTCGCAAAACCAAAAGCGTGTTTTATCAGGAGAGAATAGAGAAAGCGGGATGCTCCAGTAAGGAATCATACGTCATCCTGAAAGAGCTTTTAAAACCTTCAGAACAAGGACTGGGTCTTCCCCCCGACCCCAAAGCCGACCAGGAGAAATGCCAACAATTGGCTAATTTCTTCCACGACAAAATCCGTCTAATTTTGGACTCTATCCCGCCCTCGAGCCCGGGGGAAGAAACCGCTTTCTCACACACGACATCCGCCCCATGTCTGTCTACCTGGGGCCAGGTCACGATAGACGAAGTGAGAAATACGTTCAATTCCATGAAGAGCGGCTCCCCTAGCGACCCTGCGCCTCTGCGGATCCTTAGGGAGGTAGCCCCCACTATCATCCCCTCCCTTACTCATCTCATCAATACCTCATTCCAACAAGGAGTTGTTCCTTTGAGCTGGAAGAAGGCTGTTGTAAAAGCCCTACTGAAGAAGCCTTCTCTCGACCCTGAGAATCTGGCGAACTACAGGCCCATTTCCTTACTCCCAGGAGTCAGCAAGATCGCGGAAAAATTAGTTAATAGGAAACTCTCGCAGTTCCTAGAGGCCAATAACAAACTAAAAAATTCCCAGACGGGCTTCCGACCAGGGCAGGGCACCGACATCGCCCTCCTGGCAGCGGTAGAGGAGGCCAGAGCGCTATTGGATGGGGGAGGATCAGTGGCAGTGATCCTCCTCGACCTTAGCGCAGCGATCGACACCGTTGACCACCAACTCCTTATTTAAAGACTCTCAGGAGTTGGAGTGGAAGGCACAGCCTTATCTTGGCTTGCATCTTTCCTGGCCCAACGGTCATATCAGATTTGGGAGAAGAACGCCCGCTCATCCGAAATGCCCCTCCAATGTGGTGTGCCTCAGGGCTCTTCCCTGAGCCCCACATTATTTAATATTTATATGTCCACATTGGAGGAGGTTATCACCCCTTTCGGAGTGAGCGTCGTCAGCTATGCTGACGACACACAATTAGTGGTGTCTCTGTCCCATCCTAAACAACAGAAAGCTGATCTCTTCAACTGCCTTACGCAGGTCCATCGCTGGATGAATAGATCAGCCCTAAAGCTAAATGGGACAAAAACCGAGGTCCTTATACTTGGCCCGAAAGGAACCGCACTCCCCCTGGACAGCTGGCCAGCCTGTCTAGGTCCCCCCCCTGATCCAAAAACAGAGGTGAAAAGTCTGGGTGTTTGGATCGATTCTGATCTCTCATTCACCTCGCAAGCAAAGAAGGTAGCAGGGACCTGCTTTGGCCTTCTAAAATCTTTGAGGAAAGTCCTGCCCCTTCTTCCCCCTAAATCCCAGAAATTACTAATCCAAGGTCTCGTAATATCGAGACTAGACTACAGTAATGTGATTTATCTCGGCGCTCCCGAAGCGACCCTGAATAAACTTCAAAGAATTCAGAACACCGCTGCCCGGATTATCACAAACACCCCGGCCAGATCATCTGCTAAACCCGCTCTTAAACTTCTTCATTGGCTCCCCATAAGGGAGCGAGTCAAATTCAAAGCCTTGTGCCTCGTCCACAAAACGTTGCAGAATCAAGGCCCCCCAGTTCTTAGCAACTTCATCATCCCTTACAAAACCACCAGATCCCTCCGTTCTAACACAGAAAACCTCATCAATACCCCAAGATTCAGGAAAGCCCGATCAGGAGGACGACGCTTTTCGGTACAAGCTGCTCGTCTTTGGAATTCACTCCCCCGCGACCTACGTCTTGAACCTCAATATCTGCGCTTCAGGAAGTTGCTAAAGACGCATCTCTTTCCCTAGCTCTCATAATCCCCCGTGTCTGATTCCTTTCCCCTCCCCTCCCTTGCTCTCAGCCCCCGTTCCTCAGGTCTGCTGAACTAGGGTTTCACCAGCGCTGGGATACTTCCGGGTGACCACGCGCTTTATAAAATAAATAATAATAATAATAATAATAATAATCTCTGTGTCCAGATGTTCCATTCTGTTCCAGTGTTGTCACTAATGTCCAACGACGTGTTGTGGCTATAAGAACCCTTGTTTAAAATTGCAATTCCATGTATGGTCAGCCTTTCACTTCCTCTGGATGTAATGGCAGCGGTAAGTGCACAATTCAAAGCAACATCAGCTATTTCAGTGCATGGGGAATGCTTTTGAATGCTAATAAAGTAGTGACGAAATGGAAATCAAGTGACTTGATCCCTTTTTAGGTCTCGCCTAGGCAGCGCACATGCGCTGCCCTAGGAGATGACCTTTAGAAATCGGTCAGCTCTTTTCAGGGTGGCATCCACCTTGCCGGAGCGAGCAACGCACGCGCTTGTTTTCCTTCCATGCAGTTACAAGCATCATGAGCGCGCGCGCACCCCTCGCAGGACGCTGCAGCGCTTTCACTCATCTTTAAAAGTGAATCACACGCGTGGCGACAAAAGTGAAAGTGAGGAATGCAGAGAGGAAATCTTTCTCCTCCCCGCTGTCAAAGCTCCCCCGGGCTCTCTGCGTCATGCTGAGCGACACCCACCTCCTACACTCTCGCTGCCCCCCTCCCAGAAGTGTGATACACCTCCCATGTATCGGCACAGTTTATCACCAGGCCCCAGACAGGAAGAGCCGCCCTGCTGACCTCGCAATCTGTCTGAAGAGCAACAGAAGATGGCGTATCCTCCTCCGGGGTCATAGGTTAGGCCAAACACCATTATCTGCACATTCCTGGGCTTCAGGCCCAGACAAGCATCTGCTGTCATGGGGAGCTCCGTGCTGGTTGCAGAGAATGAGACACTTTGCAAATGGCATCTCACCATCGACCGCTCTTGCCGCCTTCCCGGCAGCCCCGCGCCACCTGCAGGGCTCCCCATTCCATCACCTCACTCGCGGATTCCCACTTCACTCATCGCCACCTCGCCTCGCAACATGGGTTCTCCCCTCAAACTGGTTTTGAACGGATTCCTCCAACGTCCCTCGTTTTCAAAGCTTTTTTTGTGGATTGAGCTGTGTATACAATTCCCCAGAAAATTGATTACATGTTCAATCTTTACGTTTGTCTATAACGGAGAATACAATATCAATTTTTTTCCGAAAACCATAAACCTGACCTCTTGTTTATAATTAGATACCAGAAATGGATGTAGTCTCTCCTCTCTTTTTTGTTTCGTCTTCAAAGGTGAGAGAGCACGAGAATTCCCCTCCCCTTCCCCGAGGGGAATGGCTGAAAACTAATTTGCGCACTTACCAAGCACCTGAGAGGAAATGTAAACTTTTTCACTTCCTCGAGGGAGGCTCCAGGGTCAGCGGCCCCTTCTCTTGGGAAAGCAGGACTTTTCTAATGTCTCTTTCCGACAGTGCTTAATTTGTAAACAAAAAAATAAAATATAACGCAACATCTTGCCATGCAGCAGCCAGAGACTGTGGTGACAGACAGATTCTTTCACCTGTGTGCTCGTTCGCACATTGGTATTTGTGTCCACACCCAGCTGGTCCAGACTGTAACATATGTCTATCACCTTCTCCGTTTCTTAACATTTTACAAGTATAGCATTGTGGGAAATGGCAGGCGATATATTCCTGGGGCAGGCGGAACAAATCGTTCCATTGACAAGTAACGCCTTATATGGCATACAGTTGTCGTCAGCGCTGCGCCTACAGATGCACGCACATGATTGGGTGCAAATACCTGAACGAGAATATCACAATAATTAGGAGACTCTTCGACAATTGAGGTTCCTTTTTAAGTAATGAATGCCGAATGTAGAAAAAAGGCTAATAAAGCAGGTTTACTTCCATTGATTTAAACCTAAATTTGGAGCAAATGTATATATTTTGGATTACCCATAAATTCCAGAAGTATCCCTTCGGAAGCTGCAACAGTCATAGCTTCTCAAACATATTCAGTCGAATCACTTGACTGCAATATTTAAACATGTGGAAATGCTTACCAAAAATGCATCGATCTACAGGATTCGATATTCCCAGCCTACACCCACAGTTTCCTGACTAAGCCTCCACTCCACTGTTTTTTTATCACGTTTCAGATTCATTCAACTGATGAAATTCGTGACTCCAGTGCCAGTAAATGCTGGTCACTATTGCATTACTGACACCATTCCCCATAATAATGATGCTAGACAAAGGAGGTTGGGGTCTTTGGAGTTATTGGCTGCCGAGGGCCTAATTAGACTTGTCACGGTCAATGAGAGTGATGCAGACCACGTCCAAAGCCGCCCCTTGAGGGAATTACCATGAACCACTGCTGGACGTTCAGCCCCAGCTCAGCATAGGGCTACAATGGTGCTCAGCTGTGGTAGGCTTGTCGGCAGCAGAACAGCACCTGTCCTACTGTGATAAACACGACAGACCCACACGCTGCCCTGCTGGATCAATGCAAGTGCATAACACCAGTGAAAGCAGTAATGCCTTCCTTGTATTAATCATATCCTACAAGGTCATAGGTGAATTCCACATTTTAATGAGCAAATTGGGCTGCCATTGATATTAGGCATGGGCCGGCAGTCACGTGGCAGCACGAACCATGAAAGACATACAGTCAATGCAGATGTAACAGGTATCTGAAATGCCACCATTCCATAATGTGGACATTATTCATGTACCGAGGATGACTTTTGGTGCATTGTGAGTATGTCATCTACCGAGTTCACCGCCGCGGAGCTGCCGTGCATGTTTGACTTCCCTTAGCTACTGGCATGTTGCAATGTCCCCTAGTCCACGTAGTACAACAGTTAGAAGTTTACGTCTTTGCTGTGATCTTCACTTGTAATTGTGTTCCCATGACATCTGTGCATACTGCAATGTTTATGTGTAGTGTACTGCACAGTTATGTTTGTCACAAGAGGTCTGGTGTATGTTCCTTCCTCTAACTAACTAACTAACTAACTAACTAACTAACTAACTAACTCACTAACTCTGTCACACTCTCTCTCTCACTAACTCACTCTCTCACTAACTAACTTACTCTCTCACTAACTATCTCACTCCCTCTCACTAACTCTCTCACGATCTAACTCACTTTAAAAACACTAATTCTAACTATCTCTCTCTCTCCAAACTAACTCTCTAACTCTCTCTCTCTCATGGACTCTCTCTCTCAATAATTAACTCTAACTCTCTCTCTCTCACTAAATAACTCTCTCTCTCACTAACTAGCTATCGAACTCTCTCTCACTGACTTTCTCTCTCACTAACTCACTCTCTAACTTACTCTCTCACTGTCTCACTAACTAACTAACTAACTAACCAACTCTATCATTAACAAACTAACTAACTCGCTAACTATCTCACTAACTGTTACACAGGTACTATTTCCAAGCTTCAGCCTCCTGTTATTTATGCCCCCCATAACAAAAAAAGCATAACAAGAAAGCATTTGCACACGTAGAAACAAGATGCCAGCATTTAAATTAGATCAAGACATTATTTATAGGTGATACTTTTTTAATATAGTCTTTCACTTGTACGTAATACTTTCTTGGTCATATATAAGGTAACAAAAATGCTTTAAACACTTCTTTATTATAACTTTGCAGCATGCTACAAACTAATGTACAGCACAGCTTAAAAACATAGGCAAAGTCAATATCTCTGGCTAAACACTTATAAGGTCCCAAAGGCGAGACCTATTGGCTATGCCAATGCTTGTTTTGGGTTCTGCCTGGTATGATCGTCCATTTGTGTTATACTCAGTCAGTTGATGGTACATTTTGTCGTGTGCTTGGTGAGTTGATCCATGTTTTGTTTTAGGGAGAGAGTTGTCAATTTTGTGTGATATCTAGTGGGTTTGTGTTATGACGCTTGAATTTGAATAGTGCCTGCCACAATCATTATGATGTCTTAGCACATTCTCTGTGTAGCTACCTATAGTGCTACCCAAGGGTGCATCTAGTTTGTTTTATACCTCCTGGCTTCGTCCATTTTGAGATAATATCAGGTGGATCTTTTTTGTACATAAGGAGGTAATCAAGTACGTTATAACTAGTGGCTAGAACCATTTAATGATATACCAGTTTATACCTATTGGTTCAATGCATTGTGCCTTACACATATTGGGTCAATCCATATTTTTGATACAAAAGGAGTCCATCCATTTCATACGATACGTAAAATTCCTATTATGTTCTAGATATTTGTCTCCAGCGACTTGATTCAGTCTGTGTTTTAGCTATTGTTTTCATCCAATGTAGGGCAAACCAAGTGGGTTGATCTATGTTTTTTATATGAGGGGTGCGGTCATCCCTTACATGATATACCTAGTGGCTTCATCATTTTAGTTTGACAGCTATTGTACATACATGATCCCTTTTGTGGTATGCATAGTGGTTTGATCTTTTTCATGTACTACCTAGTGATGTTTTAGTGTTACACAGATTTGACAATACCGTTTTTTTCATGCACTAATAAAAGAACGTAAGGCTAAAGACTTTATAACGACCGGAAAACACCAATTTGTTTGTAATACTGCTCATAATAATAACCTAGTTGTAGGTGGACCTCTTCTGAAGCCTAGATGAAACCTTCAAGCTTCTCAGGTTGTGTGGCACAATAGCCATAGTAAATATAACATACAATTAAACATATTTAATGTATTAAAAACAAAACCATTCATCCAAGCATGGGTGCACTAGATCTGAAGAGCTGTGTGTTTTCACCCTCTATGTCTTAACTGTGCACCCGCAGGATGGTCTCTGATTCAAAATACATTACAAGGATTACACTCCTTACTTCAGCATCTGGTGACGTAATTTTACTTCTCTGGTAGGTATTTACATTTTCACCTGCCTCTTCGTAATTCCAACGTACATTGGCTTCTTGCATACTGTTCATCACGCGTTTGCCTCCCAGGCAGATGTCAAAGTGGGCAGAATAACAAAAAGAGTTCCCCTACTTTTTAAGTCAGAGCCTACCAGACCAGCTGTCTGATTTGGAAAGTCTTCTTGGAGATATTCGGAAAGCTTGCCTGGGAAGGCATTCCACCCATTACTCACTATTGGCTTTGAGTTTTGTAATTCATAGTCTCTTGCTTTCTATTTGCTGGGTTTATTTGTTTTAGGCTGCCCAGTATGTCTTTGTTTCTCCTGTGGAGCATAGCCTGTTTACAAAAGGCGATCTCTTGTGGAAGAATACAGTAAACAGGCCTTTACATTTTGTTTTTATCTTGTCACAATTGCTGTGCATTCACAGACAGAGGTCAAATGTTGGGAGCTCGGTATTTAGTTTTCATCCTCTGACTTCAAAGTGAGAGGATTTATGTAAAACTCGTGCTGGAGAAAGGCTGTATGATGTTATTTTTTTCTAGCACACAACAGAATTTAAATGTCTGTAAATGAACTGTGCAAATTTTACGAAATATATTGGAATGAGGAAAGCACTATTGAAGAACATTTCTTTATAATTCTGAATTGTGGTGGAAACAAATATTTTAAAACTACCAAAATGAATCTATACACTAGGTGATGCTATTTCCACACATTATCGTTTGTGGACTGTATGGTTATATCAGTAGAACTATATGTCTGTGCAAATGTACATCACTCCACTCTTTGACACTCTGCCCCAGTCTATGCCTCTCACTGGATGCCACTCCATGCCACTCTATGCCACTCCACTCGACACCACCCTACTCCACTCTAAGCCAATAAGAGAAGTATGATTTTCTTCACAGCTGCCTTTTCTGCAGAGCAGACGCCATCCTCGCCTATGCTTTGCATTTTTTATGTGCATGCGTGACCCGTCTTCTCCGCTTGGCAAAGATAACCTTGTTCAAGGTTTATTTATATTCTCCTGTTGGGTGTGAAATGATGTGATGATAAGTCTGGAGCTGCTCTGCAGTCCTGAATTATGGAGATTGATGGTCATAATCTTCCTGCGCTTGACAGGCAGGCCATATTTCTGCATTCCATTGAAATCGAAAGGGGGGCGGGTTATGATGTATAATGAGATTGGCACTGTGATGTCTTTCAGAAATACGGATACACCTTCGACCGGGAACATCGCAGTAAGGGTACATTGTGTTACATCGTGGTCATGTTCTTTTGCAGAACCAGTCCCACTGGTGAAAATGCAGACTATAGTGATTAATCTTTCAAGTGACCAGATAGCTTGTGCCCTTGAAGTTCCATGTTCTTGTAATAAATATTGATGACTAAATCACTAAAGCGTTATATAAACTTTCAAACCATATACCAGAAACGGATATGCTGGCCCGCTCCATATTATTTGGCGCAAGTATAATTCGTGATATTGCATGTGTTTTAGTGCCATTGCATTGTCCGCACTCTTTCTCTATCTCTCTCTCTCTCGTGGATGTGCACAAACACCATCACATCATCATCGTTGTTTATTTTATTATGAAACATACTCCCATTTGGTGAAATGGGGGAGAAGTAACCATCTTCAATAAAGGAACAGTGGGAGCAGAGGTTAAAAGAGTGTGTGAGCCAGTGGTGGCTGCTGCGGAACAGAAGTGGTGGGGGGTGGCAGGGTGTGGGGAAAAAAGAATCAATCAATCAAGTGACTTGTAAAGCACAACTACTCACCTGTAAGGTTCTCAAGGTGCTGGGGGGACGCGCGGGGGGAGGGTTAAAGGGGGGCTTCTGATTTGAAGAAAAGATGACTTACCTGCTGGTCGCTGACCCTCCTTCGCCCTCTTCTGTTCCTGTTAACTCCTGACAGCATACAGGCTCCCAGACTCCCCTAAACGAGTGGTTCCCAATCTGTGTGCTGTGGCTCCTTGGTGTGCTGTCAAAACTAGCCAGATGAGCCGCGCACCAAGCACTTTACTGCATTGAATGTTGAATGGTTTGTTGGCTTCAGTTAAACAAATTAGACTTAAATGCATGATGTCTAATATTTTTAAGTGACATGCCACAAGCTGGAAACATAGTGCTTAATTGATGTCATGTTGAGGGAGATGACCTCCATATTTCACTGGATCCCCACGTTCCAACACTCCCAAAGTAAGCAGTAGTTTAGTTGTTTTCAAAATGTATTTTACACCAATGCAAGTTATCAGGAAAGTAAAGTTGTCCTGTCTCTCAAACACACTAACTGTTAAGTATTGACATGTGTACGTGAACCATAGCTACACACACATTTCCAGACAGGCCTGCTCTCTCCATGACCAGAAGGAAGTAAAACACCATATACGGCATAATGCCAACATCTGGAAGCAAGAAAGAAATACATTTAAAAATAAAATATCTGAGGACTTTATTTGGCTTACATTTAAATGGAGGCAATTTTAGGCAGGAGACAGATTAAAAAAAAGCTGTATTTGGTTTAAAAAATTGTGAGTCACCCTGCTGAGACAGTTGTGCTGGCACGTATGACATGGGTAGAAATGGAAGTGCATGCAAATATTCTTCAAGTGTAGAAGCACTTTGGCAGTGAGACCTACATGCATTGAGGTGTTTTCTAGTACTGTAAATGGGATAACAAAGTTTGAGAGGGTTCTCTAAAAAAGGCATGGACAAAGAAGTCTAACTAGGAATATTTTATTAGAAGCGCTGCCTTAGTAATACGAAACACCCCGAGTATATGATTATAATACCTTCATCAGCTTCATCGCAATTATTTTCAGGGAGAAAAATATAGAAGTACTCCTGAGGTTGGGCTACATCCCCCACCCTCCAAAGAAAAGTAACATAGTGGGGAGCCACAGCCAATAGGTCAAGGGAGTCGCGGCTCGAAACGTTTGGGAACCACTGCCCTAAGCCAACCACAACGCTACTGTTGTGCTGGTAATGCCCAGACGTGGGTCCTTGGCTCACTGTGCCACTGGAATCAAGCTATCCTGGCTGAAGAGGGGTGAAACCCCGAAACCGGTCCTAGGATGCTTGTTTCCGGTCCAGGGAGGACCTGGCTTGGCAGTTCGGACTGGACTGTTCCCATGAGGCACAGGGTCAAGACTGATTTGCATATGGCCAGGTCTAAACTGGGGTGGCATGGTGAGCAAAAGAATGATGGATTTAACCCAGATATCTTGACTGGGGGTGAATGTTTTGATTTGTTCTGCATTCCGTCCATCAACTGTGTGTCTGTTGGTAATAATATTAGCAGCATGACAGCAGCATCATTATTGGTCTGAGTGGTCTGGTTTGACGCTCAGACAGGGCCTGGGACTGTTCTCCACCCGGCAGTGCAACACAGCTGGGTGGAAAAATGCTAAGTCCGCATGTCGGTTTTGCCGTCCTAAGGCAGCCGGCCAAACCGGCCTGCGCACTTGTGGTGCCCAACACTCCTCTTCCCTGCTCGTCACAGCAGCCCAGCCCCGCCCTAGACTGCCTCAGGCTCAGTACTGAAAAAGAAAATGATAATAAAATTCTGTTATTATCATTTTATATTTCCTTTTTGCGCTGCTCAGAGAGCAGTGGGGCAATGCTCCTCCGCCTTAATGGAGGAGCCGCCGCCGGTGTGTGTCTAATTCATGTTTTCCAATAGGACTGGGAAAACAAACAAATATCTGGGTTTCCGAGTCCACAGTTGTAGTACCGTAGTCATTACGCAAACTCTCAAACTCAGTACTCAAATGTGTAGTCCAGGAAGCACGCTCTAATGATTGAAGGATGTAGATAACGTTTCCTTGGTTGACCACCTAAAGCTGCAGATGCACAGGCCAATAATTTGCAAAAGTTTAAATTAAGGTCAATACAACCAGCTTGAAAGTGTTGCGCAAGATCAACGGTAAATAATATCGATCATGCAAGACATAGACTATGTGACTGAAGTGATAGTCATTTCAGTTTCCTTCCTGTAGCGTTCATCATTAGCTGGAATGGTGCAGCTGGGGATAAGTAAGATCGTGTAGTCGAAGAGTGCTGATATAGAGGTGGGGATCTATGATTTCTTGTCCGGAGCCCAGGGTGGCCCCAAACTTCTATACCTCTCAAGACCTAAAAACCCACTCTTTACCATTGAGTCTAGATAATGACACATGTTCAAGCTACCCTCAAAGAGGGTATTTAAGTTAGGCCTGAACATTACTGGGCTAAAACGCACACACACTTTTAGTTAAAGGATCTCAATTTTCAAAATTCATCTTGTCTGGGTTAACCCATATCTGAAAATGTCATAATTTATCATTGGAAACTATGGAATTCAAGGCACAATATGTAAATATGTGGAGGAACGCCACAAACCTGTAAAATTACTTTCAGCCCTGGACACATTTCCATCATTTGGAAATATCCATTGTAAAAAAGAGCTTGACCCCTGTTACAATAGTACAATAGCAGGAATTCCAGAAAATGCTTCACAGTTTTCCAAAGGTATTGCAGAGTCTGGAATCTATGGATTTTAATGTCCATTATGAAAAACTTGATCATCCGGTGGTCTCACAACTGGAGAGTGACCTGCAAATTCTTCAATTAAAGCAATGGATAAAGGAGCCCACTCATATTGCAGGGCATACCCTTGACCTGCTTTTCTCCAACATCGATTCCACTGTCATCCAGGAGATCAAACCACTAGTATGGACAGATCACTCACTAATATCATTTTCATTGGAACTGCCAGCCAAACTAACGCTTCCAAGTAAGCCCAAAGAGACAAATAACAGAGCGTGGAGGCTAGTTACTGAAACAACATTCCTACAACACTTTCCCCCTCCTAATACCCTATCCCTGAATGTGCTCTCAACAAACTTAGCTGCAGCACACCTGGAGTCCGAAATCAAAACTACTTTGAACCAAATCGCCCCCAAACTTAAACCCAGTTGATCAAAAAGACCTCTCACCGAGAAATGGTATACACCTCAACTCAAAGCACTCAATAGAAATTGCCAACACACCGAACATCAATGGAGACTGTCCAAACTCGAATTAGATAGATCTCAGTACAAATCTGAACTTAAAATGTACAATCATGCCATTAAAAATGCAAAAAAGAGCTACTTTGTGCAACGAATAAATGAAAACTGCAACTCAACCAAAGAGCTTTATAAAATAGTAAAAGAGCTTTGCAAACCAACCAGCATGTCCCAAACCATTCCCCCCTCTGCAGAATCCTGCGAAAAAATTAGTCATTTCTTTTCGGACAAAATTAGCCAAATATACTCCACTTTTAATCCTACCACAGAATTAGATATCTCGAATCAGAATTTTCAGACCCCACACCCAGAAGCAATGTCTGAAATGAGCAAATTCGCCCCCTCACGGAAACTGAGGTGCTGAAGGCAATGGGCAAAGTTAAGTCAGGATCCCCTCTGGATCCCTTCCCACACTTCATTTTTGCTCGGACAGCCTCTACCCTCTGCCCATATGTTACTCAGCTTCTCAATAAATCACTCAACACTGCCACCTTCCCAGATATTTGGAAACAGGCAGTAATTACTCCTCTGTTAAAAAAGGCAGGGACAGATGTTCTCAATCCCGAAAACTACAGTCCAATCTCCCAACTCCCATACCTATCCAAAGTTCTGGAGAAACTGGTGAACAAGCAATTAACCAACTTCCTTGAATCTAATGACCTACTGGACCCCTCGCAGATGGGTTTCAGGGCTACCAACAGCACCGAGGCAACACTACTGGCAGTATCAGACAACATCAGGTCCTGTACTGATCTGGGAGGAGCCATCGCTCTGATACTTTTGGACCTGTCGGCAGCATTCGACACGGTCTCCCACAATAGACTGTTGGAAACCCTCTACAAAAAAGGAATCCACTCCACAGCGCTAAAATGGTTTGGCTCGTTTCTCAAAAACCGAACACAAACGGTCCGACTAGGTCAGCTCCAATCCAAACCCAAGATCATTGGCTGTGGTGTTCCACAGGGAGCTTCGCTAAGCCCCACTTTATTTAACACATACGTCTCATCCCTGGCAGAAATTAGCAGAAAATGGGGTTTGGGGATTTGCTCCTATGCCGATGACACACAGCTAATGGTAGCCCTCGAAGAAAGGCCTGAAGCCACCAAAATAAAACTACATAACTGTCTCTCAGAAATGGCACAGTGGATGCAGAAGCACTGCCTGAAACTAGACGCAGGGAAAACTGAAATCCTGCTTTTTGGAGGGGCCAAGGGGATCTGGGACGCCACATGGTGGCCACAAACACTCGGGACTGCCCCAACCCCTAAGCATTGTGCAAAAAAACTTGGGTATCTTCATCGATGACACCCTAACCATGAAGGACCATGTGCGGGCCCTTTGTGGCAAGGGTTTTGCCACCTTGAAACTGCTACACAGGCTTTTTCCCTGGATCCCACTAGACTGCAGAAGAACAGTCACGCAGGGCTTGCTTATGAGTCAGCTCGACTACGGCAATGCTCTATTTGTGGGCATGAACGAGTCTCTCTTCACTCGGTTACAGGTGCTCCAAAATGCCGCAGCCAAGCTGGTATGCAACAAAAACAGATTAAGTTCAGCATCAAAGTGCATGAAAGACCTGCACTGGCTTCCCATGCGCCAAAGAGCGTTTTTTAAACTACTCAGACATGCCCGTAGAGCACTATTCCAAAATGGACCCTAAATACTACAGGGAAGACTCGACTTCTATGTCCCGACAAGAAACCTGCGGTCCTCATATCTGGCACTGGCCAGAACTAAACGTATAAAGAAAGTGAGGTCCGGAGGGCGCTCCTTCTCATACTTGGCAGCCAGAAGATGGAACGATCTCCCCACAGACCTACGACTTACACCAAACTATCTGGAGTTCTGAAAAAAATTGAAAACTCATTTGTTCCCAATAAACTAACACCTTCCTGCCTGTTCCAGTAGCCTAATACCCTCGTTTTTGCTATCAGCGCCTTGATATCCCCTGGGATGAATGTCATGCTCTATAAATAAATAAATAAATTAGCAATTGGTCTCCCCGGAGGTTTGTTGGAGCTTGCTCGCTTTGTCTAAATAGCCTTGGGTCAACACAAAGTTATGATGCTCGTGAACAACCTTGCCACGCTGAAGGCCACGTCTGGAGACGTGGCCTTCACGTCTCCAGATAACTGGCCAAGGGCCTAATTTAGGGCTTTATGAACAAATGTCCAAAGCCCTGAATCCTCAGGGATCCCAAAAGAAGAAGTTCCCACAAATTACTGTATACAGATGCTTCGGGCACTACACACATGAGGAACAGATTGCATGACATTAATCCGTCTGTCTGCGTACATAGTTGTTTCACAGGTGCTGAAACCACATACATTGGTTAAATGGAGCAAAGCTTGCTTACAGGTCCAACATGGCCAGGGCAAGTGCAGAAAAGGTCATGCCTTTATGTTTCTCACCCTCAAAAACTCAGACTAGGACCAACGCCGCCCCAGGATGAAGTGTAACAACTCTTTGTAAGGTATCAAAGATGCCTCCCCTTCCACTGAGCTCTTTAACTGAACTAAGAACACCTAGTTTGAAAAAGTCACTACTGGAGAAAAGACGAGTTAGCCAATACTCTCTGTCATCGATTAAATTGTAACATATATATATATATATATATATATATATATATATATATATGTTACAACTTGTGAGCAAGGGCTTTTGTAGCTCGAAACGCGTCAGGTTCACAAAAAGAATAAACTCCATCTAACCTCATTCGTTGGGTTCGCGTCTGTTCGCCATCGTTGTGGAGGTGCAGAGAAAATCTTCGTTGTTTTATATATATATATATATACACATACATATACAAATGTAGACAAACAGTTTTCGGTCAGTATTTATGTATATAAATGTGTACAAATTACTGATTGGGAGCCTTAATTAAAACCTAAGAAAAATGAGCAAGACACTCGCACATTTCAATTTGCGTTGCTTGCATTGTCACCCCTAAACACAACAAACACCTGAGGCAGAAATCTTGCTGTAAAAAAACAGAAGCTGAATCTTGACTACCACCTCGATGCTGCGAAGGTACCATTGAGGTACCCAAGGCATTCTTATCCCATTCTCGCCATCTTCAGCGGTTACGCTGTCGATATCATTCTCTCGAAGTCAAACTGACATGTCAGAGAGGTTGTGTGGGGTAAATATCTTGTAATGCCTCCTCTTATGCTTAAGATTGCTATGAGGGTTTCTTGGACACCAAAGAGCCTGGGTCTCGAAGATGTCTCTGGGAACAGGTGTTGGGGCTTCTATTTGATCAGGAACACACTTTGTCATCCTCTGTGCTTATTGGGCACCAAACCAGATGCGGTGTGATCCAAAATCATGAAAGGCCCCTTCTGGGTGGAAACCCATTCCTCTTTGGGATCATCCAGCAAGTATCTAGGTGGCTCAGCGAGGGCATGTACCAAAGTTTCCTGATTGAAGAAAAGTTAGAGATGAACGTTGTCCTTCGGCTGTTGGGCTACTATGGGCTAAGAAGGGCACAGCATTGGGGCAAGGTGCCTATTTATATGAATTATGTGAATTGCAGATGTAACAGCAATGTGCCAGATATTGTGTATGTTTTTGCACCTGAAATATATATATATGATTTTTTTAAAAAGATACAGGGAGTAACTTGTGCAAACAAAATGTACATCCATTATCTGTCCCATTTAGTTATTGCGTGGGCTGTTAACCACCAGAAAGAAGCTAGGAGTAAATGGTGAAAATCCAGTAGTAAGCACAATGCGCGCTCAACTCCTAACCGGCTTTGGTGTTAAAATGGATGCAAATAATGTGTGCTCATTTCAGCCCTGCCTCTCGAGTGTTAATGACTGCAGCCAGGAGAAAGGGGATGCTGATGGGCTTGCCTTCACTTAATATTTGTGTGCATGCCTGCTTCT
This sequence comes from Triturus cristatus, assembly GCF_964204655.1. NCBI lineage: Eukaryota > Metazoa > Chordata > Amphibia > Caudata > Salamandridae > Triturus > Triturus cristatus. Next base: position 811,728,251 of record NC_140585.1, on the reverse strand, counting down.
TGTGAAGCTGCCTGGTTAAGCCACAGTAAAACTCCAGGCAAGGAAGCCTCTTAAGTGGAGCGGAAATAACAGCAATAAGGCAGCGGCAATGCATTGATTTTGACCTCTGGTGGCTCCACGCGTCTCCATGCACGATGGAGCTGCCAAATGGATTTCTTCAGATGCATCGCCCTGTTTTTGATGCTGTTCGATTTTTAGGATACTGATATGAGATGCTCAGGCATTGGCCGTGACCACGCAGAATAACAAGGCACGTCAAGCAAGCTCTTGGCTTTGGATCAACCTTGCGCCTGATGCACCCGGGACATGCGAAACTGACCCGGCAACAAGCTGCAGGGATCATTGATCCCTCCCCCAGGTGGATCCACGCAGGACAGTTCATTGCTGGAAGTGTACCCGAGACACTGTCACAACTATGCCTCACCAGTCCGGATCACGGTTGCTGGACCGGTAACCATGTTCACAGGTGGTGATCTGTGTATTTTTAGCATCGTTTTAGTGCTGCTTCATTTGTAGATGGTTTGCACAGCAGCAGATCAGAACACCAGCCGTGCTAGAGTCTTGTAGGCGATGCTTCAGTTTCAAGTAGGGTATTTTGTACACTGCTATGGATTCTTGACTTCTACATAACAGACTGAAGGTGTTTACAACGCATGCCTTTACAACGCGGTCGGTACATCAACTAGGTTGTTACCACGCATAACATTACAACGCAAATCATTACAATGACTTGCTGTAGGGGGTGCTGGAGTTTGGAATAGTATAATTTATTATTCCAACTCCAGTCTGTACAACAGTAGGGAAGGTGTTGGATTCCAAATCCATCACCTAAAGCCTTCTAATGACTTGCGTTGTAATGGTATGTGTGGTAACAACGCGGGCGTTGTACTGACCGCGTTGTAAAGGTACTGCGTTGTATCGGCAGCGTTGTAAACGCTGTTTCCCGTATCACAATATTTGAGCTCTTTAAATCCTATATAATATCAACTATGGCTGCTGCCTTTTCTCTCTTAACTCTAGAATTCTAAAAGCTTAGACCCCAAATTGAAACTACCATCTCTTTTCTATGTGAGTCTCTGCTGTGCCACTCCGGAGCCTCTGCACCACCCAACCTGCAGGACCACTGGAGGATCGTGGCTCGCCTTCTGACTGTCTTTAGATCTATGCAAAAAAAGCTGGCAGGCAAGACCCCGGAGTGCAGGACCTGTGTGCACTCTGGATCTTCTGCTATTACAATCACCCCCGGGGGGTCACCCTTGTAGATTTAGAAATAAATAAAATACTATGTTATCGAAAACTTATTCGAGTATCGGTTAACAGCTTGGCGCTAGCAATCGCTGATCCAGATATAGTTTTCTGATGACCTGCACTCAAGTTGTTTACCTACCCACAGATCAGAGTGCCCTGTACGTGAAATTCATAAGGAGGATTTGCTTTGCATTGCAACCACACCCTCCCATGGACCCATGTCTCAGGTGCCGGCAGGCGCGGTTAGTCAGAAGATGTGGTCTATTATTTTTCTTGAGTTGCAATTTCACAGCATGATTCTCTATTAACGATTTCTATGAAATTACATCTTTGGCCCATGGTTGAAAATGTGTATATAGAAAATGCACGGGTGTCATTTCCATACATCAAAGAAGATTGCGTGATGAGGTGCGGGATTTTGTTTAAATCTAAGTAGGTGGTGAGCATTGAAATGCAGGTACCGTGGCCAGCAGGCACAGCGTCTGTTGAGTGGTTTGGCCCCACTGAGACTTGAGGAGAACACGTCTTCTGGATGTTGCTGGATAAGCAGCATCATTTTTACAGCCCTTAAATTTGCTCAAGCAATAGATCATACGACCCATTTGATTTTGCCTTTATGCACATCTTGCCCGGCATCAGTGTCCTAGCTAGCAGCTGCTTCTCACAGTTCATCTGCAGCGTGCTCAGCATCACTACTTTATCCTGCTACACACTGCTTCACCAGCCCTTCCCACTGCAAGCCCGCCATCATCCTGCTGTCGTCGAGTGCTCCATTCAATGTCCCTGCTCCACTGTCTGCCACTCTCCTTCTCATACTACACATCTGCCCACTCCCTCAGTTCCCAATCACTAGCCTGCTCTTCATCTCCTTCTTGATTTACCTGTAGCACTTCCCCCTACCTACATACCCTGCACTCTCCCCTCATCACTTTCCTACCCTTCATTGCCTACACCACTGTACTCCCCATCTCAGCCACGCCGCACTCCCTGACTACCTTATACCACGGATGTCTTTCATCGCTCAGGTCGATACTTTCCCACAGCATGTTGCAGCAAGACTCAAGTTAGTGGAAATTGTTGCCATGTGCAACAACACACCTGAAGTCAGTTGTGGCATATTGACACGATACACCATACCGTACACATTTGGGTGGTTGATTTCTGAGGAATAACCCAAAGCAGTAACATAATTGTTCAAGAGTGCAGTTATCTAAAAAGATTATGTCAACAAATGTTGAAAAACTATGATTCTGAAGGAGGGCACCGGGGCCTTTACTGCCAGTTATGGACTTACACAAACAAGATTCTCCTGCAGCTCTTTTCTGTAGAGGAATCCATTTTATGCACTGCAGAGTTGTACCTGTATTCAAAAGCATGGTATGAAGTCATGCAGAGTTGTACCTGTATTCAAAAGCATGGTATGAAGTCAGCATATTAAAGGAATCAGAGGTGGGTGACAAGGGGAAATGTGCTTGGGATATGTACTCACAGAGGCACAGACCAATTCCATTGGAAATGCAAATTAAGGCTTCCTTCTGAGTTCCATTGCAGGGCAATCGTGGTTTATAGCACAAGGCATTGCATTGGAACGGCCATCTTGGACGAGTTAGTGGTGTCATGTAAAACATTATTAATAGGTAGGTCGATGCATTTAAAACAGTGACACTGCTTGTTATTCTGCAAATGCCTCTGTACCCATCCCGTGATCACACAGAAAAGTAGATGGATTCCACATGGTAAATCATCGTGTTCTACCTTGATGGCATCCTAGCAATGGGGATTGGAAGCGAGATCGCTGGTGCCTTCAAAGAATTTTAAGTATTGAAATTGGGATTTCATTGCCTCGTTCGAGATGCAGTAAAGGAGTCATTTTCTGGAAGGACAAGGCAGATATAGGAAGGTACAGCTTTAGTGCTACATATTTCATCCCTTCTGCAATCCCTGTCTCTGCACCCAAGAAATGCACTCGCCGCGCTCCTAGCGGTGTGCGCTCGGTGAACGATACAACCTTAAACCTCTTTATCCTGAAGTGACACGGCAAGCGTGACAAAGGAGCGGCGAAGCGGGAAACCTCAAGGCATTACCAACCTATTCCAGCTCACACATGACCTTCATCTATACTAAATGAGGCCATTACGGCTCACCGCGGTTTATTGCGCCAGGCCACCACCTCTGGAGGCGTTTGTTCCAATATGGATTTCCCGAATCTCTAACAAACAGCAAAATTGCCTGAATGCCCACGGACCTGAATAGGTAAAGTGTGACCTCCCTTGCCCTGGTAGCTCTCTCCGTACCACTGTCGAGCCCTCCATCAAGGCTACGTAACAAAGGACTTGTCGCTATCGACTTGCGGTTGCCAGACGAATAGCTGCCATCACTGTTTGACCATGCATTAGTGTTAGGTTGTACAGAAGCTTCAAATACATATTTATGTTATTTTATGTTATATTTTATTTATGTGTTTTGCATAGCTAGCAGAGTCTCCAGGTGATCCGTTTAATGTGCTTACAAGAAAATGCTGTTTGTTAGATAGTGTCAGAAAAGTTGTTGAAATATTTTTTTTCAACTGTATTATGTTGATAGTGAACTGTTAGCAATTTGGCTACAAAGAGAGACGCAGAGAAAGGTCCTACAACCTAGAGTCGTCGCCCACCTTCAGACCCTGGGGTCATTTCAAGATGGCTGGAGACTGCAGGAAGGTAGATTGGTTTTAGGTTTGTTTGTGAAGCTGGTAGGGGTGAGGGCCAGCAGTACATTGGTGAGGCAGCTGCTACTTTTTAGATTCGGCCTAAAGACAGCTTTAACTGTCTGGGTGCCTCATGTTTGCCAAATAAATCCTAATAAAATGCCACAAAAACAAACATAGATACAGGGCCTCTGGGGTCAGCCCTTTTAATACATTGGTCGCTTCGGCTATCTTCAGATTTTGCTTGTGCTCACCACAGCATACAGCTGGGGTAATAGGCCCACCCACGCCATCCATTGGCTCTCCTCCACTGTGAGTGATGGCCTTTTGCCTGATCACTTGCACACTGTTGTCTGAAAAGAAGTGTGCTTCAGCGCCACGTATGGTGTCACTAAGCTGCTAGGCCATTCCTTTTCTTAAATATATTTACTATGTTTTTTACATTGCATGTGTTTGCAAAAGAAAACGCGCCCTTGCCCAGGCCGGACCTGTTGCATTTGGCAGTGCTCTAGGTTTTTTATTCTGCTGTCAGTCAGAAACCAATGGAAGTCAGTTAATGTCTATGTGTATTTTTCCTGAGCGGAGGTTCACAAATGTTGCAATGTTGCATCCTTTCCTTCTCGCTCTGCTCAGTGATTCAGTGTATCCTGCAAACTTAATGTGAGTTTCCATTGTAATTTTCACTATAAAAACTGTTAGCTTAGGGCGGGATCTTGCCACCCTTTTGCCACTTGCCATTTTACCTTTGCTGCGTGAAGCTGCGTTGCTGAGGATTGTGCTGAGGACTTCGTCTTGAGAGACTTTACCGAGAGACTTGTCCTGACCCGTTCTGACACTTAGTTAGAATAGGTAACTATGAGAAATGATTTATTCTGATTGATTTTACTTTGACTAATTTTAGATAAAGCAATATAATTTTAAACATGGTGTTGAATTTTCTTTCTTGTCAATTATTGGGTTTATATTTTTGATCATTATTGTATATGTTGTGTAGATTATGTTATTGATTAGGACAGTCACTAAACCAGATCTGATCGACCTGATATTGATGCAGGGTGTTTAGGTGTTTTCTTTCCACAGGTTTATTGCTGGTAGAGTATTTGAGCGTATGTTAGTGAAATGGGCCCTAGCGTATGATGAATGTATGTGCGTGTAACTGTGTAATTACTCTATCCGTGGTAGTGGGCATATTTTAGATACCCTGATCTCTATCAATTTCCTGGTAGCAGAGATTGATGGTTTAGATGGTTGTCTTGATCTGATAAGATTGCTTGTACATTGGCTTATTGATTATTGATTTTATTTTGTCAATATTGGTATATGTACTAATATTATATGTTGAAGTCGTCATGTTGAGTTAAATGTAGTGCTTCTGGAACTTGGAAGCTGTTGTAGCAGTTCCGTAGTAGGGCAGAGGGAAGTATATGCTGCTCTCGGGAAAGACGGGATTGTAAGGAATAACGTGTGACAATTGAAGTTGCGCGTTCACATTGTCTGGGTTCGGAATCAGTGACATCGTCGTATGTTACTATTAGATATTTCTGGTATGTAAGAAGTGTGTATCGTAGTGAAGGTTATCTTTGAAACTCTGGTCTTAAGTCCCAGGGATCCGTAAGGATTTCCGTTAAAGCTTATCGCGGGAGGAGTAATAGGTATTCTCTGAGCTTGTTTGAGGAACTGGGCGAAGTTGCTTAGTTAATGTATGTTATAATTCTGTAGTGGGACAGATTGTGCGCTGTTCTCGGAAAACAGAATTCTGTGTGCGTGTACTATAATTTTCTTGCATGAATGTGCGTGAATTTATATACATTCATTGATTGTAAGACTCTTTGGATAAGTCCTAGAGGAAACAGTTATTAGATGTATGAAAGTTTGTTGACTCTTGAAAATACTCTCTTTTACTATTCTGTGGTTAGCGAAGCAGACAATGGAGATGTTTTTATGTTGTAACTAATAGATAGATTTTGTAGAAATCTTGACACGAAGTCTACTGAGAAATTTTGTAAAGGAGGGGTAGACGAGTGACAGAAGACAGAGACAAACTGCAGCGGCTGTTGACGTCAAAGTCCGCGCTCTGATTGGATGGTAGATCAGAATTGTGCTCGCGCTAGGATTGGAGCGTTAGTGTGAGCCGCGCAAGGATTGGAAGAGCTGTTTAGTGACGTAGACGCTCCAGGATTGGTGCGTTAGTGTGAGTCGCGCTGCTATTGGTTGAGAACCTCGTATTGTATATTTATAATACGAAAAGAGTAGAGAGCTTGGTAAGCGCTAAAATGTATTATCAAGAGGAGAAAAAGAAAAAAACATTCTTTGGGAAAGTTAAAAAGTGGTTTACCAAGGATAAAGAGGTTAAAACAAGAGAGGGTGAGTTGCTACCTCCAGCGAAAACACCTGCATCCTTCATGGTTGCGAAATATGGATTACATACCTGTATATGGTTGCAGAATTGGGTTAGGTATACTAAAGAAGATGGTGTTCTAGCATTTCCAGAACATGGTTCATTTAATTTGGCCGTGTTGAGAAATTTACGGGAAAAGATGGTACGTCTGGACCCGAAGCCGAGACCTACGCAGTTCGAGGCTTTAGTGGAATGGGAAGAGGAAGTTCATGAGCGAGAAAAGCAAAGATCTGGAGGGTATTACAGGAACATGTTTGGGAGGAGACATGATCGTGAAACACATCATGATCGGATGAAAAGATGGCGAGATGTTAATATGTCAGAGGGATTATATCCTATGAGAACAATTGAAGAAGGAGCAGTTGGAGTTAATGAGTATGATGATGAGGTCTTAAATGACATGATTTACAAGAGACCACCTCCATATAGACCAGAACCAGATGAGAGTACACCAGTTGTTTCTCCGATAAGAGATACAGTCTGTATTATTGAAAAAGAAAAGGTAACACCTGAATCAAGAAGTAATAGTTCTTTCAGGGAGAGAGAAAATCGAAGTAGTGAAGAAAATGCCAGAAAATTAGCAAAAACGACAACAGAACTGACTGAGAAAATTAGGGAGTAAACGAAGAATCTGGAAGCTGTTACGGTGCCTGTAACAATAGGTCCAGTTATGCCTGTGTTTGACAAACAGAGAGCAGGTGAGAATGGACTGGTGATTCCATATGTTGGGAATAACATGACAAATTCAGTTGGTCCTTCAGGAGATTCAGATAAAAGAGCAGAAAGAAGTGACCTGAGACAAACAAGACATGACACATGTAGTGAACTATTGGATACTAGTGAACCTAGTTGTTCAGGGATGCCAATTTTAGAACCGCAGAAAAGAGTGGTTCCAGTGAGAAAAACTGCTGAAATAACAGTTGATGATTTGAATGATTGGATGAAGGTTCTTCAGAAAAAAGATAAGGATTCACAAGTTATTGATGTGGCTAGGTTACGTATAGAATTAGAAGAGCTTGTGACAGGGACAGTTCCAGTAGAAATCCTGAAGAGTCATCATGATGGTGAGCTGTTGTTTATGTGCAAAAGTGTTACCTGGAGAGCAAGGAATACACATGACAGGCTAAGAGCAATAGCAAATGAACAAGGAGTTGACATTGATAAAGTAAAAGCTTTACAGAGAACTTACAGGATGGATTTTACAGAGAAGGACATTGAAAATTTGAATGCTTCTGGTAGAACAGGACAGATTAAAGAAATGGTGGCATTACTGCGAAGATGGGGTGATGTTGAAAAGTGGAAGGATAGGTGGTATAAGAAAAGAGAGGAATCTGTAGATAGAACAACTTATTCGGCATTTTCAGTGAGAGAAAAAGAGAAACCAGTGGATAATTATCCCATGAGAGAAATACCTGGAGGAGGATATGTACATGTTCCATGGACCAGACAGGATATTTTATCATTTACGAATGATTTCCCTCGATTGAGAGAAAAGCCCGTCGAGTGGTATAGGCAGGTAGATAGGTTTGTGAAATTGTCAAAAGTGCTGTGGGTTGACCTGAATAGTCTGTTTGATATAATTGTTCCAGCAGACTTGTGGACTGAGTGTAAAATAGTTGTGAGTTGGCCTACTGAGGAATATCCAAGAGATTCAAGAACAGGGGCACCAGATCCAGAAGTAATGAGGAAGTATGATCAGGTGATGGTATACCTGAAGAGTAAAGTTCCTCCAAAAGAGACAGACTGGGTTAAGATAGATCGAACACAACAGGAAGCAAAAGAATCAGTTCATGCTTTTTACGAGAGGCTGATACTGGCTTTTAAACAATTCAGTGGAGATGAACACCTGGGTGACAAAGATTTGAGTCACTTTGTATACAGATTTGTATATGGTCTAAGACCTGAAATTGGTGAGAGAATTCGTGAACACACAGTGGATTGGCAGAGTAAAAAAGTAGATGAGATCCTGAGACATGCAAAATACTTCAGTGATGAAATTGAAGCAAAACAAAGAAAGCTGAAAGAGAAAGCAATGTGGGCACAAGTGAAAGTTGCAGAAAGACAGGAAGCACAGTTAATGGAACAGGCGAATAATCCAGGAAATAATGCAGGAAATAGACCCAGATATGCAGGAAAAGGGAAAGGAAGTCTTGAGGAAGCAAAGAAAAAGTTCCCTTGTCACAACTGTGGCCAGCTGGGACATTGGAGATCTGAATGTCCTAATCCACCATTAGTGAGTAATGAGAATAAACCTTTAAATCAACAGGTGCAGAACCAGAATGAAGGGAATAATCAACAGCAACAACAGAAAGTTGTGAGACAGCAGAGTCAAGAGCCAAAACCGCCCTTGCCGCAGAATAGAGGGGTACAAAAATATAATCAGGACTCAGGATTCTACAATGATGAGCAGGTAAACAAACCAAGACGTTCTAACAAAGTACAGCAGTACTTGTTAAAGAGTGAAGGGAGTGAGTCTGAGGGTGATTATTGACGGTGCCGAAGGGAGGAGGAAGAGTGCATACTTGGTGCAACTCTAGAAATAGACCAGGCAGGACCATTTGTGGATGGGAAAATAAATGAGGAGAGTGTTACTTTTTTGGTAGACACAGGTGCGACAAGATCAACTGTCAGGTCAACAGATGTTAAAAATCTTCCTCTCTCGGATGAAGCAATCCAAGTAGTTGGTGTAGCCAATACACAAATCAGAACACGTCTTACTGAACCAGTAAGAGTACAGATAGGGAAATTTTCAGACATGCACAGATTTATTGTCTGTGACACGAGTCCAGTGAACCTGTTAGGTAGGGACCTATTGTGTAAGATGAATTGCACAATTTTTTGTACACCGGATGGAATAGCTTTTGAGACACCAGATGATGATATTTTCTACCGAATGACTCTAGAAAATAGAGAAAGTGAGTTAATTGGTGCATTTGCTGTGTTTAATCCGGAGGATTTGCCTCAAGAGCTGAGAAACACTGTGAAAAGAGCAGTTTGGGATTTTACAGGAGAGGATGTGGGATTGATGAATAATGTAGATCCAGTGAAAATTGCAGTGAAAGAGGGAATTACATATCCTAACATTCCTCAGTACAAAATGACACCAGAAATAATTGAAGGGATAACTCCTATAATTGAGAAAATGATTCAGCAAGGAGTTCTAAGAGAACTACTGAGTAGTCCGTGTAATTCACCGATAATGGGACTGAAAAAGCCCAATGGCAAATTTAGGATCGTACAGGATCTGAGAAAAGTTAATCAAATTGTGGTGGCATGTTGTCCTATTGTGCCAAATCCATCAGTGATTCTGTATCAAATTCCACATGATGCTGAGTGGTATACAGTGATTGATCTGTGTCATGCGTTCTTTTCAATTCCATTGCATCATGACAGCCAGCCGATTTTTGCATTTAGGTTTGGCCAGCGTATCTTAGCATGGTGTCGTATCCCACAGGGGTATACGGAAAGTCCTTTGATATTCAATCAGTTATTGAAGAAATCGTTAGAGAGTTTGATCATGCCTGAAAACTCAGTGTTAGTGCAGTACATTGATGACCTACTGGTGGCATCAAAGACACGTGAAGCTTGTGAAGTGGATACCATAGCTTTACTGAATCATCTGGCAGATGGAGGATTAAAGGTATCTCCAGCCAAATTGCAATTTTGCAAGAAAGAGGTTCATTATCTTGGACACAATATTGAAAAAGGTCTGAGAAAAGTGACTACTGATAGGATCAGAATAATCAGAGAAATGAAAGCTCCAAAAACCCAGAGAGAAGTGAGAATGTTCCTGGGTATGGTGGGTTATTGTCGTCCGTGGATAATTAATTTTTCCCTGATAGCTAAGCCACTGATTAAGCTGACAAAAAGTGAAATGACAGATCCATTAGATCTGGATGTAGAACAATTGGCAGCATTTGAAGAGCTCAAAAGTAAAATGTGTGAGGCTCCAGCTTTGGGTATGCCTGACTATGAAAAAGAATTCGAGCTGTACTGCAGTGAGAGAAATGGATGTGCACTTTCAGTGTTAATCCAGAAACATGGACAATTGAGAAGGCCTATTGCGTACTTCTCATCAACACTTGACCCTGTAGCTGTGGGTTTACCAGGTTGTCTGAAATCTGTGGCTGCAACATGCAGAAGCCTGGAACAAAGTGAGGGAATCATAATGGGATATCCTGTAAGGGTATTCGTACCTCATAATGTGGCAATTCTTTTGACAAGAAGCAGAACTCAGTACATGTCACATAGTCGATTGACTAAGTACGAAAAAGTGATACTGGGTGCATCAAATGTGACTCTTGAGAGATGTGTGAATGTGAATCCAGCGACACTCTTGCCGGATATTGAAAATGTGGGTATAAAGATGGAAGATGATAATGATTGTTTGGATGTGCTTGAGTACTGTACAAAACCGAGACCAGACATAAGGGATATTCCCTTACCTGAGAATGACCATGTGTTGTTTGTGGATGGATCATGTTTGAGGAAAGATGATGGTGTGCTATGTGCAGCATATGCGGTGTGCAAAGTTTCAGAGGTCATGGAAGCATCACCATTGAAAGGAGTGAAATCTGCGCAAGTTGCTGAATTAATAGCATTGACAAAAGCTTGTGAGATTGGGAAAGATTTGAGGACGACTGTGTTGACTGATAGTCAGTATGGATTTGGAGTGGTGCATGATTTTGGCCAACTTTGGCTACAAAGAGGTTTCTTGACATCGAGTGGAACTCCAATAAAGAATGCTGAAATGATTGGAAAATTGCTTGAGGCGATACAGCTGCCTAAAGAGTTAGCAGTTGTAAAGTGTGCTGCCCATGGTCAGGGGGAGGATTTTATAACGATTGGAAACAGGTACGCCAATGATGTTGCGCAGTACTGTGCCAAGACCAATCAGTCCATTAACAGGGAAAGAGAGAGGGAAATGTCTTTTCTTTCAGTGATGTTTACTAATGTCCTAGAGACCTGGGATGAAGTGAAACAGTTACAAGATGAGGCAGGAGATGAAGAGAAACAAGATTGGATTAAGGCAGGATGTGCTCCAAGAGAAACAGACCATGTTTGGGTCTACAGAGATGGCAGACCAGTGATGCCTAACTCTATCTTGTCGTCAATGGCAAGGATGTATCATGGCCAGGGACATTTGGGGAGAGACGCGATGGTTAGGTCGTTTAAGCAGACCTGGTACAATGCAAAGTTCAGGACAATTGCAGAGAGCATCTGTCAGAGGTGTTTAGTTTGTCAGCAATTTAACACTGGGAAAAAGACAGTGGTGAGTCTGGGAACAATAGGCAGAGAAGGAGGTCCTTTTACAAGAATGCAGATTGATTTCATTGAAATGCCCCAAGTGAACAGACTGAGGTATGTTCTAGTGGTAGTCTGTTTATTTTCAAGGTGGGTGGAAGCTTACCCGACTAGAAGAAATGATGGATTGACAGTGGCAAAATTACTGTTGAGGGAGTTGATTCCTAGATACGGGTTTCCAGTTACAGTTGAGTCTGATAGAGGTAGACACTTTCAGAATGAGCTCATGGGTTTGATTTGTGAAGCATTGAAAATACAGCAGAAGCTACATTATGCATACCGACCAGAGGCTTCTGGTGTGGTTGAGCAGATTAATGGCACAATAAAGAATAGGATTGGAAAGATGTGCTTAGCCACTGGCATGAAATGGCCAGATGTTTTGCCTCTAGTTCTGATGACAATGAGATCTACTCCAGATAGAACTACTGGTTTGAGCCCGCATGAGATAATCATGGGACGTGCTATGCGCCATGCATTCGTGCCTGTCAATAAGTTGGTGACAATAACTGATGACATGATTTTGGATTACTGTAAAGGCCTGGCTGACGAAGTTCATTCTGTGTTTCACCAGGTTGGAGAAGAAGCTACCACACTTGAGAAGAAGCAAGCCCATGATCTGAGTCCAGGAGATTGGGTGAGGATAAAAGTTCACAGGAGAAGAAATTGCTTGATTCCAAGGTGGGGAAGGCCGAGACAAGTTATTCTGACTACAACGACTGCAGTAAAGTGTGCTGGAGTGAAGCACTGGGTACATGCAAGTCATACTCTGAGAGTTCCAAACCCGAAAGAAGGGACTGGTAAAGAGTATTTTGAAGAGTCAGATTCCAGTGATGATGAAGATACAGAATCAGTGGGGAAAGAAGTAAGAAGAGCTTCGAATGAACCACTGCGAGTATCAGAGAAGAGATCAGATTCTGTGAGAGAGCCTGAAGTTTCAAACAGCAGTGAAGGAAAAAGAAAAGAAAAAAGAAATCACACAGAGATTACTCCTGAATCAGAAGAGGAGGAGATTGAAGAACCACTTGAGATTATACTTGAAGAAGTAGGGTCAGAAGAAGATAGAGAGGGACAGATTGCGGAAGACCCCCGAGGAGGTGTAGGGAACATTCATGAGGAGCTAGGTGAAGGGACAAGTAGACAACAAGAAGATTGCGTGTCGGAGACCCGAGGAGGGACAGGAGTAGGGAAGTCTCAAACAGTGGTGAAAAAATCTGTGGAGAAGAAGAAAGCTGCTGGAAAACGGAAACAAGAGGCACTTGAAACAGATGATGAGGATGAACAAATAGAGGGTCGAGTTCTGAGAAAGAGAACTTGGATTGGAGAAAGGAGTAATAAAGAAATAAAGCCGAAAAAGGTGTTAAGAGGAGATCGTTGGCCTAACAACAGAGTTAAGAGGCTGAGATACAGAGTAATAAGAGCAAATTCATCGAAAGCTGAACAAGTGAATGAAGTTTCGAGTCAAAGTTCAAAAGCTGAAGGAGAAGAATCAAAGGAGTCAAACGAACCAGTGGAAATAAAAAGAGTAAGAAGACCCAACCAAAAGTACAGATCACCGGAATGGTCTTATGTGGCACTGTCTGAAGGAGGAGAAGAAGAAACAGTGACTCGAGATAATCCGGAAGTGGTCTTGAGAGAAGTGGTTGAGGAAGATACTGGTGAAATTCTGAAAGTACTCTTGACTGACATTGGAGAAGAGTCGAGTACTGAAGATCTTGATGTTGGAGATCTGATACAATTTGATGTTGAAGAAATTGAAGTAAAGGATGACAAGTATCCAAACTGAGTGAAAGAAGGATTCACTTGGATCAAGTGAACGAAGAGATCATTTGGATAAACTGAAAGCTGAAGAATTGCTGAAGAATTGAAGAAGTTCAAACAGTAGTGGAGTAGTAGAGGCTAAACTAAAACTAAAATGGCTAACATAGAGGATAATAGAAATAGATGTGCCTTCTTTAAGAGGTGGTGTAGAATGTGCTGCTGTTGTACTGGATTATTAATGCTTCTATGGGGTGTTTTAATTTTATTAATTACTTTTAGAGTAGAGTTTGGAATGAATATAGAAAATGTGACAAATGTAGAGAAGAATTCACAAAAAGTAGTTCCAATTAGAAGTAGTAGTTACATACACAAAGATAGGTCAATTAATAATTTCTCTAGTAATGTTTTTTCTAAACTGTTATATGAATATGTGAAGACAATGGAAGTAAGGGATTGCTATGTCTGTATGCAATTACCTGCATCTGTCTCAGAGGGTGTTACTTATCACCATTTACCAGCTACATATGGTATTTCTTGTAGTATTTTAAGTAGTGTTTTTTATTTGTTAGGGAAAATAGATTATAAGATGTCTAACAGAGATAGTATTTTTGGGCACTTGCCAATGAACAAAGAGCTGAATCCAGCTAAAGAAGCTAACACTTTTGGTGAGATTTTTATTGAAGAAGAAGGATTAACATTAGATTACATTTTTAAGAATAATTTAACTTGCAGTTTGAAAGAAGAGGAGAGAGCTTTCCTGGATATGGTAGAAGAAAGGAGAGTGAACATGCATGAGAAAGGGAGAAAATATGAAGAGAGTGAAACAATTTGGGACATTGAGATGGGAAAAGAGTTGAAGAATGGGGCTAGTCCAACTTTAGCTCTGGATGCGCCACAGAAAGGTAAACTTTGCATTACCAGAAGGAAATCCCAATATGATACATATTTTGTGGGAACTAGTGAGTGCCATGATACATACTTCATTGCGACAGGTTGGGGTTTCAGAGGTGGAGAAGATACGATTTTTCCAGGAGTGTACTATGTTTGTGGGAACAAGGCTTATTACAAGTTGCCTGACCATTGGTATGGCACGTGTTATGTGGGCCTGGTTTTTCCTAAGATTTTTCATACAGATAAAATAAGAGATGTAGAAGATATTAACTTATTAACATGTTTTAAGAGAGAAACTTGGTCTGAAATTGTGGGTGACATTTTTGGGGTTTTGATTCCAGCAGTGGGAATTTCTTTAAATGCTTATGGAATTCGGAAACTGTCCACAGTGGTTGATCGCTTATCGACAAATACCGCTGGAGGGTTTCTTTTGGTGAATACGGAATTAAGTGCCGTACGTGCCATGTCTATGCAAAATCGACTTGCCCTTGATATTCTATTGGCCAAGGAGGGTGGAGTCTGTGGAATATTGAAAGTTCAACATTGTTGCACTTACATTCCTGACGAAAGTAAAGACCTAAAGGTCTATATCAGAAATATTACTGATTTACATGAAGAATTAGTACCACTTGAAGCTGGGAGTTTGTGGACTAAAATAGCTAATAAAATGATAGCTGTTAAGGATTTTATTGCAAAAATAGGTAGTACAATTATAGGTAGAATATTGTTTCCTTTGTCTTGTATAATTGTGGCTTTATTAATAATAAGATTGGTGTGTGTGTGTTGTAAAAACAGGGGAGGGAAAAAGAAATTGAATAAGGAAAAGAAAAATAAGAAGTTGAAGAGAGAACCTCAAGAAATTGAACTAGAAGAATTGAGGGAGAGTGTTTACTTAGAGACAAAGAGAGATGATGAAAGAGTGACTAGTGTTTAATGTTGTGTAAGGGGAAAAGACATTTCTGATTTCTCCTAAAATGGGACTAAATTTTCACTAATTTTTTTTTTTGGGTTTATTTGGTGATAAAATCACCAAAGGGGGGATTGCTGGAGCAGAGTTTTCATTTAGAAAATTCAGGGGCTTTTGAAGCTCTAGTATGTCTATGCGTTTTATTAAATATTAATAAATAACAAATTGATTATTTGTCTTGTGTAAGTGTGTATTTATTAATCAATTCGTTTGTCTTAACATAAGAGAAAGTTACACGAGGGTTAGCATGTGTGCGCTGTTTCTGTTTTCTAAAAAATAACGTGCAAGTTTTTCATGTTTAAACGTTGCTGTGTGCTGTTTATTTTAAGCACAAAACGCTGTCTGAATTAATGCTTTTTTATGTTGCAAAAGCTAGATAAATGCATACACATAAGGGTATTAGTGGGGTTAACACTGTTTAATCATTATGCTGTAGTAACGTTGTTTTTATTTCTTTTAATTGAGATGGTCTATTGTGGCCTATGGGGGCCTAATCCATGATGGCTAATTTTGAAGCCTGGCCTCGAGTGAATATGTGAAAGACGTGACGAGGGAGACCCCTGCTGGAAATGGTCTTGAAGGTGACTGACCATGGTCCTTCTATAAAACTTTCCATGAGGACAGCAGCAGTTTTGGGTATTCTCCAAGAAAAGTGAAAGTGTCCTTGGCAATCTCGAAAAACAAAGGAGCCTTAGAGGGAAACTCTGAACTGTGGCTCGATGGCCGAGGAGAAACCGGATTAAATGTGATACATGTTTTATTTTTTTGGTTCCTGTTCCGTAGTCTTCGCTATGTGTATTTTTCCTGAGCGGAGGTTCACAAATGTTGCAATGTTGCATCCTTTCCTTCTCGCTCTGCTCAGTGATTCAGTGTATCCTGCAAACTTAATGTGAGTTTCCATTGTAATTTTCACTATAAAAACTGTTAGTTTAGGGAGGGATCTTGACACCCTTTTGCCACTTGCCATTTTACCTTTGCTGCGTGAAGCTGCGTTGCTGAGGATTGTGCTGAGGACTTCGTCTTGAGAGACTTTACCGAGAGACTTGTCCTGACCCGTTCTGACACTTAGTTAGAATAGGTAACTATGAGAAATGATTTATTCTGATTGATTTTACTTTGACTAATTTTAGATAAAGCAATATAATTTTAAACATGGTGTTGAATTTTCTTTCTTGTCAATTATTGGGTTTATATTTTTGATCATTATTGTATATGTTGTGTAGATTATGTTATTGATTAGGACAGTCACTAAACCAGATCTGATCGACCTGATATTGATGCAGGGTGTTTAGGTGTTTTCTTTCCACAGGTTTATTGCTGGTAGAGTATTTGAGCGTATGTTAGTGAAATGGGCCCTAGCGTATGATGAATGTATGTGCGTGTAACTGTGTAATTACTCTAGTAGTGGGCATATTTTAGATACCCTGATCTCTATCAGTTGCACAACACAGTGTCTGGCCTGTGGGACACGTGGGTCCAGCCCTGTGAGTCATACTGTTCCCCACTCACATTTCCTTACGATTCTACAGTAAAATATACAGTCCATCATTATTTCTAGATGAAATGTTACTCTTCCAGTTGAAATGTCACCTGGCCTTGAAATGGCTAGGAGTAGGGATTATTAATGCGCATTAGGTTACATTCAGACAATCTAACTGCTTTCAGGCATGTTATTTAGGTTTAAGTATTAGATCTAGCTGGAGACCTCTTTATTTGAATAGTTAGCCTAATGTTTCCGAAAAAAAAATCATGCAAAAACGTCATACATGTATACAAGCATAGAAGGGCCTTCAGTTCTTTTCAATCATTAATCCATTCAAGTGTCATTCACATTTAGCTGCCATCCACCACAGCACACGGCACGGGGCACTGGATCATCCACTTTCACCATTAGCTCCCGTCACTGTGAGTGACCTCATTTTGCTTGTTCTGAAGTTGTCATCTGCCTAAAATGTAGACTACTTCAGTGATAGGACTGGATAAGGCCACATTTGTTTTCATTTCTGCTTTTATTTTGTTTTGTTTCATTTATTTTTACTATAGGTCATTTTTAGTTCTCACCTTCGACAGGACACGTGCTTACATTTTGTTAGTTTACAGTGGGCTTAGTGTACCAATTGTTTTTCGGTGGTTGGCCTCATTGTCACTCTCATTTTCTTCTTATTTGATGCCTTGTGGGCTTTACTTCTCTTTCATGTGTTTGTCCTTCCCCTGGAGCATTGACACATTACTGTGTCCTTACAATGCTTGTTAATTTGGTGCTATTTTTTTCTTTTTAGTTAAGCACTCTGTGAGCATGTGTGTGTTTTCCAACTGTCTCCCTCTTCTGCGTCTGTGTGCCCTGTGTCTGTGTTGCTCCGTCTCACTGTGTTCTCCCATGCCCCTTCCCCAAGCTCCATGTTGCCTTGTCTCACCGTGTGCTTCTCTGCCCCTCAAGCTTTTTTCATCATCCACTGTATTGCTTCCCCCGTCTCAGGGTTGCTACATCTCATTTGGTGCTTCTCTGCTCCCCATCTCGGGGTTGGTCTGTCTCAATGTGTGATCCTGGGCCCTCCACACCTGTTCTGCCTATTGCTCTACATCTCTGTGTGCTTCTCTGCACGCCACACCTGGTCTCTGTTGTTCTATCTCATCGTGTGCTTCTCTGCTGCTCCTGTGTTGTTTCCAACTCCCATGTTGCTTCCCTCCTAGCTTCATCGCATGTGTTGCTTCACCCCGCCCGTGTACCCCCTGTTGCTGCCACACGTCCCCCACTTTGTTTCCGCACCACTACCCAGTGCATTTTTTATCTTTTAAGTTACAGATCCAACACGGATTGGTAACTAAAACATTTTAAAAGGTACCCATGCCAGTTTGTAAGAGCACTCATACGTGCTGTGCGTACCTACAAAATGATGCAGCCATCAGCATAAAAAAGGCTTTCTTTTTTTTTTCTTTCACCATACTGCACTGCAGCATGGCTAAACGCATTGTCAAAGCCAATAGGGCCTCAAAGGCGAGGCCTATTGGCTTTGCCAATGCTTTTTTACTCGTACTAGGCTGATGACCTGTTACATTCAGCGTCCAGAGCTAGAAAACTTGGCCTTCACCACTGTGTCTAATGGTGGTAAGGGAAATACAATGAACCATATAAACTGCGATGTTTTAATATATGTGTAATAATAAATTGGTGTTTTGGCCACTCAGAGCTCTCTTTCTTCTTTACCTTACCTTCTACTCATGGATGCCATTTAGATGTCGCCAGGGGTCGCAGCTGTGACTCCTGGCTTGCCCTTTGCTACCTCTAGCACTGCGTTTGTGACCCCTGGCCGCAGAGATGGCAAATTCAATGCCAGGGACACAGGCGCAGCTGGGGCTCCACTCTCTTTATTTTCTGTCAATTTTTTATTACACTAATTGTGAATAAATCAAATGTATTATTCACTAATACTGTAATAAAAATGGAGCTGGAATATGCCCTTCCTTGGCAGCTGAGGTAAGTAAAAAATGCTTTTCAATTTATGTTGTGTGCCCGCTTGCGGGTGAGAGTGTGTATATGAGTGAATTTGTATGTGTAAGTATGTGTGTGTGACTGAAAGTGGAGGTCACAGGGCGTGTGATGTCACTTCCAATAACCCCGGCATTTCGGTGAATTGACGTCCGTGCCTCCACTCTCATCTTCATCTTTCAGGCGCCCCTAAACATACCCTTTGAAGCTAATTATTTTCACGGCAGGCCCCCATTTTCTGTGGCACTACACCATATTTTCACTGTGTGTGTGAGTTCTGAGCACCAACCGGAATTTCCCGAAAAAAGTTGTAACATACTTTCATAACAGTGAGACAAATAATTGATGGGGATAAGAAGAGTTTACACAAACAAAATGAGTTTATTTATACTATTGAGACAAATATTGCAGACAGAAATGAAGAGTAATATGTACAGTATCTAAACAGAAACGATTTTTGACCAGAAAGAGTAACAGGGAATTCTGGTGCAACAACTGTAGATAGAAGGTGCTAACGACAGGTTATGGTAAGTGTAAATGCAAAGTAAGGCCACAGGAAGGCTTTTTAAGATGCCTTTTGCCTCCTGGTCTGAAGCTAATTTATTGTGTTCCAGCTGACCATCTTGGCTAGCAGAATATAGTTGTGTCAGGTGTAGGGTTTATTTCCAGCCTGTATTTGGGCTCCTAAACTTGGCCTAACCATTACATAACCAAAGTGTTTACTTGTGTTCAGTCACCTCAAGTACTGCCATCCAGGGCACAAGTCCTAAAAAAAGAAGTGGGGGGACGCTGTCACCGGAAGTGACGTCACAACAGGAATCTCATGAAAAGAAGTGGGGGGACGCTGTCACCGGAAGTGACGTCACAACAGGAATCTCATGAGTATTCATATGCCTTTAGATGACGGGGCATTTCACAGCACTGCTACCCCTGGTCTGTTCCTCGATGTCCTTTGCAACCCCCCTCCCCCCCACTCCCCCGAGGGGGTGCCCCAGTTGCACAACGAAGTGCTCAAAAGTGCACAAGATACAGAAGGACACACATTCCAAGCGTTAACCGCCAACGCCTGCTCGCTCCGCCTCCCAATCACTCCAGCCTGCACACACCACCGGTGCCTCTTAAAGTCTCCAATTACAAATATTAGCATATCTTTGGTAATTTACGGGAAACTTCCCTCCCACCCGGGCTCTCTGCTCACACAATGCTGTCCAGCTTTTGGGCAGGGGGGACGGCGTCCACCCGGAAAAACCTGGTAAAATAAGTGGGGGGACGCCGTCCACCCGCGTGGTACCCCGACTCGAGCCCTGCTGCCATCCCTGAATCAAGAAATCCCAGACCGTGAACTTTGAGCTCTCATCTTAGGTGGAACCTGGATGGCTGTGCGGGTCATGTCCTTGTGAAGCCCCATGTGGGATCCCATGTGGCCTTTCTCCAACCATCCACCTGTCTGATTTAAAGCCCTGGGATGTGGTCTGAAAGTCATGTCAAGCCAAGCCCGATAGTGGTATTTAAGGCCTGCATCTGACCATAGGCAAGGCAGGTGTGCCAGTGCCTCGCCAGGGCTGGGCCCAGTTTTCTGTGGTACAGACTTAAAAAATGCAGGTCATGCATGCTGTATGCAGCGAGAGAACCGGGCCCTGACACATACTGTCACCAGTGGGCTGTTGCAACCTTGTAAACATTGCAAATGAGGTGTGACCGCCAGCCGAGGCCCCAGCCAGCCAGGGGTGTGGATAGAAACTTTACTACTTGATGGTATTCCTCGTCTGCAGCCCATCGCAGAGCTCTGCTACTGGGACTGAATTCTGGCCAACCTGGAGAAGAAGCCTACACGTGTGCATGTGTTAATATACAAATATTATTAGAGAGAAACCCGTACGGGCCTCAACCTACCCATCATCCCATGTTCCTCGTCTGCAGGTTATAAGATTACATCTGCAGTGGTCCCTCTGTGTATCCCTGCCTGATACCAACTGGCCATCAGGTAATCATCTCACTTACAGGTAAAGGATCATGTGTAGCCCCCTCTGGTCGCATCCAGATGCAGCAGATGGCGGGAACGGGTCAGCCTAGCCTGTGTCTGCCTCAGATCTCAGCTGCTCTTTACGTGACAGGGCTGAGAGGGATGCACCTTACAGTCATGTATCCCTCAAGGGTCGCTGACGTGTGGACCTTTTACATGATGGTGCTCCTTTCCAAAGAAGATTGTCGTCAGACTATTCCAAGAGAAGAAACTTCACACCTACCTCTGTGCCAATGCAACGAGTCCTGGCTTGTCCCCCGGGGCCTGAAGCAGATGGCCCCTGGGTGGACACATTTCAGTGCTGAGCCCCATTTCTGGTCTCGAATGCTAAAAGAGCTCTGCCACTCTGAATGAATTCTGGTCAATCTGGCCAGGACATTTACTTCTGGCCTTCTTGACCAGCCAGAAAAAGTACCGTGCAAGGCCACTGGAGGTGCAAAAAGAAAGTTAAGACCTGGATTTTTAACTAAAGATTCAAAACCAAACGTGCGGCATTGTTGGCAGATCAAACTGAATATGCCATGAGGTTAGAACAAAAAACTCCCCTCAAAAGCACACACAGGAGCATCATCAGTTCCATGAAATGTCACAGGAATAAATAAAATAAAGGTGCTGCAACAGCTGACTATAATCATTGAGCATCACGGATAAGAGTTGGCTTTCTCCTGGCCTTCTCGGTAACACAGCTGCCCTGGATGCCTGTAAACCGGACAGACTAGCAGGTAGGGCATCATTCTGTCGCCCGTGGTGAACCTCCACATTGCGACAACCTGAAATTAGGACAGACCAATGGACAAGGCTGTACTGTACATTCCTGTAGCCACCACTGCACATTCCTTTCTAAACCAATCCACTAAATACTGAGAGGACCTTGGATGTAGATGCAGAGGTCTAAACTGTTATTGG
Source organism: Triturus cristatus (assembly GCF_964204655.1). Taxonomy (NCBI): domain Eukaryota; kingdom Metazoa; phylum Chordata; class Amphibia; order Caudata; family Salamandridae; genus Triturus; species Triturus cristatus. The sequence goes on along the minus strand of NC_140585.1, from coordinate 811,706,583 downwards.
TCCTTTTGATGCCCGACTGTCCAGCTAATGGTACATCTTGGGACAGCAACAGTAGAAGGTTTCTATGCACTACCAGTCTCTTGCTGGCTCCGGACTGTGGGCACTCGGGCTCACTATGCAGCAGCCCCTCCTCCCAGACCGTGCTTTATTTCACAGCCACTCTGGTGGTCCTTCTTCCTGGGCCACCTTGTGTAGGCCCACCCCACAGTAGAGCGTTCTCCTAGTGTCTGACCAAACTCTCCCTGGGATAGCTCTCCGGCAGCTACCACCACCAGAAGCTTTGGCAGTGACCCTGACTCCAACACACGTGTATCTCCCATCCTCCTCTTCTTCTTCATCTAGAGCACGGGCAATGGCCACAGAGAGCCTGGCCTGACACTACCCTGCTCTACTCTGTTACCTCCACTCCAGAAGTGATCACAGCTGCATTCCGTGTCCAGCAGCCTGTGTTATGGCACAGCTGGAACAGCTGAAATTGTTCAGGTCATGTAGGCCTCGGCCCAGGCTTTAGGTTTTGGTACAATAAGGATACTGCCAAGCAGAACGCTAGCATCCTGTTTCGCTCAAACCCCTACATTGATCATGGCCTTTTGAGGTTGATTTCTACCAAAACTCTCGCAAGAGGGTACTCCATGTCATGCCCACTGATGATCAGGCCATTGTCAATGTTTGAGATACTTTCTCTCAACCATCATCCTCTCTGGGCCAGTATCCCGTAGGGCAGGAACTTTCCTCCTACTGACACCCACCACACTTACAAACCCAGTGGTGTTTGAGTGAATGGAATGTGATCGAGAGGATCTGGATCGCTTTCCCTGATGTCTATGGCAACCATGTTGAGTGCAACCAAGTTCTCGCGCGTACCCATCCCTACCAATAGTGTACTACCTATTAAAAAGGTGGCTGGTGTTGCATCTTTAACTGCACACTGCTTATTGTAATGCCTTTTCTAGTGGCTCCAAAAACAGGTTGAAGAAGGGCTTGACTTCCCTCCCCTCCCCTCTTTTGTGGTTATGGTTGAATCCAGTTCCCCATAGACATCTGTCTCAGCCAGGACCCATGGTATCTATTCTGGCCTTTCCCTTTCAGTTTGGGACTATTCTATGAGGAACTCTCCTCCCCCTTCAGCTTGGAGTTATGCTACTCCATCCCCTTGTTCGCTCAGATAGCTAACTACTTGCCAGCCAACACAGCAGGTTGACCAGGATTAGCTAAAGTTAGTTCAGACAAGTATTGTCTGAATGGGGTAGAATACCCCTCCCTCAGTCCCTCTGCTACCAACAGTTGATTAAGGGATGGGCAATCCTTCAAATTCATCTCTTTCACCAACATCTCATTCCTATCACTCACTAAGTCATGATCCAGGTCTTAAATGGAACTGCTTCTGTACTCTTGTTCTTCTGGAACCTCTGTTTGGACTGAAGCCAGTCCAGTACTTACAGACTGATCAAAGCTTCCCTCATACACCCTTATGTCAGAGTCATTTTTATGCAGCCTTGAAATAACCTGAGTCTCTACTAAAGGAAGGCAACTCGGTACAGTTGCTGCCTTGACGACCTTATCATTCAACCTTTGTGCCTTACTTGCAATCTCAAAATTGAGACGTCCCCAAAATGTCAGTGCCTTGCGCACACATATCTTTCGGTACCTTAGCGGGGGCTCCTCAGACTTAGAGGTGGAATCATCATTCCCAGAGCTAACGCATTTTTTCTGCTGCTAATCTAACCATCTTTTTCTTTGGCTATTAGCTTACTGTCAAATTCCCTATCCCTTTCTTCTGCCTCTCCTTTTCCTGCTTGTATCTTCCCAGACCCACTCATCCTGTCTAACCTCTTCTTACTGGCAGGCAAACTTGATTTTTCCCCTCTCAAACCCTTTGACCTCTTCCTTCCTTTATCCTTTAGTCTCCTAAAATACTAGCTTGAGTTTCAGGGTCTCTGTAAAACCTAACGTACCTAAAGGAGCGATCTTCACTATAGGAGATTAGTACCCAGAAACGAGGAGGGGAGACTATGAAGTGGCAGTGGCGTTGCAAGGGGGGAGGCTGTCTGCCCTGGGCAGTATGTGTTTTGGGGGCAGTGGACACCCCACTTGCTCTTACCGCGGCCATCGCTGGACAGCAGACGCAGGGACCATCGACACCGCCCATGCCTCACCTGTGGCCGTCGCGGGCGGCAAATGCCCAATCGCCATGGGGGGGCAAAAGGTCTAGCTAGGCCACTGTCATGCGGGAATACAAAAATTGTATCTAGGTGACACTAGTAGGGGATGGTCTAGAGAAAGTCGGCACTATAGGACTCTGAGAGCCTACATCCACAGCACTCTCCTCTACCTCCCCCGACCGTGTTTATCCCATTGATCTATCATGAAATTTATAATGATCTCCCTATCACTGGATCTTGAAGCCTCTCAGTCCCCTTCGAAACACATCTCCTTCAACTCATCCAGGGACAGGTTTGTATGGCTAGCCTTTTTCAATCTGTCTTCTGCCATTCATACGTGCAGGCTCTGTGGGGGGAAAGCTGGACTTGTTATAACTGCCTGCTAGAACTGGAAGTTACTGATCTACTACCACTTGCCACCATTTGTTGGAACTTTTTCAGGACTCCCAGGGCAGACAGGTTATCCAACACCGATTGTGACAATCAGAGCCTTTTATCACTGGTATCCTGGGGCTTTACCCTATTATGGATCCTAAACCTGATCACCAGGCCCACTTCTTTAGCACATGATCCTCCGGGTACTTCTTTAACACATGATCCTCCGGGGTACTTCTTTAGCATTTAGCACATGATCCTCGGGGTACTTCTTTACCTCATGATCCCCAAGGTACTTCTTTAGATCATGGTCCTCGGGATACTTCTTTAGCACATGGTCCTCAGGGTACTTCTTTAGCACATGATCCTCAGGGTACTTCTTTAGCACATGATCCTCAGGGTACTACTTTAGCGCATGATACTCATGGTCCTTCTTTAGCACATGGTCCTCAGGGTACTTATTTGGCACATGATCCTCGGTGTACTTTTTTAGCACATGATCCTCATGGTCCTTCTTTAGCACATGATCCTCAGGGTAGTGAGATCAAGCAGCACAAGGCTTAGTCTCAGAGATGGTGTGAGATTCGAAACCCAGCACTCAATAGTGCCTCTAATATCAATAAATCAAATCAATGTCCAGTCAGTCATTTTATTTATAAATAGAAAATACTTTCCTTGTAACACAATAAGGTGCATAACCACAGGAGAGCATTTCAGTTTGAATACCAACACCTCAAGTAATCACAGTGGATTTCGAGACTGCATAGGCTGCTGTGCTGGAACAGGTGTCAACTGGTTGGTCAGTGCAATGCAGTATTCTCTGGTTAATGCTTACAAGGATATTGTGTGGGCCTGGTAGACTTCTTCGCAAGAGTTGGGAATACTTAGTCATCACAGCGTAGTCTCCCTCAGTCTCGGTGCTGCAATTGCACAGTATTGTGCTTTCCCTTTGGTTGTCGTTGCGGTGCAGCAGAGCCCGCGGGTGCCAGAGCGCAGCAGAGGCTGTACACTCTAGGTGGTGAGCATCCCTGCAGGGGACATCCCAGCAGAGCCCACCTTCACTCTGCCTCTGCCCAGACAATGCTACTAGGGTCTGCATGGAATGCGTGTATGCGAGCCTAGACAAGTGAATATTAGCTGAGCCCGCACGGGTCGTGGACAGGCTATGCGAGGATCGTGGTCCTATGGTTCTCTCTCCATTGGATCTTCTTCAGCCCACTTGGAAGCCCTCCCTGGGTCGCAGCAGTGATTGAAAAGCATTGATCAATGTCTTCTCAGTCAGCGGTGTATGCCTTTTTTCGGGGGGCGGCGCTTCCTTGGCACTCTGGTTCATCAGTTTGTACTGCTGAATGTGGTCATGGTTCCTCAGTGCCGCATACTTCCAGGTGCTTGGGTTCTTTGATTGTAAAGCGCCTTAAGCACATACTTGGTTCCACGAGCGCCACGTAGTCATTGAAGCTGCAGGGATACCTGTGTCTCTCAGACCTCACCCTCTGGGTGAGCGATGCCGATCCTTCCCTGATTCACAGCGGGTAGCTTCCGTTTATCCTGCATCAGCTGTCTTCCAAGGGTACCACCAGTGTCGCTCCTAAGCAGTCAGACAACTTATTCTCAGGTAAAATGCAATTTCGTCTATCTGACTTCTATATTTCTGGTGCCTAACCTGGCAAAGCAGATTTGGCAATCAGTACCCCAACCCTGGAGCACAGAATAGTTTCTCAGTCCCCACATGTCGGATCTCAGGTTCTTGAACAGAAATCTTGTCACACTGGCTGGCAACTTTGTCCCATCTTTATACCAAGAGGATAGGGTTTGTGAACTCCAGGAGCCCAGCTTCAGGATTCCTTTCATGCAGTTATTGCCTTTTGCTTATTCCTGTCAGACTGGTGCAGCCAAACCCTTTGTCTTCAGGTGTCCGTAGGAAGGTGGATGGAGTCGGGAGTCTCTTGTCAGGGCAAACTCAAAGTAAGGGCACAGAAGAGGGAGAGAGGGCAACGCCTAACTACCAGCTAACCTGTGGCAGGAGGGGTCTCTTATCTTTGCAGGGAATATAGTCAAGCAGGAAAGGACAGGATCATTTCCCTTTACATCTGAAGGTCACTCGTCCTGCGTTCTTCCACACCCTAGAGTCTTGTGCACTACAACAAGCTTCGGAATGCTCTGCAGGAACCCTGCAGTTCACATTGTCACCTGAGGCTTGTTCCAACCTTCATCTTCTGTAACACTTTGCTTCAGGAGATCAACCTTGGTTCATTTGTAGTCACAGCCACGTGTAAGAGAGACACTCCGCTATCCACTGCCACACACCGATGTTATGCATACACATGCTGCATCAATGCTCCGTGTGGATGTAACGGAGAACCCTGTTGCAGGTAACTAACATACTAAGTAAAGAAATACATGAGGTTCTCTGATTGTCCAGCAGCATAGGACGCCAGATCCCGGAGGTTGGCCGAGGGGCCCATCACTTTGTGTAGGTGTGTGGCTTTGGCTATGCCTTTGACTACTGTTGTTTGTTTTTGCATTTCACCTCTTAGGACACAGGTAATCTTTCTGGCTCCATTCATGTTTGTGATTTCCAACCAAGACACACAGGTTTGTCTTTACGATTGTTTATGCGCAGCCCGGAGAAAGGAGAGTTGCACATTTGGACATGAAGAAAATTGGAAAACAATCGCTATAACTGGTACAAAACCTATGAACACGGAACCTTCAAGGCTGCATACATACAAGAAAAAAAACTGGTGGCACCCACCTGTCTTGCACCCAATACTACTCACACCTACCTCTTACAGTCAAGGATGAATTGGTGGAGGCAGTTGTCACAGGCTATATAATAAAGTTGAATTTCCGCACACGTAAGATATCAATATTTTTTCAATCAGTTAAGTCAATAATTTTCATTGATGCTCTGGTAAAGAATCTGTTCAAATCCATGAAGTCTCTGTTCTTTTTTGAAAAAGTTCTTTATTTGAGAAGCAGAATGCACCAAATTCATTAAAATCCACACAATACAATTAGCCGATGCGTTTCGTCCCTTATAGGGACAGCTCCAAGGGCGCACACACAGCCGCACCGAGTATTTCACAGGTCTTTAAAAGACCGTTTGCGTGTTTAATGAGGCTTTGTTGCTTTTCACCCCTTCTTAGAGCCCCTGCATCTCCACTCTGCATATTACTGGAAGAGTCAGCCTCCACCCCCACCCCCGAAATTTGTGGTAGCCCCGCCCGAAATTTGGCTCTAGTTGCACTTCTGGTAACACCTCCCCAGGACATCGGTGACCTTGTGTGTTTGTTTATTGTCTTTGCTCCGGGAGGGGGAGGTGGTGAGTAAAAGTGCCTGAGACTGTGATCTGCACAAAGCCACACCCCACCGAGGCCACGCCCTCCCCTCACACGATTAAAAATGCTCAGTAGTTGGCAGGTCTGGTTCACAAAGTGAAAGTCTGCCTGCTTCTAAGCAGCGGGGTGGTCTAGTGATGTGGAATCAGAGGTTGCGGTGTGTGGGAGCTATTGGGAACGACGTCTCCAATCTTTTTTAATCCAAGCAAAACAGTGCCCATACTTTTTTACACAGAATACCCGTTACTGCGTGATTTTTTTTTTTTGGGGGGGGTGGGGTTACTTTACATGCAGTTACCTCTAGTTGAAAGCCCAACAATCTAATTTCAGAATATTGTGTTATTTTTAGTTATGCGTATTCTATGCACTTTGACATCTAGTTGGATTGGGGTTTAATGGTGGCTATGAGTATAATTGTGTGCATTGATAGCACGTGGGTGAGTGTATCTGATGTCATAATGTGTGTATTGTGTTACCTGTACGTCAAATGTCATTTGAGGGCTGGTGGGGTCAACCCAGCATTTCATCTTTCCGGAGCAAGTGAAATGAGTAGTGCCACTAACTGGGATAGTAGGAAGCATTATCGCAGTGCCACGTGATCTGGACATGTTTGAGGCGATATAAAGCACATTATTTTTACAGACTTGTCACAGCAGGGGCAGTGATTAACGCTTTGAACGCCAGGGCACCTCTGCGCTCTCGCGCTCTGTCAGACGCTGAGCAGAACTTGGGGCTTGCAATAATTCCCTGCTTGTGGAAGATCAGCATTTTCACTCGGATGCACAGGGCGCGCGGACCCTGCTTTCTTCTGCATGTCCCCTCACAGTCCAGAGGAGAGGCGCAGGCATGAGGAGTGAGCGGCCAGTGACGGACGGGCTCTGACCTGCGCACAGCAGGCGCACGGGGCGCTCCTCGGCGGGCCGGGCTCAGCAGCGGAATGCGGAGCCAGGTGACTCGTGTCTAGCGCCCCACGCAGCACTAGGCGGTGCAAGGAATGCGCGCAGGTGCCACACGGCTCCCCCTCCCGCGGGCTCGGCACGGCTGCCTGGGTCGTGCAGTCCTCGACACACCGCCGCTGGGGGCACCGGCACTGCCCTTCCTGCCATCGATCCAGACCGGGGGCAGGCACTGCAGTGCTTGCGCGGGGATGCCCGGGATCTGATCACCGCAGCCGGCTCCCCAGGCAGGGCGCACCGGAGGGGGCTCTCGCATGATCCTGCCGCATCCGCCCGAGAGGTACCGCGGGCGCCGCTGAGCCGGGGCCGCCGCCAGCAGGGATGATCGCCGTCTCTTTCAAGTGCCGTTGCCAGATCCTGCGGAAGCTCGCCAAAGGTACTGTGCCTCCGTCCCGCCCCCCCATCCCCCCGAAAACGGCGAGAGCTGGCGCGCGATATAATGTCGCCGACACTGTAGCGCTGATATAAGCGCCGTCTTTCCGGTATAATGCCTGGGTGATGTGAGGTCGCCGACATTGTCGTGATAAGGACTGTGCAGAATTTGGGGAAGTCTTTCGTTGTACAGTATGCGCAATATAATGTTGCATGGGGTTGCGAGGTGGTGTGTGTATACCATTTTATGTCGCCGACATACTTGCGGTAAGTGCTGCGATATAGCGCCTTCGGTGGATGGTCGCGGTAGGGTGGCCATCGGTCTGTCTGATCCGATCAGCTTTGACATTGCAAAACCCAGGAGACTTCATTAGCGAATTATTTCGAGTCGTGTGTTCGCGCGAGCGGGGGAGATGCGCGTCCTCTGTTGCTGGCGAGGGGTGATCGCAGCGCTATACAAAACAGGGGGTGAATAGACCCCGGAAATACAAGCGAGATGTGTAGATGAGGGAAATGTTGCGAAGGGCTCGCTGCAAAAGCAGTGCATTTAACCATGCCGTCACCTGCCGTTTTTTTCATTTAAGGACGAAACACATGTCAACTTTAGCATTGAACACATTGCATTGGCTCTGCTACGCTTATACAATCAACGAAAGGTGTGTTTGGTGTTCTGAAAGTAAAGATTGCGTATGCATATGGTACACTTTTTTCAATGCCTCTCTTTTGCCGTTTAGCAGTGCCATCCGCATATTATTCCATGTACACGTGTTAGGTAAACCTTAGTGTTCATACTAACGAGGTGATCAGTAGGTCGTTAAATACATTACTGAACCGTTCCAGTGCTGCCACCCAACATGCCAAGGGCGCAGCGATACGAACGGTTTGCCCAAGATCGCACAGTGAGAGGGAGCTAAGCTCTGAACCCCAGTCCGGCTCCAGAGTCCATCTCTTCAGCGCTAGACCACGTTCCCTGTGTGCAGTTTTGCAGCCTCTGATTGTCGCTGCTTTGGTTGGCGCTTATACTGTGAAAGTGAGTTGTGCAGTGCGTTTACAGTTGCGGAGGTGTGTGTACTAGATGCAGCGATTTTTAGCCTCTGTTTCTCGGTTTGTGGCTCTTGTCTGGAGCAATTCATTTCATTTCGTACAGGCTCGCAGCATCTCTCGTATCGACCCGTTAATATAGTTCCGTACAATCGCTGCTTGTAAAGTGATTCACTACTTGTACTTACAGCGAGGACGAGGCAGAGTCTTGTGGGTGAGTGTCTGTGTATATTCCAATTTTTCAAATATAAAGCGCGATGTTGCGTTGAGCCCGCTTCTAAGCACATCCAGTTAATCTGGGGGAAGATTAAGGAACTGGAGAGGGGGGAGATAATGGTTCGTCCAAGTTCGCACAAGGTTGGTGTTCAGGGTTACACCTAAACCGGCCCCCATCCGCACAGTCGTGAGATAACTTTGCACTTGTTGCTGATATTGCGCAGTGGGTTAACGCTCTTGCTGCTAGAGTTGTCTGGAATGTGTGCGCTGTAGGTGTGACACGTTTGCCTCAGAGCAGAGCCTTTGCGCCTTCCAATGTCGGTCCTTTTTTTTCAGGTACACAACCCAAACCAACAGGGCCGGGTGGGCACTGGGCCAACCCCCTCCCCGCCTCCCTCCCCCCAGGCGCGAATCGAGATGCCACTTCAGTGTCCGATGGCTCACTCGCCCTGGCACAAACACACACCTCAAACTCCGCTTGGACATGAGTGTTCATTTAAAACGATGAGTCTCCACGCCTCACTTATCTTAACACATCGCTCCACACACGTAGTATACTCCGTGATACCCAGACCGCCAGGTCTGCAGTCAAAATGCTGCAGCGCTGCAACCCCGTGCAAACAGTTGAAAGGCGCTACACCAGTGCTCGTAAAATGACGCAAAACAGCACGAATTCACCCATTGGCGGGGGCATCTGCTCCGGCGGAGCACACTTGGTTTGTGCAGTTTTTGTTAAAGGACATTTATTATGTATCCGAGCACCTGCCCGTGTGTGCTGTATTAAAGGGCGAAGTGTTGAGATGCCTTTCAGGCCGCGGTCCCCACACTCAAGTAATAATGAAGACAGATTGTGTCAGCGGGGCAAGGCCGCTCAGATTTCACCCACGAGTAACGCCGCAAATGAATCAATTAATGTTGCATTTTGCTGAGATCAACAGCGTGAAGTGCATTAAGCCTGGCACCTATCAACCGGAAAGGTGACACGCTGAACGTGCGCCCTTGGGCATCATGCGAAGATAGTGCACAGCTTCAGCTGTGGAACTAAAAGTCATAAGAGATATGATCACGGCTCCCCTGCTTCACCCACAGTAAGATCTTGGACACATCACTTCTCTCGCCTGCAAGAAAAATAGTTGCGTTTTAAAGGCGTTTGGGGAACTGGGTATTTTGAAATGAAGCGGCCACAAGGCAGGTAGCATCGACCCGAGGAACTGTACAGAGAGCATCTTTGGAAGCTGCTGGCACTCACCCATGAGCTATGCAGGGAGCATCTTTGGAAGCAGCTCGCATCCGCCCAGGAGCTGTGCAGGGAGCATCTTTGGAAGCAGCTCGCATCCGCCCAGGAGCTGTGCAGGGAGCATCTTTGGAAGCAGCTCGCATTCGCCCAGGAGCTGTGCAGGGAGCATCTTTGGAAGCTGCTCGTATCCGCCCAGGAGCTGTGCAGGGAGCATCTTTGGAAGCAGCTCGTATCCGCCTAGGAGCTGTGCAGGGAGCATCTTTGGAAGCAGCTCGTATCCGCCTAGGAGCTGTATAGGGAGCATCTTTGGAAGCAGCTTGCATCCGCCCAGGAGCTGTGCAGGGAGCATCTTTGAAGCGTCTCGCATCCACCAGGATCTGTGCAGGGAGTATCCTTGGAAGCAGCCCGCTTCCACCCAGGAGCTGTGCCTGGATCATCTTTGGAAGCAGCTCGCATCCACCAGAAGCTGTGCAGGGAACATCTTTGGAAGCAGCTCGCATCCATCTAGGAGCTGTGCAGGGAGCATCTTTAGAAGCAGCTAGCATCCCCTCCAGGTGATGTGCAAAGAGCATCTTTGGAAGCAGCTCTCATCCACCCAGGATCTGTGTAGGGAGAAACTTTGGAACCAGCTCGCATCCAATAGGAGCTGTGCAGGGAGCATCTTTGGAAGCAGCTCGCATCCACCCAGGAGCTGTGCAGGGAGCATCTTTGGAAGCAGCTCGCATCCGCCCAGGAGCTGTGCAGGGAGCATCTTTGGAAGCAGCTCGCATTCGCCCAGGAGCTGTGCAGGGAGCATCTCTGGAAGCTGCTCGTATCCGCCCAGGAGCTGTGCAGGGAGCATCTTTGGAAGCAGCTCGTATCCGCCTAGGAGCTGTATAGGGAGCATCTTTGGAAGCAGCTTGCATCCGCCCAGGAGCTGTGCAGGGAGCATCTTTGAAGCGTCTCGCATCCACCAGGATCTGTGCAGGGAGTATCCTTGGAAGCAGCCCGCTTCCACCCAGGAGCTGTGCCTGGATCATCTTTGGAAGCAGCTCGCATCCACCAGAAGCTGTGCAGGGAACATCTTTGGAAGCAGCTCGCATCCATCTAGGAGCTGTGCAGGGAGCATCTTTAGAAGCAGCTAGCATCCCCTCCAGGTGATGTGCAAAGAGCATCTTTGGAAGCAGCTCTCATCCACCCAGGATCTGTGTAGGGAGAAACTTTGGAACCAGCTCGCATCCAATAGGAGCTGTGCAGGGAGCATCTTTGGAAGCAGCTCGCATCCACCCAGGAGCTGTGCTGGGAGCATCTTTGGAAGCAACTCACATACACCCAGGAGCTGTGCAGGGAGCATCTCTGGAAGCTGCTCGTATCCGCCCAGGAGCTGTGCAGGGAGCATCTTTGGAAGCAGCTCGTATCCGCCTAGGAGCTGTATAGGGAGCATCTTTGGAAGCAGCTTGCATCCGCCCAGGAGCTGTGCAGGGAGCATCTTTGAAGCGTCTCGCATCCACCAGGATCTGTGCAGGGAGTATCCTTGGAAGCAGCCCGCTTCCACCCAGGAGCTGTGCCTGGATCATCTTTGGAAGCAGCTCGCATCCACCAGAAGCTGTGCAGGGAACATCTTTGGAAGCAGCTCGCATCCATCTAGGAGCTGTGCAGGGAGCATCTTTAGAAGCAGCTAGCATCCCCTCCAGGTGATGTGCAAAGAGCATCTTTGGAAGCAGCTCTCATCCACCCAGGATCTGTGTAGGGAGAAACTTTGGAACCAGCTCGCATCCAATAGGAGCTGTGCAGGGAGCATCTTTGGAAGCAGCTCGCATCCACCCAGGAGTTGTGCTGGGAGCATCTTTGGAAGTAGCTCGCATCCACCCAGGAGCTGTGCATCTGCCCAGGAGCTGTGCAGGGAGCATCCTTGGAAGCAGCTCGCATCCACCCAGGAGCTGTGCATCCACCAGGAGCTGTGCAGGGAGCATCTTTGGAACCAGCTCGCATCCACCAGAGCTGTGCAGGGAGCATCTTTCGAAGCAGCTCACATCCACCCAGGAGCTGTGCACGGAGCATCCTTGGAAGCAGCTCACATCCACCCAGGAGCTGTGCAGGGAGCATCTTTGCAAGCAGCTCACATCCACCCAGGAGCTGTGCACGGAGCATCCTTGGAAGCAGCTCACATCCACCCAGGAGCTGTGCAGGGAGCATCTTTGCAAGCAGCTCGCATCCACCCAGGAGCTGTGCACGGAGCATCCTTGGAAGCAGCTCACATCCACCCAGGAGCTGTGCACGGAGCATCCTTGGAAGCAGCTCACATCCACCCAGGAGCTGTGCACGGAGCATCCTTGGAAGCAGCTCACATCCACCAGGAGCTGTGCAGGGAGCATCTTTGCAAGCAGCTCGCATCCACCCAGGAGCTGTGCACGGAGCATCCTTGGAAGCAGCTCACATCCACCCAGGAGCTGTGCACGGAGCATCCTTGGAAGCAGCTCACATCCACCAGGAGCTGTGCAGGGAGCATCTTTGCAAGCAGCTCGCATCCACCCAGGAGCTGTGCACGGAGCATCCTTGGAAGCAGCTCACATCCACCCAGGAGCTGTGCAGGGAGCATCCTTGGAAGCAGCTCACATCCACCAGGAGCTGTGCAGGGAGCATCTTTGCAAGCAGCTCGCATCCACCCAGGAGCTGTGCACGGAGCATCCTTGGAAGCAGCTCACATCCACCCAGGAGCTGTGCAGGGAGCATCCTTGGAAGCAGCTCACATCCACCAGGAGCTGTGCAGGGATCATCTTTGCAAGCAGCTCGCATCCACCCAGGAGCTGTGCACGGAGCATCCTTGGAAGCAGCTCGCATCCACCCAGGAGCTGTGCACGGAGCATCCTTGGAAGCAGCTCACATCCACCAGGAGCTGTGCAGGGAGCATCTTTGCAAGCAGTTGCGTGACAGATGGCGCCAGCACACAGAGCACTAGCGACTTGCAGAAATTGCTTCCCTTAAACACGCCTGCATTTAATGGAATGGGCTCTTATCTCTATTTAATCTTTAGTGTAAAGCTGTCTGTCCATTACGTTTCAGATTTATTCGTTTTCGTCTTTTTCGTTTCAAGCACCTACATTTAATTTCAAAAGTCATAACATTTGCAGTCGTAAGCAGGGGGTGAATCTCACTGTCAGTTGCTCTGAGATTCTATTCGTCTCGTGTTTTCTCATCACTGGGGAGACGTGGTCTAGTCACTAAGATGGGGAAATGGGAACCAGGGTTCTAATATCAATCTTCCTGGAGTAGTTGTGGTCTAGAGACTGATGTCAACTTTGGAGCGTTGGAACCTGGGTTCTTATCCTGACCATTGGGGAGGGGGCGTGGTCTAGTGACTACATTGTCAAATGTGGGGCACTGGAACCTGGGTTTGAACCCAGAACATTAGGCAGGAGATGTGGTCTAAAATGGGTTTTGTTGGGATGCGTGCTAATCCTGATCATTGGGTGGGAGACGTGGTCTAGTGACTAAGAACCAGGGTTCTAATCCAATCATCGTGGAGGAGATGTGGTTTCGTCACTATGATGTCAATTTTGGAGCATTGGAACCTGCGTTCTGATCCAGAACGTTAGGAAGGAGAAGTAGTTTAGTGACAAAAATGTGGACTTTGGAATGGGAACCTGGGTCCAAATCCCAAACATTGGGCAGGAGATGTGGTCTGGTCACTGAAATGCTGACGAGAATTCAGGGTTTTAATCCAGAGTGGGGGGGGGGGGGGAGTTGTGGTCTAACGACTATAACGTCAACTTCGGGGCACTGGAACCTGGGCGCTAACCCTGGCTCTGGATGTTGACTGAAACTCGTGTAGTTTTTGGAAAAACACTTAACCTTCCTGTACCTAAAATTATAGATATGTAATCCATTTGTAAAAATGCAAAATGCGGTGTTGCGGTGCAACTCAATGTATAATACCAAAAGAATGTACACATTCTTGTATATTGTCCTCATATCCCCTTAGTGTGCATCAGCTCAGCTGCCACCCGAGGAGGATTGCTCTGTATAAATGCCGATACATACATACTTCATTAGAGGCTGACAGCCTGTAAGGTATCTGAAAGATGTCCCCACTGTCCAGTGGCTCTAAATGCTGGCGGTGCTGTGGGATGGTGAGTAACTGGTCTGGTGCACCGTTCATGTCATCCGAAGCAACTCCAAGGCTGTTCTTTTCTTAGGGGGATAATTAACGCCCCCTCAGTGTTATAGCAGAAAATATGCAGTTCTTGCAATAGGGGTGGGTGTAACTCGTGTAATTCCGTGTAGCATAATCACATGGAATTACCTAAGAATTTTGGGAGATTCTGCTTGAAATACACAAGAGTGATTCTGCGTTTAGTGCTATTTTATAGCTCAAAAAAGGCCACTTGCGTCAAAAAAGGACGCAAGATGGCATTTTGTGCTAAGAAACAACGCTAAATACTGCAGAACATGAATAGAAAATGCGGACGGCCGCTCACACTTGCAAATCTCCGCAAACACGCAGAAAATACAGCGAACGGGTGGGAAGAAAACTTCCGCATCTTCGCGATATTTCCGCGTGTTTGCGGAGATTTTTAACATTTTCACGATAATTTGCAAAAGTGAATTTCGCAAATTCCGCCCACCCCTAAGGATTTCACCAGGGCCAAACTGGGATCGTAAAACAGCCCTGGCAATTACGTCCAACCGGCAAGGGGGTGCGGAGGGGCAGGTGGGAACACTGTTGCTGCGCTGGTACAAGGGGCCGATTTTGCAGCACTGCTGAAAAAACGGCTCTCAGTAAGAAAAACGGCCCCCACCGGTCTAAAACAGGCCTGACCCTTCTGGCCCACTGGGGAAACGCCCGGTGCCTGCTACAGCCAGTCCAGCCCTGGAGATCACCCCAAAACCAGGTTAGGAGAAGCTCTGCATATGTTCTTTCCAACAAGGAACGTCCACGTTATTAGCTTCCTCATTTTCAGGCGAAAATAAAAAAAAGCACTCTATCAAATGTCATAATCTAACGACAATCTAGAAATAAATTCTCAATACATTTTAATTTTACTGGTGACAGTATGAGGCACATTTAAGAGCTGACATTTCCCGCCTGTCCGTCATTGAGATGGCAGCCTCAGTACAGAAGTTGAGGGTGTCTTTTCCCGCCTCAGACTCCTGTTGAAGGCTAGAGGAACTGAAGACTTCCTTCTTTCATTTTATGACTCTTAATGGATTACCGACACTTGAAGGAAAATATATTTATGTATTTGTTTGCACAAATCATGTTAGCAGCCAATGGTAATCCTGTAATGAAGATGGAAATTGACTTGTGCTGCTTGGCAGGCCACGCCCCAAAGTCAGGGCGCAGCCAGGGCCGGGCACGTGGCAGGGCTTAAAGCACAGGGGTCCTCCTGGGATCTTCATCAGGACAAGGTATGGTGAATTCTTGAGCATGGCATTCTGGGCAAAAGATGTGACTAGCCCTCAAGCACCCTAGGAAGGGCTGCCCCTCTGTCCTCCCAGAAGTCAGATTGTTTGGGGGATTAGGCGCTCCCGGCCTTTCGTGTGTCCTTCCCCCATCTCAGCGGTCGCAGAAGTAATCTTCCTAGGAAGAGAGGCTGCAGGAGATGCTGAAGAGGTACTGGACAGGAGGCGAGGAAGCAATCTTCTGCCTCCTAGAGGCCTGTGCTGGTCTGTCTTAGTATCTCTCGAATAATGCACCGTGAATGACCTTTAACCCTTTCATACACAGATTCCCTTTGTTGTGACTCCAGCCATTCCATGCTTTCTGCCAGCCTCTTGCCCAAGTATCACTCCTGCTCCCTACTTTTTTTGTGACACCTAAGACCCGCTGGCTGTGCCCTGCCATGTAATGAATCATTAGAGACGCCAATGTCCGACTGCATGGATCCCTTGCCGGATCCCATGTAGAACCGACAGAGTCCTAGAAGACGAAAGACGGGCACCTGGAGACGCCTCTCTGGGCTCGGTGAGGAGCACTGGCGACTTCTCCCAGGGGGCCATTTTAAGCAGCCTGCAGCTGAACAGAATGAACCTGTTTTTTTTTACATAATGCTAATAATTGATTTTCTGCCCGTGTCTCAGCACTTACGCTTTTAGCCCGATAAGAGGACTGGGACTGCGGGGATCAAGTTAGTTGCCCGGGTTACATAAGTCGAATCCCACAGAAGTGCTTCCTGGGGGCACAGGTCGCACTTGCAGTTCAGCCCGTGGACCACAACTCCCTCATTGGCTCAGAGGCATGGTCAGAGTCATATGTAATGTTTAGCTGCAGGTGCGCTTCATGCCTTCTCACAACACTTGGGTGCCTTTTGAAGAAAGCTTCACCTTGGACTAGTGTGTAGGAGGCTGCACCAATGAAAAGACGTGTCCTGAAGTTGTGTCAACATTTGGTACAAACATGTAAGGCGACAAAAGACCTAATCATCTTGCGTGCTGCAGGTGAATGCATAATTTAGGTCTGGCCACTCTCTTTCAGTTTCCAAGCAAGAGTGTGTTGGACACAATGTGGGGAAGCTGTGTGCGGCTGAGGCCTAGTTATGTTATGAAAGGTATTTGTAGAGCGCACGGCTACTCCTAGGAGTGTCCCGGCACTACCTTCGCCCTATCTGAACAGAACAGTTATCGCGCAACCGCGAGTGCCACATCTATTGTTGAAAGAGCCACGTTTTTAGCTTTCTCCTAAAGCTCAGGATATCCTGCACCTGTCTCAGAGGAGGCAGTAAGCTGTTCCAAAGCTTAGCGGCGGCCACCTGGAACGAACGTCCACCCATATGTGAACGTGTGAACTTTGGCACACTCACCAGCCTCTGATTTGAGGACCGCAGGGTTCTGGTTGGGGAATAGGGCTGGGTTCTGCTCCTGATGTAGGGAGCCCCTATATTATGAAAGGCCTTGAAGGCCAGAACCAGGGCCTTAAAATTCACCCTCTTTCGCACCGGGAGCCAGTGCAGGGACATCAACAAATGCGTCATGTGAGTTGTAAGATCAACCATCAGGATGGCACTCACTGCTGCCTTTTGTACCACCTGTAGGTGGCCCAATAGGTAGTCCGTAAGGCCCAAGTACAAAACATTGACATAGTCTAGCCTGGATGCTATCGGGGCCTGGACCACGGTTTTTCTATGCGGGACTGGGAGTAGGGGGAGGAAGTTCCTCATCATCTTCAGCAGTCCAAAACAGGTACCGGCCACAGGTTGGGCTTGGGACTTCATTGACAAGTCCGCATCCAATTTTACCCCAAGATTTTTTACGGTGGTAACTGGGCAGGCCGGGGAGGACATATCCTGGGGCCACCAGTTACGCCATTCCTGGCCGGGGCGGTGGCCGAAAAAGACTTTGGTAGCAAGAGGCCTTGGTTCTACTTCCAGCTTCTCGCTTTAGTCTTAAGGTGAGCTATCCTATACAAGCCAGTCCACCTTCTTATACCCCAGACTCTCTGTTCCACAGACTTAGGAACACTTATGAATACTAGCAATCACTGAATTACTTACATCGAGGATTCGTAAAAAGGAACTCATTCTTTGCAGCCTGGAAACCTCAGCAAGCAGCTTAGTTTGCAGTTTTGCACTATTGATGTCCCTTCCCTCATCCATGTGTTGTAGCCAATGTCACAACCACTGACTGAGCCCATATCTGTTACATCTGTAGTTGAATTAAGGAAACACTCCGTATTTCTGCTAAGTGTACATTTCTTTAAACGTTTATTTATCAAAATGTTAGTTTTTTTCAACATTAAGACTAATTTAGTTTGCAATTTTGCAGTAGAGGCCGATCGGGTACCAGTACATTATACTTCCAAATCAAGTCTGTCTGCACTTCAGCTATCTATCTGCTTGCACATAGTGTTAATTTAGGAAAACATGCCATGTTCTAATTGGAAAGTCATTGAAATTCAGCTTTTTAAAAAAAAAAAAAACTCAGTGGCTCACTCCTCATCTCTCAACAGGCAGGTGCATCCGATCTATTTTAAAATAAATCTGTAAAACGGTGTGTGCTGTGGCTGACGAATCACACGTAACTAATTGTACCTTCTGTCTTTAACATGTGGATAAGATAAGCAGAATATCTCGTCTATATTGAATGAATTTGCCTTGCGTTCAGTGAGAGTCAATGCTAATATACGAGCAGTAGCGGTTGCTACCCGCCTGAAAGCACCTGTGCCCACAGAATATATTTTTTAGGGGGTGTAACACCCCAAACAACCCTCCTGGAGCTACGCCCACGGGTGTCACGCTCTACTTTGCTATGACCACATTATTTACCAGTTTCCGCCACTGCTCTTGGGTCAGCTGGACTCTCCCCTCTTTCCCCATCACTGCATGCCCACAGATGTGCATCACTTTAATATCCCGGATCATACCCTAAACTAACCCCCGCTTTAAAATGCAGTTGTGTGGGGTGGCACAGTTTAGCTGGCACTCTGAGTGAGATTGGGGACTGGCCTCATATTACCAGTGCCTCTCCCCGCTTTTGGGGCTCTGCATGCGCACACACTGCATCGCTTTCATTGTTCATGTTGACCGTAGAGATTGACTTTACTGGTTCCCCCTGAGGAAGGGCTGCGGCCCGACATGCATTGGGCACGTGGGGGTCATAGAAGAAGCAAACAATATTTACAAAAAAATTTAAATAATGAAATATAATACATGAAAATGAGTTGGTATAAAGGATATCGTTATTACACAACGAAGATTTTGACTGAAGGCGGTCATGCTAATATTTGAACTTGGTAAAATTATGGTATGATAGATAGACAACCCCAGACAAATTATTCATTGGGTTCCTGGACCAATGGGACTTACCTTTCGTGCACAAAACATTGTCGAAGATAAAACCTGAAGGGATCAACTGGTCAAAGCATAGGAGTGCTCCTCAGGGGTTCTTCAACAGTAAATATCCCTTTAAATAGATCCCGTGTTAGATGGGTGGTTGTTTGCAGTTACCTGAGTGTGTGCAGAAGTGCCTGGTACTCTGAATGGATGTGGGAGTCAGGCCTTGCTTTACCATGTCTGTCCTATTGCCCATATCCTGCATTGCTCTTGCACCCTCTGTAATTTTCCGCTGTTTCCTCACCCAGGGATTGTGTCGTTGTGTTCTCTTTTACAACTGCAGAGACAATCCATTATATTTTGTTTTTACTTTAAAATATAAATGAATACACGCCTCAGCATTTCTACATTTTACACTAGAGCACTGCTCCTGTCGTTTATCAACATTAGTGTTTTACCATATTGAAGACTAATTCAATTAGTAATTTTGCAATATGATACTTTATCTCCTGTTCTCCAGTTAATGCCAGTATCATACACATGTAAATTAACTCTCTGTGCACTATATCACTTTTTTCATACATATTGTCTACCAGGAGATGCTAATTGAAGGGAAGTTTTTATTATTTTAAACTATAACGATTGAAATCCAGGCTCATATATGTGTTGAATCTCTGAGCTCCATACTTAAACTCATATACAGCAGAGGAAAACATGCACACTGCAAACAGAAACCCACCCACTCACCACAAACTGAACCTCTCAAAAACAAGCTACAATACACCCACTGAAATTCAGTCATCACAGGCTGAAAGCTCCCGATTGAATTATATTCGTCATGAACTCAACCCTATGCAAACGCTAACTAGAAATAAAACGATGCGAAGTGAAACTGGCCTACCAATAGAAAGAAGTGGTTCAGTGCAAACGGCAGCTCATCCACTGCGATTTGAACACATTCCCCCCCAATAACTAACACCATCCTACACAGACACAAATTCCTCTTCACGAAGTGATGCTCATCCATCACCATGTAACCTACTCTGAAAATCATCCACTGGAAACGTCAGAATCAGCGAAACGCATTCACAATTGATAACAACGCATCTATGTAGCTAGATTTAATCTGCCATTGGCAGAATCGCGCCCACCATGAATAAAAACGGATCCGCAACTGCCTGGCATTTGTCCACCACTAAAGGTAACTCGCCACCAACCATGAACTGAAACTACTACTGAAACACATCCACCACCTTGAAGTCTTTTTCCTGATTGTTGAAGTTAAAGGCTCCACCTGGTGGCTTCAGACCCGGAGACTTCACGTGGTCCTCATAGACCAGGATTCTAGTTGCTTGGTTTGAGATGGAAAGTTGGGTCACCGAAGCCTCCTCAACGCTTGTGTGTGGCTTGGGTGAACGATCATCAGGGGCGTATGTTGGTCAATAAGACTGGAGGGCTGCTACCTTCAGGTTCTCCAACAGTCGTGCTTATATGGACAGTTAAAATATATTAGGCAACAAGCAGGGCATTGTAGGGGCTCACAGGGCAGCGAAAAGGAGGAGAGTAGATTGTTAAGAATACTAAGTGGGAAGAAGCTTAACATTTTGCAAAACAGCCAACATTCCAGAAGACCTTCAAAGCAGAGGGAGTGGTAAAGTACATTTTTGTGTGTGTGTGGGAAAATCCCAGGTGAAATCCGACAGATACCCCTCAATTCCTGAATCAAAGCATTTTTACTCCCCTATTTACTAGAAAATACATTTATTAGGGGGATGTAACACCCCAAACACCCCCTTGAAGCTTAGGCCCTGACAATCATGTCCTAGCTCATGAAAGGTCGTCTAAAAATGGAGCCACGCATAACCTAATCCAATTTTAGGCTAACAATCTGGGAAAACCTTCAGTATTGGTTAAACAGGCTAAAGTGTTGGTGCTCTAATAGGCGAAAGGAGATAACTAGCTGCCCTGGGGTATAATCCTTTAGTCCAGTCTTGGGAACACAAGTTCAACTCTTGTACACATTACGGGACTCCAAGCAAAGTGAAGATTCTTCTACGTATCCTTAGGACTTGGAGAAAGGGGTTGGTCAGTGCCTCTATCTGCAGTGCTAAGAGTTCATTTATGTTTTTGAGAACATTTTTATCACACGAAGCCACCTGCCTGACCACTTGTTCTTGGCAGATAATAATGTTGACCATTTAAGCAGAGCACACATCTTTCAGGATCTTCTTGTGGCGCACAGCTACAGGTGTTCAAATTACTCAATATTCACTCAGAAGCATAAAAGGCTCAGTCAGATCCACAGGTTTCTATCCTGTCACCTGTAGGTTATGGACAGGTCTCTGCAGCGGGTGTCGGCCCTTTGAACATCCCGCTTAGATCTGGTTTATGGATAGAGATCCAGGCAGAGGCACCATTGTGTCAGAATTCTGGGTCAAATATCGTCCATACTGTTGTCAAATATTGCTAAAACTAGGGTCTAATTAGCAAAGTCTTGGCGTTTAGGTCTAACCTTACACCTGGCTAACTTACTCCACTCTCAGATCATGAGGTAGATAACCATGACTATAGAAATATACCCAATCTAAATTTTATATGTAAAATCCTACATGTAATCAGGTCCCTCCAATCACTTTCTAACTTCTTAAATTCACCTGTCATCTTTTTGTGCGCTGTAGCAAACACTATTTCAAAATGTGTAATTGTTCTTTAAAAAGATGGGCACTATGCAATAGTTGGAGCTGTTTTTAATTTCATTTTTAACGTGTATTTTGCTGCTAATTAAGAACGCCTGCAATTAATTTTTTGCATGTGCTCTGAACTGCCTTATTTGCATAATTATTACGATTGCTTTGTTTATTATTGTCCCTTTGATATGCTGCTCGATGGAATTGATTTTTCTTTTACCTGCTGCGCGGACATCCTTTCACAGGCCCTATGTACAACATCATGCGGAAAAAATCCATAACTGCTCCCCCGCCACCCCCCAAAAAAAATCAATCCTGAATCGCGATGGGGAGACTGTTCTGATAGGCGGCAGGCTTTGGGGTGGCTCAGAGGGTCCAAAGGTATTCTGGTGTGAAACAGAAGCTATGCTTCCTTCATCTCTTTTGGGTAGCGGCGTAGGCAGATTTAGGCCTACATCCACATAACTTGACTGGTTGTGCTACATTAAATAAAATATTTAGGTTCCGTGCAAGGCTGGGCAAAGTCCACACTGTCACTGAATTCCCAGAGGATGTAAATATTCTCTTTTGTCACTATGCCTTTATGCAGCAGCCCAGCGTGTTTCTAAATGCTTGCAGATTTGTCAGGTGAAGGGATGAAACGGGGGTCGCTAAAGTGATGTGCTTAGGGTTATAGGTTAGATGATAAGAGTGGGGGGAAGCTGGAGGTACCACCTGGGCCTCCCGGTTTTAAGCTAGAACTGTAACCCCTAGATCACATCTCGTCTCCTGCGCATCCAGAAGAGGGGACGTCCTATTTTTCCTCTCTCTGCTTATTGACTCCAGCCTCCAGATTGCCCAGAGCATCAAATGTTTCAATTTCTTTTTACAAAAGCGTCCTTGAAGGCCATTTGTATGTTGTCAACCCCAGGAGAACCAGAGGTATTTTATGAAGAAAATGTTCCTTCTGTTATAGGATTTCAACCACCATCTGTTGATAACTCAGTAAATGGGAAAATGGAGCAGATAAATTACTTTTAATGGGAAAGGGTTTTTTTTGTTGCTTTGTCGTGACTAGTACTTTCCAAGGGAGGAGTGTAGTGTCAAAAGCTAACGCGCCTTAACCCTTGCTGTTCTTTGTGCTTGTCCTAGAAAATATCCACATTCGTCTAAATTAAGGAACTGACTCACACTAAAAAGGTTTTTGACATTTTTCGAGCTACAAACGAAAATTGCCTGGAAACCTGCTCTCCATAACTGGACATTTATTTTAGGTCACACTTAGACATCTTTAGCGAGCGCGCGTGACATCACGTAGCACAGAACAGACAACATGCACACACAGAACAAACAAAATACTCATAGAATTACATACAGCTTCAACAAGCTTTTGCAATGCAATAGGTCTCGCAATTGCAAGATTTTGAGCTATTGGCATTGTAAATGATGATGCCTTTTATTTATGTGTTTAAAAAACCGGCAATAATAAAAAGCATTGTCATTTACAATACTAATAGGTCAAAGTTCCTAAAACGCTAGACCTATTGCATTGCAAATGCTTTTTTGTTTACAAGCTCCCAATGCTGCTCTTTCACGTTAATAGAGGCCACGCCCCTTGTCTAAAGAAAGGTCCGCGGCCGCTATTAAAGTGGAAGCACGGTAAGGGGCGCTCTTACCAAAAAAAGCATTTGTTTGCCAAGCTGACAAACAAATGCTTTTTTTGTTAAAGCGCCCTGTGAAAGCACGCATGGCGCGCTGAATGTTGCAGGAAAGCATGTATAACCTGCAATAGGAGAAACGCATAAAAGAAAAAAACAACTGAAGTAAAAGGGCCAGTCCTCATGGGAGGTTATAAATGAAGACAAGGCGGTACTACGGAGGGACTAACAAGCCTATTAACGAATCAGAAGCCAGCATTTACCAAGGACAATGGCACAAGCCATTGACAAATATGAGGAGAGAGTGGGTGGGGCTTCAAGTCCATATGCTAATACGGCATGCGTCGCAGAGCAGCGCATGTGCTGCCCAGGCTTGACCTAAAAGGGGCGTTTGGATAGCCCCCTTCAGCCATTGCTAATGCAGGTCAGCTGGCTTCAGGCATTGGCTCTCAGGCTTACCCAACATCGCTGGCATTAGCCCACTTCATTTTGAGGGTTGAACTACTTTAAAAAATAGTCCACACATGCATTGGAATGAATGCCTTGCTTTTTAAAATGTTTTTTTAAAAGGCTCGCCCTCCGCATAACTTTGTCTCTGGGTATTTCATTCAATAAGGCGCACATGACGAAATGGGTAGATAATAAGCACTTCTCATTTTTCGTTGATAATGAACATAGGCCCAGACAGACTCATCCTTCAGAAAATCATACATTTAGATTTAAATATACTTCTTATTTAGAATTCAAAATATCAGGAGTACTCCTCGCAGATTCCCAGAAGTACTCACATGTGTCAGTATCACTGAATATAGAAGTTAAACATGTAACATTAAAGTGGTGACTGTTTTTGGCTTCTCTAAATATATTTCTCCATAAACCCAGTACTATAAAACTCTTTTCCGCACGGAAAACAGATTTACTCCTATCCTTGACGAGTTTCACAGTAGGCAACTACCACCAAAAGGTTTGTTGAATACCCACACAATTGAGAGGTTGTGGCGTGCACTGCACCATGCCAGTGTCCTCACCCTGCAATGATACAAACCTTCTCCTTTAAGCAGATCTTCTCCTTCAGAGAATTCCACTCCGCTAACCCAATATTTTTATTTAGGACAGCTCATATTCTTTCAATCAGTAAAGTACATTTTGACTCTCACCTGAATGTAGCTGTGCTCGTATTTAAAACAGAACAGACCTTTGAGCATCAGGACCAGGAACCAAGCTGAACACCAAGAGAATCTGGGACTCGACCTCAGATTGTAAAGCCTGCAATTTAGCCACTATTTATAGTGAGCCGATGTAATGAAATGTGTGTGCTACTAGAATGTACTTAGGGGCGCAAAAACACTTCTTCAGTCTCAACATTGTAAGGTTAATTTACGAATGGAAATAATTCCCCACTATTCTGGACATTCTGCAATTACAAGTTTAGGGTTAGGACTGTGCTAACGTCTTGCTGGGCCATCCGCCAAACGTAAATATTAATTATAATAATAAAGAGCTTGTAAAGCTCCTGGTTGCACTAGCTAGTGTGTCCCTGTGCTGCGGCCAACGATGCTAAAGGTGATGCTAATAAAACAGGCTGAAAATAAAATGGTTCTATATCTGGAAAAGCCATGTCTTCAATTTTTTCCGGAAAATGTTTTCAGATTGTTCCATCCGAAGGTCCTGTGGAAGAGCGTTCCACTGTTTAGCGGCAAGGTAGCAGAAGGAACGACCCCCCATTCTCATTCTTGTAATTACTGGGATTTGAACCTGTCCCGAGCCCCAGGATCGTAAGGTCCTGGTAGGAGTGTAGGGGGACAGTAGGTTGTGTAGGTAGTTCAGACCTTTCCCCATCAGGATCCGTTGACTAATGCATAGGGCCTTAAAGAGAATTCTTTCCTTTACCGGGAGCCAATGTAAAGTAGCTCGGGCATTTTTGGACGAGGCTCTTCTAGGGAGCATCAGGACTAGGCGGGTGGCCACGTTTTGAATGTATTGCAGTCTTTGAACGCTCTTGCTACTGGCGTCTATGTAGAGCGCATTACCGTAGTCCAAGCGGGAGGTGACTAGTGCATGGACTAAAGTTTTCCTGGCAGCTACCGGGAGCACATCTAGGGTCTTCCGAAGGCCTTTCATTATTCCAAAGCACTTGCCAGCCACAGTCCTGGTGTGGTGGTCAAAAGAGAGCTTAGAGTCTAGCCACATCCCCAGGTTCCTTACCTGTTCATTAGGAGTGGGGGTGGTACCCAGCGTCTGTGGCCACCACCTTGGTGGCTACAGACTCTGGGTACCCAGAATTACCCACAATTAGGACCTTGGTCTTGCCGCCGTTCAACTTTAAGCAGTTGTTAGACATCCAGACTGCCAGCTCTTGTAGGCATGTGGAGAAATTAATGGCTGCTTCTTCCTGAGATTGGGATAGAGATACTACTAGTTGCGTGACATCCGCATATGACACGACACTAATGCCGTATTTTTCAATGATTTTTGGCAGAGGGGCCATATACCGATTGTAAAGCGTGGGGCTCAGTATAGAGCCCTGGAGAACCCCCTGATCTAACCTAATGTTCTTGGAGTAGTACGGCCCTTGAGATACTTGAAAACTCCTGTCCTGTAGGAAGGATCGTAACCATTTCAGGGCCAGATTGGTCAGCCCTCCTTCCTTAAGGCGCTGTAGGAGTATAGGATGGGCAACGGTGTCGAATGCGGCACTGAGGTTCAACAAAATCAGTGCTACCGTCTGTCCTTCACCAACCTGTCTGCAGATGGTTTCTGTGGACAGAAGCAGCACCGATTCTGTGGAATATGTTGCCTGGAAGCCCGATTGCGTGGGGTGGAGTAGGCTGACCCGGTTCATGTGTATTGTTAGTTGAGCGTTGACCGTTTTTTCAGCAATTTTAGCGAAAAAAGGTAGGAGTGAGATCGGTCGTAAATTCTACAGCTGGTTAGCGTTTATCCCCGGATTTATTTTTTATGGGGGTAACTACTGCCTCTTTCCACCTTTGGGGAACCACCCCTGACTCAAAAGAGTCTGCGGAGGTACCTAATATAGGGAACCAGGATGTCCATGCTCTCCCTCATATTTCTAGGTTTCATAGGGTCTCTCGGAGAGCCTGACTTGATGTTCAAAGCTATGGTTTTGAGGTCGTTCAAGGAGGGAAGGTTAAAACTGGAGAGGCAGAATGCCTCCTCTACGTTGCGCACTCCCGTCCTATCTGACCTCCCGTAACGTGCCTCCTCCGGGAAGGTTGAGTAAATCCTCTCTACCTTATCAGAAAAATAATCTGCTATCAAGTTTCAGGATTCTACTGAATCGTTACTAGGAGCAGAGGTTCTGTCAAGAGATGATAACTCTTTAAAGATTATAAATAGCTCTCTAGAGGAATTTTCAGCTAGTTCTATCTTCATGTTATAGTAAGCAGCTCGCGTTTTCCTTATTATTGAATGATAGTGTTTGAGACCGGTTTTATATGTGGCCTTCCTGTTTTCTGAGAAATCTTCTCTCCACCTTTGTTCCAAACGTTTACAAGAAGACTTCACGGTCCTTAGTTCTTCGTTGAACCAAGGTGCGGATCTGGACTGTCTCCTCGGAGCACTGGTGGCCCAAGGAGCCACCTTGTCAAGTGCCTCACTGATCCGTTTATCTAGTGCACTGCAGGCAGTTTCTACATCATTCCCTCCTGGTGGCCCTCAGGTTGTTGAAAAACTGGCCCCCACATAGGTAATCATAGACAAACTAGTATGTTTGTTGGTATTCACATAATCAATGCAGGTAATTTCCCTACATGGAAATGCACATAAATATGTTACTGTCAAAGGCAGGAGTTTGGGGAGGCAGCACAGGGATGTTCCAACAATGTGGGATTACATAGCACTTAGTCAAGGCTCGGAAAGACTGAGGGATGGGGGTCAGTAACCAGTAAGTGGGAGAGATTGCCTTGGAAAGGTGCTCTACCAATTTTCCCAGGGCCTGCTGTGCAACAGGAAGACCGGGATTGAGGCACCCTGCACGTGAAATCTAGTACATGTAGGGTTCTGATAGTAGGCAGGATAAACAAGCATTGGCAAAGCCAATAGGTCTCACCTATGCAAGTGGTATTGGCTTTGCCAGTGTGTTTTAGTTATGTTGTACACCAGTGTGGCTGCTGTTCAGTATTGCCAAACGTCAGTGGCATAGAGGAGAGTGTAGTGTAGTGGCGTAGAGGGGAGTGTCGTAGAGTGCCGTGGAGTGGCATAGAATGGAATGGCGTGGAGGGAGTGGAGTGGAGAGGCATAGAGTGGTGTAGAGTGTTGTGGTGGGATTGGTGTGGCGTAGAGTGGTGTGTTCTAAAGTGTCTGAGAGTGGAGGGGCATAGAGTAGAGTGGCATGTCATAGAGTTTTGTGGGGTGTCGTATAATGGCGTGTCCTGGTATGGCATGTTGTGGAGTGGAATGTCATAGAGTGGTGCGACATGTCGTAGAGGTGAGTGGAGAGTCGTAGAATAGAGTGGCGTGTTGTAGAGTGGAGGAGCATAGAGCAGAGTGCTGTGGAGTGGTGCAGAGTAGATTGGCGTTCTGTGGAGTATGCATGGTATGGTAGCATACTGCCATTACAGACAACACATTTTCAATTGAAATGACCATTACATTTGCACAGATATAGTTTTACTGATAAAAGTAAACAGTGCACATACATAATATGTGGAAACATCATCACCTAGTGTGTATTAATTTCCACCACACTTCAGAATTACAAAACAATATGCTTCATTTGTGCTTCCCTAATTCTGATATATTCTGAAATATCTGCAATGTTCATTTACAGACATTTAAATTTTGTTGTGTGCTTGAAACCTGCCTTTTCTTTCACAGAAAGATTGTCACATAAATCCTCTCACTTTGAAGTTAGAGAAAGAAAAGTAAACACCAAGCCCCCTTGGAAGATATAACCTGCCATTTGACCTTTGTCTTTGAATGGACAGCAAATGTGCCAAAATAAAAACAGGAAAGCGAGCCCTTGTGGGAGAATACAGTAACTAGGCTATACTCCACAGGAGGGACGAACCCAAGCTGGTCAGTCTAAAACAATTAGTCAGCAAATAGAAAGCAAGCAATTTTGACTTACAAAACACAAAGCCAATGCTAAGCAATGGGCGTAATGGATTCCCAGGGAAGTTTTCAGAATGTCCCAAGAGGTTGTTGGCAAACAAGGCAGCTGCACTGTCTGGTAGGGTTAGACCTAAAAAGGAGGCATGCCACTGAGTCCCGGCTGAAGTATTCCAGTGGCTACTGTACCTTTCCCCTCTCTTTCTTACAGAGATATGGGTCACCAGGTGGCGGACAGAGTTGTGATGTTGGTTGCAGAGTTGTAGTCATCTGTGGATTGGGGCGACTACTATTTCTCTCTTATAGACAAGAGGAGGCAGGCAACCAAGTGGGTCCAGTAGTCTACATTGTCTGCTCTTATTCCATGACAAGATGTCAACACTGTTACTGTTCTGAAAAAACACCTATGTGACCCTCCATGATGCGCGTGCATGGATGGAAATCTATTCAAACCCAGGAGTAACTCGTTAGGGTCAGATTGGCGACTTTTGCATGTGGACCTTTGGAGATGAGGCGTATGAACTAATGAGTGATGAGAGCCAGCGTTTCAGTGGCGGGGGTTATGCAAGGACATACCCTGGAACTTTTAATGAGGGTCTGCGAGCCACGGCCCTGTGAAGCGCTTGAAATGTTAGGCCCATTCCGGTGTAATTAAAGCACCCAATCGCAGCAGTGTTTATAACTGGAACCTTTATTAAAAAGTTGGCCATCCTACGCCGATTGCCGCAGCAGCCACCGTAGATGGATGCCCAGTAATATATTCGAAATGAAGGTTTAATAGCGATTTAAATAATTCACGCGGCCGCCGCAGCGGAGCTAAATATCCGCAGACGAAGCTCGGGTTCAAAGGTGGCGAGCGAGCGATTTAGAGACTACATCACGGGCTGTAATAATTCTGTTCATAATGGCACATTTTACTACCACGTATTTCATCGTAATTTACTTTGCCATTTAGTGGTTGCAATATCCCGGACTAGGCAATATGTTCCATTTTCAAAAGTAGAATTCGGAGATAGAAAATGGCTTCTGAGATTTAAGGCTCTGGTCCTTGTTGCTCAGACATTGCAATGATGAGTAGTTTAACGTGAAAAGATGAAGTGTTGTTACTCCTCCCAGTTAATTAATAACAAGCATTGGCAAAGCCAGAAGGTCTGGCCTTGGCAATCTGGTGTCATCCGTTTTATTATTATGTTTTTTTGTTTAATGCAAGTGTATGCACCAAAACAAAACATGCTGCTGCCTAAACATGGAGTCCTTATGCTTGCAATAGGATTTTTTAATTAAAAACAAATGTAACCATATTTTTTAATTAAAAACAATTGCAACCATCACATATACTTTGAATAAAACAGTATGGGTGCTTTTTGGAAGGCAGATTTACTTAGGGCTGGTATAGAAACCCTTCTTATTCTTACTGGTGCAAAGAAAAGGCACTATTAAAAAAAAAAAAAAAACACTTACCTCTTCCGCTGTCTCCCACCTGTTGTCTCTCCGCTTCCTGAGTCCGGAAGCAGGAAGCACACAGGCTCCCATAGCCAATCACAACGCTGCTGTCTGCAGTATCATGATTGGTCAGAGTGCCGTGGTTCGGTGCTCAGAGAGGGACTGGGAGCCGGTGCAATACAGCTGGGTGGAGAACATGCAAAGTACGCATTACTGTTTGGCTGGCCAACGACAGCCAGCCAAACCGCCATGCGCACTTATTGTGTGTAAACCACTCCTCCTCCCTGTGACCCCATCCCCGACCTGCCCTAACCTAGCCCCGTAGCTACGAAAAATAAAAGGATAATAACATTGTTATTATCATTTTATTTTTCCTTTTTCCACTGCGCTGAGAGCAGTCGGGCGACACTCATCCGCCTTAGCGGAGGAGCCACCCCTGCTTTTAACTATTAATCTGTCAAACTGTTGCTATCAGTGCTGAGCTAGAACTCCCTGTTCCACCTGTTGCCTTCTCTGCAACAAAAAATGTGTTCTTCGGTCAGATTTGCGAAGAATCTATCTTACTCACTTTATTTTCACATTCAATCATTTAGACCATTGCCTTCAAAATTTTACAGCATTTGTTAAGACTATAGAGTCAGAAGCTCTTCAGTTTTAAAAAGTGAGATTCTGTGTTTTTCAGGATGGAAATATTG
Source organism: Triturus cristatus (assembly GCF_964204655.1). Classification (NCBI taxonomy): domain Eukaryota; kingdom Metazoa; phylum Chordata; class Amphibia; order Caudata; family Salamandridae; genus Triturus; species Triturus cristatus. The sequence continues at coordinate 811,676,604 of NC_140585.1, read as the reverse complement.
TGTGAGATCTATCTGTAAAAATTCATTTTCAATGATTTTTCTGTACATTCGGCAGCTGTGCAGGCCTAATGGCAGGGCCGGCTGTGGGGAACGAGGGATGGCGGTGAGGGATGGGAAAGGGATGTCAAACATTTAAAAACGAAAAAAACGAACGTACCTTCTGTCTGCCGTCCTACGCTCTTCTCTGTGTCCTCCTCTCGCTGTAGCAAGGCTCATATTAGAAAGCAGCGTCAGGATTGGCGTGCGTGCTGGGACTTTGTGCGCCCAGAGAGACTAGGAGCCTGTGCTTCGCTGTCTCTAACCCAGCAACACAGCTGGGTTGGAGACAGCTCAGTGCGCACATGGTTTGGCCGGCTAGAGATTGGGGGCCAAACGCACATGCGCACTGACAGCAGTGCTGCCCACCACTCCCTCTGCTGACTGCCGCACAATGGCTCCGACCCAGGACGCAGCACGTACAAGTTGAAAGATAAAACGATAATAAGCGTGTTTTTATTATCGTTTCATTTTTCTACTTTTGACGATGGCGGGAGGGCAATGCTCCTCCGCCATAGGAGAGTAGCCGCCACTGTATACATGGCCTTGATTGCAGGATGTTTATCTGAGGAATCATACCGTGTAATATCACAGACCAATTTTCACAACCCTCTTTTGAAGGAAGGTTGTTTTACTTTATTTATAAACCTAAATAATATAATCTTAGGCTTTTCCAGTGGGTTTTATCATTGTGCAGCATGAATAAAAAATAAAAGTACTATGACTTGTGCTCTTCTTTTAGTTATAACTTTATGAGGTACATTTGAAAGGAAAGGGGTTTTGTCCAGATGATAGTGACATATCGCGATATCATGCGCATGCTGACACAGATGTCACCTTCCAAGATCAGGCCTGGCAGGGCAGGATGCTTCCATCAGTGACAGTGACATTACTGCATTGAACCACACAGCAAAATGTATCTGTTTTGCTGGTGGGCGCAGTGTCAATTTCCTCGATAAGAGAGCAGTGGGAAGCAAAGATACACTTGTTTTGCACCGTGAACTGAGATCGATGACTACCTGCAGCCCCTCATCCCGTGTAGGAATCACAGCCCCTGGTCTTGCATAGAGTCGATAATTAGAGACAGATGATTGCCTGGCTGAGCGGATTTGAGACCAGATCAGATAAATGAAATTGCTTTCTAGAGATCATGACCTATTTTTGGTGCAGCAGTGAAGGGCGGAGGAATGCACTGAACACAGGTTGTCTTTACTGGAGCTAAAATAGTCCACATAAGGAAAGCAGCTGGGATCAGGGAGGCAGTGAGTACAATCCAACGAGCAGCGCTAGAGTGTGTCAGTGACTACACACACCATCCAACGGGAAGACCACAACAGGGTGCGCTAAAAACTGGTGTTTATTTACACATGGCAATTTCACGAGGACTGTTCCCAGAGACGTAAGGAAGTGGGTTGTATAACAAAAGCATGCATGTTTAAACCACGCATGCCTCAACAAAGTGGTCCTAACAACGAATGTGTCTTAACCACGCATTCCTTTACCACGCATGCCTTTACCACGCAATTTCATTGTGAAGGCATGATTGGTAATGGGATGCGTGGTTATTTGGTAATGGGATGCGTGGTTATGACGCATTGGCCCTAAACCTGCCCCCAGCCCTGAAAACCGCCCCCCTCCGCCCTGATCCCTAAAACTAGCCCCAATGTCCTAAAAGTACCCCGACCCCAGCACCCCCACCCTGAGCCCTAAACCTGCCGGAACTCCGAAAACTGTCCCTCCCCTGCCGCCCTGAGCCCTAAATATCTGCCCCCATGTCCTAAAACTACCCTCTCCCGCCCTGAGCCCAAATTGCAATCCCCAGCCCTATAAAGTACCCCGACCCCTGTCCCCCCCGCCCTAAGCCCTAAAATGTGACCCCCACCCCTAATAACTACCCTGTCTCCGCTGACCTGTGCCCTAAAACCCGGCCCCAACCCTAACAAGCATTTGCAATGCAATAGGTCTCGCATTTATGAGAGTTTGAGTTATTGGCATTGTAAATGACAATGCCTTTTATTTATGGATTGTTTTTAAAACAAATAAATGAAAAACATTATCATTTACAATGCCAAAAGCTTAAACACTTGCAAATGCAAGACTTATTGCATTGCAAATGCATTTGGCACCCGTGCCATAAAAATTAACAAGGACATGTCATATTGCCAGTGGGATTTCAAGAGCGCAGTGCGCTCACCACAGGAACTCGTACTGTGGATGGCAGTTATCCTGCACGTTGTCCGGCTGCCGCCTGTACCTCTGCAGTACAGTCCGTCGCTCAGACCTCAGACACCAGCAACTGCCTTCCACCCTGGATCTGTTGAATTACTGCAAACTCTAATCTGCAAGTCTATGATGAATTTGTGACTGGAAGTTATAAAATGTGTTAATGAGACCCCCGTGCACAATGGAACTCTGTGGTCATGATGTCCCTGGCCTCCATCTTGGCTACATCCAGCATCAGTGCTGCTATTTGGTTCTCAGGTCATTACTAACAGCAATGACAACTGTTTTTCCAATGAGAAACAGTCTACGGTCTAACTACAGACGCAATACAATACAATTTATGAGCACACATCTATGAAGATATTTACAAGAGATCAGTACAGCATCTTCACCAGGAAGGTTGAATCTCCAAAAGAGGGAAATGGAAGGTACTGGTCAGAGCCTATGAGGAGGCTTCTTTACAATATGGGAAACCTGCACACTTTTTAGGGACGCTGGATTGGACCAAGAAAGAAATATATTGATCAACGAGAATAGATGGGAGTCTGTGTTGGGGAGGGCTCTCAGAGGTGGCTGGAGTATGGTTACATGTTCAAATTCAAGAACAATATTTCCGACTGCATCATGTTTTTGACACTCAAGGCCACGATCCAAAGCAGGCAAATCGATTAGTAAATTCTTAGATCATTTGTTGGTCCTTGCAAAACGACACACTGCTTTGAACTAGAAATCTTCGATGCATCCAGATCTTGATGTGTGTGTGTGTTTATTGCAAGGATAGGTCAGGTTGGTCTGCACTGTTATAAAGGAGAGAGTGCATGTATTGTGAGTAGAGAACAAGCTAATCTGCTTGTCCATCAGGAGCAGTGTCTCATTAGGGGGAAAAAGCTGTTAACTTTGGATTGGGTCAGAGGCTGGCACTACTAGTATTAAGTAAAAGAAATAAGATTTACTTGCAGCATTCTGGAATTGCTATATTTAAGAGAGTAAAGGACGATATAAAAGCATGTTTACAGTCATCATTAAGAGACACTAGGGAACTTTGACTGGTGACACAGAAGAATCCGGGAACTAAACATTGAGCACAACGTTCGACTGAAAGGTAAGGCCGAAGGGAGATCCTAGGAGACAAGAATAGTATGCAGCTGAGGATGGTGAGTTGTTGGGCCACATATTTCCCCAGACGCCCGGGCTTTCAATGAGACAGAAGCAACATGGTTCAAGGAGGATCATTAAACCAAGTGCTGAAGGTATGCCCATAGAACTCGTATGGGGGTAAGGCTCCGGTCGGACAGTTGTTGGAGTACTTGCACCTATCTTTTGGTTCTAGGGGTTGGGGGTTGGGGGTGGGAGGCGGGAGAGAGAGAGAGAAGTCAAGGTCCTATAACGAGGTTGTTGGGTATTAAGCGACTATAAAGGTGTTGCTGGGTTGCCCGCATCTTAGCCGGAGATGTCGGTATCTGGCGAGGGAAAAGGTGTCCATTCTGTGGTGTGTGGTGGTAGAGGATTTTGCGGCACCGCCGCTTTACTCATGTTTCAAGGTAAAGCGCCGGTGCCACAATTGCTGCAAAGGTAAAGAAATAGAAAAAAACATCTATTTCTTTACTTTTGCTATAATCGCGGCACCGGCGATTTACTTTTAAAATTAAAAGTAAAGCGCGGGTGCCGCGATTATAGCAAAAGTAAAGAAATAGATTTGTTTTCTATTTGTTTACTTTTGCAGCAATCGTGGCACCGGCGCTTTACTCATGGTTAAAGGTAAAGCGCCGGTGCCGCGATTGCTGCAAAAGCTCGGCACCGGCGCTTTAAAGCCAGATGGCAGCTGTGCACGTCGCGCGCGCTTGTGCGCGTAACAGCAAGCTGGTGCCCGGCAGCCTCTGGGTAGCACTTTCAAAACCCGCTTACTAAATGTCTCGCGAGACCTACAAACAATCCAACCCCGAGCTCTAAAAGCAGCCTCGGCCCCAAAAACTACCCCCAATCTCTCAAAACCCAGCTCCAGCCCCACTTACCAGATAGCGCCCCAGAGCTTCCTCTCCCGGTCCCTACGGTTTCTCTTCCCGCCCATCTGCATATCTAGAACGTGCACTGCCTTAACCACGCATATGCATAGTTACGGCAGATGCGTGGTTTAGGCAAGCAAGGTTCCACATGTGGGGAAACGGCACGCGTGACACAGCCCACGTCATAAAGGCCGTTTACCAGGGAGGTGACACATCATCAGCCTCTCTGGGGTGAATTAGAGTTGCATTTTCCCTCTTGTAAATGCAGCTGCTTTGTTTGAGATGATTGTAGTGGGGACTTCTGAGATTTGGAGAAGTATACAAAGCACATAGGAGACACCTAAGCAGGAAAGTGTAGCCAGAATTGCAGAAATGCAAATCTTTGTTTTTGGATCTTAAAGTGAGGAGAACCGTGTACACAAATTATCACCGAGAGGATCTCTGTGGCTGGATTAGGAGACCTATCTATTCGGATTTCTTAGAGTATTTATCTTGCCAGGATCATATCTTTGGAGTCCTTTGTTGATGCGACCTGATGTTAACAAACCCAGTTATAACACGGCCAACATGGACTTCAGAAGACTGCAACTATCTGATGCTCACTGGGGCATCTCCTGAGGGGGCTCAGACGTATTCTACATATATATGTACATAGAGGGCCTTTGAGTAAGCCCTCGACTGTCTGCTCATGTGCCATTCACATTCTAACTCTCCTCATCAAACAAACTGCATGGGGCGATGGGTGAATCCATTTCTACCATTGGTTTTATTACCATTAGAGCGATGGCATTTTTCCTCATCAAATGTGCACATCCGCCTGAAAACGAGCATGCTTCAGCGCTGTACTGGCATGTCAATCGTTTAGTTTTCCATGTTATCCTTTTATACCACCTCTTTCAATTCATTTTAGTGTTTGGTAGCACATCAGGCAGTCCTGCAGGGCCACTCACCTTACTTAAATTCTTTTAATTTATTCTGCCTATGCCTTCTGAGTTTGTGTCTGCTTCATTGCATAAGGGCAAGTACGTGAATGCAGGAATGACTCAATTGTAGTTGAAAAGATGTCTCTTTCTTTATCGGACTGGTGATGTGCATGCCCTGCCCCATTGCTTGGCATGTTAGCGCCACCTCATCCTTCGGCATGTTTGCCCTGCCAGATTTCTCGGTGTGTTGGCCCCTCCCGAAGTTAAGGTCTACTTGCGCCCCTGATTCGAGCTGAATTATTGCAACGGCTTACCTACACAAACCTCAGGAGTTTTTTCTTAAACCTTTGCAAGTTTCATGAAGTTTGAAACATATGAAGTATAAGGAAATGCATAGTAAAAAAAAACTCTAAAAACATAATTTTAAGAAAGTATTTTCTCACAAAACGAGTTTTGTGGGGACACTATTCCCCAAGAACTTTTTTAAGGAAATTTCTTACGTTGACAAACCCTACAAACTCTGACGTTTGTCAACATTGTGAGAGGATGTGGGCGAAATTTTAATTTTGCCACCATTCTCTTGAAAGCCTTTCCCAGGCTCGGTTATTAGAGCGGATTGCAAATGACATGGGTAGTCAGCGTCCTCGAACCTTCATTTTATTTTCCTCACTGAATCCTGGGGCTGATGGAGAGCTCTTTGGAGATGGGTAGGGTTACCACAAAGAGATGATGGTGAACGTGCATCAGACAGGGAGAGTATAGTATTGTTAAGGCTGTGGGTACACCTAGAAGACATTAGAAGTGTTATGTTGATACTGTGGACATTAAGCGTATTGGTACTTTGGGCCACCTTAGACGTGATGCTTTGCAGCTGTTCTAAAGCCAAGGGGCGCCATTTTGGGGCATAGAAGTTTACTGTATAAAGTAGCCCTTTCCTATTCCCTTTTCAAGGGGTGGAACTGAATTTAAATTTAGATAGACCATTGCACCCCAACCTCTTCCTGTCCCTGATCCCCGTACCCGGCCCGAGGACAAGATGGCGAGAGGTCATATTTAAGTTGCCAGTCTGGCGACGTTCGTTATTACTACTCACGCAGCTGGATACAGGGTGGAGCTGAGGAGGAGTTTGGGGCACCAGGGTGTTTTTGTATGGTGTTTAAGGGGATTCTTTGTTGCATGGATGGATTGGTGTGGCATTTGTAGGGGAGGCAGAGAGCCTTCCTGTGGATTCTGATTCTTTCCGGAAACCAGTGGCAGATCTTTAGGATGGGCAACCAGGCTATGTCTTCCGAAATCAGCACCCTTTGTTTGTGTCTTTAGAAGCTGAATTAGATTCTAACTAGAAGGTGCACAAATCCTTCCCCCTTACCTGTGCACGCATACGTGTAGAGTGACGCAGAGACTCCAACCTCATAAGCTGACTCAATAAAATAAGCGTTAATACTCAGGAAAACATTGAATGGGTGTTTACCACCAGAGCAATCGGCCGTCCCTCTTGGCTTCACACAGTCCCTGAAGTAAAATCCCTCTTTAGGTTACAAGGGTGGCCTGTAGGGCGGCCCCATAAGCACCTCTCCTATGTTGGTCCACTCATCTGTTCATGCACCGCTCTCAGCTACCAAGAAAGCGAAATCTGGGTTCATTGCCCACACCTATTCCCCTCACTTATGGGTATGTGTGGGTGTCAGGCCTTGCTTGGAGGATGCAGGAATGAATGTATACAATGATGACACAAATAACATTTTTTTGTAATCACTGAGCACAGCCTGTTATGCACTGTCCATGGTCGACTTTTACCTCCGTATATGGCCTCCTTCTTTTTATATCAAGTTGTGTCTCGAAGGACTCCCTGACACAGTGATGCAAATTCTCAGAAACCATATAGCCACATCAGCTATTTTCAACCAAAACCACGCTAAATGTAATCTGGGAGTAAATCAATAATCCACGTTTAGTCATTGGTGCTCGTAGCTCGCACATCTCACCGGGACTGGTCCACCAACTAAGAGGTGATGATGTTGAGAAAAAGCTAAATTACCCAATGAGCAGCCTTCAGCTGTCTCTGTGGCTTTCACATCAGCCATTCCTTCAAAGAGACCTATATGATTAACATAAACAGAGAACAGAGTGAATTCAAGATGGCAGTGTATCTGGCCTCAAATAAGTCTTAGATAAGTTGTGCCTACTGCTGAAGGCTCCACGCTGTGCTGGGCTGGCACATGGATGCTACATACACAATACTTACATGTTTGTGGTATATTCTGTTGCACCCTTTGAAGAATGTGTTTCCAGAAACTTTATAGGGGGTCTTTTGAGCTTGAATTATGGGTTCCTGTTTTCTGTGTAAAAAGCTTTTTTTTTTAAATAGATAACTTGTGGGTCAGCAAGAAAAAAACTGAAAATAAATACTGAAAATCGTTGTTTACTGATTTCACAATGGACATGCTAGTGGCATGGAAGCGGGATTTCCCACAATTTTTCCTATTGAGTGGATGACACAAGAAAATATTTGGCTTAAACCTCAGCTCCTGTGGGACAGCTGCATAGGGCATTGGAATGATCAAGGAAACACGACTCTTGTTTACGGGTCTCATACGCTCGGTGGCTAGCGTGGCTACTTCTCTGGTTGCCTATATACTCCGAAGTACTAACTTATTCAAAGCAGTGTGACTCTCATTACAAGTGCCCCTGTGAGTCCACGGGGACCAATACCAGGAGTTATCGCCTACCACAGTTCCAATATGTTGCATATGGAGATACCAGGTAAAGCTTTGGGAAGAAATGGGGAATTCCCGATTTCCCCCGTAGTTTCTCATTTTACAATCAGAGTTGACCTATGGAGTGAAATTGGCAACAATAATTTGTTTTTTAAACCTGCCAGTTTTTAACGTCTTTCTTATTCGATTAAGATCACATCCATTAAAAAGTCACACAAAAGCACTCTCCATCGAACATTTGCTGTGAGTACTAATTTCGTATTCGGTACATGGTTACTTCAAATTCAAATTAGGTGTTCGTGACTATGGCGGATACATTATTCAGCTCAGTTTTGTATTTCGAAGCTCAAAGCTCAGGGTTTAACGCGAGTGAACTTTATCCACGCGTTGTTGGGGGATTTGGCAGCAAACACTCGGTTGCCTGGAATATGTTAAAATGAAAGTGATGTCCTTTCAAATTAAAGGCCCCCCAAGGCACCCTCGAATATGAATTAGCTTACCCGAAGGAATGTGTGTTCTTTCATATATATTTATATTTAGGAGCCTGGCTTTCATGAGTGAACAAATGTAAAGTGCGCATAGTAAATGCGGGTGTTTTTACTCTGTACCTCTGGGGAGGGCAGAGATGCATCCATGTGTGGTAAACACGAGGCACTTACAAAACCCAAGCTGAACCGGGAGCGCGGCCTGGAATGCTTTGTGGCAGATTCTGTTACTTCCCTTCCTGGCCGCCGCTTCATTCTGTACGAGCGGATACCTAGGCTGACCAGTGGGACAGGACCGGTGTAAATCCTTAGTGTCGCGTAGCCTCAAGATCTCTTATTAAAATACATCAACAGTATCACTCACAGTAACCGGTTATTTGGAACTATTAACACTACACAAGGACATATTTCAATGAAGAGGAATCCTCCACACAAACAAGAATCTTCTCTGTATGCTGTCACAATAAATGACAGACAAACAAGAATCTTCTATGGTTGCTGTCACAATCAGCAGACAAACAAGAATCTTCTATGGTTGCTGTCACAATCAGCAGACAAACAAGAATCTTCTCTGGTTGCTGTCACAATAAATGACAGACAAACAAGAATCTTCTATGGTTGCTGTCACAATAAATGACAGACAAACAAGAATCTTCTCTGTATGCTGTCACAATAAATGACAGACAAACAAGAATCTTCTATGGTTGCTGTCACAATCAGCAGACAAACAAGAATCTTCTATGGTTGCTGTCACAATCAGCAGACAAACAAGAATCTTCTCTGGTTGCTGTCACAATAAATGACAGACAAACAAGAATCTTCTATGGTTGCTGTCACAATAAATGACAGACAAACAAGAATCTTCTATGGTTGCTGTCACAATAAATGACAGACAAACAAGAATCTTCTATGGTTGCTGTCACAATAAATGACAGACAAACAAGAATCTTCTATGGTTGCTGTCACAATCAGCAGACAAACAAGAATCTTCTATGGTTGCTGTCACAATGAGCAGACAAACAAGAATCTTCTATGGTTGCTGTCACAATGAGCAGACAAACAAGAATCTTCTCTGGTTGCTGTCACAATGAGCAGACAAACAAGAATCTTCTATGGTTGCTGTCACAATCAGCAGACAAACAAGAATCTTCTATGGTTGCTGTCACAATGAGCAGACAAACAAGAATCTTCTATGGTTGCTGTCACAATGAGCAGACAAACAAGAATCTTCTCTGGTTGCTGTCACAATGAGCAGACAAACAAGAATCTTCTATGGTTGCTGTCACAATGAGCAGACAAACAAGAATCTTCTATGGTTGCTGTCACAATGAGCAGACAAACAAGAATCTTCTCTGGTTGCTGTCACAATGAGCAGACAAACAAGAATCTTCTATGGTTGCTGTCACAATCAGCAGACAAACAAGAATCTTCTATGGTTGCTGTCACAATGAGCAGACAAACAAGAATCTTCTATGGTTGCTGTCACAATCAGCAGACAAACAAGAATCTTCTATGGTTGCTGTCACAATGAGCAGACAAACAAGAATCTTCTATGGTTGCTGTCACAATGAGCAGACAAACAAGAATCTTCTCTGGTTGCTGTCACAATGAGCAGACAAACAAGAATCTTCTATGGTTGCTGTCACAATCAGCAGACAAACAAGAATCTTCTATGGTTGCTGTCACAATGAGCAGACAAACAAGAATCTTCTCTGGTTGCTGTCACAATGAGCAGACAAACAAGAATCTTCTCTGGTTGCTGTCACAATGAGCAGACAAACAAGAATCTTCTATGGTTGCTGTCACAATCAGCAGACAAACAAGAATCTTCTATGGTTGCTGTCACAATCAGCAGACAAACAAGAATCTTCTATGGTTGCAGTCACAATGAGCAGACAAACAAGAATCTTCTCTGGTTGCTGTCACAATGAGCAGACAAACAAGAATCTTCTATGGTTGCTGTCACAATCAGCAGACAAACAAGAATCTTCTATGGTTGCTGTCACAATGAGCAGACAAACAAGAATCTTCTCTGGTTGCTGTCACAATGAGCAGACAAACAAGAATCTTCTATGGTTGCTGTCACAATCAGCAGACAAACAAGAATCTTCTATGGTTGCTGTCACAATCAGCAGACAAACAAGAATCTTCTATGGTTGCTGTCACAATGAGCAGACAAACAAGAATCTTCTCTGGTTGCTGTCACAATGAGCAGACAAACAAGAATCTTCTCTGGTTGCTGTCACAATGAGCAGACAAACAAGAATCTTCTATGGTTGCTGTTACAATCAACGACAGACAAACAAGAATCTTCTCTGGTTGCTGTCACAATGAGCAGACAAACAAGAATCTTCTATGGTTGCTGTCACAATCAGCAGACAAACAAGAATCTTCTCTGGTTGCTGTCACAATGAGCAGACAAACAAGAATCTTCTATGGTTGCTGTCACAATCAGCAGACAAACAAGAATCTTCTCTGGTTGCGGTCACAATCAACGACAGACAAACAAGAATCTTCTATGGTTGCTGTCACAATCAGCAGACAAACAAGAATCTTCTCTGGTTGCTGTCACAATGAGCAGACAAACAAGAATCTTCTATGGTTGCTGTCACAATCAGCAGACAAACAAGAATCTTCTCTGGTTGCGGTCACAATCAACGACAGACAAACAAGAATCTTCTATGGTTGCTGTCACAATCAGCAGACACACCAGAATCTTCTCTGTATACTGTCACAATCAGTAGCAGACAAACGAGAATCTTCTCTGTGTGATATCACAATCAGCAGACAAACAAGAATCTTCTCTGTATACTGTCACAATCAGTTGCAGGCAAACGAGAATCTTCTCTGTGTGCTATCACAATCAGCAGACAAGAATCTTCTTTTTGTGCTGTTACAATCAGCAGACAAACAGGAATTATCTCTCTGTGCTGTCACAATTAGCAGACAAGCAAGAATCTGCTCTGTATGCTACCACAATCAGCAGACAAACAAGAATGGTGATTCTCCAAGCAGAGTGGTATGAGAATCGAGATTTCATTAAAGACATGGAGGCTAACATTATGCATATTAACCTTTAATTGCCACTCCGCAGCACCTTTAAAGAATTTCAAAACATCTCAAACACTAGAATTAGAACACAGCGGTCCATAAATAACCCTGGTCCTTAACATTCCTCCTCTTTTAATTTGCGAACATCCTCTTCTTCCTCCTCTCCTATCTGCCAAATTTTCCAAATCCATCGTCACAAATCTGTTGAAATCATAAAAGATACCCAACATCAACATCAACCTGTCCGCATCAAATGTACTTTCAAACATAATGCAATCACCTCAATAATTTACTAATCTCCAAAAAGATTTAATGCTACTTAATAACATTCATCAAATCTATAGGGCGAGGAGGGAGGGATAATGTTAGCCTCAGTTTCTTTAATGAAATCGTGATTTCTCATACCACTCTGCTTGGAGAATCGCCATTTCATTTTAAGACGAGAGGCTACCATTATGCATGTTGAATGCCTTTAAGAATCACATTTTACACATGTTTAATTGGTCTAAAATAGTGCTTAGCAAGAACTCCTACATTAGACCAATCTGCTGCTTTCAAAATCTCCTTCAACCTTCCACTGCACAAAAAAATCTTACTAGCACCAGCACCTCTCATAGAATGTGCTTTATAACGTTCCACATCTATGCTACTCTTTCATTACGTTCTCCACCTATCTAGCAATAGTTCTGAATTTACCGCTCCATAAGGCTTCACGTACGTTATCAACAACTGATTCTCTCCATGTTTCCTGAATTCCATTAATTTCCTTTTATACAATCCACAACACACAACTTCCTCTCCTCAAATTTTGGATAGAAAATTGTCTCCGACATTGTCTTTGTTCTTTTCCAATTCTCAAAAAACACTCTATCTGGTGGCCAAATCTTGTTATTAATCTCCAAAGCTCGTACATCTGACACTCTTCTACATGAAATCAGGCACAACTATGTTGCCAATTTCCCAGAAAGTCTCTCAAAATCCAAATATCTATTTGCCAGCCAAATCAAAAACAACTTCAACACCACATTGACATCCCACGGTACACTGTATCTTACCGTAGGTGATCATTTCACCCTCATACTCTTCATAACCCTACAAACCATACTATTCCTATCAGCAGACAAACAAGAATCTTTTCTGTATACTGTCACAGTCAAAAGACAAACAGGAATCTTCTCAGTATACTGTCACAATCAGTAGCAGACAAACAAAAATCTTCTCTGTTTGCTGTCACAATCGGTAGCAGTCAAACAATATTTTCTGTATGTTGTCACAGTCAGTAGCAGGCAAGAATCTTCTCTGTATGCTGTCACAGTTGGTAGCAGGCAATCAACATATTTGCGCAGCAGGACTAGATTTTTTCAATGAAAGGAACTCTGCACTGGTCGAGTAAGCAATGTAATGTGAACAAAATGGCTGAACAGCAAAAACTCACCTAAATACCAGCAGGTAAATACTAGGCTGATCTGCCGTGCAGTGTTATTATCCTGCTATTACTTGAAACATTTGTCCACGCAGCACGCTGGACCCGTGAGAGTGCTCAGTAAGGCCTGGCCAAAGCTCAGCGAGGAGAGTATAAGCACAGTGGCCAAGACGCGTTGACATTGTCCAATTTTGATGCATGTCGACCATTTCGAATTCCATCTGTGCATGCACAGAACAGCTTGGAGCATACAATGCTCTTGTTTCTCATGTAGTCCTGGTTGTTGGTGCACACACTTCTGCCCACTTAAAACATAGAGAGGGCAACCATGATGCCTGGTTTGAAAGTTGCCACTGTAGTGCGTGAAAGGAAGGAGTCACCTAGGACATTTCCTAGAGTGGCCGTGGCATATGCTAACCTGGCAGTCACCTAGTCTGAACACTAAGAATTACTTTCCAACTTCCCTTTCTAACAAGATCTTTCAATCGCACCCCAAGATCAGTACCGGCAGGGCTGGATTGGGATTAAATATCGGCACGGGCACGCTAAGAAAAGTGGCCCACATTTGCATATTGCGTTTCCGCAAAACACAGCTCTGGTGAAATTCGATTTAAAAAAAAAAAAAAAGGGGGTGTAAATAAAAAATACACTGATTAGTTTACACTGGTGAAACACACCTGAAAACAAGTGAGGCCACTTATGCTCAAGCCCCCTGCCCCCGCTCAATAGGCGCATATTTATGGGCCGGCCCAGTGAGAGAAAGGGAGTGACACCTCTTCCAGTTGATAACAGGGAGGTAACGGAAGCACATCTGCCTCCAGAAAAGCCACTGGGGCCCCCACTGGGCTGCTGGCGGTGCCCCAATAACACAGAAACCACTCAAATCGGCCCCCTAGACTGCTCAAAAAAGCAGCCCACAGCTGGAACTGGACATCGGCCCCTCGGGCATTGCCCGAGTGCCCGCGATAGCAATCCGACCCTGAGTACGGGTGAGTATGTATTATGTTGGCAAGTTACTCTTGAGCAATGAAGGTGTATGTGACACACAGACCTTCATTCACAGCTCCATTATTATGGTACTTGTGTACAATATTAGTGTTTACATTTTAAAAATTGTGGTTTAGTACAAAACATGTTTTAAACTTGAAATGGTTGGACATCGCATGAGCATCCATTTCAAGAACTGTAACACATTCTGTAAGAATGTCATTTAAAATAGAAATGCAGATTCTAACATTGAGTAAATAGACCACGCACACAATTCAGCGAGGACATCGCCGACTTCGTCAGCCCGCATGCCCTCCCCTCCGCCGACTACATCCTCCTGGGAGACCTCAACTTCCATCTGGAGAACAACAACGACCGCAACACCAGCACCCTGCTCGACAACCTCGCCAACCTGGGACTCAAGCAACTGGTGTCCACCCCCACCCACCTCGCCGGACACACACTCGACGCAGTCTTCTCATCCAGCACAGACATAGACTTCAGCCACGCCACAGAGCTTCAATGGACGGACCACAGCTGCGTCCACTTCACCTTCAAGAGAACGACGACCCACCAACACCAGCAACAGGCAGCCCGCAGAAGCTGGAACAAGATCACAGCAGACCAGCTCGCCACCTCCCTGAACCAGCACCCTCCTGCCAGCTCAGCGAACCCCAGCCAAGCCACCGACAACCTCACGAAGTGGATCAGCCACTGTGCGGACGAACTCGCCCCACTGAGGACCCCGCCTAGCAGACCCGGCAGCAAGAAGGCCCCATGGTTCACCGACGAACTCAAGAGCTCCAAGAAGAACTGCCGAGCCCTCGAGAAAGTCTGGAGAAGGGAACCGACACCAGACAACAGGACCTCCTTCAAACTTGCCACCCGGAAACACCACCAGCTGATCCGCGCCGCCAAGAAAACAGCATTCAAAGACCGGTTGGACAACAACGCACACAACTGCAAGGAACTCTTCAACATCGTGAAAGAGCTTTCCAACCCCAGTGCAGGAAACAACGACATCACCCCATCGCAAGACCTCTGCAACTCCCTCGCTTCATACTTCCACAACAAGATCGCGGACATACATAACAGCTTCAACAACCAACCAACGCACACCATGACCGAACAACCACCCCCCACCACCACCCTCCACGCCTGGACCCCGATCAGCACCGAAGACACCATCCGCACGATGAACTCCATCCACTCCGGATCACCGACCGACCCCTGCCCTCACCACGTCTTCAACAAGGCCGACGCTGTCATCGCACCCCACCTGCGAGACATCATCAACACTTCCTTCGACACCACCATCTTCCCTGAGAGCTGGAAGCACGCCGAACTCAGCGCCCTACTAAAGAAACCTACAGCGGACCCCACCGACCTCAAGAATTACCGCCCCATCTCGCTCCTCCCGTTTCCAGCCAAAGTCATCGAGAAGACCGTCAACAAGCAGATGGCCGCCTTCCTCGAGACAAACGGATCCCTCGACCCCTCACAGTCCGGCTTCCGAGCCAATCACAGCACCGAGACCGCCCTCATCGCCGCCACCGATGACATCCGAGCCCTGATGGACAATGGAGAAACAGCGGCCCTCATCCTCCTAGACCTCTCTGCGGCATTCGACACGGTCTGCCACCGCACCCTAGTACGGCGCCTCAGCAACATCGGAATCCAGGACAAGGCGCTGGACTGGATCATCTCCTTCCTCGACGGAAGAACACAGAGAGTCCGCCTACCACCGTACAAGTCAGAGGCCTCCGAAGTCACCTGCGGCGTCCCTCAAGGATCATCTCTGAGCCCCACCCTCTTCAACGTCTACATGAGCCCCCTCGCGGCCATCGTACGCAAACACAACCTCAGCATAATCTCCTACGCCGACGACACCCAACTGATCCTCTCCCTGACCAACGACCCCGCCGCCGCCAAATCCAACCTGCACGAAGGGATGAAAGAGGTAGCCGAGTGGATGACGACCAGCCGCCTGAAACTGAACTCGGACAAGACGGAGGTCCTCATCCTGGGCTCCTCACCCTCCGCCTGGGACGACTCCTGGTGGCCTCCCGCCCTGGGCACCGCACCCAAACCGACAGACCATGCACGCAACCTGGGCTTCCTCCTGGACTCCTCCCTCTCCATGACCAGGCAAGTCAACAACGTCTCCTCGGCGTGCTTCAACATCCTACGCATGCTACGGAAGATCTTCTGGTGGATCCCCACCGAGACCAGGAAGACCGTCACCCAGGCCCTCGTCACCAGCCGACTGGACTACGGCAACGCCCTCTACGCCGGTACCACCGCCAAGCTCCAGAAGAGACTCCAGCGGATCCAGAACGCCTCAGCCAGACTCATCCTCGACATCCCACGAACCAGCCACATCTCCGGACATCTGAGAGACCTTCACTGGCTCCCCGTCAACAAAAGAATCACCTTCCGCCTCCTCACCCACGCACACAAAGCCCTACACGACCAAGGCCCGAGCTACCTCAACAGCCGAGTCAACTTCCACGCTCCCAAACGCCACCTCCGATCAGCCAACCACGCCCTCGCCGCCGTCCCCCGCATCCGAAGAGCGACTACAGGAGGAAGGTCCTTCTCCTACCTGGCCGCCAAGACCTGGAACTCCCTCCCGACCGACCTGCGCCTGACCCAAGACCACCTCTCCTTCAGGAAGAAGCTGAAGACCTGGCTGTTCGAGCAGTAGCGGCACCCCCCCTCCCCCCCCCCAGCGCCTTGAGACCCTACGGGTATGTAGCGCGCTTTACAAGTGTCACTGATTGATTGATTGATTGACCACAGAAAAATCAATTTGCATTACATGAAGAAGCTGTACTTGGCCCGCTTGAGAATGCAGCGCGGGGTTATTACATGGAGCTCTCGCAGGCGCACATGCGGCAGCGGCATTCACATGCATAGGGTTCCATGTCAAATGCCAGCCATACCACAGAGCTGACTGCCACACTATACTCGCCAACTTTGGCCCAGTGGCATGAATTAATTTATTAAAAGCTGCATGGAGGGAGGAGACATCTGAATGCAGCTATGAAAGAGTAACTGCTGCCAAGTGTCTTCGTGCTGAGGCCAGCAGCTAAATTTGACTCGTTTCTCCTGCTCGAAGCCTGCGACAGCCTCACAGTAAGGCACGAAGCGCCATGGCGCTCACGCGGGTCCAGGGGACTGGATGGGGATTGGATTAGACAGAAGGATCTCTGGGATAAAGAGATACGCTATGGACTTCCTCGTTCTTGATGATACAGACCAAGGATTGATGAAAGGCTGCAGTAGACGTCATGCCTGTGCGGAGAGCGGTACTGTGAGCTAGAACATGGAAGGGGGGATGTGACCATCAGCAAGAAAGAGTAGCGAAAGGTCTGCAGGTGGAGCACAGGAATGGCACTTCTCTGTGGATTAAGTCAAGATTTCCACCTGGAACTGGGTGAGTTACAAAAAGGAGAGCTGTCTTTAGCCTGAGATGATGGTGTTATTGTTGGGCAGTGGGAGGGGGCTGTGGGTGAATACCTGTCTGAGTTAAAACCTACACATTTCAGATTCCACCTAGGTTTGGTGCAGTCTATAAAGTGTTTTTATTCACTCACCTCTGCAGTAGACGCAGGTGTTTGAGTGATCATACTGGCACTGGGTGAAATACGACCATGGCATCGTTTAAGCATGTCCACCTTTTCAGCATGCTATGCTTTACTATGTTATGTTAAACTGTGTGATACTAAGCGTGTTATGCTTTGGCGTGCTGTTGTGCTGTGCTTTGTTGCTTAGTTACGATATGTTTTCCTACGCTATGTAACACTACTGTTTGAAATTAGATCACACTAATACCCCATGCCTGGTCTCTGGGCACTGTGGTTGATCTGCAGTGGCATTTACTTGAACAAAAGGGTCTTTACCATCTTGATGAAGGTGAGATGATTGTACTTCTGGAATCCTCCTCTCTAGACACTGGCACATTTCAATACTCGAGTGTCTAGAGAAGAGGATTCCAGAAGTAGAATGCCCAGGCAGTGAGCATCTCCGAAGCGCATTATTTTTAAGACACCTTGAGCTACAGTAATGGAGCGGTCTAGCAGACTCATAGGTGTGGAGCGTGGAATTAGTATGACGTGGACCTGCCTTTCAGATTGCATTATGTACAGTACACCAGTGTTCAGTTGCACCCTTTTACGACTTACCAGCCAGCGGCAAGAAATGAACACTGGGGTAATGCTGAAAACAATTTCGATTTTTTTCTGGGTCTTGGTGGCCGCATTCCGTAGTCTTCACAATGTGTATCCATGAAACCTTAAGTATGAACTATGTGGATAATCCATCCATGGGTGTGTTTTTACTAGGCTGTCGTGTACTCTCTGGGAGTATGCTAGGGAATGATTCTAGGTGGTAACCGCCATTCTTACTCCAGTGGAGATCAGACCATCAAGACACAGCTCACAATCTTAATACTCACAAACATTTCACTAATGTATGCAATGTTTAGGAGCAAGCCAGGCCCTGTAGCCAGAAGTCACGGATGAAGTATTTAACTTAAAAACTTAATATGCATCCAATTTTAAATGGCAAGTAGGCAAGTGGGGAAGGCTGTGAAATCAACTTACAAACTTGTATGCCCACCCCTCAAATGAACCCCTTTTTCTACACACTAATTCACCACTAATCCTTTTTGGGTTCCAGAGTAGCGTGCTACTCACCGAAAAGCGCTATATAAATACAGTTCCAGTCACTGTGCCAGTTGGGCAGCAGTCTCAGCGGAGTTCTTGTGCCCGTTATTGTAAAAAGAAATACCACAGGACTTCATAAGGCTCTCCAGAGTGCAGAAGATACGTGCTGGAGGATAACAGCGACACTGACGACCCCCGGGAACTGTGAAGGTCGATCTTAGGGGGGACACCGGGAATCCTTAATATCAACTATGGTTATACGGCCTTGCCAAAAGATGTTAAGTGGCAGTTGGCTGTTTATGATGGTTGGTGTCAAAAGCCATGGACAAGTCCACTAGAACCAGAGGGCCTGACAACAACATCACCACCACCATCATCACCAGCGGTATACGTCAGACTCCCTTAACTCTTTGAACGCTGCTGCAAGCACAAATTCCACGCTTGCGACTGGATTGAGAAGCCCGCCTGCTGCAGGCCCAGAAGAGGATGTGTCTGAGTGCGTTGTTGAAGCTTTCCATGCGCCTTGTGCAGCTGAAAGCTCCCTGGATCGCCTGGGCCTGCTGTGGGTTGCAAGTGAATGGGGCTGGCTCTAGCCCTTTTTACTGCAGTAGGGAAGTCCACCTTCTAAAACAAGGCACTATTACGGTTTCTCGTTTAATTGGCGACTACTGGATTTGGTTATGCCTTTTCCTGTTCGTTTAGCATGGTCTGGTGAGCCAAGCATGTGCTTGATACGCGCTAAAATGTGGAAAACTTGAGTCGCATCATTGACGGAAGCTAAATTGCCTCAAATCTTGTGCAGTTGTATGATTTTGTTGCTGTAAATGAGGGTTTGGTTTTTCTAATTGTAAAATATGTTTGAAATGAAGTATATTTGGGTTCAATGTCTTTTCAGTTGCTGTAGGTAGTGTTGTAACCCTGTCTGGGGGTAGTTGTTACTCATCTGTGCACACGTAACGCTGACCGGAGCCTCCTTCCCCCCCCCCCCCCCCCCTTTTCTTTCAGCCATGTTACAGAGCGAGGCGAGAACTATTGGCTCTGTCAATGCCTGTTAAGAGTGCAGGCTTGTTTTGAGAACATATGTAATGTGTACGCAGTAAATGCTGATTTTCAGTCGGTCCCCTTGGTGAGATAAACATGCATACGAGTGATTGGTTATCTCGGGGACCCGACGCACCCCTCTTTCGTAATGTTTTCCTGGGCACTGCGTGTTCTCGTGTACTGCAGAGTACTTCTCTACCTCTGGGTTAAGGAGGAGGAACTGCAGTGACGTGCTGCTTCGTGACCTCCGCGTTGCTGTATTTGTATAGATTAAATCGCCCTAATGGCTTGGAGTTGGCCAGCCTGGACACTCGCCAATGCGCATCCCTCCTCGTGCCCGCCACTGCAGCTGCAGGCGGGCGGGGAATGGACGGACTTCACTCTGAAGTCCGAGCGCGCGCCACGGGCGCCCTTCCAAAGAAAGGGCGGTCTGCAGACTGGTCACGTGCTCCAGCAAACACTCCTAATGGCATTTGATACAAATCCACCTCTTGCCCTTTGTTGCTGCAGATTATGGAGAGGAATTTTGACCAATGTGCTAGCCCAGATGTCAGCAGCCGTCCCGCCCCCCCTCCAAGAGTACACCTCACCAGATGCATGACCGCTGAGGAGTCCTCCATTCCTTCCTGCCTGCTGACTGTTGACTCAAGGAAGGCCACCTCTTGTTTCCCTCAATCTCGTGACTCGCCAGATACGGGGAGGGTGAGGAGGCCCCCATCCCAGCAATGGCGAGAAGATCATGCTTTGTAAATTTGTATATTTGTCCAACCCTTACCGCTTCAACTTTTATTAAAATGGTTACCTCCATCGAATCTGCAACTTGTATATATGTAACTCTAACCACCAGTGTCAGTAGTGGACTTAAGTACTTACCACCATTCTTGTGTGAATTTAGAGTTTTTCGGTTTGTATCTTTTATGTAACTCGTGTACTCTGAAGTCCTAATGTAATGTAACTGGTCCTTTTGTAAAGCGCTCTGACACCTTCGGGTAAAGTTTGCGCTACATAAAAACACTTTAAATAAATAAACCAATGGAATGTGCACCCACTCCCGCCTCTGCGTGCATCCAGCAGGGGCATTAGAAGAGCATCACATTTCCAGCGTAAGTGAAAACACACGCTGTTCGACCCTCTGACGTAGGAGCGAGGGATGTCACGTGACCCTTCATCCTGAATGTCTCTCTAGTATATTATATGCCCGGGGTACAGGAAAATAAGGCAAAAATGCTTGATTCAACTGTGCAAGAATTTAGGTACAAGACACTGTGAAGTAGATTTTAGACTTCTGAAATATAACACCCAGACACCAATTGTATATGCTGTATCATGTTTTTTATTCTCTTAGTGGCGGGCCTGTAAGGTTTTTTTAGGATTTGAAAAATGAACTGAATGTCAGTTGAGTCTTTTTTATATACATGTATAGTATCAATTTTATATAGTCTTATTGGGTTTTTAGTATCTTAAACCTGTTTTTATATATTGTGGTTCTCTTTTTACTGTTCTTTTATGGTCCGTGGACCAAAATAAAGGTTAATATGATGATGATATTTTATTCAACAATCTTTTCTGTAATCCTGCGAATGCAAAGCACACGTTAGCAATGACTGATAAGGGGCACAAAGACGCAGATTTTAAGTTAGGTAAAATGTAAAGATTTCCTTATTCTCCTGGTTAAAGTCACTGAGGTTGCAATGCAGCAAGTTAGTTATAGAGAGCACAGCCTCTGGGTTGCTTAATTAACGCCCCTCCGGCTATCCGCTTCTCTTTTCCCACCTACTCCGCCTGCTATGTATGTACTGGCCTCTAGATATAGCACATTTCAGAGCATTACAATTCTCCCACCCCCTACCGGGTGATGTGTCCAAAATATGATCATTTCCACTGCCCCATCTGTCTGCAGCTGCCTTAATGTGGTTACCCAGGTTATTGCACTCGAAACACTCAGTTTACCTCATACTGAAACTCCAAATTCTCCAAACAAGAGTCCGCTCACTGCCCTGCTAGGAGGTTGTACTTCCTGCGTGAGCACCCATTGGGAGATAGTCTGTCCCTCTGGGTTCCATGTGATCCAATGGAATCCGCTGAAGCGCTTTACTAGGCGGGGCCTCCTCTGCAACACACATGAAACCTGGACCTCAGCATGGGGGCAGACAGGCTCTAGGTCAGAACTTTTCAAATATAACATTTTGCCCTCACAAAGGTCTGGAAATTAAAGATAAATGTTATTTGTAGGTTACACCTGGTACCTGGATGTGTAGGAAGGCGGGCAGCTGCGATAAAGGAAAAACTGTCACCGGTTTTTATGTTTAATCTAGGTTATATCTATAGCACCTAGATTATCCAAAGTCTGCTTCAGGGTGCTGGAAGTTAGTTTTGACACAGAGGATGTGGAAAGTGTGCACTTAGTGTGATGCAGAGATCAGCAACTTGGAGAGTAACTCTGGATCTGTGGCAGTGCAGATAATTTAAGAGATATATACAAACATATGTGTGTGTGTGTGTGTGTGTGTATATATATATATATATGTGTGTGTATATATATATATATGTGTGTGTGTGTAGGGTGTAGAATACATAACGGGTAACTGTGTGATATGAGACTGTATTATCATCAAAGGGTTCTGGTGATATTTACAAACCACAAGACTGAAGGCCGAGTGGTTGGTAAATATCACCTCAACCCTGAGATGGGAATATAAGACCATACTACACTTTACTTGTCATGTATTATTTATATTTCATGATTTATTAATTGATTTTAGTATTACTGCATTTAAGTGTCATACGTTTAGTATTCGTTGTTTGCTTGGAACTGCCGATATGACTGTCAACATTTTAGGAAATGTGTGGTTTTTTTGTGGATAATCTGGTAATCTTTTATAATGTGTTTTATGCAACAAATCAAGTTGGAATGCAAAGTGTATTTTAAGGAAACTAAAAAAATGCATTCTAAAATGTGTTTTGTGTAGTACATGGATACTACAAGGTAGATTTAACAAAAAATATAAATAGAGGAAATAAAGTGCAATATGGTACTAACCTCTTACGGATTGGGTTGTGCATTTGCAGTGTATGTGTTCACGCGCTGGTGAGGGTTCATCGGTAGATGCTTGCATCAAGGGTGGGTCTGCACAGGTGAACTTGTCAGGTGTGTTGCTTAATGTTCTAAGAGCAGATCTGTCATTGACCGCGTCTTTACTAGCACTGAAAGAAAGACGAGTGTGCTGTTGAACTGTTTGATGTGTTTAGGGAAGCTAAATATCCTGTACATTAATTCATCACTGTGAATTATGGGAAATAATTCATTCACAAACCTCTCTTCTGTGAAATGCAAGCTTGGAAACCACTGAGGAACACTAAAAAAAGAAGGTTTAACTGTGATATATATATATATATTTTCTAAGTGCCATGTCACCCAAAATAGGAGCTGCATCAGTGATCACATGTGATCAAGATCCGATCTGGGTAGAAACGCGTCGCGTCTCCCATGGGCCTTTCTTGGAATTGAAATGGATTTTGCAGCAAGGCCGACATGTCTCGTCGTATAGTTTTATTTTGGGTGACATGGGACGTTGAATCGGTCGGGGCAGCCAGAAATCCATGCACTCGAGCCCAGTCCCAACAGGGGTTGGGTTTTATTTCCTGGGCTGACAGACACAGCAGTTGGGAGGATTTCAATAAGCAAGAAAATGTCATATCGT
Organism: Triturus cristatus; assembly: GCF_964204655.1. Classification (NCBI taxonomy): domain Eukaryota; kingdom Metazoa; phylum Chordata; class Amphibia; order Caudata; family Salamandridae; genus Triturus; species Triturus cristatus. The sequence goes on along the minus strand of NC_140585.1, from coordinate 811,653,344 downwards.
GGTATCACTTTCATGTGCCAGAAACATTTTCACACATTAAGTGTTTGATAAATAGTTTTAGCAAATGTATATCTAGTCAAGGGCATACTCGGGCATTTTAAATAATAAATTATCCAAATAATAGAAAATAAATATTATTTTTTATTTTGCGTCTATCCAGACAGACTTCAGTGGCTGAGGCACTACATTACAAAATCCATATTATTACACTGTTTTTATAACTGTTATTTTCTAAGCACCTCCGCGTCGTGGTATAGATACTTAATGATGACAATAATTTAGTGCAACATAAAGTTAACATCCCGTTGCAGTTTGGCGGTGCACTGTCGTAATGTGAATAATTACTTTCAGCATCTCTTTGCTCATTCAGTCGAGAAGCATTTTTAAAGAGCAAGTTGCCCCAGGCCCGTAAAAGGAAAAAAAACACTTCTTAAAAAATGAGTCCATATGCTTGATGGCAGGATATGCTAATGTGTGTGTCACGTGGTGTGCGTGCGTCAAAGAGCGGAATTACACGATTTGAAACAAAAAAGGCTACTGCGGTTCGAATCGACGAGTGTTTTAACTCAGAACCCACTGCAGAGCTGTTCATTCAGGGGTCAGACCTAGGCTTCTAGGCCTGATCTAAAAAAGCCCTCAATTCTGCCTTAGGCCACTCCAAACGAATCCACTCATAAATGCGGCTTCCTCCAGGTGCCAATCAGAAAATCTCTGAAAAAGGTGTCTAGCACCCTTTTGCAAAACCCTCCTCAGTGTGGGCACTTGGCATGATGCTGAACTGCCTGCAGGAAGATGGTTTCCTCTTTCCCTCAGAAAAAGAAGCACCACCAATCCCTGCCCTGCTGATGGCTTTGATCCTCCCCGACCTTGTACCTGGGTGGATACTGACTGGTCCCCTGCACCTGCGAGAGATGTGTCTGAATTATTACATTCTAAATGTTCCCACCTGGCACCTGCCTTCATTCTTGCCCTGGGTCTGTGATGTCAAATGCTGCAGAACAGCAACACGAGTCTTTCTGTGGTGTGTGCTTCAAACTGAACTGTACTTAAAAGTAGCTCATTTCTTAATCCAATGTATTGGCATTTATTTATCATCGGCAGAAATTATGAGTTGGCAATGTTGGCACCAGTGGTGTAATGGAACGGCCCCCACCCCTGCAGAATGTGATGGGGGCCCGAGTCTCCCACATCTCACAGATATTCATTGACCCTGTTGAAAGTTTGGGTGCTCCCTGGATGTTTGCTCAGAAATATCTCGTTCTCATTTACAGGCAGAATGTTCCCCCACTCACAGGGCGCAAAATGAGAAAAACATTAACATCTTCGTGACTTAATTCCCACTTTGCTCAAATCAATCAATCAATCAATCAAAGAAATTTATAGAGCGCACTACCTACCCGTAGGGTCTCGAGGCGCTTGGGGGGGGGGGGGGGGGGGTGCCGCTACTGCTCGAACAGCCAGGTCTTGAGCTTCTTCCTGAAGGAGAGGTGGTCTTGGGTCAGGCGCAGGTCGGCCGGGAGGGAGTTCCAGGTCTTGGCGGGCAGGTAGGAGAAGGACCTTCCTCCAGCAGTGGTTCTGCGGATGCGTGGGACGGTGGCGCATGGCTCGGTTCTCGATGTGCCCAGTACTGAAGTGATGCCACGTCGAGTGGTTTCCACTGTTACGGAGGTAGGCTGCTGTAGGGTGGCTTTTGAAATGCATTTCCCGGTCTGTATAGAAATAGCGACATATTCTTTACGTGTGATTGTTTTTACCTCTTCCACCAATGGGAGTATGTGCGAGCAAGTGGCCACATCACAGACTTTGGAACCAGGAACTCTGGGGTTGAGCCCTAATTTTAAATTTGAACAAACCGTGCCGCCCCCGGCAAAGTACCTTCGTGCCTTAATCTGCCCCAAAAAGCAGACACGCCTAGAAGTGATCATAATGCTGACTGCCCCCCTCGTTTCACCCGTTTAAGTTGTTCTTTCTGCTTGAGGCTAACTTGTAAATAGCAGCCTTCTGTCGTGGTAAAGTCTGCTTGGTCTCCGATGCTGCCAGAGGCGGTGCGGGCACAGAGTAGGACATAAGCAGCACCCCAGCGTATTTGCACACTCGAGTACCAGTGACTTTAGGCACCCGTTTTCCCCCTTGATGACGTCACCGTGTGCGATCATTATCCCATCCTTGGCCTCTCAACAACCTCCTGTTTGCTGCTGGGACGGCGGGAGAAGGACAAAGAGAGGAAATTACAAATAGACTCAGATGTGTTTTTCGTAATCTGCTGACGTGGCCTGGCTTTGCTAGTGACGTAATAAAAAATCAATGCTACCAAAACACGAACGCAGTTGATTATCGTATTGAACCCTTGATGTCGCCGGTCACGGTAGAGGCGGGTTGTAGAGTGCCTCACTATGCCGCAAGGGGTAGGGAACTGGCGGGGCTTCACTGCTGTTACCCTCTCTGACCATACTTCTTAGTACCCCAAGGAGCATACCTTTGGATCACCAGCAATAGACCCCCCATGGCTGGGTGATGCCACTCTGTTAACTGTGACTGTCTGGATTCCCCTCCTCTGTTCTTCTTCTCTGCATGTTCACACCATCTTGAGTGCCTTGAAGCAGCCGCAGAGCTGCAAGATCTCCTATATACGACACCTGCACGAATAAACACTTCATCTGCTACGACTGAGAGATGGCGGGATAGCACCCATTTCCAGTGGTTTAACAATGCATATATTGGGGCCCCTGCAGAACGTGGCAAGGGGCCCCTGAGACTACCATACCTTACGGATACTCATAGCCTTGGGTCGAAAGCGGCCTGCTTTACGCCCCTGTCCATTTCCTACGAATTGCCGTCCATAATTCTACAAGTGATGCTCCTTCAACAATGTTTAACAATAGGTTCAGAAATTTACTGAATGAATTAGTTGACTAATACATTTTGCAATCTTCTTCTGCTGCTTGATGAGTTGGGATATGAATCCAGCCCATTAACGAGGCCCTTTAGAGGTCTCACAGATGCAGCTCGATGCCTAGCCGTACAATTTGCGGCGTCCATGCCTGGCTCAGTTCTAAGTGCATTAAGTTAATCGAATGGCTATTTTATTAGGCGATCATTTAGAGGATCCTCGAAGTACTGGCGCCAGCAGTACTTGAATCACCATCGCTGCACTCAATCAATGCTTGGATACAGCACCGGCAACAACACTGCAGTATTCTTAGAAAGGACTGCGGTCCCCAGGCGAGCAAGGAGCGCTGGAGTCAAGTGGAGATCACAAACCTGAGTCACCAGAGAAGGTTGACCGATTCTGAGGAAGAGGCTGGAGACGTAGAAATGAGCTCATATCTCAAAGGTGGAGGCAAAAAAAAGCAACGCAGGAATGAGTTGTAGACCAGCCTGAACCCTCTTGGCATCCGAACGACGTGTACAACGTGGTCACTCAGGACGGATTGGCGTGCACCAGATGGGTACTACTAAATCGTCGCTTAGATCAGGTGAGTTAAATTTTTCAGCAAATATGTAATCGCTGACAAATGTGCTACAACTCACAGCTGTCTAGTTGACAGGGTCATTTGCAGAATGACTTACATTCACACATGTGAAATATTAATTAAATGAGGACTACACACGGATCCTATCAGGAAGTATTCCCCCATTTCAGAAGACAGGCGACAAGTCAAGGCTTCGACTTTGCGAGTTGGAGTCAAGACCAAAGTGTTGGTAGGAACAGTTGTTTGCTTGACGGGTGCTGTTGTCAGGCTGACATGCATTCCCTAATATAATGCATTCTGTAGAATACTGGCTGGTAGGCTTTTTTTAATTCTGTTTTTCGCAGCAGTTAATTCCAAGAGCTTAGTCATTGCTCTATCTCATTAACTCCTTTCTGCTGGTCAATATTTTAGCATTTTCTCACGAACTGTAGTGTTTTAATTAGTATTTTCTACAGGGTGTATGTAGTTGTGTTTTGCGTATTATGTAAATTCTATTGACTTAACTATTGTTGTCATTCCAGTTGGCGATTGTACGATGGGTGTCTACTTTACCTTTCGCCTACCAGACAGCACAAGCTCTCTGTATGCGAAAAGACCTATTGTCAGCTTACATTGGTTAGCTTTATTGTCACTCTCATGATCATGGTAATTTGCTTGCTATTTATTCGTCTTCTTGTGTTTGTACCTACCCTGGAGCATGGCCTCATCACTTCTGTCCTTCCACTGATTACTTGCGGAACACCACTTTTTAGAGTCGAACTTGCGAGATCAGGCGTTAGCGCATGCGTTTTGCTTGCGAGATACTGTTGTTAAATTTTTTTTTTAAAAAGGGCTTGAAGACCGCCCGTTACTTTCCTATATGTTGGCTTTCGTGGCACTCTTCTTTACACTCAACCTCTTAATTTTTCAAGACAGGCCTAACATGATATTCGTTCCTCTCTGTGGAGCGGGAACCAAGCACTGATTGAATCAACTTAATCAGTGCCCATTCGCTGGTCTCAATGTGATTGTGGTACTATTTTGTTCTGTTTAACTTTTAGTGCCCTGCAAACAGGAGGTGTGTAACTGGCAAAAACGTGGCCAGCACGACAAACAAAAGTGCAAAGATTTATTTTCTAAAGTTAACTTTCTTTTATTTTGCCACGTCTTCTTTTCTCACTTTGTACTCATGTTTTCTTTTGTTTTTCCTCGTGGGTGCTCGTCTCAAAAGATGGGTATTATCTTATTGCAAAGCTAATTATTTTCTTTTTTCATGTGGTATTTCTGAAATTATGCTTTAACACATAATAGTGCAGTACCCCATTCCAGCCCCACTCGATTCCACGGCAATCCACCCCTCCTCACCCCACACAGATTCGGTCCAGTCAATCCAATCTATCCCAGACCAATCTACCTCACTCCAATCCAAACCATTTACCCCGATCCAATCCACCACACTCCAATCCTCCCAACCCACCCCATTCCAATTTATGCCACTCCAAATTGCCCCACTCCAATCCAAAATAGTCTGCCCCACTCCAATCCAAAATAATCTGTCCCACTCCAGTCTTCCACATTTCAATCTGCCCCACTTGAATCCCAAACAATCTGCTTCACCACAATCCAAGCAATGTGCCCTACTTCAATCCAAAACTGTCTGTTCCACTCCAATCTGGCCAACTCCAATGCAAAACAATCTGCCCCACTCAATCCAAAACAGTCTGCCCCACTCCACTCTGCCCTGCTCCAGTCTGCCCCACTCCAATGCACCCACTCCAATGCAAAACTGTCTGCCACACTCTAATCTGCCCACTCCAATCTGCCTCACTCCAATCCATAACAATCTGCCTACTCCAATCCAAAATAATCTGCCTCACTCCAATCCAAAACGATCTTTCCCACTTCAATCTTCCACTCTTCAATTTGCCTCACTCAAATCCCAAACAATCGGCCCACTCAAATCCATCCCACTCCAATATTTCCCACTCCAATCTAAAACAATCAGCCGACTCCAATCCTAAACCATCTGCTCTACTCCAGTCTGCCCCACTCAATCCAAAACATTCCTCCCCACTCCAATACCCCACTTCAATGCGCCCCACCCCACTCCAATACAATCCACCACACGCAAATCCCCCTCACCCCAATCCAGTCAAATCCAATCTACCCCACTCCACTCCAATTCACCCCATCCCCATCAACCATCCCTAATCCAATTCAGTATACCCTTCCCCAATCCAGTTCACCCACCCCAATCTACCTCAGTCCAATCCAATCCAGCCCACTCAACCCCATCCACCTCACTCTAATCCTCCCCACGTCAATCCAATTAATCTACTCTATGCCACCCTACTCAATTTAACCTCACTCCATTCCACCCCACTCGCCCCACTACAATTCAGCCCACTCCAATCCACCCCACCCCATTTCAATCCTCCCCACTCCAATCCACTCTACTCTAGTCCATCCACTCTACCCCACCCCAGTTCAATCCACCCCAATCAGTCCAATTCATCCAGCCCACGACACTCCCAAGCCCCACACCACTCCAATCCATTCCACACCAATCCACCACACCTCTCCTCAATCCAATCCACCCCCTCCAGTCCATCCCCCACTCTACTCTAATTCACTCCACTCCAAACCACTTTAATCTAACCCAGTCTACCCCATCCCAAACTAATCTAACCCACCCTTCTCCAATACACCTCACCCCATTTAAATTCACCCCATTCCAATCCACTCACTCCAATTTACCCCACTCTACTCAATCCAACCAACTCTACCTCAATCCACCCCAATCCAATCCACCCCACTACCTCAATCCACTCCAACCCACTCCACCCTATTCCACTCCACTCCACTCTATGCCACTCCACTTTATGCCACTCTCCTCTACGACACTGCTTTCTATAACACTCTCTGCCACTGAACCACTGAACTCTACTCCCCAGATTGCCAAAGCCAATATAGGTGAGACGTATTCGGTTTGCTAATGTGTACTTTTTGGTGAAGCACTCCATTAGAATGCATGTTTTTTCCATCTGTCTCTTAAGTGTACTTCTCTTCTCCCCCTCCGGCTTGCTCCGGCTTGCTCCATGTTACTCTCTTTCCTTATGCTTCTCCCTCTCCACCTTCCATGTTGCATGTATCCCTCCGTGGTGCTTTGCTCCCCTGTTGTGATTCCTTCCCCCTGTGTTGCTTCCTTCCTCCCACCTCCATGTTGCCCAGTAACAGCTCTATACAGTCCTGTCTAGACACAGCATACATTCTCATCTGTAAGCAACCACAATTGAAAACACATGTTTACTGGGAATAAGGACCTGAATCTTCATGTACACATCAAATCCCTTAGCAATAGGTGTCCCACAACAGAATTTCTCTCCAGTAAATTCACGCCCCCTCATTCCAACTAATAATTCCAAAACGTTTGTCCAATCAATAGCCCCCTCAAGAATGGACTACAAAAACGGTCACTCTAGCAGCATACCCAGAATCCACTTAGCCCTGTTAACAACAGCCCTTAATGCCGCAGTACGACTAGTATACGGTTCCAGAGTATACGATCACATAATCGCACCTTAGATGACACTTAACAGGCTTCATGTGGAGGCCAGAAGTCCAGTTCGGCTGGCTTGTATTATACACAATTCTCAACATAAGGGTTCACTGAACTTTCTGGCTCACTAACTCATTATCCGTGGTGGATCCGGCATACTACTAAGTATGGACTCACTTCTACTAGAGACTTCACTCTTCAAATAGTCCAGAATTCTAAGTCAATTCTTCTCTGGATGTGCGTCCAAAATTTGGAACTCTAACCGTGTAGCTTTAACCAACTCCTCTTCTCTCATCTTCAAGAAAGAGCTCAAAATATTACTTCTCCATGGACATTTCCATCTATGACCAGGCTTGTTTGAACTTTTTTCTCGAATGACTATTGTAGGAGTCACGAAATTTGACTATGTAAATGGGTTTCAAAGTTCTGGTGCTTCTTCTTACTGAGGACGTGTTTGAAGTCTAAATGCTGACACTGAACTTCACCCCTCTACTGTCTCAACCCTTTAGACCAGGGTTCTCCAAAGTCCAGTTATCCATCTATTCTGTGGCTAGAAGGAACCTAAAAGCTAGTGAGAATCCACCAATTTACCAGCCTCGCTTCAGTCACCTTCTGTGGAGGAAGGACCCAGTAGCCTACCACAGTATCTCCTTGGGTAGATAGGACTTAGACTACAGTCTCGGGTCTGAGGAAAGCCCAAATCCTGGGTAGAAATCACTTTTAAGCAATGGACAATGGTACTCAAAATGAAGGTCGGCTTCTGGATGTATACTTTGTAAACTGAAGGTGTGCCCTTTGCAGACTAGCATAGTGCACCGAGTTGCAAACAATCGAATGTTCATAGTGCAGGCACAAATGCCTGAACAGGGTGAAGAGCCGCACTGAAAGGCAGATGTGCAGTTTTGAAACCCTCCATCCAACTTTTTAGTGCTGAGGACCCGGCAGCAGGATTTTGAGGCAGTGGCAGAGATCCCAACACAAGTGCCTTACAATGGAACGTTCTGGCAATACAAGCGGACTCAAAAATTGGGGAAGGGCCCATTGACAATGCCAATGGGCATTTTCTGAAATTGTGGCAGGAGGTGTTTTTGTGGAGCCGACAAAGGTTGAGCAAGATGGTAAGCTGGGGAGAGGTTAAGGTCTGACGGCTAGGGCGGTCGACCGGGTTCAATTTTCGGCAATGACTCTCAATATCCTGCGATTCTGGGCAAATCACTAGATCTCCCCGTGCCTAAAAAAATGAATATGTCCTTTGTAATGCAACTGATGCTCATGTAAAGCACTCTGATACCGTCGGGTCAAGTTTGCGCTAAATAAAACTCCGTAAAAAAAAGCTATATCTTTGTTTGCTTGGACCTGCAGCTGCGTCTTGCCTAACCGGGCAGCCGCGACTCCCTCTTAGCAAATTGGTGCAGTGTGTGTATGGCACCTGCCTGTGTCAGAACCACCGGGCCATCCCTATGACCACTCCGAAAGTGAATATTCACACACAGTCTGCGCCCTAATTAATATATGATGAATAGCTTCTTTGCTCCTGCACCCACTCCTTAATACTGCACAGAGGCAAAGGTGTTCACTCATTTGCATGGGGCCACACCTCCATGTTAATGAAGGAATCCCTCTTTGGAACTTTACTGGTGCATAATATAGAGCACGCTCTATATTACACAAGGGGCCACACAGGGGTCTGTGACTGGTTCTGTAATACCAAAGTGCCCCAGGGGCACCAAAAGCAGGCACAAATGTCCGTTGCACCAGCTGGGACTCGGTGTATCATGCACCCTGGGAGTGATCCCCAGACACTGACGAACCACTGCATTTAGTTTGCGTATTATTTAAGGGTCACTGCACTTAAACCTGCTTCGCACCAATCTCTTTTTTTCTCCTTGGATACGGGTGCTTCAAGGACAGGTCAGTCTTCCGGAAACAGCTTTTTTTGCATAGTTTCTCATCCTTTGACCTCTTCCTTCATCCACGAGGGTAACATCTCTCCTGGGGCTGGGATTCGAGCTGTTGTATCATCACCAGTAACAATTCACCTACTACTGCAAGGGCACACTCGCTTCCGCTTCATAGGACACATCGCCTTAACTCTGGGCCGCAATTGTGCACTATCAGCCCTAGTCACTTGGGCAAGAGTGCACTTCTGGGTAGGACTGTGATATGTTTCACAGGGTGACACTGTGCATTGTTGACGCTTGTTTGCTTTCTCGTACCGTTTTTACCACACATTAATTTGCCACAAAAAGGGGAAATCCTGTGCAATCCCTGGTGGCACTTTTTGTCATTCTTGAACTTCCCTCCCGCTCACTCTCCGCTACCTTCTTGTCATCGAGCCATGAAGGATCCTTGAGGACAGCGAGCAGTTTCGCCTATAGCTGCAGGACCAAGTGCCCTCACATCAAGCACACACTGACGTCACTCGCGATCAGACGTGCTCCCCTCGTGCTGTTCCTCACACTGCCAAGAATGACGGCCCCTGGGGGAAGTGAAGGTTGCAGAACAGTCTTCCCCCGGGCTATTCGCGCAATGGCCGGAACGACAAGGTGGGGGAGGGATTAGAAGAATGGGGGAAGGGGCAGGAGTTAGGACCGTATATAAGGTGTCAGAAGAGGAGGATCCGGCCTCTTCCTGACACTTTAGCACCACCGGGGGGTTAGAAGGAAAGGTTTGTCCACCCACCCACCCTACAGGTCTTAGGCAAAGGGCTTGGGGTTTGGATAAGTCTGAGCGTGCCAGTTTAGGGCAGGTTGCAGAGTAGCGACGTTATGGTACTTTGGAGGGGTGGTGAGTCACATACGGGCGGATCCACCCCTGGGGGGGGGGGAGAGAGAACAGTAAACAGGTGACTGATAGCGGGGTGCGAGGGGCAATGAGCAATGAAGGAAAGTTAACAGAGGATGCTTGGAGGGCAAGTGAAGGTGAGAATGGGGAGAAGAAGGAGATCACCGAGTGAATGGGGAAGAGTCAAACAGGTGGGATGGTTTTGAGAAGGCTGAAGGGAGAATGTGTCGGTATGAGATGGGAAAAGTATATTTCTTGCATTTATGTACTGTTATTAAAGTCTAAATGATTGCAACCGTGTCCTAATAAAATGGTCTTTTGCGCTTCAAGTAACAGCGTGGAGTGTAGTTATTGGTCGATGGGTGAGGGCTGCCTCCATCAAAGTTACGCCGTGAGATGCAAGATTTGATATCTAAAGTACCTGTAAAGATACTTTTCTCACCTGCCGGCATTTTCAGATCCTGCCACGAAGCCCACGTTTGGGGGAGAGTGCTTCTTAAATGCACGTTCTTTGGCAGTGCATATGTAAATTCGCATTAATCTTGTAGAGAAAAATACCATGCTTGCATATGCAAACATCGGCTGCAGGTTGAGAGACCCTGGAATATGAGTTGAACAATTATTGGTCCCAGTGCTTTCGTTTCTTTTGAATGGCTGTAGGGAAAGGATTAATATCTCCAGCGCCGTGAATGTGCACGCCTGCTTCATTGCTCAGTTCGCACTAAAATCACTCCAGGGACCTTTTTTAATGGTTCTCGCTTAGGTAAATTTCAGCCGCGTTCCCTGCCGTCAAGATAAGAAAAAACACGAAATGATGAAGATACTGATGTGCATACTAATAAAATACTCGTAGTAACACACCAAGATCTCGGCCCGCTCCCGGGCACGCTGTGCCGGCACAGGCGGCGTGTGACGAAATATGTTTTTACTCGCACGCAGTGTCAGTATAGGTTTGTTTCGACTTCTCTGCATTAAAGTGTATGCCCATGGGCATGTCTGGTTTGAAATATTGTTATTTACAAATAGGACGCTGGTGCCACCGACTACACGCTGTGTTAATGATATGACACTTCTCCATGTTAGAGTGCAGAACTCTTGTTTTGACTGAAGATGGTTTGTGTTTAATTCAGATAAATGGACATTAACTTGCATACCTCTGAACATGAGGCTGTCTATATAGGTTTAGTCAACCGATACGTGTTTCCCTCTGGACATTCAGGTCATTTCGTTTTCGTAAAGCTTTCTTATCACTATTGTGGGTGTCAATTTCTGAAATGTCTGGCAGTGGGGAATTGGCTCTGTCTCGGCTATTGTTACCCTGGTTCAGTGGCGCGGTGAATCCCCGTTTTATCAGCTGCAGCAGGGGCGAGGTTCTTGATGGGCCTCTTCTGTCTTCAACTCAGCCGATAAAGGTTCATAATTACCGTGAAAGGGTGGGGTAGGTATGTGTGTGGATGGGTGTGTGAATGAAAGGATGGATGGCTGAGTGAATTAGTGGATAGAGAGATGTGTGTATGAATGAGTGAAAGGATGGTTGAGTGAAATGATAGGTGGCTGAGTGAAAGGGTGGATGAAAGAGTGCATCCATGAGTGAATGATTAGGTGGGTGGATGGTTGAGTGAAAGGGTGGATGGATGAGCGCAAGGGTGAATGGCTGAAAGAAAGGTTAGATGGATGGCTGAGTGAAAGGGTAGATGAATGGGTGGATGGATGGGTGGTTGGATGTATGGATGGGTAGATGGATGGATGGATGGATGGATGGGTGTGGATGAGTTGGGTGGATGGATTGGTTGGTGGATGGTTGAGTGAAAGAGTGAATGGACGGATGAGTGAAAGGGTGGATGGATGAGTGGATGGAGTGAAAGAGTGGATGGATGGATAGTTGAAAGGATGGCTGGAGGGACTGAGTGAAGGATGGATGGATAGGTTTGGAGATGGATGGATAGGTTGTGACAGGGGCATTGTGAATCTTCTTTAGCAGCTACAGTGGGGGTGGAGTTGATGGGCCTCTTCTAGTCTGCAACTAGGCAGACAAAGGCTCATAATTAATGTGAAAGGATGGGTAGATGGGTGAGTGAAAGGATGGATGGATGGATTTGTGAGTTAAAGGGCGGATGGTTAAGGGAAATGGTGGATGGACGAATGAATGAGTGAAAGGATAGGTATAAGGATGGATGAGTGGAAGAATGGGTGGATCAGTGAAAGGGATGGTGGATGGATGGATGAGTGAAAGGGTAACTGGATGCATGGGTGAAAAGTTAGATGGATGAGTGGATGGATGGATGAGTTAAAGTAGATGGATGGATGGATGGATGGATGAGTGACACGATGGATGAGTGAGTGAGAGGGAGGGTGGATGGATGAGTGAATGGAGTGAAAGGGTGGGTGGATGGATGAGCGAAAGGATGGAAGGATGAAAAGGTGAAGAGTGGATGGAGCGATGAATGTATGTATAGGTTTGGAGATGGATGGATAGGTTTGGATATGGGCGGGCAGATGACAGGATGGCCAGACAAAATGGTGAAAGTCTGGGTGAAAGAATGAATGAATGGATGACAGAATGTAATTTGAGAATTGAAATGGTGGATATCAGTGGGTGGAAGGAAGCATGAAAGGATGAATGGATGGATACTTGCATGGAAGAGACAAGAGAGCTCTTGTGGGGAGGGTTGCGGTGACTTGATTTGCATGCTTGGTGCCATAAGAGATTTGGTTCAAATTGGGGCTATTTTAATTTTCTGGCTACTCCCTTGCTGTGGTCCGCATGTAAGTCCATAAAAGCTGTGTTCTTCCTACTTTTGGGCTTTTCAGTGTGAAGGAGAAAGATCATTTGCCTGAATAACATAGACACAAATAAACCCATTCCTAGCTCAACAGCTAAAATAGCCTTATAGCACTCTGCTGAGGGCTATAATAATTGTCAAATGCCATGAACCCAATTTATAGGGCCAAGATACTAGTTAGGCGGAGGTATGCCTTTTTGAGCATTGCTGAGGTAAGGTTATTAGAGGACTCCACCCACTGAGGGAAGAATGTTCTAAATTAGAAATTGTTAGACCTGGCTTTTTCAGCGGGGTTATCCCCAGACTTTTTGCTTTTTAGCCTCCTTTTGTTGTTGGTTTTAGGACTCTGGGCATTTTACCATTGCTGATCTGTGCTAAATTGCATATGCTGTCTGTGTAAATTGTTCATATGGATTGGTGTTTCCATAATTGGCTTATGTAATTTACTACTAAGTCCCTAGTACAGTGCACTGTGTGTGCCCAGGGCCTGTAAATCAAATGCTGCTAATGGGCCTGGAGCCCTGATTGTGCCACTCACACAAGCAGCTTTTCAAAGGGTTCTCAGACCTGCCACTGCAGTGTCTGCGCGCAGTCTCTACTGCTGTGTCGAACTGGCAAGTGCAACCACTTGCCAGGCCCTAACCTTCCTTTAATTACATGTGAGTCACCCCTAAGGTAGGACTAAGGTACCCCCGTGGGCAGGGTGCAGTGCATGTGAAAGGTAGGACATGCACTGATGTGTGTGTGACATGTCCTGATAGTGAAAAACTGTGTATTTAGTTTTTCACTATTGAAATGCTATCTGTCCCATGGGGAATACTCTGTAACAGCTTACATGTATAACTTCCCATTGGGACAAGATAGAAAGTTGGAGTTTAGTATTCCTGAACTCAGAATTTAAAAATGCATCTTTTAGTAAAGATAATTTGAAATTGTGTTTGAAAATACCACTTTTAGAAAGTGGGTATTTTCTTGCTTAGCCATCCTGTGTGCCTCTGCTGGTTTGTGGATTGACAGTCTGGCTTTGGAGTGGCTGGGAATATGTACATTCTCTGACAGCCACTGCTGGGGGGTGTTGATGTGTGTCCTGCCTTTCCTGAACGAGTCAGGGCTGGGCTGAATAGAGTAGGGGGAGTAGATTTCTTCGCACCTGAATGGGCCTGGTCTGCCTTACACAATGCTGTCTCCACCTCCTGCCGGGAAGCTGGGCCAGAGAGGACAGAACTTGTTTTGACTGAGCACAGAGCCTCTCTGCCAACAGAGAACAAAGAAAAATGCCGTATGAATATTGGGGCCCAGACCCCAGAACTTTAGATTACTTCTGGACTCAAGAGGAACCTCTGCCAAGGAGTAGAGCTGGGAAAGCTGAAGGAGTAGTACTGCACCTTTGCTGTGTGCTGTCTGGGCTTGGCCTACAGTGGCTGTTTCTGCCAAGGAGAGGACAAAGACTTTGCTGTGTGCTGTGCATCCTGTTTGAAGAAGATCTCACGGGCTTGAAGTACAGCATGCCTCCTGTTCTGAAGTCTCAGGGACACAAAGGCTTCACCACCAGCTTCCCTCAACTTCCTTGCTGGGAGTTCTGACCTGCCAAGAGGTGCCTGTGCCTGTGTTGGGTCTCTTTAGGTTGTTCCTGCTGCTGGGAGCTGGGAAAAGAGAAGCAACTAAAGAAGCATGACGCATCCGCACCCGTTTCCGATGCAACTCCACCGTGCGGGAAGAATTCCCACACATCGCCATCGTTCCGCTGAATAAACCGACACAGCGCTTGACCGCGGCTGGAGAAATCGCCGAACACCGAGTCTCATGCACTAATCACCAAAGTCCGAGATCACAACACCGATTCTGACGCAGGCCCTGCTGTGCGACTGCATGAACCGACGCATCTGGGGATTGCGGCTGGAGAGATCAACACAGCACCGTTGCCACCGCATCAAGAACTGATGCATCCCCGGATCTCCACGCATTGCACCAGGGCGCCAAGTCTACAGCAACTTCTGGGCGCAGTAAAAAACGGACGCATCACCTCCCAGCACAGTAAGAAACCGATGCATAATCTCTTCAGTAAGGAACCAACGCATCCCCTCCCCTCGAGTAAGGAACCAATGCATCACCTTCCTTGTGCGTAAGGAACCAACGCATCACCTTCCCTGCAACAGTTTTTGCTTATGAGTTTGACATATCCAAGGTACTTTGTGTTGAAAGTGTCTCATCTAGAGTTTGCTATGGACAGAAGTGTCTTTACCTTTTAAAAGTCACATCTTGATAACTGTATGTTGGATTTTTATCGTTTTGGTCTTGTTTGGTTCAGATAAAGATTACTTATTTTTCTAAACTGGTATGGTGTCCATTTGTATTGTTTTCACTGTCTTACTGTATGTGTGCACAAATGCTTTACCCACTGCCTCTTAGATAAGCCTGTCTGCTCGTGCCAAGCTTTCGAGGGGTTGAGCAGGGGTTTCCTAAGGGCATAACTCCTTTACCTTGACTAAAAGCAAGGGTCCCTAATTGGACAAAGGTGCAAATCATTGCCAACTAGAGACCCCCATTACTAGCAGAAAGTGAGAAACAGATAGACAATGTTGAAATGTTGGCGCAGAAGGCTTATACAAACCATTATTAGCGCTTTGTTAAATTTGGTGGACAGAGCTGGGCAACATTTTCTAGTCCAGCTCTGTCCACCTCATTTTAATAAATCCCTTGTTTCAACGGGTTAAGGCTCTCCCCATTCTGGACATCTGGAACTTTTGTAAACTACTCCCATTATTAGGATGAGGAACCCCTGAGACCGCAACCCCTACTTTCCCGTAAGCATTATTAGCCCTTAACCACTTTGTTGTCTTCAATGGAGTTCGCAACATTCCATTGCACGAATAGGAGTGCCATCATAGTGACACCAGAAGGGTAACATTACCCCACTGTCAAGCAGAACAACTTTTCTAAAATAAATATACCTGCAAGCTCCTCAAAAAGTTGAATTTAAAACCATTAAAGAGATACTTCTAATCACACTACCCAGTGCCATTCACATTGGAAAAGCAGTGCTGTGCTGCAGGACAGCTATAAAATATAGACCATAAATGGAATGTCAGGTGGAGCCCAGTGCTTAATTTGAGCCGGTGCTTTCTGGTGCTGAGCACCGGCACTTAATTGGTTTCCGGTGCTCGGCTCTGGCACCTAATTGTCAACACCACACTTAGGGCAGTCTGCCACAAGGTGGCGCTGCTCATGTAATTTAGAGATGAGCAGTATAACAGTTGTTTACGAAAACAATATACATTAAAAAATTGCTAATACCTGCCTCCCCAGCCATTCCTTTAGCTTTGGGGACCTGGAATAATCTGAACTGCGGCATTTACATGTCAGAGAGATGGTTAGTAGTTGTTTTGGCAGCAATGACAAGGGCCATGGGTGGTGCAAGCTGCAGTGGCCTCCTGGTCAGAGCCCTTGCACTTTATATGTCACAAATTAAGCACTGGTGGAGCATCCACTTGACATAAAATGCATCACTTTGGACACCAAAAGCCCTCGCGCTTCAAATACATCTATTAATTTTCCTTTTACTTTGTCCTACTCGAGAAAATCAAAAATAGCTTGTGTTTGGAAGAAGTATAATTGCAGTTGCCGAAGATGTTATTAAACTGCGGATAGCAATTTCAGCCTCGTCTGAGGCTTGTTACTTCTGCATGAACTGCACCGCGAAGGAGGGATCCTCCTGTTATTGCTCTAAGAAGAGAGGGAGACAAAAAGGAATGTAGCAATGTATGGTGGCTTATTTTTAGAGAATTGAAGAATCTTCCTTGTGGGTCGCAGCATACTGAAATTGTGGCTTAGAAACCTGACTTAATATGAGATTTGCTTGATGTGGACATGTGCTTCCGGTGGGCCATAGATGACCACAACCAGCAAGCCTGACAATGGTAGGAAGTACTTATTGGATAGATTATATCATCTGATGCACAACTCTTTCACTTAGGTCCTGGTTACCTGTTTGGCAGAGGGGTTACTCCATCATAAACCATCACAAACGTGACGGCTATCCCGTCCGCCATATTACGAGTTCCATTATATTCCATTGGATATAATGGAACTCGTAATATGGCGGAGAGATTATCCGTCACGTTTGTGATGGAGTAACCCCTCCGCCAAAGTCGTAATCAGGCCCTTTGTATTAACACTTTGCTAAAAACATCCTGTCAATCAAACTGATCTTAATCTTGTGCCTTCAAAAACAGTTGTTGGTTAAAGGGGAGTGGGAAATGAATGCTGTACAGAGTAGGCTTTACTGAAGTCCTGAACTGCTACAGGTCTCACGCACTAGGGTTTGAATACATTTTCAAATTCCGTTCATGCAAGTGATTTGCCCACCTCTGACAAGAAAATGACACAAACCCTTTGGTGAAGTTTGTAGCTCTTGTGATGTAGAAATTATTACGTGTTAAGGTTGCTTTATAATTGCAAGATGGAGTACCATTTCACAATAGGCAGACAAAGCTTGTGCTGTGTAGGTAGCCATGAGGTCCAATGTTTATTTTTACAACCAATTTAGATATAAAAGGTTGAGATATTGCTCAGAAAATTAATGCACAGCTATCCCTATCTATTCTAGTTAGACCTCAGGACTCCGCAGGGTTGGACAGGCGTACAGGGAGGTAGGCAGTGCCAGAAGGGTTGGTCTGAAAGGTCAGTGTGTGGGCCAGTTTTTTGGCTGTTTTTGTGCCTGTTTTACAGTCTTCTGGGTCTTTTTTTTGCTCTTGATTTCCCTATAAAACAAACATTGCCTGCAGCAAACACAATTGCTTGCAGTCTCCTATACTTTTCAAAACATCTATACAGTACGTCTTTTCAAGTTCAAAACTGCTACGATGTGCAAATGTGGGTCACTTTATTTAGGTGCCCTGTCCTATTTTTTTTGTCCCATTCTGACCGTGGGACTCTGGCTTCAATGACTTGGCTAAATGCATCAGCAACAGACACCGCCTCCGGAGAAGGACCTGCACGGGTGTTGTACATTTCAGGACCGCAGAGACTGTGACTTCCATTCCCTGACAAGGAAGCAAGTTTTTCTACAGTTTGAGCTGATCTATCAGGATTTACCCAGGACCCTACATTTGACCTCTAATCAGGACATGCCGAGTCCTACAGAATTCCAAAGAGCCTTGAGAAAGCCCCTGACACACAGGCACTGTAAGGGGTGAAACATGTGTTGTCTGCAAGTACTTAGTATGAAAAAATGCATGACAGTCTGCAAATACTACATACATATAATAAAAGAACATAAAACACAAGCATCTGTATGGAAGTGATTTCCTTTTTATTTGCATATTCAATATCGAGACCGAGAAAACACTCACCGGGAATACAGTACATGCGGTAAAATGATAGTTTGCCCATGATGAGGAGTTGGCTCAACTCCTGAAGGGTGTCATGGAGTTTTCCAACAGATCACAAGGAGCAATCTTAAAAGCATTGTGGGGGAAGAGGGAGCAGGTCGGGCCTGCAAGTCTGCGCTAATCTCAGCAACAGAGTCTCTACAGCAGGAATACTGATGGCTAATGGGAAGTCCAGTGAAGCAGATGGAATGCTCTCTAGCTTTGTGGACATCTTGGCCAAATGCGATGATGGACTAGTTGCCACACTCTTAGGTTAGCGTGTAAGCGGTTAATGTGATGATGTCCAGGTAGTGATGATTATGCCGCTGCATAGCATGCGCTTGACATGGTCCTTGATACAAAAGGATGAATGTCCTAGTAGCCGCTGGAAACATGGAGGTTTACATTTCATTGCTGTATACTTCTGGAGTCAAAAGAACCAGACTGTGCCAAAGAGGAGGTATATCTTATTGTTAAAGTTGATAACCAGATCACCACGACTGCCAACGACACCTCAAACCCCACGACCACCACCCACAACGACCCCCTGCTCACCTGGACTAACATCAACGATGACGACACCATCAAAATCATGAACACCATCCACTCCGGCTCCCGGTCAGACCCGTGCCCACACCATATCTTCAACAAAGCCAGCGCCACCATCGCACCCCATCTCCGCAAGGCCATCGACATCTCCTTCGAGACTGCGAACTTCCCGGAGAGCTGGAAGCAAGCCGAGATCAACATCTTGCTCAAGAAACCCAAGGCAGATCCAAGGGACCTTACGAACTTCCGGCCCATCTCCCTGCTCCTGTTCCCGGCAAAGGTCAACGAGAAAACCGTCAACAAGCAGCTGACCCGCTACCTCGAGGAGAACAACATCCTGGACCCGTCCCAGTCCGGGTTCCGCAGCAACCACAGCACTGAAACGGCCCTCATCGTCACCACTGATGACATCAGGGCCCTGCTGGACAACGGCGAAACCGCAGCCCTCATCCTCCTGGACCTATCAGCCGCCTTTGACACGGTCTGCCACCGCACCCTACGCACACGCCTCCACAACGCAGGGATCCGAGACAAGGCTCTGGAATGGACCACCTCCTTCCTCTCCGGCAGAACCCAGAGCGTCCACCTCCCCCCTTTCCATTCCGAAGCCTCCAAGATCATCTGCGGCGTACCCCAAGGATCATCCCTCAGCCTGAAATTGTTCAACATCTACATGACCCCACTCGCCCACGTCGCCAGACTGCACGACCTCAACATCATCTCCTATTCGACGACACAGCTGATCCTCTCCCTCACCGCCAAGACCAACCTCCACGAAGGAATGAAAGCCGTCTGAAGCTGAACTCGGACAAGACGGAGGTCCTCATCCTCGGCTCCACCCCCTCAGCCTGGGACGGCTCCTGGTGGCCGACCGCCCTGGGAGCAGCACCAACGCCCACCGACCACGCACGCAACCTGGGGTTTGTCCTCGACTCAACACTCTCCATGACCAAGCAAGTCAACGCCGTCTCATCCTCCTGCTTCAACACCCTCCGCATGCTCCGCAAGATCTACAGGTGGATCCCCACCGACACAAGAAAAACGGTCACCCAGGCCCTTGTCAGCAGCAGGCTGGACTACGGTAACGCCCTCTACGCGGAAGCCATGGCCAAACTGCTGAAACGACTGCAACGCATACAGATCACCTCGGCCCGCCTGATCCTCGACATCCCTCGACACAACCACATCACACCCCACCTGAGAGACCTGCACTGGCTGCCCGTCAACAAGAGGATAACCTTCAAGCTCCTCACCCATGCACACAAGGCACTCCACGACACCGGACCAGCATACCTCAACAGATGACTCACCTTCTACACCCCGAACCGCCAGATCCGCTCCGCCGACCGTGCCCTCGCCACCATCCCCCACATCCGAAGAGCAACCTCCGGCAGCAGATCGTTCTCCTATCTCGCCAAGACCTGGAACACCCTCCCCATCCTCCTACGGCAGACCCAAGATCTACTAACCTTCAGGAGGCTACTCAAGACCTGGCTATTCGAGCAGTAGCAGCACCCCCCCACCCCCCCCCAGCGCCTTGAGACCCTCACGGGTGAGTAGTGCGCTCTACAAATTCCCTGATTGATTGATTGATTGATAAGGAATCGGCCATGATCTTGGTCTTGGAATACGCTCTCGGCTAGCTGCCCTCAAGGGTGTGTCGGGCAAACTTCTCTTCATAGACTGGAGCATCAACTCGGGTACAATGTCAAGCACTGATTCTGAGCCACTGCAAACCTTTCAGGAGCTCTGCGCACAATAGATTGGAATGATAAGCTTTCTGAAGGCATTACAGCAATTGAACCTTTCATCTTTGGATGGCAGAGGGATAGGCAGACATGTTTCTGTTCCCAGGAACTAACTTGAACGTTCTCTCAAAAATGTATCTGACACATGGGCCTCTCACCTTCAGTGGTGACCAGAACTAACGCCCAGGAGTGGGAGAACCCTCCCTTTCCTCTGCCAGAGTGCCCTTGGATGGACAAAATTCAGTGAATTACCCAAGGAGCAATATCTGTGTCATGAGATATGGTGCCTGCAGGGATCCATTGAGAGGGGAAAGTGCCTCCTAGTCCCCTTACATCATGATAAAATGGTGTAACTGTTTAATTACTTTTTTTTAATTGTGCACTGTGTGGTGGATGCTTTTTATGTCTAATTGAGTGCTTTTGGTTATGACGTGATGGTAAATTAACTGTGTTTGTGATTTCTGAGATCCCTCTTCCCACTCATAGCTTTTTCTGTAATCCTTATGTAAGGAGCGCTCTTTACCCTTAGGGCACAGCTCCTTTTGTAGCATCACTCAGCCTGTTGATGTTACAGACAAGCTGGCAAAAAAGAATAATATTTTTTTAGTTTTTTAATGTGTCAGGATGCAGTGATTATGTGCCATACAAAGCTGCCCATCATAATAGATCTTATCCAACATTCTGTCGTATGGTCTTATTCTAATCTATTCGCATATTTATTCAATATATCCATGCATAGGCCGGTCTTAATTTGTGGTTTAAAATCTTTTTTTTAATGGCTCTCTCTTCTCTGGGTGAAGCTTGGTGAAGGGGCTGTCTCAGAAGTGCAGCATCTCATTCTCTTTCTATAACACACCGTTGTCTCAACCAGACCGCAGTGATGGTTACTAGGGGGCCATATTCTGCTTAACAAAGCATTGATCCACGATTCCCAATCCCACTGCAGCCAGAGCCATCTGGCGCGATGATGTCGGTGAAAAGATGGCGGTGGACCAGTTTAGGTCACCTCACGCTGGCTGAGGGGCTATCTGAGATACTTACATGGTTACCCAGAAATATCCATGTTTCCTCCCAAGGCTAGCAGGTTTTAAGTTCACAATGTGGTCATGTGGATGTTCTAGTAGTAATCCCAAGCATGAAGCCAGGAAGAGGATGGTCCTATAGACTGCACAGCTACTAGAGATGTTACAGAATCTTGTTACAGCTGCAAGAAGTGCCAATGACCGAGGGTCCAAATGAAGAAAACAAAAGGGGCCGCCAAAGACTGGTTCGATCTCCTCACTGAATCTAAACATCCCTGCACATATGAAGCCGTGGAATGCGAAATCATGTCCCCGCACAAAAATACTGAACACTTTTAGAAGCCAAAGGTGCCAAACCTAGAGTCCCACACACATGCTTCTGCGTCCAGGCTGATTAAGGCTGCCTCCAGGTGAGCATTCTTCTACTGTGGGATGGTACTGAGATCCTAGTGTCATGAAGTCACTCCATCAATGTGCGCTCAGGTCCAAAATGGTCAGCTGGGAAGTGCAGCCTTTTTTCGACTCTCTATCATGCATCACCAGTGCCTGACACCGGGGCACCACCTGCAAGAAAAAAAAGACATGCATGAAACCCCAGGCATTTGGGGGCTCCTTGCTAGGAGCAGGGAATAATAAATGAGTGGCTCTGGCTGCTCATTTATTATTCACTCTTTCCACTTTTTTTCTTGTTTTGTGTTTGTGAGTGCCGGGTCCTCCTGGGAGACCCACAGGTGTAATGGTCATTGGCTGCAGGGGAAGTCGCAGGGCCCTCGGGCTTCCTGTAAGTTTGAGTTTGAACTACATCTGGATCTTCGTTGTTTAAGCCATGACCATGGCTTGCAACAGTGCAGCCCCAAGAGCTCTGAACCTGCCCGTCCCTGTCCTGCCTGCACATGTCCTGCCTCTCCCGGCCCTGCCTGCCCCTGTCCTGCCTCCACTTGTCCTGCCTGCACCATCTCTGCCTACCCCTGTCCCGCCTGCCTGTCACTGCCTGCCCCTGTCCTGTCTTCCATGGCCCCTGCCTGCCCCTGCCCTGCTTGCCCCTGCTCTGCCTGCCCCTTTCATGTCTGCCCTAGCCTTGCCTGCCCCTGTCCTGCCTGCCCCTGCCCCTGTCCTGTCTGCCTCTTCCCTGTCTGCCATGGCCCCTGCCTGCCCCTGCCCTGCTTGCCCCTGCTCTGCCCGCCCCTTTCCTGTCTGCCCTAGCCCTGCCTGCCCTAGCCCTGCCTGCCCCAGGCCTGCCTGCCCCTGCCATAGCTCTGCCTGCCTCTGCCATAGCCCTGCCTGCCTCTGCCCTGCCTACCTCTGCCCTGCCTGCCACCGCCCTGTCTGCCCCTGCATTATTCCTCAACTTTCCAGTGCTGGGTTTCACCATTTTAGTAGTTGTGGTGCCTGCACACGTACTTGGGTCTGACTCGACCTGCTCCCGCGATAGCAAACTGGGAAATAAATAAGTAAATGCTATAAACCTTTTCTCCTGGCTTTGGAAGTCGTTGCCATGGTGGAAAGCTGCCGTGAGAAAACTTTATGATTTCTGTCCCAGGAGGAGCGTTTCTCGCGCAGGAGTCCGCGCGCTGGCGCTGTGGCTCCCAATCTTGCGGGCCATTTAGGAATCTCAAACCTTGAAACTGATTTCCGAGAGCTTGGTATTGACTTTCCCGAGGCCTCGCGGGAGCCGTGCACGTCAAAATGAGAGCTGTGGCCGCGGGCTGTGCTGATTGGCCAGTAGATCTGTCGCGCCTCCAGAATTCCTTAGCATGCTATTGCAGAAGCATTTTGTCAGGAAACAAAAACTCAATTGTCTTTTTCTGACAATTCTATGCGAATTTGCATGGCAGGCCTTTACACTAATGCATACTTCTTCTGTGTAGTAGACAATTCAGGAAACTTAGGTGCAATCAAGAAAAACGCAAATCTGTCATTTATTGCTATATTTTATTAAAACATGCATCCTCGTGTCCATTATACAATTAGTACCAAAACACAAGTGTGACAAACGACAGCCACTCTCGTTCATTTTTTTTTAAAATTCTTTTTTATTGCCTAAAACTCGTGCTCATCATACAGGGCATGCAGTGGTTGAGGTAAACGCACTTTATACATGTGATAGGGAGCAGACAAGAACTTAGACACAAAAGCAGCAGTCAAAATGCACGGAGTCTGAACATAATACAAAGATTTGTTTCTTGACAAGTGGCACATCGGGATGCTACGCATCTTTCCCTTGCTTCCCTTCCCAACCTCACCCAATCAGGCCCCTCGATAAGCTCTCCATTTGCCCCACACTTTGTCCCATTTCTTGGGGCAGCCCCTACTCTGGTAGACTAATTGATCTTCTTGTTGACACCAATCCATGTCAGATTCCCAGTCCTCAATTCGGGGAGGGGCCACTCCACACCAAGCTCGCGCTATGTTGCCCTTGGCCACTATTACCAGCACAGCCAGCCAAATCTTTTGGTACCCGGGCAAAGTCTCTTCTTGCGTAATGTTAAAAAGAAGTAGTTTAGCATCAAGGGGGAGCACACTGGTCATTATCTGCACCACTTCTGTTCAGTCGAGCTGTAATGACGGGCACATCCACAGTACATGAAAGAAGGTGCCCGCCTGCCCACCAACCCTCCGGCAGAGCGTTGACTCCCTCCTCCCCATCTTGTTTAGCAGTACCCTGGAATAGTATGGCCTGTGTAAGATTCGTAACTGAACCAGCCTGAAGCGGGCTCGTATTGCCACGGGCTCTGAACAGCCTCGGACCAATCGTCCTCCTCAAGCGTCCCGGTGTCCCTCTCCCAGGCCTCTCGCAGAGCCGTCAGTGGGTCTGGGGTGTTATTCATTATTTTCCTGTACATCATGGCGATAGCCTTGTCTACCAATGGGGCCATTATCTCCACCATAATAATCGCTGTCACCGCCATCCACATTAGCCCAACATTAACACTGCCTCAAATACTACCATTGCCATCAAATTTCCCACCACCGTTTTCCCACCACCACCTCTTCCCTTACCCCCACCACAGCAGTTACCCCCACTGCAACTGCTACCACTATTGTAATGTGCACTTTGAGTAATAAAACAGGCAGTGGCAAAGGCAGCAGGTCTGTCTTTATACTGAAAATGCAAGCCAGACTTATTTGTTTTGCCAATGATGGTTATCAATAGAGAAAAAAGCCTTTTTCATAGGCACTATCCTCCTCACTTGTTCACTGTTTTTGACGTCGTTATATTAGTTCTCAGGAATTATAGGCATTCAGCCATAGGACACTGTTAATAAAGCACACACCATCAGTCGCGGCCTGCATGACTCGCGGGTGAGGGGGATGGGGGTCGCACGGGGAGGCGGAGGCGGTAGGGGGCTCATTTAATAAATAAATAAATAAAAACGTACCTTCGCCTCCGGTCCCGGACTCACGCATCGCATCTCCTGCTCTCTCTCTGCTCACAGGAAGCAGAAGCAGGCAGCCTTCTTCTCCTCCCCTAAACCAATCACAATGCTGCAGCATTGTGATTGGCTAGGACGCCGTCCTTACCGGGGTCTATGGGGAGGCCGTTTGCTTCATGCAGGCTGCACAGCAGCCTACACGGAGAAAACAGAAAGTGCTATGACTGGTTTGGCCGGCCCTGGGGCCGACCAAACAGTCAGTGCCCATAACATTGGGCTAGAAACTCCTCCCCGACTCGCCCGCCCGCCTCCAACCAGGCATATCCTTCTTCTGCTTCCTCGTAGTGCGAGAAGCAGAAACGTAAAAATTGTATTTATACCATTATACTTTTCTGCTTTTCGACTGCGAGAAAGCAGTGGGGCGCATGTCCGAATCCCATGGAGGAGCCGCCCCTGCACACCATGCATTATTTAAGTATAACTCATAATTATTAGATTTATTTGCTGTGGGTATCCCATCATCAAAACTATCTTCTCGGGGAAATCAATACCATCTAAAAAAAACCTATTAAATCAAAGTACTACAAAAACCTCTTGTAAAATGTTTGTGCTTTTATTCTGTGTTTTTTCCGTCCTTGTTGGAATGTTTGCACTGACATTGCTCAGGCAGTAAAATCATTTTGACACTTAACAAAAAATCCGTAGGTCGGACGGACAATCGTCAGATTTTCCTCAAAGCTGAAAAAAAATTACACATTTGCCATTAAACATTGCAAAATACCATGCGCCAAGGGAAACCATTTTTGTCTGGAGAACCCTTGGCCCCTGCTTTTACGTTCAAATATTAAAATTAATGATTTTCTGTAAAGCCCAAAAGGAATGAGATCATTAATATTTCTTTTATTGCTTGATTAAATATTAGTCAAGTATTGTTTCTTCTCCGCATGGAGGGATTTTTTTAACCAATAGTTGTTATATCATGATATTCCTTGAGGCTATATTCGTATTGTCCATCCCTCTCTCAAAATGATCTGTGTAAATGCTGATATTTGCAGCTAAGATGAAAGGGTATTTATTGTACTGCCAAGTCTTCTAACAGAGAGAAGGAACATTCATTGTTGTGCAACTGTAACTCACAGAAAAAGCAGACTTCAATGTACCTCTAGTTTCACCTTAGTTTGGCAAGTTTTCAATTCAATCCAGGTGTTTCACGATAAACTGTAGCAAAATGTCCCCCGGGGAAATGCATTAAGCCAACTCAAAGCAGAAAGAGGAAAACCAGGGAACTCATCATTACGCACCGAGCAGATTTTCATTTCTTTTTTTTATGGTAAAGTAAACCTGCTGAAGGGGATGTCTTTAGCTACTGCTGGTCTGTTCAGCCATACGCCCATCCCTGTATGTGCGTTGTTTGCAAGCATATGCTTGCCTGCGACTGCTTTTGTGTCTGTATGTCTTTAGCGGGTGTCTGTCCTTGATGTGTCTGAGTGCTTCTTCTTTTGGTGAGGTCTAGTGGTTTGCGCCTTTGTTCCTCTGCACACATGACTGTGGGGTGACTGAATCGTGTGTATATAGATGTCTTCATTCTTTTTTTTACGGTCTGTGGATAGATGTGTTCTCTTTGCTCATGTAGCATACTCACGCCAAACCTGTTTGCTTGATGCAACCTGTTACTTTGCTGTAAAAGCACAATTTAAAGCTATCCCTTGACCTCTTGCTCCAGAGATGATGGAAAGGCACATATTGCTGTCTCCCTAAATCGACCACCATGGGGATTGTTGCAGGTCGCTGAAAAATATACTGTCTTCTGTGGTAATGCTGTCCCTTCCAGTTTGTGTTGCCTCGGCCCATGTACCATGCAGTGTTTCCTTCAATACTCTTTGTGGTTTCTGTGCAACAACCACAAGAGACCTTGTCTGTTTGTACTTGAGTGAGTGCTGGCGGAGAACCGCGCTGCCAGTAGCATGTCTCCTGTGCACCATATGTCCATGAGGTGGGCCCTTTGTGCTGGGTAGTCAGCATTTCCGTTCAAACCTAGACGACAGGAAGGCTGCGGGATGACATTTAGGTAAGGAAATTGTGCCACTTCAAGTGTCTTCCTGGGAGGAGCAGTACACCACCATACTTCAAAAAACCTGCTGCCCAAAAGTTCTGAAAAGAGCAGTAGTGTGCAGTGGACCCAGCTATGGCAGTGGAGACTGTTCTGAAGCTAGGACAATACAAGCTTCAACACAGTATTTTTATTTATTTTATTTTTTATTTATTTTATGTAATGCAATTTTATATAGCGTGAACATTACCCGAAGGTGTCAGAGCGCTTTACAAAAGAACCAGTTGCGTTACATAAGGACTTTGGATTACATGAGTTATATAAGAGATACAAACAGAAAAAAATTGCAAATGTACAACGTGTAAAGTCCCTCAAGGAAGAGATATAAACAGGAAAAAATTGCACATGTACAGGTTGTAAAGCTACTCAAGGAAGAGATACAAACAAGATAAACTCTAAAATCACATAGGAATGGTAGCAAGTACAAAGACCTACTACATATACTAGTGGCTAGAGTTCTATATATAAAAATAGTGAATTCACACAGGATTACATTTTAACAGCAATTGGGCTTGGACAATTATATAATACATATTTACATATATATATATATATATATGTGTATATATATATATATTCACTGAAAAAACCATAGGTTTCACACAAGTTATAGTTAGCTGTACATTTCACTCGTAAAAAACCAATGAAATTCCCCCGTTATAGTTAGTGCAGGCAACTATAACTCACGCGACCGCAATCCTCTGCTGATGCTAATACTGTATTTAGACACTTATTTGCCCATGTCTTCTTCCATTAAATTTTAGCTATACATATATTACAAATATTTTTTTTTCATAAAGACACATATGTCATCAGCAGAGGATTGCGGTCGCGTGAGTTATAGTTGCCTGCACTAACTATAACGGGGGAATTTCATTGTTTTTTTACGAGTGAAATGTACAGCTAACTATAACTTGTGTGAAACCTATGGTTTTTTCAGTGAATTTGCAAGGTTTTTTAAATGCTAATTCCTAACTATAACGTGTGTGAAACCTATGGTTTTTTCAGTGAATTTGTACTTTACGCAGTTAGTGCCGTGCACGCACGGTGGTCACGCGGTGCGCTGCGCGCACCGCGTGCCCACGTTACGCGGGATGGGCCATGTACGCACGATGCGCTTCGTGCACCGTGCGCACATGGGGGACATATTATGCGCTTCGTTGTGAACGTTATTCATTTGTAATTTCCATTTGCTTTTACTTAGATCGAACAGCCAATCAGAATCGCGCTCGCGCACGTCACCGTACGCGTACGGTAAGCGCACCGTAAGCGCACCGTAAGCTGGCTCAGATATATATATTGATTTAAAGGCTATTTTCTCAGAATCTACTGAACAGATTTACACCAAACCTACAAAAGGCACTTCCTTGACCTGTAGACTACCTCTCTGCCAAATTTCAAGGAACTCTGTTCAGCCGTTCGGGCTGTGGCTGTGTCTAAAGGTCCTATGGAAAAATGCATGGGAAAAACGTGTTTTGGAACCCCCCTTTTATCTCAGCCCCCGCTTGACGAATCCCCCCGAGACTTTCAGGGTAGAAGCGGAGCGCAGCGCCCCACCTATTTTGGAAATTTGGCGAGGATTCGTCGACCGGCGCCAAAGTTATTCAAAATAGAATGTTGCGGTTTTCCTATGGAAACAGGGTCCTAACTATAACTACCTACTGGCGACCGCCAGTAGGTAATATATATGTATATATATATATATATATGTATATATATATATATATATATATATATATATATATATATATATATATATATATATATATATTTATTTAAGGCAGTCCAGCAAAAAAGAGAAAAACGATCCAGGGTCATCAGGAGGAGTCGGGAGGGAAGAAGGAACGGAACAAAGATCAGACAAAATGGCGGATCGTGGGTATAGACAGAGACCATCTCCAAAAATGGTAGGATGCACAAAAGTCACCAAAGTCAAGAATCCAGAAGAAGAACCCAGAGAGCAGGATTCCATTGAGTAGAGTCAGAGGGGGGACGTAGCATAGGAAAGGATTCCCTGGTGGTGGAGGGTCTGGAATCGTCTCGTTCAGAGGAGTGTTTTGCATGTAGTGGGACGGAGCGCGGCTGCTGCCAAAGTCTACGTACCTCCCAGTCGCGGACTCGGTCCCGGGGGACACTGCAGGTCGGGCCCGCTGGCCCCTCCCCCTCCAGCCGCATCCGTGCCTCACAAGCGGTGCAGGTAAACGAAATCCACAATGCAGAGTTTTTCTCCCCAGTAGCGCCAGCTGGCAACATTTCAAGATGCAGGTAGGTGGGGGCGCTGTCTGAAGGTGAAACGGAGGTCGGTGGCATCGCGGATACCCATTCTTACAGCCGGGCACGGACTCGCAGCTCCCCGGGTGCCATCTTGGCATGTTCACTGGCGGGGACGTCTAGTCTCATTTCTCTGCGATGGACGGATGGAGAAGGGCGATCTTAAGACTCCGGTGATCTGCCTGTATTCCGGTTACGGAATTATAGGATTGGGTGGGAATTAAAGTGCGGTGGAGAGCCGCTCTGGAAGCTGAAGTGAGGGTTCACTACAGAGCTACAGCTCCGAGCGACCATCATGATCGCTAGCTCCTCCCCCACCTAAAGTAGCATGGAGAGAGGCCGGTGCCTTCTGGAGGGTGTTCTCTTTGCTGCTTGAGGATATTGTGCAGCTATACTTGGAGGGGAACTCCAGCATCATCTGTTTAGGTTTTTATTTAGCAAAAGGGAATAAAATGGTTGAGAATGATACAGTATCCCACAAAGTTACTGATAAGCCACCTTAAAATTGAATATTGGTAGTAAATGGACAGGTCTCCGCTGCAATATGTTTGAGCACAATGTAGTAAGGCGTGTAAATGAAGACTGGGAGGGAAGTCAACCTGGAAGGTGCTGAAGCGGTATCACTATGCACATATGGTTTAAAAAGATTGTTTTTTATTCAAAGTGAGACTAGCCTGCCTTTAATAGAGAGGGATTGGGAAAAGGGGGAGAAGAAATAAATGTAAAAAAGGAAATACAATGTTAACCATGCCTGACTCAGCATCTTCACCAAGGGTATTCGCTTTCCTTCTGTCTTGTTGATATTTAAAATGCACTCTGAAGGTTTTATGGTGCAGCTCTGCACCTGCAATACATTTAGTGCATTAAAGCCCTTTGCATCTTTAACAAGTGGTTCCTCTACTATCAGAAGGATTAGCTAGAGGTGTTCAAGGAAACTGACCTGTGATGGCACGAGAAGCCACTGTCCAGGTTGTGTGACTAGGGTCAGAGTGCAAACCAAGGAAGATTGGGTGCACGGAAGGGTTCAGGGCCTGCATGATTTGGGATACATTGGGTTGTTAAATTTGGCTTTCTGTACCTCCTAAGGCAGGTGTCTGAGAGATTGCGAGTGCAGGGGAGGTACTACATTTGGACCAATGCGCTAGGTAGATTGTTTTCTTGTGAATCTCCTCTGCCAATTCCAGGGGCAATGGTGTTTGGAATTTATCAGTAAATGTGAAGGAGTCACTCAGAAAAATATAACCAAGTATTTGTGAAGTTCGTAGCAGAATAATGTATTGTTTGATTAATAAAAATCATTACAATGGGGAGCATGCATCACTGATAAAAAAGACATATGTCAAGTAATTGCTAAAATATTTACACGTAGAACAGAAAACAGGTGTTATCTAAGTCCTGTGTTTTTGCTTACATTATTTCCTCTTGTTTTTTTTAGAATCCGCCTAAATGCGTCCATTTAGTGCATTGGTACCGTCACAACAAATAGAAAAATGTAAAGTGCATCAATAAATAATTAAGAGACTTAGTAGTCTATATTTGTTCATGGTAATAAAATATTAACTTCATCTAGACAATTAAGACTTTTTAAGAAACAATTAAGAAACGGTTGAGAGCCGTGGTTGTCTAATTTGGCATCAGCTAAGGCCACAGAACAAGACATTAGTCATTATTAAAAGCTGATGACTAATACCACTAATAGTGCAATTCCATTTGTAAGGTAAAATCCCTACATACCATAATTTAAAGGCTCCAGGGACGCACAAGACAGGGAACAGCAAAGAAACCATGTTCAAAATGCCGTAATCCACTGCTGTTAGGTGGTACGGTGAGGTGAGTAAATCGACAAAACAACATCGGACTTATTCCTCCCTATTATGGTTAACAATTGTTGGCTTGCTGGCTCTCACTGTTTATAAGTCTTTTTGCTGCTCTTGTGACGAACTTGGTGAGCCGGATGTTATTTGTGGAGTTGTGAAATGGTGGCTTTGAGTTGCACCTGGGAGTTAGACCCAAGAATGCATAGGGAGTCTGGTTGTACTGTGCTTTTGATGTGTCTTTGCTATTGTCATTCTAATAAAAACTTTGGAAGGAAGTTTGTTTAAAACTCCCATAGAATCTGGCTTCCTTTTTGCTCCTTTTATTGTTGTAAATTTACAGCTAGTCATCAAGTGGTCCTCTGTGACCCGGAAGCATTCTTACAGTCAGTGGCCAACAGAAAGTACTTTAGCTTTCTTCCTTTCTCATTGTCGGCGTGGGCACCTCCGTTTTAGTGACCCCCTCGTCAAAACTATTCAGAGCTCAACAGGTTTAAAACCGGGTTCTCCAAAGTCGGTCCTGGATTGCAAGGTCCATGCCAGATTGTTAAGATGACTACATTTATCCAAACGGGGATATACCAAAAATCTGGCATGGATGCTTTATGCAACAGGTGTTCTCAGTCTGAAAGAGCAGAAAGGAGATGCCCATGTCATTTGGGGATATTATTTGACAGGTTTAATGCTAGTTCGGCTGCAGTCCTAAGCTTTTTATAGACCCCAGAAACGCAGAATCGTTGAATTTGCATACTAGAACACGGAGTACTAGACGTGCTTGCTGTTTCAGCTGGAGGGTTTTATGCACTGCAGATTTACCAGTGGCGGACTTTAACAGCACCCAGGTTGAAGCTTACTCTGGAAGTCCTGCGTGTTGGATGCGGATGCTGTGTACTGCCAGAAGGCTGCGGAGACCAGCACGAGCTCTGTTCTGCTTCTCCCCCTTCACACCGACAACTCTTCCTGTTGCCTCCTTGAAAGAAGGCCCCTTCTGCACTGGGGCCGTCTGTCTCGATATATAACATATTCCGTGAGTTAACAGCTATGCTGCCTCCGGCCCCTCTGAGAGGTGCAGTCCTTCTCTCCCCATGTAATATGAAGATGCTACCCTTAGCAACCTATGGCTGTCAATCAATCAATCATGGCATTTGTAAAGCGCACTACATACCCGCAAGGGTCTCAAGGCGCTCAAGGCTGTCCATATCAACAGTATATCTTCAGTACTGAGGTGTTAAATGGAGTCGGGGACATGTCTTCTGCTTCCCTAGCCTTAGTGATCTTTTTATAGAATTATATGCACGTGCCTATTTTATGTTATACTAATCCTAAATACTGCACACAACGTGTAACCCCAGAAATGTACTGTATGTTGTCTGACAGCATCACTGATGTACATGGGCTGTTGTGAAAATAAACGCTACCGGTGTCGCCCTGCAGCATCTTGCGTAGCTTGATGTAGCCGGTGGCCACATTCTCCTGGCTCCAGCCCCCCTCCTAATCTAAACATCTGGGTCTGGATCAGTGTTGGGCCCCCATCCAGCCTCACTCACTCTTCATGCAGAATTCTATATGATAGTTGCTGAGTGTTAACCACCTTGTCAGCAATGCAACAATCTACTCCTCAGCAACTATTCATATTAGAAAATCTCCCCTTCCCCAAATATGACTGCAAATGTTGAGTATTTACAGAAGCACAGTTCTAATTAACAGTACAAAACTAGCCCACAAAAAAACAGACAAAAGGACTGTGCGTCCAAGTGTGCTGATGCCTGCGCTAAAACCCTTAACACTATTCGCATACTTGGTTAAACCCCAGAATAGTCACATTAACTCACCCAACCTGATAGTTCAACCCACAATCCAGTCAGGTTCCCTGATTTCCCACTCAGGGGAAGATATGTGACTCAGAATAAGTGCAGGGGCTAGCAGAGCCATGGGCCATGAATCGGGCAGAGAAAAATAGTTCATATCATGACACTGGGTCACGTACACCTATGTCTTTGGCCTAGTCAATACTTGCAACCTGAACGGATGCCTGCTTTGGCCATCCAGATCACTTAAAACATTTATTTTATAATACCTCTAACTTTATGGTCATAAGCAATGAGAATCTGCACTACCTTGGTCACTTTTTAACTTTTATGAAACTTACTTTCAAGACAGCAGGATACATTTAAGACACGTGCCGTAAGAATAGAGATCTTTATGACAGGGTCTGCACCTTCAATTCATTAAAAGTTGAGAAACAATTTCCTATATTGCCACCTTCTCAGTTAGCATGATCCTATTCAAACTAGTCTTTCGCTTTGCCATTCATGTGTCGTTGTTTGCGACCCTTAGATTAGTAACCAGATTGACAAATATGAAAAAATGGATCTTGGATACTCCACAAATAGCAGAAGGTTGAAATGGGCAGTTTCTCCCGCTCATGCTGATACTAGGAAGGTACGAGATTGCATCACTTCTTGCTTTACCATTTAGAAGGACAGCCATAAGAGTGTGTGGATGGTGTCAGGAAGGATAGAGCAAACACCTTCACACCAGTTATTGAGTTACCTTACTAAATGACAATGAGACTTTAAATGCAGAACTATGCCACTGTTTTGTAAAGAAAGAAAAATGGCCTTGAGAAGAGTACTTCTGACACTGAGGAGGTTCCCCTACCCTGAGAACTCCCAAGAATATCTCACTTGGCATAGTAGTGGTCAGATGTGATGACAGTATATCCAGGTAAGCTGGTGGTTCTTGACGTGGGTTTTAAGTCTGTAAATCCAACTATGGAAATGGGAAATTCTTGTCATCGCACCTCACCATAGGTCATATAACTACATTTAACAATATGACATGTAGTCCTTAGTGAGAGATCCCTTAGGATTTAAGACCGCTGGTACTTATTTTGACTTTTCATCCAAAAAAGAGTGAAGATGAATGTAGTCAACAAAATTGGTACGTGACCAAAACTCTATTAGACTGAACTTAAAGTGCCCATCACAGGCTTGGAAAGAAATATGTTTGCGTGAAAGCAAACAATACTGCCCATTTCTCCCGTTACATCTAATATTAGTGATGCAAAAACCTGTTGCCATCCCACTTATGGGCCATTCATCAGTTGTAGGCAGGGTAATTACCAACAAACTGTTTTATGCAGATTTCGAAGGGCCTCATTATGAGGCTCTGAATGGGAAAGCTATTCCGTCCTTGTAAATTTAGACAGATTAGTCAATTGTTTTGAATGCTGTCAGTGCTGATGAAAATAAGGTTCATTGGAAACTTCCCCATCATCTGGAGTCGCATCTCCTGGTAATAGCGTTAACGCGAGGAACTGATGGTGCGTTGATGTTTTGTGGATGTGTTAATGACAGTCCTGTTTGTGGTTTCGGCTTCATAATTATGCATTTATTGTCTTAGCACGTAAAAGGCAGATGCAGCTGTCACACCAAGACACAAGTGATATGAGTACTTTCTGTTAAATCTTAGGAGTCTGAAAACTTTTTCTTCTGTTCCTTGCAGATGAGGGGCCATATACCAAATCAGCCAACCAGATGAAGGCCACTGATGGAGCCCTGGCGGTTAGAAGACAGAGCATTGCAGGTATGGCTGGTTGGTTGGTCAAAAGTATGTTAGTGTGGTTTAACCAGCAGGAGAGGCGATGATGCATACAATTTTCTCCCATGGACGATATGTGGGGATTTTGCCAGGGACAAACGTCTTTGTAAAAATGTACACTTCTTGTTGCATGTCTCGAAGCATTTTGATAAATAAAGGGGCTGGTAATGCACAATGATATGCCCAAGCAAGGAAGTTGTTGTGATCAACAATATGAAATTGTATAAGTGATATATCGGATGCTGCCTCATTTAGCTCTCAAGAAAAGTCATTACCTAGGATCCACCGACAAGTGAGTTTGGAAGAGAACATTTACTGTGTTTAAGAAAGATCATAACATTGGAGCATATGAATATTGGGAATGCTGTTGCTGCTAAAACAGGGGAAGATGTTCACAGCCAAAACTCCCTCTCGCCCTGCTGGCTACCAGCTCTGCTGAGGGAGATAATGTCGCACCTTCTTCACACATGTAAAGCCAGTTACACTCTGTTTTAATGCAACCATGGGCCTCACTGGGCCTGCTGGACTTTCCACAGTAGAGAAAGGCTTCTTAGGGGGAAAGTTCCAAGGCTGAAGCTGGTGCGAGGGTCCCTTGAAGTTAGATAGGTCATTGTGGAGATCTTTCTGAAGCCATTGGTTTTGGCTCCAGACTCTTCAGGTGGGACAAAGCTGGATTTCATAGCCGCCTATATCTCATTGCCACTTTGGTAAATCTGCCATCTTCTGTTGCTCAATGGTTGTACCTTCAGACTTAGCCACTTTTCTGATTCTCAGAATCCTCAAGGGGGGCAAGGTTCTGCTAAACCCATTTACAGAGCAGCAAAATCTTTGGGCGGGATAAACCTGTTTTCCTTGCCTGTCTAGGGTGTGCCTCGTTAGGCAAGCCTCAGCACCTTCTTGTGGTCTTCTAGAAGTGGAACAAAAAGACGATATCCCAATTCTCTGCAATTATTAGGAAAGCTGCTCATGGTCACTCCATCAGCCCTTGGGTCTCAGGAGAACAGATTTCTAGGCATCAGGTATCTCTTCATCCAGGGCTCCTGCAGAATCCTGCCCACAGTATGCAGCTGGGCTTTCATGGAGTCAAATGTCCTTCTTTTTAATGTCCCTGTAGCAGGCAAACAGGCCAACCACTTAACCACTGGATAGAAGTTCCAGTGCCTGAGTATCAGTAGGAGTCTGTGAGTGCTCGTTTTCCAGCAGGGTCTTCTTCTTCAGATGAAGTCTTCCCAGATACAGGAATGTTCTGGGAGGTTTTGGTGAAGTGCTCGTCCTATCCTGTTCACTAGACAGTAATTGGGGATTTTTCCCCACACATTCCTGTCTGCTTTCTCATTCTGTGCCCACCTCATTTTGATTCATGTCCTCTTAACTTTACTGTACAAATTCCAGAAACCCTTAATATGGCTAACCACTTCTTCCATGAAAAGGGCCTTTAGCTCTTTCTCTCTGAACTAGTTTCCTATTTAGACCAGGTCTGTCTCATCACAATGTCAGGGTGAAGGAGTGTGGTTCTCTGTTGTTACTGGAGCTATAAAGTCTAAGAGTATCCTCGGGGTGAATGGGAGCAGATCCTGTCAGCCCCACTTGGCACCTGTAAGTCAAAGGAGGTAGTTTGAAGGTTCTCCTTTGTTTTGCCAGCTGTTCCTGCCCCCCTCCCAGATAGCTAATTTCTGTTATTTGGCCAGCAGTTGACAACATCCCTGCCTTCCTGGGCCCAGAGGCCAGACAAACTATTGTCCTCTGAAGAGCAGGGTCATTAACTCCAGCAAAGAGTATGTATTTAGTTCTGGAGCTAAGGTGAGTGGCAAAACTAGTTATTAGCCACCTTTGGGCCTAGGCACCAAAAAGTACATTTATATAATGTTTCTTTGACTAAGAGTATCAAATATCTACTTTGTTCTTGTTTAAATAAAACTGAGCAGAAAATAACTTTGAATCATTTTCCTGCCATTTTCCCAAGAGAAGATACGAATTTAAGAATTTAATTATACCTAGACCTTTTCATGATGAGTCTACTTGAACCTACACACTGATAATAACATCTGGTAATGTAGTCACTACAAGTAGAAGCATTTTCAAATATGCAGCGTACCTTTTTTTAGGTCTTACCTAAGACAGTGCATATGCTGTCGCTTGCCAAACATTGAGCTTAAACGCCACCCATTGCTTAATACTGGTTGATTTCATTGTCATTGCTAGTTGCTTCTCATTTGCCAGTGTGTGTGGGTTTTCCTTCCACATATTATGTTTGTGTCCCCCTGTGCCCCCCCTCTCCCCGACCTGGGGCATGGACACATTACTTATGTCCTTCCACAGCTCCCTGTTGGGGCACTACTTTTTTCTTTGTGTTTAGGTACTCAAATAGAGCGCATGTGTCTTCCAATTTCAGCAGTCTCCCTCGTGTACTCTTTCTGCTCTGCTGCGCTCGTGTAGCTCTTGTCTTGGCCTTGTGCTTCTCCACCCATGTGTGCTTATCCCCCACCTTTGCATTGCTTTTTCGCCCATATGATTCTCTTGCACAGTTCCATATTGCACTCTCTCTTTCTCATTCGTTTGCTCCCCGACCCACAGGTGCCCTCCATATTCCTCCTCCTAACCCCCAGTTCCACTTTGCAGACTTTCAGCCACCCATTTGCTTCCCCACCCATCCACTTCCTCAGCGTTCCTTCCAGTACAACCACGCCCCCCGTATTTCTTACCCCTCCCTTACCCTTCTGCGTTGCTTCCCGCAACTCACACCACCGTGATTTGTTGTTTCCCCTGTGTTGCTTCTCCCCACCAGGCCTATTAAAAAAAAAACATTATTTACTGATCCAAATCAGATCGACAAACAAAATGAAAAAGCTCTTGTCATTTTGTAGACGAGTGCATGCTTCATGCGTGCACCCACAAAATGACTGACAGTGGCATCAAAGGTTTTTTTTAGCCATGCTGCTCAGCATCAGAAATGCTCTGCAGCATTGCTAAATCCATTAACAAAACCAATAGGTCTTTAAAGTGAGACTCGTAGTCTTTGCCAGTGCTTGCTCTTATATATTAAGAACCCAATCATTTGGGCTTATACTGTGCACTTTAGGGGTCAACTGCAGCACACCCAGAGTATAGTGGTGATTTTGACGGGCGTATATCTGTCATACATGCAGGCGGCTTAAATACACACTGCAGCCACCTGTGACATTTAACTTACATGCCACTGGTGGATTTTTTGCATCATTTACTATGGCCTAATGGTAAATAGACTAATTGTGTGAGACGGATTTTATGGCTAGAGCCTTTCACCTTATCCCGCATTCACATACTGTAGCATCATTACTGTTTTTATGTTTGCTATGCAAGAATAACTAATGCTGATAGGTCCCATTGCTCCTTCCCAAGAAGCTTCAGAACAACTGTGTTATTATTTGAGGCACAAAATGTGCAATTTACTGTATATTCAACACCCAGTTCACATTGGTCAAGTGTGAAGCCGCAAAATAAATCTGCAGTTCAAATCTTTCGGTTACAGAGCGAGCTTGTGCTGCACTGGAAATGGAAGCTTCAGAGAGAAGCAAAAAAATACTTTTATCTGGAGTGCCCGACTCAGCGGTAACCACCCGCCTTCTGTTATATTGTTTACTGTGCTGTGGAAGTGCAGCACAGATCACACCGTGTATAATATTACATGGGGATGAAAATGGGAAAAATCAATTTAGAAATTGGAATCTATTAATTCAAATAGACAGAAAAAATTGTGTCTGCCTCCTCCCTGCTGAAGGAGCTGTCAGTCCTGACATACAGAGAGTTGGTGGTGAACACAAAGCATGGTAAGGGGCGTCCTGAGCTCTGTATGAATGATCCATTTGTGATTATTAAGGGTCCGAAGCAGGGTATTTCTGCAGGGCTATGAAAACTGACAAAACTTGATTTAGGCTTGAAAAAGTAACTGAGCGAGTTCTGTTCAGGGACAAGCGCGCCATCCCTGTGAGAGGCTGGGGAACTGGGTTCGAGTCTCGGCAGGGACGCTCAACAACCTGTGATTCTGGGCAAATCACTTAATCTCCCCATTTGCCTAAGCAAAATGAATGTGTCCGTCTGTTACGCAGCTGGTGCTCATGTAAAGCGCTCTGATACATTGCTGTCCAGTTCGCGCTATAAAAAACTGCAAACAAAAAAAAATCCTCGCCGCCCAGTCATTTTATCCCTGTAAGCAAGGATTGAAGGCTACTGAATAGATGCAACTTCTCCAGAGAGACTGGTAGCATCAGATGGATGCAATATTCATATTGCTTGGGTGATTGGTCGCCTGGCTACATGCCGCAACCCCGAAGCGCAAGGCTGAAATGTGTGGTGGAATATCTGGAAATGATTAAATAATGAACTAGCCCTTTCTCGAGTGACTGGAAAACCAAGCTCTAGTGCCACTCACTGTTCTGACAGTCATGAGACTGTGTCTGAAGCCCGCACCTTTTGTTTGCATGGAAACAGATGCCAGGAGAGGCATGCTGGTCCACCGGATAGGTAGGCTTGTCTTTACAGAGAGATGTTTGACTGCCACCGTGGAAGTGCCGACAAATGAATGTGTTAACCAAGTGACAGTGAATGAAGAGTTGGTCCTGCTCCTTTTGTGGGCGGGTAAACTCAACAGTA
Source organism: Triturus cristatus (assembly GCF_964204655.1). Taxonomy (NCBI): domain Eukaryota; kingdom Metazoa; phylum Chordata; class Amphibia; order Caudata; family Salamandridae; genus Triturus; species Triturus cristatus. The sequence continues at coordinate 811,614,277 of NC_140585.1, read as the reverse complement.
AATGACTGACAGAGTTGGCGCCACCTCACAGCCCCTAACAATGCAAACGGCAGCGACGAATCAGTGTGCAGATTGCAATTGCAACCTGCACGCGTATGGCCAAATGAAATGGGAAACAAATGTAATAGTCCTTAAGTAATAATGATCTTGAGAATGGGCCCACTTGTATATCTTGCGCTATAGTCTGGACTGCTTTTAGGTATTGATGTTAACAGAAACGCCCAACTCTTTGTTACTCGTACTGTTGACCTCCTATAGATGAGAACTTGGGAGGCTCCTTGACTGTTACATGCAGTCTTTACTTTAAGCACATATTCAGTAGTGGATGCTAAGTTTTCTTATCTGATTTAAGGCTGCAGGGCACTGGTGGGTTTGCATGTGAGCACTTGTTTAGAAAGGATTCGGATACCACCACGTGGGTGAACTGCTGGCTGAAACATCTGGGTCTGGTGGCTTAGTGGACTAATGCTTCCACTGGAGGGGCCTGTGTTCGACCTCATGGTCACAGGTTCAAATTCCCCAGGACCACTCAGCCTTTCATCTTTCTGAGGCCGATAAAATGAGTACCATTGAGTTGGGTTACAATAAACAGCTGTTATTAAGCGCCGAGAGGCCGACCGGTGACTGTGCGCTTGACAAAAGCCACATGTTATGTTAAACATTATGCTGAATCTCAAGTGTTGCTCTGCAGAAGAGGAAATGCAGACTGGCTTCTCAGGGATCCTGACATGAGTCATTTGGAGGATAGATTTTCCTTGTTACGTACCTGCTGGCAGTGCTTAATTTGAGCTGGTGGTTGCAGGTGAGGGGCACTGGTACCTATTTTAGGGGAAAGGTCCTTTTTTTCTGCATCAAACATTTACAAAGCGGACGAGTGGGTAAAGACACGGATCGGAAAGAAAGTGCTAAAGCAGGAACTTGTAAGAGTGAGATAAAAGGGCAGGGAGTGTCTGGTAGGTATTTATAGAGGCACAAGGTGGTTTTAAGAATACCATCCTTGGTGTTCGACGCGCCAAGAGCTTCTGAGCAGAGCTTTGGGCACCGACACTCCTCCTTTCATAAATTAAGCACTGCCTGCCGGAGTCCAACGCAGAGGATCCGTGTGTTCACCCACGGCAAGGCTTCCTCTAGTGCTGTCTCGCCCTCCCTCCCTCAGTCCGCCAGAAGCTGTAATTGTCCCTCAGTAGTAAAGAGGATAACAGTATCACTAGAAAGGACTTGGCCTTTTTGGAGGATTACTCTCCGCAGTGCACTTATGTGCCAGGGTGGGCACCCTGGGGCATGAGGGAGTCAGCGGCTGCTCCACTGTAATGGAGGAGAAGCGTTGCCCCACTGCTCAAAGCCAGCAGTTAAAAAATTAAATTACAATAAAACAATGTTATTATCATTTTATTTGTTAAGCGACTAGCTGAGCCTGTGAGCCATGCGTGTATAGGGAGGGGCCGGGCCATGGCAAGGAGGAGGAGAGGTGGGCACTGTAAGTGCGCATGTCGGTTTGGCTGGCTGTCTTAGGATGGCCAAACCGACATGCACACTTCGGTTTCTCCAGCCCAGCTGTGTTCCAGCCAGGTGGAAAAAATGCACAGACTCCCTGTGCCTGAGCGAGCATCAAACCAGCCTGCTAAGGCCAATCCTGGCGCTGCTCTCATGCTTGGTGATAGCGTGAGACGAGCACGACTCATCTGCGATGGTCTCCCAAGAGGGCAGAGGAGCACCGAGGCGGCCCGCAGCATCAGGTAAGTCTTTTAAAAAAATAAAAATTCTTATTAATCTCACAACCCCGTGCCACCCCGCCCCTGTATATTGGCGGCAGCCGTGACTGGAGCTAGTGTTTGACGAAGAAGCAGCTATCGGCATGAGCACCAAAGCAAAGCAAGAGCTCCACTTCACCCATCCCTTATTGCACACACAACCTCCTAGCAGACATTGTTAACAATATGGCACAGACCAAACATTTGTGTAATCTCGCGTGGCCAAACCTGCCCCTTTTGGAATGTCCTCTGCCCACAACACATGTATCCGCAAGCCTCCTTCAACAACCTCTTCTTACTATTGCCTGGTCGTTGTGATGCATCAGCTGTCTTTTACATTGCAGTTGCAGTGCAATGATGTCAGTAAGGAAGTGGTTGACTTGTCACTGAAAGTCAGGGTCGCCATACTGCAGACCCATTAGTAAGAGATTGGCATTCTGGCTTGAGCAGAGATCTTATACTCTTCCAGAGGAGGTGACTATCTTTGAAACTAAATGTTATGATGAAGCGAATTTGCTCTCTTTTCCAAGTAAAACCACCCACAGATTTATTTGATGTAGGGTTCCTTTGTTTTGTTAGATCATCCTTGTGTTTACGCTTTGGTGAGTTGGCGGTGAGACCGCTGTTGATTGTGTGTCATGTTGTGACTTCGGATTATATTTCTCACGCTGCACCTCATAATTCAGGTTGCTATTCCAGTGGCACTGTTTGGTCAGTGTGTTTGTGTTTGAAGATTGCACTGTTTCTGTCCCTAGCACTACTGTTTGTGTGTGTGTGCCCGTGCATGCATGCTTGGCATCAGCTCATGGCTCTATCACCTATTTCTTTTGTGCGCAGGAAGCTTGCACTGACACTGCATTTGCATGCAGTGCCAGCTACGTCTTAAGAAAGCTTGCACTGGGTCTACATGTGCTGTATGTACCAGTAGTTTATCAAGGAAGCTTGCACTGCTGCTGCCCATGCTACACATATTCTTCATTAATGAATTCTTGCAGTGCTGTAGCACATATGCTATATGTTCTTGAGTGGAAGGATACCTTGCCTTGTTACTTTCTAGCAGTGCTTGATTTGAGCTGGTGGTTTCTGGTGCTCGGCACCAGCACTTAATCGTCAACACCGGCGCTTAGGGTGCAAACTCGCCCCATAGGTATTGGAGCACCTTTAATGAGCACCAATTAAGGACACATTCATTTTTGGTGGGCACAGGAGATTAAATGATTTGCCCAGAATCACAGGATGTTTAGCCTACACCGAGACCTGGTTTCCCAGCTCCAAAGTGAGCAGCTCTGGCCATTACTCCTCTCCCCACTTGTAGGGTTTCATGGTTAGTAGTTGGTTCTGTTATACTTATAGGCAGCGCTAATAGCAGCAATGGACTGCTGCAAGCTGCCTCTTGACGAGAGCCCCGGCACTTATTTTTTCACAAATTAACCGCTGCTTTCTAGGCTGTGTCATATGTTACATGAGTGAGGCTCCCTACTCTGTGTGTTGGAAAAGTTCCTTAGATGCGAACTAAGCTTCTAGCCCCTGATACATGGGTGAAGGCAGTCTGCCTGCTATTGCCCAGGCTGTGCGGATTCTGAATTTGCGAGGAACACAGACTACTGGTACTCGGGTCACACCTATTCTTAGGTACTTAGTATCCTTCACGGAAGTCTTCAGTGCGCTGTGTTTGTGTGTGAAAGAACATTGGCTCTACTGCTGGCCCTGAGGTACCTCTTTTGTGTGTCTCTTGGGAAGCTTTCATTACCACCAGCTCTGCTAGACATGTTCTGTGTGGTTACGAACACGTGTGATGAGCTTTCCTCAATACAAACACCCCAAAGTTCGGCTTTGTCAAGCCTTGTTAAAAATGACTTCCCTCTGGAAGGATCCATCCTGCAAAGGGTGAGCTCTGCTCTATATGGGCCGAGGATGAAAAAAATTTCACACTTTCTGTTAGCTGCCAGTCCAGCCCTGAAAGTCCTCCTGCACTTTAAGACCCCAGTAGAATGGGGCTTACCCTTTCGATGCAGGCGTCACGAGGATTCTATTGCAGTTTCTCTGTGTTGCATCACCTTGGCGGAGGTAAGAACAGGAAGAAGACTCTACCAAGACCTGGGATGGGTGGGGGTGTAAGAATGCCAGAAGATTGCAGAACATTGGTTCAGACCAAGCTCTGAGGGCGCAGTTGATGTTGCCGCTCTAGAGCTGTAGGTCACATTTCCTGGGAGGAAGCAAGGGTGTAACTCAAGTACTTGCGCACAGACAGGTCATGCCCTCAGGGGGCTGCACTTTCAACGCAAGGCTGTGAGTATCTGTGAGATATGGGAGTCTCAGGTGGCACTCCCACGTTGTATAAAGGGGCGAGGTGTCCCATCAGTTTTTAGTTCACCACTGATGGGAAGGTGAAGCATCTATGGTCTAGGGTGATGAAATAGATGAACACCGCAGCGCGTAACAGCATCACTGTTGTAAATTTGGCTCAAAAGAGTTCTGTCCCCACATGTTCCAAAGAAACAAGAAAGAGGCGCTGAGACTGGTTCAATGACACTGAGACAAAGGTTCTTACTAGCAGACAGACAGACAAATTACCAGGCTGAGGTTGTGGTAAATGAGTTTGTTGCTACTAGGCGAAGGTTAACAGCTCGTGACCTCCTGAAGCTGAAATTTACAATATCTACCTCAGTGAATTCATTCTTTCCAGCGGCCAAGCATACAATCTTGTTTCACACGGGGATCCTCTCTGATAGGGATGCTAGATTGATTAAAAAGGGGATGATTTATGGAGCAAGAATAGATTGAACAAAACAAGGACATCAACGCCTCAGTATTTAGGCGGCGTCTGCCTGTGGCACCTGTGTGCTCACATGCAGTGCAAGCTAGTGAGAGGGGAAATGAGTGGCTGCCAGGAAATGCAGCGTGTGACGCAGGCGCCAGACTTTGCTCAGACTTAGGGGACATTCGAAAAAGTTAACGTTGACAGGAAAATGTTTTTAAGACTCACCTTTTCAGAAATGTTGGAGACATGTCAAATGCACGCACCCTTTTATTTTTCAATCTTTCTATTTGCATCAGGTTATATTGTCAGTCAAGCAATGTATAGACAGTACACTTTGGTGATCTACAGACAGACCAGGCCCTGGTTACAGTCTCTTCATCTGTGTAGGGCTTTTCTGTAGTAACACAGTCAATGAGTGTCGCATCAGAGCCACATAATACCAATTGAAACAAGCAATATTACATTACCAAGACCAGGGACACCAACCGGAAGTCGCCACTATATAAAAGCGACACTTTGTCTGACCTCAGTCCTATAAAATGTCAAATGCATGTGCACCGTAGCAGAATATGACAAGAAAAACTAAAACTTCGATTCAATGTTTCAAAGCAAAACGATCTGTCGGTGCCGCTTTTCTATCTTCTGTTTTCACTGTTTTGTTTTTTGTTTTGCATATTTTTTGCTGCCTCCCGCAGCTGATGCCCCTGCGGACCCTTCCCACTATGTGTTCCCGCCTCCCAGCTGCTCTCTCGCCCCCTGACCCCTCCTTAATGGCGGCCGCTGGGTGGCCACGCCTCTGGCGCGCCAAAGGATGGCCGTCTGCGCCCATCCTTGTCCTCTGACCCCCTGCCGCTACGACTCAGCAACCCTCCAAGCACTCAACCCTCGATGCAACAACAACTTCTAGCTCTTGACACTGAGCATCACCCAAGGCCCGTTCTCATGCCCATATTGCTGCCGCACCTTCACCCACCTCCGTACCTCGACAGCTAACGTTACCAACCCACCGGATGCCAGCACACCCAAACCCCTGAGTTGAATCCTCCTCAACATACGCTCCCTGCACAGACATGCAGTAGAAATCTGGGACCTCCCCAACACCCTCTCGCCCAATATCTCCTTCCTCACAGAGACCTAGACCAACACCAGCTCCGTGCCCGACATCGCAACCGCCATCCCCAACGAGTACAAGATCCAGAGGAAAGACCACCCCAACCACCCTGGAGGAGGCCTGGCCATCGTCCACAAAATCTCCTTTCGACTGACAACTTCCATCTCGAACGACTCCTTGCCCCCTATGGAACACATCCACTTCCAGATCCAGGTCAACCTCAGAACAACTCTACGCGGAACTCCCATCTACAGACCTCCCGTACAGCATGCCCCGTTCACTAACACCATTGCAGACCAAATCGCGCCCCACGCCCTCGCCTCCACAGGTTACGTACTGCTCGGAGACCTGAATTTCCACCATGACAACCTCAGTGACCCCAACTCCACCGCCCTCCTAGACAACCTCGCCAACCTCGGCCTGAAGCAACTTGTCATCACCCACACCCACAAGGCAGGACACACCCTCGACCCCATCTTCGCCGGAGGAATCAACATTCACTTCAGTCACACCACGCAACCCCTCTGGACGGACCACCACTGCATCCACTTCTGCTTCTCTATACCCACTGCACACAAGCCAACGCCACGCCCCTGTGCAGAAACTGGAGCAAGATCACCAAAGAGCACCTCACCTCCACCCTCAGCCGCACTCCTCCCCCCACCATCACCGACTCCAACTCAGCAGCCAACGAACTCCACAAATGGATCGCTGACAGCGCTAACATGCTCGCACCCCTCCAGAACTCTGACAGACAGCACACCACGAAAGCCACCTGGTTCACCACGGACCTCAGAGAATCCAAACGCTCGTGCCGACGACTAGAGAAAGCATAGAGGAACAACAAAACTCCAGAAGCATGCACCGCCAACAGGACTGCCACTACAGCACATCACCAACTCATCAGATCTACGAAGAGGAGCTTCATCCAGGACAGAATCCTCTCCAACTCTTGCAACACTAAGGAACTCTTAAACATCATACAAGAATACAAGGAAACCTCTGACGTCCCTCCCTCCCAGGACCTCTGCAACATACTCGCCTCCTTCTTCCACCACAAGATCAGGCCACTCTGCGACAACTTCAAACATGTCCAAGGCACCGACCCAACACCTTCCACCAGCAACGCCACCCAGCCGACCATCCTCAAATGGAGCCCTGTCACCACAGAAGACACTGAAAATACCACGAGGAGAATACACTCCAGAGCACCCACTGACCCCTGCCCGACGCACATCTTCCACAGGGCTGCCTCCGCCATCGCACCAGAACTATGACGGACAATCAACTGCACCCTTGAAACAGGCACGTTCCCCGACTACTGCAAATGCCCAGAAGTCAAACCCCTCCTCAAGAAACCCTCCGCTGACCCGATGGACCTCAAGAACTACAGGCCCATTTCTCTCCTCCCCTTCGCTGTCAAAGTCACAGAGAAGATCATCAACCTCCAGCTAACGAACTTCAGAGAATCCAACAACATCCTCAACACATCTCAATCAGGATTCTGCAGCAACCACAGCACCGAGCCCACCCTCCTAGCCGCCACAGACGACATCCAGACATTCCTCTACCAAGGCCACACTGCAGCCCTCATTCTACTAGATCTCTCAGCAGCCTTCGACACCTTCTCCCATGGCACACTAGCCACCAGACTCCACGACGCAGGCATACAGGGAACTTCCCTAGACTGGATCCGCTCTTTCCTCACCGGGTAACTCAAAGAACAAGACTCCCGCCCTTCCTTTCCGAACCCACAGAGATCAGATGCTGAGTACCCCAAGGATCCTTCCTCAGCCCCACGCTCTTCAACATCTACATGGCCCCCCTCGCAACCATCATCAGAAAACATGGACTCAGCATAGTATCCTACACCGATGACACCCAGATCATCCTCTCCCTCACCAAGGAACCTGACATCACCAGGCACAACTTCCAGGAAGGAATGAAGGATGTCGCATCCTGGATGAGCAGCAGCTTCCTGAAGCTTAACTTGGAGAAAACGTAAGTCCTTATTATCGGATCCACTCCCTCCACGTGGGATGACACCTGGCGGCCCCTCCACCCCGTCCTCGGCAACCCTCCCACACCGACGGACCACGCCCGCAACCTTGGCATCATACTCGACTCCTCCATCACCATGACCCGACAGATCAACGCCATATGCTACACCTGCTTCAACACCCTCCGCATACTCCGCAAGACCTTCAAATGGATCCCCCCCCCCCCGAATCCAGGAAGACTGTCCCCTATGCACTCATCACCAGCAGGCTGGACTATGGAAACACCCTTTACGCCGGAATCAACAAATCTCTACTCTACTCGACCATCCAGAGCGCCACAGCCAGACTCGTCCTCAGCATACCATGATAAGATGACATCACCCAGCACCTACGAGACCTCCACTGGCTCCCCGTCGAAAAAAGAGTGACCTTCAAGCTGCTCACATCCGCCTACAAAGCCCTCCACAACACCGGACTCCAATACCTCAACAAAAGAATCTCCTTTACGTCCCCAAGAGAAACCTCCGCTCCGAAAGACCTAGCCTTGGCCGAATTCCCCCACATCCACAGAGCCAGAAACAGAGGCAGATCCTTCTCCCTACATCGCGGCCAAGACCTGGAACGAACTCCCCCTCAGCATCAGACGAAGACCCACCCTGCAATAATTCAGGAGGAGCCTCAAGACCTGGCTCTTTGAATGACCGGAGCTGCCCGAAATCCCCCTCCCAGCGCCTTAAGGCCCTACAGGTGAGTAGTGCGCTCTAAAAATCCCTGATTGATTGAATGTTTGATTGATTGTTGCATATTATTTTCTTTGACTTTCACTAACAGGCCTGATGGGAAATCCAGCACTTTTTCCCTCACTGAAAGCATGAAGAGCCAAAAAAGTCAAAAATACTTTACGAGCTAGAAAATGAAGGATCCCTGCAGAAAACTGCATTTATTTAGAGCTAATCATGGAATCCAAGACATCTCACACGGGAACAGAGAGCCAGCGTATTTCATTCAGAGAGGAAGAGATGGCTCTACGTTTAGTGGATTGGCTCACCGGAGGAGTTTGTTTTGGAAATGAAGGGGAACCTGATGGACACTGACTTTCAAGATGCATCAATGATGTGGGCCCATACTAGGCCAGGACAACCACAGGGACATCGCAGATCAGTCATCTAGCTTGGAATCTAGCAACAACATGGGCAAACAAGGTGCTCGACAACTGCACAGCCAGGCTGGGCCAGAGGAACATCCTAAATGTGGTTCAGAGACTGTTCTTCTGGCACACGTGTAAAAGAAGCTGGTGATGGGCGCACACCACGCCGAGGATAGTGGCCATATAAAGGCGAAACCCTCTTGGTTGGAAAGCAAGCATTGGCTCATCGGAACATGTGCACCAGGCGGAGTCGGCACTGCAGGGTAACCTGCAGTGCACTGGACTGTTAATACCATTCCTCTTCTGGCTCTCGTTACGGATGGGAATGATTTGTAGGCATTCTGAAGACAGCCATGCTGGGTCACGTGACTCGCTGGGAGCAGAAGTAGCATAGCATTGTAGATTGAGTGCGAGCCTTGAGGGAACAGGCATCATACTGGGCCGAGTCTGGTGGCTTAGTGGACTAATGCATCCACTGCAGGGGCCTGTGTTCGACCTCATGGTCACAGGTTCAAATCCCGGCTGGTCCACTCAGCCTCTCATCCTTTCTGAGGCTGATAGAGTACCATTGAGTTGGGTAACAATAAATATCTGTTATTCAGCGCCAAGATGTCCCTTTGGGGGTGAACGTGCGCTTTATAAATACACATGGTACGTCATACTGCTTCAGCCACCCAGGGTGGCATCACAGTACCACACCGGTCATGTCGGGGTGAAGTCTTCAAAGTGGTGTATCTGTTTTAAGCTTATAGTCCCAGTCTCTGGTGGTTGGGCAGCAGCCCGCTGTCAGTCGGAGTGAATGCACTGTTCTGCTGTTTGGTGCAAACCATTTGGGTGTGCTGGCTGTGCGTGATTTTCCCACTCTGAGGAAGTTGAGGTTTTTGCATTAAAGTTGTCCTGCTTGCAGCTTGCAATGGGGTTACCATGGCGTCATGCTACCACCAATGTGATTTTTCCAGGTGACATGGTGTGGGCAGAATCTTTGTCTATGCAGATCAGACCACTCCCTTGAGAAGAATGAAGTAGTAGCCGTACAAGATGGTTTTTTTTCTGTGGTCAACATTCATCTTACCTTTTCTGTCGAAGCAAGTTCACTCTCTGTGAAACTTATCATGTCCTTAGATTATGTACCATTTATGGTTCTTGCAGTAGGCACTATATGAATAAAATGAAGATGTAGAAACTGTGGCACACACAAGGTTGTCTGCAATAATCTTCGATTATCCATTGACCCCCAACTTCCTCCATCACTACTCTGTTCAGAATCACTTTGTGGAAAAATTGGTCTCACATACCGGATGGAGGTCTGTGGATCATTATAGGGGCCCAGAAGGCAATTCCCAATGCATAACCCCAGTAAATGTATATCCTGCCCCAAATCGAGCCCACCAGTATGGAGACCAGAGGAGTAACCCCTCCAGAGGAGCCCTCCGTGTCCATATGTCTCTTCTATCATGGAACCCCAAGAGTGTCCCTTGGGGAGCACTAGATTCATTGTCCAGGAGTTCCTTATGAGGAGAAAAACCATACGCATAGCACAGACTCAAAATACAGGGAACTCTGGAGGACAGAAGCCATATGCATAGCCACAGACTCAAAATGCAGGGAACTCTGGAGGAGAGAAGCCATATACATAGCCACAGACTCAAAATGCAGGGAACTCTGGAGGAGAGAAGCCATATACATAGCCACAGACTCAAAATGCAGGGAACTCTGGAGGAGAGAAGCCATATGCATAGCCACAGACTCAAAATGCAGGGAACTCTGGAGGAGAGAAGCCATATACATAGCCACAGACTCACAATACAGGGGACTCTGGAGGAGAGAAGCAGAACATAGCGGGTTGGAACACTTAAGCTAAACAGCCGAGGGCTTCCATTTTACAGTGCTTTTAAATTCATCTATAAATATAAGGCCATTGGCCACCTTCAGCTGCAGGGGATAACTCCACGGTTAAAACCGGACCGACTGGGAAATGGAAACGTTTTATACATTTAACCAGCAGCAGCAATAACATCGTAATCGTAAACGTCGTACACTAGGACATTTTTTATTTAGGTACATAGAACAATAGGTGAATTGAGTGAAATTACCAGTGTGGTTATAAATCATATTTGTTGGATAAAAGTTTTTTTTAAAAGCTCCAACATCAAGAGCAGACATAAATCCAAATATTGTACAGTGGAAAGCACATATTGCAGACCAGCATAATGGGCAAATGCCTAATAACGAGGTATATTGATAGATTTACAATGTTTTGGCCTTTTGTGGGAATAGTTAAAATCCATAGTCTTCAAGTTTCAAAAGTTGAGTGCTGTTTTCAAATGCTGTAGCTAGACTGGCTTTGATATCTAGTGAGCGAGCTCTCCAGTGTGTGGATCCAAGAATGTGGAAAGACATGAATCTGGACGGTGCGCTGGTATTTTCAGGGTTTAAGGAGATGCTGATTGGCTGTTATTATATTGGTTGAGCGGATGGATCTAGATAAAATGTCTGAGAGGGTACCTGGTAAACGTTTTTGAAGATTGCGATTAAATGTCTGCAAAGGGCCCTTTCTTAGAGCAAAGCCAGGTAGTCTGATGATGATTGTGTGAAGTATGGATGTTTCTTGGGAGGTTGCCTAGTGCCCAAGTGGAAAAGTTTCAGAGTTTCCCAAGGAGGTGAGATATGGAAGGCTCTCTAAAATTCTATTGCAAAAGTCGAATGTAATGATTCAATTAGTGATTTGACTGTGTGTGAAGGGCTACGAAGATGGAATTTGCTTATCTTTACTATTGGATATCTTGCTACCACGGCCGAGGTGGTGCCGAATGACTCCAGTTGCATAGGAAGCAGGCGCGCAACACCCATTGGACTCAAAGGGCTTCACCCCCCCCCCCTCCCCCCCCGTCGTGTGTGGCAGCCCGGGCTGAGACAGCTTCCCGGCGCACACACAGCCGCACCCGAGCACTTCACAGGTCTTTAAAAGACCATTTGCATGTTAATGAGGCCAAGCTGTTGTTTCACCCCTTCTAAGAGCCCCTGCAGCTCCACTCTGCCTATTGCTTAAAGATTCAGCCCTCCCCGAAATTTTTTCTTAGCCCCCCCCGAAATGTGGCTCTAGTTGCGCCTCTTATAGGAAGGGTGTGCAGAATGCTCAGATGTCTTGTCACGATGATTGTGTCCAGAGTGCTCCTTCTGTTGGACAGCAGAGTATGAGGATCAAAGATTTCGAAAGCCAAAAAGTGATGTCTTTTGGGATTTGAGCATACTTGTCTTTGCAGTAGTCACCGTGCAGACCGCTATTGGCACAATGATTCTCTACCTCGTCTTTATAAAAGGGTGTCTAAGACTATCGATAGAGCACATTGATGAAAACAAGATGGACTCTGTTCAACACCCAGTGGCCACATTCTAGTTTATAATTTGATGAGAAGCCTCCTCATTTGTAGATGCTGAGAGGCCTTCTGCCTGTGCAATAGGATGATGAGGCAGAGCGTACTTGAGGTTGCCTGGTGCTACTCATTTGGCACTGGGCTCTTTTCTTGAGTCCGTCTGCCATGTTTCAATCCTCTTTAGCCCTTCCGGGTGTTTTTACGTGAGACAGTATGTTGGCATGCTCAACCTTGCCCATGGTGAAGGTGCCCCCTATTGCAGCCTCATTCACTGGCAGTGTTGAAAAGGCTTCCCTTGAGTTGAGATGAAGCCTCCTTCAATCATGGCACCTACTTGTCCAGATGTCTACAGCGCTGCCTAGTCATACAATCAGGTTTTGATGATGATGTAAAGTTAACTGAGTGGTTTGAGTTAGTGGATGGGGTGAGTAAGTGGAGTATGTGGCAAGGACGGACCCTCAAAAAGATCATGGTTTTTAGAGCTGTAAGTTTAACCCTGACTTTTTTTGTCTCCTCTAGTCTGCACTTGTCTTCAGTGTTAATTGTGATGAGTTTTTCTTTGAGACACTTAATTACAGAAGGGAACTCAGACGTGTGTATGATCCCTTCTGGAATATCAACAACATGGGCGCACGTTTTCCGCCTGTATAAGGTCAGTAGTTTGTGCCCTAATTTGGAGGGAGCCGCGGTCCCATTGCAAAGCGAGGTGCACAGTTAATGCTGCTCCATGTTACTGATGCGTCACAGGGCAGACAGGCTCTCTGGAGGCGCACTGACTGTGCACCACCTAGATAGTGGGACACAATGCCCACTCAATGCCCTCTTTTGAGAAGGGGCAGACGGGGTTCCTGTCCACATTGAAATGCAGAGTGGTGGTGTCACACCGGCCATCTACCTTTCAAGGCTGCATTTTCCCCAGTGCAGGCATGAGTTTGTGTCCACGCTCAATACATCACATTTTTTTATAATGTGACTCACTGCGCCAGTCTGTGCTTAGGCGTACTCAAAGTGGCTGCGCCTAGTACAGATTTCGACCGCACACCAAATTAATTTAATGTAACATAGACCCAGTTATTAATAGATGTTGATTGGACACAATCCACATTAGAGCTATTTTTCAGACAAGAGGAGCAGTGGCGGAGTTCTCTGTGACCATACTATTGAAAGTGCCCTATGAATTCAGATGTGTTTGTGCATGGGTTTTTTGCACCCTAGGGAACTTTGATACTACAGAAAGGGTCACAGACACTTGTATGTCCCCTCCTGTTATCTGGATCGCACTAGCGTAACTTTTCTGTTATCCTGTGCCATCTTAAGGTGGCGGCATTCCTTCATTTGTTTGGGTGGCCACATGCAAGTGAGGCAACACCTTTGCCGCTACGTCTGTACCATATTGCCATATTACAGAAGCGGGCGTAGAGGCATTCAGATTGTCGGGACTCACACTAATTGTGTACACGTAGCTCGGTGTCCATGCACTACCTGATGGTATCCCTTGGGAGGCACACATGTCCCAGGAGCCCTCATGCACACTGCACCCATCTGCGTGAAATCCTTGTCCCCTCATAGCGCCGCCAGACCCTCGCCATTGAAAAATGGGCAAATGTTTTCAACCCGCTGAGACGTCTTTCAGTGCTGTGCTGCTCCCTCTGCAGAGGCAAGTTTGCACCTTCACTTGCGACAGAACCATTTTTTAATGTAATGTGGTTCACGATCCCAGTTCATGCTAAGCACTCTAAATGAAGGTGTAGCCAGGTACTGTGTGACATTTTACATAAAACACCCCCTGGTTTTCTTGCGGCCAAGTGGTGCTCCAACCACCCACTGACTGAGGCACTAGTTTGTGAACACAAATCTGATATATTGCCTAGACTGGCGATGATTTTTTTAAGCGCTCTGTAGTTTTTTCCTGGAGGAGTTTAATTTGCTCTGCCTGTGCAGTACATTATGAGAAAACGAGAAGCAGAGCGTAGTTGAAATACATACATTTTAAGGTGTTTGCATAATGAGCTTTGTAGCCATTTCAGCTCGTTTGATCTTTCATGGGCCCTGTCAAATGCCTGCTCTTATCAAGTCGCTTCTAAGCATTGCTGGCTAGCGGAGCAAAGCGACAAATGTAGATGTAAGCAGATTGGAATCTGTTGCATTACAGCAATGTGCTTTGTTCTTCTTCCTCGCCCATCCTGCATCCCTGTCATTTCTTGCTGCACTTTAATCCTATTCAAAATTGCTTCCCCCTCTCCCACTTGTCCTTCTCAATTTCATATTCTTGATCATTTTTCCAGTGTTTAAGAAATGGGCCAAGTTGATCCTTTCATTCACAAGTAGCCACCACCACTTCTCAGCCTCTGCTCTCCCACTTCCATGATCCGGAAACACAATGGATGTTGCACGTCCATCTTGTGACAGAGTGAGTGAGACACATTTCCAATAGTATTGGACCATCCTGGAGCAAGATAGCTGATGTAAAATTGTTTTGGATTAGCTAACTTGTGAGACACACTGGTGCGAATGTCCACCCTGTGCACGTTTCCGATTCACCAATTTAAGATGCAGTTTGGTGAACAGTATTGGCACTTCTTACATCCACAGTGGCGGCTCCTCTGCTAAGGCGGAGGAGTGTCGCCCCCCCAAGAAAAATAAAATGATGATAACAATGTATTTATCATTTTATTTTTTATTATTGGCTATGTAAAGCCAGTGCAGGCGGGGCGGGGATGTGCTTCCCGCAGGGGGATATGTGGTGGCACTGTCTGTCCTAAGTGCGCATGATGGTTTGGCCAGCTGTCTCGGGTCGGCCAAACCATCATGCACACATGGCATGTTCTCCACCAAGCTGTGTTGTACAGCCCGATGGAGAACATGCCCAGCCTCCCATTCCCTGGCTGAGTGACAAACCACGGCACTCAGACCAATCATAGTACTGCACTGCAGCATTGTGATTGGTCAGGGGAGTCGGGAGACTGGATGCTTCCTGGTTCGTCGACCTAACGGGGGCGGAGAAAAGCGGCTACCGGGAAGTTGTTTCTTCTTTTTCTTCCCCCACTTTTATTTTAAACCACTGCCCATCTCACCCTGCCACTACTTTCCGTAGCAGCCGCTACTATACATCCATGCTAATTCTGCAACTTAATAAACAATGCAGCTGCTGTGTATTCATTGCCATTGTGGTGGCACTTATGCATGGGATAGGAGGAATCTATACATTGTTCCTTACAGTATTTTATTTATTTATTTAAAAAAAAGAATTTGGCATGGATGGCAGTGAGGAAGCATCTCTGCAAAACGACTAAAGCGTGTCCTTGTGAGATCCCAATTTTCATAGGACGACTGTCCGAGGAGATGCATATGATGGTCCCATGTGACCACATGCTCCGCGCAGGATGACAGAAGGAAAGCATATAGTGGTCTGGAATGGACATGGTTTATGATGTTACCGAAAGCACCTCACTCAAATGTTGCATGCACATAGTGTGGGCTCCTGAGATTTAGCAGGGCAAATTGCCTGTCCGCCGGAGATAAAAATTCTGTGCTTGTGTAACTTAACTGTGAACACTACACCCAATGTTGGGAGAAGGGTGAATGTTTGGTTAGCAGATCTGGAGTAGGCATATAGAGGTGATTGTTGGCATTGGAGATGTTTTATGAGTGGGTCTCTAAGACCCAGAGGTGCAAAACGGAGGAGTAACTGGTTCTGGTGTTGTAAACAACAAAGTAATACAAACGTGTCATACAAGGACCTGCTGTGTATAAAGGTGAGGGTGATGATAGTGGAGCAAATACAAGTCACATCTTAAAGATCTCTTACCAAGATTGGAAATTGTCGGAGGTGTTGTTGGTGGGAAAGAACCATGACCGCTGGAATGAGTCCTGGTGGCCAAAGAGTCTAGGCACTGCCCCTGCCCCCAAACCTGTAGTGAAGAACTTAGGGGTTTGGATGGACGCTTCACTAAACTTTCAGACTCAAACCAAAAAGGTGGCGGGAACCTGCATTGGTCTGTTGCGAGGACTCAAACCCATTTTGGACTTTTTTGATGCCCCTACTAGGCAGATCATCATCCAGGCTCTGATTATGTCAAGACTCGACTACGCCAGTTCATTGTATCTGGGAGCCAACAAGTCAGAGGTACAAAGGCTACAGAGAGTTCAGAATGCGGCTGCAAGATCTCTACTTGGCTTGCGCAGAGCCTGCTCAGTGACCAGTGCCATTCGCCGTCTTCACTGGTTACCGGTCGCTAGGCGTATTGAGTTCAAGGCACTTTGTATAGCCTTTAAAATCCTGAAAGGTGCATCTCCAGAAATCTTAACAGACTTACTTCTACCCTACAACCCCATGCATCTGCTCCGCTCTATGGGACAATGCCTGGTAGTGGTCCCCGTGTGAGAAGGGTTCGCGCCGGAGGCTGTTCCTTTCAGAATAGAGCTGCCATCCTCTGGAACTCTTTGCCGGCCCACATCCGGGGGCTTACTAACTACCTCCAATTCAGAAAAGCCATTAAAACTTTTCTTTTCCCTCTTCCGTAGGCCTTCCTGACGCCCTTCTGTGCGTGGTCATTTCTCTGCTATTCAGCGCCGGGACGCCTCTTTGCTGGGGCAGCTGTCACGCTTTACAAATCCCATAACATAACATAATGCTTCCTTTGACCTGGAGTGTGGAATAAAATTACTTCTAGCGAAAAGGTGAGGTCACAGATTCACAGCTTTCCAGACTGAGGGTTCAGTACAGAAGTCAGGGTTTGAACTGTATTTGGCAAAGAGTTCATTGAAAGGGTGAATGCAGACTGGGCAGCGGCTTGAGTCATGTATTAATATTCTTTCATTTCAAGTGGAGTTACATTAGAGAATTCCTAAGAGGTGCAATAACCATAAGCCAGCTTTCATTTTCCCTCCCCCGGCTTAAAACGTGCTTTTTAAAATCTTTGAGGTGCCCGAGCTGCGGCTACTTTGTTAAATGCAGTAATGTGCAAGTTGTGTTTATGGCTATCTATCTGGACATTATAATAGTGCCACAACATATACTCAAAGTAAAACAATACATACTGGTTAAAAGTTTAGTTGCCAATATTTGAAAACTTAGTATTTTTGATGAGAGGCTCTGGTAGTCTTCCTGGACTCCTAGCAATAAAGTTTCTAATCTGACCCCTAACCCAGCATGCTCCGGTGTGATTATGGCCCTAGGATCCTATAGTAGTATTCTGCTGAAAATGCTCGCCCCTTGCAGTGTTTATTCTTACTGTGAATTTGAATGCCTCTATCACATGCCGTCTAGCCCTCTTTGCCTCCAGTGTAAACATATGTGAACTAATTTCCTCTCCACATAAAGATTGCGATTTAAGTCTTGCACTGCCTTGGTTTACAGTCTCTGTACTGTGGCTAATCTGCCTTCGTATTTCTTGCAATGTGGCCTCTGTGGCTGGAAGTAGTACTTCACCAAGGATCTGATCAGAAACGTATATAGCAAGAAGACTCAAAGTACGGCCTGGGGGCCGCATGCGGCCCTCCTGACCTTTACATGCGGCCCCCTGGTGAGCAGCACTGTGCTACTGTTTGCTTGCGTGAGCACTCACATTCAGAAAGCTGTTAAATGGGCATTATTTACAACTTAACTAAAAAGAAGAAAAGTTGTCCTGCACCACTTATCTTTAGGAACACGTTCATTTTTAAAGATGCTGTGCAACCATCATGTAAAAAATATGATGAGATTTCTTTGTGAATTTAAAGAAGTGTGTTTCATTAACATGCAGAAGCCTTTCACCTTAGTATATCAGATTAAATCACTGTATTGAGAGACAGTTATTAGTACTGATAGTTTTCAAGGTGAACTTAAAGCATTCATGCCTTCCCCCACCTTGACAACAATGCTATTAGTGAACAAAAGGGGTAAGTCAGTTGTCATGTGCACCCTCTGTGTGCCCTAGGTGGTTATGATCCACTCAGCAGTATTATAGTTTATTAAATCAAAGGAAAGAGAATGTTTTGTTGCATCAACATCCTGAACTCATGTATTCCAATCTGCTCTTGTATGCAATAATGAAGGCGCAGAGGCAAAGTGAAAGAAAACAATTGCCTGGGATCAACCACTTTGGTCAAGAATGGAAGCCAGTGTTGGTTCTGATTTCGCACTGTGCAATTTAGCCACTGATGGGTATCTCTTTCTCTCTCAACTTTTGCATTAATGCATTGATCTACTTTTTAGTGCATGAGGTTAAAAGCGTGGGTGGCCGACAGAAGCCACATGATGGCTCGATTAGTTTTGAAATTGAGGATCCAAGAGAACCTCGAGCTGAACCAGTCTTATGGCTTGAGCCCTCTGTGGCTCATCCACCTTTACCACACAATGGCAATTGAGTGGCATAGGAAGAAACGAAAGAACTCTCAAAATAACTCCACAACGTAATGTCTACTTACATGCTTTGCTTCCCCTACACCCATCAATGTGGCTGCCAGTCATGCCTCAGACCATACTCTCTGGCCCCTGGGAAAATGTGAGTTCCCATGGAGTATAGCGATATTCCTCCTGCACCTCATCAGATACATACCACCATTACTCTGGCTCTCCCAATGGGTTTATTGTGATGATTAGTGTGTTTCAGGCCAGCTCCTATAAGAGAGTCTAACTACATCTAAGTCAAACCTCAGGTTAACTATTTCCTTAGTTAGAGTTTTCTGATTTCTTATGGGGTAAAGTGCAATGCTCACTCCATATTTATCAATGCCATTAAACCGCTGATCCACACAGTAGCAGTCGGTGTTGTGGACAAGTGGCGGGGTGCGCAGGCGGGTGGGAAAAAGACATAATTAAAAAAAAAAAAACATACCTGCAGCTGGCTGCGCCTCGCTCATCTTATCTTTTTCCCCCAAGCACAGCCTCCCAGTCTGCCCTGCAGCCAATCCTGATGCTGCTTTCATGAATGAGTGCAGCTTCAGGATTGGCCTGAGCGCCCTTGATTTGCACTCACAGACAGACTGGGCAGTCTGTACCTGCTCTTTACCAACGAGCAACGCAGCTGGGTTGGAGAGAGCTTCATTGCGCATGACGGTTTGGCTGACCTGAGATAGCGGCCAAAAACTCATGCGTACTGAAGGCAATGCACTACCACTCCTCCAGTCATCTCCCTGGCCCGCCTCCAAGACTTTGCAGGAAAGGAAAAATAAAGCAAGTGTTTACTATCCTTTTATTTTTCCTTGCATGCAGTTTTTTTTTTTTTTTGGGGGGGGGGGGGCGCTCCTCCACCATAGCAGAAGAGCCGTCGCTGGATCCACAGTTGCCAATTGGGGAGAAGGGCAGCCTGACAAGCATGCTTTATGTATGGCCAAAGATTATGTCTGTAAATTTAGGAGGATTCTGGACATAATCCTTATTAAGTCTTAGGAGAAGTGCATCCTATAGACATGACAAGGCATGCTGTTGCTCAATGTGTTTGCATCTAGAAGGAAGTCCATTTCTGCTAGTAAATCTCACCTTTATATACTATTTAGTGGGCGGTCCTCACATGTCCATCATCAAACCCTCAGAGGTCACATGGCCAATGAACACTCTGCCCACAGTGAGCCTGTGTTCCAGGATCGTCCAATGGCGGTGCCCAAACCTGTTAATTAATAGGTAAAGTGAAACACATTTGATCAGTAGGGAAGAGTGGTACGAATGAAAGAGCTTTGTCTCTTCACCATCTTTGCAACTCAGGCAAGCATGTGTGCAGCATCTTTCATCACTCACAGTACCTTCAGGAGCCTCACTCATGAATGTAAAAATGTTTTGTCAACCACTCACTCTCCCAACCAAGCACTCATGCCCCGGCCTGTGAACAAGGAAAACAAATCGAATGAAGAACACAGTGCCAATCTTTAAGATTAGCCCCGAGTGCTAATTGTTTGGCTGCTTGCATGCTCATAGTATCACGAAGGGCCACCATCTTCCATCAGCCTACAGAGCTAGATGGATGAGGCAAGTGCTGAATCCCCTGTGCCGTCCCACCATTGTCTGTGCGGCAAGCCAGTCTACGGCCTTCAACTGTACTCAAACCATAATTTCTCCCCTTTCTTCTCAATAGTCCTAGCTGAAGTGAACTTACCTGTGAATGAGTGATCTTTAAAGGAGACCAAGAACAAAAAATTACTGGGACGCAACAATCCCACTTTGAAAAACGAGAGAGCCTTTGGACTCTTCACATTAATCTTGTAATTTTCACCAGATAATACAACATTGGAGGCAAAAGTCTATGGTAGAAACTACGTTTGACATTGTAATATTTGAATTCATGCAGATGAAACCTATTTTGAACGTAATAGTGTTGATGGGTGGCATTACAAAAAGCTAAATCCCTCTTCGACTTGCCAGAGCATTCAGTGGTTTAATTTATATAAAAGCTAAACCTAGCAAAACACAATTATTACTGCTGTAAAATGGAGTGCCTACAGCATCCAGAAATAGCTAGATTCTGCTATAGCACTTGGAAGTATACATCAATATATGTCAGAAACAAAGTCTCTACGGTTCACTATAGACAAACTAAGATGACATCTTGAAAATTGGTACTTCAGCATCTACACCTACTAAAAAATATCAGTGTTTGATTTTCTGGCAAAGACTTCAAACAAATTGCACAATTCTATTTCACCTAGACACTGGAACCACCATCTATGCAGGCCTGCCTATGCTAACTGCCCAGTGCGAGGCTGTGTTACCCTGAGTTGCAAGATTGAAAACCTGAGGCAAGAAGAGCATGTCTGAAGCTTCCCAACTGCAATGACCTGCATACTTCCACAACACATTGACTCTTCATACTAAAACACGTTCTTTTCTAGACATCTGGAAGGAGACAAAGGTGAAAGCACCTTTTTCCTATGTGAAGAGCTGCCATTAGATACAGTTACTGCTTAGCAAATAGAGACACAATATTTATTTATTTTGAGTTTGCTACCTGCATGATAGCTGGCCTGTGACATATCATGAACTGGTTTGTAGCTTGAGACAGGGTGGCTATATCTTACCCTGATGATCTATTCAAAACTCACCAAAGGACACTGAGTAGCATCTGCTATTTTGGGTCAGGATACCTGCCTCCTGCTGCTTGCCCTGTAGCATGCAGAGTATCCGTGTACTGCCTAATCTTTTCCTTGCCCTCGCGTCTTGCATGCAGAGCTCTCTCTTTTCACATTTACATCTTGAATGTGAGCAAATGGTCAAATACCTGGGGATCCTCTTTATTACCATGCATTAATGGACTGGAATATAGGTCACCCGGAGCCTGCAGGATGGCGTGCACAAGACACTGTCTTCTGCACGGCAGAGATATTATGTATGTATTTAAAAACCGCTCAGTGTATTTAAATAGTAAAAATTAATTACAAACCTGATTAGCATACACCACTCAGTGATTCTGTATTGCAAGCTAGAGATTATTTTTTTTAGGTTGTAATTGCTCTGGGTGTAAAGGGGGGGAATTCTCGGAGGGCTCATTTGATTGGGTGATACTTCTAGGGGACGCGCATTCAGCACAAAACTGCCCAACTCACCTTCCAGGGGCTTGTCTGCTTGCCGTGAGGGGAACGGCCAACGACCCAGCACAGCGAACTCCGCCACAGCCGTGAGGGCAACGGCCTTTCCCAGAATCGCACAACTACAGTTCCCAGCATCCCCCGCAGTGGGCGCCTGCGACGACATCATCAGGCAGCGCCGCGGGGATACATAAGACCAGCTGTTGCCCCGCAGCGCGGGACGCGCGCGGGCAGTGCCCGGGCGAAGGGCGGGCCAAGGGCGGGCCCGTCCTTGCCCGTCATCGCCCGTAGGAGGCCGGGCAGGGCCAGAACCTTTGGTCCTCTGGACAGACTCATTCGCCCCACCGGCATCAAGGTACTGTGAGCCTACTGAGACGTATATGCGTTCTGTAGTGTATTATTAATATATCTATTGGCAGTTTTCTTATACATACTCTGAGTACTGCTTTGTCATCGATACAGAGGAACAGAGTAGTGTCTAGTTACTTCCTCGCCCTACAAAAAGGCTTACTCCCTCTCTGGTTTTGTATCCTTTCTTCCCCCATTGTATAGGAATATGGGGAAAAGGAAAACGATGGAAGGGAATAGTGGCGTAGAAGGGGGGGAACAGTATCAGAGAATCCAAGGGAAAAAGGGTCAAGAAATCCACAAAACATAAGGTAGCAGTTAATAATCGTACCTTGGACAGAATTGACCTATTGATTAATGATTGTGAGGACATACTAGCCAATGACATATGTGACCAGCCTATAGTAGATGTCTTGAGAATAGATAAGCCACATCTTTCTAACCCTACCACAGGACATCAGATATTAATTCCGGCAAGGTTCCACAAAACCCATAAGGGGGACTCTGCAGTGCAACAAAACGAG
Source organism: Triturus cristatus (assembly GCF_964204655.1). NCBI lineage: Eukaryota > Metazoa > Chordata > Amphibia > Caudata > Salamandridae > Triturus > Triturus cristatus. Next base: position 811,591,763 of record NC_140585.1, on the reverse strand, counting down.
AGCCCCAGTGCGAAGGCCCAGTCCCCCGGTGGGAGTAGGAACGATAAAGGGGATAGTTTGGTTGCTTGCACTAGATCTGCCGGAACAAGAAATGGGGGAATCCAGCTTAAATAATTCTCTGTTGTCTCCATGTAGCTCTCCACCTGCACCCTTTCCAGGTAATGCTAAAGATACCCAGGGTTTGTTTTCCCTTCTTATTGAACTAAAATCTGAGGGAGCACTAATACGCTCTCAGCTAGTGGAGTTGACCGCGAAAGTTGACTCTCTGTCGCAAAGGCCCACCCACACTATAGATGGTCCTACACGCAGTGTCGTGCAGCCTGAGCAAGCGAGGGCATTGTCTAAACTGGAACCCCGTCCAGATATTCCACCTACGAGCGTACGGGGTAAAGTCACCAGTGCGCACCAGCAGACTGCGGGGGAAGAGAATAGATCTATAGTGGAACGGGGTGGGCCTTCCTATGCTACTGTATTAAAATCACAACCCTTAGAACTGAAGTCTAGAAATTGTTCTAATCTAGACACAGGATATAATCGAATTAATAACACCCAACATAGTCTTATGTCTGCAGGAGCTTACTTGGATCAGGCGCCAAAAATCTTTATGGTCAATGTCCCCAAATCTAATACCGGGCCGAATAGAGAAAGTGCAGATTCTCTCACAAATAAAGCAATCCACTGGATCCGCCACGTCAGGGGTTGCCGATCTATTATTAGGGACGACATCACGAGAGCTCGTAGACTTTCTTCCAGGACCAGTTCTTGGGATTCTATTGAGCTAATATTAAGAGATCATGCCTTAGTTGAGAACTTGTTGGCCCTGGAGTTTCGTACATCCTCCCCAGATCATTCCTCAATTCAATTTAGACGAGTTCCATTTGTTCCTGGTCAGAAGCACCCTGGTGTGCCTGTTGATAATGCCTCTAATAGTTCGTCAAATTTGGACTCTAATGATTGACAAATAAATGTGACACTGCCGATTACTCATTCTGAAAGGGTCCTTTTTGGCAGTACACTTCCTGTCATTGAGAATGCGTGTTTCCGGGTGCGAACCCTCCCCTAGTTCCGAATTGCTTACTTCTAGAGGAGTCAGTAAGACAAATAATCATCATGCTTTTTCATCTATAACTACCCCCGCTTCTGCTCCTAACCCATTATCGCAAAGAGCAGTTAAACCCTCAATCTCCTATGATACTCCATCGATTGAGGGGAGATTATGCCCATCCAAAAACTTACCATCTAAGTTAACGGTGATGTCATGGAACATAGCTGGTTTAGGTTCAAAGATAATCTCTCCCGAGTGGCACTCGTTCATTGACCAACATGACGTTTGCCTATTCCAGGAATCCTGGGCGTTAGATGCAGTTCATTGCGAAGGATACCTGAATTACTATGTTCCTGCTATAAATGGAGGGAAGGGGAGACCCTCAGGAGGTCTGGTGATCTGGATACGACAAGAGATTGGCTTTAAAATTCAGGTCCTTGAACCCCACAACAAGGATATACTAGCAATTAGGTTGCAATGGGGAACGGCTGAAAAACTAGATATTTACAACGTTTATGCAAGAGGGACAAAGGGTAGGAACTCTGAGGTTCTGGTAGCCCTGGATATTCTCTTGGGGCAACATTCTATGGGCACTAATACAATAATAGCAGGCGATTTTAACATGACCTTTGAACCACTTATAAAGGGTAATGCCAATTTTTGTAATCCTGAGGATGCCCTGTGGAGAATTTCAGAACTAGATCTAAATCCGATTAAGAGATGGACGGATGTGGTGGTGCAAATGAACTCCCTTTGCATGGAAAAAGGATTCAGGGCATTAAACGGTAGAACCCAGTCCGATGGAGCTGGAGCATCAACTTTTAATAACGGCTTCAGTCAGAGTCGTATAGACTATATTTTAATCAATTACCAGTTCTGGAATAAGCTTAATGACATGAAGGTTGTCCAACGCGCTGAGAGCGACCACAATCCATTGTCTGCAGCTTTTGAGGGAGTGATCGAAAAAGGGGTTCTCAGCCCCAAAAGGAGCTGATAACCTTAGACCTAGCCCCCACAAACGATATGAGGCGTCTAAAATGGGCAAATCTAGTAGCAAAACCAGAAACCATAACCAGGATCTCATTAGATGTAGGCAAGGCGGTGCTAGACATGGAATAACTTTCATCTAATTTGGCACCCCCCGAGATTCTTACTGGATTACACGTTGATTTTTTTACCAAACTTTGTTCCTACTTTTTCAAAGCATGTAAAAATAAAGGCACTAAAAAAATTAAGGGGAGCAAGTGGTTCAATGGGGACTGTAGCGAGGCCCGTAGTCTATTGGGACTAGCTATCAGGGAAGGTGAAATACAAAAGATCCGATGAGCCAGGTCAAGATATAGGAAAGTTTGGGTTTGGGCAAAAAAATGCTGGGATGAAAACAGGCGGCAGGACCTAAAAAGTGCTTACGAAAACAACAACCAAAAAGTATTTTGGGAGGTCCTAAAATGGGGTAGGGAGAGTAGCCCAGCAGAATTGGTAAATTATGTAAGTCAAGATGATTGGGTATCACATTTTCAATTACAATATGCTGGTGGCCCTGAAGAGAGGGAGATAATTGAGCTTAAACAGATTTACTATGTTGATTCGGCATTTACTGAAGAAGATATTAATACTGCATTGGGTTCTCTGATGGGAGGTAAAGCGCCAGGTCCCGACGGGATTCCAGCTGATCTATTTTTCTCCAACAAAAGTTTATGGATCCGTTATTTTCTGATATTAATGAATGAAATAGCCAAAGGTTCGCCGATACCAGAGTCATGGAAGGGAGCTGAGGTAATTCCTATATATAAAAAGGGTGATAAATCAGTACCCGGGAATTATAGACCCATTAGTTTAATTGATTCATCCCAGAAGATCATGGGTCGGCTGGTCCTAAATAAAATCCAGGATTGATTAGTTATTATGATATTCTGTCTCCCTTCCAGGCTGGTTTTCGGGCAAGTACCAGTACAATCGATCAAACCTTTCGCTTTACATTATTATATTGGAAGACGGTGGTCCTGGAAAAAGGCAGCCTGTATGCTGCCTTCGTAGATTTAAAATCAGCTTTCGACCTTGTCTCTCGTAATAAGTTATGGAAAGTTCTGCAAGATCTAGGGATGCCCCATGCTCTATTATCACTCATTGCTAGACTCCATCAGGACACATATGCAAAAATTAGATGGGGTGCACAGAGCCAGGTTACCCCATCTTTTGCTGTAGAAAGAGGAGTGAGACAAGGCTGTGTGATGGCCCCAACCTTGTTTTCCATCTTCATAAATGGGGTAGCTAAGTTTATGTAAACCACTCCAACGGATGCACCAAAATTGGCAGGCGTAAGAATTCCGATTCTTATGTTCGCCGATGATACACTGTTGCTAGCAAAAACCCCGAGTGGCCTACAGCGTGCCTTGTCTCTGTTTGAGGAATTTTGCCATCTTCGGGGCCTTGAAATCAATGTCTCCAAAACTAAATTAATGACATTCAATGCTCACAGATCGTTTACTGGAACCATGTTGCTTAATAAACGCCCGCTGGAGCAGGTAAAAGAATATACCTATCTTGGGGTGGTCATACAGAGGGATATGAAATGGGGCAAACAATTGGATATGGCTACACTTACACATAAACAGCTAGCAGGTACATTATTGGCTGAGCATAGGGCATCTTTTACGAAACCAATTTCCCCTGTTCTGACGGTCTATAATATGAAAATCATTAGCGCTGTCCTTTACGGAGCAGAGCTTTGGGGCAACAAAAACCTGTCCGAATTGATCGTTGCAGAAAATTGCTTTGTACGAAAACTTGTAAACCTCCCACAAAGTACTCCCGTTTTGCCTCTACTTAGCGACCTAGGATTGAAGGCACTGGCTGACATCGTCAGATTGCGTCCTCTAATGTATTGGCGAAGAATTTGGACAACCCCGGAACTGTCCTCGTACGCTGAGGGTTTTAAAGACCTAATTAGAGTTGACCAATTTAAAAAAATTAAATGGTTATCGAACCTTAGGTTGTTGCTTGTAAATATTGGCATGATTGATCTTTGGGAGAACCCAGAAAAAAAGCAGTTTCCTTTGAAAATGCAGTTGAAGGAAAGGTACTGGGCTTGGGTGGAAGCTAGTATCTTTAGGAATAGTGATCCATCGTCGCTGACAGGCCAATTCCTTATGGCCAAACCAAGTCGAAGGCTTGAAGCATATTGGGACACTATCACAAAGCCACTTGATAGAAAGCTTTTGTTTCAATTAAGAACTGGCACACTTCCCGTTAATTCCTTTACAGCAAGTTGGGGGAATGCAGCTGATATATCTTGCCCCCTTTGCCATGCACCTAGAGAGTGTTTGCCCCACCTCTTGTTTGTGTGCCCTGCATATACTATTCCGCGACGCATTTGGTTGGCCCCCATCTGTCGTCTTCTAGGCACTCAAAAATCCGAGGTTGGTCTTAGATTAATACGCACTGAAACCTGGCTTCCTCTTCTTACAGCTGTAGCAAAATTTCTTGGATGGGCATGGACAATACGATTGAAAGTGGTGATGCCTCTCTAATCCATGCATGACATTTTGGCCCACGGATATACAAAGAGTTTTTGCTTCCACTTGTACCCTGTTTCTATTGTTATAATCCATATGAATGTAAACTCCCTTGCTACTATTTGCACATTGTATTATAGTCTGGTAATGAGTTTATCAATTTTATTATTCTCATTTTTAATCTGATTTTATTGTCTTTTTAACGAATGTATATTTAGTGCCTATTAATTCTTCCTTATTGGCTTTTTCTTCTTTTTAATGTTTATTTGTTTGTGCTTTTATGACATTTTCTTGTCGAATAAAGCTTTATGATGATGATGACTTCTAGGAAGGATAGGTCTGGAGCAAAGGCAATCCTAAGACTTTGTAATTGTTTTCCCTAAAAAATGCAGATATAATGGGCTTTGGCTAGTCCTGAACTAACAGCAAAACACACAAGATGATGGACGGAATGTTGCACATTGGCAAACATTTACCCCCAGTCACAGATCTGGGTTTAATCCATCGTTATTTTGCTCACCACGCCACCCCAGTTCAGACATGGCCATATGCAAATCAGTCTTGACCCTGTGCCTCATGGGAACAGTCCAGCCCGAACTGCCAAGCCATGTCTTCCCTGGACCGGAATCAAGCATCCTAGGACCGGTTTCGGGGTTTCACCCCTCTTCAGCCAGGATAGCTTGACTCCAGTGACGTAGGGAGCACGGGACCCACGTCTGGGCATACCCTTCCCACATAGGGCGAACAGCAAAACACACAAGATGATGGACGGAATGTTGCACATTGGCAAAACATTCACCCCCAGTCACAGATCTGGGTTTAATCCGTTATTTTGCTCACCACGCCACCCCAGTTCTTGACCCTGTGCCTCATGGGATCAAGCTAATGCTATAACATAACATAACATAAAGTGTATTTAAAAAGTGCACGTTCACTCAGAAAGGTAACTTGGGGCTAAATTACAGATGTTTATTGTTACCCAACTCAATGGTACTTGTTTTATCCACTTCGGAAGGATGAAAGGCTGGGATTCGAACCTGTGACGATGCGGTCAAACACAGGCCCCTACAGTGGAGGCATTAGTCCACTAAGCCACCAGACCCGGCCTATCTATGTCATCTCTTAAGATGTGCCACTGGAAGCTGAGCTCGCACAACATGGCTTTTCCACAATGAGAGGAACCCGTTGAGCCACCCGAGATTAGCTCCAAGCCGCCACCTCTGGAATCCATTGTATACTTCCCAAATACATGTGAAGCATCAAGGATTTCCAACAAAAGACTCTGACTAAAGTTAGTACATCTGTTGCTGCTTTTAGTGCTTCTGCTATGCACAGTCACAACGTTGCCTTGTGTACATTTGGTGACGTAAGCCAGTGTGTTTCGTGCCATAAGGACAGGCACATTCTTTTTGGTTTTGATAGTGTATATTGTTATCTGGTATTATGCAGTTCCTCAAATATTATTGCCCTGGAAACCATGTAGGACCAAGAACAGTCACCTATCCATATGTGTATGTTGTTGCCATGTTTCACTGGTGCACAGCAAACAAACTGATCACACAAAGCTTCACATGGCTGAAGTTTGCCATGCTCTTCATGGAGACTCATGTATGTATGTGGTATTTGTACAGTATGATTCTAGTTGAAAGCCAGTGGAGCACTGTACCAGTAGAAAGGCAAATCCAGAGTCAACATGTGGTTAGGAACGGTAGCTGGTGTGGGCACCATTTCTCCGTTATGATATATTGTTGACGTGAGTCTTCAGCTCTTTTCCTAAAATGGAGCAAAGTTGAGGCAGTCCTGATAAATACATGGGAATTCTCCTGAACCAGAGTACATAAATGGAAAAGGCCTGCTGCCTTGTGTGTTTTTTTATGCACTTTTGCCAGCTAGGCACGGTTGTCGGTCGTGATGGCTGGGAAGATTTCTGCAGGCTGGCCAGGTTAGCCAGTGGTGTTCCATCATGATGGGAATGGTGTGGTCATATTTCTTCTGGACTATAATGATGCATGTTGCAGCATTTGGGATGCCCTTATGGGGGCCAATGTGGAGTCTCGGAGGTCATGGAGCAGGTTATTGCCAACATTCAGATGCAAGAATAGGAGAACTTAGACCAGTTGTGAAGTCGCTTTGTAAGAGGAATGATTTTCTTTTCTTGAGTGAGCTTGTACCAGGCTATCTTGATTTTATTGGTGATGTTTTCCTTGCGAGCGAGATAAGTGTCCTCATTGATTCTGAGTGACGTGGCCTTGGGTGAATGCTGGGCTAAGAATCCATTCATGTTGCTGAGCCAGGATTAGACTAGTTGCTGCTTGTCGTTCTTAGTGAATAACTAGAATTCTGTTTTCGTGACTTTACCAGGTAGGTGCAGGACATCCAGATATGGATGCGGTGCAGACAGTCTTTAAAAAAGTGATTGTCTGGAGCACTGTAGACTCTAAAATATAGTTGTCTGAAATCAACATATTGTTAAATGTTTGTTATCATTTTGAGCGGAGACCCGTGTGTGTTTGTAGATATATATATTTACATACATACATATATACACCCGCGCAGTAGCGCAATTAAAAGCCCACACTCCAGACAGCAGTTCAAGGTGAGATTTATTCAGCTAACGTGTTTCAACCTATGTGCTCAAATCCCTTGAAAAACAAAATTACCAGCATAATAATAAACACAGTAGAAAGACTTGCGGGAACTTCCAATGGTGTTACAATAAAGAAAAACAAGCATTGGCATCGCTAATAGGTCTCGCCTTTGGAAGTATTTAATTATGCAGCACAATATCCTTGGTGCAACATCAACATGGCTAAACACTTATAATGTCCCAAAAGCGAGACCTATTATAGTCACCAACGTAACCAATATTGACAAAACCAGGGTATCCACTAGTGGTGTAACACAAACTGATGGGGTCCCTGCAGAATGTAATGCAGGACCCTGCCCAAAGAGTCATGTGTCACAGGTATTCAAAGGCTTTAGTTTAAATCAGGGACCACCCATTGCGGGGGATGCAAAGTAGTATAGCCTGTGTTACGCCCAGAGTTTTAAGGAAGATGAATTAACTGGGGGTCTCTGAAAGGGGCATGGTCGATATCAATATTGGCATGGCTTAAAACACCTAAGCTAAAAACCTTTGCTGAGCACTGTTATTTTGCCACCTGGGGATACTTTTGTGATAATATTACTTCAGCATTTTGCTGTTTTTACTCATGGTATCACTATCTGAGCAAGGATGTCGCCTCCTTAGTACTTGGTTAACAACTAAATGCACCAATAAGCAACTGAATGATGACTAGTCAGGCTTTCCAAAGGGCCTTCCACTGCGCCAGAACCCTTTAGACACATTTTTTATCACTTTTGAATTATTTGCGCTAAGAACATTTTTTTTGTTAACAACTTCAGTTTATACAGTAGATGAAGGATTTATGTGGCAAATGCAGCAACTCCACAATTATGCAGAAACGCCATATCTGCAGAATCACATAATTTCATTTGCCTTTTCTATTCCCATTGTTTAGTGTTGGGAGGGGCCACGACAGTGGGTCATGATGTCGTTCCCCTCCTCTCAGTGATAACTGTGGGATGCTGGGATGTTGGGCTACATGATTGTTCACCGCCATGGCATAAATATATATATAGATAAAGAAAGGGTGGGGGCAGATGTGAATATAATTAATTGGGAGGCTTAAAGTGAAGGTAATATGGGAACTCTACACACAGATGGAGCTGTCAACTCAACCGGCCCTATGTCCCTAGGGGAACGTCCAGAAGGTCCTGATTTCTCATCCAGCAGCTTTACATGTGCTAGTACCTCTAAATCTATGGTCTATGGGAAAATCCAGTTATTTGTGTCTTTTTTCTGTTCTCTCCCCACCGTTTTTGCTCTGCTCTTCTTGCTTGCTACGCTCTCAATTACTTTTCAGCCTTCTCTCTTTTGGAGCTATTATTTCATGCTCTGTATGTTTAGTGCTTCAAATGGAAATATACAAGTGGTGGTAACTGGGAGCCCTAATCATGATACACATGTGCATAAAGACACAGCTATGCTGTTTAGCATGGGCAATTTTTATTTTTTATTTTTCTGGTTTGAAAGAGCATTGGCAAAACACATTTGCAAAGCCAATAAGTCTGCATTAGCAAAGCCAAGAGGGAAGCCCTAACAACTGTCTTTGCTATTTCTTGTTCTGCTGGTGACTCCCTCTCTTCCCGTCTTCCCACACATCTCTCCATCTCCTTTCCCTATTCATGCCTTCATTTCTCATGCTGTTCCTATATCTTGGTGTCTCTTTTCCAGCCTTTCTTTCTTAACCCGTCTCCAACTCTTTCTTTCTAGACGAATCTCTGCCTTTTCCTATCTCACTTTTCCTATCTCTTGCGACTTGGCCTAGCTCCTCTTCTCCCTATACCTGCGGATTTCTCTGATCTATTTTATTGTCATTATTTTGTCTCCCTCCCTCCCTTCATCGCTGCCTCCTTCACTTTTCCTGCCTTGCTTATGTCTCTAGGAATCTCTCGTCTTGTCTCCCTCGCTTCTCGGGTCTCTCTTCCTGCCCCACCCCTCTCTCACATTAGAGTTTTTTTCTTGAAGTCCTCTTCCATCCTTTGCTTCAGTTCTGTCTCTTCATGTCAGCTTTTCTAGTTTTACTCATATTTCTTTCTCACGTCTTCCTTTTTTTCACCTTTCTTGTCTCTCTCCCTGCTTTTACCTCACTCTCTTCGTGTCTCCTTCACCTGTGTCTCTCATTATGTACCCTCCCCTCTCTTATTCGGTCTCTTTTCCTCCTCATGCTCCCTGTCTCCTTGCCTTCATTTCCTCTCCTCGGGTCCCATCCCTGCCTCCTCTTACTCTACTCCCCTCTCTCCAGGTGTCCATCTCTCGCTTTACTTCTAGCTCTGTCTCTCTTGCGCTCCTCTATATTCATATATATTCCTTACGCTGCTAACACCTCACCTGCGGCTAGCCCATCACGCACAGACCGAGGAACTCGAGGGGGGGGGGGAGGAACGACACAAAACACGGTATCCCATCTCACGCTCTGCCAAAGCGGAAGTCAGGCAATCACAGGCCAAAAAGCAGGTGGCCAATGGGATGCCCACATTTAGGAAGGAACGATCATGACAAAACGCATGGCTTCAGGATGTAGATATGAATTATAGCTTGTAAACTCTGGAATTCAATGAAAGCCATGCAAATTGTGGCGATTTACTCTCATTTAGAAAAGGCCAGCAGGTGTAGTGGCACCAGGGCACCACAGCTACAGCAGTCTTTGCACGAAAGACACAGGAAGGAAGCATTTCCGCCTGGTTCCACTTATTTGCACCCTTGCTAATCTGAGCGGGCATTTGGCCAAACCGAAGAAATTAATTTTCTTACTATGCCCGAGCCCACGTTAAGATGGAGTTCCTTTTGGATGGGAAGCAGCCTGGCTCCTGCAACTGCCACTCTCCCACTATGTGAATGAAGCAAGAAGTCTTACAGCGTGTGCGCTCACACTTTGAGTGCCAGGGGTTCTCTCACACTCAAGAGTATCAAGGAGTTATCTCACACTGCGAGAGTCAGGGGTTTCCTCACACTCAGAGTATAGGGAGTTCTCTCACACTGTGAGAGTGAGGGTCCCCCTTTCACTGTTAGTGTCAGGTCAGCGCGGGAGGTTTGTATCAGGCTCTTCTCTTGATCAAAGTGCGTCTGTGGGGTCCTGCCCACAGCCTCCTGTGGCTGTCTCTTTGGATGCAGCGGGTGTCTCTTTTAAATCGTGAAAGTAATTGCTTGGTGAAGTTAGGCAGCCACGGTGAGCTGACGTCTCTCTAGGCCCTCTCTGACGGTGGATGTCTCCTTCAAGTTGTAGGCAGCTAATCACTGGGTGTCTCAGTCCAGTTGTAGGTTGTCTGGCTCTCGCAGTGTGCGTCTAGTCTTGGTACAGCTGTGAGTGGCGTGTCTCTGGCGGTGAGAGTCTCTGTACAGCTGCAAGTCGCCCATCTCTAGCAGTGCATGTCGCCGTACAGCTGTTGGTCTCCTTTCCCTGGTGATCAGTCTATAGCGCGCTAAGAGTCTCGCCGTAGCTGCATTATTATTTTTCGGTGGAGTTGTGCTGTCTCTGCCAGTCTGCTCTCTCCGTACATGCCTGCGGTCTCGGCTGGTAGTCCATGCGCCTCTCTTCATTACCTACCGGCCCTCCCCCAGGCCCCTGCGGGCTGTAACCTAACCCCTGGGAGGCGCTGAGCGACATTTTGGCGGCCACCCCGAGCCTTGTATCAGATCCCAGCTTGTTTCTAGTAGTGAAACCGAGTGAAATGCAATCTCTAGAGAATGTGCAAGAAGAGGCTGACGCAGAAACTTGGCTGGAATCTAAGCATCGGCTAAGCATCGTGTGATTCTGGACAAATCACTTAATCTCTCTGTGCCTAAAACCCCTGTTTAATGTATCTGGTGCTCACGCTCCAATACCTCCGGGACCATTTTTCTCTAAATAAAACTACAAAACAAACTAGAAATGGGAGCAATACATTCGTGCTGCCCATGTTTTAACGCTCGCCAGGCAGCTGATGTAGACTTTTCTGTTTCTGCCGTCCCACTTGGACGGCCTGCTTTCCTTCTGAAGTAAAAGGTTTATTATCTTTATGGGGCCATGTGTTGCTCATAAAGATTAGAAACCTTTTACTTCAGAAGGAAAGCAGGCAAGCCAGTCCAAGTGGGACGGCTCAAAAAGAGAAAAGTGTAAGTCATAAAGTGCTCTTTCCCAATGGCTGGCTACCGTTTACCATAAACGGTGACGCCGGCCAATGGGAAAGAGGGGCGGGGCTTAAAGCCAGATAGTCAAAGCCCCTTAAAATCATAAGATCTCGCCAGCGAGACTGCGCATGCGCAGCCTACGCAGGCGAAACCTAAAAACACAACTATTCATATATACAGTTTGACCAATAAGGTAATAAAAATGATCCTAGGGTGTAGGAAAATATTCAAAACATACCACAATTCTCACCTCAGAGTGCTAATAAGAAAATATGTTCTCCGAATTTTTCGGAAATCACTTGTATCTATTCAATGTAGGTCATTTTCATATTTTCAGAAGGCTACATCTATCTGTGCCCCAGGTCAGCTACTAAGGTGTTAGTGCTTCAGCCTACATGTGAGTGTAAATCCTCGTCCTGATTGAGGCCGTTGGGGTGTTTGCTGTTTAGGCGGATGATGTACTTTGATTCCAGTTTCTTAAATGCTCATTCTCGGTCACCTGCTCATGGATTAACGGGAACTCTGTCAATACCAAAACACGAGATCGGATCATTGTTGGATTCATGTATCGAATTCCAGTGTCGAGCCACTGGGTAGCTATTGACATAATGTTTTATGGCGCTCAAATGCGCTTATATTCTTTTCTTGACCGGGAAGATGGTGCTCCCAACATAGTGCAGACCACATACACAAACCTAAACATACACCACAAAATCGCTGTTACGGTTTAGAAAAAGTTTTAATCTTCAATTTCCTGCCTGTGGCTAGAGTGTATTTCTTGATATTGGTACAGTTTGCATATGTATGTGTGTATATATATATATATATATGTGTATATATATATATATATATATTACCCACTGGCGGTCGCCAGTAGATAGTTATAGTTAGGATCGTGTTTCCATAGGAAATCCGCAACATTCTATTTTGAATAACTTTGGCGCCGATTGACGAATCCTCGCGAAATTTTCAAAATAGGTGGGGCGCTCCGCTCCGCTCCTTCCCTGAAAGTCTCGGGCGGATTCGTCAAGGGGGGGCTGAGAAAAAGGGGGTCCCAAAACGCGTTTTCCCCATGCATTTTTCCATAGGACACTTAGTCCAAGCTACAGCCCGAACGGCTGAACAGAATTACTTGAAATTTGGCAGAGAGGTAGTCCTCAGGTCAGGGATGTGCCTTTTGCAGGTCTGGTGTAAATCTGTTCAGTATTTCCTGAGAAAATAGCATTTAAATCAATATATATATCTATAGGCGCGCTCCGAGCGCGTATAGTAAGCTTACCGTACGCGCACGCTGCCGTGCGCGAGCTTAATTCTGATTGGTGGTTACATGACTGTAAACATTCGAATCGGTCGAAATCAGGAAGTGTCGGACGCCATTTTGTGTGTCTCACACTGATAAACAAAGGTGGAGAACGTGAAAAGGGGGCAACGAAGAGAGTTGCAGACCCCCTAGCGTTTGTCAGGGGGTCCAAGAAGGACCCAAAAGTATGAAAAATACATTTTATATATTTTTTTTTAAATCGCGGGGTGCACGTACGGTAAGCTTACCGTGCGCGCACGGCAGAAAAAAATCATTAAAAAAAATAGAATTAAAAATCAAATTTAAGTGTTTAGATATTAGGGGGCTCTAAAAAGAGCCGTTGTGTTTATGAAGTGTTTTTTTTGTGGTACCTACAAGTAAGTACCGATGCAGAGTCTAAAGTTCAAGAGGAAGACTCTGTTGCCTTCATCTGTGAAATGTACACCGTCTCCTCTATAAATGCCTTGCATGTTGTAACACAAGTTGTTGTGGTATATAGAACCCATACCATAGTCTCTGAGGAAAGCAGAAATAGATTTGTTGACGTGCTTTCTTGCTTTGTCAATCTGTGGACAAAATTGGTTGGACCAGTTCCACTTTTGCCTTTGGCATATATTAGAATATACAAAGGCAGATTGTGGAAAAAGCAACATCAATTGCACAAAGGTGTCCTTAACAAGCATTTCCAGACCTACCCCAGTTAAAGTGCCTAGGTCATTTCCACCACAGTGCACAATAATAAGGTTAGGCTGTTGGAGGTGTAGAAAAGATTTCACCAAAGGCATTAATTGGTGCCACTTTAACCCTCTCTGACCAATCCATTTAATGTCTACATTTGGCAAAGCAAGGTCTCTCACCATACCTCTTTTTTCTGCATACTTTTCACTCCAGAAGACATAGCTGTGACCTACAATCCACACTGTGAACATCTTCCAAGGAGATCTGGATGCACTCAGGAGGTGTCTTTCAGTAGAATGGCAATATGAAATGAAAGACAGTTGTAAAATGGAGGCATACATATTTTTTTTAATAAAAAGAACTCATTGGCTGATTCAAACCATTTTACAGTTAAAACTAGGCTGTATGTTTACATTTTTAGAAGCATGTTTTGTATTGGTTCAGAAAAATGTGTTCCCACAGAAGATTAATTTGGATTTGCTGTTAGGTTTGACAGGTCAAGCACTGTTGCTCTTTGGAATAGAAACATTGTGTGCTGAACTTCTGACCTCTCTGCTCACACCAGTGTTCCATGAGCTGTTGCTATGGTAGCAGGCAGAAGTCAAGTTGGGGGAAGGGATGATTTGGAAAGGGGTTGAAAGTTGCAACCAATAGAAATGTGTGATTTCATTTGAAAAAATGTGGGAAGCACTGAGATTTGTACTTAACATGTATATGTGAGAAAACAGAGAGGGAAACATTGCCATTTACTGGTTCTGGTGAAAGGAGAGAGGTGTAAAGCTCTGAGATTCTGACTCTGATAATCTGCTGTTTGAGTGCCACATTTCTTTCTCAACTAACTAATTTTAAAGGTGAGATATAAGTTTGAGAGGGGATGTATGTGGTGAATTTTGATATAAAAAATAGAATTGTGATTCTTCTTTAAAAGTTGTGTTTTAGATTTTGTGGTTTGGGAGATATTTAACTGTCTTGAACTTGTAAAATATTATGGAGTATGTTTTCACCATAAGTTAAGGTGTACTGGTATCACTGAGGAATACAGTTTTGTGCCTAGAATCAAACCATGTGTCTGTGTGCACAAAGGAATTGTTGTCAGAGATTTTAATAGTGTTGGTCCGGTTCTGTAAGAATGGCATTTGTAGGAAAGGGTCAGCTTTTTTTTTGTAAATGTGATGGTTTCCATTCAGCATAAATCAGTAACACACAAATGGGAGGCAAATGCTAACACATTTGAAATTGATATAGTAGATTTTGCTTCTAATCATGCAATTGCTGAGCTTGGTCCTACATATACAAAACTCCAATTAACCCTTGCCACACATGTACTTTTACATACATTACTACAATGTTTATGCTGTTATGGATGCATCCATGCATATGTCTCTTGTAACTGAAAATACACAGTCTGCAGAAGCAGAGTCTTAGCACACACCCAGCTGTTTATCCTGTAGAATCATGCTTAGTATTCACAAGTGAGTGGTGTTTCAGGTAGCAGTGAGTAACGCTAATACATTCAACATCACTAAGGCTGATTTCCTTTGCTGGAGTGTAGTCAGTCACCCAGGTTACACATGTTCATGGTCTCAAAAAGCTGTTTGGACATGTGCTCTTTTCTGTTTCTGAAAACTGTAATGAAAATGTGTCAGACTGTTAGAGTACTTATCACTTGCAAAAAAAACAGTAGTAAGTGTGCTTTCAAATTGGCAATCAAATTTCGTTTTCTGCCTAGAATCACACCATGAGTCTGTGTGCACACAGGAATTGTTGTCAGAGATTTAATTTGTGTCACTCTGGTTCTTTTAGAATTGCATTGGTAGGAAAGGGGATGTTTTAATTGTTGTCAGAGATTTTATTTGTGTTGGTCCGGTTCTGTAAGAATGGCATTTGTAGGAAAGGGTCAGCTTTTTTTTTGTAAATATGATGGTTTCCATTCAGCATAAATCAGTAACACACAAATGAGGCAAATGCTTATGCAACAAAATTTTCAGACGATATTTATTGGAAATAGTTATTGTTCTTAGATGATATTTTTATTGAATATGTTACATTTCTATAAAGGTATGTTTTAGTGAGAAGAGATTCTGGGCTTTTTTTAAACAATCTTTCAGATTATTTTTTTTGCCCGCTGTTAAGTGATGAATGCAATTGCTTTCACGATTTACAGTGAAATGCAATATAGTCTGAAAACAGCAAAAAAAGGGCAAACAATTGTTTTTTAAATATGAAAATATGTGTACTGTATTCTAAAATGTATTATTAAATATTAATACTTTTTTCTTTTTTTTCAGATTGAGAAAGAAAATTTAGGAAAAAATAAACCTTTTTTCTAGCAATTTAAATAAACCATTTATTGATAAATAAGTTATTTTGTTGGTCAGGTAAGTGTGAAATTTCTATATTTATCACACATTTAGTTTCATGCTCTCTTTTTTTCACTTCTCCTCTCTCTGCTTTTCTCATTTCCGTTGTAGTCCCTCAAGGACCTTGTAGGGTGAATTTTTTTTTTTTAAAGATGCGCACGGTAAAAAAAAAAGTTTTGAGGTAAGGTTGGCTCTTAAAAGAGCCGTTGTGTTAATACAGGGACAGAGGAAAGAAAGAATGGGAATATTAACAAGGACCACAGATGTGCTGGTCTATCTTATTGTTTATTAGGGAAATACTGGTCTCCCCATGAACAATTAGACCATAACATCTGGTGCACCTCATTTGTACCCTCTGAAATCGAGGGTTCCTTTCCACAGGAGCAGAAGACCACAGAGGAAGGGCTCAGCTGAGCTGCTGATGATGTACTCGGCTGAGCTTCTGAGGATGTGCTCGGGTGACTTACTGGAGAGTTTGCTCCAGTATGTCGAGCAAAAGTCCCGGGATGTACATCCCTAATGTGTCTAAACATAGAGAAATTTCCAAAGGAATACTTCTTCCTTGGATTCCCTCTAGATAACACACGGTCACAAAGTGTGCAGGTGACTAATGGAGCATTCACCTTTTTCTGCCCCTCTGGAAATGTGAAATATTCCCAAACAAAAGAATTCTTTTGTTTCCTCCTTCTCTGTCTGATGATGCTGCTGCCCTGCTCACTCTCAGAAGAGGACTGCTGCTATGCCATTGTATCCCAAAGACAATTCAGCTCCATCTCCTAGGGAATCACAAGCAGTAATGAGGGGAATGGGTGTGGTGTAGGAAGAGTCTGGAACTGAAAGTAGTTTAAACCAATCAAAAGTGTTGTTTCTTGATCACATGACCAACCGTACGCGCACGTTAAGCTTACCGAGCGCGTACGGTAAAAGTACGTATGCGCATACGAAAGACACACGCACGCGCGCATGCGCATTACATGCACGCTCGTACGCTTCCGCGTAACGTGCGCGCGCGCATGCGCGTATGAAGCATGCGCTTACGTGTCGCGTAGGAAGTACGGACGTGTCCGTAAATTGCGTAAGCATGCGCACACGGAGTATAAATATTACGTACGCTCACCGTACATAAAGCGAAGCGTGCGCTTACGGTAAGCTTACCGTACGCGCACGGTAAAAAAATGTTTTAAAAAAAGATAAAGGTTTGATATACATTCAATCCATAACACAGCCATACATACACTCACTCAACCATACAGTCCATCACAGATGCACTTTTAAAAACATCCACTCATAGAATCACCCACTCACTCATCTATGCACAGAGTCACACACACCTTACCCACACAAACACTCAGGAACTCATACAGATACTGAGACAAGCAATCAATAACTCGTATAGACACTTATATAGCTATTCACAAAACCATGCCGCCACTTATACACCAACACACAGACACATACAAACATTTATACAGTTTAGTCACTAGTCTGAAGTAAGATGCAGTTAAACGACTCACTTATCGAGTCAGTTACGCAACACAGAAAACCATCCCTTTACACACTTGTACACCCACTCATTCTTTAACAGGCCTTTCCCTATATATATAAAAGATATTGAAAATTTTAAGAAAATCACACATTCACTGGATGACGTCATCAGCGATGTCATCAGTGATGTCATTTGAGATGTCATCCGTGATGTCATGAGTGATGTCACTGACCATGTCATTAGTGATGTAATATGTGACATCATCAGCAGTGGATTGCGGGTGCGCGAGTTATAGTTAGCTGAACTAACTATAACGTGGGAATTTCAATGGTTTTTTACGAGAGAAATGTCCAGCTAACTATAACGTGTGTGAAACCTATGGTTTTTTCAGTGAATATATATATATATATATATATATATATATATATATATATATACGCTCATTCCTTCTTCTTTTTCTCGAACTGGAAAAGCACTCACAGGGTCTTTGACTTTATCAAAGTTTTAATTCATGCAGCCAACAAATAACATGACGCGTTTCGGCTACTGCCTTTTTCCAATGTTACAAAATTGCGCGCCAAACATCGCCATTTAAAAAAAAAAATTTAAATGCCGATGTTTGGCGCGCAATTTTGTAACATTGGAAAAAGGCAGTAGCCGAAACGCGTCATGTTATTTGTTGGCTGCATGAATTAAAACTTTGATAAAGTCAAGGACCCCTGTGAGTGCTTTTCCAGTTCGAGAAAAAGAAGAAGGAATGAGCGCGCATATTATACGCGGTTGCACCTCCGCGTTATAGCACCCGTCCGTGAGTGCGTTGGTTCAAGGTGCAGTGGAGCAGGATATATATATATATATATATATATATATATATATATATATTACCTACTGGCGGTCGCCAGTAGGTAGTTATAGTTAGGACCCCTTTTCCATAGGAAATCCGCAACATTCTATTTTGAATAACTTTGGCGCCGGTCGATGAATCCTCGCGAATTTCTCAAAATAGGTGGGGCGCTACGCTCCGCTCCTACCCTGAAAGTCTCGGGGGGATTCGTCAAGCGGGGGCTGAGATAAAAGGGGGGTCCCAAAACGCGTTTTTCCCATGCATTTTTCCATAGGACCTTTAGAACGAGCTACAGCCCGAACGGCTGAACAGAATTACTAGAAATTTGGCAGAGAGGTAGTCCGTAGGTCAAGGAAGTGCCTTTTGTAGGTTTGGTGTAAATCTGTTCAGTAGATTCTGAGAAAATAGCCTTTAAATCAATATATATATCTGAGCCCGCTTACGGTACGCTTACCGTACGCTTACCGTACGCGTACGGTGGCGTGCGCGAGCGCGATTCTGATTGGCTCTTAGATCTTAGTAAACATTCGAATCGGCCGAAACCAGGAAGCGGCGTCCGCCATTTTGTCTCTCGCACTGAGTGTTATTTATCAAACATGATGCCCAAAAACAGGTTACGGGGCTGTTTTGACAACTCCCTCCCACATAGTCATGTTGAGGGAGTCCCCAAACATCCCCCAAGAGCAAAAACGGTTTTATTTTTTTTTCGGCAATTTCGCCGAGTACGCTTACCGTACGCTTACCGTAAGCGTACGGTAAAAAATAGAAATAAAAAAAACACTATCCACACTTACCCCACCCCCTGTGCTTTTGGTGGCCGCAGGCCACCAAATGTACATGGCTTTTTACATCAGTAAAAAAACTATATTTTGGCAACATGAAATTATAAAATCGAAATAAAAAAAAAACTATCCACATTGACCCCACCCCCTGTGCTTTTGGTGGCCGAAGGCCACCAAATGTACAGGGCTTATTAAAGTTGATAAAAACCGTGCACGGAACGCACTGCGTTAAGTGGGCGCGCACGCCTCGAATGGCGTAAAGTAACTTAGCATTTAAAAAACCGTACAAATTCACTGAAAAAACCATAGGTTTCACACACGTTATAGTTAGGAATTAGCATTTAAAAAACCTTGCAAATTCACTGAAAAAACCATAGGTTTCACACATGTTATAGTTAGCGGAAATTTTACTGATAAAAAACCAATGAAATTGCCCCGTTATAGTTAGTGCTGGCAACTATAACTCACGCGACCGCAATCTTCTGCTGATGACATATGTGTCTTTATAAAAAAAAATATTTGTAATATATGTATAGCTAAAAATGTATGGAAGAAGACATGGGCAAATAAGTGTCTAAATACAGTATTAGCATCAGCAGAGGATTGCGGTCGCGTGAGTTATAGTTGCCAGCACTAACTATAACGGGGCAATTTCATTGGTTTTTTATCAGTAAAATTTCCGCTAACTATAACATGTGTGAAACCTATGGTTTTTTCAGTGAATATATATATATATATATATATATATATATTCAATGAAAAAACCATAGGTTTCACACACGTTATAGTTAGGAATTATCATTTACAAAACCTTGCAAATTCACTTAAAAAACCATAGGTTTCACACATGTTATAGTTAGCTGTACATTTCACTCGTAAAAAACCAATGAAATTCCACGTTATAGTTAGATCAGGTAACTATAACTTGCGCGCCCACAATAAACTGCTGATGACGTCACATATTACATCACTCATGACATGGTCAGTGACATCACTCATGACATCAATGATGACATCTGAAATTACACATTGTGGATTGCGGTCGCGCAAGTTATAGTTACCTGATCTAACTATAACGTGGAATTTCATTGGTTTTTTACGAGTGAAATGTACAGCTAACTATAACATGTGTGAAACCTATGGTTTTTTAAGTGAATTTGCAAGGTTTTGTAAATGATAATTCCTAACTATAACGTGTGTGAAACCTATGGTTTTTTCATTGAATTTGTACGGTTTTTTAAATGCTAAGTTATGTATTTATTTATTTTTTTCTGGTTTTTCACTGTGCGCACACCCTGTGAGATTTGAGATGTCATCAGTGATGTCACTGACCATGTCATGAGTGATGTAATATGTGACGTCATCAGCAGTGCATTGCGGGGGCGCGAGTTATAGTTAGCTGAACTAACTATAACAGGGGAATTTCTAGGCTTTTGTACGAGGGAAATGTCCAGCTAACTATAACGCCCCTGAAACCTATGTTTTTCTTAGAGAATTTCTAAGTTTTTTTAAATACCAATTTATAACTATAACGCCCCTGAAACCTTTGGTTTTTTCAGTGAATTTCAAAGGTTTTTTAAATGCCAATTCCGAACTATAACGTGCATGAAACCTATGGTTTTTTCAGTGAATTTCAAAGGTTTTTTAAATGCTAATTCCTATCTATAACTTATCTCTAAAGATATCATGTTTAATGATTTTCATTGGATTTCTATATTTTTCAAATTCAGTGTGTCAATTTCATTAACTATGTTTTTTTGAAATTCTTTTTTATCACCATTTTTTTAATTTATTTTTTTAATTAATTCTTTTAAAAATTAAAAAATATTATTTGTTTTTATTGGGTTTTTCCAACATATTTTTTTATATTTTTAAAAATATTTCTTTAACTATATGTTCAAAACTTTATTTTATATATTTTTCCCATGTTTTTGGATCCGCGCACCCTATGCGCACCGTTCTCGATCCCTATGCGTTAGCATCCGCGCATGGTATGCGTTGGGTACGTGTTCGGTGCGCAATCGCAATGCGACCGGTATGCGACTCCCAGCCTATACCCGACACGTTCGATGTACGTAACGCGACATTTACGCGCTTCCGCGATGCGTCATCTGCGTCTATGACGCGGTAGGTGCCCGGATCCCGCGAAATATTTAACATTTAAAAAAACCATATATATATGTATTTCATGTAAATATTAATTGAAGACAAACTCTAAACTAGTCTTAAAACTAATATATTTTTACATCTAATCCTAAAAAAAAAATTTACTTCAATTTCGCGGATGCGCGCTGCGTGCGTGCTGCGTATGTGCAGGGTGCGCGGATCCCATGTGACCTGCAAAAACAGAGATTTGATTGGTTCATTACACTTCCTCTTCTAACTATTGAAAGACCCCACCCAATTCAATCATTCTTCTTTGACCTTCTTTGGAGGAGCATCTCTTTGCAGAGAAGAAGATTTTTTAGACTAAGTTTACACTTAGCTCTAACTTTTTTCAACTAAAAATGGCTTCAGGGCAGCAGGCATCACCTGCATCTCCTCATACATCTGAGGATGAATTTTTGGAGGAGGCACCACGCAAAGAACGTTTTTCTTCAGTGGTGTGGAAATTTTTTACTTTTCCCGAGGTGCAGAATAAGACCAATGCCACCTTGGTCACATGCAAGATTTGCAAAAGAGTGCTGTCGCGAGGGGGTCCTAACAAGAATTACTCGTGCGGCACGGCTAGTATGATGAAGCACCTAAGGACCCTTCATCCAAACAATCTTGCACAAGAAGAGTGCAAACGGATGAGAAACACTCCTGCACCTGCGCCTTCCACCTCATCGCAGCCGAGCACTTCAAGAGTGCATCCATCAGCCCAAAATTTGGACATCTGTCCTCAATTTCAATTTTTAGAAAGTCACATTTGCTATTTTTTTTTATTGTTCCCTGAAGTTCATTGTTAGGTTCCTCCTGTTTTGTTTTTTGGGTTTTTTTTTTGCAGAAAAACCAAAAAAAAATTAAAATTGTTCAGAACCCCCCCCCCCCCCCAAAAAAAAGAGAAAAAAAAGTTCTTGTAAGAACTAACCTTCCTGGTTTAAAAAAAGAGCTACAGCACATCGCCCAGAAGAAGCTCAGTTGGTCCGGAGTCCTCACGATGGCCACGCCACTTAGGGGCCTCCGAAGCATTGGGCAATCTGCGACGCACCAAAGGGTTCCGCAATTGGGATCTGATCGGCATCTCTCAAATCAAAGATATCTGGGGGCCTGCCGGGATCCGCACGTTCGCCCAAATGCAAGAAGCATATGAGCTGGCGGATGCCGAATATTTTAGATACTTGCAGATACGTCACTCCTTACAGGCGAATATCCCACCGGAGGCCAAACTGCCACCACCCTCCCCGCTCGAAGATAGATTGCTGGATGGACTCCTCGCGGAACACGCCATATCCCTCACTTATAAAAAACATATTAATAACCCCCCGGATAT
Organism: Triturus cristatus; assembly: GCF_964204655.1. Taxonomy (NCBI): domain Eukaryota; kingdom Metazoa; phylum Chordata; class Amphibia; order Caudata; family Salamandridae; genus Triturus; species Triturus cristatus. Next base: position 811,569,545 of record NC_140585.1, on the reverse strand, counting down.
GCTTCTTCCCCTTAAAGAAAAGTGGGTCGCTGAAGGATTAGAGATAGATGACGAGGAGTGGCTGTATGCCTTGGCTTCTCGATGTGAGGTCGCGATATCGGCCCGACTGCGGCTTATCCAATTGAAGATCCTACACAGAGTCTATATCTCTTGCACGAGACTACACATGATGGGGAGGGTGGACACAACACTATGTAGGAGGGGCTGTGGGGGCGATGGCACCTTTTTTCACGTGCTGTGGGGCTGCCCGAAGATTCAGAGGTACTGGAGAAGAGTGGTGCGGAGTATGGAGGAGGTGTGGGAAGTGGAGATTCGCCCAGAGGCTAAGAGGTGCCTCCTCAATATATGGGAACCAACTGACCTGCCGCCAAAAGGGAGGCTCTGGGTGACACTCGAGCAAATGATAGCAAAGAGGAACATAGCCAGGCTCTGGGGCAGCGCTGTTCCACCAAGGCTGTCAGACTGGAACAGCGACATGGACTGGTGCATGCTGCAGGAAAGGACTGTATATGTGGCGAGAGGGTGCCCTCGTAAGTGGGTTGAGGTGTGGTCCAAGTGGAATGATTTTAGGTGGGGCATTTGCGAGCCTCCTTCTGTCGTGCAGGAAGAACCCGGAGATGTCTAGATCCTGCCACTGTTGCTTGGGGAGCTGGGGAGGGGGGCGGAGGTTGCAGGCCCGAGCCATGGATACATAAGATAGTATAGTGTTGACCGGTTGTTAGGGGGTGGGAGGGGGGGGGGGAGTTTGATTGTTCGGCACCTTCATGCCTACTAGGGCATCATGCCTGTAATTTGTGGTGTTCGGTGAGAAACTGAGACCTGCAACATTCTTCTCTACCTCTTGGTACGCTTGCATCCTTCAACGCCGCCGTACCTCCGGGTTGACGGCACAGGGCTGTGTGATCTGAGACAAATGCAAATGTATCCTCCGCGGCCGGCCCGCAGGGTTGTAGGCTCTCTGCTGTGTGCCGTAAAGCTTCAAATAAAGGTCTTTAAAAAAATAAATAAATTTAAAAAAAAAAAAAAAAAAAAAGAGCTACATTTCTTTGTTAGTGTGTGAAAGTTTAGATGAATGTATGTGTAGTATATAATTGACTGAATGAATGCATTAGTAGCGTATGGTGAATGTATGAGTGCAGAACTATGAGGAAGTGCTGCAGCATCACACAGTAACCTCTTTAACTGAAGTGTGCTGTATTACTTCCAAGGCACAGGGATGCAACATATGTACAGAAATATGTTGCAAATCTATGCTTCTCTCTGCATGGCTGCTTAAACTGCAGCCGTGTGGTGACACAGGCACCCTTGCACCATAGTGCAAGGATATCTGTGTCATGTGCTGTTTGTTTTTGTGCAGGAAGACACACCTTCCTGCACAAAAACAATCAGTAAAGGCATTTTTCTCTTTCAATGTATGCTGAGCATTGTAGCATGCATTCAAGATATAAAATTGTGGAGAAATGAAAACAATTCTCCTTGTTGTGCTTTCCTACACCAATTTTAGAATGGTGCAGCATTCACACACATATCGAGATTTATGATTTCTGATAAATCTAGACATGTGTCTTGTTCTATGAGTATTCAGTGCAATCATGCACAATAACACTTATAGAACACCCTTTCAACGCAAACTGGTGTGCATAATGAGGCTTTATTTACATGGAGTATAAAAAGTGCACAGAGTGCCTTGTCCTCTCTTTGTAAATATGAAAGAGTGTCTTACGCAATAACTATGTTACAAAAAGTGACATATTTCCGGTTTTAAAATTCCTTGCGAATGATAGAAGGTAAGCACAGAGTTTTGTCTGCAAAGATGTTCAAAGAAGAATGATTGAAATGATTGTGGTCCTTCAATAGGTACAATGGGAAATATTATGAACCCCTCAAATCTCTTTTTTTGCAGGTCACATGATATCTGATTATGGTCAGATTTCAAAACTACATAGGTATAAACAGAGTGTTTTTAGAAAAGTGTTTCAACTTTGTAGCTTCTTGCAGACCTCCTCATTCTGCATATTGAGACTTAGTTAAACTTACCTTCACAGTAATAGGAATAAAAAATGGTATACATTTTTTTCAGATTTTCATTGCAATCTAAAGTCATATAAATTGCTTATTTTAACATTTGGATCTGTGAAAGAAAAGGAAAAAAAATTATAACATGTAATAATACATTTTTTACAACACAGCATAATTTCCACAAAGTAATTTGTTTGCCTTTTTTGCTGTTCTCAGAATATATTGAATTTCACTAAAAATAGTGATTTCAATCGTACTCATCACTTAACAGCAGGCAAAAGAAAAACAATCAGAAAGATTGTTAAAAAAAAACCAACATGCTATTCTCAGCAAAATACCACAAGATGCAAATCACAGATATATAAAATGCTTACGGCTAACAAAATTTTATAAGTTTAACTTACATAAACTGTAAATGTTGCCGCTTTAAAATATTCACCGAATCTGAATATAAATTATTGGAGAAGGCACCACGCCCACAACGTTTTTCTTCAGTGGTGTGGAAATGTTTTACTTTTCCCGAGGGGCAAACAAAGACCAATGCCACCTTGGTCATGTGCAAGATTTACAAAAGAGTTCTGTTGCGAGGGGATCCTAACAAGAAATACTCGTACGGCACGGCAAGTATGATGAAACACCTTCGGACCCTTCATCCAAACAATCTTGCACGAGAAGAGTGCAAACGGATGAGAAACACTCCTGCTCCTGCGCCTTTCTGAGTTTCTTTTCTTTTTCTTTTTTTTCTGGCATGATTTCTCTATTTTTATGTTGAAAAACAGTATCTGTAAAAAAGAATCACAAATAAATGTATATTAATAACTTTCAAATGTTACTATTCCATTACTGTACAAACACATTTTATATAAAAACTGACTAAGAAACTATAGCCCTGAACCACAAGTGTGAAGATGGTTAAAACACTACATGCATAGTGCATACTACTTTGAAGCAGTTCATGCCCTAAAGCCTACCTCACTAAAAGACTACATGCTAACTGACTGAATGATTACAGTACTATAAGGAGACACACTGGGTGAGTGACAGGGTGTTTGCTAGAAGTGTATGAATACTGATTGGGGAATTGAAGGTGTGAAAGACAACTGTGTAGGTGATTAGAGGACTGCATCCATAGTGAATAGGCATTTGTAGCAGTCTATGTGCTAAGGCCTGGCTCACTGCATGAGTACTTGGGTACTGACGGAATGATTAGAGTACAGCGAGGAGAGTGCCTGGGTGAATTTATAAGTGGTTGGCTTTTGACACATTGAATGCATTAGTACTTGGTACTGAATGGGTCACAAGAGGAGTGCAAAGGGAGTGACAGGATGTTTGCTGGACTGTATGGATACTGACTAGGGAATTGAAGGTGTGAAAGACAAGTGTACAGTATGTTAGAAGACTGCATGCATACTGCATAGACATTTGAAGCAGTCTATGTGGTAATGTATGGTTCACAACATGAGTACTTGGAAACTGACTAAATCATCAGACTACTGCTAGGACAGTGCCTGGGTAAAACTTTAAAATTTTCAGTTCTGGCACAGTGAAGAGAATAGTACATGGTACTGCACTTTAGTGTCAAACCCTGACTCATTTTATCAGTGCATAAGCAAAGAATAGCTTCTAAAGCTACTAAAATGTGACAACATGACCGGTTTTAAAACCGTTATCTGTCAGCAAATACACGATGTTACCAAATGCTTCTATCACAATCCTTACCCAAATGCACACAGACTCACAGTGTGATTTTAGACAAGCAACACTATCCTAGGAGTTTACCAAAACTCATTCACTAGTCTAGAAGAGGTAAGGGTACTGCACACAATCTACATATTTAAGTACAGCACATTAGTATCAAAGCAAGACTCATTTAATCAACGCATAAGCAAAGACTGGCTTCTAATGCTACTAAAACTTGACAACATGACAGGTTTTAAAAGAGTTATCTGCCAGAAAATACACAATGTTACCAAATGCTTCTCTCACAGTGGTTCCCAAATGCACACAGACTCAGTGTGATTCTAGACAACAACCAGTATACCTAGGAGTTTACCAAAAATCATTCACTACTGTGGAAGTGGTAAGGGAACTGCACACAATCTACATATTTCAGGACTGCACTTTTGTGTCAAAGCCGAACTCATTTAATCAACGCATAAGCAAAGACTGGCTTCTAATGCTACTAAAACTTGACAACATGACAGGTTTTAAAACAGTTATCTGTCAGCAAATGCACGATGTTACCAAATACTTCTCTCACAGTGGTTCCCAAATGCACACAGACTCACAGTGTGATTCTAGACAAGCAACACTATCCCTAGCAGCTTACAAAAACTCATTCACTACTGTGCAAGGGGTAAGGAGACTACACACAATCTACATATTAAAGTACAGCACATTAGTGTCAAAGCATGACTTATTTTATCAATGCATAAGCAAAGACTGGCTTCTAATGCTACTAAAATTTGACAACATGACAGGTTTTAAAATAGTTATCTGTCAGCAAATACACAATGTTACCAAATGCTTCTCTCAGTGGTTCTCAAATGCACACATACTCACTGTGTGATTCTAGACAAACAACACTATCCCTTGCACTATACCAAAACACATTTCTTCATCTAGAAGGAGTACTACATTTTAGTATAGAAACATAACTCATTTCACAAATTCATAAACAATGACTGGTTTCTAATTCTACCAAAATATAAAAACAGCACAGTTATCTGTCTGCAAACACATGAAAAACACAAATGCTTATCACAGAATTGTTTCTACATGCACACACACTGTCAATAAGATTGTAGAGAAAAAAAGTACTCCCTACACTTTAGCAGGAGAAATACATTAGTCTGATTAAAATCAAAATAGTCTACATACATCCCCTCACAATTAAATAACTCACCTTTCAAGTTGTTTTGTAGATTAAGAAGTATATCAGTCACACACCAGATATCAGTCACACACCAGATTTTCTTATACAGAATCTCTGCACTGTGCACCTGTCAGCAGAACCAAAGAATGGCAAAGTTTCCCTTTCATTTTCCACACATATACATGTAAACATCAAATCACAATCCTTCACACATAAATTCAAAAGCAAACACACATTTCTATTGGTTAAACATTTCAACCCTTTCCAAATGAAAAACATTTCAACCCTTCCCCCAATCTGCCTTCTGCCTGTTACCATAGAAACAGGTCATGGAACACTGCACTGAGCACACAGGTCACAAGTTCAGAACACAATGTTGCTAAACAAGACAGCAAGTGTGCTTGACTTTTCAACATATCAGCTTATCATATATAATGTTCCTTACAATCAGTTGTTGTTAACCAATAAGAATCATGCGTTTAAAAAACAGAAATATACACCCTACCTTTCAGTGTAGAAAGTTGTCATACAACCAATGATTTCTTGTCTTTTTAAAAAAAAAAAAATCCTTGGATCCGTGCACCCAACGCGAGAGGATCCGTGCACCCAACGCGATAGGATGCGCGCACCCTGCGCGCATTTCGCGTTTTGTTTTTTAAAGGGGGCCCCAGGGGGTCCTTCTGGGACCCCCTAAGCACCTCTAGAGGGTCTGAGTATTTCCACTCTGCCCCCTTTATATGTTCTACACACTTATTCCCCTTGCTTCTTCAGCCTCGCTTCTACCGAGGCAGAAAATGGCCGCCAACAGTTCTTGGTTTCGAATGTAGACAGACACTCGACAGCCAATTAGCATTCAGCGAGCGATCGGGAGGGTGCGCGCTTGGTTCGGGGATCCTCCCCGGCCATGGATATCACTAACTTATCTACCCTAATTTTCTCAGGAACTACTGAACAGATTCACACCATTTATGCAAAAGGCACGAGTCTGAACTGAGGACTACCTCTTTGCCAAATTTGGTGTCATTCCGTTCAGCGGTTCGGGCTGTAGCTGCGACAACAGATCCTATGGGAAATTGCATGGGGAAAACGCATTTTGGGACCCCCCTTTTTTCTCGGCCCCCGCTTGACGGATCACCGCAAAACTTTCAGGGTTGTAGCGGAGCGGAGCTGGCCAAACGTTTGGAAAATTTCGTGAGGATTTATCAACCGGCGCCAGACTTATTGGGAATAGAATGTTGCGGATTTCCTATGGAAAATAGGTTATAACTATCTACTGGCGACCGCCAGTGTGTGTGTGTATATGTATGTGTGTGTATATATATATATATATATATATATATATAATATATATAATATAATATATATATACATATACACACACACCCAGCCACACATATATATAAATGCATATGCAAACAGTGTCAATATCATAGAGTGGAGTGGCATTCAGAAGTACAGTTGTGGTTGTAATTAACTAAAGCGTCAATAGAGATGGCAGATAGGGTGAAAGCAACACAAATAAGAAGCTGTATGCCCCTGTTAAAAGCAGCAAAGCACATTGTACGTCCAGGAAAAATACAGACATTATTATTATTAAAAAAAAAGTGCATTGGAAAAAGAAGTGCAAGAACAAAGCTGATTTAGAACACGTATTTGGTCCATGCTCCAGGTAGAAGGTAACAAGAAAGGAAAAGAAGCCTACAGGAGCCAAGCAATCGAATGATTACAAATGAGAGTGATAATAAAAAAAAAAAAACAATGGAAAACTGTTGGTGGGTTGTAAGCCTACTGAACAGTAAACAGTATGTCCCGCATCACAGTGCATTTGCCATGTAGAGGAGACCTAAAAAGCGTGGATCTGATCCTAGCAAAGAAATAAAAAATCAAACCAACGCCAGATCTTTCTTCAAACTAAAGTACTTAGTGTGCTTCAACGCTAAAAGAAAAAAGAACTTGAAAGATTCCGGGACATTAAAAATGCTAACAGTAACTGGGTACCTGTAAACCTTAAAATAGCCTACAAAGGACTGCAATATGTATATATTTCATCCTCTATAAAAAATTTACTATAGCGTCTGGATATTGTAAAGTTAATGTACTAAAATAGTTTAGCCAATATGTCATCAGGTAAGAGTTATGGCAAAGGAGAAGCCTGCTCCCCCAGACAACAGCCAAGTACAACCGCCCTCCTTCAATAACTTTAGAGCCTTGGAAATATAATTTAAATACAGAAAGTTTGTTGCCTCGGATCACGAGAATAAAATGGACACACTTAAAGGAGGTGCACTTCAAAGCTACACTGGTCAAACAGGGCAACAATTGTTTACAACTGTGGAAAGTAAAAGATAGATGTGTGAATCATTTCTCATCAGCATCACACAAAGTGAGTGACACATGATTTTAATATAGAAGCAGCTGAAAACGCAGCACAGAGCCATCGACAACACTGTTCTAAAAACTCTTCTGCAGACATGGTTTCCAGCAGACATTTCTTCTTGAGCATGCATGAGAAAGGGGTGGGGAGGTGCAAGCCCTTTCTTAAATAGATCAACCTCTCCTCCTCTTCAAGGGTGCCAATGCCGACAAACAAAGTACACAATTGCGCGAACACAGTGATTTCTGATCAACACGTTCCGCAAAGACAACAGACCCCGGCTCCAAAGACCAGCCTCTTGTGAAGTGAAGCCCTGTGCACCTTTTCCCCCCAGGCCCGATGACAGGCATCCTTCTAGGCGTAAAGGATGTGATGTTTGTGAAAACTCTCCAGGGCATAGGAGAGTGCAGTAGCACTCAGATGTTCCCAGGGACCAAATGTGTCTCGGACATGCACGCGCCACTAGGACGTTCAACAGCCCATTGGCGTGGAAAAGAGTTACTATTCCTTGTTTCATCACAGGGGTATTTTATAGAAGGAGAAAATAAAATCAAGTGCCAAAAAGCATCTTGTGCTTGCAGACAAGTTACATTGTTGGGGGAACAGAACCAGGGCCGGACTGGCCGTTGCGTGCACCGGACGTTTCCCCGGTGTGCCGCCAGGGTCGGGCCGTTTTTTTTACCGGGGTCGGCAATATCAGCCCCCTGTAACAAAATCAGCTGAAACCGGCCCTCGCAAACCGTTCAGCTGCACCACCCCCCTCCAAACAGGGGGGGCCGGCCGAGTAGCTTGCCAGGGCCGGTTTCGGTTTCCAGTTCGTCTCTGAACAGAACCCGAAAACAATTGTGCTGGCATCATATATGATGATATTCAAATGGGAAAACACGTTTCCGTAATTGTGCAACCACAGGCCAGAGACACTGCTCAAACCAGACCACCGCATTTAAAAGACAGCAGTGTAAAAGTACAGGAAGGGGAGCCAATGAAATACAGGTACAAAGAAATCAGGCAGTAAAAAAGTCAACCCCTGGGGTTTTATGGCAGATCTACACAAACTAAGATTACAAAATGAGGGCTGAGATAAAAAAAAAATTACAACACAAGAAAGGGCCAGATAACATATAAATACCATGAGGACGCTATACAAATACTCAGAGTAACAAGCAGTGTACTGTAATGTGCATGAAACATTCCTCAGCTATTAATTTATGGTCTGTTTCTCCATTAGTCCATGCTCCAGGGGATGGACATTGATATGAAACATGCATTTCATGCCAAATAGAAAGGAAGCAAATGCATGCCAGGGTGAAGCTAACCAATGGTAAGCCTATGGGCGGGCTGTAGCCCACTAACTGTAAATAATATTTCTCGAAGAGAAAGCGCATGCGCTGTCTATGTGCAACCGAAAAAATATCTACTAAGAACAGTGTACAATCTATGCAAAACTTGTGCAAAGAAACAGTATTTGCTTAAACCACCTATGGTCTGAAGGTTATAAAGGCCATCACATTGGGCTGACAAATTTACAGATACACCATCTTCTAAATGTAAAAGTAAATAGGCTAGTACCTTGTGCACACACTCTTCTATAATATGTAGAAATTGTCATGCTGAGACGATTTTGTCTAATAACTCAAGGCTGCTCACAAAACCTAGTATCTACTACATAGAATCTTTGCTCTGCTGGAAACTTTTTCTGCAGAGCCAAAAACGTGTGTGGAACATACTGGACATTAGTCGTCAAATGCCATCTGCACACAAAGAATTATAATGTGTTCAAAACCTCTACACACTTATGATGCATTATAAGCACATGTGTTTTGTAAACACTTATACCCATTAGCTGGACACTGGCGGCATATTCTAAGGTAGAAAAGTGATACAGTAACTACCTGCCACTATGTAAACTATAAAACAACCTAACACACTCATTAGTGGTGTCATTGGTGTTGTAATGTTGTAATCAATGGTGACATAAATGGTGTCATAGAACATGCCACAAGTGATGTAATATGTGAAGTCATAAGCAGTGGATGGCGGGGGCGCAAGTTATAGCTGGCTCTGCTAAGTATAACTGGCTAATTTCTGTGTTTTTTTCATTCAAAACGTTAATGTTTTCACTGACATTTACTTAACTACAATATTATATATAGATATTACCTACTGGCGGTCGCCAGTAGGTAGTTATAGTTAGGACCACGTTTCCATAGGAAAACCTCAACATTCTATTTTGAATAACTTTGGCGCCGGTCGACGAATCCTCGCGAATTTCTCAAAATAGGTGGGGCGCTACGCTCCGCTCCTACCCTGAAAGTCTCGGGGGGATTCGTCAAGCGGGGGTTGAGATAAAAGGGGGGTCCCAAAACGCGTTTTTCCCATGCATTTTTCCATAGGACCTTTAGAACGAGCTACAGCCCGAACGGCTGAACAGAATTACTAGAAATTTGGCAGAGAGGTAGTCCCTAGGTCAAGGAAGTGCCTTTTGTAGGTTTGGTGTAAATCTGTTCAGTAGATTCTGAGAAAATAGCCTTTAAATCAATATATATATCTGAGCCCGCTTACGGTACGCTTACCGTACGCTTACCGTACGCTTACCGTAAGCTTACGGTGGCGTGCGCGAGCGCGATTCTGATTGGCTCTTAGATCTTAGTAAACATTCGAATCGGCCGAAACCAGGAAGCGGCGTCCGCCATTTTGTCTCTCGCACTGAGTGTTGTTTATCAAACATGATGGCCAAAAACATGTTACGGGGCTGTTTTGACAACTCCCTCCCACATAGTCATGTTGAGGGAGTCCCCAAACATCCCCCAAGAGCAAAAACGGTTTTATTTTTTTTTCGGCAATTTCGCGGGGTACGCTTACCGTACGCTTACCGTAAGCTTACCGTACGCTTACGGTAAAAAAATAAAAATAAAAAAAACACTATCCACACTTACCCCACCCCCTGTGCTTTTGGTGGCCGCAGGCCACCAAATGTGCAGGGCTTATTAATAGAGAAAAAAAACGTAATTTTGGCAACATGAAATTATAAAATCGAAATAAAAAAAACACTATCCACATTGACCTCACCCCCTGTGCTTTTGGTGGCCGAAGGCCACCAAATGTACAGGGCTTATTAAAGTTGATAAAAACCGTGCACGGAACGAACTGCGTTAAGTGGGCGCGCACGCCACAAATGGCGTAAAGTAACTTAGCATTTAAAAAACCGTACAAATTCACTGAAAAAACCATAGGTTTCACACACGTTATAGTTAGGAAATAGCATTTAAAAAACCTTGCTAATTCACTGAAAAAACCATAGGTTTCACACATGTTATAGTTAGCTGGACATTTTACTGATAAAAAACCAATGAAATTCCCCCGTTATAGTTACTGTAGGCAACTATAACTCACGCGACCGTAATCCTCTGCTGATGACATATGTGTCTTTATGAAAAAAAAATATTTGTAATATATGTATAGCTAAAATTTAATGGAAGAAGATATGGGCAAATAAGTGTCTAAATACAGTATTAGCATCAGCAGAGGATTGCGGTCGCGTGAGTTATAGTTGCCTACAGTAACTATAACGGGGGAATTTCATTGGTTTTTTATCAGTAAAATGTCCAGCTAACTATAACATGTGTGAAACCTATGGTTTTTTCAGTGAATATAGATATAGATATAGATATATATTGTATGATGGTGCTCCCTACAAGTCTATGGAAAATGCATGGGGTTTTGTGCTTTGGGGCCCTCCTTTTTCCTCAGCCCCCACTTTATAGATCACCCAGAAGCGTATGGCTTTGCAGGATGGAATGGACAGATCTTGCATTTTGTGTGTATGTATGTATATATATATATATATATATATATATATATATATATATATATATATATATATATATATATATATGTATGTATATATATATATATATTATCTACTGGCGGTCGCCAGTAGATAGTTATAGTTAGGACCGTGTTTCCATAGGAAATCTCAAAATTCTATTTTGAATAACTTTGGCGCCGGTTGACGAATCTTCGCGAAATTTTCAAAACTAATGGGGCGCTCTGCTCAGCTCCTACCCTGAAAGTCTCGGGGTGATTCGTCAAGCGGGGGCCGAGAAAAAAGGGGGGTCCCAATGAAATTCCCCCGTTATAGTTAGTTCAGATAACTACAACTCGCGCGACCGCCACTCTATCACAAGGATGATGTCATCAGTGATGTCATGAGTGATGCCACTGACCATGTCATGAGTGATGTAATATGTGACGTCATGAGCTGTGGATTGCGGGCGCGCGTGTTATAGTTATCTGAACTAACTATAATGGAGGAATTTCATTGGTTTTTTACGAGTGAAATGTCCACCTAACTATAACCTGTGTGAAACCTATGGTTTTTTAAGTGAATTTGCAAGGTTTTTTAAATGCTAATTCCTAACGATAACGTGTGTGAAACCTATGGTTTTTTAAGTGAATATATATATATATATATATATATATCTCTTTGAAAGCTATCGCTATGCCACCCCCCTAGCTCTTTCTTTCTTACAATGAGATAATTAGGAGGAAGAGCGGCAATCCTATCCAGCGCAGAGGCCTCATGGTCCTATAGCCATGTTTCTGTAATGACCAAGGCGTACGGAAGCTGGTCCTCTATATTTATTTTTTTTTTTTTTTTTTGCTGATGACACGATTGCAAGCGAAAATTAAGATTAGAAAATCTAAACACACAGTCACGCCTAGTATGTGGCAAAAGGACCTCATCATGCTGTGGCATGTCAGGAGAACGACTCCTGTACAGGGGAAGCGCAACCTCCTGATGCTGAAAAGAAAACGAACAGCTCTTAGATTTCTAGGAATCCTCCAGCAAGTCCAGGGACCCTCGGCAGCCCGCATGACATAGGGGATGAAGACCTCTTAACTGTTCCACCGAAAAAGTTTTTCTATTGGACCCGGATGGAGCATACTCTTACTTTATAACTCTTTTGACACATTTATTTTCATCAGCTGAGTCTATTTAGACACAAATTGCCCCTTCAGTCTGTTTGAGATTGCCAGCCTCATCTCAGCCAAGTTGTAATAATAATTCTATTATCAATTGCACTACCGTCAAGCTCTCTGCGGTATTGTCTCGGTGAGGTTAGGTCAGTTACTGCAGTGCCTTGTTAGACCCTAATCACGTAGTTGTATTTGTGATGACATACATGCACAGAATAAATAAGTAATGGTGACCTAAACCAGGAAGTCTATACCAAAGAAGGCACAAACCAAACTGCTTCAATTCAATAAGACCTGCTAAGCGAGACCCTTTTGAGCGGACGGTCAGTGCTGAACCCTCCAAAATGACATTCATGTGCAGAATACCTCATTGATGCTGAATTGAACTAAGAGACTGTCCCTAAGAAGGCACAAACCATATTTCTTCAACTCAGTGAGGCCTGCTTAGATACACCCTTATGAGCGGCGGTGCCTTCGATTTTTACAAGACTCACTCCGCGTGGGAAGTACTGACTCATTTGTGCTTCTTTGGGATTCTCCTTGCCTGCCAGGAATCTGTTATGAACACTCATCAACAAAGCCAGAAATAGGAAGTGATTCTGTTCAAGAAGAAATTTATAATTTGTATCCATCATGAGTAAGCTCAGTTTTACAATGTGATGACGTGGAATGGTGGCCTCTTCTATGATAAACTATCATAGACCCATGTGCAACATCACAGGTGCGGCATATTAGTTTCTGCCAATCGCATTCTTATTGTGTATGTTGGTATGAGTGAGGGATACGAATGCTTAAATGCGCAGAAATGGCTGATACAAAAAAGATTGATAATCTCAGTTTGAGTGTAGCGAAGAGCATGGGAATAAAATGGACCTGTATTTATCCGCTTGTAACACGAACTTGGTGATATGTCGATTAAAAGGCAGAATTTGCTGTGTTTGCAAAAACAAAAAAATTATTTTGTTTTAAAAAGTAAACTACGCAATGATTTGGTTGTTGCTTTCCATGGATCTTGTTTGGAGCCACCAAGCGACCATCGAAGGTACCAAGAAGGGTTTGCCTTGCATTGTAATGCGACAGGCAGTCCGAGGCCTGTTTGGTTGTTTTACTGCCCCCAGACCCGGGTTTCCACAGCTTGTTACAATTGGAAATCCATGAACAGAGCTCAATGTGATTGAAAATCAATACAATGACTAGTGTCACCTGCCTCAGTACAATCAGCCATGTGTCTTTTAATGTAACATTGATTAGCAATGGATTGAAATGTTCCTGGCCGTATGGCTCTACAGAAGTGACATCACCTCGTACCTTCAACGCGCTCTCCATCCTTTCCGCAGCGCTGCTGCCTTATAGTGCTGCGCTGCTTTGCCTCCAGTGTGGGAGCTTCATTGGCTGGGAGGGGTCATCCTTTCAGACTTACATACTGCTGATTGTCAATCATCTGCTAAGCATGGGTAAGCTGGCACTCAGCGCTTCTATGCCACGCTGGTTTGCTGACGCCCACGGATGAATACGACACAACCCCATATTACAGATTGTGCATAACAGCCACGGCATGTAAGACAAGACATCAGGCTGATAAGCTGCTAATGTTTTTGTCTTGTGTGTGCAAATATATATTTGAAAGACGAAAGCCTGGCATGATAAAGGTATAAGTCCAACCCAGCACCAGGCTACAGTGAAATACTGACAGCGGCAGTCCAAGGGCGACGGCTACTTGTGTAGATGAGGTCTGAGGCTGGTGTTGTATAGTATTATGGGGCGCCTTGAAAGCCATTTGCCTGGTCTTCACTCAAATGCATGGGACTGATTCAGCTTTATTACTCCAAAATTTAAAGCAATACATCCCTCGGAGGGAATCTACAGTCCATGCAGGATCAAAGGTACGTATCGGCACGGCATGGTATGCCATCCGAGAGGTTTCATGATTTTCAGGTTCAGATCTACAGTATGGAACAATAAGCCAATCGCCTTATAGGACTGACTTATGTAGCAATGTTTAAAAAATCTGTAAATCCCTTTGTTTTCATAACTCTGGTTTATAATTGTGTCCACGCGCACTCACGCCTAATGTCTGCCCCGAGAAGGTTTATAGACACCTACTGCTGAGGGTGAATTCATTTGTAATCTGTCAATTCCCAGAAGACCAATGCAGTTTGTGGACAACTCCAGATATAGAATAACGTAATGGTCCTTTTTCATTTAGCAAGGCCATATATATTAAAACAGGTGAGAGACTCTAATATCCTTCCTTCAGGATCTCTCTTTTCTTAGGAAAATAAGATATTTCCTGGAATGACCATGTCCAAGTTGAATCTGCATCTCATTCTACCGTACCTTACGGGAACTGTCTCGGTTACGAGTTTCAGTGAAGGGCTGTGATCCTTCAATGCGCAGGCAGCATGCTTTGATCTCTAGCCCTTAACTCAGTACCCCCACTTTTTTCAGTAAATAGGCGACCATTGCCAAACTATCCAAGAACTTGGGGATCCACCTTGCAACTTTGAAATCTGAATTTACAGGTCGGAAGGGCCATTCTTTCAGCTAGGACTGCTATAACAGATACAACACAGGCACCTGACGTATTTTTGCGGAAAATCGAAGTTTGAATTTGTAAATTTGTTAAATATTTTACCTTTGGCTTATCCAATCTGGTAACATTGAAATTGTAGGTTATTTTATACATAGGGCCAGAGTTTATGGTTAGATTTAGACTAAAGTTTAGGGCAGTGGATCTTAAACTTTTGACTTCTGTGAACCTCCACTTAATCATTACTGAAATTCAGTGACCCCCCACTGAATTATTATTGGAGTCTGGGTACCCCCACTTTGTACTTACTGGAACCCGGGGACCCCTGCTTAAGCAATGCCGATGATTTGCACCTCAAAACAATACATAAAAGTAGAGAGACAACCATCAATCAACCAAATAAACAAATACCAAAATATTTTATTGAATTCACAAACCAATATAAATAATCTAAATTTTTATTTTAATGGAAAGGTTCAGGATTTTCCAAATTCAAATTAGGCCACCCATCGTCCATACTAAATTCCGTTTGATACATTTGCACTGCTCCTACCAATCAATGTGAAGGTACCAACTAAGGGGTCTATTAGTATGTCAGGTGGATCGCCACCGCCTGCATGGCGGTGGTGATCCGCCCGACATTATACCCCGCCCGCCTCCCATTTCCCCCTGCCATATTATGCCCCAAGTGCACCAGGTATGCTCAGACGTGAGTCCTGGGCTCACTGTGCCACTGGAATCAAGCTATCCTGGCTGAAGAGGGGTGAAACCCCGAAACCGGTCCTAGGATGCTTGTTTCCGGTCCAGGTAGGACCTGGCTTGGCAGTTCAGGCTGGACTGTTCCCATGAGGCACAGGGTCAAGACTGATTTGCATATAGCCAGGTCTAAGCTGGGGTGGCACGGTGAGCAAAAGAATGATGGATTTAACCCAGATCTCTTGACTGGGGGTGAATGTTTTGTTCTGCATTCCGTCCATCAATTGTGTGTCTTTGGCGGCGGTGCATCCACAGCATTGTGGCGGGCAGTGCCGTGAGCACCGCCCAGCCACAATGTTGTGGATGGGGGATGCCATCACCACCGTGGGACTGCTGCACCACTGGCAGCCGGTCCCAGCACCACTAGGGTGGCAGGCGGACGAATGTCTGCCCACCATCTTAATAGGCCCCTTAATGTTTAGTCTCCAATTTCAAATGACTTCACGTTTATGGATCATTTAACATTTTGACATTTTACTTCCTTATTTACATATACATTTTTAATCTGTTATTTAATTATTTAAGGATGACGCTTGGGTTAGGTTTCTGATTAGTTCCTGTGACGGGGAACAGTTAGTAAAAGGATTGCCATTAACTTATAGTGAGATCTAAGGGTTAAGCTTAGGCATTAGACATGGGTTGCAGGCCTAAGATTTGTGTATGCCTTAAGCTTAATATTGTGTCAGTCAATTAGCTTTGTTGTTTAAGCATTTCAGGATTAGACTATTGGTGATAATAACTTGATAATCATGTATTTAGTTATTTTCATTTTCACATTTTCGATTCAGAGTGATTGTTTCAGGCATTGTAGTGTAGTTAATATACCCTTCAACGGCAGCCTAACTTAGGTGCACTGTTAGTTTTAATATTTTCCAAGATAGACTAAGTTAATGTCCTGAATGTAGGTTTACACTAATTCTAAATAAACAACACTAGAAAGCCCAAAACGGTGCTGTATTAACAAGAATCATGATTGCTACCTCCCAAAAATGATTGCTTTGTCCTCCAGACAGAGCCAGGAGCAGATTCTGAATGTTGCATCTCACATGTAACTGCTCGACCAGGATGAACCCTTTCTGCCTGTGTGACTGGGAACTCAAACCAGCCCTGGCAATCAGCTCTACCGGCCCGGGGTGGGGGGTAGCGGAGATGGCGGTGGTGGGGTGGGGGAGTCAGGAGGTGTAGGGTGCGAGTGGGAAGCACCACTCCCACTTTTGTTATAGGCGGTCGATATTGCAGCACTGCTGTAAAACTGGACCCTACTAACAAAACTGGCCCCCAGGGGTCCAAAGAATTTAAATTCTAAACTAGGTTTCTCTCAATCCTTGTGGGCTGTGGTGCATCCTCATTGGTTAACAAGCACATCCCCAAACATTTACATCATGTTTTTTATAACCGCCTTCAAAAACCTTCTGTTATTCTACTGTAACAAGGCTCCCTAAGCCGATGTTCCAGCTCCCCTTGGAAGAAAGAAGCCCTTCTACTATTGTTTGAGAAGAGCATCTCTGAGCCATTCACTTCTTTGTGTGCAGGACACCAACAGCATAAATGTTTGAGATCCTGAATGCCAATTGCGTACTTAGGCTTTCTCCCATACCAGCGTGATTCGGTGAAGTCGTTCCCATCAGAATACTCTTTGCTTTCTTCCCACTGTGCACCATCTGTAAACTCTGTTATCTATAGCGTTAGGTAGGCTGAGTCACAAACAAGCTACATATAGGACTGTGGGTTAGCTCAGCATTTTAAAGGAGCCATGCAGTGAAGAGAAAAAGACTGTTCTCATTACCAAGTAACAATGACTGATATTAAACATTCCGGAATGTTTCTTTGTTTCACGTATTTCTCGGTTTTGAGGCATATCATTACGTCATTCACCGGATGCCACTTTAATGGGGCCATTCAGTGTAGATGAAAAAACACAGTTCTTTTCATCCACTCCTGCATTGCTAACAATAGGCATTCTAGAATGTTGCTTTGTTTGCGATAGTGAAAAACGAATTTAAGAGTTTATCTCTAACAAGGCATGTAAAAGTCAAAAGTACATGTCCAATGTTTTAAATACACTGCACCCTGCCCTCTGGGCCAGCTAGGGTCTACACTAGGGGTGACATATCTATTAAAAAGGAGGGGTTGAACCTGACAAAAGGTTCCTTTTGCCAGGTCAAAATGGTAGTGTTGAAAGGAGACATCCACCGGTAATGTATTAACTGGGTTTGTTTATTAACTCTCCAGTACATTGGAACAGGAAGCCCACAACTAGCGCACCTCCTGCACCGTCCGCTCACCGAGCTAACCAACTCCGAACGCAGCATGCGCAAAGAACTCCCATATTTAATTAAAAGCACTCTTATAAGAACGCTTCGCACGAACAAGCGCTCGTTCTACCTAAGAAGTGGTAACAATAAAAAAGGTACAAATATAATCAAACCCTGCATAAGTACTATTAATGGATCCTACATAACAATGAGGATACACATAGATTACCTGAGTGTACCAGGTACAACACCTTCCCCTTTTACCGCCAACTTAAAAGTGCGCTGCAATGACTACTGAAACAGTGTCCGACATGCTTTACAGTCGGCAGTCCTTTCCAGTGTGCTGCATGCTCCCGAAAACGTTACTCCTCAACCACTCGTCACCAAACATTGAAAGGAGACTTATACACCGGTGATGTATGTACAGGGTTGTTTATTGAATCTCCAGTACATCAGAAGAGGGATCCCCCAACAAGTGCGCCTCCTGCACAGGCCCCTCAGCAGCAGCTGAGCTAACCAACACCGAACACAGCACCGGCACAGAGCTTCCATGTTCAATTAAAAGCACTCTAATAAAACAGTTAGCACGAGCTCGGCCTAAGAAGTCGTAACAATAAAAAAGGTACAAATATAATTAAAACCTGCATCAGTACTATTAATAGAATCCACATAACAGTGAGGATACACGTACGTCACCAGATTATCTGAGTGTACCAGGTACAACAGGTAGTTTAAAACTACAAAACTCACAAAAAGGTAACCGGATGGTGTATCTACACTTCTCACCAGAACTATCTTGTGAGGGTAGAGGGACAGACGCACGCATGTGTTAAGTCGAGAACCCTCACTCACCAATTAAATGGGGCAATACTGCCATGCACAAGCACTTTAGCATTGGTTAGCAGTAGTAAAGGGCAAAGAGTCCTAAAGCCAACAAAAATTAATTCAGCAAAAATACAGAGGGAGGAAGGCAAAGAGACTTGGGATGACCCTGCAGAAAGGGCCAAGTCCAACAGGAAGATTCCAGTGCGAGAGTTGGAAATGCGTGGATGCAGGTAATGCATTAAGGATGTTGTTGTCAGTTAGCCAAATGGTTGTGCTGCATATACAATCCTCTATGTTAATATATGTATTGTCTGCATTTTATTTATTTTATTTGCGTGTTGTTACTGTGCTTTTCCAGCTTGCACTCATGACCCAGCAAATATAGTCTGGGACCAAAAGTGAGGGTCAGAAGAATGTGTTAAATGACTTAGGTTGTTGTCGGAATGCAACAGATCATAGTAAGGAGACTGCACCCGGAGAGCTGTCCAGCAGTTTAAGCATATGACTGAAGGAAATATACCATTTTGAAGACATAGACTATGTATATTTGTGTGACGCTGCAATGGTGGACATCAAAATGGAGCTGGCGATGTGAATAGACAAGTTCCTTGGAGGGCCTCACTGAGGTTAAAGGTTCAATATCGTAGTATTTAAGAGTAAGTGAGTCACTTTAAAGCCCGCACGAAGGGGTGAGCTTTTACTAAATCTAATATTCATTTTAAAGTCTGCCTGACATGCAGTCCTGCTCAAAGGTCAATAGTTCATTAACCATGGTCCAATTTTAGCCATTAGAGTCTTACTGCGATCTATTGTATATAATTAGGAAGCTGATTTAGACTAACGGCTAGGGCGGTCAACCTCAAATCTGTGGAACCGGGTTTGAGTCTCAGCAATGGTGCTCAACATCCTGTGATTCTGGGCAAATCACTTAATCTCCCCGTGCCTAACAAAAATGAATGTGTCCGTCTGTAACGAAACTGGTGCTCATGTAAAGTGCAAAAACCAAAGGAAATGATGGACGGAGTGTTGAACATTGCAAGCACTCACCCCAGTCAACTGATCTGGGTTTAATCCATCACCGTTCTTTAGCCCACTCTGCCACCCCAGTTCAGACATGGCCATATGCAAATCAGTCTGACCCTGTGCCTCATGGGAACAGTCCAGCCCGAACTGCCATGCCATGTCTTCCCTGGACCGGAAACAAGCTTCCTAGGACCGGTTTCTGGCATTTTAGCCGTCTTCAGCCAGGCTTGCTTGAATCCAGTGGCAAAGTGAGCAAGGGACTCCCGTCTGAGCATACCCTGCCAACTTATGGCGAACAAAGCTCATGTAAAGTGCTCTGATACCGATATCTGCGGTTCAAGTTTGCGCTATATAAAACTCTAAAAAAAACGATATGAATGAGGAATGTGACCATTATGTCCGTGTATGACCAGCACTCCCAGGTCAGTTTGCCTTCAGTACTGCATGCTTTTTGGGGGGCACACTTGCATTCATTTCAGCCTGCTGTGCCTTGATTGCTCTGAACATTTAGTGTCCAGCGGGGCCTTGTCAATGGACGTCTTGTAACCCATTATTCTTCCAAACGTAGAACGCCATTAGAAAAAGATCCCATCAAAGACTAATCAAGTTGTGGGATCAATTATGTTGTGCCTGGTTTCTCATCTGAGGAAGGCCGAAACATATTGATCTTCAATTCCCAACAGCATTGCCTACTTCTTCAAAGTAACACATACTTTGCATCTGCTTATGGACAAAGAATATCTGCCATTAAGGGGAGTTATTTGATCACATTGAAGTCTATTGCCCCATAGTCCTAGTCTCAAACAGAAAGCTTATTTTCCCAAAAGGCCAGCGGTTGCCACTAGAGTAATGTTCAGTACTTGACTCGTTGTGTTTTAGCATTCATGGCTTGGTGATGTTGCAGAATAACTTTTTATCAAAATGTTGTCAACACAGATATAGAATGACTGAAACAGCTGTGTTCAATATGAGACATCTAATATCAAAATAGGAATGAAGCCTTGCGTAATATATTTTATTTGATGGCATTTGTTAGTAAGTTATATATACCCTTAAAGAAAATAATACTAATTATCGGTAAATATTTTAATTAGCGTATGTGTTTATCTCATATTTTAGAGAAATGAAGGGAAGATTTTTGGCACAGTTGTAGCTCACAGGGATGTTATGGAATAACACAATTTGAGGTATTTGGTTTTGACTACAAGACAAGGGGGAAATATAAAGTCGTTATTTCAAGTTGATATTATTGGAAAATCCTAAATTAACTTTAATGTAGTTGCAAGGTCACCGAGACCCTTTTAAGCGTTTTGTGGCTAAGTTCTTTTCAAAGGTAGTTTGGTTATATTTATGAATTATGATCCAGTCTTCTCTCCAGGGCCTGATGGAATGCTTCAATTTGCATTAATTATACTTTTTGATAACAGAATTGCCCTTTGTATCCATTCCCAAGTAAACTTGTTTTGCATCTGGGAATCGCCGATGACTAAATAATTGCCTGTGGTCCTTCGTGCCTTAACATGATGCCCGAAGCCATATATTTGCTTTCAAAAATATTAACATAAAAATCATTGAGTCTTTTTACATTTTGTTAACAGACACACATAATTGGCTTCTGAGACATTTTATGTTGATCATGTGTGTGGAGCTTTATGGCTAACGATTTGACCTGGGATAAAAGTGGTTTAAAATACGGACTGGAAGAGTCAGAGGTAACAGAGAAGATATAGGGAAAGATGAAGAAACCTTACAGATGGTTGAAGCAACCTTATTTTTATATACCTTGGGAAAATATTGTTTAAAGAGCCACGTATCTCAAAAGGCATCAGAGTGTTTTGCAATAAAATAAATACAAGAAATGGTGCATGATGAAAAAAACGATATAACAATCGGGACTCACAATAAGTAAAAGAAAATGCAGGATAATAGGAAATAAACAACATCGAAAATTTGAAGACATACGCGAAGTTATAATTAACCTTGGAAATCAAAGATCATTTTTTTTCAAATTACTAGAGAATCATGATATTGGCAGAGAATTCCACACATCTGTTGCCATAGCTTCAAATTATTGTTTCTTAGTTCATCCCAAAATTCGATTAATGGTTCTGGAAGGAGAGGGATGCGGGAGAGAGAAAGAGGTGATATCCTACTGTATCCTGTAAGTAGGCAGAGGTAGTGGCATGTTTTGAGTCAAAAGAAACAGGATGGTGGTTAGACAAGGTACAATGTATTTTGCAGAGGCACGCTCTAAGATGCAACCTAGATTAGGTGTTGCTAGGTGTAGCTGATGATTTCTGACCGACTGTGCATTTCTGAAAGTAGTAAAACATCGAGACATAATTACGTTAGCTAATTGCATGAATGGCAAATATTTTTTTTTTAATTTCCAAATGTCTTTTTAAATGAAAAATACTTTGTCCCGGAGTTCTGCAGGTCAAACGGGTGCCCAAACCACCCAGTGAACTCCCTATTGTCCACATTATAAGGACTTTTAAATTGGGAATCACATGGGAAGCTTATGGAAATGGTATTTGCTGTCTTTTGGCATGATTGTACCTGTGCCATAAAGCATGCTCCGTTCTCCAGACCCTAGGCAATATAAAGGCCACCGAGGCGATGCCCATGGGAGCAAAGCATTCCGCGCCTTTCTTGGTGTGGCTTGACGTCACACTGATCAGCAGCAGATTGCATACAGAGGGAATGAAATCTAAACAGCTGAAGTCTGCCAATCTCCAGCTGACCTTCCCTGCATACACTGGTGACTCTGCCATCTCGTGTTGCGTGGCACACAGATGCCACCACGCTCTTCCACAGTGGTTAAGAAGGTGTAAGTTGTTGTTCGGCCTCCAGAAGATGAAATCCAAAACCAAAAATGCATCCCCCTTTGAGAGATTGAGCCTTTTGCATGTTGCTGCCGTTTGTTAGTTTTAGAAGAGTTGCATTGATCTCTGTAGTAAACGTCGTGCAACAGCTGAGAATAACAAGACATGGCAAGAAGCAGATAATAGTTGCATTAACATACAGCAGGGGGTGGGGGGAATGATACAAACACGCGTGCAATGTACAATACCAAAAATAACACTTGGGACTGCAAAAGACAGCCAACCGTAGCCATGGTTTTCCTACACATTACTATTTGCTCATGATTTACTTCCGGCTTTCACATAACTAATTACAAATTGCTATGGCAAAATTTCAATAATATCTTGAAACCGTCAAGAAACAAAACTATCACGAAGGTGTAAAATTAGAAGGATAAAGGGAATATGAATACTTTATCAGATCCAAGAAAATATTTAAATAAACATTGTTCACACTCTCCCATGGAGAGGGAGAGCCACTTAGTATTTGATCAATACAAATTAATAATTCAAAGCAAATAAGGAAGGTTTCTACTCTAATGTACTCTGTGTATATTGTTTGTTCTAGAAATGAATGAAAGTAAATGATCATCATTAAAATGAAATACTTTGAAAGCTCGGTACTGACAAAAATAAATGGAATTTCAAGTTTTCTTCCTGGTGCCCAATCAACCACACACACTCGCTGAACCAGGCAATCGGATGCACTTACGTCTACTGTCCACTGTTTAAAAGTCGGATCCAAACCAAGCAGCCTCGCCTTCTGGTACCCTCTAGTTGAGGTTAAGATATTTACTTTTCCAATCGATAGCAATAGCAGGTGCCCGTCTACAAATATTTCCTGATTAACTCCCTCTCTACAACTGCCCTTCAAGAAGCTCCGCAAAAGGCCTGGTAAACCTGTATGGGATCCCTTCTGTTTTCAATCCTCCCAAAATATATTTAATTTTTAACAAGTTATTTTTGGCCAAATCGCTGGTGCATAATTTATTGTACAAGCAATCGAGCAATGCCACTTTTTTATATAGTATTATCCTAGACCTACATGTGCGGACACAGTCACGCATGCACAACACACACACATCCTTTAACAAGTGGCACAATTTACCATTTTATTACACCATATTTGTTACCAGTTTTTCTCTTGTGATAAGGCTCTTTAAGCCTCCCACTGCTTTTTACTACAAGTGATTAAAAGCAGTGTATGCCATATGCTTCACTGAAAAGGCTAAATTATAACCAATTTACCCTGGCTGTAGGCATTGGTCGATTCAAACTCATAATAAATCTGTCATAAAATGTGTCTAGCTATGGCCAGCTTCACTGTAAAGTACATTAATAGAAATTCTTCATCTAACCCCTAGCTATTGATGTGGCAAGAAGCTTAATAACGTTTATCATTAGCTCATCCAGGCTTGTCTGCTCGAGTTGTGCAGTAAGTTAATTTATTTTATTTTAATTGAGTTAATTGTTTTTATATAGTTCTCATACTGCTCAGGGGCATCATGAACGCTATATGAGTGTTGTTGGCTGACCGTCATGGGACCACTGTAAGGCAGATGTAGAGAGGGTAGAAGCCATTTGGTCTAAACATCATATCCTACACCGACGACACCCAGCTCATCCTCTCGATATCAGAATAGCCCTCCACCATGAGGATCAACTTTCACAGGTGTATGGCAAGCATAGCCAATTGGATGAAAGACAACTGCCTGAAACTCAACACAGAAAAAACTGAAGTGCTGATCTTTGGGAACAAAACCTCCCTGTGAAACGACTACTGGTGGCCTTCCGAACTAGGGCCCTCACCTATGCCAACAGTCCATGCCTGCAACCTCGGCTTCATTGTGGACAGCAAGCTCATCATGAGAAACCAGATCATCGCATTCTCCTCCGCCTGCTTCCTCACTCTTCGCATGCTCTGCACGACCTTCAAATGGTTCCCGGTGAACAACAGACGAACTGTCCCTCAAGCCCTAGTCTCCGGCCGGCTGGACTATGGCAACGCGCTCTACGCAGGAATGACCTCGCACCTCCTGAAAAGACTACAAACCATGTAGAACTCTGCGGCCAGACTCATCCTTGACTTCCCCAAGCGGACCCTCATCACCCCCATCTCAGGAAGCTCCTCTAGCTGCTCATGGCTGTTAGCACTTTTTTGGGTACCTTGGACTTTAACCTCTCTGCATCACCTAAAAGGTCATTGTTTCCCATATTAAAGGATTATTTCATTCTTATGCTAGGCATCAAATGTATCTTTGTTTTGCACCTTAATATGAACATGTTTTCTTTCCTAAGTGACATTCTTCCTCTCCCCTGGATTGTTTTTTGTTTACTTACTTGTAGGAAGAGAGCAAACACTCCTGTGTCGCCTGAGGGCAGAGGTTTTGAATGTGGAATTCACCAAGTTCCTTAGTGTGTGGCACCCTTTTTATGGCAATCATGTTTTCACTATCCCTCACTGATCTAAAGCAGTGTTTACATTTCTGTATAAAGTTATATATTTCAAGGACAGATATATTCGTTTTATTTATATCTGGCCTTTTAGTAGGTTATAAACAGATTAAGATTGTTACTATATGTGCCTGGGCATGAAAGGTTGATTTACTGAATATTTTATGCCCTTCAGTTTAAATGGTGTGTTCAAAAGTGGAACCTTTATTTAGAAATACGCCGCCCATAATCACAAATTCAGAGTGGTGGATGTTTGCATTTGAAATGTGACGAACACCCACCCACAAAGTCGAAACATTGGGAGTATTTTCAAACATTTACCAAGTCCTGCCTGCACTTGCACCAGTTCTAGACTCAGGGCCGCATGTAGGATTATGAGGGTTGGTTGGCGGGTCTCTGTGGGTGCATCACCCCCACAGGCCCAGCCGCAGTCCGGCCACCAAATCTAGAGTTTGTAGTGCAGCGGATCTTTTTCACCGAAAGTGCTCCATCAACTAGGCTTTTTGACAAAAACAAATGACGCTGCCTGGGTTGCCTGCCAACGTGGCAGGAGGGGCTGGCCGGCATTTTTGTTATTTTCAGAAGTCAGGAGAAGCCAAGGCCACATACAGTTTTTGAGGGCACTACCATGGTGAAAATGATTTGTTCACATGGCTAAATGCCAAACTATTCACAAATGTCAAAAAATAAGGCCCTCTTTCGAGCTTGTCCCCCCCACGTCAAATCTTCCTCCATCTGTGATTCACTCTCCTTCACACATGCCGTCATTGCCCCCACACCTCACCTAAAGCAAGCTACTGCTCTCGCTCTCTTTAGGGAGCTCCATATTTGGGGTTTGATTATAATGCATTACCAGAATCATTGTCACGTTTCTGTGATGTTACTTAAACATGTGTTTTGTGAATGTAGTATTGTTTTGTCTATTTTTTTTTGCTAGCAAGCCAAACCTTATAGCTTCTTTTAACTGCCTAAAGTGGTGGCAAACATTGAGTTTGAAACTATTATGTTGTGAAAGGACCTGGAAAAAACTCTACTCAAAAACTTTGTTCTAAATTAAAAAGTTAGTAAGCATTTTCAAAGCCAATAGATCTATCTTTTTGTCAGGGGAAATGCTTGGCAATGTTTGAGCAACTTTGTGAGTGTGTGCGTTTCCCCGAGCCACCAAAAAAGCAAATTCAATAATGAAGCAATAGATTGCGCTGCAACAGTATGGAAGCTGAGACATAGAACCATTGCATTTGCAGAGTCATGCTGTGCCCTTGGAAAAAAAACTAATTTGAAATATGTGTGGTAAGTGGTGAATTTAAAAGGCATACATAGGAAAACATTGCCTAGTAGTTACTTTGGAGAGGTAGCTAGTATTTGTGGTGCGTGCTTAAGAAAGCCTTTGTGCACACTCATTTCACTTTGTGTTCAAAAATAGCTCTAACTCCAACAGCATGTTATTCTAGCAGTAAAACCAAACCAACGAATGAGTAAAAGGGATTAGTGAAGAGTGCAGTGTATTTTTGACAGGATAAGTCATTCAAATAGCAAGCCCTTCCTAAACAAAAAAACAGCAATTAAAAGATTGTGTCAACAAAATAAATGCATCAAAGAACATTCTCTGGGTCTCAATTACAAGCTACATGTCACATCTGCAGAACTCCTTGGTGCTTCAGCACCAAACAAGGACACAAATGGAACAATGGAACCATCCACGAACTCCCATGACCTTGGTACACTGATCAGCCAAGCAATGGCCAACCATCAAAAACTCAAGAAATGACTGAAGTAAGTTGGGTGAAAACCCACCGTCTCTCTATACTACTTATGAACTGTTAACATGAGGTGTCTATAACCAGACATAAAAATTACAAGCTATAATTTTTGGGAAGACAGTCACATGTTACACGTACCATCTATCTGTGTGGGCATAGATATCCACTGCTATGTGGTATGTTTGACAATTGTATCCATCCCACATTATTTTGTCAAAAGCACCTTCCGTGCTGAATTCTGTAAACAAATAAACATGTTCGAAAAATGGAATTATAAACCCCAAAAGAGTTGTTTAGTTAAAGGTCAGCACTGGCAAAATGTGTCTCTTGTGAGGTGTGCCATTTTGAAGTTACTTGTGGAAGAAAACCACAAATCCTAAACTTGTCAGTCAGGAACTAATTGGAGTATGAAACTGCAGTGATATGGCAGCAAGTGATGTCACAAACAAAAATATTGTCTCAGAAAGCGAAGCCAACCCTAAAGAATTGCTATTTGGCACTCCCACAACAGACAACCAGCCATTAGAAAGGCATTGTAGTGCATTTGATATACCAGGCCTATGATTACCTTACCTAGAATTGTCACATGGTTAGATTAGGCCAGGGAAGAAACAATGCCATTTTATATGTACACGTTTCTTAAGTTGCCTTCTCCTCTACACGATGACTTTTGACACACATTTGCTTGTGTGACAGTGCAGAGTTCGTTTCTCTGAAATCACATCGCTTACAATTCCACTTTGTAAGTATACTATCACGACACCTTGAAAATTTAGTACAGGGCCTGAACACACATTGTGCAAATGTTGTTGTTTGCTATTCATCCATGAGGTGACAAGCCTATCACAAAGACAATAAAAATGTCGGCCCGGCTGAAGCCTCGACACAGAAGCACGGATGATGATATTATAACTGCATGCACATTTCCGTGCTCAGATTAGAGGAGCGCTCTGCTCTCAATATGATGTTGTGGCTGTGTTGGAGTCTCAGGCCAGCTGATTCCTGTTTACCCTCTACGAGGAAGGATGTCCAACATGTGACCAAGACAGGGACCTACATACCTTGCCTTCAGGCAATGGGGAGTTACATCATCTAGTAGGGGATTCTTGGCAGAACACCCGCCATGGAAAACTAGGTTAGGGAACGCATAGTAGGAGTACACTATACACATTACTTATATGACAGCATATATAGTCTGTTTTAGCACAATGGTGGAATTGTTTATACTTTTCACTGTTCTTGTACTGCTGATCACTTTTATCTGCTTCTGTCTATTAATCATTGCAGCGCATATCTTTTATACAAGAATCACAATGGTTCAATAAATATTGAAACAACACTTTGTGTATTTATTGTGCACCTTTCTGAGTAAGCTCGAGTGACTGAGCGAAAAGGTTCTAGATCTGTTACCATGATTCCCTGGGGAGTCAGGGTTGTCATGTTCTGAGGTGTCTCAAACCATTTGTTACCTTACTGGGGATAGGGGTGCTTATGCTGGCACTATGAGTTAGCAGGTCGCAGCAGGCCTATAGGTCAACATATCCTGAAGGGATGCATGGAACCAGTCTGGCACCATCCCAGTGTTTATGTTGTCCAAAAACCTAATAGTTCCTACTGAGAAAGTGGAATGGGTCTATTTTACAGTCCAAAGAGGCACAGAAACTTTGATTTATCATTTATAAATGCACATACATATATAAAATGTATGTAATAATGTCTAAATCACACATTCAAGTCTGCTTGTTTGTGAGTGCTTTTGGTAAAAAAAAGTGTCGACATGTATGTCCCAAAGTCATTATATACAACACACCATTTTCAACAGCACCTAGGTGTTTTGGACATTTGTACCTAGTGATGTAAGGACACATGCATGTATACATATTTAATCATTTGCATAGCATTTATTTATCTAGCGCAGCCCTTTCCCTACTGACAGGTGTTTGAGTGTTTCACATGCGAAAAACAGATTTAGAAATCTATACATATTACGCGTAACTAGAGAATATATAGAGGCAGGTGATGTGAAACATTGTTTGTAGTACGTGGTAGATGTGGTGGCTAGCAATAACAAAATATTGTGGGACACGATGTTAAACAACTCCCCATAAATGGGGCTCCCGTCCAGTGTGGCACTTCTCTGCTGGAGATCCTTCTGTCCACTAGCAGGAAAGTAAAGGACTTCCTTCCTGCCCAGTGGAACCCAAATCCAGCCAATCCTGGAGCTGCTGTCATGCTGTTTTCAGCATGAGAGCAGCTTCAGGATTGGATGGAGCAGGCTAACCCATCGCTCATTTAGAGGCTGGGGACCTGTGCCAGCTGTTTCACAGCCCTTAGATTGCTAAGTCTACAGTATGCATGTTGGGCTGGCTGTTGCAAGACAGCCGTCAAATCGGACATGCGCACTCGCAGGGGCAGCAGTCATCCTGCAGTCGCAGGGTTCAGCCCCGCCCCCACCCTCGTGCTGTACACAGCATAAGCGGTGGCAAAATAAAATGGCATTGACATGCCATTTTATCTATTTGTGTTTGCTTGCTGCCCTCGCAGCAGGTGGTGCGACGCTTCTCTGCCTTTTAGGAGGAGCCGCCCTTGCTTGGTAGGTACATCTTCTGTCAATGCGTTGGAGTTCTGCTGGTGAGTAGTTAACTTGTCAAAGTACAAAACTGCTTCTCTCAACACATTGAGAATTGGTACATTGTTATGCGAGGATAGTTTAAAAGGCATAACTACCATTGGTGCAGCAGGTGCAGTGGCACCAGGGCCTAGAGCATCGAGGGGCATATTGAACACTGTAAATTTACTCTATTTTACTATCCCAGCAGTAGTCGATTGGGGCAATTTTAATTGCTTGCACCAGGGCCTATGGCATCCTTGCTATGCTACTGTTGGAAGGCGGGCAGTTTCCACTGCAGTAAAGAATTCCAATGACGACCTTCTTGGGGGATAAAGAGGATGCGGTGGCGAGGAGAGTGGAGGTGTTGGGTTTGGTTTGAGCAGTTGTTGCTCTGTGAATTGTGATTGCTCTGGCACAGCAAGGGTGCCTTGGGTGCTAGTGTATGTAAGAAAAATGCCGCCCCCCCCCCACCCACCCGCCCAAAAGACCTGGAGACACTGCACATGTCGTACCGTTGATACATTGATATCTATATATTTGCGCGGTTGCAAATGGAAGCAGACAGGTGTACTCAACAGGCACAGTTTTTTACTATACTGATGACGTTCTAAGGGGGTCACCCCCACTGCCCAAAAATATTTGGCGAACTTGGTCTACCCCCTGTGTTGGAAATATAAATATAATCCCTATCTGTGCCTTAAATTCCCAAATTTTCCTATTCCATTTGTTAAGGAATCGGTTTAAGCATAAGCAAAAATGAATACCTCCGCCCCTAACATCTGCCCAGAATTAAATGTGTGGGGTCCAGTGCTTTGGCAAGGAGGCGGGGACACACAATAAGTTGCTTGATGCAAATGAATGCATCTGTCTTTATTCCTCTATGGCTCTAGTTCATTATGTATGCATTACACTCCGGGGAGCGAGTAGAAAGATTGATTAGGCGGATACAGAGTGCAGGTTAGCAGAGAGGAAGCTCTTGAATTATAGATTTCTAGCCCACACTCCTTTGCTTCGCCCACCTTTCTCCCCACGCGCACGCCGGCTGCAAACATCTTTAATAGAAACAGCAAGAACCCTCTGGGTTTTAATGCTCCGTGGAAGCTCGCGGCTGGACAGCCCTCTGACTCAGCACGTTTTACCACAGACCGGAAGAGCGCGTTATGTGGCGCGAATCGGAGTTTTTCAGGTTTTGATAGGGCTGAGTAGCTGGTGCGGTAATCCTGTCATTTAAATCTCCCATTCTGATTCGGTATTTTGCATCCAGTCAATTACTGCTTCATTCGTCTTCGCCATGGCGATGAGTTCTCCAGTAAGTCCTGTAGCTCTGCATAAACTGCGTTCCTCTTATTTCAAGTTAACGCTCTGACTAGTGACGTCAAGTCATACCAAAGGGCTAGAGGCATTTGACGCGCTTTTTTAAGACTACATTTCTGCTGACTGGTGTCTTACGTAGTTGAAGAGCTGAGGCAGCCGTGTATTACCACCTTAAACCGTGGCACACGGTTGCTTGTCAGGGGAACCTTGAAGGCATGCACTGGTGCGCATTATTTGTTCACATATGCAAAGTAATCAACATACTATGACACAATAACATACAGAGAGCATCATAAAACAATTAAAACAGAACAGGGCACAACACAACAAAACAGTAAAAACAACATGCATAGCAACAACTGCAATTCAACACAATGAAATCACATTGCAATAATGCAGCACAAAAAAAAACAGCACATCATCGTCACTGCCACAGAACAAAGGTACACAAATGTTCTATCACACATTTCCCCCTCCACGATACCCTTTTTATGATACACTTGTCAAAGATGTCTGGAGCAAGTACTGCCTCAACTTACCATCAAGGACATGAAACTGCCACACGTCCTGTGATCTGGCCCACTATGTCAGGAAATGTGAAGGTTGTGGAACAGGGAAGTCTAGCATAGCTCTAGGGAGATGCATGACAGTCTCATTGGCTCTCATGTACATATTCAGTGGTTCTCCTAAACAAACATTGGCTAGAAGCTTCTATCCATTGGATAGAAGGTTGGTCTATGAGAACGTTGCCTTTCTGAGTCAAGATGTTTACAATTACCAACCTCCTAAACGTTTTTTGATTCCGGGTATCAGTGTCCTGTGACTTAGGACAACGAATTTTCTGGGGCACCCAAACAAGCACAGTGGGTATCTGTCCACACTTAAAGCTGTTGGAAAATTGTTAACAAGACATCAGTAAAATAGGAAATGTTTCAGTTTTGGTTGCTTGCCAAACAAAGGTTATCACTGTATTGATGATTATTTGCTAGATTTACCTAGCAATTTGTGCATATAAGTGTAATTTATGTGCAGTGATGGCAGCATTTAAGAAGGTCAAATCCTGATTTTGATTAACAGAATCAGAGTTGTGGGATTTTGCCCTTCTAAATGAATTTACTCACACTTAGAATTCTGTGAATGTGGTGGATTTTAACCATGAAGAAATCCGTTCACAGGACCTAAATATGGTTATTCAGGCAGGAACAACTGCAAAAGGTGGTTAACACACACATTTTCCACTCTGAGAAAAGGGTTTCAGGTTTACACTTTTTAAGAGCAGGAGTAAATACATTTTAGAATGAGAAAGATGAGTGATGGTGGATACATGGAGGAATGTTGTTTTACAGTTGCATGCTTCTTGGGGTTTGTTAGTATTTCCCTAGTGGCTATTGGAACCAGCCGTCCACAAGTACATGAAAGAAAAGTGCCACTGTAACTTTTATTTAGAAAAGGGATGAGTTGGAACCAAAAATGTACCTTGCATGGTTCCGGAGAGCATGCACCCCTATTTGAAGTCCCCCTTAGTGAATTTCTGCTGACTTTTAGACCTCAACACACACAACAAACATGCATGTACATTGAGAGTTCCTCATGATGCGGAATGGGCCTCAAAGCTTGTTTCTGTTGTGTGGAGGGGCACATCGTCGTTTTTCCCCTTTCTGAGCGTGGCTGTAGTAAGCTCACCATGGCTATAGAAAGCTCACTATGCTGTAATAGGCTGTGATGGCAGTAAAAAAACCATTGGCAAGACAGTCTTTTTATCTGTCACCTTTCAGGAAGAGATTACCACGGTCCTCTCCAATGTCAGTCTCTTGCAACGGAATCTTTCACCCCATCCATGTGGCACATAGATTTACACACGTGTGCAGTATGCATGTACAGTATATTGTGCAGGGAGCAAGTCTTCTGTCTGTGGCAATCCCGGAATCTATTTTGATCATATGAACCAAACGTGAATGGCGGGGCTCTTCCAAAGCATTCATGGGGTCCTTTATGGTGGACCAGACTCAAGGATGCGGAGGAGAGAGAGGGCCTGTTTAAAGTGTATGAAATTCCCCTTGCTCTTTCGTGATCCATTGTTCCCTAAAAACGTTAACCCCAAATAGGTTGGGTTGTAGTTCCACTTTTGTGCCTTTGTTTTGGGACTCCCCTGAGAGGAGAATCCCAACTTCACACAACCATCCTTCTGATGTTGTAAAACCAAGACTGTGGCTGGACCAGTCCTGAGAGGAATATGCAGTTGTCACAAATTGCCTAAAAGTGGTCCCAGAGTGGGCTTGTGGATTCTACAAAAACTCTGTCTCCAAACTTAAGGCCAGATTTATCACAGTATTGTGTTGCCCTTGCCCCACATATGGTGTTGCAAGGGAAATGCAATACTTTAGTCAGATTTACCAAGCATCGCAAGTCCTCCTTGCATGGCCCTGTGTTGCTTTGCAAATCTAGAGTTCCCACACATCCACCCATCGATTTTAGTGCATTCCCAGGTTTGCCAAGACCATCAAAATGCTACCCCTTCTTAGGGCAGGTGCAATGAATAATATCTTTATTTCTCCTCGTTGCTTCCTCTTACTAAGTGTGCAGCATTCTGTAGCACACTTAGAAAGAGGAAAATGCCTCCAAGGGTCGTTTTTGTGCAGGAAGGTCTACCTTCTGGCACAAAATCAATCCTGCCTGCAACACAGGCCCCTCCCTCCCTCCCTCCATGGTGCAAGGGTGGCTGCATTTGTGCTTGGCAGCACATAGTGCATCAGTGCAAGGAGAGCAGCAATGTGTCATCTTAAGATAAATATGGCACATACCTGCCCTCTTCATTGGATGCATTTCAGGAAGTTCTCTTGATAAGTTGCGCTGCATCAAAGTATGATAAATCTGTCCCTTAGTGTAACTATGGGGCAGACACAGCCAGCTATTGTACCAAGATTTCTGAACCAGTTTCTGGGGTCCCACACCAGAGGAAACCAAGAAACTCTCTTGTGTGCTAGATTTGCGACCAACTCCCCTTCGCTATCTTCGGGCCCAGGAACCTTGAAAGCTGTGAAAATTTCAAAAAGAGTAGTTGCCTGAACCCTGCCTTCAGGGAAGGACCTGATGGACTTCTGAGAAGGGGTTGTGGAGGTACCCCTGCATGAAGAAGACATTGTCTTGAAAATAAGGACTCCTAGATGCTGAGGGAGGATGTATCAAGTGCAGCCGATTGCAACTCTGGCAAGGACTCGCACTGCCTAAATGGGTGGTAAGGCCATGCGACCCTGTGGCTCCTTCTGCATATCTTGAAGTAGACACACTAAAGTGTACAAAAATGTCATGGATGGAAAGCTTTAAATATTCGCAGCCTCTGGTAATTATTCGTGCTGCATTCCGGTCCATCATTATTTTGCACACAATTCTACCTCAGTTTGGACACAGCCATCTCCAAATTAGTCTTGACCTTGTTCCAGTGGTAACTGTCCAGCCCTAACTGCCAGGCCAGGTCTTTCCTGAACCGGAACACAAGCAACCTAGGACCAGTCTTGCACTAGTTAGTGCTTATCAGCCGGGTATAGTGCAGTTCCATTGACGCAGTGTGCACATTTGAGCATACTCGTCCCACTTAGGGCGACACACTAAAGTGTTAGAAAAAGGTGATTAATTGAATGCTTGAAATAATCTCAGCCACTGGTAATTTACTCTGTGCCACATCCCAGTCCATCATTATTCTGCACACCATGCCACCTCAGTTTTGACCCAAGCATGTGCAAATCAGTTTTGACCCTGCTTCAGTGAGAGCAATCCAGCTCTAACTGACAGACTAGTTTCACCCTGTTCTGGAACACAAACAACCTAGGACTTTTTTCGCCAGTTGAAGTACCAGTGATGTCCTGACACTCACAGAGCTCACATTCAGTGATCTCCCCCATAATAACATTAAGTGCCAGTTATTTCCTGGCTTCCAAAAACTGGGCTTTGGCAGTCACACTCTCAAGAGTCCAAAGAACCTTTAGAAAGTGGGCGCTACCATGAGATCGCATTCCAGATTGGAGAATATTCATTACATCTATTTGATTACCACCGCAAACTCCTCACTTCTTTCGGCTGGTGGGATTTGTGTTGGCCTGAAGAAGACTCACATGAAGACCACCCACTGTCCCCTTGCAGATATGTATACTCATGGCCTTTGCTCACACTGCCCCTCTTCTTCGGCCGTTCATGTACCTGAGCATCAGTGCAAATCCAGATACATCAATGATGTCGAACAGACCACGGCCGAGTCAGCACAAGTGTTCCTGGTGCTCCATGAAGGACTGCAGAATACTAGGACCTAGGCCATCCACTTCACAGCAAGCCAAAACGGGCAGCCAGTGCCAAGGTACACTGCACAAGCGTAGCTGAGTGGGAAGAATCCATGAACTTTGTGGACCTATGCTTCTCACTACCCATGAACTGTCCAGAACTGGCTTTGGAAAGGGGACGGTGGGGAGCCTGGAAGAGCACAGGGAGAGGCAGGCCACACCTCCTCCCCCCTGACCACCATGGGCCATATACTAGTTTTAGCATTGAATATATTGTCATTTGATACAATACCTTCATTGAGAAAGCACCCCACATACACAGCAGCTCATTTCCCATGCACACTGATTGACTGCAGGACACTTGCACACCAGTATACACCCTCTGATTTTTATGTGGAACTGTATTACATTGAGTGTTAGGAATAAAGTGCTTTTTCTTATAAGTAAAAGCACAGACTGGGCATTGATTTCTTGATTCCTATTATATGTCTCTCAAAGTTCTGAATTTCTATTCTACTCCACATCCCTGATTAAGCCAGTGTCCACTCAGCTTTACTAGCCTGAAATCAAGTGGTCAGAGGGTGCACTTGATGCTTTGTTTTGGGTTCAACAGCGGGTTGCGCCCCCAGAACCTCAGTGGTTAAAGTCTCAAATTGTTACAGTGTGGGTCACCTTACCCTGCCTACCATGGGGATCACAAAAGCATTTTCATGAAAGGCAACACACCACAAAATTTAGTTGCTGGGGCCCTTCACCACAGGGGCTGCTGCGGCCTACATTTGCCAATGAGAGAGCCATATTCGCAGTGGGAAAGGATTTGCTTTTGCACGTGTCAGAATATCACTGTGATTTTACATTTTTGGAAGAACGTCTTCCCAGCGACTATCACTAAAACCCAGAGAGTTATCCCTGTCAAGCTCCTTCGGCTTCAAACATTTGCACTTTTTTACAACAATAAATTGGTACTCAAATCTAAGGATACGTTCCTTGGCCTTATTCCAACTTAAGCAAAGAACTATCCACAATCTGGGTTACTGGATCAGACAAGGACTTTGGCAATCTTCTGGGACTGCAGTAAGGTCCTTGGCTGTCTGTCAACCGCGGTAGAGTGATTCAAGCAGCGATTCACCGCCGTTGTCACCAATGCTTCTTCAATTTTTATTCCACCCAAAGGTTATATTTCCTAGTCTGTGCCTCTCCCCATTTTACAAAATATCTCACTCATTCTAAAGCTTAGACTTGCTAATGATATCCTTAAGACTCGCATATGGAGCCTTACTCCAGCATTCTCGTCGTACTCTCGCCCGCCAGTGTCAGAGAGGTTTCTTCGACAGATCTGGTCTTTGTATGATGTTCATTTGAAGCCTGTCTGCCAATGCTTTCACAGCCTCACAGTACAGTTTGTCTAGTAACTGATTCTGAAAAGATGTTAAGAGACCGGAGCCATTTGAATAAATGTTTGAATCTTTGAACCATATCTTTTCAAACTAAAACATGTAGAAGGGTGGTAGAGAGGAATTCTACATGCAGTTCACTGAAGCTGACATTTTAATGGAATGCTCCAAGGTATTCAGATAACATTAATATTGAACGAGTGGGGCTGGATTGGGAACAGAGTTAATGCCTTATAGTTTAGCCGAGTAGTAGCCACGGTCGGACTGAGAACACAAACCAGCCCTGGCAATTAAGTCAGACCGGATCGGGTGGAGTGAAGGGTGCTGATGGAAAACACTGCTGCTGCTTTTGTTATTTTGTTACATGGGGGGTATATTGCAGCACTGCTGCAAAACTCGCCCCTTGTAACAAACAAACGTTTCCCACCGCTCCACAACTGTCCCCCATGCTTCCGGACAACCGGGAAAGCGCCCGGTGCCAGCTACGGCCAGTTCGGCCCTGGCAGGAGCACCTCCCCAGATTGGCAATGCTTCTCCTCACCAAACTCTCTCTTCTCCCTCTCCATGTAGAGTAGTGGAAAGCACTCTGTTTACACTGGTGGAGCCTAAGCTGGCTCTACCACTGTAAACCTTTGACCTGGCAGCCCGTCCGCCCACTGAAGGCAGGACCACCATCCCTCATATTCCCTATCTTTGTCTCTCATGTGAGGCATGGCATGCATGGCGAGGGAAAATGTGAATTGGCTTCCACGTACAGGGAGAAAACTCCCTATGCAGCAGGCCATATGTTTTTCCTTTAGAAAAAACAAGCGCCTCCTTTGGTTTTTTTTTTTTAAAAGGATTAGGTGAGTGGGCTCTTGAAACATGCTGCCTGTTTTCCAAAACTGCAGTGCTGTGAAAGGATCCTCCTCGGCAACAGCTCCTTTGACAGTGTCGAGATCCTCCTCCAGTCAGACAGGGATCTCTAAATAGGGCAGACAGACATCCGCCAGGGTGGTGAAGGCCACAGCCTCTGCTAGCCTAGTGGCCCGTTAGACCGTTGATCAGGGTCTGAATGACTACTTTGACTTTTGCAAATAGTAGGTGTTGTCAGTGGTGACATTTGGAGAGGATTTGAAAAAGATAGTGCGACTAGACTGCATTTAATGCACCAAGTACCAGGGTGAACGTTCAAGTAGTTCCATATTGTTGGCAGACACGCATCCCGTTTATTGGCCGTAGGGAAATGGAGGTTGGGACTGAGGGAGCAGGTGTGTGTGTATGTATTTTCAGGTGGTAGATGTGAGGAATGTTTCCAGTAGGAGGAAAAATGCAGCAGAAATCTGCCTAGAAAGATTTTGCAGTGATCAAACTTGTTCATGATCAGGGACGTAGGAGTATGGAAAAGTAGATAGGGATGAGTTTTTCAGATACTCAGTAGCTGACACTTGGCCACGGTGACCGTGGATGAGATACTGAGTAACAGCTTCAGGCTAGAGTCGAACCTCACCCTAGATTTTCGGGGAGAATGAGGGGCCAGTGTCTGAGAAAGTAGATGGAGACTGCCAGGTAAGCAGGAAGGAAATCTTGTGTGCCTTTATGTACAGTGCTCCTTGTTCTTGGACTGTCTCCTGTTAGTCACATGGACCATCCTTCACTGACTCCTACCCAGTTATACATTTGTTGACCAGCAACTTACTATTTTAGAGCTGAAGGCAAGGTATGCGCAGGAGATGCTTGTCAAAGGAAGTTGGAATAGTGTAACAAAGGCCGTAGGCCCTTTCTGGTGCTAGCCACACGGGTTAACAATACTTTCATTTATAAGTGGAGAGACCCTAAGGATAAGAAGTTCTTCTACCATTGAGAAGTAATTTTTTCTTTCATGTATCTTTTAAGTGCGATGTTTATTCTGCAAGCATCTGGCCAGGATAATAGAAAATCCCTCTCCGGTCACTGGCTGCAGATGTGCAGCTAAAGTGGTGCTACTCTGTCAACTTAAGCCAAAAAATTCCTTGAATTAGGCCATGCGTAAGCCAAGCAGCAGAACCATTTTTCCTGTCCTTGATTCTTTGTAGATGGTGCATTCGCGGTTCGCATTCTCCTGTCTACCCGTGAATCTTCAGATACAATTTCACAGTTGTTGGCTTTCATTTTTGAAAGATGAAGAAGCTCTGTGGAGTGTCTTGGACCAACGGATTACCCGTTTGGCCGATGTGGTTGGGAGCTGACAGTTATGGACTGTTATCACACATATGGGAAGGTGTGTACTCAGTGTGTGCCCTGGCCTGGCTGTATTCTGCACCGTCTTTTCCCCTCAACATTTCTTTTGAGCATGATTAAGAAGCGTTGCTCAACTGAGCAAGTGGTACTACATTGCCTATGTTAGACACCAAAAGAGACCCTAACTCTTCATCGAACGTAGCAGTGCATTTGGAGAATATCCAACAAATCCATGTGATCCTCTCGCTGATGTTGCTTCCCATGATGCTCGCCACTTTTTTGGGTTCGGGTGCTGCTCATGTGGCTGCTCCTCATGCTACATCCCCTTAGGAGCCAAGGCTTCTATTGCTGGAGTTTGTCATGAGGTCCAAATAGTAAGCAGTATTGCCTTCTGTGAGCATTGATTGGTGTTAATGTTCCACCCCACAGTTATGAGCATGAGCCAAAGATGAAAAACCCATAACGAGGCGGAAGGGTAATGAGGAGTCATTAATTCCTAATAACATGGGCAGTATGACAATTCCCACCCATCCTCTTCAACCACACCTCACAGGCCTATACATGTCCCATCTCTGCACTCTTAGGCAAGCTACTGGTGTATGATTGTGTCTTAACATATTTACAAGTACTCAACTTTGGCTCAAGCCAGTTAATCAAATAATGACTATTAATGTGTTATTGACCAACACCCATGTTAATGATAGCAATATAGCCAGCTGCAGGGGCTATATTGTTTGTTAGAGGCCACAAACGTGAATTACAGGCCTGAACTGTTGGTGAAAGTCTATAACGAGAGCGAGGGCTTTAGCCAACTGTTATATTCGGAGGCGAAGGGCTATAATGCTTTTATAATATTCCACCCACTAACGATAGAATGTTCTAAAATAAACAGGGAGAAACAGAAAGAGAAAAATTGTAATGTTGGAGCAAAAGGTCAATGCTAGG
The DNA here is from genome assembly GCF_964204655.1 of Triturus cristatus. NCBI lineage: Eukaryota > Metazoa > Chordata > Amphibia > Caudata > Salamandridae > Triturus > Triturus cristatus. The sequence continues at coordinate 811,530,096 of NC_140585.1, read as the reverse complement.
AATTATTAGCCTTAAGCCACTTCATTGCTTTTAATGAAGCGCTCAACATTCCAGAGTTATGATAGTACTTAACATCGCATCCCAAGAAATCTTAATAGTGGCCAAGAGATAAAGGCTAAATAGAATTTGCTAAATGGCATATTGATAACTGGTTTGATGCACATCTATGTACATCTGTGTGTAAGTGGTAGACATCACCAGAGTCATCCAAATGCTTTTGTATCGGTGATCTTCAATAATCTTTTGAAAGTCTGGTTCTCTGGCTTTCTTATGCATTGGTTTAGCTGGATGAGGCATAGATTGGCTTGGAAATATATCGTCATTTAAGTAAGAACTGAGAAAGAAAACATGATGAGGAAGCAATGCTCGATAGATGGCAGTGGCGTAAGAAAACTTGCGGGGGGGGGGCCCAATGCAAAGTACACGAAGGACCCCTCCCCCAAGTCAGTCAGGAGCTCTCAGGTCAAGTTACTGTGCTGATGGGGCCCCATGGAGCTCAGGACCCCCCCCCCCCCCCTAGCACTCCGGGACTGCGGTCCTATTTTACCCCACTGATTGAAGGACATTCATCTCATTGCTCCGATTTCTTGTTCTTTTGTCCATGTCCTTGTGTCACACTACCCTCCAATTATGTACTTGTGGTCTAGTCTGTTGGCGTGTAGGTAGTTTAGACAGGAGGTGGGATGGAGCGAGCTCTGGTTTATAGTCATTGCTAGGATGGGGAACTTAGCCTTCCTGAATTACAACACATATATTTGTATGTGTTGCCTGAAACAGAAGTATCCACAGGTTGGAAAGGAAGGATTTGGACCACAAACATTCAAGAAGAGAAATGAGATTAATACATAGACACCCAAAGTAGTAAAAGTGACAAAAGCACAAGGCGTTCTTTAGTTCAAATACTCTCCTTCACCATCAGTAGCATGAGAGTGAAGAAATAGAGGGCGAAGACCACATGGTGGCAAAACCATAACCTGGAAAATGCACACCCTCTACCCCAGCCTAGGAATCACCACATCCTTACTGCAAAACAGGAGAGGGGGCAAAGGTGAGGATGAGACCAGAATAAAAAGCAAGAGCTGGGAGTGCAGGTCCAAAAATAGGCACCCATGCCAGAGTACATGAAGGGCAGAGGACACAAGGCCAAACCGAGCACCCTCATGAAGGAAGTCCAGATCAGGTCAAAACCACAAAGCACTGAGAGACTTTGCAGCGCACCTGCATTGAAGGATGCTCAGCATATAGGCCATGCAGGGACACTACGCCATCACAGCACAACTCCAGATTGTGGCGCCCCGGCCTTTCGTTTTCCATGCTGAAAACGCAAAAACACCTTGGATGCCTCTGAGAGAAGAAGTGGGAATCGGTGGGATGGAGGAGGATGGAAGCATGCATTCCCTGACCACAATCAGAGGACCCTGGAGATGAACCTCCCAATCCGTCTCCAGCATCGTCAGACCAAGAACATCCGCATGAGCTCCATCCTGAACAGATTCAGGACACTGGGGTTCTGGAAACCTTTCTTCTCGTCTGTTTGATCTCACTCAGAACCCCTTGGTGAAAACATCCCAGTATTTCGTTTTTTCATTGCTATGACTGAGTAGGAAACCTAAGTTGTTTGATCTGGCCGGGTTATCTGTGAGCCTTTCAGTGAAGGCTGTCTCTACCACAGCTTTAGGAGGGGGGGATGAGAGGCGATGGGATAGAAGGGCACAGAGGGGGATGGGTTGCATTTGGGACTCTGCCTTTGGGTCACAGTAAAAGCAGGGGCAGATGATTTGTGAGGCCAAATATAACATAAACATTTTCATGAGTAAAAAGTAAATGACGGGTGGATTTCACCTTGGAGTTCTGAGTGGCATCATAGACAATTGAGCTTTGCTCTCATTTTCTATTTGGTGTCACTCAGAACACCTTGTTGGAAAATATCCCTGCTATTCACTATTACCCGTCTATAATTGTATATGTGTTTAATAGTGAACAATGCTCTACATTGCTTAAGGTAAAGGGTATGAAAACAAAAATTACTTGTCTATTTTTTCTATCGTTTTGACCAATTTATTCTTAGATTTATTTTTCTGCATCCTGAACTTCCTGTTTGATGTTAGCCAATTCTTTATTGATTAATTCACGCCTATGAGAAGACCGAGATGTATCCCATAAGTCACACAAGCAAAGAGGTGACGTCATAGGGTGGGTTGCGTTTAGTAACTAGCCCCTCCTTCTTTTCTTACATATAATAATTCTAAGCAATATTTTAATTATAAACTGAGCCATAAAATGACGTTTTCCTTGCTGTTGAAGTGGTACTCTCCCTCCACTCCTCCGGCACATGCATGGGGGTCCTCCGCGGCATCAACAGCCCGTTAGGGTCAGCCGCCAGCCTATTAGACCTGAGATCTCTTGCAGTGCTGCGCTCTGTGCGGGCTCTGAGCGTAGAGCCCGATCAATGCCTCTGCGCCGTCCCCTACAGAGGGTCTTAACCTTTATCAGCGGGGCCCAGGCGGCTGGCACTAAAGCAGCTTTCCTGCCTCTACTCAGAGCTTTACCTCTCACTCAGACATTTGTCAGCTCCCACCACTAATTTGTTCCCTTTACTAGGAATTCTTAACCCTGCTGTTTTGGTAGGCTGCCATCACATCCTTTCATGCTTCAGACTTTCTGTCTTTTCTCTATCCTCTAGTTCCAGGCATTTCATACTGAATTTTCATGTCATGGTTTTTGTGCATATTTCTTAATATTATAAAAATACTGATGAAGAGAATGTTAAAATGCTAAAACAGGACTACAAAGAAGGTGGCATGAATTTGAAGGATGCCCTTGCCTTAGCTGTCAAAGTGTTAAACAAGACAATGGATGTTAGTAAGCTTTCTGCTGAGAAAATTGAAATTGCAACACTGACAAGATAGAATGGAAAAACAAAAATAAGAGTTTTAAAGCAAAAAGAAGTCGAAGAGTTGATCAAAAAACATGAAGAGGAAGAAGCAAAAGCAGAGCGGGAAAAAAAGGAAAAGGAACTGAAAGAAAAAGACAAATAAAAAAACCTTCATTGAGCTTTTTGAATTTTTCTCACCTGGCTGTGTATACTATTTCCTTGCAGCGACTAAGAACTGCTCTTTAAACAGTTTATAAATTTGAATTTGAAATGATCCCTCAGTTGTCTTTATTTTTAATACAAAATAAAATAGAAAAAAATCTTTTCTTTCATTTAAAAAAAAAGAAAAAAAATACATTTAACACAATATTCTAATTTGACTTCCATTTTTATGTAAAGGATTTTTTTTAAAGTTAGAATTCATAAGCAAAATGAATGAAAATATAAAAGCAAAAAAAAACAAAAACTAAGAGCCTTTTTTGTACAGAGCACATTGCCTTACAATGCATTCAAATCTAGCATATGTTTCATGTCTACTATTGGATCCACTTACTTAAAATCTGAGTTTTTTAATATTTTATTTAAAATCACATTGCATCTTCTTCTGAGTGTGTGTTCTCTGGATTTGTGCATTCCTCAGCTTGGCCAATGAAATTAAGATAACATTTGTTATACAATTGTTTAGCATATTAAATTTATATGCAGAAGGCTGGGAGACATCTGCAGTGATGCGTGTTAATGTCTCTAATGAGATGCAAAGTCATGTTTATTTCATGGCAGGCATATGCGCTAAACCTTCGTTCAAAGCGGCATTACAGACACACAGTAAATTCCTAATCCTTTAGTTTTTCACACTAATTACTCAGATTTTGAAATTTACTATGCTAATACGCCGCAGGTCAGAGATGTCGAAAAAGGGCTATGCATTTTGCAATTTTTATTCCTAAAACAGGCTTCCATTTTTAATTTGATTGCGCTATACATTTTCTGCTGTACATGCAAAATACTTGTTTTAGTCAGAGGATTCCCTTATTTTGGGGTTATGAAAAGGTAAAGTCGCTTTATAGAGAGGAATTGGGGCGTAGCGGCTAAATTAATCATTGTGAAACTGCAATGGAAGATCACTACCATCTATGGCTCAATTCCTTCTCAAAATGAAGACAGTGGATAAATGAAAGTATAAAGTTAAACATAAATAATTTGGCATTTTCACTTGAATCAAACTGTTTAACAAATAAAGCAGGTGGAGTAGGCAGCAGAAAGTGGTGCCGCAGTTGTCCCCTCCTTCCCACTCCATTGCGTGCTGTAACATTTACTGGATGCTGGTAAATGTTTTTTGCTATTAAGTGCAGCTTGTGTAGACAGAGTCAGTCTGACATGCCAGGAAAGCAGAGATCTTGCCCTCCATACACTCTTTCTTGCTGTTTCTTTATTATTGTTCGTCATTAGTCATTTCATAATTGGGTTCATAAAAGCACAATCACATAAAATCATGAGATACATAAAAATATTTTAAAACGTATATCCATAAGTTCATAAAGAGTCGAATTGCAAGATCAATACATTTGCAATAAAAGACCAACCAAGAAAGTGCAAATTATTAAGCACAAAATCACAGAGTAAATAGCCTAGAACAAAAACAATGTCATCTAGCAACCCTTCCAACCGGATATATAGTCCTCAATAAAATAAAATGCAAGATAATCAAGCGCAACCCACCATAGAAAATCAGCATGCATATCCAACTCACAATCACCAAAACTACCAGTTAAAACAATAAGGAGCGCCTGAACTGTAACACGTGTTTAAAAAACGTAACCACACCCAAACAGACCTCAGGTGTGGGAAGCAACTGTGAACACCAAAGGGCAGGGATATGGCAGGAATGTCTTGTGCCCCTCAAGATTGGGATTCAAAACTTTCTGGTGTAACTGCTGTAAAACCCACAGGAAAAAACACAAAATGCGCCAAAGTTTGCAAAGAGAGCTCATCGCAAGGGGAAAAGAAAGTTCCTTTTGGATCAAACTGGCCTAAAGGGAAGGACAGGTGACTTATAATCCAACCCACCCTAAACCTGGTTAAAAGGACCCTATACCTGCCTTTAGGGAGCATAACCAGATAAGGCTCCAAACTAAGGATGGTCTGTACAAACATGTACTCCGCATTCACGGGCTTCCTCAGCTTTGACACCTTCATTTCCCTTCTCATACGGTCGCAGAAGGTAGATTTTTAATCAACTTTTAGTCAACTTTTATCCCTCGCAGTAATGTCACCAGGCGAGGAGAAGATGTTAAGTCGGCCAAGCTTATTATTGTTATATCTTTACAAGACCTGTTAGTCCCTAAAATTAAACTAACTGAAGCTATATTTTTGTATATGCAGAAGTTACATTCCAGGGAACAGTTATCAGTCATGAGACTGAGTTCAGCTCCTTTCCAGGCTTTGAAGAATTTAGAAATATCTCATTCTCCAGTGGATTGATGATTCATACCCTGGTTGACCATGTTTAATGTTGCAGGATTGGCATTAATTTTAATAAATGTTTTCGCTTTCATTATGTACTTGCGGACTTAGCAGCAGGTGTGTGGTTCTGTATATTTTATCTGAGTTGTTGCCGTAACACATTATTTCCACAGACTGTTTCATATAGCCAACTTAACCTCTTCTGTGCCCATGACGAGATAGTCTCGTCATGGAGCACGGTCGCGCTGTGCCCATGACGAGACTATCTCGTCATGAAACCCGCCCACTAATGTAACGCCCGGCACAGGAGGGGGAAAGGGCGTGGCACAGAAGGGGTTAAGGGTATTCTACAGGTAATTCTGTAGCTGTGCTGCTCTTCCATCAAGCACTTTTGCAGTATGGATGGGGTGTATGTGTGTCTGTGTATATATCATTTATAAAAGTTTCATCTTCTTTGTGACATGAAGCTTCTTCTATCTGTACAGAGGATGCTCAGTGGCAACCAAAGTTGCTGCCTTTAATAAAAATACTTCTTTTTTAATATTTTATTTGCATTTTTTAAAATATTTTACAGATATTTACAATTTCAATAAAAACAGTATCAACATGGTTTAATGCAAAACTTATTGCGAAAGATATGTGTCAGTATTAGTATGCAAAAGAAAAGCTTTACACCAAACCTATATTAACGTCTTCATGGTGCTTGAGGTAACAGAATGTAGTTTTAGGATGGTTTGCCAAATGTTGAACTAATCAATGCATATTTTCAATTTGTGCACCAGATTTCCTACTTCCTTGTAACTAACCCAAATCCTTTTACTTGGAAGTATTCTTTCAATTTCTCTGAAATTATTTTTTCCTAATCACCATAGGCAATATTTTCAAATAAAGCAAAATAGCTTTAATATGAGAAACATCTCCAGTATCACCCCCCTATAGCTGAATTTTGGGGTGCTGTGTGAATAAGGTAAGGATGCCATTGGATGGCACCTTGAAAATTCACGGTTTCATTGCCTGTTAGGCCTGCTTCTCAAATTCATTATAAAAATACCATCTGAAACTTCCAACAAATGTCTCTTTTTTTCTGACCAAACACAGATTAGAGCTTATTCGAAGGAGATCAAACTTTCCATTTGTTTTGCCATGTGAAAGAGGTTTAATCGATGCGTCTATCCTCAAAGAGGAGGGTTACAATCCAGTGTGTGAGTGGATGGCACAAAGACATTGGTCATTTGTGTCACAGGTATCTAGATTCTTGTATAGGCCATACGATTTCTGATGCTGCTTCCTAGATTGGCAAGACATGTTGTCTAGTTCCATAATTGCAGCTCTGTTGGGTTCAGACTACTGAATAAGAACATTGTTATTCTCATAGGCTGGCTGGTCTCCTGAAACTTTGTTTAACTGTTGTTTTGTTCAGTTGCATACCGTTACCAATCTTAAAAATAGATTATCAACTTATTTTGCACCTTTACATAAAATTCAACAATAATTTTGATTCTAGCAATGATGTTTTCCCAGAATGATCTTACTAACGCTCACAAGAACAACAGATGATGAAAGTTGCTTGCCCCACTCTACTCCGAACTGCCTCAATTCAGTTACTTTTTACTTCAAACGGTCGTCTAAATATTCTTTGTAAGTTCCTCTGGATCTCCACTTCCTTATTCGCAGTCACATCTATGTAGGTTTTCTGCAGCAGTTGGGATAAATGAGTACATACGTAAACGCAGAAATTAAAATATGGTTTCACTCTGACAAATTGACATCAGGCACAAATGCATTATCCGACTCTTAGCGTAGAACTTCTTAGTTTAACAGGAGGCAGCCAGAGGGCACTTGCAGGTCCTCCAGTGAGGATTGTTGAGCCAGAGAATATATAGACCAATCTCTTGTCGATAGACTGTTCTACCTCAGATGGAGACTGGCGAGATCATTTCTGATGGCCTTGTGCCACTTAGAGCGATGTCCGTTGCTCTTGTTCCACTGTTTCAATGCAGTAGAGGCAGTAGAACTATACGGAGGCAATCAGCCAGACAGCTTCCACTTTGATCCCAGTTTCACCCGAATGCTTCAGGTAGCCTGTCTTTGGTGTTCTCTGTGATGCGTGCTACAGAGCATCTGGTTCTGTGCCTTTGAAATGCTGGCCTCAGTGGAGACACTGATGGAAGTGTTCACTACCTCTTTTTTAAACAAAAAAAAAGTCACCATAAAATATCTGGAGTCTCTATCAGCACTTTGTCATGAGCCCCAATATCCAGACTCCCCTTTCTACAAACATTAGAAATCCTTTGGCATTTTTAAATACGTCCAGATTATATACTACGTCATCAAGGCTGGTTTATGTATTTGTATTGGGAAGTGGGAAAGCACTGCGTGCCAGCAGGTAGCAGACTCATTAGGGTTAGGAAGATATGCTTGAGAAAATCATAACTGAACCATCTGAATGAGCCTCAGATAATCAGCCAGTAGTCATGCTGAAGGTTAGAACTTGCCCGCAGGAGCTCTCCTTCATATACATGCATGATCAATCTCAAAGGTATGACCTGGGCGAATCACTGAGTTCACGCATTTTGCCTGAGATGAGAGTCTTAGGATATCAGTCATAAGCCATCTGGGTGGAGGGCCAGAGTCAAAGGTCCACGCATGCACACTCGTGACGAGGAGGTTCCTCCATTTATAATGTTGGAGTTCAGGTCTCCTGCCTACAGCTCCTGCATCACCAGCTGTTCCTGTATGGACGTGGAGGACCAGGTTGGCAGCTCAAGTGTTGTGCAGCCTGTTTGAGCCCGGCACTATATGAATGATAAAGCAGAACCTCTGCATTTGCTTCTGCATTCATGGCCGATGGTGAAGGGATCGGGGAGGCAGAATCCCTCTCAGATCAGGACACCATCTGCCTTCTACCAACGTGAACGAATGAAGAAGTACTTAGCGAGCATGCGTTCACCAAGAAGGCGTCAAGGTGCTAGGATATTCTCAATTATCAAACTAGGAAGAAAATGCTGGAAATTAAGAAAATACGAACAGTTGAGCCAAAACTGCCAGATTACCGAGTAAGTAGCAGCAGACTATTTTTGCCTTGTGATCTATTTGTGTGTGGCCCAGTTAGAGGCGAATGCCAAATAAAGGATCTGCAGCCGACAGCTCTTTTGACGCTGATCGCCGACACCTCTTTCTGCAAACGGCTTACATGTTGGTGGTGTCTGGGAGCGGAGGCACCCCACTAATATGAGCTCTTTAGCTACATGACACGGTCTTAAGTCATTTTGCCTACTTTACACGCAAACAGCATAATACAGCATTGCTTTTAACTGAATTATGCAGTTTGTCAATAGCATACCTACATTTTACCTAAATAAACAGTTGCCCTCCTGCTACTTTTTGTTTGCCCCACAATTTTGCTGGTCCTTTTGAACACTAATATTCTATGATCTTAGCTGCTGATGGAGACATAGCTCCATAAATGTCAGTAGCTCCCGGCCTGCATCCCTGCGCCCTTTCCGGCCTTGAGAACCTCATTTTTTTGCCATCTCATCCTCTTTATGTTGAACTCGGGTCATGGTGAGAAATGGGCTCATATGATGTTTTGTTGGGGCTTTTCGAGTCCGTGGCAATGCTGTGGAATGTTGAAAAGAGCCCACGGTCAGGCCACCATGTTTGATGTGTTTGATTGTTGTCGGGGACAGCCCTAAAGCTGGAATATACTTGTCATATGTGATGAAAGGTCTGCCAGATCCATGTTTACAATTATGTATCGGAGTATGAGTTTAAAAGGGAGAACTGAACATAACTGCAGTGACCGAATTGTTAAATATGTTCAGAGATGCCATGTGGCCCAGGTGGGGTGCAACACCCTCAGGCAGTCCTTTTAGTTTATTCAGCAGCACAACGGAGTTTGGCCTTGTACTTTCCTTCTAACATTGTTAGTGTGGGCTGAATACTTACAGCTTGGCGAGTGCTTGTGGCTATAAAAAGCCTAGACTGGCTGAAGGTGTCACATGTGACATGGGGCCAAAATAATATGTAATAAAATGACAAGAATACACTTAAATTTTTTCGAAAATGTCATTGATACCCACCAAAGTTCCTTGCAGGTTTTTACTCCTTTGTTTATAAGGTATTTTGTTTTTCGCAAATCGGATTAATCGTTAAAAAAAAAAATGTAAGACCGAATATTGTATTTACTTTGCTTGATACATTTTACACTTCATATATTTGTTCTGATAAATTGAATAGCCCTATTGCAAACCAGTTGTGTTTATACTTGTTGGGGTGTGTGCCCTGAAGCCCCAGTAATATTCTTTAGCTTGCTTGCAATATATTTATCATTTTAGAGAATAATTGTGATAAAAAAATTTCTCATTTGGGTGTGTCCTGAATAAATAATTTCACGTGAGGGGTGGCACTGCATTAAAATGTTTGAATACCATTGTGCCAGGGCCTCATATGCGGTATGAAAACCAGATAAAGTGTGGTGACAATGTGCCTGCACTAGAGTAGAGATAAAGTGCATGGGTTGTCTTGGGCGACCAGCCCTGCGCCATTTACCTCGTTCAGTGTTTTGTCCCTGCTAATGTTGCACTTGTTCTCCTTTTCCTGAGACTGACAACAACTTTGTCTGCACTCACAAGCCATGAGGGGCACTTGCAGATTTTTGATCGACTTATAAAACGTGCTACTATGATTTAAAATTCAAATTCTTTCAGCTCGACCAGGAACAGTAATCTTTACTTTGAACTCTTCAAGTGCAGTAATCCTCTTTTCATAATTTGCACAAAAAACAACCTGTTTTTAAGGATGAAAGGGGATACTTAATTTATATCAGTTTGTATGCCCTGCGTTATTACTGCCCTTTTGCGGTGCTCTGGTGCCTGGTACATAAGCAATCTTGTTGAGTCAGATTTCTGATGGGTTCCATGGTATTATTCATTTTTGTATTGTTTTCCTCATATTTCTTTTTCATTTTTTTCTGTCTGTCACTCACATGTACCTTGCCACACCGTGTCGAACGTCCACTCTCATTGTAACATGTGTACCTACTTTCCTTCCACATTCTTCCGCCATCCAATCAGATTTACCCATTGGAGGGACGCTTTGGCATTTTTTTAATTTGCGACCCTGACCGTCAAACCCTAAACCAACCATCCAACAAAGGGGTCGTCTGTAGAACCTGAACATATATGTACAGTTAGCTAACAAAAAGGGATAAATAGACAGTAGCTAGCTAGCTCCCCAAATCATGGAAGCCATTGAAACATGAACAGTGAAAATTATTTTAGGAAGAAATGCACTGTTAGACTTTTTAAAGGGCAGGTCCTTTAAAAATGTTAAATAAATACGGATTTTTAATTCTCTCCTTGTTATAATGATGTGATTGAATGTTAACAGTGTTGAACCGTTGATAATACATTTCACGGGTCTGTTAACAAAGCTATTTCTTGGTCTCAAATAGAAACATGGCATAATACCCCACGAAGGCTTGAAAAGTGTAATCTAATTACCCACAAGGGGTGTTGCTTGTGAATAATGTACACACAGTCTGGGCACAAACTGTGCACAAGGTGGTGTGGGAAAAGAGCGCCTCCAGTGGGATGTCAAGGAATGGCCCCCTGCATGAGTCAGCATGCTCCCACAGGGGACTGCATGCCTCGGCATAGATACTGGTCTTTGTCTTGTGTACAGCACTCAAGGGCTTTCTACATGCTACATAACATAAATAAAGCTGGAGCACAAAATCTGTTCATGTGTTCTCCGGCAGGAAGTGCTCCTGGGCCTGAATCCGAATGTTTACTTGGTCAAATGTAAGAAAATGTGTGGAAGGACCCCCACCACACTTATTGAAAAGTTAAACTTTTGAAAGTGCAGGGAAATGACTTCCTGCACTGGGGCCAAGTGTTAGCCCCACTGCTCAGACCCTCGGGAAGGTCCTAGCAGTGGTGCGGGGGCTAGGGGGGCCAAGCTCCAAGGGCCCACCTCAGGTCAGTGCTGTGGCCGGAGAGCTCCTGACTGAGTCCGGAGGGGGCCCCTCCACATACCTTGCAGGGGGGCCCTCTCAAGTTTCGTTACACCACTGGGTCCTAGCGTGGACCTAGCCACTCATATGACCATTAAATACAGTGCACAAGGAAGTGTATGTAATGAATCCATAAATGAGGTACCTGCGCACTAGTGCAGTTTTCACCTGGTGTAAGGGAAACTCCCTGAACATTCCTGAATCCGCCCCGCCGTTTTCATAGTGAAGTGATGATGAGACCTCCGCTGCTTCTGAGCTCGGTGCTGTCAGTCATCCCCAGAGTGAAGCCCCTTCCCTTCTCTCTGCCTCAGAGCGCAGGCAGAGAGTTCCCTCTGGCGCGACTCCGGGGAAGGCAGAGCTATCTGCCTGAAAATCTCTACGGAGTACAAAACCTTTCACTGTAAAACGCAAAACCAGAGGCTTTCAGAAACTGAAACTAAAATGTTGACTCATGCTCCTTTGAAACACAAGTGGAGAATAGAAGAAATGGAGAGAAAAACTTCTCTCATTCTTTAAATGGTACAAGAAAGTGAGGGTACTAAATGAGGTGCCTTCAGAGGGTTAGAAACAATGCATAACTAGGTCTAAAATGTTAAAAAGTGTGCAGTATCAAAGGTAACTATAGGAAAAGTGGAATATTGATTGAATGCGCAAAAACTGCGATTAGCTCAGTTTCAAGTGAAGGCAGCGTGTGATTGTCCATCTGTGCATTGCTGAGTTCTCCACGCTCCTGTCACTGCATGATGAACCGGCTTCACACTCCTTTCCATGAGCAGTGCCAGCACAATCAGGCAGGAGGGTACTTGAATGGTTGAAGCGTTTAGGGTGTAGTTTGGAGATGGCGGAAAGGGCGGTATTCAGGCCAGTGGTAAGTGACCTAGTAGTTTTTTCCAAGTATCGCAAGGAGCCAGATGTGGGTCACACTACAATCATCACCCTTACACATGCGCAACCACTTTTTCTCCAGTACGCTGGCACTGTCTGTCCTCTCCGCTCTCAACAAAACTCCTCTACTGAAATACATACCTGCTGTTACTTTCCTGTCCGACACAAGGGGTGAAAGCCTCCCACTGGGCTACTGTGTTGTGTGTAGGTGCAAGCAATCCCTGCTTATGATTTTCTGACTGCATGCACAGTGGTATCAGGCCACATTGTTGACGATTTGCAGTGCGCATGCATAGAGCTGTACACGCTATCCTCGTTAGAATGCGAGTGACTGGCTTGTGAACGGGTGGCACGCTGTGACCCGCCATGCTTCCACTTCAGTAACGTCAATACTTTTCCTTTGACAGAGGAATTCAAGGGCTCCACCTTAATTGAACTGATGAAGAAAGAAGGCACCACCCTAGGGCTCACGGTGTCAGGTGGAATTGACAAGGATGGAAAGCCGAGAGTCTCTAACCTTCGACAAGGAGGAATCGCTGCTAGGTAACCTCATTTTAAGCCATGTACCAGTCACATCATGTACAACAAGACTCAAAAATAAGGGTTTCAGACACAAAATGGGAGGAGGAATTATATGTATCCTGGCCAGTGTTACACAACTATTGATTTCGGCCAGGTAGTCCACACACAGCCAGCAACTAATTATTAAGCCATTGTCATAGCCATTGCCTTCTAAAAACTAATTTACTATTTTGAAATATGAGTAATTTTAAAGGGGTAGACTAAAGAACAATGTAATAATACTTAGACACCTGCATACAACACAGAAAACAAGCAGAACTGCCCTTAAAGGCGAACTACGTATGTGATACAGGATATTGACAAAATGTACATATTAATATAATCTCAACTTCAATTTGAATGTTTTTGCTGTATGTTCCCCCGAATGATAAATACGCGGCTAAGAATTCCCCAGAAAAATGGGGGAGAATAACCCTGGGATCATATTGACCTCACAATTCATATAAAGTAACAGTCTCTTAAATTGCTAAATTTCTTCTGTGATGTTAGGGTTACCAGGAAATTAAACAATAAATTAAAATAATATGGTGTAGGTAGAGCAGGCCTTCGATTACACCAGGACACCAGTAATCACTGAACTTTAAAAAGTACAAAAATATTGTGTAATATGATGAAGCACCACAGGAAATATGCCTCTTCTCCTGATTCCTCTCTTCATCTTGCTGGTCTTTAACATCCCGAAGATCTGTGTCATTCAAACAGGCAAACTTGTTGAACAACTAAATCATTGTGTTACGTGTCCATCCCTGAATATGTAAAGCCTGCTCTTATGTTTACTGTGCCCATCTTTTTCATTGTTTGTTTCACTTACTTCATGTTGGCCAACTCACTTGTTAGTATGAACCTCAGAAACATCCAGCATGTTGTTATTCCTGATATACGCGTCTTCCCACTACTACCATCTCTTTTACCTTTCCACAGAATTAACTCATCTGAAGTCTTGCTTTTGCCAAGATCAACATCACTGCATTAATGTGTAGTTGATGCGGCCATCTTTGAGCAAGTAATGTGTTCTGTATTGCTAGTGGATTGTGCAGTCATCCTTATGTGTAGGTCCACCTGTTGATACATTTACTACTTTTTCATTCTATGTTCTTTGTTTTGATTTAGATGTGAATTTCATAAACCTTTACAAGCTGAAGGATATAGTTCACAAATGCGTCGGGGATCTGAGTTGAAAATATGTCAGTAGATGTTAGTCCGCTCCAACTTCAGTCACCTAGTTTTAATAGTATTCTAAAAAACCAAACACTATGTGCGCATAAGGTATTTTCAAAATGGAGTCTATGGCTCTTTCACTTGCCCAATTTTCTAATCTTAGATGTGCAGAGGCCTTGTCCTGAGAGAATGTCTGCCGTTCTATGCCTGGTTTTGGGCATCATAATTGTTAGATGAATTAGGGTTGTCCTACTCCTTGGTGAGTAGCACACATGCTGGATGAGAGAGCCTTCTTACCTGAAAAGGAACTGCAGTATATATACTAATGTTGTTGGCAGCTGCTGTACTCCATGCAGGAGTATACCACACCATGAGTATAGTTTGAGATCCGTTTATTTTTTGTGGTAGCTAGATTAGTGTCTCCTTAACTTCTCTGTAGTTATCATATAACCTCAAAATGTGAATGGAATTAGAGGTGCTAGTTACAGCCAACCTCATTTTGCCTTTATTTTAGATATGTTTGCTGCTTTAGTGCTTCTACAACGTACAGCATTTTTTCTTGACTTGCCGTTTCAATGTCCCACCATTTTATTTTACTGTTCCAACCTCCTCATTGGCATCCAGTTCTTACTGGCTTGGAAATGTAGGTTCTGTCCTGTATTTTTGGTGTTTTGATGTCGTGCCTGTAACTTCAGGGTCTATACCCAAAGTGTACCACTTCTGGATTAGACACCCTGCAGGAATAAAGCTGTACCATTTCTTTATTGCATCATTCCTCAGGTGATGGGAGGAAGAGTGAGGGTGCATGTGCTACGGTGGAGTCTGGTCTGTAAAAGATGCTGGCTTGAGTGCCCAGAAGAAAGGGATAGGACTCTTTCCTGAACTTCCTGAACCTCGAGCTGTAGTTACTAGTTGTGAGCACACAGCCAACAGTGAATCCATCTCTAGAGATGGACGGTTGACAAATGCATTACCAGTGTCAATCCTAAATGGGAATGCAAGTTTAGTTTTGAACTATAAACGTGATGCTTGAACAGTACTCTGTGTTCACTGTACTAAACAATAGATGTGTCTTAACCCCTTCGATGCGCGTGACGGAGTGGTTCCGTCACGCACGTCGGTCGCGCTGTGCGGATGACGGAACCACTCCGTCACGGCACCGCCCGCGCAAGAACCCTTCAGCACAGCGCAGTAATCCACGCCGCGCTGAAGGGGTTAATATGAGAGGTATGTGCACATCCTACTGTTCTGATGGGCTCCCGATGGGATTGTGCATGTGATGGTGTGAAGGGTCCGTAAAGTGGCACGTTGAGAGGTAACCTCCCCACAGAGAGTCAAATGGCTCAGTGTATTACATTACATTGGCTTTCTCCAAGGATAGCCCCAGTAAGCAGAAGCGGAATTATTGCAATGGCTGGATCCAGGTGTTTAAGGTTCGCCACCAATGAATTTCACTCTTTCCTGACTAGGTGTTGCTTAGAATCGTGGTGTGTCAGTGACCAAGATCACAGGATGTGAGCATGAATCCTAGTTTCATGCATACTGACAACATCAAAAGAGGCTTAGAATGTGCAGGTTATATCTGCAGTCATCCTTGCAACACTTCTTAAAGATTTTAATTTGTTATCAATTGTTTGCAAATGCCTTTGATACCAAATGGTTACCAGATCCTATGCAATAAAAGCGAAGTCATTTCATAAAAAGTTAAGCATACTAGTGCTTACAGAATGTATTTGTTTCAGTACACTGGGAACTAGATCTTAATAATGAGAAAGGTGTTTCCTTTTTATGAAAAAGGAGCATTTTGGCCAATTAATCTGTGTGAAGAGGCCATGAGAATAGGAAAAATAAGATTTTGTTCTATTTGGCAGGAGAGGGACTTGCTTTCTATTTCAAGCTGATAAGGCCGGGTTCCACTACAGAAATTTAACATGGAACCCCAGTCGATGTCTCTTTTTACCTGCTGAGAAGTGTAAAGGGGAGAAACAACGCATCACAATTTAACCTCCAGACTGATCAAGACTCAAGGACCACAAACTCCAATTTCAATTTAGGGGGTTTATTACAAAGCCAAAAACTGTATGTACAAGCACCTCAAAACGAGGTTGTAGAAATACATCGGAACTACTACAAAACCAAATCTGCGGAACAATCGGCTCCGGTGGATCATGAAGAGAATGAACAATTCTAAAAATAGGATACTAGCAAGGACTGCTCCAACGTTTAAATCAGTCTTCATCAGTCCTTAAAAAAAAAGAAACATTAGACTAGCCCTACTCTGTCTCTAAGGTGACACCCCTACTTAGCATTTCCCAGGCGAGATCAGTAAAAGGTGTCAGCTTGTGAAGACTTCCTAAGAAGTACATTCACCGAGTGAATCGGTAGCCAAAGTTACAGAGCTCGTTCTAAGATGCTCCTTCTAAGCTAGTCTATGACACCCTTCTCCTAACTCATCCTGTCTCCTTCTACCTCTCTAACTCTTCTCCTTCTGACTCTCCTCCCTCTGGGCTCTTTCCCTAATACAAAATGTGAAAATGCAAAACACGCCCACAAATCACCTCACTAACCTCACCTCTCCTAGGTAGTTTTCCACCGTCTCCTCCGTGGGGCTTCAACCGACCTTGATTCCCAGCCTCCTCAGCGGGAAAGAACACCGGCTCCCAATTATCGACATTCCATATACAATGTTGCATCTCTCCTCCATGCCTAACTCCTAAAACAAAAGGCGTTAGTTCTAACTAACAAAGACAGCTTTTTCCACCTGCAACTGAAACGTGAGAATAGAACATCCATGTATTCACATGAAATTTGCTGACTACTCCTAAATGCGAGAGCACACCAGGGAAAAAGAAATTTTCAGGCCTACACAGTTCGGCCAGTGTAAGAATAAACGAATAGGCCTTTCATATTTAACGTGAACATTCCATTTAGGCCTTTACACATCAAGTTATACACTCAAGTTAATACTGCTTTTGCATTACATCATCTACAATTAATACACGTTAAGCATTTCACATTATTTCTTCCTGCAATCTTCATCTTAGTGCACACCTAAACTATAATGCATTTCATTACATCAAACTTTTCGTTATGTAATTGCAGCATACTAAAGATTACACTTTCAATCACGAATTTCTACATTTACTACATTTCTCTTTTTATATGGCACAAATACTTTTCTATCGTTTAACATCACTTCATTATTACATCACATTCTAATAATCACACGTTAATGCAACACAAAAATATATGCGGATGTGGACTGTCCATGATTATGATGCACCCCTACAAATTTAGAGCATCATCACGCTCTATTAGTTCCCCCCCTCTGATGACTAGTGTCATCACAACAAACCACATTCCCTGGAGAAAGAACCGACCCAAACAGAGCTTGTAGCCATCCTTACCTGTCGGAACTTCTCTAGACTCTTAATATTCTCGTAATGACTGTCCTGCATCCTTCTCTCCTGCTCTCTAAGTGACCTTTCAACTCAGTTTGCTCTATTCCCCTTATAAAGTCTCACTAATCCCCACAACAAAATCACACAAACAACCACCATAATGATAGGTTTCAAGATGTATCCAAGAATCCCCTTTCCTAAGGATGCAAACCAACTTCCTACCTTACTAAATCATTTTCCAAACTTGTCTCAAATGCCTTTTGCGGCGAAGTCATGTACCTCATGGTGTATCTCGGTAATGTTGCCTATATACCTCTTCAGATCTTTTCTGTTATCAGGTATATAAGTGCAACATTGTTGGACCTTCAGCATTTTACAGACTCCACACTCCTTTGCTAGTAAAACATCTAAAGCAAGGCGATTCTGAATCACCATAGCTCTTATCGACACCATCTCTCCATCTACAAGCAACAACAATTGGGCTGTATTTGCTGACAACTTATCCACAATGGTTGACAACTTCCTAATCAAGACATCATTCAACACCACTCCCAAACCTGGTATCAATGCTCCAAAGACATCACCCACAATTTCTCCTGCACTAGCACCTCGCTTCCCTCTAGAACGTAATTCACCCTCTAGATGGTCCAAATCTAATACGTGATAGATTTTGGGAAACACTACTGCCATATAACACGTACCATACCAATTCAATGGCAGTTGCACATTAGCATTTTTCCC
Organism: Triturus cristatus; assembly: GCF_964204655.1. Lineage (NCBI taxonomy): Eukaryota > Metazoa > Chordata > Amphibia > Caudata > Salamandridae > Triturus > Triturus cristatus. The sequence continues at coordinate 811,511,975 of NC_140585.1, read as the reverse complement.
CACATACAAAATACACATTTGGAACCACTTGAATTGCATCCTGCTAACATTTCTTTGCTGAGGCCTCAATGGTGAAAGTATGATCACATACACTCTCTCCCACAAAGACCTTATCATAATGAGTCTGAACTTGTCGCACACATAACTTCCCTCTCTGCTCAAAATCCAACACAATTGGACCACTACTCCCCTTTGCTTTATGAGCTAGCTCCTCCTTGGTCCACTCAACTTTACCTACCCTTGTTGTAACTGTTTCATATTAGTTGTCTATGCCTATCTTCTACCTGATCTATAAATGTATTTCCTACATCTGTCAGTGAACAAGTTAGGTTGTGTCTGTGTGCATAAGCTGTATCTAGGGTTACAGTAGGTATGAAATATTTCCCTATTCTAGCTTCTTGTTTGTAATAATCATACTTATTCAAATGCTTATAAGCTGGAACCTCTGTAAGCACTACATCATAGTTAGAAAAATAATACTCATAATGACCCTTGTCGTAAAACAATTTAAAAGAAATAAGCTACAAGTAATACCATACATCAAAGGAAGATGGTGATAACAGATACCCTCCTCCACAGACGCAGGCAACTGCATACACACATAGCAATCTCTCACGTCCATCGTGCTAACATACTCATATAGCAGCTTTGCACGTGCATTAATCGTGTAATCTCCTCTAGACAAATCTACATGCAACATTCTACTAGTTTGATCTAGCATAGCTTTTTCAGCTCCTCTATTGTGCTAGAAGTAATAGGTGTGGATGTCCCTTGTACCCCCACTTCCTCAACTTCTGCATTGTGTGAAAGAATTTTAGATACAACAACAACTACCACTATTGATACTATCACTCCTACAGTACATGTACATATTATCCATTTAGACCTACGGGTTGAACTCCCAGACTCCATCTTCACTTGTCAGTGCAGCTCAATAAGAGGATAAACAAAAGTCACTTCACCTCAAATTGCTGCTCAAAAGTTCAAACACAGTTCATGGAAATCCTGGGAATTCGTTCAGAGTTCAGTTCCTCTGGATTTATTTACACAGTCCAAAAAGACTTCCCTAGCCCTCTTTCTTCTTTTACTGGAAAAGCCCTAATCTTATTCTTCTTTCACTCTAACTTCTTATAGGACATTTATTTACAGTTCACAGTTCATTCACAGTCTCTTATAAGTTCGGATACAATTTCAATTAGCACACGCTGCAGTATTTCATGACGAACAGCTGCGACTTCCTGAGCTGGTGGCTGATCAGCAAAAGTCGGGAAAGACAATTCCTGAAGGATCAGATCCGCACCTTGCTCAAAACTGTAGGTCTCGGAACTGTTATTGTCAACACCCCCTCTATTTCCAATCCAGGAACTATCAATTCCACCTCAATCTTCAGCTTGGGCGTTCTGCTGATCACTTCGAAGACCTCAGTCTTCCGGTTCCCGGTACTCCTGGCATCTGTTACCAGATTTGTCCACTCCGGTGCAGCGTATTTTTGACAAGGCACTCTTACTCTCCTCGATCTCCTAGGGCCCTCCTGAGCTTGCTCTACTTCACTCAGCTTGGACTCTGAAGTCTCTGACACAGGAGCAAGATCTCTCTCAGGAGCTAATCTCAGATTCAGCCTTCCTTGTCTTCCAGGCCACGATTCTTCTATGGCGTCAGCTTTTCTTCTCTGCCCCGACCAACTAGCTCACAAGTTACTTCAGCTGAGTCTGACTCTCTACCACTCGCAACGTTACCTTCCCCCTTAGAGTCAATACCTGGGTCTTGTGTAGCGTAATCCCCCTCAGCTTGTTCTGGCGGACCAGCTTAATCAGCAACCCCCACAGCTAGGCTTGCCCTCGCAAGTGGCCTCTCTGCCACAGCTGGATTTTCTTCTGCAAGAGGGGCTGTTTCTTTCAGGGGTTCAGGAACTCTGCGAGTGTGGGAGGCGTGTATCCTGTTTGGTAAGCCTCTGCACTTCACCGCCGTATTTGTCACCAAGATTACCTGGTAAGGGTCTCTCCAACGGGCATCAAGGCAACTTTTCCTCACATGCTTAGGGACAAGCACCTAATCGCCAGGACACAGGTCATGGCAGAGGTCCCTCGAGGTCGGGGCAGTTGCAGCTTCCACCTGGTGAGACAAAGAACAGACCACATCAGCCAGTCCTTTGCAATAGTCAAGGATCAAATCATCTGCGATGCTTATGAAGGCTGTCGATGGCACTGCTGATAACCTCATAGCCCTCCCTATCAAGATTTTGTGGAGTGAAAGACCCGTTCTCCTATCTGGTGTACTGCGAATACTCATCAACACCAGGGGCAAGGCATCCGGCCATTTCAAAGATGTAGATGAACACACTTTTGCCATCCTCATTTTCAAAGTCCCATTAATCTGTTCCACGATACTAGAAGCCTCTGGTCGATAGCTACAATGCAGCCTCTGGTCAACGTTCAAAGCAGCACAAATTAATTTCATGATTTCAATGTGGAAATGTGTTCCTCTATCCGATTCCAATGAGGTTGGAAATCTGAACCTTGGAATTAACTCCCTAAGCAACAGCTTTGCTACTGTAAGGCTATCACACCTTCTTGTTGGATAAGTTTCCACCCATCGTGAGAAAACACACACCACAACCAGAAAATACCTCAAGCCATTGCACCTAGGCATTTCAATGAAATCAAGTTGTATTCTGTTGAAAGGCCCTCCAGACATTCCAATATGGCTCAAGGCAACCACAGTCTTCTTTCCAGCATTCATCTGCTGACACGTGAGACACCTACGGCACACAGCTTCAGCAAATGCTCGGAACTGTGGGTTATACCACGTCTGCCTGAACACTCGCGCCATAGCATCCCTTCCAAGATGTACTGCTCCATGGATCTGTTTCACTATAGGGCTCAATAGATCATCTGGCAATACTGCTTGACCATCATTTGAAATCCAAATCCCTTCATCTCCTATTTCACACCCTGCTCTGATCCATACAGCTCTTTCCTCTTCTGAAGCCTCTCTCTGCAGACGCTTGAGCTCATCCCAGGTGTCTGCCATGGCTAACATCATGCTGAGCTCGGTTCTTTCGGGGCTCTCTCCTGTATAATCTCCAGTAAATATGCACCCTTGTTCAGCGCAAAAACGTGCAACCTCATCTGCATACTTGTTACCCAGAGAGACAAAGTCACTTCCCTTCCCATGAGCCGTACACTTTACTACTGCAATTTCCTTTGGATGTTGTAAAGCTTCTAACAATTGTCTCACATATTCCCCGTTTCGAGTGGGAGATTCTGATGACGTGAGAAACCCTCTCTGTGACCATAGCTGTCCGAAGTCATGAACCACACCGAACCCGTATTGACCATCGGTGTAAATGGTGATTCAGATCTGATCAGCAGCCAAACATGGACGAGCCAAGGCAATGATTTCTGCTACCTGTGCGGAGTATACTTCCTCTAGACAAGCAGCTTTCACAACTCCGGAAAGTGTACATACAGCAAATGCTGCTTTCAGATGGCCAACATTGTCTCTTAAGCATGAACCGTCTACAAAGAAGATTTCATCGGACTCAAGTAGAGGCTCATCTACAATGTCATGCCTCGGTTTGGTGCAAAATTCATTCACATCGAGACAGTCATGGTCCTCACATTCTTCATCAGCAATATTAGACACAGGCATTAAAGTAGCAGGATTTAAAACAGTACATCATTTCAAAGTCACATTTTCTAAGGCACGTATAATCTGCTCATAACAAGTGAGTCTGTTATTCGTCATATGTTGTGTCTTGGTTCTCGTCATCAGGAGCTTAACTGAATGTGGAACATGAACTGTAAGTGGATGACCCATAACAATACTTTCACATCTTTCAATTCTGACACCTATTGCAGAAAAGTATTTGAGACATCCGGGCAATGCTGAAGCTACTGGATCTAAAGTAGCTGAGAAATAGGCAACTGGTCTATGGACTCCTCCATGACTCTGAGTTAAGACTGACAAAGCACAACCTTCTCGCTCACAACAGAACAGTGAAAAAGACTTGTTATAGTCTGGCATCCCCAGAGCTGGAGCATGACATAGATCCTCTCTCAACTCCAAAAATGCTACTAAGCAGTCCTGATCCCACGGTACTGGTTCACGCACATCTTTGTGCGTCAGCCTCTGCAAAGGCTTTGCTTTCAATGAAAAATTTGGGATCCAATGACTGCAATACCCAACCATTTCCAAGAACATTCGAAATTCCTTCTGTGTGGTGGGCACAGTCATTTTCATAATCGCCTCAATTTGATCTGGTGACACCTTCCTTTTGCTTTTTCTACTCTATGACCAAAATACTGTACTTCGGGTAAGCAGTACTGTAATTTATTCGGGGACACCTTGTGTCCATTCTCTGCTAGATGGTTCAGTAAGGCGATAATATCAATCCTTCAAGCATCCTCAGTCTCGGGCGCGATCAGAAGATCGTCAATATACTGTACGAGAACTTGAATTCTGCTGCAGTACAAGACTCTCAAGATTCTTTTTCAAGATCTGATTAAAGAACGATGGACTCTCTGTATACCCTTGTGGGATACGACACCATGTTAACACACAATTCTCCAGCCGGAATGCAAACAAAAACTGGCTTTCCTCATGCAGAGGTATTGAAAAGAATGCCTGACACAGATCTATCACAGTGAACCATTCAGCTTCACATGGGATCTGAAACAGGATCACTGATGGAATCTGTACCACTGGACAACATGGAACCATGATTGTGTTGACCTTTCGCGGGTCTTGCACAATCCTATACTTCCCACTTGGTTTCTGCAATCCCATGATTGGTGAGTTACATGGACTTCCCATTGTCTCCTTCAAAATTCCCTGTTCGATCATAGACTCAATCACAGGTTTGATCCCTGCAATCATCTCCAGTGACAAATTATACTGAGGTGTTCTTGAAAACTCAGCATTAGGTTTGACTTGGATATTAACTGGCTCAACTCCCTTGATCAATCCTATCTCTTCCCCGGAGAAATCTCATACGTCCAAAGAGACAGAATCCCTCAGGTCGAGTGGGAGTTCCTCAACTGTCAAAATATGAAATTCTTCTATGCACAAATTCTGGTTTACCACATTAAAGGTACCATCTGCATCAGTAGTCTGTAGCTCTACTCCTTTGGGCGTGCAAAAGATGGTGCAGTTCAACTTACACAAGAGATCACGACCCAATAGACAGACTGGACTTGAGTCGCATACCACGAATTGATGTCGATCATGGAAGGTCCCTATTCTTACAGGTATTGGTTCAGTGAAAGGATTAGTCATTTTCCTGTTCGCCACTCCTACAACTTGAATCGATTGTGCCGAGAGGGGCAAGTTAGGAACCACTGCAGATCTCACAGTAGAGCGAGTAGCACCTGTGTCAACCAAGAAGGTAGTTGGGTGACCATCAACATCTGCCTCCACATACAGTCCTCTCTGATCTACCTTCAAGACTACTCCAAGGGTACAGTCTTCCTCCCCCCTCAGACACCGTCGATGTAATGGGTCTGAACCAAATTCATTAAAAGTCTCAATAAGAGGCATCTGCTGAGAGGTTCGAATTCCCGGCGGAATTCTCGGTGGCTGGGGAATTTGAACCTGTGGACCCATCGTCCCCCCTTGTACCGATCTGGGTCTCGTCACTGTATTGACGACCTCAGACGCCTGCACCACTTCCTCCTGCTGGATCTGATTAGCTGGTTTCGATCTACACTTGCGCTTCCAATGCCCGATCTTATGACAGTTATGACATGCAGTAGTCTTCTTTAAGGTAGCAACCTCTACTCCTGTCTTAGGATCTACGGCTTTCCCTTTTCCCTGAACTGATGCATTCTGAGTCCCTCCTTGATTATTTCCATGTCTTCTCCCTAGAGTTCCTCCATTGGTCTGAACCTGATCTTCCTTCTCTGCATTCTGCATTTGGACCAGAATCAGCTTATCCTTATGCTTTTTGTGCTTCGAGTTCACTTCATCGCTACAGTATCAGGCATATCACAGGATTTCATCCACGGATTTATTCTGTCAGCAAATCAAGTGCTGCTGAATCATAAAGCTAACTTCTGGTCTCAACCCTAATACAAATTTAGAGATGAACTGTCCCCTATTCTTTGGGTCAAGGGTATCTAACCCACTGTACTGCTTGACTACTGCTTGAAGGCTTGTAGTAGCCTCTCATAGTAGGCATGTACAGTCTCTTTTTGCTCCTGAACAGTTCTGTCTATCTTAACCCAATCAATATCTTGTGGCGAAATCTTAGATTGCAACCATGTGATTACTTGTTCTTACTGTTTCATGACCACAGGTGAAGGACCATGGGTAAGCGAATCTCGTTCAGGTACCGAAGACGACCAATCAACAGCAATTTTACAAGCTGACCACAAATCACTTGGTACCACAATATCAAACAATGTATTCAAATCAATCCACAATACTTTTGCAATTTTAACAAACCGATCAACTTACTGTACCACTCAACAGGTTTTTCCCTCAGCCGAGGTAAATCATTGCTAACGCTCCTAAGTCTCCTCTACGCCAGGGTACATGCACATATCCTCCACTTGGTACCTCTCGCAACGGAAAGGCCTCTACTGTCATGTACATTGTTGTAGTGAATATTGGTGGCTCACTGTTGAACTTAATGTGTTGAGACCCTTTTCTAACTCAAGAAACGTGCAAACCCCTTTATCCTTTCTAGAAGGTACGACTTTAACCATTTAACCACCATTTTATTCAGAATGCTGAACTTGTGAACTTTTACGTATTTCTCATCTGACTTCTAGAACTAACGTCCACGTGTTTTTCCATGTCTGCTAATTTCCTAAAGTTTGTTGAGTTTACATCCGTTGCACTCGTATCCGCCAACATAGTGCTCCACACGTCACAACTAAAAACATATCAGCTCATTCGTCTTACTTAACTTTCCTTTCCCAGGCAATGCAGGCATCATTTCATTTTGAACATTCTAATCTTCTTTCTTGCCTTATGAAAGATTGTGTGGGTATATTTATGTTTTCAGTCTCAAATGGCAAAGAACGGTATTCCTACGATTGAACAATGGAGAAGACAATATGGTAGATCCCAACATTTCTTGTCATATCCGCTGTAGACAGATTGTCATGTTTCAGACCTTTTCTCAGTGTAGCTCAGCTCACTCACTGTTTATGGCAGCCATGTTTATTGGGTGCTGTAGACTCCCCATGCACCTATAATAGTTATAAGTTAGTCACTCTGGGTATTCTGTGTAGATTTAATAAATGTTGTAAGTTGGTCACTGATCACACTTTCCGGAAACAGGTGTTTCCACACTGCGGTTGTCACAGATTTCCATTGGTTGTTTGCATTTTCTTTTTTTCAGTATGTCTATTGGCTTCAGGTTCATAACTCTACATACAATAGATGCTTATAGTTCTGTTAATCGTCCTGAGAATTTGAAGGCATTATTTTCGTTTTTCACTATTCTTTAGCGCGTGCATTGCATTTCACTAGAATGATGTAGGGAGTACAAAGGAGGTGAACTACTTAGGTCGATAATTTCTTGACCCAAAATAATTCCTCATGCTGATTTCAGACATCTACCTCTCAAGGGAAAACAGCAGTATTTATTTCATAAGGTGTTGTTATTGCTTTCAAATTGCCTCATATTAAAAAGTAAATGTCATTATGGACAATTGCGACATGGTGAAATAGGTGCCCAACAAGTTTGCCTCCTTGAATTTGAGCATTTTCGGTGGACCAAGAGGAATCACGAAAAGAGGACAACAGACAGGAATGTACAGAATGTGTTATTTACCATTAGTGTTGTATAATACAGTCAGAGAAAATGTGCTACCTGCTTCCATAAGTACTAATCTTTTCATTACTCCACCTAGCTTTGTTGCTATCCAACATGCATGTTAAGTGTCAATTGTTATTACCAAAGTGTGCTGCTTTTGTATGTTTGGAAAAATGGTAGACAGAGAGCAGAATGCACTGAGAGTAGAATGCAATGTGAACTATGACCAGCAAGGCCAGCTGCAATTTTTGTTATTAATCCTAGTTTAACTCAAACACACTTTAATGCATCCCCTGTGCACTGTCTGTCCTACAACCTACCTGGTGCCAAGTTTCAGTCCTTTTGTAGAGAAGAAAACTGTTTTCTAGTTAGATTTCACACTACCTCGCTCACATTGACTTTCACTGTCTGTACTTTAATTTCAGTTTTGAAGCGGTGACAGGAAGCCGTTTAAAAAAAAAATGTTGATGTCATGATCTGCACAATTGGTCAATTACTCCATGTATCTTAGGGATTGAAAAGTGTGTCTCTCTTTCCCCTCAGACCTGGCATTCAGCACTTCTTTCGTAAATACATATTTTCCATCATTTTATTGGTTTTGCAGGACTTATCCCAATTTCCCCAACCAACTGCAAAAAGATTGACAGGGCATTTTGTACAGATATCATGAGGGAACATGTTGGTCGTCTTTTGGAGGAAACTACAGTGCCTTTTAAGTAACCAATGCTTAGTCACCAGTAATCCACTAACCTCATGTTTCCATGCCCTGTGAAATCAGGAGCCAATCAGAACATTTCTTCTCCACTATCCAGGACCTCTCTCTTACCATCCAAACCATAGTGTGTCGCCCAGGGCACCCATATCTTTCTACATTTTCTGGGACACACCAACCTTCGTACACAACCTTCTCAGCCTCTTTCAGCAATACGGTCCTCTGTATCATCAGCCTCTGGTCATTCGGAATAGTTTACTAACTCTTTCACAGTATCTCTTTCTTCTACCTTCAAGCCTACAGAACAAAAGGACAGATGAAGTTTAGACATGTCAACAACACTTGGTATTCCTAAGATTACAACTTTAGATTTAATGGTACCGTAGTGCAACAACTCCTCCTCCTCTCCTACTTCTTGCTAGAATACTTAGATTTCGGTAAAGTCAAAGTGACGTTAAAGAAGGGTAACTTCAACCCCACACTTCAGATATATCCACTAACAGTCAATCTCATCTCGAAGAGCCTGCTTCTATTATAATGTTCTCTATGAAGTATCATCAGAGGAATTATCATAACACTGGCAGTAGCGTAACACAAAATGATGGGGCCGCTGCGTAGAATGTGATGAGGGGTCCTCCTATACAGATATTCATTGGCCTTAGGCTGAATTGGGGGCCCTGAAGGGTTGTGGCGCTCGGTGTCGCAGGGGCTGCTAAGACCTGTGCTACACCTCTGAAGACTGACTGACCTGGATGTCTAAATCCCGAAGGTGCATTAGCCCTGCTTCCCAGTCTGTATCCACCATTGGTCCGATGTTGCCCTACCACCTAGCTAATCTGCCAAGACATTCAGGTGTGTTGTTGGTTATAGAGTCACTCCATTTCCCAACATCTCCTGAATTACTCCCAGGGACTCTTGACCAGTAAATACAATGGGTATCCAGTGCACGTCTAATCTAAAATTATTGGTACTAGGGAGTGGGATCAATTCATATTCTAGTGGCAACTAGGAGAATGATTTACTTACACTTTGCTGTCCACATCCTCGAATTTGGAGATCCCTGATGGGTCCCAGCTGCAGATGCCTGCAACCATGCCAACAACCTTAATGTTGTCCCCACCAATAGTGGGGTATATGTGGTTGCTTTCTCCCTTCACTATGTTAGAGCAGAGACATTCTCATTAGATGAATCGCAGCAGCTGTGGCTTCTGGGATTGCTGGTTCTACTAGCTTATAAGTGCGACGGCTATGGCCAGATGTGGGTCCTGTGCTCACTGTGCCACAGGACTCAAGCTAGATCCTACAGACACGGCCTTCATAGGCTGAGCCAGGTCTGGGGGTTATTTGTGAGCCTGTTCAGAAAGGACCTGACCTGGCAACAGGGGCTGAACTGTTCCTACTGGAGGTGGACAAGAGCTGATTTGCATATGACTTCTACCTGTCCGAGGTAGCATGGTGAGCGAAAAAAACGATGGACTGGAATGTGGCCAGAGTAATTACCATGTGCTGAGATGAACTCATTTGTCCCATAACTCCGTCATAAAATAGTGCATAAATTCCTTAGAACTCAGAGCTGCTCTATCCATACATATAGATGGCTCGGTTACCAGTGCTAATGCCCATTGGACACAACAGGCTGCTACATCCAATAGCAGTACTGAATAGTAGGCAAAGCAATACGCTCATCGTAAATTGTTCTGCATGTAGCTCTCCTTCGATCCATTTAAGAATATGTCTAGGACATAATTCGAGGTTTTATGAAAGACATGCAGGGACTTTGTCAGTGAGGCCATCTTAAAGTAGGGCTCTTGACCCTTATCTAGAGTAGGAGTTAGCACCAATGTGCAACATCTTCATGGTAGTTAGCCAGTAGAGTATTCAGGGTATGGTCAAATAATATCCACCTAGTTGAAGTCTTGTTCATGCCCATATATCTGAAAACCTCGGTGTCTCCCCCCCCCCTCCCGCCCCCCCCCCCCCCCCCCCCCCCCCCCCGATGCAGTGTCTGCACTTCTTTGGTATTCCATGTGCGAATTAGCAGAGATCTGGATTTTTTGCAGTTAATTCTGTATTCTGAACAGATTCCAAACTGCTGGAAAATGTCCAGAGGTCTGGGCATAGTTTGCAAGGTATCTATTGTGTAAAGAAGGATATCCTCTGCATATAATTATATCTTATGCTTTTGTTCTCCATCAGTATTATACACTTTCACCTGTGCATCAGCTCTAATCGAGCTTGCGGTGGTCCAACAGATAAAGCGAATAGGAGCAGGGAGGGGGGACATCTCTTTGGTGTCCCTCCTCAGTGTCTGCAGCATGTTCTCCCTCACAGAGGCATTTAGACTCTGCTAACACCGTTGTATCTGTACTCTAAACTCTGATCCCAACCCAAAGTGTTCGAGCACCATGAGGAGGAAACCCCACTTGATTAAATCAAATGATTTCTCAGGGTCAATTAACTCAAGAGCAAGAGCTTCTTCTATTTTCTAGGCAAATATGAAGCCCACCCACGTTTCATGTAGTTGAGCGTCCTGTCCTGCGGTTGAAGTGCATTAAAAAATGAGGTAACTGAAATCCTAAGTGTGATGGGTGGAGAGTCAATGAGTGTTGGGGGCAGGGCCAGAGATGTGATTAAAATGAACAAAGTATTCTGCAACAAGTTTGCCTTTCACGTTCAGTTAGAGACATAGAAAATATAACAGCTACACCTTAAATGAAAAATAAATGTAAGTTAAAGTAATCAAGGGAAATGCACTCGTTTACGTTATGAAAGCTCAGTTGGTTAATGCGATCACCGTGGATGCCTGTGTGTGCGTACCCAGACAGTCATCGAACTGAATCCTGTCCGGCGCAGTTAGGAATAGTGGGTATGTATCTATAGTGCTGTGAGGTCCCAGCCTGCGGACAGTGAATCTGGACATCATTATTTAAAAGTTATATTGCACACAGTAGCATGGGTACATCATTGTGGATGGCGACTTCTAAAGCACCCGTTAGATTTTAACCAGTTGCACACATTTCCATTTCTCTCTGGTAGCATGCGCAGTGGCGAGAGGCTTGATTCTTCTTTCCCTGTTTGCCTCTTCCCTGGCTTGTCAGTCCTGGAGAGCACCTCCTTCCCTTCCAGCTGCGGCACCTCAAGATCCATCCAGAAACTGTTATGTCTTTTAACAAAAAGTAGGGGAACTGTTTTAGTAAAATATATAAATATTGCTACTGTCGTTCCCAATAGATCCACCTACTTCGACCACTGGTCCGGTCCTAAAGCCCAACTCGTATGGGTATACCAGTAAGGTTATTGCCCAGAAGAATGTATTCGGCAACATCTTGGCAAGGCTTGAGTTTCTATATAAAAAGCAAAATAGGGTGGTAGGATTCACATCTGAGCAGCAGTTTACCCGCCGTATGCATCACGGCTATACATGCATAAATAAATGTATTATGAATCCTTCTCAGCCTTGCAGAGGTAACTTGTTAAGCCTATCCGAACCCGTCTCAACTGAATCAGCTTATCTGTATCCTTCTAGCTGTGATCATTTCTTTTTTTTCCCATTCGTTCGACAATAGCGACATCCACACCTTTGTGATAAAGTGTTATTAGTTTCTCCTGTGCAGCTGCATGACATTCTTTAATGAGGTCAAGGAATGTTATACCACCTTCTTCTAACAAAGAAATGATAGATCCGATATCAGTGTCTCAACTTTCTGCTTAGCACAATATGTTCTCCCAGATACTGACATTCTTTTCCTTGATCGTGGTTATGATCCATCACCTGATATTGAAATTAGCCCCAGTGTTTGGAAATTTCCAGGATCTTCTCTTTTAACATTTGGACTATGAGTACATTTGTCCCTCCTTAGTATTCTGGTACTTTATCTGTTTCCGGCGATTTCTCCAAAATGTCTTTCAGCGCCTGTGCTCATCATCTCTCCTAGCTTCTGGAGAACCACATTATGTCATTGATCTGCTTGTGCTGGTTTGTAAACATTGACATAGATTAGCTGTTGACCCCAACCGTACTGATTCTTTCTCATTTCATTGGTAATTGTAGTGTTGGACTTAGACTTAAAAAAGAACACAAAGTATTCAGTGAGCAGTAATGCTACCCGTGTTACTGTTCATTGCCTCATCTCCGCTGTCAACAAGAGGCGTCTCGCCCACTCCTTTAATTGTTTCCTTTCATGCCTATGTGAAATCTTACTTTGTTTCCCATTAACTCCCCGCAGTTAGCTCCTTGTCTCTTGTTCTACTGCCATTTGAACGCGTCAGAACCACATAGCCGTGGAATGTTTCTCTTTGTGCATTCTTCCTTTTAAATTTATGCAATACAATACCTTTATTGGTTAACTCCTTTCTTTACCTGAGGACACGTTCACAGTGTATCCTTATGTTTTATAACTCACTCTATTTTAGTGTATTTTATGTTGCATGGTAATTTGATTGTGTTCTTCAAAACAATGTTTCCATCGTTTGCTAGCATTCTTTAAGAGCTTCATCCCATGGGCCAGTCCGATGCTAGCTGTGGGAGCGTGGAAAGACTTCTCTCAAGTTTTGGAATTGAGCTAGTTGGTAGAGAAAAGTCACATTTATTGTGTGGTAGGGTGCCATTAATGTGGCTTCTTCCTTTATCTCATGCACCAGCACTTGCGGCCCCTGAAAAGCAGCATGGGTACATCACTGTGGATGGTGATTTCTGAAGAAATCGAAGAAATCGTAACACTCTGGTGGCGTCACTCTGAACTAAGTCCCTTTTTGTGACGTTCAGGCTAGATACTATCAAGAATCCAGGTGTGCAAATTCATATTACATAGTATTGGTGTAAGTCATTACTGCGCCATTTGGCGGTATGATTGACACATCAGAACAACAAGATTGGGTGCCTGTGAAGGGGCAGTGCTACGGTGGCATGTATAGTCACCTAACTCTTTTCCCTCCTGGTCACTTGTTCTTGTACCGACGGGTAGCTAATTCGAATGGAAAATCATGTACTATAAGCTCAATTTGTAGACTTCATCCAAATTACATAGATCTACAACCTGCCATAATTCAGAACCTTAATGCACATCTGAATTGAGGATTTCATTTGTCCAAATTGCTGTTCATCAGGTTGTGCTTTGCTTGAAACACGAGGATCAATAGATGTTTCACTTTTTAATTTATACTCTCTTGACTCTCCACGTCACTTAGGTCAAGTGCTTTCAGTCTTGAATTTATGTACTGCCATTCAATTTTATGGTGGTTATTTATTCTCAGTAAATTAATGATTAGCCTTTTAGGCATGGTTTGATCAGCTCTTTCCATATAAAAACTCACACCAACAGACCCTGAAAATTAAGTGTGTGGCATTAAATGACCCCCTTATACCAATTAATCAAGTATCTATGGATTTGGCACTATAAACACACAGTAGCATCTTTGTTCAGCTTGTATGTCTGTATATAGTAATTACTGCATTCCATAAGAATAAGGATCCACTTGGACACATCATCTTTCTGCAGACAAGTAGCATGCACTTTCTTCTCTTTGTCCAGCTGCTGTGTTTTAACATTGCTCTTGTCTTGCAGTGGAAATGCAGACAAACTGTCATCTATTTGGAACACAGTACTTACTGGTTCAAAAATCCATAATTCTGCCACAGTTCCAGATCCTGTATTGATTTTTTTTCTGGATGCAGTAAAAACATATTCTCAAGTATTCAGGGCCCCTCTGATAGGTGCAGTTCAACATTAGATGGTTTTCCCAAGGATTATACTATTGGGTGATATTTCAGGGATGTTTCCTTGTCTCCACACATTCTGGAATCACTATGGCCTGCTCAGGTTAAGCCCAAGCCTTCTCTACTAGGTGATCTATTCTCGATTTCATTTAACTACCATGGTTGTTTCTATCATGAACATTTTACTTCATTTATTAGCTCGACAGCCACCCTAGAAATAACTTTCCTAGTTTTGCTTGTGGCAAAAAAAAGTAATCGCAGGTTTAGTTGTTTTCTGCATCATGGCACGTGGTCGATTCTGAGCACAGTACAATCTAGCTCAGAGCCTGTTTTCTGAAGGGTTGAATGGGCCAACGAACTGGAAGATGCCATTCAGATGGTGGTGGTCTATAGAGAGATTGTTTCATGGGGTGTGCTAATGTTACTGGTCAGTGAATTATTATTTTAAAATAATAGTTAGGCCGTCCATGGAAGGTAACACTACTTTGAGAAAGCAGTTAGGCACATTGCACACATCTATCTAAAATTGCATTGCCAAAACTCACATAACATTCTACAGATGTGCATATTTACCTATGCTCTTTTTATAATTTATCGCGGAATGTGATTACAGCACTACAATGTGTTACATTGGTAATGTTTCAAAACATACAAGTAATATTATACACCAGTCCTTACAAATTCCCACAAATGATGTTACCATGTTAATTAATTTATCGGACTGCTCTTGTAGGCAGAGAAGAGCGCCCTTGGTGTTCTAGACGAGCACAGGAGGTTCCCGCCTCTCTGTTAAGCTGTAACATTAGCTTGTGCCCACACAAACATGAAACCTGAAAGCAATGCCTCACCTCTGATGAAGCCCACTTTACGGAACACAAACTGTGTCCATTGCAGAAGTGATCAGCTGAATGTGGGAGACTACATTAAGTCTGTGAATGGGATCAACCTGACTAAATTCCGCCATGACGAGATTATCAGCCTGCTGAAGAACGTCGGGGAGAGAGTCGTTCTTGAAGTGGAGTACGAGCTCCCGCCAGTCTGTGAGTATCATTTTATCTGCTTCTAAAATTTAATTTTCCTCTTGTTCTCTTCTACTAATAATGTGATTGATCGACTTGTGTACATTTTCCTTAAGTCCTTGATGAATCTTTCTCAAGGGTGGAAATCTGGTGAGCTTGCAGTATCCTCACAGAATTATAAATCCATACTATGATCTCAATGTGTTTGCAATGTTCTAACCTTTAGAAACCCTAATAGGTTCTTGGTTTGGCCTCTTCCGTGATGAATAGAGGCACTTATTAAATTTCATCAAATGGCCTCATTTCAGTGCTATTCAAAAGTTTCACACTAAATTCCCTAACCTTTCGCTTGCCTCTCGGCATAATTTTTTTCCCAAGTTCCACCTTGCCATAGCATTACTGAAAAATGTCTAAATGTAGGTCCTAACATCATACTGTTTGTTATGCTACAACTATATTTGACTTCCATTGATTTGCCTATCTTTGTATTCTCAACTTTTCAGCTTCTTAACCATATTGACTTACTTTCAACCAATGAGCATGCCCGTCCGACGACCTCTTCTATTGTTCTTGTAATGCTATTGTGTGAATGTCTTATCGCTGTTAGACCATATAAAGATGTCATAATATCCGTAACTTGTGTGACTGTAGATACTCATGCTCTATATACTCCTTTCATTTAAGGTTGGGCTCTGACGTGTGCAAGTTTTTTTTCTTCAAAGAAGTATTTTGGGTCATGATGTGTAATGTGACTTCTCCCGCACTGGTCAATGCGCATGGGAACCACCTCCATCTTCGATTGGTTTTTGCATAGTGGGTGACTGCAGGTAGCATATTGTACAATGGCAACTAATAATAAAGAAGAGATCTGCAGTCAAAACAAGTTTCCATGGAGGAGAGTGGGCGCATGTGAATCTACAGCACTACACACAGATGTTTGCAGAGTAAGTGACATTTTCCATTCACATGATGTGTGACTGTAAATACACATGCTCTGCATAGACTCTAATACAGTACCTTCTGAAAGTGGTTGCTAGCGTGTGGATGTTACAGATGTCTGGGACAAAGTCCTCATGACTGTCTGGATAGCGATAGACTGCTAATGGGCAAATATGTCCATACAGTATTGCTTGGTAAAGGTGTGAGGTGTTGACCAGGTGGCCGCTTTGCAGATGTCAGCTAGATTGATGTTACAAAAGAAAGCCTTGGTTACCCCTTTCTTACATCCTGGGGGGCACAGGTAGTAGTTTCTTAGCTTTGTGTTAGCAGGTTTAGATGCACTTGGCGATCCATCTTACTATACCTGCTTTAGAAATGGGCAGTCTTGATGAGGCTTTACAAAGAGCTGGTCAGGGTTCCAAAAGGGCTAGGTCCTGTTGATGTAGTGCATTAGAGCTATTTTAACATCTCACATGTATGGGGCTATTTCTACTACTGAATCTGGTTTGTGGAAAGAAGACTGTGATCTCTATGGTTTGGATAAGGTGGAAAGGTGATGCCACCTTAGTAAGAAATTTAGTGTTGGGTTGGAGAACAGCCTTATCTTTGTGAACCTGAATGAAAGGTTCTTGTAGGGTGAGTGCTTGCATTTCACTAATGTATCTGATGGAAGTAGTGGCAACCTTTTAGGAAATTAACTATAGGGAGCATGAGTGTAAAGGTTAGAAATGTGACTCCATGAGCAATGTGAGGACATTATTAAGCTTCTAAACAGGGACAGGCGATATTCTGGGAGGTATGGCTCTCTTAGGACCCTGCATGGAATCCTTGATTACTTGAAACCTAAATAAAGATGAATGGTCTCTATTTTGCATGAAAGCTGCAGTGGCAGCCAGGTGTAGGCATATTTATGTGTAGATGAGGCTTGACTTCTGCAAATGTAAAAGATTGCAGATAACACCCTGGATGCTAGGCTTTAAGGGCTCCAGGTCTTTGGAAATGCAGTAGTGAACAAACTTTTACCACTTTGAGGGCTAGCAGGCCTGTGAAGTGGTCCTACGCTTTTCCCATAGGATGATCATGCATTCTTGGGGGAAGTTCAGATAACCAAAACCTAGGACATCAGCTGCCAGATAACCAGGTTGAGGTGTGATGATTTGGTCTTGTATCTGTGTGAAAAGGTCCGGCCTGAGGGGGATCTTTTGTTGCTCACAGCACATCTTGTGACTGAAAAGGCTTGTTTGAAGAAAAACAACTTGCAAACGTCTGAGCCCAACAGTAGATGGCAGGAATATGCAGAGCATGTGAATCTACAGCACTACACATCATTAACAGATGCTTAGAGGGTAAATGATATTTTTCCTCTCAATCTTTGCTGTTTGGATTCTGCATGCCAGAAGCAGAACTCATGCAAAGGCCCCATTTTGCTTCTAGAATCATTCTTTTATTTACTGTTTTCCATAGTGTGATTATTACCATTTGCAGTAAAACAGAAAGCAGCACTTTGTGTATGAGTGGCAAGCAGTCATGCATACTTCATTGTTTGAACTTGTTTACATAGCTTTTCAACAAAAAATGGAAGAATTAGCATAATTTGCAAAGTACCATATCAGTCTTTATTCATACTCTAGATAACTGGAGATCTAGAATGTTGTCTTCTTTGCCATCTTAAGGCGTGTAGGTTGGAAAGGGGATTGTAAGGAGGAAAGCAGGGTTTGGGTAATAGGGTGAAGTCAGAATCATCTTGACTACTTGCACTTTCAAAAAATTAGTATTAGACTTCACAGCCTTAATGTGGTCTTCCCCCCCCCCCCCCCCCAACGTTTTGCCTGCCTTCCTTCAATTTTTGTGTATTCTTTTTTGCTGACTTTCGGACTCTGCACACTTTCCCACTGCTATTCAGTGCTAAAGTGCTTGTGCTCTCTCCCCTAAACGTGGTATTATTGGCTTATACCCAATGAGCGTATTTAATTTTCTTATAAGTCCCTAGTAAAGTGCACTACCTATGCCCAGGCCCTGTAAATTAAATGCAACTAGTGGGCCTGCAGCACTGATTGTGCCACCCACATTTGTAGTCCCTAAAGCATGTCTCAGGCCTGCCGCTGCAGTGCCTGTGTATGTGCAGGTTACTTCCACTTTGACTTGGCATTTAAAACTACTTGCCAAGCCTTAAACCCCCCCTTTTATTACATATAAGTAGGGTTCCCGGTTTTATGGTATTTATTTTTTCGCCATTTCCGTCTGTATTTATCCATATTTATTTTTTGCTATTTTTTTCTGTATTTATCCACATTTATTTGTATTTTCTGTATAAATGAAGCCACAATGGGTATTTTTCCACATCTATTTACCCGATAAATGTTTACCCGCATTTGAATGTCCAAAAGGTTTCAGCAGTACACAGTGCAATAGCGTTATCTGAAAACATGTGCTTAGTAGAATAGCAAAAATAACTGTAGATCTTCACTTAATTGAGCTTAATTAGGAAATCTACTGTCTTTTTTTTCATCTCCCCTACCTCTCAATCTGTACACCTACTGACCTGGCCCTCATTATTGACAGAACAAAATCATCCAAATAAGGCCTATTTTCTGTATTTTTCTGTATTTTAAAAATAAATACAGACAGGAAAAAAAATACTTTTCCGTCTGTATTTATCTGTAAAAATCAGTAAAAATGGAAAACTGGGAGCGCTACATATAAACCCATGGTAACCCAAAGAGAAGGGCGCTATGTAAGTGAAAGGCAGGGCATGTACTTCTGTGTTTTACATGTCCTGGTAGTGCCAATCAGCAAAATTTATTTTTCACTTCTGAGATGCCTACTCCTCTCATGAGCTAGAATTGGGAATTCCTTAAAATAAATTTAAGCTGTAATTCTTCATTAGAAAGGTGTACCTTTTTCATGTTTCCTATCTTTGAAATGGTAATGATATAGCCTCTTTACTGGTAAGGTCGAATTTAACATTACTATTTTAGAAATACCACTTAAAGAAAGTGGACATTTCTCTGCTTGTACTGCTCTGTGTGCCTTACAGCCTGTTTCTAATACACGTCTGGGCTAGGTGACAGACCCTTTTGCGCATTCCTTGTAGACAGCCACATGAAAGGGCTGGGTGTGATTTAGCATCCATCTGCATTTGTCTGCACTTCCTGGACAGATGAGAGGAAGGGCCTCACCCCATACAAAGGACTAATAACCCCCCCACTGGTAGTCTGGAGTGCGGGCTGGGATTGAAAGGGCTACTGGTGCACTTCAAAACCTCTCTTTGAATTTTCCCTCATATCAAAGGCCCATTTGGGTATAAGTATTTGGTCTCTAACCCCATCAAATCAGACACTTCTGGACCTACACTGAATCTCTGTCAGAAGAACTGTGGTGTCACTCAAAAGACTCAACTGGGCTGTTTTTCTGGAAGAACTGCGGTTGTGTGTTGTCCTGTGGCCTGCTGCTTTCTAACTTTGCTGGAAGGAGAGCTCCAAGTGCGTGCTAGCTTGCCTCTTGTTTCTGAAGTCTCAGGGACTCAAAAGAGTTCCTGCAGTTCTGCTGCTGAATTTCTGCCAAATTCGACACCAAGCAGCGCAGAGCCCCGCAAAGCCTCGTCACACAGCTGACAGCTCTTGGAACCAACACCAGAAGACGCGAAGCCTCGCAAAGCCTTGCCGCACATCCTCTCGGAACTGACGCCAGATGAAGCAAAGCCTCGCCGCTCTGACTGCGCCCCAGGATCCAAGGTACTGTGTTCAGTGGATCCAAGTGGGTTCCTGTAGCTGGCCCGGTCTCCATCGTGGTCGGCCTGAACTTTGGATTTGCACTGACCACTCTCGACCTGAAGTAACCTTTTCAGTGCTACCTGTTTTTAAGTGCATTATTTCATTTATTTCTTCAACATTCAAATGCTCGACTTCTACATGATGGATTCTGATTGTTTTGGACTTGTTTTACCCAGATAAATATTCTCTATTTTTCTAAATTGTTGTGGATATTTTTTGTGGTTTATTTATTGTGTTGTTGTATGAGTTATTGCACAAATACTTCACACTATGCCTTCTAAGTTATGGCTGCCTGCTCCGTGCCAAGCTACCATGAGGTGAGCACATGATAATTTAGGATTGTGTTGTGACTTACCCTGACTAGGATTGTGGTCCTTACTTTGGCAGGGTGCATCGCTCTGCCAACTAGAGACCCGATGTCTAACAATTAGGGTCTTCAGTTGCTCTCAGAGAATTAAGGAGGTTTGATGGGCAGAAGTCAAGGGAAGGTTGTTCTGTTTTGGGCACAACATAGCAGAAAGCCTAGAGCGTACTTTTGGCTCTTGTTAAAAGTGGATATCGCAGAATAACTGTGTTATTTTTGTGTCATGTAATGGTATGGTAGGGTTTGAGGGTTAGGACGTGGGTTGCTTCAAACATTTCTAGATGTTAAATGCCAAGGTTACTTACGCGTTTGCCTCAGTTACCATTATTTCTTCTGTTTTCAGACATCTTTACAAGGGAGCAGCCTGCAGGACACGATAATTTTCCTATTTTTTTATCCCCCAATTTAGCCCTTTTTGGCTATTTTTTTATGTCTTTGGTGTATTATTTTCTTTATTGTGTTGCAATAGGTATTGCCCTGTATTTAGTCACTGGGCACGCAACACACGTTCGACCTGCGGTCTTTAAGTTTTGCTGTGTGCTTTCCTAGTTCTAATTAAATCATGTTTTCACTGATGATGTTTCTGATTAACTTTGCTTGTACACAACAATAATGTCCTTCTGCTCTACATGTTTGGTTCTGTACCTCTCTATTCTGCTCCGAAGTCCTTGTTCGATCCTTTTTGCAATGTGTAGAAGGTAACGGAAATGCACCTTTTAAAAAATAGGTCCTGTTTGTTTTGATCTACAATATGATTGGACTATTGAAATACCAAAATAGATTGACTCATCTGCCCATTTCACAAGATCTCTACAAACAACCAAACCCTTGCAGTCAAGGCTTCTATTTCATGATCAAAATTAAATAGCTCCCTGTGAATTGTCATAGTGAATTTCTCCATATTGTGCATCAGCCCGTTCATGCGCATCCTTTCCACATTTCCTTTAATTAGATTATAATCTGCTGCCCCTCGTTCACTCTGATCTCCCCCTTTCCTTGTGTATCTTTTCAGAGTTGTTCATTTTGTTTACTGATCTGTTTAATTGAATCACTCTCGTTATGCTTCCACAATGCACCTTTGCCCTCTCATTCTTTATTCTTAATATATGTTTGCTTAATATCCTCTAATGTCCTTCTCATCTAATTTCCAAGCCTTTCATCCACCATGAAATTTATTGTCAATTCTGCCACAATTGCTGTCCTGTATATTGTCCTTTCAATAGACGTCGTGTCGCTGTTTGTAGGCTATCTCCAATGTACGGCAAATGTGCTATGCAACTGGTGTGTGAATAAATGATATGAAAAAATATGATCAAAAGAGAAAACAGTAATGGTAATGCGATGGGGGAGAACACTGCTATTCTCCATGCTGTGGGCACAATGCTGGCACCCTCTATTTGCATCATTGTCTTTTTTTTTAGAGCTCTATACTCAAATACTTTTTGAGGACAAAGACAATGTGTTGATTTGATTTGAACTGGAGCCTGAAGTTGTGACTCATTTGTTTGCCATGTTTTTAATTTTCTTTTCCGTGCCTACCACTGTTCAGGTTGTTTACTAAGCCCTGCATGGTGTGCCTTTTGAATCACTCGGTCTGTCACGAATGTCAGAAATGGGGTTATTAAATTGGGAGTGGGCACCATGCCCAACGCAATAAACTCCCTCTGGTTAGGTCAAAACTCAGTTCTGAGAGAATCTCTCCTCAACCTCTGGTGACTATGAAACAAGCAGCAAGCAATCCCCAGGCAAATGTGTACTATGTTCAACCAGTGCCAATAATTGTAAAGAAAAGAACACAACACAGTAAAATTCCTAAACCAATTTAGAAAAGGTAATGAACAAAAACACAACAAGATCATCGAAACAGGTTAAGGGTAAAAGGATATATGAAGTTTTAACATCCTGTGGCTTCTAGCTCCTCAGGGCAGGCTCCTGGTACCAGGTCTTTCTCCAGTCAGGTCTACCGCAGGGTCCAGTCCCCTTTAGTCTGCTGAGCCTTCTAGAGTAAGGAGCTTTGTTTTTCTGCTTTTTGTGTCTCTGAAGTAGGTAATCAGGAGGACAACCACGTAATACTTGGAAAGCAGTTCCAGTCCCTAAGTGGCAGCACTATTCAGGAGTCCTTGTACGAGTCCTCTTCTTCCAGCAGGAGGCAGGATTTTTTAGTCAGCAGGGTCTTCTTCTTTACATGGAGCCTTCTTCTCAGATCCAGGAATATTCTGAGCAGGTCATAGTTAAGGTGCCAGATGTATCCTGTACACTAGACAGTGTCTCGGCAAAATCTGCCACCAATCTTAACTAGTTACTCCCAGTGCCCCACCTCATTTTGCAGCACTTGCTCTTTGTCTGAGTGTAATATTACCCAGGATCCCCTGTTGGAACATGGCAGGATCCAGCTGCCACCAGGCAGGGGTTGACTTCAGGTGTGTGGCCACTTTCCTACCTGACAGGGTCAAAACTGTTTTTGCCTCTTACTGTGGTTGAGGATGAACAGGACAAGCCCTCCTTGGCATCTCCAATTCAAAAGAGGTAATGAAAAAGCTGCCCTTTGTTCTGCCAACTGTTTCAGCCCACTCCCAGATTGCTAATCCCTGCTAAGTGGTTAGCACTTGACATTCATTGGCCTTTCTTGTGCCTAGAGGCAAGCTATTGTCCTGCTGCCATTTGTTTTGTCTGCTGCTCCTGTCCACTCTCAGATAGCTAATCGCTGATAAGTGGTCAGGAGTTAACACTAAGGTGCATGTTCACTACTGATTAGCGACATCCCTAGCAGTGGCCAAACTGCATTCTTCACCATTGGAGACAACCCACTGTTCTGACATGCAATGAGTGGCTGGTTGAGCTGCGTAGGGTGGCTGGCCATGAACGGGTCACCAACAGGATCTATGATAAATTGTACACCTTTGACAGCATCTGGTGTGATTTCTTAGCATCAGATGCCATGTCCTGATGAGGCCTTTTTTGCCAGGCCTCGTCACACATACCCTTTCGCCTGATGCATCTTCATGCATTCTCATGCTCTTGGGGAATCTGGGCTGAGCCATCTCCCTTCTATGCCTGCCTGGAGCGTCTTACTCGACCCCACCCAGACAGGTGCCGGGATCGATGCGCATTACAGGCCCATCGGCCATCCTATTCCTTTGGACCTGTTGCCCATCCCCCTACCTGTCTGACCCCTTGCATCTTGTTCTGCCTATTGTGGCCCTCACTTCTTTAACAGGGGGCTACTCTTAGGCTCTCTGATTTCATTCTGGAACATTGATGGTTCTTTCATGCTGCTGTCCATTATACTTTACAAGTGATGTTATTCCCTTCTTTTTTTCCCTCTTCACCCCCCTTTTTGTGGTTGAAAACTTTAATACTCAAAGATTGCAAAAAAAGGAGTCAACACCCATTAGCCTTTTGCCACTAGAAGCTTCCACTAACTTTATTTTCACCATGACATTCTGGAATCTACTGGGGAAGAATGGAGGCATGTAGCGACCAGAGCATCAGTGTGATCCCAGGATCATTATAAAGTGCAAACTCCTGGAGCAGTCTGTGAGCAGCCTGAGCCTGTGTTCAGATAACATGCCCCATTGTCCACTGTTGAAATCTCTCAATATGGTGTCATGCGTCTGAATGTCTTGATGCATGCATCGCTGGTGAAGTGGTGCTAGTGGTATTGAGTTGCCAAGTCTAGCTGGCTAGAGAAATACCTTCCTGTTGCTAAAAAAGAAAAGCTTCTGGTGTTGCTCTTCCGGTCGATGCAGAAGCATTTGTCCAGGTCTAATCCAAAAATCATTTCCCTTTCGTAGCAGAATTCTTGGGTTTGCACAGGCATTTTTTAACAGTTTCTGCCCAAGTTCTTTTTAACACTAACCCTCTTCCTATTTGATCCATAACAAGTAATTCACTTTTGATAGAACGCTCCTAATGATAAACTCCAACTCTCTGTTCAGGGTTGCAAAAGGGTGGCCATCCTTCTGTTGGATGGTGTTGAAAGATGCAAGATCCCCCCAGGGCAATGACTTTGCCACCAGACTCAAATTATTAATTTTGTTGCAGGTTGCACCAGCGGACCTGTGAGGAACTACCTGGTCCAGCTCGGTTTGGAGCAGCAGTGCTTAGACTGATTCTCTTCTGTAAAATGATTTTTTTGTGCAATACTAAATTCCACTTATGTCTGCATAGAAGCCCTTTTAGCAGGTGATAGAAGAAGGGGTGGGGAGCGGGTTATGAATCCATAAGCATTTACTGTCTGTAAGTCGTTTCTAAAGTGAGGAGGCAATCTGTAAGAGCAGGTTGGACCTTTCAGTCATGGAGAGTAAACTCTTATTCTGGGGGGGAAATGGTGAATGGCCTCTTTGGCATTAATCAGTATACCCTCTGATCCTACACCAAGATTCTCTTGAGGGAGGGGAGGAGCCAAGATGGCGACCGGAGCAGACGCTTGAGCGCCCGGCTCCGCCGGCCCTTGGCCTCGGACTATCATCCTGATTCCTATCCTCGACGATTTTCGAGGTGCAACGTGCACGACGACGCGCTGACCGCGCCGCCGCTTTCCCGGAGTCTGAGCCCGCCCGGATGCCGGAGCTCTTGGTGCCTTTGTTCTCCGCGCTGGACCCCTGCTCCATTGTGGCCTTGGCCGGCCCCCTGGAAGCGCCGCAGTCACTGGACCCCCGGCGCAAATCTGAGCCCCGCGGCCCCGATCCCGCCTCACACCACGGACTGTCGTCAGACGAGCCGGGGGAGAGACGCCCGGACACCTCCCTCACCTTTCAACTGACGGGCTGGAGCTATAGGGTAAGCCCCGGTGTGGCGGGTCTCCTGCCCCGCTCTGTGGCCCGCGCTGTGGAAGGCTGCAGACCCCCTTCTTCTATTGCCTAGTCGGCTGCAAAGAGAGTCCGAGGGAGGGGAAGCGACTGTTGGCTTTTACCTGTTGCGGCGCAGACCTGCGGGGAATTGCCTCCTTGTTACGACCCCCCCCCCCTGGCCACTGTACCGTTCAGCGGTAAAACATGGCGTTGATTGCCTGCTCGCTGCTGGGGGGTGATGCCCCGGTCTCGCCCGTTGCCCGCTTCGCCCTCCCTCTACCAGACTCCAGCTCCACAGTGCCGTCCCGGATTGCTGCCGATGTGGGGGCGCAGCTTCCGCTGACATGCGGCTCCGTTCTGGCTGCCCTGCGGGACTTTCGTCTGCAATTGTGTGTTGGCTTGCAAACGCTGAGTGAGCGGATCGACTCCATACTGTCGGCTGCGGGTCGTGAGCGCCCCGTTTGTTCTCAACAAGACGTGGGTCTGCCAGTGCTTCTGTCCTCTTGCGGGGACGCAACGACTGGGTATAATCGTGCTACACTGGTGTCTGCATCTGGCCTTCCCGGCACCCAGGATCAATCGATCTCCTGCTCAATTGTAGACACTTTGTTTCCCCGTTCATTGCCGCCTGCTTTGTTGTTGCCTGCCTCACCGCGCCCGCAAGAGTATCCAGCTGAGCGACACCTGACGTCCTCGAGGAACCGTTCACGGTGGCCTACGGCTTCTTTTATGTGGAACTCCTGTACGTTACAGGCCAGGTCTGGATTTTATATGGTGCACAAGGGGACCTTAATAGATGATCGGCGGCCATTTTGTGACTCTACTTCTCCATCTTCTCCCAAGCGGCCATATTGTCTTTGTCTGCACGGGCTGCGGGGCCTTCATGTGGGGGCTAGTCTAATCTTACGCCCGCGATCGGGCCAGGGCTAGATTGATTTCTATCACCATGGTTTCACGGATGGGCTGGCCTGGGACTGGAACTGTCTGCATATGTTGTGCGCACTCGTCGCGATTTGTCTGCCTTCATTATATTGTTGTGACACGTTATCTTCACACGACCGCCTTCGGGCGTAGTGGGTTCTCAGTGTGTGGAGACGTAGTTGGCCGGTGGTTTCGGGCGCTCCGAGGTTACGTGGGCTCCTCCCCGCTTTCTTCTTTGTTTTCTTATTTTCTTTCCTTTATTCTTACTTTCTCTCTTGTCTATATTTCGGGTTCATTGGGCGACAGGCACTATGCTGGGGGGGGGGGGCAGGCCGTAGCCTCCGCATTGGTGTAGGGTGGGGGGGTAATTTACTGTTTCTTTTTAGTTCTATGGGCCTTTTTCTTCTATGTCTCTGCGCTGTCCTTGTTTCCGATTCCGGGTCCGGGTGTGGGTGGATTGAGTGGGGGCGGCTTTGGAGGGGTGCGTATTTACTCATGTGACTATCCTGTTATATAACTGCATCGCCTCACTGTCTGAGATTTTCTATGGCCGTTTTTAATGATGCTGCTGCTCTCCTGTGTGATGAAGCCATCTTGCGGACTCGAATCTCCTTGGTTCTATCCTCTACTGACTTTTTTCTCGATAAAATTATTTTGAAAACCTTAAAATTAACCTCCACTTCTCCTTCCCCTGGTGTCAAGGATCTCTCCAGTGTATAACTCCTGACTCGTTGCTAATCTTGACCATTGATGCACAGGGGATGTAATGTTTGTCTCAGTGCTTAACTGTTTTGTGGCCGGCCTGATGGTTGTAGGCCCGTATTTGTTCTTTTAATATGCACAAATAAAGGTTTTTCAAAAAAAAAAAAAAAAAAAAAAAAAGATTCTCTTGAGGAATTATTTGCACTTCTTTTGTTTAGTGTGGGGGGTTGCCATGCAATCTCATATTGCGCTTTAAGCCTGCGGAGCTCATCCCTTGATGCCCATCACCATCCCTCCTTTTTCAGTCCTCTGGTGCTCAACAATCATCAACTTCTTTTTAAGTCCTGTCTACTCTTGACTGTCAACCCACCCAACTTGGGACCACCGACTGCTCCGATCATCCTATTTGGCAGGCTTTTATTCCTCTTTATCCCTTTTGCTGAGTCCAATCATTTGCTCACCAGAGCTCCTTGCAAACTCATGACAACCTATATTTGAAAAGTTCCTTTCCTATGTCGTTATAGGTACTGAGTTGAGTAATGCACCCTCTTGTTGACATTCAATGGTTCTCGCAAAAACTGCATGAATGTGAATTTGTCTACCAAGGTATGTGTTTTGGGACTCTATTCCCATCGCATCTGGTATTCCACCATTAACCTCGCTTGTTACAGTCCCAGGCTCTATGTCCTCTAGTGCTTTATCTTCCATTAAATCCTTTTTCCTATACACCCCTTTCCTGCTCTAAGTCCTCCGGCTCTTGCCCTGTAGGATATGCTTCTGCAAGATGACTCCACCGACCTTGTCTCAACACCCTTCGAATCATGCCTGGCTATTGTGCTTACTTGATGGCTTGCTTTAATTCCATCCCACTGCCATCATGTACCTGGGTTGTTCCCTGACTATCCCCATATGGGTTTGGCCCCATGAGCCACTGCTATTTTGTATGTGAATGAAGAAAAAGGAAGAATAATGAACACCTTTGGAAGAGTCTTTGTTGTATGGTCTGATGTATTTGTCAACTTCCCCCTCCAAGGCGAAATCAAATAGTTATTTCATAATCCTGCTGCCTTATTCCTGCTCAATTGTAAAAATAAATTGTCAGCAGTCTTGTCCTTGGTCTGTCTGTATTGATGTTCTTTTGACTGCCTCCTGAACAAGGGATGGGAGGAGGGGCATACTTGTCTTATGGGTTGGGTACTTGCAGTATTATTTCCACCTGAACACCTGCGTTGCAACGTTGACTTATTACTCCTACTACTACTGGCTGTGTCTTCTCAAGAGGAGGCATGATCTGCCATAGGTGGTCCATAAAATTTGCTCTTGGCTATCAACTCTAGTTTGGGTGCAGCAGAGCTGGCCATGTGCCGAGCGGCCTGGTGGGTTGCAGATCCCAGCAAACCTGATCACGTTGTAAGTAGCATAGTGTAAAGGTAAGTTGCAGATGCAGGGCCTGTCACCACTTTTAATACTGCCCTTTATGCAAGCCATGAGAATGTGATGACATAAACTAATATTTTTTAAATGGAACAAAATTGTAATTCATACTGGAGCATGAAAGATAATGCTGACCAGTTGGCTACACATTGTTTGAATTTTAGATACCAGGAAAGTTGAGATATTCCACTATACCACATGCTAGAATTTGTGGTATTTCGTTAATACATTGGTCACGAGGGTTATAAGCTTCAAGGAGGGGCTGCACCCATCATACTATAAGGAAAGCAAAGAGGTTATAATGCTGCAAAGCATTAATTACCTCTTCCTTTACTCCTTACAGCTAAATAACACTTTTGTCGAGTTAGCACACCCCCACTCATACAATGCCTGGTGATATTGAAAGCATGCACCAGGGAGACTGAACTCTAACCAC
This sequence comes from Triturus cristatus, assembly GCF_964204655.1. Lineage (NCBI taxonomy): Eukaryota > Metazoa > Chordata > Amphibia > Caudata > Salamandridae > Triturus > Triturus cristatus. The sequence goes on along the minus strand of NC_140585.1, from coordinate 811,483,401 downwards.
CCACAAACACCTGCAACAAGGTTCACTGCCCTCTGTTCAGGCCACAACCAAACACGATGAAAAGTGTTCTGTAGGAGCCACACAAATATTTATCATGAGCCAAAGCAGCCAAGATCCACATAGGGCAGGTGCTTGCCTCTGATCGGTACTCAATATATTGTGGATAAAAGGTTTGTGGCCTAGCTCTGTAGGTTTTGCTGAAACACTACCCAAGGTTGATAAGACAAAATATTAGTTGTTTGCGTGCAGGAGAGTTAAGAATGCCCTATACATGGCAGGATCAACATGTAGCTGTATGCTTCGAACACTACTGATTCAATGACCGACGATAATTGTCCTTGAATAACACCGTTTGTTGTCTATTGTGCTGGGCATGGCCTGACTGGACACCAACATCCTCCTTGGCCAAAATGTTCAAACCATAGGACCATGACTAGAATCAGGTCGTGTGGGTTTCACGGCTGGAATTGCAGTCGATCAGTCCCGTAGCCTGCAGCCTACCCGGAAATTGCCAGAATAACAAAATGGCCGATCCGGCCCTGGTGCTGAGGACCTGCCAGACTGAACAATGCCAATGTTCCTTGCAGGTTCATGCGTGTCGTCATCCTCATATCTTTCCTCCCTCCTTCAATATTTCTAATGCTGCACCCAAAGGCAATCCTCTCTTTCACCCCTGCAATAAATAAAATGATAAGCTGCTTATCGCACAGGGTAACAGAGCAACACAGGGAAAGACAAAAGGCATGCATTAAAGCCAGACCCGGCAGCATAATGTGATGGAGAGGTGAGATTTAGTGTGGTGCTGGCAGTGTGGCTGGCCATGAGCCACTCCATGTAGACTTGCACAGCAGGGAGTGGGAATAAGAGGCAGCTGGGAGTGATCGCGGGTCACTTTAACCCACCTAGACATGTAACTATGGAGGAACAAGGGTCACTTGTTCCAAAATGAGAGCTGAGCCCCAATTTGAAAAGTAGGCGAGACATTTGGTTAGCATTGCTGTCTGTGCAGAGAGGAGGATGGGAATCATGACTGTGGACCACTTATCCCAACAAGAATACATTGTTAGTGAGAGTTCAGCACCAGTCTCCACACCCGGATAAAGGAATGCAAGGATATCGAGGGCAGTGCTACAGTGACGTCAAAGGAAGATGGTGGAAGTGCCTGACACCAGGACAGAGCAGAGGGGGCAGTCGTACAGTCTGTAGGGTGCACCTGGCCAAAGTCAGCTATTCAAGCTCCGGTATTCAGTCTGTCGGTTTCTGAACGGATATGGAGGTTAATCTTTGGGCTGAGATGGGAATTCTCTGTTGACTTTAAAATAATTCTTGCAAAAAAAATCCTTTACACACCGTTTCCAAATAAATGTGTTTAAAATATCCCCCGTGTACTTTCTAGCCTAGCAAAGGGATGGGCGTCACATGTTTGGACCATACATTATTGTCTGTCATGCATGCATTCGTATTTTGGGAAATTTCTTGCAACATATTATCGTATTGGACAGTATTCACTAATGATTTTTCTGTGAGTAGGTATATGTTACTACTGACTCACTACTGAATTTCGAGAACTAAATGACAAATACTCACGAGAAAAAGGTTTGTGAACTAAGCACAGTTATAGTGATAATTAGGCTGATTCTGAAATGTTTTTGCACACATATGATTTACTCCTGTGTGCAAAAAGCCATTTCTGAGCGTGAGCCACATTATGATTTGCAGAATCAGGAATGATGTGCTTGAATTCTTGCAAACAGGATTTGCTAGTACTGATAGTCTGTGAAGGTGGTGTCATTTCCACAATCACAAATCCTGGTGTAGGGCAGGGGCGTATGGGCATTCCTGTGCTACTTCACCTCAAAAAGTGGGCGAGCACCCACAAACTCGTTCACGGATGCTTACCCTGATGGTATGCACCATGGATTAGTGGGCTAGTTCGCCATCCTGGAAACACACAGTTTTAGTTCCGGCAAGGTGTGTTTATGTAGTGGGAATCGGGAGGTTACACCCCCAAAATGAATGGTGATGTAGATAGATAAAGGCACTTACCCACACAGATTAATGTGTTCTCCTTTGACAAACAAAAAAAGTTAGCTTTGCAAGTGGTTTGTTTGCGTTCAGTTCACGCACACAGTATTTACACATGTTACAATTCTGCACATTTCCACAAATCTTCACGTATTTCTGTACCCAATATATTCTATCACTCTAGCAGTCTCCCTTGAGTTCTCCCGAAGCTGTGTGAGAGTTCCAAAAAGTCATGCATTTGCTCTAATAACGTTTCATTATATTTACGTGAATAAAATTGCTTTTGGCAAAAAGTACATTTTCTTAGGTTCCACCGCAAAATCAATATTGTTGGATGGTCGAAGTCCATTTAAGCTATTCATAACTTTAGAAATATTATGACAAGTCAAGTTTAGTTTTCAAAGAAATTACGTCTTTATTGCTAGCACAAGCACACTAATTATGTTAATTTAAGAATTTACCATCTGCTGCGTGCTAAAGCGACGTATTTAATTAACGTTCTTGAACTAAAATATAATGTTAATTTAATTGTACGATTAGGTAGGCTATTTGTGGAGTTTTAAGGTAAGAAGCGTTTGTGTGTCACGCGTGAGGTTGAGTGCTCCATAGTGTCTCCGTGGACGTGTGTGGTGCCCTTGTGCGTGGAGTAAAGCACAGCCATGAAGGCGTCTCGCGGAAGCATCCGAGGGGACCGTCTTTCAGAGCTCGCATGCCATCATCTCGCGGGAAAGCTCCCTCTGGCTGTTGAGCAGGGGGCAACAATTGATTTGTCATCTGCTTCTCGGCAGCTGTTCTGCGGGGACACTGGCTGCACTGATTGTTAGCTCTGACTCAGTGCTGCAGACAAGCTTAGTTTGCTGTTGATGTGGAACAACCCACGCATCATTTGAGAGAATGGTTATTGGAAGATAACAAGGTTTGGCGACGAGCCTGTGACAAATGTGGTGATTTGTGTAAACCTCTCAAACATCTTTCATGCCGTCATTTTTCTGATATTAAGTAGTGTTTTCTGCACAGATTTTCTCTTATAATGTTTACTTAGAAACTGCAAGAGATCTGCACACTTGGAGCGTGTGGACAATGAATTGGAATGGGCGCCTTTCCGTAAAGGGATGTCAGATTGGACTTGAGATGCAGATGACTGTAGATGGATATAGCTGGGGCTTAGATCCCACCTTACAGTGTGTTCCCATAGTGCAATTCATTCCCCTGGAATTCCTTTAGTAAAAGTGGTCTCCTAAGCCGATCCAATGCTAGACTGGTTATAGCTGGTATTCAGAAGCACGCAAAGTTCTCCTCCCCAGGTGAAGGTGGTGACGGGGTGCGTGGAGTGCCCCCTGCTCATGGACAGGATCATAAATAATTTCCTGCAACTAGGAATCCTCATCGGACCATCTTCCAATCATTTTGTCGTTTTTTATAGTTTTTTTTCATGTTTTTGACTCATATCCTTCTACTTTTTCTTGTCCCCATTTCATTAGCAGTTCTAATGGGGGTTAGGGAGATGGCATCGAGGGAAGATGCTTCTGAAGCAGGTGGACAGATTGGTGCGCCACATTGCTGGCCATGTGCTAAGAACTAAGGTGGAGGGTGACGGTACAATATGCAAACAGGTTTTAAGTGCAAATTAGCCCCTACCTTACATGATGCAAAAAAAATTGGACTAGTATGTTGGCATATTAATACTGCTCCCCTAAAAAAGCTAAATGATTTGTTAAGAGAAATAGAAAATGTGTCACTTGGCAAGAAAAGTACTTAATTAAGTATTAAAATCTTGAATTAATGAGTTATTGAACAGCTCAAAAGAAGTACTCCTGTTTCTGAATACACATCATAATGTTAACAGCCTTTTACATCTAGATGGATAGTTTTGAGCACATACGAACATGATTCCACAGCTCTGCATACTTTGTGAAGCGAGTTCGCATACGTCATTTCCCAGCTCATCATGTTAAGCGCATGTCTTCCTGCTGTGTGTAATTGATGTAATATGCTCCTCTCCATTAGGGGACCTTCCTCATTCCAATGCTTTGCATACTGAGGGTGGTAGGGAAGAGTGGCCAGACACTGACTATTGACAACATTCTGTTAATAATCTCACGAGCTCCGGATCACCGCTATCCTGCTCCTCTCTTGCCATATCAAAAGAACGCAAACTCCCCTAACATAAACATTAGAAAGAGTCAATCATCCACTCATGGCAGGCATCGAGAAGAAGAAAATTGCTCTTTTATTTGCATTTAGTTGCGACCCAGAGTATTGCGTGAGGTCCTGTATTTGCTTCTTGAAGCTGCTCAGAAGACTGAACATGAATATCTGAAAACATTGGCTGTCTATTGCAGAATATCTTCTTCTTGGAACTATGCATCTCAAAAGCCACCCACAAGGAGTCATTTTTACTGCCTTCAGAGTGATTTGTTTATGCAGTGTCAAGAATCTCTCATTGTGCCACACAAATAGATGCTGCCTACGTTCAGACTATATGATGCACTGGTACGGGGAAAATGAGTGAAACTTATCCAAGCGCCCACATCCCCAAGTTTCTCATCTGGAAAACATGTATTCATATGGCTCAATGGCCTTACTTTTCTTTCAACAGCACATTTGGATGGTAATTCATATTTAATTATTTTCTCATATCTGTCAACCCACCACAAGATTCCATGACTCAGAGTTGAGGTACTTCTCTGATGAGAGAGGTCCCACCGGTAATCAGACCCCCACTGGAAATGATGAGAAACCTTAGCACACACTATTATTTCATGAGGTTATTTGTTATATCGTTTGTATATAGCATTGGTAGTGAGGTCTCTTCTGGAGTACAAACTCAGTTCCATACACCAAGTGTTCAGAAGCATGATGCCTGATGGGAGACAGTCCTGAGATGTACTTATATGTGCATGATATAAATGCATATGAGAAGACGCTCGGGTCATGGCTGTCTACACACCACAGCAAACACAGTGCATTCTTCAATGGCCATCTACTCGAGGAAGCAATGCTGAGGGATCAGACTTCAAAATGCATTTTAATGAAAGTCTAGTGGATTTGCAGTAATCTATTTTTTTGTGTTCCATTTTTGTGGGTACCAACAGCCGATCACTCCTTACCTGGCCTCTCCAGGGGTGACTGTCCAACACAGCTCTAGGACACTTGAGTTAGCTACCCATGAAAGAATATGTTGGTGCCTCATGGGTACCCCAACCGTAGGTGAGTGGGTATCACCTGGATCTAGAGACGTCTGTAGCTGAGTTTACTGGCACAGACTGGGCGTATAACCTGCAGGGTGGGCTGGCATGCTTGGATCAGGTAGAACATAGGGGAGGAGCTGGATGCAAATGAAGGTGATAAGGAAGGAGTACATCCTTTTTAGCCTTTCTACCTTGTGTCTGAGGCTGGGTCAGTTGACGGTCCTACACTCTTCTTTCTTTCCATGACCTTTTTTCAGGACAATGCTAATTATCTGGGGACGCTTTTAACGAAGTCTCCCTGTGCAGTAAAGAATTGCATCTGGCAAATGGCACAAGCTGGTCAGCACTGATTTCCTCTTGATAGGACTCATAGGGAGACATACTTACTAAATGTTGGCACAACTATTCTATTTTGTTTTACTTTGTTCCGTCAGAATCGTACATTCTTTGGGTAAAGATGAACTGAATGCTGCAGGGTCTTTGGCCTGTAGCCCGAGGAATATCATATCACTGCCGCTCATCGTTTCCTTTTTTAGGATCAGCCGAGTTACTTGAATGGGACTGGTGTCACCTGTAAATGTTTTCATTATACTGCCCTGCTGCATCCGAAATGTTTGGAATTGCTGTATTCCTTAATTTCACTCATTTTGATTTACACATACCCGTGAACGAAAACTCCATTGAAAGCTCGAAGGAAATCTCGCTAGCAGAGGAGACGGACATTATTACAATATGGGAGCATTGCCTTGGCACAGCAACCCACAACTGAAACTCCATAAAAACTACATAAAGTGAAGCTTAATGGCCGATCTGAAGCTGTTCATCTTCTAGGGGGTTGAGTTGTGGCTCAGGGACAGAGGTAAGAGCAGGTCTTCATATGGAAAGAAATAATTTAACCTCTTCTGTCCTATAAACTGTAAGATGATGATGGGGCGGTGCAATATGAATAAACAACATGAACAAGTCCTTTTTTGAGGTTTTTTGGTCAATGGTCCTGGCCAGAACCTTTAAAAGAAAGGAGTGCAAACAACTGAAAGTAGTTTTAGGAAACCCCTCACCCACCTACCTAGTAGGTGGCATGCTTCACCATCGGGGCCCAGCTGGATCACCTAATGCAATCCAGCTGTGCTTCAACGCCTGAATTACAGCGGAGCAGGTTGTTTGTGTAGAAAAGTGAAGTGCAGTTATGGGTTAAAAATGCCTCTAGGAATAACCCTTGTAAAAGTTTTAATAAAAGGGTCCTAGGACATGGGTAAAAAACATCATCGGGATCTGCATGAGGTTTTATATGTACCTCGGTATCCCTTCAAAGATTTAGGTCTACTAGTTTCAGCCTTTAGGTTAGTTCAAGAGGCTTTCGTCAGGACCAAATTAAAGTGAGTGACCAAAAAAAGAAGAAAAATGGTCACATGGGTGAAGATATCAGCACACACCCTAAAGTGTGCTGTGAGTGTAGTGGATTGTAGTTACTTACAAATCCTCTGTTTGGAGTAACTGTAAAGGAAAGAGTTAGTAAATGCAGGTACAAGGCGTTTAGTTGTTTGACATGCATCTTTATAATTCATGCGCGCCCCTGTATATGTAGGTGATGGCATCATGCATGTGACTGGGTGGGGGCATGCATGATGGCTATCCACAAAATAACCATGCGTGGCTACAATGTGACCCGGTGGTATTAAGTTTCTTTAGGGTCCAAGGGTAAATGGATCAGTGTGATTATAGCATTTTAATCAGTGGGCTTGATATCGTCTTAACTAATATCGCATTCTGGCACATTGCGTGAAAAATTAAAAATTATGTATCTAGTGATAGCGTGTGACTTTTGCTAAGAGAAAACACGTTTAACATAAATTGGCACGAACTTGTGACTGACTGTGGCAGCCTCACTTAAACTCTGAGTGTATTGTGCCTCATGGATCCGATCGGTCTCTGCTATTCCCCATGCTGACCATGGGGAAGGGGTAGAGACAGTCATGGGCAATGTTTGCGGTTAAAAGGGGAAAGAAACGAGTGAAGGTTCTGCTTAGTAGGGCGGCTCCCGCAATAAACTCAAGGGGGCTGGTATTCTCGTTTGTCAGGGGAAAATAGGACGGTATGACCTACGCAGATGATCGTGTCTTGCTGGTATGCCGTGAGCGGTTGACTGTTCTGCCTCTAGTAGGATGCGGGCGGAAGTGCTTGTTTGGTCATGTGGGTGTGACCGAGCACGTCGCTGGCAAAACTGTCTAGTGCGCTGACCCAAAGAGAGAACGCGCATGCGTGTTAGCGCGTATGTGCGCTAACCCTTAGAGGAACACGCATATGTATTAGAGCATTTGTCCCTTCTTATTGAAAGTATAAAGTTTTTGCCAAGATTATTGAAAACAGCAGGGATACATATAAATTACTGGCGCTGTTTTTTGCCTAGAAATATGTGCATGTTTGTTAATGCCCCTTATCCCTCATTGATACCGGAGGATGTGTACTGATTTTTGTATCTACTGTGTAACATGCATGTGTGATCATAATAATGCTGCCTATAAATATGTCGGTATCATGTAGCTACCTGACTACATAGTGGTGTGGTTTAGATATTGTTCCTTAAGAATATCTGCACCGGTGTTTGACCGACTTTTATAAAGCAAGTATATCTGATTTACCGGCGCATAATGGTCATCTAGTGCAAACCATGTCGGTATAGATGCTATATGTATTATCAATAATAGCAATATCTATCCAAAGTATGAAAATTATGTTCTAGTTGGATGTTTAGGTGGTAACATTGACACTTGTGTGTTATACGTTTGGTTAGCATCTCAGAGGAAGGGTTGATCTGTGTTTTACTATTGCTGGGACCTGTAAGGGAGGTGTATTTATTTTCGCCTATACTGTTCCATGGCACGTTGTCATTTAAACCATGTGTTTGAGTGGATAGTCTGTACACCCAACGTTATTCCTTTTCGAACAGCTGGTCTTGTATGTTTCTTGTGTTTGCGTCAGTTGTTCAATTACTACCCAGGTCATGTCATTGGTAGTGTGTCCCATCGTTAGGTAGTCGTCTGTCAGTTTCGTGGTATTCCGTTTACAGCGGATGTTGCTCCGATGTTCACATATTCTGTTTTTTTTTTTTCGGCTGGTCATGCCTACATATCGCTGTTGGCATGGGTATGTGATTAGATAGACCACGTTGGCTGAATTACAATTTGTGTGTCTCTTGATGTTCCATACTTTGCCTTGCTCAAGATGTAGGGTTTTTGTAGTTTGAGTCAAATGGCAGACACTACAATTGCCACATGGAAAGTGGCCAGTGACATTTGGCAAGCCCCATGCATTGAGCACAGTGTTCTGGGTTATTGTTGGTTTGTTTGGGCGAGTAGATACAAGACTGTCTCTGAGGTTTTGTGATATTTTATAAGAGAACAGTGGTTTTTCCCATTGGAGTTTGCCTGAAGTCACGATTTTCCAATTGTTCTGGATCATTTTGGCGACTTTATTTGAGATTGAATTGTATGTTGTTACACAGGTTAATGGTGTGGTAGGTGCTGTGTTTTCTTTTGGTTCCCGGTTCGGATTTCTTGCTCTTTTTTGTGCTTTTTGGGCGATTTTGTTGGGGTAGCCCCTGTTCTTTAGTTTCACAGTCAGTTGTTCTGCCTGGGATTTGAACTCCTTGATGTCACTGCAATTGCGGCGCAATCTGATATATTGGCCGTAGGGTAAATTTTCCCTGAGTGGTCTGGGGTGAAAGCTTTCAAAGTGCAAAAGGGAGTTCTTTGCAGTAGGTTTGAAATAGGTCTTTGTCGTAAGGACACCTTTCTGTGCCTCTATTTCCAGATCCAAGAAGGTGATGCTCTCTCGGCTTGTGGTATGCGTGAATCTCAAGTTGAGATCCAGGGTGTTGATCCAGTTTAGGAACTCACATTGTCTGTTTTCACTGTTTGTCCATATCAGGAAGACATCGTCTATGTATCTCTTGTAGAATGTGATATCCTTATTGTACGGGGATTGTGGGTTCAGAATGTGTAGTCCTTCAAAGTTGGACACGTACAGTCCGGCCACGCTCGGTGCGAACGTGCTACCCATCGAAGTTCCATATTGTTGTATAAAGAGGGTGCCTTCATATTCAAAGGAGTTGTCCTTTAGAGCTAATTCAGCGCATTCTAGGACAAAAGATTTGGGTGTTCTGTAGTTCCATTTGGTGTTAAGTGATGTACTGATAACCTCTAGTGTGTCATCTTGAGGCAAGCTGGTGTATAAGCTTTCAATATCCATACTGACTAGGATGGATATTGTGGGGTTGAACTGAAGATTGTTTATGTGGCTCAGTAAGTCTTTTTTATCCTTCAGGTATGCAGGAGTTGACTGTACCACTGGTTGTAAAAAGAAATCGCAAAAGTGAGACAGAGGTTCTAGAAGTGAGCCTATTCCGGACACAATAGGTCTGCCAGGGGTGGTGGAATATCCAGGTTTAGGGGGTTCCTACCCAGAGGAATAAAGTAAGAGAGGAGGCAGGAATAAGAGAGTTATCTCAATTTAAAAGGGGGAGAGACCACAAGTGTAGAAAAGCAAGAAGGGAGAACAAATGGTGGTACTTCATTCTTTGCCTAGGCCTCTCAGTCGAAAGAAGAGCCCTTAAGCATCATTTGAGGGGGCCTTTCGAGTAGGTTATATGCAGTATCAAAAAGACGGGGGTGTTAAAGCATCCAGTGCTTTAATATGTTAGATATGAGTGAAGGTAATTGTGTTCATTTGTTGAAACCAATGAAGTTTCCAAAAAACAACACTCTAGCCCTATTCATGATGAGGCTGGTAATCCACTTTTGGGGGCTGAGTGCACTTTGTACCAAAAACGGGGTTACAGTGTGGATGTAAATTAAAAATCTTTGCTCTTGTAGTTTGCAGCTCTTGAAACCTGGTTCAAATTGCACGAGCAAATAATGTACAGTCACTGTTTGTGCTCTTCAGGATGTTGACTACCATGCACTGTGGCTGCCTTTTTCCTTATTCTGAGGAATAAATCTCAGACTCGGTTGCAAATTGCACATAGGCTAATTTTTGATCACATTGCCATATGGACCTCGTTTGCCCAACACTTCCCAAGAATTGACCGACCAGTAAAACTGTGTTGTGATTCTGATGATCAATCTGGTGATAGAAAGGTTCTTGTTTTGGTTCTCTTCTTGGTATGATCTCAGTTTACAACTTTTGTAATGGCTTTTATTTCATTGTGATGTTCAGGCGAGTGAATTGTTAAACCCTGAACACAGGCTTAAGACTGAAACTCTTCACCACTGGAGTCCCCTGGCTCTCTGAGCGATGAGGTACTGAGGTAGCTAAAAAGTCAAATTCCCATGTTTGCTAATGATATCTTCATTATTTACTAGGTGGACCTCTTTCCTGGCAGACTTAACATGAGATGCAATGCTCATGTCTGTCTCAAGGCTACACTACATTTTTCACAAGTCCATTGGAGAAAATAAAGATGGTAATAGATGTACCGCTCAGAACCCCACTGATCCCTGTACATCAGCCTTTGTACATCATCAGGGAAGTGCGCAGAAATACCTTTGCACCACAGAAGGTCAGAGTGAAAACTGGTGTAAAGACGAGGAATTTCAATAAAAGGGGTTACTGCTCTGCTACATTAACCTGCAGTAGCAATCAGCTTCTTACCCAAGGTTAGAAATATAGTTGCAAAAAATAATTCCCATTTTGTAATTCTGTGAAAATGTGTTTAATGCCTTGTGGAAATGACCACACTACACGCCACCGGGCAACTCCCATTGTGACTCTTGCCGTCATATATCGTAGTGTACTAAATCTACAACTCTCCCTCATATGGTGAATCTCTAATGCATGTCCTATTCCTCGGCAAGGACTGAGCTATTGTGAGCTTTACCAGGATGGCCAAGGGTTATTAGTTTGGCAGCTGAAGCTTCCAGCTCGTCTCATCTTCAGAGCAGTACACAGTTGGGTCTTGCAAAGACTTGTCAGTTGCTTGCTACAGAAGATCCTTGTTTGAAGCGAAAGGAGTGACACGCATATTACACCCCTGCTGGGTTTCTGAACCTCTTTGCCTTCCAGTCTAGCTTCCTTTGTAAAGCTGATTGTTGGCAGGCAGCCACCTCCATTTTTTCTCTACATGGTGCTCACGTCATTATCTTCTTTGTTGCAGTCGGTAAGCGAATGTGTGGGTTTCCTCGCTGAGGGCTGTCAATTTTGCCAATTCCTGTGCTTTGTTTCACATTTAATTACAAGGCTCGATCCGCATCCGCCGGAATGCAGTTTTTTAATGTTGGTTTGTGCCAAATAGCATCTCGTTCTGGCTGTGGAATATGGACAGATGTTCACAAGGGACTGTGTTGAAAGTCTGCCAGTTGTTACGCTTCATATCTAAAGCACTTACTTCATTATTTCATGCTCTGAAATGTACCAAGACAGTCGGTGGAGAGAAAAGTGTCAAGCTAAGCGAGTTTTGATGGAAACAGAACAAATTTGCGAAGCAACATCCATAAGTAGGGCAAGCAAAATGAAGAGGAATGAAAGTTAGAAGCAGCATTTATGCTCTTGCTAGTGGACTGTTTACTCTAAAAATAGGATTATAAATGAGTGGACATCTTCATTACAAATACACTAAAAACCCATCCTATGACAGATTTCTGGGGATCAGCAGGCTAAGCCAAATGCAAAAGATATTAAGTAAATTAATGGATCTCCTAGATCCTTTGACTTGGCAACAAACTCTTATAATGTTCTGTACCATTTACAAAACAAGCAACACAATCTAAATTACCCAATTCATTGGTATAATCATAAGGCGCTTTAGAGATCCTGTCAATTCACCCAATTTCCCTTTTGCACACCGTCTCTTGGGGAAGCCTTCTAACCTCTTACCGTACTGACAGGTACACATTATTGTGTACTTGATTAATAATCTTTTCAGAAAAATAAGTATAAACCAATAAACAAACCAGCTACCTTTTGTCCCTTTTCAACAGGATTGGAAATGGCTTTTTAAACAGGAGCTGCAGACTTGTGAATGTGAATTTCATTAGGTAAACTCATGACACACATTTTGATATTTGAAACAATGGAAGCAGGTGTATTGATATTGCACTATTTTTTCACGTTTATCCACCAGCCCTTAAAACATAGAATAAAAAGTTAATCACAGTGTTCACTATAAAACTTTAGGAACAAACCTCTTCCTATACGGACATGCTCGGTTCCAAATTTAAACAAGATAATAAATAAGTATAGACCTTTTCGTTATAGTTGACCAATGATCGCCAGTACAAAAGTTGAAAAAGTGCCTGAGTGGGTGCTATCTATTGCCCAGTGTGCTCACATAAGCCACTCAGCAAAACCAAAGGGGATGATGGACGGAGTGTTGAACATTACAAGCACTCACCCCCAGTCAACTGATCTGGGTTTAATCCATCATCATTCTTTAGCCCACTCTGCCACCCCAGTTCAGACATGACCATATGCAAATCAGTCTGACCCTGTGCCTCATGGGAACAGTCCAGCCCGAACTGCCAAGCCATGTCTTCCCTGGACCGGAAACAAGCATCCTGGGACCGGTTTCTGGCTAATCAGCAGTCATCAGCCAGGCTAGCTTGAATCCAGTGGCAAAGTGAGCAAGGGACCCCCGTCTGGGCATACCCTGCCACTCAAGCATTTCTCTTTTTGTTTCTGTAGGACTACGGAGAGCATTTTTGCAGCATCAGAAAATCTTTAAGTTTCTTTCCTGTGAGACAATATTCCTCAACCTCACTCCTTTGCCATATACCTCCTGTTCTACATAGGGTGGAACAGTTCATCTCTTTACTCATGTAACAGTGGGCAGAGGTCACGCAGATCCATCAAATCCTCATCTTTTATATGGAATAACTGAGCGTGTTTACGGAGAGTCTTGCTAGCTACCCAGGTCAAATAAAATTCACTAATAGGGAGTTGTATACATCTTTGCCATTCCTATGGCAGGATAAAAAATTGATGCATGGCTTGGCCTGCAGCTTGATAAACGAGGACAGCACATATTTAGCCACTCGTCTCCCCTCCAAGGCCTTAGTGTTGTGTTGGAACAAAATGTATTGTAGTTACTTCTTTATCAGACTGTTGAACTCTGGGTATGAGAGTTGTCACTGTTCACATTCTCTTTCTCCCCCTAGTGTTAAGTGTTCTATTTACGGATGGTTTGCGATTGTTATTGTTACTGTCAGCTCTTCACTAATGGGATTCTTGATCAATTCTGGTCCAGTCGTTCGTGAGGAGTAGACATATTTCAGCAGAGGCTCTGCCACCCTAAAGCTAGATTTGTGAGATCTGATTCAAGCCTGATCTGATCAGGTCATAGGTGGAAGCTCTTATTAAGCCAGAGACTATACTCATGCAGATGCAATAGCTATGTCTCACCATTTCCCCAAAGCGTAGTTGTCCCCATAACCAAAGACAGCCTTTACTTTGTTTTGGTCCAGAGAGTAATCTAGTAATTTCCAATACTTTGTTCTAACTGAATAATCAAGTAGGTAGGCTTTTGACTTTAAATGGTTTGAGTGAGCCTTTTCTGACATGCAGCATACAATGTAAGGAGTCATAATGATGAATTGTACCATGGTTGGGGTGTCTATGACTCTGGTTTCTGTATCGAGCCTTGATCATAAAAATCCCTGTTTTGTGGCTGTAATTTGTTTATAACATTCTCATGCAGCCCCAGTGCTTCAGATCTCCACCTTGCCAGTTGTGCTTTGACCCATCTTCGGTATGAAATGGTTGCAAAAGAGCTCGGTATTCTGCTGATTTTCATTTGCTTCCTATTCCGCGATCCAGGTGCAGTACTAGAGCTGTGATGCTTTAACCCCTGTCATTTCAAACTGTTGTACTCCTTGCCTGTGTGTTTTTCTTAAAATTCATGCTCTACACGTAAGAAATTGCATGTTGGTGGAGGGGGAGTGAAACCCTATTCAAGCAGCAGCCACAAACAATCCTTGTCTGGGTGAACCACAAAAAGTCTCTAAATTAATCTGTGGTTGACCCTCTGGTAGCTTGTCACAAAAGCAGTCAAACTTAATTTAGAGGTATTTTGTAAAGTATTTATGTAGCACACAAACAGTAATCAAGTGAAAACACAACACATGAAAAATCCCACACCAATTTAGAAAAAGACAGTACATTTTAATAAATAATTTAACAAAAATCCAATCAGTAGAAACTAGATACGCTAGATTGGACATAGGAACTCTCAATGCATCCCACTAGAGAGTGAACCATCCCATAACAAAAATAACCCCTCAGTCCCCCTGCCTTTTTTCTGATTCTTGAGCAACGCCAGGCATTCTTCTGAAGCGACACCCATTACATTTTGTTTGTAGTGTGTAGGGAGGATGTGTCCCTTCTAACCTCGTGGTTGAGGACCTCTCTACCCAGCCAGGGCCCCTGTGGGTGCAAAAAAGTTTGATATAGGAATTCATCTTTCTACATGCTTTCAAACCACTACTGCTTCTCAGTCTACTCCACCAAATCATATACATTCGCAACTGTCCCGTCTTTGTCAATGTCCTCCACTTTCCCTTTGTCTGCGTCTTGCTATAGTAACATTAATCTGAACAAGCCATCAGCTTGGACATTCCTCCAACTAGGTATATATTCCAATCTATATTGGTACCCTTGTAAGCAAGCTGCTAAGCGAGCCAATCTCGCAGACCCTTTCTCTGCTCCACCTGGGGTAGACTTTTTTAACAATGGTTTATGGTCTGTGCGTTGAATCATGGGAAAACCCCATAATACATTTTAAAATATTCTACCACCCATACAGCAGCCACACCTCCCTCCTTATAACAAAGTTATTCATTTCAGAGTCGGGAAAAGAGCGGAACGCGAGACCTACTGTCTTTTCCCCCCCTTGTGAACTTAAGACAACACGGTTTCCACTCCTACAGCACTTCATCTGCTGTGAGAATAGACGTGAGGTTGGTGTCAAAAGGGGTCAACACTTTACCAGAACATATATGTTTTATGTTTTCCAAGTGTTTCTGCTGTTCCTCTCCCTACACATACCCACATTTCCTCCCATTGCAGCTACAGCCCAGTAAACAACGTGACCAAATGTTATAGCACTCTTTGCTTGCTTATGCCGAATGTGTTGCACTCTTGGCTGAGGGCTTGGACCAGCCTAGCAATAGCTGATGCCACTGTCACTTGCTCCAGATGTTGGCTAGTGTGAGTGATAATGGACAGCAGACCAGGATCAGCCATGATTACAACTACCTTTGTAGCTTTGTTTTACCTCATTCAAACAAGTGAGAGTAAACAGTCATCATTTTCTGCCTGCTTTCCTATTAAGGGTCATCCTTGAATTATGGTCTGTGCACTGCAGGAACAGAGGTCTACTTTCGCCAGCAGCCCACCCTCACTGCACTTGTGGTTTAGCAGGCCATATAATTTGACATGCCTGGGGCCTACATAAATTATAGGACTAGGAAAGCAATGCTACACAGTGCAGGCAAATTTTGCAACCGTTTGTCTACATTCTGCTGCTTATCTGAGAAGGTCTGCACCTGAAAGTTGTGCGATCCAACTTTGCAGGTGCTTTTTTCTGACTAAGACCCAAAGACTTTTGATGAAACTGAAACACACCTGATAGCTCTCAGGGCAACACAGAATGCTATCAGTGTCTGCCCAACTACAGTTCCTCATTTTGATGAAAATATCTGCTATTAAAATTGGACACAAGGTAGGGAGTATGTGGAGTGTTGTGTCACACTGGGCTTTAAATATATTATTGTTGATGGAGTCCATGCGCTGTCCGTGTAAGCTATTGTTTAAAAATAATAATAATAAATTAAATGACCTTAGAGGCTGCCCATTACTTACCATTGGGTGGCTTCCACATCACTCTTGTCACCTTGCTTCATACTGCCAGCCTCTCACCTCCTCATGCATTCTTCTAGGATCTTCTGTCCCTGCATTGAAGCATAGACCTAGAATAGCTTCCTGTTTGCAGCCAGTGTCCTTCCACTGACTGCTCACTGCTTCTGGTACCTTTTTGGGATGAAGCCTACCAGACTTCACAGCTGTCTGGTTTGCTAACAACATCTTGGGGACATTCGGAAAGCTTCCATGTGAATGCATTCTGCCTATTGTTTGCCGCTGTATTTGTAGGTTGAAACTCACATTTGCTTATTTTCTATTTGCTGGCTCTATTTGACTTAGGTTGTCCAGCTCAAGGTCGCCGCTTCCTTTGTCCAAACTTTATTATTGTAGTCGTCCACCAATGTTTGATTTCTGTAAAGAGACCTTTAAATCTTGTTCTTATCTTGTAACATTTGCTGTGCATTCAAAGGCAGCGGTCAAGTGTCAGGCTTTCTCTTCCAGGGAGCTTGGTGTTTACTTTTCTTTCTCTGACTTAAGTGAGAGGATTTATGTGACAATCATGCTAGCTTCAGGGGAGTGCTTGAGGAAGGCTGTACAATGTTATTTTTTTTCTAGCACACAGCAAAAATGAAATGTCTTTTAAATGAACTGTGCAGAAATTTCTGTATTAGAAAAGTCCAAATGAAGCACATTGGTAATTCTGAGGTGTTCTTTTAAACAAATATTTGAAACCGATCAAAACAAATCAATTCATTAGGTTATGACATTTCCACACATTATTGTTTGTGTGCTGCATACTTTTACCAGTGAAACTGTAGGTCTGCAAATGTAATGGTGATTTCAATTGAAGGTGTGTTGTCTGTAATGGAAATGTGCTACTGCACCATGCATATTTCACGCTATGCCAATCCACTCTACTCTGCAGCACTCCACGTCACTGCACTCTACTCTGCAGCACTCCACTTTACACCACACCACTGCACTGTATGCCACTGCACTCTACTCAACTCTGCACTACTCCACTCTATGCCACTGCACTCTACATCACTTCGATCTACGCCTCTCTATTCTATACTGCACCACTCTACTCTGTGCCATTGCACTCTATGGCACTCTACAATACACCTCCTCACTCTTGGCTACTGCACTGTACCTAACAACTAACAGGAGGTGCTCAGTCTATTCATGAAGAACAGACAACCACTGAGCGCTGTGAAGAATGCTTAGAAACCTCTTCAGATAATTTGCTCATCACCTGGCAAGAGTTAAGAGTCCATCAGCCCACCCTTACTGGCGGAGCTTCGTCATCTGGACCTCTAGGAAATCTAGATCTAGGGCCACAGTCTTGAGTCACCTAGACCTTCTGGGTACCTGACCTGACGTTCCTTAGAAAGGCTCTTGCCAAGGCGTATGTTCAAACCATATGAACTCTAGTGACGTGCAGTGCTCTAGTGTAAGTGAAAATTAAAAACGGCTACCTGGGCAAAAAATATATGTATTAACAGTTGTCCAAGTGTCATACTTAAAAGAACCTAATAGTCTGGAAAAAATTGACTATTTCCTGGCTAAGTCTATTGTGGTCGACATGTTTCAGCCGAATGAGTCAATTGACCCGGCTTTCTTCAGGACCTAGATGTAATAGAGTAAAGGCTACTGCAGGATAAACACAATTCGTGCATTAACCAGTGTAAAACAATACTCATGAAGGAAGTATAATAATCAGGTAAGTCTGTGGCGAAGGCCACCCTACCAGTACAAGCGAACCTCGTGCTTGGAGGTAAGAGCTACCTCTTCTTTCCCAGCTTTATGTGGGAGAAAAACCTCACCTCACCCGGCTGACTGCTCGGAGATGGAGGCACCGCTCTGTCCGTCGGTACTTCAGCCCAGACTACGAGCTGTCTGCACTGTACACCAGTCTAGTCTAGGCCACTCCACTCTACTGGGCACAACTCCACTGTACATTACTCCACAACACTTCACTCCTTGTCACTGCATCCTATGCCAATGCACTCTACTCTGTACCACTCCCCTGCACTCTGTGCCAATCCACTGTACACCACTCTAATCTACCCTGCACAACTGCAGTCTGTGCCACTGCACTCTACACCACTTTATGCCATATGCCACTGCAGTCTACTCTGCACCACTCCACCTCACTCTACTCTCCACCACTCTACTCTACGTCACCGTGCTCTACTCTGAAACAATCTACTCTATGCCACTGCAATCTACACCACTCTACACCACTGCACACTACTCCACTGCACTCAATGCCAGTCCACTCTACATCATTGCCCTCTGTCACTGCAGTCTGCACCACTGTAGTCTACGTACCTGCTCCCTACGGTTCTCCACTGCACTCAACGACACTCTACTGCCAAAGAAATCTACTCCACTCTACTCTGCAGCACTCCACTCTATGCCACTGCACTCTACACCACTATGCTCTACTCTGCACTCTATGCCACTGCACTCTATGCACTTTACTCTGCGCCACTGTACGTCACTGCACTCTATGCCACTCTAATCGATGCCAATTTACTCTGCACTCCTGCACTCTATGCCACTGCACTCTGCTCCTCTACCTTGCACCACTGCACTCTACGCAACTGCACTCCACTGTGCACCACTCTAATCTACGGCACTGCAGTCTATGACTCTTCATTGTATGCCGCTGAATTCTATGCCACTGCATTCTGCACAAATGTACTCTGCAATACTCTACTCCAATGCACTCCACACCAGTCCACTCTACTCTACACCACTCCACTCCACTGTTACTCACTATGCCCTTGCACTCTACTCTACACCACTCTACTCCATGCCACTGCACTCTACACCACTCTACTCTACGCCACTCCACAATACTACACTCTGTGACACTTTACTCTGCAACACTGCACTCTACACCACTGAATTATATGCCACTCTACTCTGCACTATGGCATTCTTTGCTTCTGCACACTGTCACTTTACTCTGCATCACTCCACTCTGTGCCACGTCGCACTGAAGTACTGCACTCCGCACCACTGCGCTGTATACCACTGCACTCTACAGCACTATACTCTGCAACACTGTACTTTACGCCACTGAACCCTACGCCACTCTACTCTACTCTGCACTGCTGCATTCTTTGCCACTGCACTCTATGCTACTCTGCATCACTCCACTCTACTTCAGTCTGCTGTATTCCACTCTACGCCACTGCACTATATGTCACTGCACTCTACAACACTTTACTCTATCTACTCTGCACTAGTCTACCCTGCACCACTCTGTCGCTACACTCTTTGCCTCTCTAGTCTGCACCACTGCTCTCTATGCCACTGCACATTACTATGCAGCACTCTAATCTATGCCACTGCATTTTACGATACTGCATTGCACACTGCTGAATTCTATGCCACTGCAGTCTATGCCATTACACTCTTTGACTTCACTCTGCAGCACTCTACGCCAATGCACTCTACACCTGTCCCCTTTGCTCTACTCAACTGTATACAACGCTATGCGACTCCATTCTATGCCACTCCAATACACAACACTCTATGCCACTCAACTCTATGACACTCCACACTACTCTCCTCCACGTCACTAACTTTTAGCCATGCTGAAAAGCAGTCACACTGGCTAAAGCCAATTGGCAAAGCAAATAGCTTTTGCATAGGTGCGACCTTTATTTTATTTATAAAGTTTTATATAGCGCGGACTAGACCCGCAGAGGGTATCAGAGCGCTTTACAGAAGTTACATCACAAGAAAAGTTGAGCGCTAGTCACATATAAATGAGCATCTAAGATGCGATCTTGTAGATTGCAAGTTCTCGTTGAAAGTCAGGATTGTGTTGGTTGTTCTCATTTAGAGATCATCATGTAACTAGGTAGATGAGCAGCTTCAGGTTGGTAACAACTTGCCTCATGGCTGGAATCGGTAGAGAGTTTTATTCATTAGAAGTAGTTTGACTTCTTTTTTGAAGGAGGTGGTGGAGGGGTTCATTCTGATTGTTTGGGGCAGGGCATTCCATATCCTTGGTGCTAGGCCAGAGAAGGTGCGTGTGTAGGTTTTCTTTTTCTTAAGTTTTTGTGGTTTCAATCGCAGGGTGTTGGTGCTTCTCAGAGTTCTGCTATTGCCTGATAAGTCAAGTTTATTGGCTAGATACTTTGGTGTATTGAGGTGCAGGGCTTTGTGCATAATGCATGCAATTTTTAGCTGTGCTCTTGCCTCATAAGGGAGCCAATTCAGTTCCTTTAGATCCGGGGTGATGTGGTTGTTCTTTCTGGAGCCAGTGAGGAGTCTTGCAGCCGCGTTGAGTGAGGCTCTTAGAGGAGCAAGAGTGGATCTCGGCAGGCCACATAAGGTTGTATTCGCATAGTCTATTCTGGGTAGAACTAATGATTGAACGGCTGTTTGTAGGTCGTTGTCGTTGAGGAAGGGTTTTAGTTTTCTGAGAATGCTCATATGAAAGTTGGCTCCTCTGGTGGCTGTGCTCCCTCATGATGAGATTCTTATCCAGTATTATTCCCAGTGATCTTGTGGAATCGATGATATGAGGTTTGCATTTGAGGGCTTTTAGGTGTTTCATCCAGTTTACTATGTCACCTTGTCCTTGTAGTGGGGAGATTAGGAGAAAGTCAGTTTTGAGCGCATTGAGTTTGAGGTGGTTTTTTGTTAGCCAGATGTGGGTTTTTGGTAAAGTTGTGTTGAGTAGGCAGATGTCATCCGGCGATGATATTTTTAGGTATAGTTGGGTAACATCTGCGTACATGTGGTAGTTGATGTTGGAGAATTTCAGAATTTCGGTTAAGGGTTCCATGCATATATTGAAGGGGGTAGGAGATAGGGCGGAACCTTGAGGGACCCCCAAGGTGACGGGTGTTTTCGAGGATAGCGAGTGAATAATCTTGATCCTTTGGGTTTGGTTGTCTAAGAAGGAAGCAAACCACTTCAGGACAGCTGATTGAAATTGGTCAATGAGGTGGAATTGGGCTATATGGTTGCATAGTTGGGAGTGGACGCACTTCTCTAGTAGTTTTGCTAGTGTAGGAATAGAGGATAATGGACGGTAGTTATCTGGAATTGTGTGGTTAGCATTGGCTTTTTAAGAATAGAGGTTACCTGTCCTTTTAAGCAGCTTGAAAGGGTTCCTTAGATAGAGATGCATTCACTATCTTTGTCCAGATGGGTGTAAGAGTAGTTTTGATCCCACTGAAGATGTTGGCTGGAAGCGGATCGCAGAAGTGGTTTGACGGTTTGAGTGTTATTAACTTGAGGATGCCATTTTCATCGAAGATTTTAAAAGTGTTCCAGGATGCATTGTTTTTTAGGGTAAGATCATGCTGGATAGGTGTTTGTGCCGATTGTGGCCCAATGGGGTTAGGTGGGGACGACAATGAGAGTTGTTCATTTGCTGTAAGGAGCTCTTTTTCTATCATTTTGGATTTTTGGATTTTTCTAAGAAGTGGGCGGCAAAAGTAATAATTTCTAATAGTTTTCTTGGTCGATTTCTAGCATTGTTTAGTTGATCTTTGATGACGTTAGCTTTGGAGATTCTGATGTGTTTGTTGTAATTCCTCCTTCTTGATCTTAGTTGTTTAAGTTGTTCTAGCGACGGTGCAGCTCTTCAGGTCCTCTCCAGGTCCTTTCCGATAGTCTCAGGTTGCGGCGTTGATCATTTAGGTTCCCATTGTACCAAGGTTTGGAGTCTTTAGAGGAGGGCCTTTTAAGATGAAGAGGCGCCACTGTGTCGAATGTTCGTCATCGCGTTGTTGTAGTGGGTTGTGAGTTCATGTACATCTGTGAGGTCCGCTGGTGGCGATAGAAAATTGTTGGTGAGGGATGTTCGGTCATTCAGGGTAATGTCGCGAGTATTTCTTTGCCAATGTTTGGGTTTCTTAAGTTGGAGTTTGAGTCTTCGTTGGTTCAGTGGTGAGGAAGGAGATGCTGTGGTGGTCCGTCCAGTCACAAGGGATGATTGATTTAAGTATGATGGAGTTTTTCTGGCAGTGACCAGATCTGGTGTTGCACCCAGTATGTGCGTTGGGCTATCGCAGAATTGGACAAGTTTGAGGTCAGTTAGGAAGGTTTTTAGGCTGCTAACTGTGAGGTCGTTATGATCATTCCATTGGAGATTGAAGTCCCTGAGCAAGATTTGCCCCGTGTTGGAGGAGATGATTGCCATGATTTGTTTCGGTGAATGCAAGATTGTTGCCCGGAAGGTGATAGACCAAGTGTAGTTTACATAGGGGACTGTTGTTGCTCGCGATGTTTATGCCTAGGTATTCGCACGTGTCAAGGTCGATAGATTGTGATTGAGTTGCCACTAGGTTGATGCGGTGTATGCAGGCTATGCCACCACCCTATCTTTCCGGTCCATCAGCTCTTACGATGTCATAGCCAGGGGGAATTAGGATGTCAAGAATCGTTCTTTAACCAGGAGTAGGTCAAGGTCATGGGCAAGGATAAGGTCGGCAATGTCGGCTGCGTGTTTCCAGGCCGATCTCCAATTTAGGAGTATGCATTTCAGGTGGGGTTTGGTGTTCAATGTGGTTTTCTCTGTGATGGTTACTGCTTTGAGGTTGGACTTGTTTATCTCTCTGGGGTTTTGTATTTGTTTTCTGTGTGGATTTGAAATAATTGTTGAGATGGGGTTGAGGCTATGTGACGGGTCGAGGTATGCATTCTTGAATGTATGTAGAATGTCCTGGATGTCATTGTCCGAAAGAGAGGTTTTGGTCCTGGACGGTCTTGAGGGTGCGTTCTGTAAGGGAGCGGCTCGCCAACTGGTGCGCTGGGATGTTTGGAAGTTGATCAATTTTAATGGATGGGCCACATGATGTAGGCATTTGTCAAGAGGGATCTGACTATTACTGTCAAGTTTATCAGATGGCCTCTTGTTGTGTCTTAGTTTAGTAGTGATGCTAGTTAGCTTCTGCAGGTCCGATTTTAGTTGTTGTAGTACCTGCGTAATTTCCCCCGGTCTAGACTCAATCATGGCATAGTTACTGGATGATGAGGTTTGGGGTGTGGTGTACTGGGGAGTGTGTTTTCCAAGAGTCTCGTTGATGTGCCGGTTAAGAGGGGAGGAGGTAGGAATGGATGGGGATTTGGGTTTGGATTTGGCTTTAGATTCAAGCTTTTCTTGAGAGGCTGTGTCTCACTAAGCTTGTATTGGAAATGTGAGGAGTGCATGTGTTAATGGGGGTAGCATGGGTGGATGTCTCTGAATTGTCTGGAGTAGTGGACCTTTTGTCTTTGCCAATGCTTGTATTTTTTAACCTTGTGCCCTGAACTGGCACAGCACGGTCTCTTCACTTCACATTCTCCCCCCCAGCTACCTTGTGTTGCTTCACCCCCCAAGCCCCACTGCCCACAGTCTGTTCTAATGACCATGTTTGTTTTTACTTTAAACATTGCTGTTTTAATTTGCCTGGCTGGCTGTGTTTAGATTCTTTTTCATACAGTGCTCTGCAATCTGTGTCTGGTTCCTTTTGTGCAGAAGTGAGATGTTCTGGATGGCTGCTGTTATTTTTGAAAGCAGTATGAGCAACCCCTATAAATAGACAAATTATGTATATCTGCTCAATATCATATATCATATCACACCGCTGTAAGCAGTTAAGGAACAGCTGTTGGCACTGCTACGGACAGTGGTGGTGCCAGTGTGTAGACCAAGTTTTTCCCATTAGTTTGAGATGGGCAATGTTTACGATGGATTTTTCTGCCTACATCACACGAGAACTTCGTCATAGACAGTATTTCTAATTTTAGGCACTTGCTTCCACTTCGGAGAGTTCTGAGGTAAATGTCAAGGAGAGGTGGGTCAGAAGGTGGAGCAGGAAGAGTTCTAGCCATCCGTGATAGTTTATCAAGAATTCAATAGCTGGCATTATTCGGTATCCGCAGAGACAGAAAGACTAAATTGACCAACGCTCATTCAAAACCAAGATATCCATCTACTTCTTTCTACAAAGGGTGAGAAAAAAAATCAAAGAAAAATGGCAGTCAGTCTTTTCAGCTTACTCTTGAAAAGGGCAGCCAGTTTGTTCATCTGACCCTTGATTGGTGGAGGTGTGACGTCGGTAAAAAGCGGCATTTTCACATGCTACTTGCTGGCCGCATCCTAGCCCTTTTTTAGGTCGAGCCTGAGCCAGTGCGCATGTGCTGCTCTGCGAGGCTGCTTGTAAGCACTCTAAACTACTCCGTGTGGGTCTGACTCCTCCCACACATAGGATTGGCTTTTGCATGTCTCTTTCAATAATGAAAGCACGCAAATGGCTAAAGGCGGACGCATGTTCCACCTCTTTTTTTAATGTTCACTCCCACTGCGTTTTGCTCTCGGGAGCAAGCAGCAGCACGCAGGGTGGCAGCTGCATTCCTCGTGGGTCAGGTTACACACAATGCGCGGCGTGCTTTTGCTGGTTTTTTTTTTTTTTTTTTGGTTTAATGCTAAGTGACCTAACCTTGGCTTCCCTTTCTGCCAGATGTATCGGAGGCTTTG
This sequence comes from Triturus cristatus, assembly GCF_964204655.1. Lineage (NCBI taxonomy): Eukaryota > Metazoa > Chordata > Amphibia > Caudata > Salamandridae > Triturus > Triturus cristatus. Next base: position 811,458,837 of record NC_140585.1, on the reverse strand, counting down.
GGAATCGTTCACGGCGGGGTTAGGATCAGTTTATTAAGGTAAATGTAATACATTTTCTAAATAATTTTAAATTGGACCGAGGACACTGCAGCACTTTACACGCACACCAGATTACTTTTCATATTTAATTTTTTGGCTTTTGTTTCTCAAATCAATGTTAAAGGGTGCCTTCCTAGCTTTTATCTGAAACAATGTAAGCACATGCATTGGTTGTTATCAGGAGCTAAAGCGAGGGAGGAGGTGACAGTTGGCCCGTGTATCAGATCATTGTGACAAAGACACTGGGAGATTAAGCGATTTGCCCAGAATCACAGGATGTTGCTCCAATGCTGAGACGCGACGCAGGGTGGCAGCTGCATTCCTCTTGGGTCAGGTTACACACAACGCGCACCGTGCTTTCGCTTTTGCGTGTTTTTTTTGGTTTGATGCTAAGTGACCTCACGTTGGCTTCCCTTTCTGCCAAATGTATTGGAGGATTTTGGAATCGTTCACGGCGGGGTTAAGATCAGTTTATTAAGGTAAATGTAAAACATTTTGTAAATAATTTGAAATTGGACCGAGGACACTGCAGCACTTTACACGGGCACCAGATTACTTTTCATATTTAATTTTTGGGCTTTTGTTTTTAAAATCAATGTTAAAGGATGCATTCCTAGCTTTTATCTAAAACAATGTAAACACATGCATTGGTTGTTATCAGGAGCTAAAGCGAGGGAGAAGGTTACAGTTAGCCCGTGTATCAGATCATTGTGACAAAGACACTGGGAGATTAAGCGATTTGCCCAGAATCACAGGATGTTGCTCTGATGCCGAGACTTGGTTAAAAATATGCTAATGCTGGGAAGATTGGACACTTCCTCTCCTGCATGCAAGCATGCTCCTACTTGGTCACTAAATGACAGGGTTTCAGTGCAATATGTAAGTGACATGGCTTAAATTTACAGCGAAACAACAAACAGAGTTGAAAGCCCCTAGAAGCACTACACACCACCCACACAGCTCACACGAAGAATAGTGTGACTCACAAAACGAAGGTCTGAATCACCTTCAGTAGAATGAAAGACCAAATCAGCGCAGCAGATATTCAAACTTCCTCTAACAGGTTGTATGTGTATTTTATCCACAGAATCCTCCAACTCCCCAAAAAATCCAGAATTCACTGTACATCTGCGCTGTCACATTTTGGGAGTTGAATGCGTGTGTGTGCTGCCAAGAGCTGTAGGTCCCAAGTACAGTAGAGCACAAGAGCAGCAGTACAGAAGAATGTACCGTAGGAAGCACACACTGACAGTAGCACATCGGGACAGAAAGGGAGATACACATGTTATTAAATTGAAAAGCATGCATACAGCACGCGGAAGAGGCAAGCATTTCATCATAAATCAGACTGTATAACACAATATATAGTAATTGTACAGCTACTTAATAACTAGCAACACAATACATAGGATAATGTGCTGCATACCTAAACGCTTATAAGGTCCCAAAGACGAGACCTATGGGCTGTGTGTTGTGATCTCATGTTTCATTTATTCCAGCATTACCTCACTGGAATATAGAATGTTAATATGTCTCTTGTTTGTGCAAGATTCTACTTGTGTCAGTTACCTGTGGGCTGCTGAGGCTGTGGTTAATAAATACGACTTAAGAAGATTATACATGTACTCTTGGTCATTAACAGTACAACTACCACAATTTGGCGACGTTTTAGCCACAGCCAAGGACCTACATTACAAGGATCCTCAGCCACTCACCGTCCTTCGTGTCTACAACGGAGAGAAAACAAGAATGAACCGTTTCTGGGGACTACATAAGGCGAGTACTTTTAACTTTCATTACTAAGAGACTCTAAGCAGCGCTGACAGAGACTTTTTGCCCTTCTTAACAGAGAAAGAATTGGATTTCACATTGGTAAATCGAAAAGACGTTAATAAAAAAATCAGTTGGGGAGAGCGCCTACAGAAGACGCGTAAACACTGCTCATACCCCTGTAGTGTTTTGAACCTGGGGCAAAGATCATTTTAAAACTCCCGACTAAATGGTCATGGGGAGTGCTGGGTTTTCGCTGTTCAATTTCATTTTTACACTGTTTGACTTTAAAACAACTCAAACCCAGTTAATGAAACGAGCGATTACAAGGCTCACGCCCGACAGTATCTATTGTTATTTACGTGTACTGGTGAATTTGAGAAGCATGTTTACACCGAAAACACATAATTAATCCCCAAAACATTTTTTTAAGCTGAGCGCGTGCTTTCCCTCGCGGCTCAATTTTTCTGCCGCTCGAGCGCCCTGCACGCGTCTCTCATCGTGAGACATTCTACAGCTACGCCGAGCGCTTCAGTAAACTGTACTTTCAATGTGCGGCTCGTATTGTGTTTGCGGCTTGGATTTCAAACACCAGCTTTGTGAAAAGGGGGAAGAAGTAATTTTTGCCTACCCCACCAAGCTTTGACATAGTGAATCCCGTAACATATCACAGCCCTGTCCCGTATCGTCATTTATACCTCTTCAGGGAAAGTGAACAAAACAGGAAGAGAACGACTAGAACGCAAACCGGTATTGAAGCAAGACAAGTACTTACCGGATATCGCATTAATTTCAGCAGAGGATAATCTTCACCGTTTCAATTTAAAGGATGAGTTTAACTCAAGTGGTTTTAATCTGCATTAAAGACCAAGTTGGACATCATCACAAGATTCTACAATACAATTAAAGAGAATTGACACGTCCGTGATGTGCACACTCAATTAAAGAAGATTTGCACGTCCGTGATGTGCACACGCAGTCCAAGGTAACTCACAAACACTTTCAAGGAAAATTTGCACATCCATGATGTGCACATGCAGTTCAGGGTAACAGTTCATCACAGAACATTATTAGAGGTTCTATACTTGTTGAAAAGGAACATCCGTGATGTGCACAAGCATTATTGTGATATTGTTTATTTACTTCTCTTACACAATTTTATTGTCCGTGTGTGCACCACTACTAGTTTGTGACCCCTATACATATATTTTTTTTAAAGTGTTATCTACTATAGGAATTTTAGGGTTTCAAAATCATTTTCCGCAACAGTTTACATTTATCTTCGTCATGGCTACCATGAAGAATGTGAAGGCTCCACCACCATTTCTTCAAACTCCTGGTGACCCTCCTGTGTCTTGGAGAAATTGGTACAGGGCTTTCAACAAGTACCTGGGAGCCATCGGTGGAAATAGGTATCGTCCAGAATGCACGAGGTTCTTATTAGAACATAATCTTGATTTTGAAGGGCAATCTATATATGAACATCTTCCACCGTATCCTATTCCAGAGGGTCAAGTTGAATTGGATGAGTATGAATTGGCAGTAAAAAAAATTAGAGAGAGTTTGTCGAACAACCTAGTTTGATTGTCAATAGGCATAAGTTTTTTTTACTAGAGAGCAGTTACAAGATTAGTCTATTGATACTTATGTTGCTGTCCTACGTATGCTTGCTGCAGAGTGTGAATTTGAGAATTTTACAGCTCAACTTATCTGTGACCAGATAGTGGTACGTTGTTGGGACAAAAAAGTCCAAGAGAGACTGCTCACCATGAGAAATCCTAACCTATTAGAAACCATTGATGTAGTAAAGGGAATTGAAGTGTTACGGAAAGCTTTAAAAGAGCTCACTCGTAAACACTCTACTGGTGTATCTGTGGTGAATGAGAACTTGGTTCCAAAACAGAACAATGTTTTTTTAAAAAAAAACATTAAAAGGAAAGAGTACAAAGGTAGTTTCTTCTCTGTGTTCGGCAATGTCTTGCAAAGAATGTGAAATGCAAGTTGTGTGGAAAATTGGGCATTTTGCGAACGTTTGCCAGTCTCCCAGAGACAAGGTCAATGCAATCCCTGATGGTGATTTGTGTGATAGTTCTGATGAAGAACAAAATTGTATGAGAGGTGTGAGGGATATTATTGTTGTAGTACAAGACGATGAATCCAATTGTGTAGACCCTTACGAGAAAATTGAGGTGGATGGTAAAATTCTTAAACTCCTCATTGATTCTGGTGCAAGAATGACAATGGTAACTGACAAGTTATTTGCCGAGATCTGGGGGAACCGAGAATTATTTCCACCCGACAGGAACCCAGTAACTTATAATGGGAGGAAGATAGAACTGTCTGGATATTTTGAGTGTCACCTCAAATTCAAAAATCGTACCATTTTTGGGAAAGTTTATGTTGCCAAATAAGGGGCTTAATATCCTCGGATAGTACCACCAAGACCTTTTTGGCATGACCCTTAGTCCTGGCAAAGATGTCCAAGTTTCACTTGTTACGGATTGTGAAGAGAGTAAGTGTTCTCAAGATACGGTTGGTAACAGTTCTAAATGGGTTAAGATATTTCCCACTGTTTTTCAGGACCAACTTGGTAAAATGACAGGTTCAAGCACAAAATTAAAACCCAAGGTGATGTCAAACCGGTGAAACATAAACTGAGAGATGTACCCTTTAGTGTGCGCGAAGATTTAGGTAAGGTCTTGAAGAAGATGTGTAATGATGGGGTCATAGAACCTATCGAGTCTTCTTCATGGTTATCACCTTTAGTCATTGCCAGGAAAAAGAATGGGCAACTGAGAGTCTGTGTTGACCTCAGAATCCTAAACAAGGCTTTTTGGATTGACTCCCACCCTCTTCCAAGAATTGATGACATCATCAGTACTTTTTCAGGTGCTAAGTTTTTCTCCAAGATTGACTTAGCATCTGCTTACCTTCAGGTGGTACTTGATGAGTCATCACGCCATCTCACAGTATTTGTATCACTAATGGGCACTTTCCAGTTCAAAATCAAAAGAATGCCTTTCGGTCATGCGTCGGCGACCGCTGTTTTTCAGCGCGTCCTAGAAAATGTCTTGGAAGGAATTGATGGTGTCGTAACATTCCAAGACAACATTTTAATTGCGGGAGAACATTTGTCTATTCATGACAGACGTATGCGTGCAGTTTTGGAAAGGTTACAAAAGTATGGAGTTGTTGCCAATCTTGGGAAATGTGAGTTTGCCAAAAGCACCATTGAGTATCTAGGCCATGTAATGTCAAGAAAGGGGTTCAACCCAGACCAGGATTAGTGGACGCTATTACCAGAGCTCCCATTCCCAAAAGTAAGGAGAACGTAGCGTCGTTCTTAGGTCTTTGTGAATTTTATTCTAAATTTATCCAAAATGTTTCTGCAAAAACTGTTGCTTTGAGAAAACTGTTAAAGAAAGAGAAAAAATGTATCTGGGACAAAAATTGTTAGGAGGAATTTGAAAGGTTGAAGAATGATATCTGATCGGCTGGTGTCCTTGCACCTTTTGATTCCACTAGTGAATGCATCATCACAGTTGATGGGAGTAACAATGGTTTGGGAGCCACCATTGTCCCAATGAAGGGGACGAATAAAGTAACCATTGGTTTTGCTTCAAGGTCTCTGAGGACAAATGAAATGGTTTTCTCTGTCATCGAAAAAGAACTTTAGGGTTGTTGTTGGGCAGTTGAACGTTTTAAGTGTTTTATTTGGGGGAGAAAATTTGTCCTCAAGATGGACCATAAGCCTTTAGTTAGTATTTTAAGTGGTTCTGTCTTCAAAAATCACACAGGTTGGATAGCGAGATTAAGTTCTAAACTCTTACAGTACAATTTTACGGTTGAACATATCCCTGGTGGAAAGAGCATTAGGGCGGATTAGTTTTCCCGCTCACCCTTAAGTTTCACTGACTATACAGAAAATAATGATGAAAATGATGAGGAATGTCTTATTTCTAGCATTGATATTTGTCATGATACTACTTTCTCTGAAAAAGAGTGGAATTCAGAATCTGCAAAGACGTTGAATTAGAGGATGTGAAAAAATACGTGATGAATGGGTGGCCCAAAGAAAAGACCTTACCTCAGGCTCTACAGACTTATTTTAAAGTTTGCGATGAACTATCTATTGAAGAAAATGGGATGTTGGTACGGGGAGATAAATGTATCCCACCTGTCAGTTTGAGAGAAAGGATTATCACATATGGGCATGAGGGACATTTAGGCCAGACAATAACTAAGAGGAAAATCAGAGAGAATTATTGGTGGCCAGGCATGGATTCTGCTATTATAGCTAGCGTCCGAGCGTGTGTCATTTGTCCATCCGGTGATAAAGGGCTCAAGGTCGAAGCTGTCCCACTTCAATCTGTCAGTTTACCAGAGTCAGTGTGGTCAAAACTGGCCATAGATTTCATTAGGCCTTTCAGTATTCTACCACGTAAGTTTAAGTTTGCTATTGTGGTTGTTGACTATTACAGTAAATGGTGGAAAGTCAAATTTGTTGAAGAACCTAACACTTCCGAAGGTATCAAGTTTCTAAACAGTTTGTTTTTAAGGGAAGGTTATACAAAAGAGATTGTCTCTGACAACGGTGTCCAGTTTGTTTCTAAGGAGATGAAAAGTTTTTTGGATACCAATGCTATTAAAAATAAATGTGTTGCTTTATATCATCCTCAAGCCAAAAGCTTAGTAGAAAAAACTAATCACACCCTAATGGAATGAATACAGTGGGCTGTTCAGAACAGGATCCAATTGTGTAAGGCTGTTGAAGAGATGCTTTGGTCTCACAGGTCGTGTCCCAATGCTGTTTCTGGTCTTTCACCGTTCGAAATCTTGCGTGGACGACCTCCCGCATCCAGGTTGTGTCCTGCTTGGTTGCGAGAGTGCCAAATAAAGAATGAATGCATGTTAAATGTGGACAGAATTGTAAGACACACTGTTGAAAAATTTCAAGCTAAAATGAAGTCCGTATGATACAAAACATAGGGTAAAATCTACAGAAAGTGTATTCCGTGTTGGTGATTGGGTCCGTGTTAAAGACCCCAGTCATGTCCCAAAGGGATTGTCAAAGTTCAAACCACCAGTCAGAGTTGAAGTTGTGACCAGGACGCAGTGAGGACTAGCAGGAATAAATGGTGGAATAAAGTAAGACTTGTGAAGGTGCATTTTCATGATTTGCATCCTCGTGATCTTCCTTCTCCATTCAGTTCACACAAGCATCCTCACACTTTTCCTACTTCATCTTCCTCTTCTGACATTTCTGAATTGAGTCATTCTTACTCTCCTAATCTTGTCCCCAAACCAAGGAGGAGTGGTAGGAAAACTGTTAAACCTTTAAGATTTTGTGATTGAGATTATCTCCTCTCCTCGTGCAACCTCGTGATATTGTAGTCCTCTCTTTCACTGCTCTTTTTCTTTCTTTTTATATAGTGTGAGTGTAATTCATTTCTTTTTGCTCATTTAGTTTGTTACGCTCTTACCTGCTTTTACCTTTTGTTTACTATAAAGAAAGGGAGATATTGTTGTGATCTCATGTTTCATTTATTACAGCATTACCTCACTGGAATATAGAATGTTAATATGTCTTTTGTTTGTGCAAGATTCCACTTACCTGTGGGCTTCTGTGGCTGTGGTTCATAAATACGACTTAAGAAGATTATACATGTACTCTTGGTCATTAACAGTTTTATTTTACTAAATCTGGCTTTGGCGAAACCTGTTGGCTTTTCCAATGCTTGTTGAAAGCCAAGTTACCCAGATCATCTGAATAGTACACAGATGCCTCCCTCTGATGGACAGATGCCGCTGGCAGAGAAAGGGTAGACGAGTTCCTCTCGCTCGCGTTGGCATCCGAGCCTTTCTTTGGTCTGGCTTCTCGTTAAATGGCGGCGAGGTTGATGTCAGTCAGCAGACTGCCAAGTTTATTTCCCCCAACATGGTGCTCGCGTCATTAGCCTACATGTTTGTTGCAGTCAGAGAGCAAACGTGTGGGTTTCCTCACAGGGAGCTGTCACATTTCCCAATTCTTCCCCTTTGTTTTTCATTTAATAATAATCATCGCCCCCGTGGCGGCAGAGTTGCAGTTTTTTTTGTTTTTTTTTTATCTGCGTTTATGCCAAATGATATCGTGTTCTGGCTGCAGGATGTGGACAGATGTTCATAAGGGACCGCGTTGAAGGTCCGCCATTCGTTTCACTTCACTCCCAAGGCACTTGCTCTCATTAATTCATGTTTATGAAATGTACCGAGATAGGCAATGCAGAGGAGAGTGACAACCCCAACCAGCTGCGTCAAAAAGGAAAAAAAGGAAAGCAGCTGGCATGTCGAGTGTACCTTTCTGAGAACACAGCGAGGAACAATCATATTAAACAACCCCACTTATACGCCTGCCATTCTCCCAGGACTCTAAAATGCAGATTATGAATTCTTCAGTACGTCAGGGACGCGGCCCAGTGTATAGTGGTGGGCAAGCCATCGCTGGACTAATGCCCTGGCAGGCAGCCTCAAGAGAAAAGGTGGGTCTTATAGACTTTTTGTCTTCCTAAGCTAAGCAATACTGAACCACATCTTAACCGCATATTTACTTAAATTGTCCATAGTTGTGCTTCATGCTAAATGTGCTGCACCATACAGTGACTGCCGTTTTTCCATTCCCGCGCCCACATAAATCTATTTCCTTTGAGAGAAAAACAATGAAATGAGGTGTATTTCTGAATGATGTGTCTTTCAATTTCACTACATACGCCGCATGCCTTGTGACCAAGTAATGTGTGGTAGTAAGTAGCACATCGTTTTTGATATGCAGACCTGTGCTCAATGTACTTGTTTATGGCGTCCTCAGTAGCTGTCTCTGTCCAAATGACGCGGTAATAAAGAAAACAACGACATTCAATACTGTTTGCACGTTTCCTATATGCCCCAGTTATTTCTCATGGGGAAACAAATGCAAAATAATGCGCAAAACGTTTTATGTGACTGATTTTGCGCACTATATTTAACTCTACCACATGCTTTTGATAAGCAATTCCCTCTAAGTTATACCTGGAGGAATTTGCATATGCAATAATGTGCAGTGAGTGATCGTAGCTCCAATCCTGTAATGGATAGAAAGTAATGTAAAGTGGATTTGTAGAGCACTTCTTGTCACCCGTGAGCGTATCCAGGCACTGAGTAGGTGAGTGTAGCAAGGAAACAAATTTAATAGCTGGGTCTTCAGCTTCTTGTGGAATTCAAGTGACAAGGAGGCCCTGATGTGTTTGGGGAGATCGTTCCAGGATTCGGCGTATTGGTAGGAAAATGATCGACCTCCCGTTCTGCTTCTGTGGATGCAGGGTGTGTGTGTGTGTGAGTGACAGTGATGCAGAATGAATTTGCCTGGTGGGTTGGTGGAAGTGAAGCCAGTGATTGAGGTATGAGGGTCCCGTGTTGTATAGTGACTAGAATATGTGTGTGTGAGAAGTTTGCAACAGCAGCACTTCTGGATGGGATACCAGTGGAGCTCTCTGAGGATTGGTGTGGTGGTGCAGGTCGAGGATGAGTCTGGCGACTGCATTTTGGATGGTTTGAAATCTGTGAAGGAGACTGGTTGGGAGGGCGTAGTCCATTCTGTTTATAACTAGGGTCTTCATGATAATACGTCTTGTGTCCAGTGGGAACCCCTTGAAGATTTTAAGTAAGGTGTGGAGGATGTGGAAGCATGAGAAGGTGACGGCGTTGACCTGGGACTTCATGGTGAGGTTGGTGTTCAGGGTGAGGTCTAGGTTCCTCGCATGGTTAGTTGGGTTCGGTGTGGGTCCAAGATCAGCAGTTCACCAGGTGGAGTCCCAAGGTGAGCTCTTATTCCCAAAGATCAGCACTTCAATTTTTTGGGTGTTGAGCCTGAGGCAGTTTTGTTTCATCCAATTGGCCATCCTGGTCATGCATTGTTTGGAATTTGTCTTGGTGGTGACAGTGTCATCTGAGAAGGAAAAAAAAGCTGAATGTCAGCATAGGAGAGAAAGTTGATTCCATGGGATCCGATGATGTTTGCCAGAGGAGTCATGTACATGTTGAAAAGTGTGGGACTGAGTGATGATCCCTGTGGGACTTTGTGGATGAGGTTCTTAGGTTCTGATGTGAATGGCGAGAGCCTGACTCATGTTCTTCTGGAGAGGAAGGAAGCCATCCATTTGAGTGTTGGTCCTTGTATTCCTGCTGTGTGTAGTCTGGTGATGAATGTGTGTTGGTAGACAGTGTCGAAAATGGCAGAGAGGTCAAGGAGGATGAGGGCGGCGGTCTGTCCATGGCCGAGGATAGTGCGTATTTTGGCTGTGTCAGCAACAAGAGCTGTTTCAGTACTGTGGTTGTTTCGGAATCCTGATTGAAAGTTTACCTGGAGTTTGTAGTATTCTAGGTGGTCAGATAGTTGTCTGTTGATGGACTTCTCGATGACTTTGGTTGGGAAGGGGAGCAGCAAGATGGGTTGGTAGTTGCTGAGTACTTCTGGATGGCTGAGGTTTTTTTAGGACGGGGTGATTTTGGTGTGTTTCTAGCTGTCTGGCAATGTGGCTGTTTTGAGCTGAGATATTGATGATGGAAGTAAGTGTAGTGCTGATCGTGGCTCTTCCCAGGTTGTAGATATGGTGGGGCAGGGATCCGTGGGAGCCCCTAAGTGGACTGTCTTCACTATTGCTGTAGTGCCCTCGATGGATGGAGGAGAGAAGTTAAGAAACAAGCAAGTTACGTTATGTTACAGTGATTTATACCGCACATGGCTGCCCAGATAAGTTTTTTTCCATAGCTTGGATGTCAAGACACGAAAAGACCTGCTACCCTGTCTGGTCAGCTCAAAGCGTGGAATCAGTGTCAAATTGAGTTTTGCTGATCTTAACACCCTGGTAGGGAGATAAGGCTGAAGCAAAGGGAACAAGCTTAGTACACCGGTCTTCTTAAACATTTGATGAGCCACACATAGTGCCTTGAATGGGATGCACTTCTCCACAGGGTGCTATTGTGAACAAGTTCTTGGCACTGGCATAGCAGCCATGCCGCCACATTCTGGATTATTTGCAGTCTCTTTAACATAACCAGTCGTGCCTAGATACAGAATGATAAAATAATCTAGGTGCAAGATGATTAAGGCCTGTTTGATCCTTTTCTGCACTGATGGGGAAAAGAAGCCTAAGATTTTTTTCAGGCTCCTTAATAGGTCAAACCAGCATGTTGTCAGTATTTGTGGCTCAAATGTTAGAAAACAAACAATGGCAAAGCCAATATGTCTCACCTTTGTCAATGTGTTTTATTCATGTTGTACTGCAGTGCAGCTGCTGTGCAGCATGGCTGAAAATGAGGGGGGGGGGGAGTGCTATGACGAGGCCAATGGAGGGATGGGTTTGAGGTGACAGGCAACAAAGTGGGAGGTATGTGACGGGTGGCAGTAAGAGACAAGCAATGATGAGGAGGGTGTGGTGGCAAAAACAGGGAGGGGTGAGGATATGTGGCAAGCAATGACAGGCGGTGGGAGGGATGGTAAAGTGACGAAGGACTAGTGGCGGAAATGTATCAATCAACAATGCAGAGGAGGGACAAGGCAAGCAACAACGATGTGGCAACACAGAAGAGGAGGAGAATTGGGCAAGCAACGATGGGGGTGGGGGAATGGGTCAAATTACAATGTAGGAGGGGGAGGGAGACAGACCAAGCAAAGACAATGGGAAAACAACATGGGAGGGGGACGGGGCAAGCAACAACTTGTGGTGGGGGACAGTGGAGACAGTCTGCAAACACCTGCTCTCCTAGTGAGCGTTGCAGGTAGAAGAAAAAAGTAGCCCAGGTTTGAAAGTGCAAGCAGCGGGATGACACTGACATAGAAACAAATCAGTACTTGGGCCATGCTTAATGGGAGTGATAAATACACGAACAGCAAGTGAAGCTGGCATGCGCTGACCAAACAGGAGCAAGCAGGTAAGAGTGAAAATGAAGCCAACCAATGGTAAGTAACAGGCGAACTCTAAGACTGCTTTAAGCTAACAAAATGTCTCGCAAGTGACCGCGAATGCACTGTCTCAGACGAGACCTAACAAGCCACATAAACCTTTTGCGCCAAATTCTGATTGAGACTTTGTGTTACTTTTATATGTAATGCTGGGAAATTGAATTATTTCGAATTGGGTAGATTGATCATGTTTGGAGTTCCTGAATGCAGTTCCTCAATAGATTCCATTGTTGAATCAAATGGTTTTTCATGTCTGCATTATGTGTATGAAAAGTGAATCAGCAGGTACAGGTAGCAAAGAAGATAGTTTTCATGCTCAATCTGCAAAAGTAAGTGTAGAGGTACTTTTGGAGATTCACACCTCTGCTTGAATAAACATTTGAACTTTTTTCCAATTGACAAACCTTTCAAAGAGTATGTATGGAAAGGTGTGCCAGATACAGGTGGGAAAGTCATGTGATTTTTTCAGTGGTAGGCTTTTTCCCCAATACATAATTGTATACTCAGTACAATTCTGTATGGGAATAGGGAGCTCCTCTGTGCACACTCTTTTTATTTTTTTGCTCTCCACAAAGAAAACATTTTCCCAGTGGATAAATCACTTCACTCACACCCACAAAGTTTGGTGGTGTTCTATTCCTCTCTACCCTTGAAGGGAATTTACCCCAGTCTGTTCCAAATGCAAATGTCTGACCTTTTCTAACAACCAGCCCTGCGTATCCCATGGTGCTAGAGGATTCTCCCTTCTAAGGTCCCTGTCCTATTAGACACCACCTGGCATTGATACCTTTTCTAGAATCGCAGATTTTGTTTTATTAGAACCTGTGCACTAAAAACTTAGTGAATGTGCTTACACGAGTGAGAAAACTAGTTTGACTGCAACCACCCCACAACCCACTGATCAATATTTGAGAGAAATCTGCTTCTGGTAATAATAAATCCCATCAGACATTACAGGTATAGTTAGCGGAACCACAAAGCCTCTTTGATTAGTGCATAACATACTGAAGATCGCTAATAAATGTGTAATCTATTTTAAAGATTTATTTTAAGATCAACATCCTAATCCAGTGCACACAATTTGAATTGTAGCCACAATAAAGACAAATAAAATTGCAGCAACGTTTACTGAATGCGTACATAAAAGGAAGAACTCCAACATGATTGCAGGCATGTTTATAGCAATTCTACCCCCATTCTGCTACTTCCAAGCACTATGCCAATTCTAGCACAGCAGAAAAGAAAGCCTGTTTTCAGTTTCAGATGGTTGACACCTGTATTCCTGTTTGAACAAAAAGGACTTATGTTCATTTTAATAGCAAGGCGTGCTATACTGTCTCTCAAGGTCAGCTGCACTGATAACTTTAACTAGCAAAGGCTAAGTGTCTCCCTACCCGGTAGCCTTCAGTTAGATTCAGTGATATGATTCTGCCAAGCCTGTACCATTGCCACTTGATGTGAAGATTCCCTTCTAGATTCTTACTGATGTGAAGATTCTCACTCTTTGCTCTCGGCTTTAATTACATTATTTCATTGATGTTGAAACCCTTAGAATAAGCAAGTAGTGAATGACCTGATGCCCTTTCAATTATTTTCATTCTGCAAGACTGTATTCTTTTGAACGGCTATAAACACAACCTTCTAGAAACTCTTCAGAAATTATTAATGAAATGATGTAAAACTGAACAGTCAGTGTTTAGATAAATACTGCAAATATAGTAAAACAAACTTGATTATCACATTACAAAACAGAATAGTATAAATGAAATGTGCATTACATCAATTGCACGCACTCACATTTGGTTGATTAGCACATTTTTATTTATTTATTTATTTATTTTATAACACTTGTAAGGCGCACAGCTACCCACAAAGGGTTTCCCGGCGCCGGACCAGCAAAACACAAAACACAACTGGATAGAGAGCATTTAAAGCACTTATTTGTCGAACAACCAGGTTTTTACACTTTTTCTAAAATTCATATAGCTTTCCTCCTTGCGTATATGAATGGGTAATGTGTTCCACAGAGTTGGGCCCAAATAGGAAAATGATCTCCCGCCTATTCTAGCCCGTTTGAACCTTGGTACCGCAAAGTTCGCAGCAGTGCAAGAACGAAGACTGCGATTGGGGAGGTAGGGCTTAGCAAGGTCCTGTAGGTATTCGGGGGCAGTGCCAGCTTTGATTTTAAATAGGTAGGTCAGGGTTTTGAAATGAATCCGGTTTTCAACCCTGAGCCAATGCAGGTCCCTAAGATGTTTGGTGATCCTAGCGGATCTAGGGATTCTGCAAAGCAGTCTGGCAGCAGCGTTTTGCACCAGTTGCAGACGTCTTATTACTGCTTTGTTTGAGCCCAGGTACAAGATGTTACCGTAATCAAGCCGAGATGTCACTAAGGCATTGACTACGGTCTTCTGGGTAGTAGGGGGTAACATCCAGACAATTTTGCGAAGCCATTTAAGAATGGTAAAACATATGCCTGCCACTTTGTTGGCTTGCTGAGTCATAGATAGACTGTCATCTATGATGACCCCAAGGTTTCTGACCTGAGAGGCTGGAGGTGGAAGTTTACCTAATGACGATGGCCAATGGGGATCACTCCAGAGATCTTTACTATTCCCTAAGAGGAGGACCTCTGTTTTCTCCCCATTTAATTTAAGTTGATTAGCTGACATCCAACTAAATATTTCCTGAAGGCCTATTTTTAATGCAGATGGAGCAGATGAGTCAGATTTGGAAAGTGAAAACAGGATTTGAGAATCATCTGCATAAGTCATTAAAATAAGACCAAAATTTCCTGCAAGATTGGCCAATGGTCGTAGGTACAAATTAAAAAACAAAGGGCTCAGGATCGATCCCTGTGGCACACCATGAGGAGAGTGGAATACCTCAGAGCATGCCTCCGAAGAGGAGATCTGGAAAGTGCGGAGGGATAAGTATGATCTAATCCACTCCAGTGCTTTGCCTTCGACACCATTCTCCCCCAACCTGTCAAGCAGTATGGAGTGAGAAATGGTGTCGAAGGCCGCACTTAGATCCAACAAGACCAATGCTACCGTTTGGCCGTCATCCATGAGCTCCCTGATCTTTTCTGTGACCCCGAGCAGGGCCGTCTCGGTGGAATAACTACTCCTAAACCCAGATTGGGACGAATGAAGAAGCTCGTTATTTTCCACATAGGTTGAAAGTGCCTTATGGATGTGCCTCTCCAAAATTTTTGAAAAGGCAGGCAGTAATGAAATTGGACGATAATTGGCCAATATCATAGGGTCTGCGGCCGGCTTTTTAAGTAGAGGACTGACCATAGCATGTAACTCAAGAAGGGAAATACGCTGAAGGAAAAATATGTAATATTCATAACTGCATCTTCTCACTGCACTTGCTGCAGTTATTTTTAAAAAGTCTTCTGTCACCCCCTATCATGCTGTTTGTATGAAGGCCCAACTTGGTAGGGAGGGCACCTCCACATACTACACAGGTGGGCCACCTCAGATTTCATTACACTATTGAGAGAGGAATTTATGAATTTCCAAACATTGAGACTTTTTTTGTATTAATCTACAAACTCCCAAGGGTAACCATGCCTTGTTACAACCACCTCTCACCCCTTGTATGTAGTTTACAGATGGGTGATTCTACACTATTGTAGTGTACACTGGTGTTAAAGAATTTAAACCTTGTAGGTATCTTTGTGAATACCTAGCAACTATAAATCCAGCTATTTTTGGATGTAAATTTACTTGTGGATAAAAGTACCATTAGAAATCCCCAATTCTATAAATTCAAGCTTCCACAACACCCTCCATCAGCTACTCACAGAGTTGGGCCAGATGCTTTCTACAGTACACTAGCCTCTCTTTGGTTGATTGGGTGAGTTCTAGGTTTAAACTTTCAAGAACTGTTGAATGTTTGGTAATTGACAAGCAGGATGAAAATAACAAAATAATTTCCTGAACAGGTAAAGGGAATTGCAAACATGATGTGTGTAAGTGTAAACTAATTACCACTTATATATGACGACACAGATGTATGAGCATACTGAATGAAATAGGTTGACAGCAGAACCACAGTCTAAAATGGTGCTTTAAACTTTTCTAGTAGTAGAAAACCTTTCAAGAAAAATGTCATTTTTATTTTTGTGGACTGGAATCCAAGACAGTGCAGTATGTGTTGGATGTTGACCAATGGAAAACCACTTCAGCACGTAGAAGCTTTTTCTGGTGCACAATTTGTTCAAGTATAAGCAGGTAATGGTTGGTGACCAGTGCAGTTTCCTTTAAATTTGCTTGGTAGGTACTTAGGGGGGAAAACCTTATGCTGTAGAAAAAAAAAGTTAATTGTGGGATTTGGCTGTCTTGTCTACTGTTGCATAATGTGTGGTCCCAGATCACCACAGTTGCCTCTCCCAATGAAATTACATCATGTTTTTGGAGGAAAAATCTTTCAAACGAAGCAGGTTACAAATTTAACCCAATGAAACGCAATATCATTGCATTTTCAAGTTGGATGGTCACTGATTTGATGAAATCTCACCAGGTAAGACTGATATGATGAGCAGACTGTCACAGTTAAAATCTGTTGTAGGCTTTATTGGACTCCATCAAAAATTAATAAATTGAAGTAGTTTGTGATGTAATTTTGGTTGGGAAGTTGGTGAGTTAAAAAAATATGCAAATACAAAAAGATGATGGACGGAGCGCTGAAACTCACCCCCAGTCACTATTAGATCTGGGTTAAATCCATCATCATTCTTTTACTCACTTTGCCACCCCAGTTCAGGCCCCGCCATGTGCAAATCGGTCTTGACACTGTTCCTCATGGGAACAGTCCAGTCTGAACTGCCAAGCCAGGTCTTCCCTGGACCAAAAACAAGAATCCTGGGAATGGTTTCGGGGTAACACCCCTCATCAGCCAGGCTATCTTGAATCCAGTGGCAAAGTGAGCAAAGGACCCACCTCTGGCCAAACCCTGCCAACTTAGAGCGAACAAAGCAAACACAAAGAGATGATGGACGCAGCACTGAAGCTTTTCAAAAATATGCAACATCAATGTTCCAAACCTGATACAGCTTAGTAAAAATGGCTACAATAAACCAAATATGATCCTGGGTAGTGCCATTAAAGTGGATCCAAAATTGGTAATTTTGAATTTTATTGCCAACATAGGTATGCAAAATTCTCTAACTAAACTATAGATCCAAAAGCAGTTGTTGTAGGAAAGATATTACTTGGAAGAACATAGCAGGGTAATGGATGGTAACATAAACAAGTGAATAAATTAACTCTCTAAAATAGCAACAACGGATAGAATAGCTTTCATAGAAAGAAACATAATACATCTTTTTGAGACAGTATCAGAGAAATTCCAGAGCCTTCGAACTAAATGAGTTATGAATGATTGCATGTACAGCAACCGAGACTACTGTATATAGATAGTGTAGTATTGTTATATCTATTTAAAATAATCTGTTAGAAGAAGTTGTGTTGGTTGCTAAGTTCTAATGTATATTAATTGACAATCAATCAATCAGGATCCGTAAAGCGCTGCTTATCACCCGCGAGGGTATCCCGGCGCTGGGGGGGCTACTGCTGGTCGCTGTTAGACGAACAGCCAGGTCTTTAGTCTGTGTCTGAATTCCTGCAGGGTGGGTGAGGTCCAGAGGGGAAGGCTGTTCCAGGTTTTTGAAGCCAGGTAGGAGAAAGAGCGGCTGCTGCTTCTGGTTCAGCAGAAGCACAGGATGTGGGCGTGGGAGAGGAAGGCGTAGCACAGGTGTCTGATGGGTGTGTGGAAGTTCAGTCTGTGGTTTATGCAGGCTGGTCCTTGCTTGTGCAAGGCTTTGTAGACGTGGGTCAGCATTTTGAACGGCACTTTTTGTGTACCGGGAGCCAGAGGAGTTGTTTGAGGCGGGGGTGATGTGGGCCGCCTAGTAAAGTCGTAAATGAGCCTGGCTGCTGATATCTGGATGGTCTGCAGTTTGTTTAGTAACTGGGCGGTGACTTCCATGTAGAGAGAGTTGCCATAGTCCAGGCGTCTGGTGATGAGGGCCTGGGTGACGGTGCATTTGGTGCTAATGGGGATCCACTTGAAGATTTTCCAGAGCATGCGGAGTGTGAGAAAAAATGCTGAGCAGACTGTGATGATTTGTTTTTTCATTGTAAACTTGCTGTCAAGTATGATGCAGAGGTTCCTGGCGTGTTCTGCGTGTCTGCGGATGGGTGCCAGGTCAGCTGGCCACCAGGTGTCATTCCAGGGGTTGTTTTTTTTCTCAGGAAAATGAGTACCTCCGTTTTGTCAGTGTTAAGCTTGAGGCACTTGTTCTGCATCCAGCTTGGGACGCCGGTCATACATCTGTGGAAATTATTTTTGGTGTGAGCGGGGTCGGCGGATAGGAAGAGTATGAGCTGAATGTTGTCCTTGTATGAAATGATGTTCATGCCGTGGGCACCGACTAGGGTGACCAGAGGGCCAATGTATGCGTTGAATAAGCGGGGCTCAGTGAGGATCCCTGGGGATGCTGCAGATGATGATCTTTGAGACCAAAGTGTAGGGTGAGAGGCAGACACTCTGAGTTCTTCTGGTAAGGAAAAATGCAACCCAGTTTAGGGCGTCATCTGGTGGAGTCTTTTTAGCAGGGTGTGGTGGGACACTGTATAGATCATTGCATAGGTCGATAAGAATCAGGGATGCAGTATCCCCCTGGTCTAGGAGTGCTCTTATGTCATCAGTGGCCATTATTAGGGTGGTCTCTGTGCTGTGGTTTGCGCGGAACCCTGATTAGGAGGGGTCCTGGAGGTTGTTGGTGGCCAGGTGGATGATGAGTTAGAGATTGGTAGCTTTTTCCAGAACGTTTGCTGGGGAGGGCAGGAATGAGACGGTTCAGAAGTTTTTAGGTTTCTCTTGGTCTGAAAAGGGTTTTTTGAGGCGGGGTTTGATTTCTGTGTGTTTCATTTTCATTGGGAAGGATGCGGAGGTGTTGAGGATTGAGGTGAGCTCTTTGCTGATGGTTTTGTTTCCCAGGTTGAACATGTGGTAGGGACCAGGGTCTCTGGGGGCTCCTGAGTTGATGGATCTCATGATGGTGGCGGTGGTTTTGTGGTGAGAGGGTCTCATGCTGTGAATCTTGGTGTTGAGGTGGAGTTGGTGAGGTCCAGTAGCTTGTGTGTGCTGGAGATAGGTGGTTTAGGGGTCAAAGTGTTTGTAGATGGATAATATTTTTCTGAAGAAGTAGTCTGCAAAGGTGTTGCAGAGCGACTGGGAGTGGGTGATGGTGTTTTCGCAAGCCTGAAGCTTGGAGAACTCTTTGACGATGCTGCAGAGTTCTTTGCTGTAGTTTGAGCTGGGTTCGAGGCGGGCTGTCAAGGAGTCCTTTCTCGCTTTTTGACAAAGTGTTATTTTGTTTTAATCGTGATTTTGTACCAAGTTGCACAGCCTAATAATTCATAATAATAAAAATCTGCAACATTACATGCTATTAAGGTGATTTGTTGAACCGACTCATCTTAATGAGTTGCTGAGGTCCCGGGAAAGACATATTTTGGAGCTCCTGTATGGAACAACGTTTCAAATTTTATTACCTATTTCCTACTATCAAGCTTGCATGATGACAAACAATACTAAATTATACATTAAACTCTAACAGGGTCACTCAAAACCAGTTGAAATTTGTCTTACTTGTGTATCCACTTATCCTAAAGATGACACTGGATAGAGAGACAGAGGTAGAAGTAGGCAGAAGCGGACAGATGTTCAGATAGAAAAATAGAATAGACGGGGTCAAAGTTCACATTCTCAGTGGGCCTCTTGGACAGCGGGCCCTCGGGATATTTCCAACTTTGCCCATGTCCTAAAACGTTTCGGGTGTTGGATATTTTGTGAATTAATATGCTGCAACCTCCTTTGCCAACTGTGGCCAATATGAAAGCAAACTACATGGATATTTGGGGAGCATTGGTATGAATCAATCGTTCTAGAAATAATTAACGTTTGCACCTTTCCTCGGCACAATGCCTCGTCTGATATTTTGATATGAGCCAGGCACTCTCTGTAGAATATTTGTCATGCTCAACTAATGACAGTTTTTGTATTAAACATCTTTACTGTTTGCTATACTTGAACTATACTTGGATTTTAAGCACATACTACTCACATACTCTTCAAATAGGGTTGTCAGTTCTATATTTTATCTTGACACATACTTATTATATTTTAGCTGATAAGTTTGTGTTTCAGTCAGTGTGCTTTTCTGTGTGTTTCTGTATGTTCAATTAACTTCTCCCCTTTCTTGTCTGTCCCTTCTGAACTCTGCTCAGTCATATACATTCCCAAAGTTACATTACTTCATCTTCTGTTCGCTACTGTGAGAATTCTTTAGCAATGTCTTGCTGGAGTTAGTGCATCAACGTTAGTGTGGTATAGCACTTCCTGCTGCTTAAAAGACATTGTGACTTCTGAATAAATATGTAAACCTTAGGAAAGTTTCTAACATATGCCAGATTGAAACAAGAAGGATGTGTAGAATAAATACTATTGATCCAAATCGGCTGTTGTTTTGTGGCATTTGCTCCTCTGTCGTTTTGAATCTGACTCACCTTGTTGGTCATTGGATGCTACATAAACTATTCTAACTTACACATACCAATCTCGAGATGTCACTGTTGTAAGGCTTTTTCCTCCTAAACTTGCCCCTGAGTTTTTATCTTTACATATTTCCTGATCTTTATCCAGAGTTGTCTGCGCTGACATCAATGCACACCAAATGTTGATAGCTAATGTTCATTACGTTTGTAAGCAATGACTCTAAGCAGGATTGCATTTGCGTAGTTTGTGTAGAGCTATGTTCCACATAACTCTACACAAGCATTAACCCTCTCCCTCCTTGCCATCGTGCATGTAAGCTGCATCATCTCTACCCCCCCGTGTAAGGTAGGAGAGCACCTTAATTTGTACTACCAAAGGAGACCCAAATCTTTGATACAATTAATCTTCCAAAGGGAAGCAAAACAGAGGTATCTGTCTGCGCTTTTTATCAATAATTCTGATTGTTTTGCTATTCAGTAACTTTCCATGTTAGTAGAAGTAACACCGCTCAGCAGGGGTGTTTGTAGGTATTGTTTTGGGAAAGTGGTGTCAGTATGGAAGGAGGCTACAGCGATAGTACAAACTCTCATGACCTGCTTGATGCAATCCTCTATCGTCTGCTTACAATGTCATTTTTTGTGATAAGACCTATCGTGAGCTTCCTAAGAGCTTACAAGGGTGTGCATCTCACCGATTGCTTATCATTGGCTGACTTTGTTGTCACTCTCGTCTGCTTGCTGCTTATTCGTTAGCTTTCCCTGCTCCGGCTTGCCCATCTTCTATTTGTCTATCCCCTGGAGCATGTTTATCATTTCTCTGATTCACTGGCTTATCTTCTTCCACTGCTAACTTTTATGGAACTATTTTTATCTTTTCTTTTAACGGAGCTCGTGTGTTTTAAAGCTCTCTCCCTCTTGTGCTGCTTTCTCCCTCAGGTATTTGCCCCCTGACTTCTTCGCCGTGTTGCTCCCCGCCACTCCCACCTTGTCTGTAATTGCACAGCAACAGAAATATATTTGCTAGGATGTGACTGAAGAGCAGACTTAAATGTTTTTTTTTTTTTATCGCCTGCATTCCACACATTGCATAAAAGCACAACAGCTTGTTTTGTGCTGGGGAAAGGGGTATTTGCTTCACTCACTCAGCTGGCATCTGAGGAAGAAGTTAGCATGACAGTTCTCCTGGACTCCCATAAACCTTCTTCCTGGGCTGCTACAGATGGGCAAATAGCTGAATTCTTTGTAAAGTAAATTAGGCCTTGCCAAACGTTTCTGTTTACTTTCTGACACTTCATTATTCTTTTTAAATTCTATTCAGAGGTTTCTCAGTGAAAAGTAAACCATGACATTTATACATTTTGAAAATATTGGACTCAATTTCGTTTTGTGATATCCTAAAATATATTTGCTTTTGCTTCAGTATTTTGATGTTCTTTCCTTTTACTTTTGTTAAACAGTAATTTGCAGAGAAACATTGACAAAGCCACCAGCTCAGCGCTCACATTATAAACTCGAGACCTAAGCAAATGTGTGTTCATCTTCCCTTTTCTGCTGAAGGCTCACCTCTTGGTAGCCATCTTGTATTTTTTAACTAATTGAATAGAGATTTTTTCAATGGGGACATGGGTGTAAATGTAACAAATGTTTTAGCTCTTGAAGTGAGGGTACAGCCAGCATACCTTTATTGCTCCCACCGAAAAGTTGTGATTCTGAAGCTACTTTTTAACGTTATCGTGTTCAGTGATCTGATGGTTAATATTGTCAAAAACTGAAGTAAAATGTGTAAAAAAAAATTAAAAAGAAATTGCCTGCATTACAAACACATGTTTTTCTTCCTTAGCTGTGCAAGGCTCAGGTGTCATTTTTAAAACCGTGGAAGTCACGTTACATAAAGAAGGAAACACTTTTGGATTCGTAATACGAGGTACGTTTTGACTATCAAGTAAGGGGGCATTTACCCAGTTTATGTATTAGGTCTTCTATTACAAATATTCCTAGTGCGTATTCCTACTGAATCATGCTGTGGAGTCTTGTGTTAGAAAATTGTACCCTGCTTTATGTTTGCTCTTTGTGATGTGTAAGCTTACGTCATATGGTTTTGGCAGCTCATTCTTAGCTCCCATTTTATTGGGGCTAACTAAAAGAACCTGTATCCAGTTGTCTTACTTCAGGGGATTGGTACGTTGACTTGCTGTGGGCCAACATGGGAGTGTTTTATCCAATGATCTTAGATCCCTTCATACATGGTTTTTTTATCAAATTATTCTGCATTTTTACTGACTTCTTGCTGCGAGCTTTGCACCTGGTGCCCGCCTTTTGTTTTGAATGTTATTTGGATAGACTATTGTGCTGCAGAAATAATAAAATTACATGAACACATAATTCACGTGCATTTTGTTTGCCGTTATGCAACATGTATTGATACAATGTTACACTATATATTGATACAATGTTACGCTATCCATAGGTATTGCTTTACATTCTGGTAAACCTTGCCTAAGTCCAAGGGTCTTCTCTCGCATTTAGGATTCCCGGGCACTCCTATACCCCACTCTTGCGTTTTTTCAAGCCAGGAAATGTTGGCAGCCATTTTGGGACTCGGACTCAGCCAAGTCACAAAAAAGTTTAAAAAATGAAGAAAAGGGTGCAGGGTAGGAATACCCTGACCTCCCTAGCCCTGGTGTTGGGGTTCCCCAACGACCCCTCCATGGCCTAAAAGCATTTTTTGGGGGTTTGCTACATAATCATGAATATTTGCAAATTATGTGCAAAACGTTGTTTTTAAAACAAGCGCGATCTCCACACTTCTTTTTATTTAAGCGCCAGGGTGGGCCAGGTCACAGGGCATGCTTTAAAATAGGGAGGTGGGCACAGCTCTTAAGGGCCAGGTCTCTATGTCCAGGGGTGCCCACCCCCGGGATATAGTTGTTTGCTGTCACTTGGCTGGAGTGATGACCGCTCCTGCCAAGCAAGAGCAAACAGTAAGTCCACTCCCAGTTGACGGAAGCAGGAAAAATGTTAGCTCCAGCTGGGAGCTTTTCATCTGTTTCCCTGCCCACTGTAAAGCGGGACCACGGGGGGCTTTGACACCTACTCCTCCTGCAACTGGTATTAATACTCGTTGGGGGATGAAATCCCCTTGGATGCTGAGGGTCCTTCGGGGCCAAGAACCTCCTGTTACCACCAGTAGGTCTCACACAGTGGGATTGCTGAGAGCTCGTTGGAGGCCCCACCCCCTTTCACCACTACTCTACAAATGCCTCCTGGTGCACTACTCGTTGGGGCATGAAGTCCCCTTGGTTTCTTAATGTTCATGGGGCAAAGAACACTTCCTGTTACCACCAGTAAGTCCCACACAGTGGGATTGCTGAAATCTTGTCGGAGGCCCCACCTTCTTTGTTCACTACTCTGCAAACGCACCTCCTGGCGCACTACTCAGGGGATGAAGTCCCCTTGGATGCTGAGGGCCCTTGGGGGCCGGGAACCCCTCCTGTTATCACCAGTAAATCCCACAAAACTGGATTGCTAATAGCTCGTTGGAGGCCCTGCACCCTTTCCCCACCCTCTGTACAACCCATGCAGCCACTCACAGACCCATTCAGCCACTCATACACCCACTCACAGACTCACACAGCCACTCACAAACCCACTCACACACCCACACAGCTACTCACACACCTACTCACAGACACATGCAGCCATTCACAGACTCACTCAAAAACGCATACAGCCATTCACAAATCCACTCATACACCCGCACAGCAACTCACTCACCCACTCACACATCCAAATACCCACTCACAAACTCAGACACAGACTCCTACAGCCTCTCACACACCCACTGTCCGACCTATACAGCTATTCACATACCCACTCTGAAAGATTACAGTTTAGAAATACAATTAAAAAACCTTCAAAATTCACAAAAACAAAACAAAGGAATGTTATAGTTTGGAAATAGAATTTTAAGAAACTTAGAAATTCACAGAAAAAACTAAAGGTTACAGGGACGTTATGGTTAGGCTCAGATTTAATTCATACAAAACCATAGAAATTCAGCAGTTATAGTTACCTGAGTTAATTATAACTTATGCCCCGAAATGCACTGCTTATGACCTCACATAATACATCGCTTATGACCTGGTCAGTGGCATCACTGATGACATCTCATATGACATCACTGATGACATCATCCACAGACCCACTAACACACTCTCTCAAATCCCCATACAACCTGTTATACACCCACCAACCACTCACATACCCATTCACATACCCATACAGCCACTCACACATACAGCTACTCACACAACCACTCACTCACCGATACAACTCACACAGTCACACACTCACCCTTACAGCTACTCACAAACCCACTTATTCAGCCAAACAGCCACTCACACAGCCTGTTACTCACCGATCCAGCCTCTCAACATAGCCATTCACTCACCCATACAACTAACACACACACCCACACAGTCACTTACACACCTACTCAATCATCCATACAGCCACTCACACAGGCACTCGCTCACCCATACAACCACTCACACACCCATTCGCTCACCCACACAACCACTTACATACCCATTCACACATCCATACACCCACTCACACACCCACTCATTCAGCCACTTACACAGACACTGACTGAGTGGGTGTATGGATAGGTGAGTGGGTGTGTCAGTTGATGTACCGCACAAACAGCCACTCACTCACCCATATACCCATTTACACACTCAGTCACTCACCGATGGAGCCACTCACACAGCCACTCATTCATCCATACTGCCTCTGACACAGGCACACACCTACCCATCCAGTCACTCACACACCCACTCACTCACCAATACAACTACTCACACAGCCAGTCACTCACCCATACTTATCCTCACGCACCCACTTATTCGCCCATACAGCAACTCACAAACCCACTCATACAGCCAATCAGATACCCATTCACACACAGATACAGCCAGTCACACAGCCACTCAGATGACGTATCTTAGAAATTGTATCACTCCTTAATAGTATTTAAAAAAATAGTAATTTAACTTATACAGTAGATCACTATTTATATTTAAGTCTCAGAAACGTTTACAAAACAGTTTCACAGACTGGATGATGTCATTAGCGAGGTCATCAGTGCTGTTACTCACCATTTCATGATTGATGTAATGTGTGAGGTCATAAGCAGTGCATTGCGGGGGCTTAAGTTCTAGTTAGTTTGGGTAACTAAAACTGCTGAATTTCTATGGTTTTGTACGAGCAAAATCTGAGCCGAACTGCAACGTACCTGTAACCTTTGTTTTTTTTGCAGTGAATATATATACACACACAACAACTGATGACATTTTAAATAATGAGGCAAGGGTCCAAGGTTCATGACCCAAGATTTATGTACCTCGGAGTTTGCTCAGAGGTTCACAAACCCTGGCTCAGTGTCCGTAAACCGACAGCACAAGTTATGTAAAAGTTTTTCAAGCAAATGGGAGCTTTCATTTCGGACTCCCCAACATGTTCCTCTGGGTCAGGTGATGCTCTCGCATTCTCGCTCTTCTCAGTTTTTTTCAGGAGTGATCCCACCATCCTGTAATGGCAATTGCAACAGCAAAACAAATCCCTCATCCAGTGGAGCGGGGATTACATTTAGGTCCATGGATGGTCTGAAAAGGCATGTTTGAGAACTGTCTGCTGACTAATGGTTAAGCTTTTGCTAACTTTTATCCAGTCCAAGCACACCCCAAACATTTTATAATGCTAAAACTATCTGAAAAACTATTGAATGGGTTTACACCAAAACAAGCAAAAGCACTTCTTTGAGTCAAGCTCAAGTGTAATGCCAAATGTAATGTATTTTTATTCATTGTGCAGAGCAAAGATTCCTGTGGGAGATCTAATGGGAAATACCATTTTTTTTAACCCCAGGCCTCTTTATTTCCATGTCCTCTTCTTCACAAGTCTGGATGGAACTTGCCATGCTGAACATAAACCAGAATAACTATTGTTGGGAGAGTTTTGTGCAGACTTATCACATTGAGCCAATGGTATTAACAAAATGAGGAGCAGCTTCTCAATGGAAACTCTGTCCTAACTATAACTACACACTGGATATTGCTCATATTTAATATATATGATATACTGTCTGTGGCACGACAGTTGTATAAAACCATAGATGCATTTTTAAAAATTGCATAGTAGGCCTCAAACTTTCGACTAAGTTTATTATAAATAAAACCCACAGTGGCAATGAGCATCTTTAACATATAGGTAGCATGCTCCGGCTGCCAAAGTCATCACTTCTCAAACCCAGTCCAGATTCATTCCATCACACGATATTGCTCTCAAGATCACAGTAACTCTATCCCCCCTGCAGTCCATGTGAAATAAAGTTAATTTAGTGCATGGTTAGAAATAGATAGTACATCCACCATTTTTTTTGAAAAACTGATACAAAAGTCATGTCCGTGATTTCTTCCACCAGACTGTGGAACCTGTTGCTGCTTGTAAATGTAGTATCTCCCCGGCATTAAAATCCTCAGTCTATGAAATCGGAATACCACCACTCCAAACCTTATATACCTACTTTTCCGCTTCACTGTTATTTTCTATTTCTGTGACTGTTTAATGACTATTAAGGGGTCACTTTTTCCTACTTCTCCTTTTGTCATCCTTCAAAAAAATTTAACCTTTGTTGTCTTTGCTAACAAGATGTGCCAGTTTGTAATCAGGAAGTTCCTTGGCCACGAATATGGATTGTGTACACTCAATCTTCCTCACAAACTTTCACAACTTAGCACAAGTCCATTTTTGAGACTTTTTCACACCACCATGCAAGTCATCCTCTTCCTTACCACACATCCACTCACTCTCTGAATCCACTTTAGAGCCATTGCATCTAGCATGCATAGATCAGTGCTGAATAATATATATAGGTATAGGTTGTAAATTTATATAGAGCGACTTATCACCCACGAGGGTATCCAGGTGCTGTCCATGGGCTCATGGAGAGTAAGTGAGTGGCCCAGAATCACAGGGTGCTGCACCAATGCCGAGACTCAAATCTGGATCCCCAGCTCCTGAGACGGCAGCTCTGGCCGCTGCACCACATCCTCTCCCTCCTAATATGCAAATAACATTTCTTCTATAATTGCCATCCAAGGCAATCAGTGTGAGCTGTGTACTGCTTGTAACACATCTTTCACTGCCTCCACCTATCTGTTTTCCCTCATATTGCACTCATGCATCCTATCAAGTATAATTACTTCTTGCAAATAAAAACATATCATGCCTTCTGTGTGGTACACCCCCTGGTGCTCAGTGTGGCAAGGATAATTCAGCATAATCACTAAACATGTCAGCTTCTCACAACTCCGAGGCCCCCATTGCAAGTTTCAGTATCCCATGCGGAGTGGTAACTCCAGGTGGGATCCCGCTTTGGGCCATTAGGAGTAGTCTGCATCGCTGGGTCTTGTAATTCTGGGCCCGGCGATACCAGGCTCAGTTTCATTAGGTTTAAATCCTGACCCTGAGGAAGTGCTTCAGGGACAGGTGCAGGGGATGGAGAGCAGCAGCCCGACCCTTGCAGCACCACATTGAGAGAAGATAATGCTCCCTCATACTGCCACAACCCTGATCCCCTATCCGTACAGCCCAGCCGAGTAATCCCCGCCAGTTCTTTTTCTGACACTTTTCACCTCTTTTAATCAGGTGGAAAATGTCAGCATTTTGTTCCCGGAATCGAGGAAAAATCCCATGGAAAAGAACCTGGTATATCCGGGTCTGTGCATTTTACCCATTCTGAGGAGCAAACTCTTAATCATGATTTTTTGGGATTTTGGGGCAATGATATGTGCCGGAATTAGGAATTCCAGCCCTCTAGTAAGTACCCCGCTTCAAAATCTGCTGAACTCATAATAATACTTCAAAAGAGCAAAGTGTTAGTATTTTTCAGAGAAAGAAAAGTGAACAATAAATGTTAAGTGGGTAATTGGTAGCCAGTCACTTGAAATTATAAACACATTGTTATTTGTTCATTTTGGTTCCAGCTTAATGTGGAAAACACATGTTGGAAAACATATATAAAGAACTTTGGCAATAGGAAAATGACTGCTCTCCTTTTTTCCCAGAGGACAAACAAAATATTGTGGCATTAAAGACAGTATATTAAGACAAAATTCCTGCACCTTTGATATAAGCGTTAGAGCATTTACATTCAAATCAATTAAATTACATAAAAAGTCCATATCAAAATATATCTGTCTATACTGAAAGGTTGATGAGAGGCACTACAGATAAATACAGTAATGAGTCAATGAGCAATAAGAGTTCTTTTGCAGGTTTTGTTAGTTGTGCGTTGTAGATTCTTTATTTCATATATCCTTTAGACATACATTTAGGTACAGCCAACGGGTTTCACCCTTGAAAGGGCTTCTTCAGGGCTGTAAGTACATACAATGGAGTTTGTTTTAAGACACTGGTAATTAATCTTATCAGGATTTACAAAACAGTTAAACTGTTAAAATTGGCCCAGATGGTCTTTAGGAAAGAAGTCAAAAGAGAAAGAAGAACCAGTTGTGGAGAGTCATGATAGTGATGGTGAACTCATGCCAAGAGCCGAGTTGAACTGAGAGAGTGTGCTCTATCCCAAAGACAGTTTTGCAAATAGATTTTTTTTTAAAAGAGTGTGATGACTGCCAAATAACAGTGTATCCCAAGTGTGTTCTAGGAAATTTATGAATGTTCGGCGCCAACAGCTTACTACATTTTTTTATTAGATTAGTCAAGGTTCGTGTGTCCAAATTACGAAACGCCAGTAAAGAGCTGTGTCAAAAACGTCCCTTGCTCAGTCCGATATTGTGCCACTGCCAGAATTTCAAAAGCCTAAGTATAGAGAGACGTCAATTAACCTCTGCGTGGTTTGAGCAACAAAGCATTGACATGGTGACAATACCTATGACTAATTCTTGAAAAATAGGCAAAAGTGGTGTCTCCACACGCCACAGTTGTAGGAGAGCGGTGATCCATGGCGAGGTAATATAGGCTATCAAGGCTAGTGTTAGATTAGGGATTGAATTTAAAGATTAAAAATAATTAAAAGTCCCGGTAAGGTGAATGGGAGGCGGTAGTCCTAACAGCGCCCAGTGATGACCAGAGAATCGGGCATCGTCATACCTAAGCATGTTCGCAATAACCTCAGTAGTCCTGTTAGCCTCTGGCGTTTTGAAACGTCTGTAAATAGTGTTCCCTGTAACGTGTGGTAAACGGGGTGGAATCTCTAACCGCCACCAAACTGGTATACAGAAAGTTCTTAGACCAAATAAGGCCTGATCGCAGTAGAAGGGGAGGGGGCATATCGAAAAATACCCAAGGATAAGTGAAAAATGTAGGTGTTAATTACAAGTAAGTAGCCATATACATTATCCTAGATGCACCCAGAGAACAAAATGAAATGCACAAGTTACGCTAGCCTGCATAAGCAATAGCGCAATACTCTTAAAAGACGCAAACTCAAAGAGTTTGTCAGATGCTCACTCTCGTATAAACAAGAAGAACACACAGTACGATTTCCTTTCCATCTTGGTCAATTTTATCAGTGTAACTGTTTTGTATATCCTGATAAGATGAATTACCAGTGTTTTAAAACGAACTACATTGTATGTACTTACAGCCTTGAAGATTCCCTTTCAAGGGTGGAACGCGTTGGTTGTGCTTAAATGTATGTATAAAAGATATATGAAATATACAACGCACAACAAACAGAACCTGCAAAAGAACTCTTATTGCTCATTGACTCATTACTGTATTTATCAGTATTGCCTCTCATCAACCTTTCAGTATTTTGTATTTATCTATGGCCATGTGGCAGCTGGCAATTTGAGGTGGGCAATACATGTGCTTGAAAATATTAGTGACCAGACTGGGTAGTGCAGTTGTAACAAACCCTGCTGCCCTTTTCCTGTTTTATGTCTGGTAGTGTGAAAATTCAGCTTTACATTTGGGACTGGTTTTAGTAAGGATTTGTGCAAAAGCATGTTTCCAGATTTTGATATATTTGATACCACCTTTCTGTAGTTTCGTGCATAATTACATTTGGCTTGATCTGGAACAGGCTTTGTATATTTGCTTTCAGTATAAAAAAATCCTTGCGCCTTCTTTGAAAAAATTAGGTCATCTAAAGAAACAATACTAGCTTTGTCCACCAAACTGATATCGAATAAGAAATTAAATCAGATTTTTTTTTACAGAAATACAGTTTTCTTTGTACAGTCGTCATTGTGTGAATGTTCCTAGATTTAGCTTTTTGGACATTTGATGTATGAAAAATATTTGTATATTATTTGTGATCCAACAGTTAGATAAATATTTTTTAAATGGAGTCTGGGTGGATTACCGATAGGGGCACGCATCTCAAAAACAGAGCAAGAGCCAAGTAAGAAGAGCTTTGCAATCTTTGCAGAAAAGATGTCCAGGATTTAGCGCATGTTTTACTTCTATGAGAATATTTAAGGTTGCTGCGTCGTAAATGTATAAGACAAATTATTTAAGGAATTCATTTGGGAAGGTCTTTTAGCAATCGTTTAATTATTTTAATACATTTTAGTACTCTTTTCCATACTTCATAATACATTGTATTCTTCTTTTTCGTAATCTTTTTATTTATGGAAGATTATCCTTTTTTTAAGTAACACTTCGCTGGTCATTCAGAGAAAGCGATGTTACTGTTGCAATTGGCTTGTAGAGCTTGCTGCTTAGGTGCCTAGCCTCCCTCTCCACAGTCCATCACTGCAGCAGGCCTTAGAAGATATCCCCTCACTGTTGATTCTGCACTTGGTTGAGCTTATAGTTTTGCTCCAGATGTCAGTGTTATGAGTAGGGTGAAGGAACCTAATCCACTATATCTTAGTGTTGTACTGGTCAACATACAAGCCCTTAATAATGGACATATCTTGAGACTACAAAGTCCTGCACATTGATGGAACTTCTCATAAAGGTAGTCTTGCCCTTGTCTCTCAGGAATTTTTAAACTGCTCCATTGTCAATTGATAAGTGGGGAGAACTTTAAAGCACTTTAGTCTAGATGACACACATTCCTTTAATCAACCTTTCAAATTTTTCGGATTTACCATCCAATCAATCAAGATTTAAAGTCTTTGACTGAACTTTCTGACCTAATAGACTAGATTTGCCTTCACCATCAAAACATAATTATACTTGGTGATTTTAGCATTCATATTGACAAGATACATGATTCAAGGGTGCAACAATTGTTTGATCTAATGCATTCTTATGGTTTAGCCCAGATCATTCTGCGCTTAATAAGTGGCATGCTTTGGATCAGATTTGTGTTCAGTTCAATTCCTTAACCTTTCTTTCCTCACCTGGACATACCATAAGCTACCACAATCATACTTTGTGGGGTGTGGAAAACAAAATATAATCTACCATATCCAATAAGATCATTGAGGCTGCCACTAGGCCCTTTTCTTACTTAATTTCCATTTCACCTGCCTTAGAATATTTTAACAAGACAGATGCCCTGGAAAAGGAACCCCCCAAAAAAGCTCTTTAAAATTGCACCGCAAAAAGTGCCCAATATGAGCAGGTGTCGTTGTCTTAGAAAGACTGAACAGAAATGGCATTCCTCAAATGACCGTAAGGCTCTGTCTTGCTACAAACAATAACTGAAAACTTATAATAGAGAAGTCCTTCTGGCTGAATCCCCTTTCCTCTAGCCGTTCTTGATGTTCCGATTATTCAATATGTTAACACTTTTTACTCTCCCTCTCTGTAGTTCCTTCTCATTGCATCTTTCTCAAGAGTTTTGTGATAAAATTGTGACTCATTTCTCCTCCAAAATCCAAAAGATGTATGCAATAATTAAGAAATATGCAATCTTCTCAGATGACAGCCTTCTTGTGTAGTCTTCCCTTTTTCTGCTATGAGTTGATAACTCTTTATTCCATCTTATTCAGAATAGACCGAATGAAGACACACTAGTGATGATCATATCTAGCTTGCGTAATGACTTGTGTCCAATCTCTATCCTACAGGCCTAGTCCTCCGTGGTGTGGTTGTGCCAGCTCTAACCAACAATGTTAATTTCTGTCTTTCCTCTGAGATTCTACCCAGCGAGTGGAATAAAGGGATAGTTATGCCACTGTTAAAAAAGACAACCAACTTAGCCCTAGGGTGATGGTTATTGACACGTTGCTCTCCTTCCAGCTTCAAGTAAGATTACTAAACAGGTTGTGGCTAAATAAGTGTTGTCACAATAACAACGAGAGGGTGAGGGACAGTCACTCTTGATCCCCCATGGTTAATGATACGTCAACAACAAAAGAGTGAACAAAGTAAGGAGCAAACTAGAAGTAACAGCGTGAGCAAAAAGTTGTGTTTTTAAGAGAACCCTCACTCACCAACCTGGTTGGTGACATGCTTCATCATCGGGTTCCACCAGAGAGGCCGAATGCCTCTCTGGTGTGCTACAACGCCTGAACTACAGCGGAGCTGGTTTTTGATGGAAAGGGGAGTGAAAAATTTAAAAGGTGAGTGGTTTTAACCAATAACCAATTTAATTTTGGCAAACCAAATACCGAACTAAAAACAAGTGGGTTGGACAGAAGCCGGCCAATTAGGTGGGACAAGGCTTATCCAAATGGGGGAAGGTCAACATGTTTCTGCTTAATGAGCCCAGTCGGCTAAGCATTCATCAGGACCATAGGGAACACCACGGCGGTATGCACACGCTAAGGTGCACCCAAACCAATGGTGTGTTAGAGCGGTAGGACTCACTGTTTTACCGCATGAGCCATCCTGTAATTAAGGGGCTAGTAACGCCTGTAAAAGGAAAAAACAGACATAACACACATAAAGACTTATACATATAGACACATTGTGTCACTTGAATATCTTATGCTTTACGTGATTCAGGTGAACACAATTGGTTGGCCCATGCTGTGAAGGGGGAGTGGGTGTCAAATAACGTTAAGTGGTTATCAAGACTCCCACACAAAAAAAGAGAGTGGTGCTCTGTGTGAGCTGTGGGACCTGTACTTTTATCAACGTGTTTTCGTAGTGGTCCTGCGCACAAATTGTGTCAGTGAAGTCAAAATAACAATGTATTGACTAGCCGGCCAGCGATGTGCTGTCGGCGTGGGCTATATTAGCCGTAGTGTTTGCCTTTAAAAATATATATACACACATATATACATATATAGCGGACTCGTGCCAGTGGAGTACATGCTGAAATGAGCACACATGGTGTTTGCCAGGCGCTGTTGCTCCAGTGCATGACTATCAATTTGGTACTAAAAACAACAACAACATGGAAAAAAAGGGGGCTGAATTCTTACTCAGTAAACCAGTATTTGTTGCGTCATGGGTCCGAGAGGGGGGTAGTGAGCTATAGTATCTATGGGAGTAGATAAATAAGAGAACCTTGTTGGTCTGGGTACTCGTAAAAGAAACTCACTGGGACCAGAGGGACGCGATGGTAAAGGGAAACTACTTACTTCCATGCTCGCACACTCCCGCAAGGTACCTGGATCGGTCCTGCTCGGCCCGGATCTTGGTGAGTATGGAGTGAGAGCCGGAATAAATACAGATGCAAACCTTTCACGTGATGCGGAAATGCGTGTCACGTGATAGCAACAGCGTCCGTGAACGCGTGACATCATCAACAGGGGCGTGTGTTGGCGGCCGAGCCCCCAGACCTAGTCCCATTGGGATTGGTAGTTTAGAAAGTGGTGGGCTGAAGTAAGATATGTTAGTTTTTTCAGCGAGCATGACAAATAATGGCGACAATATTTCGTCATGTTTACTTATGTTTGGAAATGGCCGGTGATTGTTGACTACTTTAAAGTGCCACGTGATATCTGAAAACTTTTCAAAGAAAAAAATTTTTCCTTTACACTTTACGGGAGGGTTCCCTAAGTGATTACTGGTTTAATGAGGACATTAAAGAGAGGCGCTTTGCGTTTAGTGTCTGATGGTGACCCACTGCATTGGTCAGTTCCGATGAGAACATAGGGGGTCTAAAGGAATCCTAGGCAGTGCTACAAAGAGGCCATCAAGGTGTTTGTCCTAATGGTGGAAAGCAACCCATATTTCAATTCTTCAAGACGGAGTTCCACGGGATGTTATCATTAAGACCTGTGAGGTGAGTCGAAAGGCGATAGACCCACCTTTGCTCTTTTTCAAAGAGTAGTTGCTGGGTCTTTTGTCCTGGTTTCAATTTTTCAATGATTGACCAAGTCATATCGTTCGTGGTATGATTGGCCAAAAGGAAATGTTCTGTCAATTTCGTGCTTAGTTTTCGACAGCGAATGGTACTGCGATGTTCGCATATGCGCTGTTTAATTTTCCTCCCTGTAATCCCGACGTATCTTAGTCCGCATGGACAAGTGATGAGGTAAACAACGTCTGTAGAGTTACAGTTTGTGTGCGTTCTCTGCACCCATTGTCTCCCTGGTTCAAGTTCAAGGTATTTCGAGGGGGAAGTCAGGTGGCAGACGCTACATGAGCCGCAAGGGTAGTGACCAACAATAGGAGGAAGGCCCCACGCACCAGTAATAGACTGGTTTTGATCTTTGTCTGATATCTTCGGGCGAGTGTGGACCAAGGCATCCTTTAAACTCCTTGCTCTTTTGTAAGAGAATAAAGGTTTATCCCAGTTGTGCTTGTTGCTCGTCAGGATATTCCAGTGCTTTTTAATGGACTTACTGACTGCGTTTGATGCTGCATTGAAAGTCGTTACACAAGTGAGAGGTATGGAATCCTGATCATCTCTCACATGGTCTTCTAGTAGAGCGTCTCGATTCTGATTCCGGGCCCGCTTGTTGCTCCTGGAAAGGATTCTATCAGGGTAACCCCGAGATTTCAATTTCGATGTAAGCTCTTGTGCTTGTTTCTTGTATGTAGACACTTCGCTACAGTTCCGACGGAGACGCAAAAATTGCCCAAAGGGGAGGTTTTCCCTCAGAGGGCGAGGGTGGTAACTGGAAAAATGTAACAGATTATTCTTTGCCGTCGGTTTATGGTGAGTCCTGGTTTGGAGGGTATCACCTGTTCTAGTGATTACCACATCAAGGAAGATCATCTCGTCCTTGTCATGTGTGTGGGTGAATCTGAGATGGGGATCGCAAGTATTTATCCATCCAAAGAAATCTTTGAGGCAGTCCTCAGAGCCCTGCCAAATGATCAGCACATCGTCAATGTACCTTTTCCAAAAGAAGAGGTTTGACTGAAAGGGGTTGTTGGGATCCAAAATGAATTTTCCTTCGAAGTCGAAAACATACAACCCGGCTACCGAAGGCGCAAAAGTGCTGCCCATTGAAGTTCCTGTGATTTGTTGAAAAAGGTCACCCTTATATTCGAAAAAGTTCCTCTTTAGTGCGAGAGTGGCACAGCTGACAATGAATTCTCGCGGAGTCGTGTAGTTCCAATCACTGGACTCAAGGGTGCGTCTCACGACATTGATGGTGTCATCCTGCGGGATGCAGGTGTACAGACTTTCGATATCCATTGTCACAAGGAAGGATACATCTTCCGGGAGAACCATCCCTTGAAGTAGTGATAACAGACTTTTGGTGTCTTTCAGATAAGTGCTTGTTGATTGAATCAGTGGCTTCAGAAAAAAATCACAGTAACGTGACAGGGGTTCCAGCAATGAGCCAATCCCTGACACAATGGGTCGACCAGGAGGTGGTGTCTTGTTCTTGTGCGTTTTTGGTAAGGTATAGAAATAAGGAATCTTCCCTTCACTAGTAGTGAGGAAAGTTGCTTCTTGTTTGGTGATATAGCCATTAGTTTCGGCGTCATTGACCAAATCATGAATGATACCTTGGAGTTCCAAAGATGGATCCGTAGTCAAAGGTTTATAACTAATGGGATCATTAAGGAGACGTCTACATTCCCTGTCGTAGGCAGTGGTATCCTGAATGACTACTCCTCCACCCTTGTCTGCCGGTTTAATCACGATGTCTGTGTTTGACTGCAGAGAGAGAAGCGCTTGAAATTCGCCCGCCGTCATGTTCTTGAAACGGTCGGGTTCAATGAAGGCTTCGACATCGTTAGAAACCGCCTGTTCGAATGCTGTGATTTCCGGCGGTATAGAGTGTGGGGGAGGAGTAAAATTGGATTTGATCTTAAATCCAGTATCACTTGACGGAGAGTCGGTACTGTCCGAAGGTGTTTTCTCAAAAAAGCTTTTGAGCTTGAGTTTTCTGAAAAAGTTGGAGAGTTCGCATCTTAGTTTAAAGCGATCAAAATTGGCTGTAGGTATGAAACCTAGCCCCTTCTCCAGGACTGAAGTTTCATCGGACGTAAGTGTTATGGATGATAAATTAGTGATCAGACTCATTGGTTGCTGGGGCCTGCCCGTTGTGTCTTGCTCCTCGTGTTGTCCCCCACTGCTTCGTCTTGCTGCCAATGGACCTGGGTGGAGCCTCTTCTTCGGCCCCTGCCTCTCCTGCCCCTCTCTAAAAAAGGAGGGCGGTATTGGTTCTGCTGGAACTGTGGAGGTGGAAAGAAACCAGGGTTCCAACCCATCATTGGGTGGAACGGGGGTGGTTGAAAGGGGGGTTGTTGGTAGGGAAGCCAAGACTGGTTATTGTATTGTCGTCTGTTTCTTCCTCTCCCCCGATGTCGAGCCTTGTAGCTGCCACTGCTTGAATCACTACCAGTGGATTCGTCAGCTGAACTATCAGTGCCGAAATCATTTTTGGTCGGCGGAGTATAGTCTGGGCTGGTGTAAGGATATGCTCGCACATAGGACCATTTGGACAGATCTTTCTGGAATTTTTGGGCTTTTGAGTGAGTGAGAGAGTCTTTGTATTCAGTCATTTCTCTGTTCAGTTCTTCTAGTCGTTTCTTAAATCCCACTAATGTCGATTTGAAATGGGTTTCCGTTAGTTGGATTTCCACCATTATGGCCTCTGAGAGCCTCAGTGCTGTTTTAATAATCAGCACCAGCCAATCCCTGGTGCAGTGCCAGGCAATTTGGGCCCATTCCTTCCTAAACTGTGCATCATCTAGGAAAATTCGGGGGGCATTGGTGACCAGTAACCCTTTGGGTGCTATATTGTTCCTGAGATATTCTGTAAGAATTGTGCCGTGGAGAATAGTGCGTATCCGTCCCCGTTTCTGCTCACTTAATTTATCCCACTCAGTGGTTTGTGAAATAGTTTGAGCAATAGAAGGATCAGAAAACAGTGAGGGATCTGCCAAAAGGGCATCATCTGGCTGAATCCCCTTTCCTCTAGCCGTTCTTGATGTTCCGATTATTCAATATGTTAACACTTTTTACTCTCCCTCTCTGTAGTTCCTTCTCATTGCATCTTTCTCAAGAGTTTTGTGATAAAATTGTGACTCATTTCTCCTCCAAAATCCAAAAGATGTATGCAATAATTAAGAAATATGCAATCTTCTCAGATGACAGCCTTCTTGTGTAGTCTTCCCTTTTTCTGCTATGAGTTGATAACTCTTTATTCCATCTTATTCAGAATAGACCGAATGAAGACACACTAGTGATGATCATATCTAGCTTGCGTAATGACTTGTGTCCAATCTCTATCCTACAGGCCTAGTCCTCCGTGGTGTGGTTGTGCCAGCTCTAACCAACAATGTTAATTTCTGTCTTTCCTCTGAGATTCTACCCAGCGAGTGGAATAAAGGGATAGTTATGCCACTGTTAAAAAAGACAACCAACTTAGCCCTAGGGTGATGGTTATTGACACGTTGCTCTCCTTCCAGCTTCAAGTAAGATTACTAAACAGGTTGTGGCTAAATAAGTGTTGTGTCACAATGCATAAGTTAACTATTTGGACCCGTGGCATCTGTAATTCCGCCTAAGCAGATGTAATGAGACCGCCCTGGTATTTTCCCTTGACGAGCTAAGTTTGAAGGACACTCTGCCCCCTTTCTTGTCAACCTATCTGCAGTTCTTGATGCTGCGGACCACTAAATTAGTCTGAAATGCTTTAAGGAATCACTTCTCAATGGACCGACGCTGGCCTGGTTAGAATCCTTTCTAAAACATTGTTCGTAGTTGGTTGCACTTCCTACCTTCCACTCCCCTGCAGAGGCAGCAATTTGTGGTGTCCTAGAAGGTTCCACCCTTTAACCCATACTTTTTAACATGTACATACATCTGCTGATTTCTCTCATCGCATCTTTTGGATGTATGGTTACTTCATATGTGGATGACACTCAGCTTATTATACGCCTGAACTACAAGCTTCCTACTCAGCAGTTAGTTTAACATCCTTTCTCTCCAATGGACAGCACTGGATGTCTTCCAAATGTCTACAGGTTAATGCCGCTATGACTAAAATTCAATTTCTTGGCAAAAACACAGGAAGGTGGCAAGATTCGCTTTGGTGCTCCTCCTTCGACACTATCCATTTGCCTGGGGCCAAGTTTAAATCCCTGGGTATTTATATTGA
This sequence comes from Triturus cristatus, assembly GCF_964204655.1. Classification (NCBI taxonomy): domain Eukaryota; kingdom Metazoa; phylum Chordata; class Amphibia; order Caudata; family Salamandridae; genus Triturus; species Triturus cristatus. The sequence continues at coordinate 811,420,033 of NC_140585.1, read as the reverse complement.
CATCAATAAAACACCAGATCAAAGCAATTAAAGTCAGAAGAATTGTACTTCCTTTCCTTCCAACTCATTTGCATATGTACAGATAATCTATGTCTGCTCCGGTTGCAGGATCGATTTTTGTAATTTACTGTTCCTTCGTCTCCTTGATTCCATCTTGAATTAGCTGCACAGAATTCAAAACTTTGCTTTTTGAACAGCGTGTAGGCTATGGAAATTCAATCATGTCACTTAAGCACAATGTTGGACTTAAATGGCTTCATGTGAAGCAAAGAATAGTGTTCAATCAATCAATTCGTACTTGTACAGCACAGCTTGTCCCCCGAGAGGTTATTCAGGCACTTGCTGCCAGTCTTAGTTGAAGAGCCAGGTCTTGAGGAACAGGGTGAAGCCTGATTTGCATATGGATGGGTCCAGACTGGAATGGTGTGGCGAGCAAAATAAGGATGAACTAAACCCAGATCTGTGATTGGGGGTGAATGTTTGACAATGTTCAACATTCCGTCCATCGTCTTTTTGTGTTGCAGGTTGTGAATGAGACTGGCGACTGCATTCTTGATCATCTGGAGTCACTGCATGAGTTCAGTGGTGGTGCCTACATAGAGTGCGTTGCCGTAGTCCATTCAGCTGGTGATGAGGGCTTGTGTCACCGTCTTCCTGGTGTATATTAGGAACCCCTTGAAAACTTTGCAGAGCAGGTGGAGCGTGTGGAAGGAGGCTGAGAAGATGGCATTAAACTGACGCTTCATGGAGAGTTTGCTGTTGAAGATGATGCAGAGGTTGCGGGCGAGGTATTTTAGCATGGGGGTGGGTTCAAATTCCAACAGCCACCATGAGTTGTTCCAGAGGGCCATGTGTCTGCCGAAGATCAGAACTTCAGTCTTGTTCATGTTGAGCTTCAGATAATTGTCCCTCATCTAGGCTGGCATGTTTCTTCATACCGTTGTGGAAGTTGGTCTTAGTCAGTGCGGGGTCAGCTGAGAGCAAGAGGATGATCTGCGTACCGTCAGCATAGGAGATGATGACGTCATACAATCTGACAATGTCTGCGAGTGGAGCTATGTAGACGTTGAAGAGGGTTGGGCTGAGGAATGAGCCTTGGGGGGACGGCACAGATGGTGTGCTTTGCTTGCGAGTTGAAGGGAAGGGATGTGGACATGCCATCCATCTTAGCTCATCGTGTGCGATTCCAATCTGGTATAGTCGATTGATAAGTGTGCGGTAGAAGACTGTGTCGAAGGCTGCTGAGAGGTCGAGCAGGATCAGTGAGGCTGATTCTCCTCTTTCGAGTAGGGTGCAGATGCCATCTGTGGCAGCAATCAGAGGTGTCTCTGTGCTAAAGTTGGCTCTGAAGCCTGATTGAGACAGGTTCAGTAAGTTGTTTCTCTCAAGGTGTTTGGTGAGTTGGAGGTTGATGTCCTTCTCCAGTACTTTGGTGGGGAACGGGAGCCATGAGATTGGATGGTAGTTCTAGAGCATGCTGGGGTCTGCAGAGGGTTTCCTTAAGAGGGTCTTACCAGGCATTGGGAAAGTTGGCTGTGGTTAAAGATGCATTGAGGATGGTGGTAAGCTACCTTCTGATTTAGTCTCTTCTGAGGTCGAAAATACAGTTAAGCAGAGGTCAGTGGATGGTCTTCAGTGGATGGTCTTCAGTGGATGGACTTCGTAAGTGTGGCTGTGTTCAGTGTGCTGACTTGTTCCCATGCAGTGAGTGGATGGTCAGTGGTGGAGGTTGATGCGGTGCTGAGGAGGTCGGGGAGTTGGGGATCGTAGTTTCTGTAAATGGTTGCTATTTTGCTGGGAAAGAGGTCGGACAGTGCATTGCAGAGTTCCTACGAGGCAGGGATTGAGTTTTCAAGGCCCTATGCCTTATGGATATGGTCTTCTACAGCATCAAGAAATTACCCCTTGTCCCCTTTTTAACTCCATAACTTGAAGAGAAATCTGCATTCCAATTCACAATTACTTTATTCTATTCCTTGAGCCAGGGAATCCAGGGTGGACGGACGCGCCCGTTCCATCCTCAAGCCTCAACTGTGAAATGCTCTTCCTATGGGGACCAAAGCCATTGTGTCTCAACTATTCTTTAGGATGGAGTTGGAAAACTGCTTGTTGCGTTAGAGGCTCCCTTCTTCTGTCTCAGGTGTCATTTTAGCTACGTTCCTAGCGCCAAGATGGCCTTGTAGGACGATTCAATTTTTAGACATGTTCTATACTGAAAATGCATATTTCGTTTTTGTATCCTTCATGTATTTTGTGGAAGACTGATTAAGATTATTAATAAATAAAAAAAATAGAGATCTCCAGTGCTCCAGTGCAATAGGAGTCCGATCAGTGATAGGCAGAAAAAAGGTGGTGGGAACAGATTTTTATAGCTTCTCAGCTTGTATCACTCATTGGTGAGCCTACCAGCCGCACCGTACAGACATAAACGCAATTATGACTAAGTGCTTCTCCAAGCACTAGATTTACCCACTGTTCCTGATGAAATGTTTTTCAAGATCACACCATGCAACACAATCGAGTACCAGTGTGCAAATTTCGGTTTAACAAGTGCCAATCAGTTTCATGGCAGGTCTGAAGCCTTCAGCCAATCCTGTTTTTTTTTTCTTTTTTAACCAACATCGCTTTGTTAGCTATGTAGTATTTTGTTGGGCTATATTTTATAAATGATGCTGCAGGTGTTGCTGGGCAGCTTTACCTTTCACACTGTAAATGCCACGTGATTATATAATTCTTCACTATGCCTAAATACCTTAGCACAGTAACCTTTAGAGTGTCAATGCCACAAAATGCAATTTATTTGGAAAACCGACAGCTATACGGTGTTGTTGGGCATCCCCTTAGCCAACCATGTTACTTCGCCACCCTTGCTGCCAACCTTTGCCGCAGTTCCTCTTCATCCCCTCTTTTCTGCTCAAACTTCCCCTTTCACTTATCTCTCATGAGATTCAAGTACAAACCACAATTGCACAGTAATCACCATGCCTGTGGCTGCCAATCGGCAGCAGGTCTGGTGGCACCAGGGACATGGGGTGTGTGGTGCCCCCTGACCCCAATTATGGCTGTCTTTTACTATGTGTGACTGAGATAGGGGGTTCCATCTTTTTGTCTGGCATTAGTGTTCAGGTCACGTAGGTACAATCGTCACCTTTCACACACAAAACCCGCACTTGGAAGTCATGGGTGACAAGCTTGGCCACATCTGTGCACGCTCTCTCTTTGACCTTTTATCTGTGCAGGAAAAAGCTCAGGTTAGCCAAAAGACATGAACTTACATGTCTTCGTCCATCAGCTCCTCTCCCTGCTCACTTTTCGATTCCTGGAGGGAAGATAAAATAGGAAAAACATTTTTAGAAAGCCCTTGGGGGCTTCCCAGGGAAGCAAGGGTATCCTCGGAACTTCAAGTGTCCTCATCACTGTCCTTCTGCGGTCCACATTGGAGAAAGTGGCTCATCTTGTGGCTGGTTCGGAGTGGTTTCTGGAAAATAGAAGAACATCTTTAAATGCGCTTGGAGCCTGCATGAGTCAGCGGAGGGGCCCATTATTCCTGCTGGCACTAGGGCCCATGACACGGGCCATCAGAACAGAGGTGCTCTCCATGCCTGCCGTTCCTGAGCAATTTACGGTTGAACTTCCAATTTTATGATTGCATTTTTGTCAGTGTGCGCCGGTTTTACTACCTCCAAGCCACCGTCGGGCTGCGCATCCTTGCAGTGCTGCATAAAATGTAATAACCAGTGCCCGACTCATAAAACCCCTCATGAAATTTGCATGAAAAGCTGCCTGGCTTCCATTTTATATCGCGTGGTGCACGCCGTGCAACGTGGCCGGTCACCGCCACAGTCGGCAATTAGCCCAGCTAATGTGCTTTTTGAGTTAACCCCCGACGCCTCCTGCGAACAGTGTGTCTGGCCTGTCTTACTGCCTTTGAGAAGGGAGAGTAATGCAGTTTACCGGAGGCCTCTGCTCTTTTACACCACCTTTTCAGGAGTATGTTTCTCGGTCCTCTGACTACAGAGCTGTGGTTGTCGCGAGACTTTTCTACCCCTTGACCTGCGCGCTAGGTCTTGTATTCCTTGGTCTTTCGTCGTAAGAAGGATTCGATAATTACTGTTAGTATCAGATGGCGTTTTTTTTTAAAAAAGGTCTCTTTTACGAAGGATTTTTCGAGCTGCCTGAGAAGGCGGGAAAGGGGGGGGGGGGGGGGGGTGGTGTTTGGTAGGGATCACCACCTCCCCGTGGGCATGATGAAACCGCTCCGTCCATCCATCATAAACCAATCATCATACAAAACACTGCAACTGAAATCTCTCCTTGACAGTGACTGTGCCCGGGCCTCATTTACAGTCCTACCAGAACGTTCCAACCCTGGCGTGGGAGGGGGGCGTCCGGCTGGGGACAGAAGGCGGGAGAAAGCTGATTATAGAGAAGAGATGTAGCACACCAAAGAGGGAGATTAAAAGGCTGTGACCTCATTTTTTTCTAATTCAACAGAATAAGACCATTAAAGTTCTCAATTTCTCAACTTTACTGAGAAAGTTTTATATATATATATCCCTAGAAATTAGGACGCAAGAACTCATTACTTTTCCCAAGCGCCTAGAGACGTTCAGACCGGAGTGTAACGCAGGGTCCTGCAGCCCCTGACCACAACCCCCCTCTCCCCCCCCCCGGAGCCCTACGGGGGCCCCATTTACCCCCAGGCCGATGAATATCCTTAAGATACGGAACGCGTTGGACCCGCCACTTTGCATTACGCCGCTGCGTGTAGAATGAGCCTGTCGACGTCAGTGTTCCATAATCCTGCGGAGTGGGACTTTTATGTTGATGAAAATGAGCTTGAGTTGAGAGGAAAACATTTTCACAATATAGCTATCTATGTTCATGGGCGACGTAAAGATCAGTTCATTAGCAAGGAATACTCGTGCACTAATTAATCCAGGAAGGAAGACTTCTCCAGCTGACAGTTCACCACCTAAACTGTTTAACTGCGGGATAGGCCTCGTGCAGCTATAGTTCTTGGTGTAAAGGCCTGTAGTGTCATTGCCAGCCACTACCAACAGTTCACAAATGTTAGCAAGGGCCCAGAATGCAAAATGGGGACCCAGGTAATGCTTTGGTCTTCATTTTAGGAACAAGACGGGCTACGGTGATAGCAATGTTTTTGTAATGTTTCTGTAGATAAACTACATTAAAATATCAAGATTCCCCGGCATTTTCTGGTCTTGTTTTGCCATTCAAGTGCACTGTTCTGTAATGAGGACAACCGATTGAGCGAGAGGCAGATTGAATAAATTGATGGCCTGACAGGAAGAGTTGGCACAGAAAGACGTATCTGGAGCACAGTGAGCTATAGAGGTTGTGACGGTGCAGAACATGACAGGAAGAACGGAGGCAACATTGATGTGCTTCTTCTCGGTGTGTCGTGTGCCAGCGGCATTCCTCAAGTCCTCTTATGTGCTTTGGCTGGAGACTGCGTCTGTCAACAGATGACCTGGGGAAATTAAGTGCAATCCAAGAAATGAGTGCAGGGCTGGTGGCAGGAGAGGACGAGGGACCAGTGGGTCTGTAGGTGTGCTTCTCGGCTCCCTGTTCAACTCACGTCGCTCACTGTGTAATGTCCACTGTGAGAACCCAATGTGGCTGTGGTACATTTGGAGCAGGGCTGGAGTTTGATTTAGGGAAAGATCCCTGAGAAGGAAGAGATCAGAGGGAAGAAGACAGCGGATGCTCCTTGCCCGGCTGTCGAAGCAGAAATGTGCTTTCAGACTCTTTTTCACTATATTTTTCCCAGCTCAGCAGATCCTGTTAGAAGTTAGCCGATAGTCCTGTGCAGTGGGTTGGCGGATGACTATAAGCACCGACACTAAAAGATGGTCCTATATGAATGGTATATAGTCTCATCCTGCATTTTCAGCTTCCTTTTGGGCCAAAGCGACCGAAGCAGAAGAGGAAGGGTCCTTTATAGCCTCTGTCTATTATTTCTCATCGATACGAGGAACTCTAATGAAGGCTCCAGGCAGGAAGAGGCAGGTCCATGCTCCCCTGTAGTGAATGCAGCCAACTGGGGAACCTGGTACATCTTCAGAAAGTGGTGCAAGACTTTCCTGCTCATCGAAAACTTGACATTGAGACTCTCCAGTTCGGATTCTTGGTTCTGAATCTCATGACTTCCACCGTCTTTCTTCTGCAAGTCCCCCTGAGGCTCCCATTGACCCTCTTCTGAATTCTTTCAGTTGTTCTCTTTTCCCTCTGTCCTACTTCACCCTTTCTGACGCAAGCACCTTTCCTTGACTCTTCTGCTACGTTTCCTTTATTCTTATACTGCAAAAGCTTTCTCTCCCTCTTCTTTTTTACCTCATTTTCACTGCATCTCTTCCATCCTTTCTTTTTTTCTAAACTCTCAGAACAGATGGCCTCCGATCAAGCTTCCTTTTACTTAGTTTCTCATTCTCTTCTGTCACCTCTTAAGTCTATCAATTCTGTAGGCACTGCCATCCTCTCAGTTTCTGACTGCGTTTCCGCGGGGCGTTTCTCAGTCATCTCTCCTTATTCTTCTTAACGTGCAGGATGATTAATGAAGTTGACAGTTCTGTCCTTTGTTTGTCTTTCGATGATTTTAGAATGTGAATACTCTGCTTTTATTTGACAAACTACTTATGCGTATTCAGTCATTTTAGATGTCACTCTTCTTGTAATTTATTCCTCTTCTCTGTTATTTTCTCAAAGCCCCTTCTTTGCCGCCTTCTCGTTACCATCTACCAATACGTTTGGTTGCACGAGGTTTCTCATTTTATTTCTACGCAGATGAATCACAATATTTTGTATCCTTATGTATCTCAACCTCTGATCAGCATGATTCAATCAAATCAAATTAAATCAAATGAAAAGCGTTTGGTGCCTCGTCAGGGGTAGTAGGCGTTTTTTTGCATACAATTACAATAGTGTCTCCTTTTCCTACCACGTGTCCATCTAGTCTTAGATAACCCTACACTCTCTTTACTTAAATCATAAAATGATGGAGGTTCTTCTCTTTGTTGCTTCTTCATATGCCTCTCCTCCACTTTCCTGTATTCTATTCCCCCTCACTCTCAATCTCTTTGTTCATCTGATCTTAGTCTTTTTCGACTCTGTTATATTATTTTCTACTCACACCTCCACAGTTGGCCACACCAGTCACTACCAACTTTTCAACATCTGTAAAATCTGTTTCATTATAATTTTCAAGCTAAATCCTTGTTTCTCATCTTACTTCCTTCCTCTCTGTTATTGTTCCTCACTTTTGGTCAATCTTGCCACTATACTCTTCACTCGCTTCAGCTGAGCTATAAATCTGCTATCTGCTTCGTTCAAACTTCCCTCTATAATTCTCATTTATTGTGTCATTGCTATCTACTTGCTTCATTTCCTGCTCAAAGAAAATGTTGCTTTCTTTGTATTGTCCATCATTCCGATCTCTCTACCTGTCGTCTCTTCGTAATATTCATTTTATACCCTTGAACCTGAAACTTCGGTCATCAACCAATTTCCTGGTTTCATTTATGCGCATTTCTCCAGTTCCATCTTTGTTTTGTTCTTTTACTATTGTCACTCTCACACTTTATAATTCTCTCTCTTCCTGTGACCACATCACTCTTTTTGTCTTCCTTTCCTTCAGCCTTGAATTAAAATCTCTTCGCCTCATCTCCACGAGGCGTTCTTGACATCTTGTTGGCTATGCACAATCACTCCTTTAATTTTTATGCTGTAGCATTAGTTTGTTTTATATAATAAAAACGTGGAAATCGGACCGCAAATTCAAAGATACGTGCACTTAGAGCATGAAGCAACGTTTTCAATTTAAAAACATGCACATGGTGTACCAGAGCAAGTTAAATGTCCAATCCCATTCAGTTGTGTGATGTCACAAAATTCCCTGTCCATTCAATGCAGCCTTTCCCTCCCACCGCTTTACCACCAAAATACTAGTTAACCATGGGACATGGGCATAACATCCAAGGCTAACAGCCATTGTCAACTACAAATTCCTCTTTTATAGTAAGCTTTTCATAACAGGAGTGGTGTTTGGAGGTTTGTTATTTGTTTCCAGCTGAAGGGTAATAGTTTGCATGCTCCGTTATCTAATTTTTGGCAATTAGTTGTTAAAGTCCTAGGTGCTCCAAGTGCCATTTTCCCAGCATGCCTTTCAAGTCGCCATTTATTTTTCCACCCAGGAGAGGACCATGAGGTTTAGCGAGAAGGAAGGCAAATCATGCAGGATTTGCATTGTATTTTCTGTTGCATAAGAAGGCGGTTCGCCTAGTTCAAGCATCAAGTGGCATGGCCACGCTTTCGAAGGCAAAGACGGTGGTGCTCCAGGGATCCTTTTGCTTAAACTCCGTTTGTGACTAGCGGAATTACAGAGTTGCAAAGGCTCATCTAGAGGGCATAAAGCCGGCGATTTCGCCTCAAACCCTTTTCTGCCAGTGAATCCCTCATAGCAGGTGAGTAAACAAGCCCAGGCAAATCCAACAGGTCTATGTTTAATGTTCTGACGCATGTAGCATTAGCACATTAGACTGAGACAAACAGGAAGGAGTCAGCAGGATTGAACCCAGGGGGCTATAGTTGTAAGTAGTCCCTCATGCAGTTCAATGCAAGCGCTGGAGTGTAGGTGAAGCGGGAACACCAAAACAGCTAATGGTATTAGATGAGAGATGAATATTCCACTGGACTGAGGCCAGGTGTGATTGAAAAAGTCTCTAGCCAATGGCAGAAAGAGGCCGGTGGAAGATAGCCAATGTTTGAAAGGGGCAGACCCAGTGCCCTTTAAATGTATATTGTTAATAGGTCTGTTTGACTGCTGCACCGTCAGAACTCATACTTACAACGCTGAGATTAACTCTGTCAGGTGATGTTCCTGTTGCAGGAAGGAGGAGGCTCTTCCCGAATTTCATTTTCTTGAACTTGGAATGGAAAAATGAAAGTACATAGTGGCAGAAAACTGCGTAAACACAAATGCCTGAGTGGAAATAATCTTTTATAGTGCCGGAACTAGACACTTATCTTCATAATCTGTTTCATCTGCCACCGGAGAGCTCGGGATGCAATCTGTCTGGAGGGAATCTTTCTGTGTTGCACTGTAATTCTTGTTTTAACCAATGTGTTGGTTCTAGTAGCGCGTGCGCGCCGGAACTCATGCCGGTCATCTGTCTCACAAATGTCCCTTTCTGATTCCCTTTCTAGGAGGAGCCCACGAGGACAGGAATAAATCGCGGCCTGTTGTAATAACTTGCGTGAGACCCGGAGGTCCTGCTGACAGGTACGATGCATCTTCCTTTACAGATGCGTCTGCGAACCCGGAATATTCGGGATGAGGGATGGGCGCAGCATGCCAGCTAGGACGGATGCTGCGAGGCCGTCCCTTTGGAAGCACTGCCTTCCGTCGTGATCACCACCGCCAGCAGGGAGCATGCTATGGGCACTTGATTCACCAATAAAAGGATTTAGCTGCCAAGATGACAGCACACATTCATCACATAGCTGTAAAACAGTTTCCTATATACATGTGAGCATTTTTTGTACTTGTGGCATACGTGTTAAGGAATGTCATACAGTAAAAGGTATTAATTGAATTTGGAGCGTGACTGTTGCGTCACAACACACAATATAGTCAGTTCGTGTGTATAAAATAGTGCTTAGCCACAACACCTATTGGAAAGCAGGTGTACATATTGCTAGTGGAATGGTGTGTACATGACAGTGCTGAAACATCACGTAGTGGAACTTGTGCACATAATAGTGCTGTGTCTCAACATGTAGTGGAATCCGTGTATATTTATATAAGTGTGCTCACTCACACAACATAATTAGTATGTAAGTGTACATTGTAGTGCTGAGTCACATTATATAATGAAATACATATGCACATAATAGTGGTAAGATGTCTCAAGTAGTAAAAATTCAATCAATCAATCAAAGACATTTATAAAGCGCACTACTCACCCGGAGGGTCTCAAGGCGCTTGGGGGGGGGGGGGGGGGTGCCGCTACTGCTCGAACAGCCAGGTCTTGAGCTTCTTCCTGAAGGAGAGGTGGTCTTGGGTCAGGCGCAGGTCGGTCGGGAGAGAGTTCCAGGTCTTGGCGGCCAGGTAGGAGAAGGACCTTCCTCCTGTTGTCGCTCTTCGGATGCGGGGGACGGCGGCGAGGGCGTGGCTGGTTGATCGGAGATGGCGTTTGGGAGCGTAGAAGTTGAGGCGGTTGTTGAGGTAGCTCGGGCCTTGGTCGTGTAGGGCTTTGTGTGCGTGGGTGAGGAGACGGAAGGTGATTCTCTTGTTGACGGGGAGCCAGTGCAGGTCTCTCAGATGTCCGGAGAAAAATTATGTGTGAACAATATGCATTGGAACCAGCCCATGTGATTTATATTAGTGCTGAGTCACAAAACAATATATTAAATGTATGTGTACATTGTATTGCTGAGTAACATCAACTAGTGGAATGTATGTGTACATTGTATTGCTGAGTAACATCAACTAGTGGAATGTATGTGCACATAATGGTGCTGAGGCACTTCATATGGTGGAACATATATGAACATAAGTCTTGAGTTACATATTGGAATATTTGTGTACCTAAAAGTGCTGAGTCCCTTACTTAGAGTAATGCTCTAGTCACATAATGAAATGCATGTGCTCAACAATGCTGAGTCACCGTGCGCAGTGGATTGTGGGTTGATCTGGAGTTACATTAACCATAAAATGCATTATTGCTTATAGTTCATGAGGGGCCACATCACCCAGTGGGGTGCATATCGTCATGATGTTGGCGGTAAAGCACATCACATGCATGTATACAGGTTTTCAGTTTCGAGTTGCATCATCTGCAGGAATACACATGTATGAGGCGAGGTGGAATGAATGTGCATTATATGATGCACATGCTGAATTATATCTCTCCAAGAATGCTTACATAGATTATGTGTATATTGAGCCACAGCGTATATTCAAATGCATACATGCAGGGTGTTGCTGTGGAGTTGCGTGCAGTGGAAGCATTCATATGCAAAGTTTGTGCTGAGTCACTCCACTCATGCCCATAGTGTTAGTATTTAGTCACTTTATTCAAAAGAATGGCGTACACGATGTGAGTGCTGAACTGCGGCATTCATTTAAACACATTAATGGACTCCATTCGTGCTGCGTCACATCATGCGGAAGAATGCGCGTGCATCAGATGTTTGTTCCTAGTTCCGTCACGCAATAGAATAAGCGCCTTATTACATCATGCATGCAATGCGCATATACGTCATGGTGCTGCTGCTGAGCCGCACCATGCATTTAATTAGTGTACGCGACAGTGCTGGATAACGGCTCACTCTTGACTGCATGGGATCATGCCAGTACGGACTCACAGGATGTACTTACACTGAAGTCGTGTAGAGTAAGGACTGCTGTATTCCTTCTAATACATGGTCACACACACTATCACCCTCCCCGTCATCCTCTTATAAACAGGATCAGTTTGTCCAGGGGAGCTTGTAGAAGCAGCTTCCAGTTTGTGGACTCGCTTAATGTTGCTTGTCGCTGGGCCCTAGGCCTTCTGTTGATGCTTAATGTAGGTGTAGGTAACCTGTCTTGTGCCACCCCGGTTCTTACTCGTTCATCATGTGTTTGGCATGTTCCTCTTCAGTGTAAACATGGCCAGGCTCGGCCAGCCACTGAATAGGAGAGTCCAGTCATGTTTTTACCATATTCCACATGAATATGCATGAAGCCGATTCCCAGACGGTTAATTTCATTAGAGGTTATTTGCTGGTTTATTGGTCATTCTGAGCACTCGCGTGGATTTTACAATTCCTTGTGCACATCCTCTCTTGATGTTACCACCTTGCTTCTGTCAGCTAAACATAATGTTTGCAGACCCGGGCATACATTTGACAATTTATTGCATTATCGAATTTGTATTATTAGTTTCTTTTTTGTTGGTTTTGTTTAGCACTTGTAGTGACCAATTAAGATAACTCAATAGTAAAGATAGGTAACAGAAAAGTTGAAATATATTGTCCCGTCGGGGTAAGATGACGACCCTGCCTCCTTTGGAGATGTGGGTGGGAGATCTGCGGGTTTGGCTACTTGAAGCACTTCACTTGTAGCGCATAGCTTGTTTTTCTTTTTTATTTGTCCTTCCTACCTCGCTCCTGATTGCTCATAAAATAGAACGTATCATGCTGTATAGGACTCAGCCATTTTAAGACACATTCCTGCCCTTATGGATTTAAGACTGCCTGTGGTTGGCAGTTGTTGGGTGGCTTGTAGCTTTGGTTATTGCTCACATAGTTTTATTTTACAGCTGCATCGCTGGCCTTCAGTTTCTTTTATTTCCTGACTCCGTTATCCTCAGTTTTTTAATCTAGCCTCTCCTCTCCTCTCCCAGACACCTTCCTTTTTCTGGCGATGCTGTCTTCTGCTACGCCGTGGATAGCTGGCTTGTAACTGTGTACTTTGTAATGCTGCTGTTCCTCAGCTCATGATGGAGCTCTTACTTGTGTTTTTTTAATTTATATCTGGTATTCCTTCACTTACCCTAGTGTATAACACAGATGGCCCTTCCCTATGCGGGTAATTGCTGAAATAATGGATGACGTTTGACTGGTTCCAGCAATGGGCCCAAGTTTATTTGATACTTTCGTTGGTTTTTGGTGGTAAGTGCTGGTCGAAGGGGGGACTTCCTTTGGTATCTCAGTATTGAATAAAGACCTTGAGAGTGGGGCTAGTTCAGATGCTGACCTCTAAACTTCGGTACCCGTCCAACCCAACTCCTCTTACTCCGCATCATTGGACCCTTACTCCTACCCTGGTGTGGGGTCAGTGTGTTTGACAATTGGTCCTCCTGCAAACGGTTGCCAAGCAGAAAGAGCTCAGGCATCAGAGGTATAAATACATGACTTCTAGGCGCATTCACTATTGCTAGCCTCCCACACCTGAACTCACTCACCCTCAGCCTGTCCGCACTGAGACAAGCAGGGGTTGGACTTGCGTAATGATGAGATACGAACAGTCACAGATTACAGTCCGCTTCAGAGAATTTTGTAGAAAACACTATTCATGCTGCGTGTAATTATCAATGATGGAAGTTACGTCACTAAAAGAAGGCCGAGACCGTGATAAATCAAATGTTTGTTTCATCCTGTCGCAGTTTGTCTTACACCCACATTGCACAGTGCTACCATTGTGATTATTCCTCCTCACTCACTCATGGTGGAGTCATCATGTGATGAGAAGTGCTTATTTTCTCAACGCTGATTTCCATATTATGGTAATTTGTTTCCCATTGTGACCCCTTCACACTCATGCTGTTGCAGTTAAAGTAAAGCGGAAAGGCGGGTGGCAACGAGGCTGGAATTGTTGCGGGTGAATCGCTGAGGCGTATGTCGCTGCTATCAACGCGCCGCATTGGAATAATTTAATAAAGGTGGTGTCTTCAATCTCCTTTCAGAGAGGGGACGGTCAAGCCCGGTGACAGGCTGCTGAGTGTTGACGGCATTCGGCTCCTCGGAACATCGCACGCGGAAGCCATGAGTATTCTGAAGCAGTGTGGGCAGGAGGCAGTGCTGCTGATAGAGTACGACGTGTCGGTGATGGGTATGTGACAATGCTGACATTTTACATCTTCATGCAGCAAATGTGACCTTTTGATACAAGTCTCCAACCATCAACCTCATCCAGTCTGATGGGGGAGGACTGTACCGCCATAGAAAAAGTCTATTACTACACGCTCTTGTTTTGTTGGGTGTCGTGAAAGGGGAGTTTCAGATTCACTTTGTGTGTGTGTATGTGTTTGCACATGCTGAGCTTGAGGTGGTGTCTGTGTCTGCCTAAGTAGTAAATAATCAAAGCGAGTGAGAGGGAAGATCAGTTGGGATCCTCACACTTACCCGAAATAACCATATACAAATCAAAACAAGGGGTCCCCTAGGAGTCTAGTTCATCTGGGCAGTTACCGGCACGTGAGTGATTTTTACTATAAATCTCTCACCATTCAGGAAATCCTGAAGGCATGCTTCGTCATAGAGTTTTCACGATAGAGTCCAATACTTCCACCGCGGGCTTCAACCAGATCTCTTTCAGGCCACACTTATTGATATTTCAAGAGATAACTAGCAGGAAATGGTTAGAAGGCTGCTTGAGGCATACCTGCTATAAACTTTATTATTAGAATATTGCCTTGGTACTGTTAAAAACAAATGCAGACACTATGTGGGGTCTAATTACCCAAGTATCCTGCCTTGCTGTCTACATGTTTCAGCCTTCTTAGAAGATACTGAGGCTTTCGTCAGGACCAGTATTTCAAGGATCCCTATGGATTGCCTAATCCATTTTGGATCAAACAAGTGGGGAATTACCCCTTCCTTAGCACTTCACTCCTTTTTTATCGACAAAGGAGAGTCAACGGCTTGGCGAGGAGTGAGGACATTAGGTGATTGAATCCAATGTTTCTTTTAAAAAAAAGTGGGACTATAAGAACTTTGACCCTCCCTCATCAATAGAATATGAGTGAAGAGCTAAATATATCAATACCCACCTATGATTTAGCTGATCGGCACATAAGCATAAAGTCTATGCATGGTATAAATGGAAGTATGTACGAGGAGATGGCTTTCCTGCACTTTTGCAGAGTACACTTGGTATGAGCCAGTTTATCTTAGCGACAGGTAACCTGTCTGAAAATGCATATTTTGCATCACAGTGGGTAAAGGCAAGCATGCAATGTTAAAACAAATCTGTGACCATTTGCAATGCAACATTGCTGTGGAACTGTTTGCTCTTGTTAAATCTGCAGCATATGTTTTTGATATTTGAGTATGTTGAAACCATGAGCAATGTATTTTTTAAATATACTGATTATTTTTTAAATAAGACTTTTTACACAAATGTTCTTGAAAGTAGCCTTTGGAAGAAGGTATCCCAGAAATACTGTTCAATTAATATGCCTACCCCCTGCCCTGTAACAGGAGTTGGAGTAACACGACACTAAAAAACCAATAAGGAGTAAGATGGGCACCAAACCTAGCAATTTTAGTGTGAAAGAAAAGGCGAGGCGTGATACTGGCCAGATGGGGGCGGATAGTACAATGTATAACTCTAGTTTGGCCTGTTGGTGCTTATGTTTGTCTATCTTATCTATTGTATTGTATTGTTCTCCATTGTATTGGTTTTTCCTACCCCTTGCGAGGTCAAAGTGCTGTGTATCTAACAGCATAATATCGCTGTGCATCAGGACCCCGCAGCTCCACGTCTGAGGGTGCAAAGCCCGAGCACATTGAGAGCCCACAAAGGTGCATTTGAAAATGGTTTTTTGTCGAGTACTCTCTAACGTTAAAGTGAACATCCCATCATGGCGGCCAATAGTTTCAGAAGTAATTATGCCGCTGCGTTTGCTGCCTTAGGACTGCTGGAAACGGTACAGGTTTTGTAGCCCAAGCAGCGCACATATACACATACATATCCCCAGTAAAGGCTAATAAGTCCTGCTTAGAGGTCCCAGTACACATTTATCCAGCCCCGGAGTCCCTGCCTTTGGGGTCCCTTAAATGATTTATGAGCAAATACGTAAGGAGGAGGGGGGGGGGGAGCAAATCTGCAATGAAAATGTTAGTCTACCAATCCTGGTCGCCTGGCAGACGAGGGGAGGGGGCAAGATTAATGGGAGTGTGAGAGGGTGTCGGTGACCACCATACACAGGGAGCGCGCACAGTAATAGCCAGTGCGGCCCAGTTTTCTCAGAAGCCCACGGCTGGGGCCGCTAGATGTCGGGTTGCCGAGTCCGGACTCTGTCTCTTGCCTCTTTCAACCTCCGCCCTGCACTCCTTGCCCCTTTATCTCACTTATGCAGGTTAAGCTCCATCCGTCCTTTCTCACTGTTTTCTTCCCTTCTCTTCCTCATTCTTTCCCCCCTATTCTGCCTTTTCCTCTCTTGTTCTGGGGGTCAAAGTCTGATGAATGAAAAATACGTTCTGGGCCCCAAAAATGAGTGCCCCTTGGTCCCTCCTGCAACCACCTGCTTAAAATAAACCCTGGTAACAGCACACAACTCCCCGGGCGGGGCGATGGAGAATTTGCTGGTTGAGCTACGCGTGTAAAAGGGGCCACAGTACATAATTACACATGCCTAGTATATGGTATTAAAAGGTACAATTTGTATTAGTCACATCTATACGTAATGTCCGCAAACTACATGTATATACGTCCTCCTATGAGCTTAATTTATTCAAGCTGCTGGTAACTTGCCCCCGCAGGAAAAACAGAGCAGCTGAGAACTGTTACACTCCATCATTAATGCTCACCACACAAGCAGCACCTCCTGCCCCTTGACTAGGCCAAGCAAGAGGCCCTTTCCCACTTCCTGGCTGTCAAAGTGAATGCACAGTATGCCAGCCTCCTCACCCCCATTTTACGATATATATTCCCTAGTCCTTTTGACAGGTGTGGGGTTTAGGTAGGAAGGAGGAGCAGCCAAAGTTCCAGGCCACTACCCTCATACTGATCCCACCTTTCCTACACAGCCCCTGGGGGCGGCGGGTGCACAGTAGCATGCTGTGGTATCTCAACTGTCCAACTGGGAATGCCTCCTACAACAGTGAGGGCTGGCAGCATGTAAACTGATGCCCCTTAATCCAGTGGCAGCTGGTACAGAACAGGGGTGGCGGGGCAAAAAAAATAGCACCTCCGGCCGCCGTCTCTCCTCCGCTTCTCTTCCCGGTTCCCAGAAGCAGGAAGCTAACAGGCTCCCCTAAGCCATTCACGACGCTGCTGTCACAACATGACAGCAGCAAAGTGATTGGTCTGAACGGCCTTATTCGGTGCTCAGACAGGGAGTGGAAGCCTGTGCATGTTCTGCACCCAGGCTGTGAAATACAGCTAGGTGGAGAGCATGCTAAGTGCGCATGACTGTTTGGCCGTCCCAAGACGGTGCTAGTGCAAACGACGCTCCCACTGCACCGCTCCCGCTTTTGTTACAGGGGGCGAAACTGCAGCACCGCTGCAAAACTGGCCCCCAGTGACAAAACCATCCCCCACGGGTCCATAACCGTCCCCCACCCTTCCGGCCAACTGGGAAAACGCACGGTGCCCGCTACGTCCAATAAGGCCCTGCATATATTTCCTCCTCCACCTGCTCTGACCGCCCCGCCTACCCTAACCTGTCTCGCATTTAAAAAATAAAATGATAATATAATTGTGTTATCATTTTTTTGCCCCTTTTTTGCACTGCTGAACAGCAGCGGGGTGACGCGCCTCCACCTTAGCAGAGGAGCCGCCGTTGCCGCAATCATTTTAAACACCTTAAGACACCAGTTATATGATCAGAAATTAAATCTGGTTATGAGGATTTGCCTCCAGTAGGCCCATGATAAAGCTTTGGAGGAAACTTTACTGAGGGCATCATAAATTTATAAGAACCTTCTAAAATCATAATTCCTTTACGCCCACTGCTTGTTGGAGGCCGAGAGCTCACGCCTCAGGTGCAAAACACTCAAGCGTTTAACGGAGCTGTAATACCGGCTTCCGCGAAGGCGTCCGTGCACGGTTAAGTGCAACAGATAGACCATTATATCTGCCTTTTTGGACTGTCGAGTCATCCATCTGTTAACTTTCATTTTAAAGCCAGGCAGCATTTTCTACGCTGATTTATTTTATTCAGCCACAACAGTGTATTTTTGTGTTTTGAATTCACTTGAAATGCAATTAAAGAGGCCTATTCTGTTTTACATTTTCAGGTTCCTGTATTAACACAGTATGTTCTAAGGATGCCCAAAGAAGGCAGAGGGGCAGCAGACATGTAAGAGGGAGAGCGGGGAGAGGATGTGTAAGGAAAGGAGTATGGGGAAGCAGAAAGAGTCCTGTGATTGGAATGATCTTTCCCAAAACGTTTGTACCTCATCAGGAGGTGTGACAGTGCAGTGTGGGTGCTGGACCATATGAGTCTGAGGAGGAGTAGGAGAGGAAAGGAAGGAAGGGGCAGCACTGAAGGGCCCTTCAGAGAACAAGCATTGTCAATGCCAATATGTCTCGCTTTGAAAGAATGTTGTATAGTAATGTGAAGTATTACAAATAGATAGTGAGGGAATGGATTTGTATCTGTGTAGAAGCAAAGAACTGAGGAATAATGTTGGTGTAGGTTAAGAGGTCAGGTGACAGGTGCACTGTCAATCCAGAAATACAAATCCATGTAGGTTAATGACTGCCTTCCTCCCATCTGTGCTGCTGCCAGAGAAAAACACCATAAATTATATAGTTACCTAAGATAATTTTCTAGCATGTGAACGCATGTGAAAGTATTTGTACAGCTGCCTCAGGCAGCCGTATAAATACATTTTTTATCACAACTGTGTGGCGAGCAAGCACTTTTTTGTAGAAGCGCACAAATTCTGCCCAATCAAAATATGTACTCTTGGCTCCTAACATGTGGGCGGAGCCAAAGCTGCTCTCCTGGTGTTCTCACATAATTGTCTGGCAACAGCTGCGCTGTCAAGCAGGGCCGGACTGGCCGTGGCGGCCACCGGGCGTTTCCCCGGTAGGCAGTCAGGGTGGGGGCCGGTTTTGGGCCCCTGTGGGTCCGTCTTTGTTACCGGGGGTCGGCAATATCGGCCCGTTACAAATTCGGCCGAAACCGGCCGTCGCAAACAGCTTGGCTGCAACCCCCCAGGGCGGGCCAGCCGAGCAGTTTGCCAGGGCTGGTTTCAGTTTTCAGTCCGGCCCTGCTGTCACGCCAGATCATAAAATCAGAGAGTGGGATGGCAAGGAGATAAGAATCATGCAGGACAATGGATTGACAGATGACTTTGAAAAAATGTTGAACTTTGAAAATGTGTGATGAAAAGGAAGGAACCTGTTCCCATGGTGGAATGGCTGAGTGCATTAAGTGCTATAATTTTTCTGCTTCAGAGTAATAATGCTGTTGGGATATTTCATTAATTTATCTTCAGAACTGCCCCTAAAAATCTTCTTTAGACCAATTAATTTAGAAATTATGCTGTAAATACATGGTCAGTGTCCAGATTTTTACACCCCGCATGAAGTATCATTTGCCACCCATCCTTCCTATGGATGGCATCACTTTTTATGCCTCCTACCAGTGCCCCTGGTAGCTGCTTGAAATCAGCTGACTACAAATTGCACTGTGCAAATTAATCATTTGTCCCTATTGCTTATGAATGATCTAAAGGCTTCTCAGCCGTTCGATCTTCTTTGGAGGTGCCTTAATCTTTGTCTTTTGTTCCCAGTATATTAATGTTTTCTTTGAGGGCAGAAAAACCCGCAGGTCCCTAAAGAGAGGGTTGAACTTGCGTGCTATGTTCACTCTTTGCAATAGGAAGCGTGCATTAGGGCGCCTCCAAGGCTACTTTGAGCTCTGATTCTAGCCATGATTGAGCACTTTCTTCATCACCTTCCAGGAATGGATGGGCTGATGTAGCACCCAAAGCAATATTTAGATCCAGACTACAAGGATGATCTTCTTGCAAAACACTCATCCATCATCAAAGAAAGCACTGTCCGTAATTAATAAAAATTAAGGTCTCAGAATATTTTCTATTGTGAGTAAATCCATCACTTATGAAACCTCATTATGTAGTGCTTAC
Organism: Triturus cristatus; assembly: GCF_964204655.1. Classification (NCBI taxonomy): domain Eukaryota; kingdom Metazoa; phylum Chordata; class Amphibia; order Caudata; family Salamandridae; genus Triturus; species Triturus cristatus. Next base: position 811,400,419 of record NC_140585.1, on the reverse strand, counting down.
ATATGCCAATTTCTTCCCCTTAGACTCTGAAATTGTAATTGTCAGAGCATGCACGATTACAGTGCAATGAGGCGTGTAGTTTTCAATGTTCCTGTGTGTGCAGTGATACTGGACTTACCGTCTTCAGGGTGCACTACATCCTGATTATTGTTGTTGTTTTACTACCTACCTAGACTTCAGGAGCTTATTTGCCCTGCTTGCATTAGGCCCATGGCACCCTTGCTGTCCCACTGAATGAGAGGTGTTTCTGTACCCTGTTTAAAAAATAAATATATATATTTTAGTGGCTCCCTGTCTTGCGTCTGTGCCTCGCTGGACACACGGAGGTCTGGTATTCTTCCAGCGTGTGTATGGTGTTAAAGACCCATAGTTCCTGATACAGGGATATGTTCATCATGGTTAGATCTTCCATCCAGTTCATGCCTTTGCTATTTGAAAGTGATGCCTGCTGTGCTCCATGATAATATTCATGTAGAGCACTAAGTAGAGCAATGGCGTAGGCCTCGCCTGCTCAAAGTTAACAGACTCTGAGAGTTTTCCTCTCAAACGGCAAGAGCTCCTTCCTCAGTTCCTCAGTTATAGCATTCTGATGGCCATAGGCCAATAAAGAACATCTACAGATGTGAGAGAGTACAATGATAGCATCAAGAGTAACCTTGACTCTTCAAGACATCAAAAGTATCCTTGACGCTTCAAGACATCGAGCGTATCCTTGACTCTTCAAGACATCGAGAGTATCCTTGACTCAAGAGTATCCTTGACTCTTCAAGACATCGAGAGTATCCTTGACTCAAGAATATCCTTGACTCTTCAAGACATCGAGAGTATCCTTGACTCGAGAGTATCCTCGACTCTTCGACATCGAGAGTATCCTTGACTCAAGAGTATCCTCGACTCTTCAAGACATCCTAACAGTGTAGGAGGTCAGACCAATTTATACACACAGAACATTCCCTGTGATCATCGCTGAGCTTGCCTTTCGAAAACTACAATGACAGAATACTAAGACTTCAGCAAAGTGGACCTCTAAATGACTTAATGAAGAAACCAAAGCCGTCGGAGTCATTGAATTTATTTGGAAAATCTAATAAACCTCCGTAGTGAGACAAGAGTATAATTTGTCTGATCTGATATTTAATGTGCTTAAAATCGCCTAAACAAGTTATTTGATATGGTCAAACAGAGAGCTTATCCCCCCACTACCATGCCCAATGGTAGTTCCATTGAAAACGGCAAAAACATGGCCCTAGTGTTTTTAATTCATCTTTATTTTGTGAATATTAATAGAATTCGACAGATCATATAGCACCAAAAGCACATGCAATTTAATTGCATCACAACTAACAGTCTAATAAGCCTACCGGTACTGAAACAATCAGCAGGAAAATATACATAAATAGTGAGCCTGCATACACAAGGCTTAACAAAATATTTGTAACAGTAATCCCCATGCCCAACGATTCTGTGTCTCGCAGCATGCGTGGGAATCCCACTCTCAATTTACCCGTCAGGAAAACTGGTACCAGATAAGGCAGAGACAGGAGGGCTACCTCCCATCTCAGAGGCCCATGATCAGATTTGCGATCAAGGTTCAGTAAGATTGTGTCACTGTTGTTATCATTTGTATTGCCACACATACTGCATTTTTGTGCAAAATGAATTGCATGTTCATCTGTAGCCCACGTATACTTCTCCAGCCTCTGTCTTAACAAGTCTGGTATGGATGCTGACCACAAATTCACAACCGTGGCCCTCTTGACCAATGGCAGGGCTAAGTTCATGAATCTACTGTTGGACTTCTCCACCAACATGGCCCTTTTAATCAAAGAGAAAACTGACATAATTGAGCTCTTCCTTTTTCCAGATTCCCACATTCCACGTAAACTTGGAACCAAAACGCAAAACTAATTCTGCTTGCTTCGGAGTTAAGAGAAATTTCCCCATTTCATTGAAATTGTACAAAAACATTTCAAAGCTGAGAGCTTCGATCCGCTCTTCTGATTCCATTCCTACACCTGTCATTGAAGACTTTGGCTCTTCTTTTAACACTTTTTTAGGGTCAACTTGGTAAATACATCACTCACTCAAAATACTCTCCTGAACTGCCTCAAAAATCAAAAATAGGAGCACATTCCAAAGACGAACAAAGAACGATCTGTATCTAGCCCATTAATTCTGCCAGGAGTCTTGAAAGATGTATGGGAAACCAGTTCAGACAATTCCTAGCTCAAAATAAATTACTCAATGATTTCCCACCTGGTTTCAGGCTGGAATACAGCACAGCGCCTGCAATGCTGCAGTTTGTAAATGATAATCGCTGGATCGTAGATAAAGGTGACGCCTGCTTTCTTATCGTCATGCACATTTGTCGTGATCAATCATCCCGCATACTAAAAAACTCTGACTAAATAGTGGTTTTCAAAAGTATATCCATAAACCGGATCTCATCATATCTTCATAACTGCGGGGAATACATTACAATCCCTGCACTCCAACCACTCCCTTCTACATCAAGGAGTACACCCAAGACCAACACTCTCTCCTACTCTCTGCAGTTCCTACTTAGAACTTCTTGGTTCTCTTCAAAAATTAAACTATTTGAGAATTTCTAGATTAATGACCCACAGCTCTTTATGAAAGTATCCTCCTCAGATATTGTTGCCTTCCTGTCACAAATTCTTGGAGAATGCAATCTTGGATCCTCATCACCACTCCAAATGACATCCCTTAAAAATTATAAAGAATTCTTGTCTGTTATCCCATATACAACACCACGGTGCAAACTTGAAATAATGCAGTCACCACACTGGGTTGTCACCCAGCCATCATTCAGTGGTCCAGATTCATTGGCTTTATGCTCCGGGATCACATCAACTTCTTATTACACGGTGCAAAATTCCAAACTAGACTTCTGTAAGGAATTGAAACTTTCCTGCTCGGTGATGACTTTAAACAATTGATCCAGTCACTCGTTTAAGAGTGAGGTAGTACAACCCCACCACTCAAGTCTTGATCTTTATAATGTTGCTCCTGATTGAGGCCAATGGTTAACTTAAGTTGGTCTACATTTTCCATACATCCACAAAAATATAAGGCACATAGACTTGCTGTGCAAGGTTGACAGCTGCAATTGTGGCGCTCTGAAATCCTTATGCTTGAATACGCAACTTTTGGAAATTCTTCTTGCGGAGTGCACACAAGATGTTGAACTCCATACGAGCCTGTTAGCAAATCAAACCTCTCTTATGTAGTTGTTGAAAGGAACATCAAATGTCTGCTGTTCGACTCACTGCGGTGTCTGTATAATTTATACAATTGTGGGCCCATCTCTGTTTTCTACTCTTGTTCCTTCTTGGTCACTGTTTCATCCATATATGCCTTTAAATGTTCCTCGTCTTTCTTTTCAATGGCTCAGCTTATAATTTGTCTCTTGCAGCTGTGTATATTGTAGCAGGCCATGCTTAATTGTCTTAAGCTCTCTTATAACCTTTATAAAGGAGTGTGACACCCACTGGGCCTTACCCGCACTATGTAAAATCACTGATAAATACTTATAAAACTACACATACATAAATAAACTGTGTTTGCAAGGTACTTCAAAGTGTTTCTTACATTCCATACCTGCATAAGATAGCAAAAGGGAAAATCTATTAGCGATTTTCAATCAGTGGTGGCCGCCACATACAAAAAGTGGTGAGGCGGGGGGGAGCGGGCGCGTATGGGGGAGCGATGGACCATAAGAATTTTTGATAGGTAAGTTTACCTGCTGCCAGCCGCCTCCCGTGTCGCACCTCGGAGCTGGATCTTCCTTGTCCCAGCAGACACTGTGACTACGTCACAGACTCCCTGTCCAATCCCCACGCTGCAGAGGAGTACAAGGATTGACCTGAGCGGGCTGGAAAAATGCTCCACTCAGCTCAGGAAGTCTGTGAGGTTTCTCTAACCCGGGTGTTCAATCAAGCCGGGTTAGAGAACCTAAGTGCGCATTTGAGTTTTGGTTGGCCTGAGACGGCGGGCCAAACACACATGAGCACTTAGGGAATGCACGTAGCACTCCTCCCCCTTCCCATGTATCCCCCCCAAACCCCCCCTGCACACCATGGCTGAGACAGCGGCTTAAAAATAAAACAATAATGAAATATCGTTATTTTTTTTGTTGCTGCTGGCTCTGAGCCAGTGGGGCAACGCTCTTCCGCCATTTCGGAGGAGCCTCCCCTGTTTTCGATGTGAGAATAGGTACTGGTTAATTTTGGTTTTTTTAGTTTTACTTTCCTCAAGCCTGGCTAATTGTGCAAAGGAGATGTGTGAGATGTGTGACTACACATAGATGATGCATAGCCATGAGTCACATGATCTCTTCTACTGATGAAGCAAAGGAGATATTTATTGCAGGTTAGAGTTTGGCTAGGTCTGATGGCAAAGCAATTGCCTTGTTCTATTAGATTATTATTTATCAGTGTGATTTTAATAGAATCCTTGTGATTCGCTGGGTGCAGTGCAGTAATCCTCGGTTTCATCATTCCATCCAACGTTGTTTGAGCTGTCAAGCCCATTGATCCCACCATGATGAGGTTTTTCAGGTTAATTCAAATATGTCAGAGAAGATGCTCTGTGCACATTTACCTAGACTGAAAAGACTTGTAACACGGTGGGAGCTGCAGCATGTATTGCTGTTACAGTGTCTCGGCTTGTTGACATGCATTAATAAAACATTAGGTGTATTGTATGGAATATTGCACCCATAGCTATGGCTAGATTTACTCTAGAAATGCATTCAACATCCTCCCCTCATTTAGCCTATATCTCAGAGGAACTTCCTCTTTAAATGCAAGCTGAGTAATCCAGCAGCTGTCTCCTCCCCTCCCTTGCTTCCGGGTACCTGTCAAAATACTCTGATAGTCCAAGAGTTCAGATTCACAAACTGAATCCACCGTCTGCAGGTACTGGGCAGAACGTCAGTCTACAGGGACGTGATTCCTGTTTTCTAGAGATGGCAACAAATTCCCCACCAGATGCCACCCACCCAGGAGCCTGCGTACTCCCCCAACAACTACATGCACACTGTTAGACCTGTCAGCCCTTTGGGTGGTCCCTCCTCATCATTATTTATTTTGTCCCACTTTTGCCTCAAACCCTGTTATAATTTTTCCTTTTTGGGAACCACCAGACTTTTTAGTGTTGATGCAGGGTCGGGGAGCCATTTTCCCTACCCCTGGAACTTCTGTCTGAGGGCCTGAGACACAAAATGGTGGCCACCCATTGTCACCTGTGACATCACCAGAACACACTAGAGATTTCTAGAATGTTCCGCAACATTCTAGAACCCTGGGACAGAGGGAGGCAGTTTAGAATGTTGGGAGGCCATCTCAGAGTGGCAGTTGGCAACTGACTGGAGAAGAGAGAGGACAGAGATAGAAGGAGGTCGGAGTAAGGCAGCAGAGGTGGAAACCAGTGCTTGGAGTGGGGTCCAGAAACCCACCCTTGATGCTAGTCTCTACTGACCAAGCCCAACCTAGAGCCCTGTGTGGGATCAAGACCAGAAGAACCATCTTAAAGGACTAAAAAGTTGGAACAGGCCTGAAAGAAGAAGAACAGCAAGTTCCTGGCCTGTTCAGCATTGTCCTCCTGGAGTCCTGACGTCGAGAAGCCTGGAGACCTGGGGCTTGAGGTCGAGAAGCGGCGCTGACAGAAAGCAGACGTCGTACCCGGAGCCGCCAGAGGTCGAGTGAGGGCGCAGACGGAGGTCGTGGAGAGACACCGGAGGTCGAGCAAGGAGTCACCCGAGGTCGAGGTGAGGGCGCTGATGGAGATCGAGGAGAGGCGCCGGAGGTCGAGTGGAGAGTCACCCGAGGTCGAGGTGAGGGCGCCGACGGAGATCAAGGAGAGGCGCCGGAGGTCGAGTCGAGAGTCACCCGAGGTCGAGGTGAGGCGTCGACGGGGGGGGGAGTGAAGTCCGCCCACCGGAGTCGCCGGAAACCGAGGTGAAGTGCGCCGGAGGTCGGGAGTGGAGATCGCACTCCGGAGTCACCAGGAAGTGGGGAGTCCGAGACCCTGTGACGCCGGAAGGCGACATCGAAACGAGGCCGACCAGCTACATCGAGTCGAGACCGCCCAGCGACATCGATCCGGAGCCGTCTCACGGCACCGACCCGGCGTCAGGTAAAGCAGATCGACGCGACATCGAACCGAGGCCGCCCAGCGACATCGAACCGGAACCGCCAGACGGCATCGACACGGCGTCAAGTGGAACAGATCGACGCGACATCGAACCGGAACCGTCTCACGGCGTCGACTCGGCGCCAGCGGAGCCGATATTCGCAGAAGGGACAGTAAGTGGTAGAAAGGGCATCTGAGGCCCTGTGGAGCCCTAAAAGACCATTCTAGGGGCTAGAGGGGTGTTAGGACCAGCCTGGGAATGCTAGGGGGTGAACTGAGACTGGTGCAGGGACCTGTGTGAGGGACTGTGTAGTTGGGAGAGCCAGAACCTAAGGTTACCCTCATTTTACCTCAGCTTAGGCCCCAGCCTTGACCACTCTAGGTGGGACATCCCCAGGCCACCCCAGTGACCACAAGCTGTACTTGGGCATAGTAAAACCAAACTACCTCAGGAAAGTGATGTGAACTGTAATTGTCATTAATTGTGTTATTTAAGTTATTGAGGGTGCTTTATTTATTGACTGTATTTATTGTCTGACTGTATTTATTCCTGCATTGTATTTATTGTCTGACAGTATTTATTAGCCATTTGTATTTATTGCATCCCTATTTATTCCTTGCTTATTTATGACCTGATCCTATTTATTGAAACCCCACTGTGGTATTATTTATTTGACCTGCCCTTTTAAAGGAGAATCTTATGGTACTGTGTTTATTTTATGAACCCTGCAACTAAGAGAAAATAAGATAAAGACAAACTACTTACTTTCATAATTTTTACGGTGTAGTGTCGTTTTTGTAACGGATGAACGCATGGTTATTGTGAGGGTGTGACGTACGCTTAATACGGTGCCTGACCCCCAACCGCTCGAGCCAAGCTACCATTGTGCTGGGAACCTGGTGACTGCTAACCCGGTTGCCCGGTTTCCAACACACACCTTAAAGTACGAGACATCAATTGAATTACTTATATCTCAAAAAATGACTTAAGCATTTACCATTCCAGGAAAAGTATTGCAGAAGTTTTTCACATTTCCCATCTCCTCATTCTCTGTCGTATACCAAGTGTCACTTTCATAAGGACTCGCTTTCCAGTGGCATCTTTTCCAAAGCCATTGAACTGAAAATGGCCAGTCCGTATGCTTTTTTCAGCTTTGTTGCTGCAAAACTGACCCAACGTCATATATTGTATATGTGTGACGTTTGAATGCTGTATGCCCTCTATTTAAGAAAAAAAACACCTTAGAAGTCTCTAAATATATATTCCTCCTTTGATCACTTAAGCCTTACGCAGTAGAGACCAAGGACTATCAGTTTCCGGGTATACTTCAGTACGTCAACCTGTGCTTCTCTCCTTACAGTTCAAAGCAGTGTTGAAATGTTGGTGGAGATTATAATATCATAGTACATTCATCTCATGGCGACAACCAGGTCCTCGGAAAAAGCAAGCTAAAGAGTCCAAAATAGAATGAATTGAGGGCTCATGCTTGCTGCTGATTTAAATTCCGACTTCATTACCCCATGCGGAAAATTTGAAATAATGATAAATTTCCTAGCTTGCACACTCGCATTTGTGTGGGACCTTGGGAGCGTGTGCAACATTATTTACCACCCTGTTTCCTGCAGTGGATTATTACAATGCATAACATCTCTTCACATTACTAAAAAACAATTTAAGTGAATGATAACTAGTGTCCTCAATCTTAATAAAAGTCAGGAGTAACGATATACCCTCTAATGGAGATTTATTAAGGCTTGAATCCTGTGTCCTTTTGAGAAAAGGCTGTGGTGTTTTCAGCTGTACACAACCTGACAGATCTTTCCCAATTAAGAAAAAGCAATCTTTGGTGAAGATCTGCACAAACTAATATGGACTGTGAAAGCATCTTTTAGTATGATCCTGCACTTGATGGTAGCTCAGTGAAATAGTGGTAGGTATTTTTCGATGAAGGCTGCATCGCACTCTCATCAAATTTAAACCTGTTCACTTCAAACGCATTAGTATTGACTGTAGCTCATATCTCATCATTTTGAGTGATCCTTTGAAGAACTGTGTCAATACAAATGTGCCTACACTTTTCTGCTCCGGCCCACGCCTGGCAGTGTACTGCAAGAGGTTCGCTATCTGGAATCCCCACGAGTCACCGTTCTTCATCACAGATGCGTCCAGCCTTCATTCATACCAGCCACTCACTGCCGAATTGATTCAAACCTCTGGAATGGATCCAAGGTATGAGTCAGGTTCAAGGCAGCATTTCCCTCTTCTGCAAAGGTTGGTCGCTTGTTAAGCACGCGCGGGGGATCCAGCTGCACAGTGTTGAAGGACGCCTCCTCGTACCTGGAGGTCTGGGTCATAATCCAAAATATGGCCAAAGCCACTTTTGGTGTGATCCGAGCTGAATTAGTTCATTTCGAAGTATGTCAAACTGCAAATTAAAGGAAATATGTCCAACCAGTCTGTGTAGAAGACTCGCCCAATTAAATGCTGTCCCTAAACATGGGATCACTTTTTCTACAAACTGTTCGCAACCAGACTCAACGCACCGCTCTGTTCTCTCAGCCTCACCATATAGTTGAGATGCTCCTGCTACAAAAACAATTATGTATAAATTGCTTCTATGTCCTGTATTCGAAATAGCTGTAGTATTGTGAATTATTTTGGCCAAGTAAAGGGAGAAATCTTCTTGCCTTAGTCTGCACTGCCTTAAAACATAATAATTGTTTCCCCTTCTCGAGCTGTGTCCTGCCAGTGGTACAGTTCCTAATTAAAATGGAGTCTGAAGTCATCTTTGGCCCCAGCCTCTCTTCTCTCCCCCGGCTGATGTCATCGGTGGAGCCAGGCGTACTGCAGCTTTATCAATTCATGTTAATGGAAGTGGCAAATGCAAACTCATACGGGGTGCCCATAATATAACCGCGAAGCACATCATGCGTTCCCGTAAATACCCTCAAACAATAGGTAATTAAAAATAATTATTTTTGGATTTATTGACCTGACTTAAGAAGGTCGTTTTGAACAGCATTTGACTTTTACAGAATGATTAACTGCTTGAATGAACAACGAATTTACCTAGGGGATGAGTGTGCTATTAAACAAGATAATTATGTCTTCAGCCTTGAATGGGCAAGTTATCAACCTTGTAACAAGAAGGCCTCATTTTTGTTTCTTATTTCTTTGTATGACCACATTGTGCAGTGCAGAGTAAATCACTTGATATACCTCCACACTAGATGTATTATCTAGCAAAAACTAGAAGGGTTGAAAAGGTTTTTAAAAAGTCATAACAGTGAGCTGTATTAAAAAAAAGTGATTTAATACATGGTGATGAAAGAATGGATTCTCTGGAATGTGCCTTATGTCTAAGCTTTGCTTGTGCTCAGAGATCTCTCAGTTGCCCTTGTAGGTGACCTCTTTGAAGTTAGTTGTGGCATTTGTGCCGGAGTTTGGCATCTAGGGACACATTTATGTAGACAATCATGGGGCACAGCCCTTGACATGTGATTGTCATCCTTGCAACTCATGGGTGCTAGAGGAGCGCATTAATAGGCCTATGTATTGGTACTCTAGGGCAGGTAATGGGAACTCGGCGCTATCGTTAGCGGCAAATGTAATATTTGTATTTGCGCGGCACATTAGGAATAATATTGCCTTCTGCTAATGAGGAAACCGACAAGCCAAAAAACAAGCACACAGTGCTGCTCTGCTTAATGGGAGAAATATGAACACGGCCATTGCGCCATTAACATGCAGAAAGCGCGTTTACCGCCTCCGGGAAATTTAATCTCGCCTTGCAGTGCTGATTGAGATGCTCCATTCGGCAGTGGGGGGAAAACTGATTAACAAAATAAAAAATCTAGAGTGTTCTCCCTGCAAGCATTCATCAGGGCATCTTCTATAATTATGTAGCCAATAAATCAACAAAGAGTGTAAGTGCTTGAGTCGGGGTGTAAATATCCTAATGACTGAGACGTCTTTATCCATGAATAATGTATGTCTGTCTGATTCATTTTTCATACTCTTGCTTTACCCCGCGACGAGAAAGTAATCCTTCTCTGTCAGCGGCGATGCACTTCAGTGTCTCTCAAGTTTTGCGTTTTTGCATCCGCGCAGGTCTTCCTCAGTGCGCAGCCCTTGGTCTCTGCTCCTTCCACTGATATAGTCCTTTGACGCATGCCATGCTGCCTGCCAGAGCTTGTCTGGGCCGTGCTTGCAGCACAACTTAATTCATGGATTCTCTAAAGATGATGAAGAGTCATAGCTGGAACTTCTTCAGGAGGCCCTGGGTGGTCAGGGGTTACTGGGTTTAGACTGTGTCAGCCAGAGCCATTAACCACTGGTGTTTGTCAACCAGAGCCATTAACCACTGGTGTTTGTCAACCAAGAGCCATTAACCACTGGTGTTTGTCAACCAGAGCCATTAACCACTGGTGTTTGTCAACCAGAGCCATTAACGACTGGTGTTTGTCAACCAGAGCCATTAACCATTTGGTGTTTGTCAACCAGAGCCATTAACCACTGGTGTTTGTCACCAAGAGCCATTAACCACTGGTGTTTGTCAACCAGAGCCATTAACCACTGGTGTTCAAGGGCTTAGCCATAATGTTGGATCCAAAACTGGTCGCCAAGAACCCCCCTTTAGCACTTGACCCTCGTGGTAGTGGAGTCTTACAGTGGCAGCTGGTAGGGGACGGTGGCAGGGTTAGGGGAAGAGTAGAAAAAAAATAAAAAAGACTTACCTGTGGGTCACCAGCCGCCGCCTCTCCTCCGTCCACACTGTATCTTGCCTCGCGGAAGCACCCAGGCTCCCAGACTCTCCTAGCCAATAGCGACACTGCCTTACAGCAGCCCTAGGATTGGTCTGAACGCCATGTGCAATACTGAACATAAAATATTAAAATATTTCTGAAGCAACAAATGAATAAGGTTGTTATCATTACTACAAAATGAACAGCTCACTGTGAGATTGAGCATCACCCGTGTGGTGGACAACGTTGCCAGTTGCTCTTGTAGTGCAGTCAGTGGGATTCCCCTCAATCAAACAAGGGAGCTTAAGAAGTCATTCTGGAGTGGTTGGAGTCACACTTCAGTTCTCCATAATCAAGAGCTATGGGTCTCGCACTGTCTCTCCCTCCCCACTGCGGATTGCCCTTAAGCTCTTAGGACCTTCGATGTTGTCTGTAATTCTGGCACAGGATGTTTCCATGTGGCATTACTTGCAAGGTGTGCACTGCACAGCACCGAAGGATGGTGAAGCAGCATTTATTTCCCAAGGCCGATGGGCTGGTGTGTGGCAGATCAAGGGTGAGCAAAGGCAGCATCAACACCAGCCGCATGGCGATGCCTAGGTCGTGGTACTTGCATCTTGATGGATCTATTGATTAGAAGTTCTCCATTGGACCCAGACACAGCCCCCCCCGCCCCCAAACCGCTAGATGACCACCATAAACAAATTCTTGGTTGCTGGCATGGAGCTCTCCATCACAGTAAGTGTTCTTCTTGTTGGTGTCGCCAGTGGAAACAGGTCCATCCTGTTGTAGGTCTTGTGGTGCTCTGGTACTTTCTTTTAACACCTTCTAGCTGCACTGCACTGAGATGGTGGGGAACTTTCACAGACTTCAGTTCTTGCATACCCTCTGACCTTGGGGGTATACAGATCACTCTCACTGTCTTGACTTTTCAGGTGACTCCTGGATTTTTAGTCTTGCTTTGTGGCAAAATCTTACCTGGCTGGAGCAGAAGGCTGTGACTTGTCCCCGTCTGGGCTACATCATGACCTCACTCACCTCCTCCTCGCAGTTCACCAAAAAGTGTGGAAAAAAAGAATAATATATATATCGTATTGTAATTGCATTTATATAGCGCTTACTACCCCTGACGAGGCGTCAAAGCTATTTTTCGGCGAGTAGCACGCTACTCCGAAACCCATAAAGGATTAGTGGTGAATTAGTATAGTGAAAATATGAAAGTAATTTGAGTGGTAGATATGTTAGTTATTTGGATTGAGAAGGATAGGTGAGGGATAGAGAAGGGAAAAGTTTTGCATTTATATAGCGCTTCCTACCCCTGATGGGGTGTTGGAGCGCTTTTTCGGTGAGTAGCACGCTACTGTAGAACCCATACAATGTTAGTGGTGAATTAGTACAGTGAAATATGAAAGTAATTTGAGTGGTGGATATGTTAGTCAGGTATGAAACACCTTGTCTTAATAAATTTGTACTGATGCCAGTACTGTATTTATTATGACATGCATCCAGAGGGCATCTTAAAGGTGCCTCTTGAAACCTTACTAGTCTTCTAGTGTGCCTGCTGACTGGATCCTTCCAGCCTGCCACCACAGATGCAGTTCTGACCCCCTGTGCATGAGAACCCACACACTCAGAAGGTCAGGAACAATGCCTGCTCTGGCAGGAGGTGTTATCACCTTCACCAGTAGGATGGCTAGTGAATCCGCATACCAAGGCTTCAAAGCCTCAGCCACCTTTTATATGCAACCCCGTCTTCCCTCAGATCAGGGAGATGCCACCCCCTGCCCTGAGGCCCATTTGGCACCAGGACAGGCAGGAAATTAGATATGCATGGAGGTCCTCTACACCTACAGGCTAGTCACACCCCTAAGGCGGGCTACTTGAATTGAACACAAAAATTAGGATTTAACCATCTTGGTTGTGGTGAAAGTAGGAATTCTGGGGCAGGGATATACCCACTGCTCACAGGAAGTGGTGATATAGGGGGGTGTATTGACCTCAAGGGTAAGTAGCCCATTGGCTAATACCCTTCACACCCCTTAATGCCCCTAAATTGAGTATTTAGGAGGACCCCTGACACCAGGAACATAGATTCGACTGACTGAACAAAGAAGAGGACAAAGAAGAGGCGAAGAAGCAAGAACTTCATACTGCTGGTAGACTTTGGAGCCAAACCCTACCTGCCTACCTGCTCCTGTCCCGACAGTTGCAACACTCGTCCTGCAGCTGTACAGCCTCAAAAAGCCTCGGAGGGCCTCCAGCACTTCTCCAAACCGTTTTGCATCTCCCTTGAAGTGGAGGAGACATTGCCTGCAGGCACTGAAAGCAGTGTCCGGTTCACTATGCTGCTGTATACTGGGTCCACCGACGCAGCAGTCGCCCAGGAAGAGGTGACCTTGCTCCAAGAGGTTGGATCCATCTCTCCACCTAGTGAGTAGACACCAGGACCAACTGGAGCAGCCCTGCACCAATACCCAGGGTACCAGACCCTTTGCAGCAACCAAAGCATGTTGGAGTTCAATCCTGGCTCAAACGCCAAAAAGACTGTTCAACCAACAAGGGATTAAGCATTGCGGAGGCCAGCACCGTGAGTGATCCAGCTGTCCTGAGTTGCCCTCCTTTGCAGGTCTTACAGAGGTCCATGGGAGCCTTTGCCGCACGAGCACCTACTGACCAAAACCCTCTACACCCTAGCTTCCAGGCCCAGGTCCGCAACAACCGATGGTGCTCCCTTGCGCCTAGGGCCCCCACGAACCAAGTCCCCCCCCTCCTTTACTAGCTCTCTTACTTGTCCCCAAGTCCCCCTCTGCAGCCTATTTTTAATGGGCTCTCCTCCTTGCCTACAGTGTAGCACGCAAGGCTACCAACCCATCCAGCACCTCTGCACCCGGACACCCCAGGGCAGGTAAACCTGAACAGCTGGTGGTATTTTAGACTTTGGCCCCCTAGCACCTTAAGTCCTAAATGGGGACCCTTGAGAACCGTTTGCGAAGAACCATATGCAGTATATGTCTTTTTCATCATAGGAAAGCATTACCACGTAAAAAACGCATTTGAGTTAACATTTTATTTACCTACTACAATTGCTACTACGAAAAGTACTTGCCCATTAACGAAGTTCTTGGTATTAAAATAAGTATAAAAATACTTGTCATTTTCTAAATTGGTCTTAAGTTTTTCTTGTCTTTACCCTCTGATAAGCCTAAACTGCTCGCCCACACTCCCACAAAAGAGAGCATTTGGGATTATTGATTTAAGCCCTGTAAACCAGTAAGGGTCTGGACTTTCAACATAGTATACCTTGTTTTTGTATACTATACAAAAAAACAGCTTTCTACAATCAAGGTCACAGCCTAAATATCCTGAACTCTCTTCTCCATGTGCTAAACTGCACTTTTTCAGAATAGCTCCAATGAAGAGGCACCTCTGTGAAGAAGTCGGTGTGACTTTAGCACGTTGATAGTGAACCCCAGTGATGTTAGGAGGTTTGCCATAGTCTGGAGGTGGGAGCAGACTACCTGGGGCGAGCCTGCCTTCAACAGCTAGTTGTCGAGGTAGGGAAAGACTGGGATCCCTGATCTCCGAAGATGTGCTGCAACCACCACCATCACTTCTATGAACACCCGAGGGGCTCTGGTAAGGTCAAAGGGGATCACAGCAAACTAAAAATGCTCGTGGCCCACCGTGAACCGCAGGTAATGCGGGTGAGCTTGCAAGGCTGGGATGTGAAAAAAGCGTCCCACAGGTCCAGCATCACCATCCAGTCTTCATTGCGAGGGCAGACCATATCTGGGCCAGAGTGAGCATCTTGAGCTTGGCCTTTTTCAGAAAGGCCTTGAGAGGGACATGGTCCAATATGGGATGGATGCCACTATCCTTCAGAACCAGGATGTGATGGGAATACCAACCACAACCAACTTCTGGCGCTGGGACCCTCTCTATGGCTCCTTTGGCCAAATTAACCTGAACATCTTGCTGCAACAGAATCAGATGGTCCTCAGTCAGCTGTTCGGAGGATGGAGGTAGGTGCAACTGGGTTTTGAGAAATGGTAAAGTGTAACCTCGTTGAAAGATTTGCAGGACCCACCTGTCCATAGATATTGCATGCCACCTTAGCAGAAAGTGTTGGTTCCTACCTCCGTAAGGGTGGCTGTGTGCTGACAAGGGAACGCGAAAGATTCCTGGAGGGGGTGCCAGCTGGAGGTGTGAAAGACTGGGCTGCCTGCTGTCTCTGTTGCCCTCTCCGATGGGTACTGTGGTCGCAGCCACGATAGGGCTGTGGAGATTGTTCTACCTGTAGGGGGCTGGTGGTATTGGGAACACCTACCAAAGCCCTGGAAGGGGTGAAACTGCTGGTGTGGCTGGTGTTATGGCGCAGAAAGGCCTAAAGTGCGTGCTGTGGCCCTGCTATCTTTGAAGCACTCCAGAGGCAAGTTGACTTTATCTCCCAACAATCGAGGACAATCAAATAGCATGTCTATAAAACTGCCCTGAACGTCTCCTGAAAAGCTGGTTGAATGAATCCATGCATGTCTGCTAATGGTCACACTTAGGCTAATAGCTCTACTGACGGAGTTGGAAGTATCCAGTCCGCAGTCGATGGGGAACTTTGCTGTATTACGACCATCTTGCATCGCCTGAGAATGCTAGGCCAAACTTGGGACATAGAGTCCCACAAGGCATGAGAATATCAACCTACAAGGCAGGTGACATTCACGGAACAAACAGCAAACTAAAGGAGATACCCTCTAAACAAAAGTCTCTATCCTCGAAGGTCAGGGTGAGTGGTGGGCAAAGAGTTTTTGTTCACTCTGCTGGGCAAAGCTTGCACCACAAGGTGTTTTTAGAAATAGGGTGCTGAGTGTGGAATGTAGGGTCACATGGAGCAGAGAGATGGTAAGTTAAATACATCAGTTTGCCCATGTTTAAAAGGGGAGCACAGGCACTTTACAATTGATTAGCAAGGGTAAAGTGCACAGGGTTATAAAGCCAGCAGAAATATAGGGTCCAGCAAAAAGGCGGAAACTCTGGGGAGTCCATGCAGAAAAGGAACATTTCCTACAGTACTGCACTCTCTTGGCTCAATCTGGAGCAACTAGGATTACTTGGGACCAGTCATTCCTTCAGAACTCAGAGGCAGGAAGGCCTACAGGAGTACGAGGCTCTACTCTATGCGGAATGCATCTAAGAAAGAGCCTTCTTGGATACTCCAGCACCCAAAGTGTTGACATTATGCATTCTTGGTGGTGGAGAAAAGATTGAGCCTCTGTTCTCTCCATTGTTGGAAGACTCCCTGCGCCACCTACAGTTGTAACTGCCATTCCTGATCCACTACGCTTCACCGGCTGAGTTTGTCGGCCTGGGCATTTAAAGATCCTGCTATGTGGTGTAGCTCAGGACGATGCCCTGATGATTCAGCCAGCTCTAGAGGCGCATGGCATCCTTGCAAAGGGCATAGAATCCCCACCCTGTCCTGCTTGTTGCTATACCACATACCATTATATATATATATATATATATATATTGGCGTAGGCTATGGACCACGGAGGAACTGTATCACTATGCAAGGGGTCTCAAGGAAGTAATACAGAAGGATTGCTTTCATAAAATTAAGTGGCTGAAATCAATTAGATCTCTTCTAGGGAGAATGGGGCTGAGGGATATGTGGGATGACCCAATAAACACTGTTTTCCCCTCTAAGACAGAAATTAAGAAGATATATTGGGAGATGATTTTCACAGAAAAGTGTTCTGTAAATGCTTCTGCTCATCCCACAGAGCGTTTCCTCGAATTTAAATCTTACCCATTATTGGAACCCTATTGGGATGTAATAGAGAAACCAATAGACCGGAAACTTTATTTTCAATTTAGGATAGGAACCCTTCCCATTAGGGCATTTACGTCTAGATGGGCGGGGACTGATGGTGATAAATGCCCTAAATGTAAGGATAAGAAAGAGACGATGAGCCACTTCTTGTTTTTTTGCCCATTATATGCAGCCCCAAGAAATAAATGGGTTAAACCAATGTGCCGCCTCATTGGTTTACGGAAACATGAGGAGGCATTAAGAATATTATGCACTGATCCTAGCCTTCCAATTGCATTAGCCATGGCAAAATTCCTGAAATGGGCATGGCTAATTCGAGCTAAGGAAGACCGCTAGGTATATGAAATCCGAATAGTACTAGGATATGGAGGCTTGCCCCAGGTATAATTAATTGAGTTATGGTGATCCTTCTTTCATCCCTATTTTTAAAAATTATTCGACATTAATTACATGTAGTTTAATTGCTTTTTACAATTTTATCTATTTATAAATTTGTTTTTATTGGTTTGTAATATGTCTTATGTATATTTGTGATACTTTTATGACTTACTGTCGAATAAAGTTAACGAAACGAATATATATATATATATAAATATGGTTTAAGGGTGGGTAGTGGTAAAGGGTGGAAAGGATAATATTTTTAGGGTTTAGGAGTGAGTAGTGGTAAAAAAAACATTAGGAGTTAAAAAAGGGTGATTGGGCGGTGAAAAACAATTTAACCTAATATCATATATATATATATATTCACTGAAAAAATCCATAGATTTCAGGGACGTTATAGTTAGAAATTAGCGTTTAAAAAACATTGAAATTCACTGAAAAAACCATAGGTTTCAGGCACGTTATAGTTAGAAATTAGCATTTAAAAAACTCCGAAATTAACTGAAAAAAACATAGGTTTCAGGGACGTTATAGTTAGTTGGACATTTCACTCGTACAAAACCATAGAATTTCCGCCGTTATAGTTAGTTCAGCTAACGATAACTCGCGCCCCCGCAATGCACTGCTGATGACGTCACATAGTACATCATTCATGACATGGTCAGTGACACCACTGATGACATCACTGATGACATCACCCACGTGAAAATCTGATGCACCTCCTCACACTCTAATATAACCTTTGATACACCCACTGTAAAATACAGACTACCATTTTCGAAACCTTCGACACACCAATACCAGTTACTACATACGCACTCACTGACTCCTAGGTCTACACACATATCCACTCTTTCACCCATACAATCACTCATACATGCAGTCACTCATCAATACAACACTATCATATGCACTCATACACCTATACAGACACTCACACACCACCACTCATCCAGAGTTACTGACACACCTAGTCAGTCATGCAAAGAATCAATCACACTTCCGTTTACCGACCTATCCAGTTCTACACACACCACATCACTTATTCAAACAGAAACAAATGCATACTTACTCTCTTATACAATCACTGATACAAGTACACACTCATCCATACAGCCACTCTCACAATCACTGACTCTTACATATAGTCATTTATATACTACACTGCCTTTTACATATGTAGTTAGTTGGACATGTACCAATGAGACATCCATTCACTCACCGACACAACCATACACACACTCACCCACCCATACAGCTGTTTCCACCTGCACTCTTGAACCCATACACCCAGTGAATCAACCAAACATCTATGCACAGAGTCACACATCTCCCACCCACCCACACACACACTCAGACACCCATACAAATACTCAGGCAACCAAATCAATAAGCCATATAGACACTTGTGTATCTACTGACCAACCCATGCAGCAGCTTATACAACAACAGACACTTATACACCCACTCATTCTTCAATACACCTTGGCATATATATAATACATATTTAAACTTTAAAGAAACACACAGTCACTGGATGATGTCATCAGTGATGTCATTTGAGATGTCATCAGTGATGTCGCTGACCATGTCATGAATGATGTAATATGTGACGTCATCAGCAGTGCATTGCAGGGGTGCGAGTTATAGTTAGCTGAACTAACTATAACGGCAGAATTTCTATGGTTTTGTGAAATGTCCAACTAACTATAACGTCCCTGAAACCTATGTTTTTTTCATTGAATATATATTCAGTGAAAAAACCATAGGTTTCACACATGTTATAGTTAGCTGGACATTTTACTCATAAAAAACCAATGAAATTGCCCCGTTATAGTTAGTTCAGCTAACTATAACTCGCGCGCCCGCAATGCACTGCTGATGACGTCACATATTACATCACTCATGACATGGTCAGTGACATCACTCATGACATCACTGATGACATCTCAAATGACATCACTGATGACATCACTGATGACATCATCCAGTGAATGTGTGTTTTTCTGAAAATTAAATATGTTTTATATATGTATATCTCAAGGTTGATAGAAGAATAAATGGGTATATTACTGTCTAAATGGATGATTTCTTTTTGAAAAATTGATTGTGTAACTGACTGATTAAGTGTATCATAGTGAATACATGGCTTAGTGAGTAATATTTAAATATGTAAATATCTGTATCAGTCTCTCACTTTGTGTATAAGTGGCTGCATGGGTTGGTGAGTAGCTACATGGGTGTCTATATAGGTTATTAGTTGGTTTTTTTGAGTATTAGTCTGAGTGTCTGCATGGTTCGGTGGGGGGTATGACGTAGTGCATAGGTGCATGAATGAGTGACTCACTGTTTGTATGTGTTGAACAGAGCATGTGTGCAGGACTGCATGGGTGGATGCGTGTGTGTATTGGTGTGTTAGTGAGTGAATGACTGTCTGAATAGTGTCTTTATGAGTAACTACATATGTTTTAAACTAGTATATGTGACTATTGGTGTATATATGTGAGTATATGTGAGAGGGAGAGATTGAAAGAGTTCCTGTATGAATAAGTATGTGTTTCTATAAGTGATTGTTTAAAAGACTAAGTATGTGTAAGTTTCCGTAGAAGTAAGTGTGGTGGTGTGTGTATAACTGTATATACAGGTGAATGTATGTTTGATTCTTTATTAGCATGAGTGACTATGTGTGTGAGTAACTCTATGGATGAGTGGCATTATGTAACAGGATGTATAGGTGTATGAGTACATATGATGAGTGAGTACATGTATGAGTGACTGTATAGGACTGTTGGTGAATGAGTGGATGTGTATGTTGATCTTAGAATTACTGAAGAGGTTGTTGTAACTGGTATTGGTATGTCCATTGTTTTGAAAATGTTAGTCTCTATTTTTGAATGTGTGTATCAAAGCTTATATTAAGGTGAGAGGAGGTCTGCCACTCTATCACAAGGATGATGTCATCAGTGATGTCATCAGTGATGTCATTTGAGATGTCATCAGTGATGTCATGAGTGATGTCACTGACCATGTCATGAGTGATGTAATATGTGACGTCATCAGCAGTGCATTGCGGGCGCGCGAGTTATAGTTAGCTGAACTAACTATAACGGGGCAATTTCATTGGTTTTTTACGAGTAAAATGTCCAGCTAACTATAACATGTGTGAAACCTATGGTTTTTTCACTGAATTTCTAAGGTTTTTTAAATGCTAATTCCTAACTATAACGTGTGTGAAACCTATGGTTTTTTCAGTGAATTTCTAAGGTTTTTTAAATGCTAATTCCTAACTATAACGTGTGTGAAACCCATGGTTTTTTCAGTGAATTTGCAAGGTTTTTTAAATGCTAATTCCTTACTATAACGTGTGTGTAACCCATGGTTTTTTCAGTGAATTTGCAAGGTTTTTTAAATGCTAATTTTTTTTTTTATTCTTCATTTTTTTCAAACATATTTTTAATTTAATTTTCTTTCATTTTATAAAGACTATGCTTAAATTTTTAAAATCCTTAAATATTTTTTTTTAATATATTTTTTAAAATAAACATGTAAAATTTATTACCAGATTTTTTTTTTTTTTATTTATTTTTTTTTAGTACGCGTACCGTAAGCTCACGGTAAGCGTACGGTTTACGCAACGTCCGTAATCTATCTACGCTGCTTGCGTATAGTTACGCAATTTGCGTAGCCGCGCGTACTGCGCGTGGGACGCGTGCGCGCTTACGCCACACGCGCACGTTACGCGGAAGTGCCGGGGAGTGACTGTTATGCGCATGCGCGGAAGCGCGTGTCTTTTTTACGCGCACGCGTACTTTTTGCCGTAAGCGTACCGTAAGCGTACGGTAGGTCATGTGATCATGAAACACAACTTTTGATTGGTTGAAAGTACTTTCTGTTCTAGAACTCTCCTACACCACACCCATTCCCCTCATTTCTGCTTGTGATCCCTTGGGAGAAGGAGCTGGTTTGTCTTTGGGATACGATGGCAGAACAGCAGAGCTCTTCTGAGAGTGAGGCTAGCACCAGCAGTACTGTCTTGAGGCAGAGAGCGAGGAAAGTAAAGCCTTCTTATGTTTGGGATTATTTTACTTTTCCAGAAGGCCAGCAAAAGGTGAATGCACCCTTAGTTACTTGCAAGCTGTGTAAGCGTGTACTTTCTAGAGGTAATCCTAACAGGAAGTATTCCTTTGGGAATCACACCATGAAGAGACACCTCCAGGATGTACACAGAAGGACACATGGTCATCTTTTTGGAGGTAACTCTTCAGAAAGACGAGCCAGTACATCCACAGCAGCTCAGCCTGGACCATCACCTGCAGGGCTTACTCCTTCTTCTGCAGGTCAGGTGAGCCCTTCATCTGTGGGGGGAGAATCTCCTTTTGCTGGCCCTCTGGAAATGAACCTTCGATTTCGGAAGGTTGATATTCATTGCACATTTTGTAAAGGTCTAATTTGTCATAGGGAGACCAGTGTTTCCCTAGTGAACAACAAAATAGATCAGCACATTTGTAGCTTTGAATGATTTTCCCATGCTTCCTTTCCTCTGTCCCTGCATGAACACAACGGTTCTTTTAAGAGCCAACCTTATCTTCCATCTTTTTTTTACTTGTTTTTAAAAACTTTTTTTTTTTTTTTTTTTACCGTACGCGTACGGTAAGCGTACCTTTTTTTTATTTTTAAAAAAAAAACACTAAAAATCATTTATCACAGCCTCTGCTTCTTCCCCCAAAAATTCGCTCCCCCTTTCCATCTAATGCAACTGTGAAATCACCAGAGCAAGACGCAATAAATCTCTGCCTATAATTCTTCTATGCACACAGAGTCATGTTTTCACATTAGTGCCAAAACGAAATTTCTTTGCCAATTTGAAAGCACACTTACTGCTCTTTTTTTTTTTCGGGGCAAGTGTAAATCACTTTTACACACTGACACATTATGAAACCACCATGTGTAACTACAACAAAAACAATTCCCATTTCTATTATTCATTTCTTAAGTTACCACATACATCCCCTCTCAAACTGTAAACTCACCTTTAAAATTAGTTAGTTGTGAAAGAAATGTGACACTCAAACAGCAGATTATCAGAGCCAGGATCTCTGTTCTGTTCACCTCTCTCCTCTCAGCAGAACCAGATAATGGCAAACTTTCCCTCTATTTTTCCACACATATACATGTAAGTTTCAAATCTCAGTGCTTCCCCCTTTTTTTCACATGTATTCACACATTTCTATTGGTTGAAAACCAACCCTTTTCCAAAAGTACCCTGCCCCCAACTTGACTTCTGCCTAG
The DNA here is from genome assembly GCF_964204655.1 of Triturus cristatus. Lineage (NCBI taxonomy): Eukaryota > Metazoa > Chordata > Amphibia > Caudata > Salamandridae > Triturus > Triturus cristatus. The sequence goes on along the minus strand of NC_140585.1, from coordinate 811,378,020 downwards.
TACCCTTCCCCCAACTTGACTTCTGCCTGCTACCATAGCAACAGCTCATGGAACACTGCTGTGTGCAGTTAGGTCAGAAGTTCGACACACAATGTTTCAATTCCACAGAGCAAGAGTGCTTGACTTTTCAAACCTTACAGCAAATCCATAGTACTGTTCTTTGGTTACACATTTTTTTGTACCAATACAAAACATGCTTCTATTAATTTTCACATACAGCCTAGTTTTTATTCTAGAATGGTATGAAACAGCCAATCAGTTCTTTTTGTTTTAAAAAAAATATGTATGCCTCCATTTCCAAACTGTCTTTCTTTTCTTATTGCCATTCTACTGAAAGACACCTCCTGAGTGCATCCAGTTCTCCTTTGAAGATGTTCACAGTGTGGATTGTAGGGCACAGCTATGTCTTCTGGAGTGAAAAGTTTGCAGAGAAAACAGATATGGTGAGAGACCTTGCTTTGCCAAATGTAGACATTAAATGGATTGGTCAGAGAGGGTTAAAGTGGCACCAATTGATGCCATTGGTGAAATCCTTCATTCAAATCCAACACCCTGACCTCATAATAGTGCACTGTGGTGGCAATGACCTAGGCACTTTGACTGGGGTAGGTCTGGAAATGCTTATGAAGGACACCTTTGCACAACTGTTTACACTTTTCCCTAAAACTGCCTTTGTGTTTTCCAACATATGCCAAAGGCAAAAATGGAACTGGTCCAATCATTTCTGTCCACAGATTGACAAAGCAAGAAAGCACGTCAACAAATCTGTTTCTGCTTTCCTCCGTGACTATGGTATGGGTGCCATTTACCACAACAACTTGCGTTATGACATGCAAGACATTTATAGAGGAGATGGTGTGCACTTCAATGATGAAGGGAACAGAGTCTTCCTCTTGAACCTTAGACTCTGCATCGGTACTTACTTGTAGGTACCACTAAAAAAATGACTTCATAAACACAACAGCTCTTTTTAGAGCTCCCTAATTTCTAAACTCTTAAATCTGCTTTTCATTTATCTATTTTTTTTTTTTTTTACCGTACGCTTACCGTAAGCTTACCGTACGCGTACCCCGTGATTTTTTTTTAAATCAATAAATGTTTTTTTTGTACTTTTCTGTCCTTCTTTGACCCCCTTACAAATGTTAGGGGGTCTGTAACTCTCCTCATTGCCCCCTTTCCTTGTTTTCACTCTTTTTTTTCAGAGTGAAATACACAAAATGGCGGCCGCCGCTTCCTGGTTTCGACCGATTCGAATGTTTACTAAGATCTAACAGCCAATCAGAATCGCGCTCGCGCACGCCGCCGTACGCTTACCGTAAGCGTACGGTAAGCGTACCGTAAGCGGGCTCAGATATATATATTGATTTAAAGGCTATTTTCTCAGAATCTACTGAACAGATTTACACCAAACCTACAAAAGGCACTTCCTTGACCTGAGGACTACCTCTCTGCCAAATTTCTAGTAATTCTGTTCAGCCGTTCGGGCTGTAGCCCTGTCTAAAGGTCCTATGGAAAAATGCATGGGAAAAACGCGTTTTGGGACCCCCCTTTTATCTCAGCCCCCGCTTGACGAATCCCCCCGAGACTTTCAGGGTAGGAGCGGAGCGTAGCGCCCCACCTATTTTGAGAAATTCGCGAGGATTCGTCGACCGGCGCCAAAGTTATTCAAAATAGAATGTTGAGGTTTTCCTATGGAAACGTGGTCCTAACTATAACTACCTACTGGCGACCGCCAGTAGGTAATATATATATATATATATATATGAGTTTTACTTCCCTTATACTTACCATGCGCGGTAAAGGTATGTATGGTTGCATTGTCATGTGTCTAACGCAGGCAATACACTTTCACTGTTTGGGGAAACTTTCCTCCTTTTCCATATTGTGGAATGCTAAAGCAGAGTTTACAAAATCGATCCCTCTAGATTCAGTACTCAAGACTCCTATAGACACAGTGTTATTCCACACATGTATCACAGGCTCATTGTGCATGAACATGCACCTAACATGCACACGTGATGTCAGCTCACGGTATGGGGTGCACATAAGAGCGAGTTTGCCACAAGCTGGGTCAGTAGTCCACACTCTCAGTGATGCTGATAAAAAGGCATGTTCACATTATAAATCTCAAAGCGTGGTACCCGCCAACACCACTGCCGTTTGCACTACGCCCCAGGCAGGGACCACAGTGCTCTGCGCGCTCTGTGGGCTCACCTGGCACCTTTATTACACAGGACAGGACCTGGAGTTCTCATTGTCAGGGACAGGCCTAGGCCTCTACACACACCCAAGATGAGCATGACACCAGAGCCAAAATCAACGTCAGGTCACAGATTCGCCTGCAGTCGGGCACTTGTGGCAGGGGAGCACACTTGAATACCATGCAAGAAACGTTCCAGCCACATCATTGTTTAGTACCGAATGGTGCAAACAAGTGTTGCTGAAGGCCCATATTACCTAAAAATATGTCACTGGGGAAAAATGGAGCATTTTGATATTTTGCGCCATGTTTTCTGTTTGTATTACAAGGAAAGGAGTAATCTAATTGAGCTTTTAGGAAAAATCCGTTGGCTATACTCTCCTTATTAGGAATATGGTTTAAATTGTAAATGCATTTATATAGCGCTTACGAACCCCGATGTGGCATTGAAGCGCTTTTTGCAGCGAGTAGCAAAATATTTTTTTCAAAAGTTTGCTTGATCATTGCCACAGTGCTAAGCTAATAACTCGTCCTAAATAAATGTTCTGCATGTTTGCTAGTTGCATGCCTCACGTTTTCATAGCATTTTACCTTACAATGCATTTCCACTTAAGCCTCGAGTCATGCCTCGCCGTGTTGTGTGTGCATCGCCTTTACATGTTGAGGGTCAGGCTAGAAACAGCCTCAGCCCCAGCACCATGCCGAAGGTGCTTCAGAAATTCGTTCCTCAAATAAATTGAAAAAGGTCTGGAGAGATGAAGGGGCGTTGTCTTTAGAAGTTGTTTTTTCCTGGTGTTCTTCTAAATTAAGTGAACATTCACGCTTGGTAAATGTTTGCTAATGTTCCAGTTTTAGCCTTGTTAAAAATAAATTGACAGGGAGATGCCAGGGCTGGATGGCAGTGACTCTGCGGGATCGGCTCACGCGGGCAGAGCCCTCGGCTACGTTGCCTAGATACACATGAAACGTGGTCCAGCTGGAGCGCCACAGGTGCTGCTAAATGTGCCTTTTACTGAGATGCTATGCCCAGTGACTGCTTTTTATTACATATGTTCACATGTTGAGAGCTTTCTTCTCTTTTCTTTTTCCTGTGCAGATTCGGTATCGACCGCGTCCGGACCCCTGCTCGTTGAAGTTGCCAAAACCACCGGCTCCTGCCTTGGTGTTGCACTTTCTACCTCCATGTACTGTAACAAACAAGTCATTATCATAGACAAGATCAAATCTGCGAGTATTGCAGACAGGTGGGTGGAACAAACCGCACGGCTGGTTTCTCATTGGTAAGGTGACTCATTTGTTTTTCTCCCTTACACTACGCATGTGTTTTCCACCTAATGGCGTGTTGTGTGTGCTTTCTCTACATGGAGTCCTCACTTGAGCACTGAATCCAATTTATCGAAACTCCAAATTCATAATTATTAGCAGTGCATCTCCCAGTGGTATCATGTTACCAAAATTCTAGGGGCACAGTAATGGAAATAAAAAACAATGACCCCGAGATGCCATAAATGTGGAGCCAAGTGGCGGGAGCAGAAAGAGAGTGACGTCATAAGGGGCTGGGTCAGGAGCAGCAGCAGAGTGTGGCAGGATACTCCTATTTTAAAAAGCTCCGCCCCAAAGAAATTAGCAACAAGGACAAATGTGGTAGTACATCTGGTCCGCCTTCCATAGTTGGTCACAGACAGACGAGGTTGCAAGTATCTTGAGGGTTACGGCACCTGCTGCGAAGATCTTTGGGCACCCAGCAATGTCCAGGATATAATTACAGTAACAGGGATGATAATGCACTTGAGTCAGATCTGGCTCAGTACTAGCTGCCGGATATGGAATCCGGCTGCAGGCTCTTCATTTGTAGCACTGACAGGCACCTGAAGTGGTGTCACCAACATTTCTCAGGGAATGCAATGGCAAAACCCACGACTCGTCATTGTGTGTTTCTTTTTTAACCATCTTTTTTGAAAGCTGGAGGATGCAGTATGGCAATAAATAGCTATTGATAATGGGCACAACTAATACTAAAACTATAAGATGCTCAAGGTAAAATTATTTTTTAGAGATCGGAAATGATAATGGTAGGTAGCAGAGATCGCAGCGGTGGGCACAGGGATTTGAAATATCAATGGGAGGCCTTAAATATCTTCACTCAAATACCCAAGAGAGGCAACTGAGAAAAAAGGCGAGAGAATTAGAAGAAAGCGCAGCAGGAGGAAAAGAGTGAAAAAAGAGCTAGGCCTGTGATTCACAGACGCCAAATAAGGAGAGCAGAGGTTGCAGCTGCGACCACTGGCTCGCCCTTTGATATTCCCTGCCACTATCCTTGCTACCCCAGACGGTCTCAGCAGTCGTGCAAGCAGCATTAGGAACAGACAGTGAACTGGGCTGTGAAAGCGGCGCTCTAGAGTACACTTTTCACTCCTTTCCTTTTCACCAACCACTCACCAGTAAATAGGCGGTTGTTGAGGAACCAGAAGTGAGACAAAGGGTCAAATCTCTGACATCATCAGTGATCAAGGGCTGTGTGATATCACTGCTACTGCACCTGAAATTTTGATGAATACATTTTTGTCCCGTCATTGGGCTAAGATTATAGAATTACGGGAGTGCTGACGGCAGGACTACGAGTCCCAGGACTCTGTTGGGCCAGGAGGATGTCCCTACATCATTGTCACCTGCCTTCAGCGTTATATAGCGCACCACGCAGAACGGCTGCGGGACGAGCACAGACCGCGCCCGCGGGCCCCGTTGTGGGCCCGTCAGCATCTGGAAGGTGCAGGGCCACCCCCCTTGGCTCTGTGGCAGGCTGCTGTCCGAGTGATTGCCGCACAGGATTTACTTCCACTATTGCCCAGCACCAAGAACAAGGTACCGTTGTTGAAATACCCCTGGCTGTTCCGTTTTTCTCTGCCTACATCAGTGGCATCCTTGTTTGCTTCCATGTCTACTCTACCGGTTGTACTCGCTCACCCGGCAAGCTCCGAACCTGCTCATGCCGCATTGATTTGTGCGTGTCAGATGGGGGTGGGGGGAGGGATACACTTGGTCGTTTTTCTTTGTCAGACCTTTTGTTCTGGTGATGTGAGAGAACAGCACCGATTGCTGCGGTGGAAGCTGGGGCTTGACGCTCATAATATGTGTCAAGTGTTCGGAACAGGGCTGAATTCCCCTGAACATGGCCATTAACACAAATGAGGAGGATTTCATTTTAAGCTTCCAGCTGTTGGGAAGGTGGAGTTATTTTTGCTTGAGTGCCTGTAAGTGCATTGAATCCCGTGGGAGGGTTGTTGAAACCTCCCGAACTTGGACACCAACTTCAGTGGGGGCTCTTTCTGCATTTGGCGCTATGAACATAGTCAGGAGCGTTTCATTCTTTTAGTGCAGTCACGCCCTATTGTCTCGGGGACATCTGATTTTGTTGAGGAGCCTCTGACATTGGTGAAAAGTTTATATTTGCCATAGATTCTGGGCACAACGACACGTATATCATGCTTATTGTGTTGACGTAGTCTTGCAGGTGCGTTTGTTTGCAATATATCTCTTTACAACGAATGCGCTACAATGCATTGTATTACAACGCGGTCGTTACAACGACCGCGTTGTTACAATGCGAACCATTACTTCGCAAGTCGTTACAACTACTTGCTGTAGGGGGCACGCTGGACTTAGGAGTAGTAGAATTTACTATTCCTACTCCAGTTTGTGTAACAGCAGGCATGGTTTTGGATCGTAAATCCAACACCTTCTGCTCCCAACAGCAAGTCTGTAATGACTTGCGATGTAATGGTTTGCGTTGTAACAACGCGGTCATTGTAACAACCACGTTGTAATGGAATGCGTTGTAGCGCATTCGTTGTAAGCAATGTCTCCCATTTGTTTGTATATGGAGGAGGCAGGGCAGCCTTTTTTAGGTGCTTCTCTTTACTCTTCATTGTGTTTGCTGTGTGACTATTCGTGGCTGGTGAGATGGGTAAAAGAAAAGCTGTAGGAAGTCATTCCATTCTTACCGTCAATTGATGGGAAGATTCACAGGGCTAGGGGGGTAAATAGTATAGAAATAGAACTTGGAGAAAGGATACTTTCTCTACACTCAGGCGCACCCTAGGCCCAGGCACAGCTTTATCACTAACCAACACACCTGTGCACCTGTGCCTCTCACCTTACAATTAGTGAATCTGTGCATGACACCGTGACAAATGCCATTGAAAGTCCCCAGCCATCTGTGAAGAATAAACAGTCTTGGCGATTGGCTCGTATTAAAACTATGGAGGTAGCTGGTCAAACCTACTTAGTCCTGTTGGCACCTCGCAAGGAGCAGCCCCTTTACTGCCTACGAAGAACTCAGATGGAGTTCCCTTGTCCCTTCCCTGGTTAGAACAGTTTATGGAGGATTGTATTAGCAAAGTCAGAGAACTCCTCATAAAAGAACTCTCACCACTTACTACTCGTTTGAAAGCGATTGAGCATGAGTTGATTGCCTTTGAGCTGGCACAGGTCCCATTGAAGGCAGCAACTCATCCGACCTCAAGGGCAACATGAGGCCCGACTGAGCAATGTAACTCTACTAGTAGACTAGGGCCCATGACACCAACAAAGTCTCCATTGAACAGTCACAGCCCTGATTGTGCTATTCAGAACTCTTAGCAGACTCATCTGGATCCCCGTCCATTGTCTCTCCCCCTCAATCAGGAGAAACTTTGCATCACAGTGAGGGGATTAATCGTCCCAGAGCCTCTGTCCTAGAAAAGTCCAGATACAGCGGATCTCCTCGAAGCCATAGACAACCCTTGGAGAATCTCAACCGGCTTCATGTCCCTATGTGGTGATCTTAACTAGAGTATCTCGCCTGCCTATAGACCGGAGGGAGTCATTTAAAGAGCCCCCCACCCTCTCTGGCAAGCATTATGTTAATGACTCACAGGGTGGGAAGGATTGGGCCAGGGGAGGTGGACCGCTGTGGTGACTGTGTCATTGTCAACTTTACATCTCCAATAGTGGTGCAGAACCTGCTTACTGGCCTTTTAAGCACACCTATAACTAGGAGTAACATCGAATTATTGCCCCTTGGTCACCTTTATAAGCCATGTGTACAACCTTAGACTGCCTTGAATTGGCAGCCATTGAGGACTTGTAATCCATCAGCCTCTGCCTGTGCTAACCCCATGCGTAATGTCGATGTCTTTACAATTCCAAATCGATATGATATTTTAGCAGCTGTAGATTGACTTGCTAATGCAAGCCAGTCTGCATTCCTCATTGTTAGTTTAAAGGGGAGTGGCACCATGAGTAACAATTCAGGGAGCCGTGAGGGGGGGATGTTGATTTCTCCAATCCATAATGATTATAAACTGTGGCATGACATTGCTAATTGGTTTCAGATTAGATGAGGGGTTACCCATAGCCAAAGTTTGACTAAGTTAGGGATCCCTGGCACTGAAGTTTTGCCATTTAATGGCAAAAACAGCCTCAGCCCAAACCCAATAGGGGTGGAGAAGCAGATTCAATGTAAATTACATAATCAAACATCTCTAGTGGAACCTAGTGCCTGTCCTGAAAGCAATATATCCTTTAGAGAAAGCTCTGATGGTCAGTTATATCTCCCCCAGACATCTGAGGTAGTGGAATATAATGGCGTTACTTGTCCACAATGGAGTATTACTCTCTTGTGGATCGGCCCCATTAATTAAGCTTGTCTCATGGAATGTAGCAGGTCTAGATTCCAAATTAATTAGTCAAGAATGGTGTCAATTTATTTTACCAACACAATCTAAGGCTTTTTCACGCGACCCGGTCATGAAAGCCTCTCTACCGTGCAGGTCACATAACTTTTTGCCAGGAAGCCGTCACTACAGGGATGGGGAGGCCATCAGGGGGATTAGCAGTCTGGGTTAGAACCACTCTAGCGTGTACGATTAAGGAGTTCAAGATGGGTTTCCCAGATATGTTATGCATTAGCCTGACTGTCTCCCCGAATGTAGTCTACTACATATATAATGTGTATTGTAGATCTGTGGAGAATCAACCTGAGTCCCCGGTTATAGCTCTTTTAAAAACACATCTAGCCGCATTATCTGCTATGGTGAGAAAAATTGTGGGAGGCAATTTCAATTGCCAATTTGAACCATTGGATACAGATAGTGAGGCCCTTACAGTAAAAGAGGACAACGTTTGGTCAATTCTGGAGTTGGTAATCCCCCCATCAAGAAATGGGCACCCATGGCAGTCCAGATAAACGCATTTACTCTCAAACAGGGACTTCGTGTTAGTAATGGTAAAAGAATCTCGGACAAAGACGGTAATCATACATTCAACCGCATAAATAGAACCAGCCTTATCGACTACATAATGTTGAACGTAAGGCTATGGCCGTATATGATCGGCATGACTATAACACCTCCCCATGATAGTGACCATAATGCCCTTGATCTCACCCTTGGGATATTAATACACTCTACATCTAATATTTGGTCGGAGCCATTCAATAGAAGGCGTAGAATGACTAATTACCGGTGTAGAGTTAAATAGAGCACAATGAAGCTCTCCAAGGAGTCTGTTGGGGAAATCTACAGGCTTGTAGCCAATGGTATTGAGGCGTTGTTAGCGCTGGACCTGTCAGGTGATTGCGGGAGTCTCAGGGAGGGGTCTGTATTGATCATAATCAGATGTTTCAAAAACAAAGGAATATTTTTTTCACTGAAACTAAGTAGGCAGTGGAAAGGAAGAGCTGTACCTCCTCGTTGAAAAACAACATAGAGCCGCCAGAATAGCACTGGCTGAAGCAATAAACAAGCAAGATAAATTGCAGATTCAAGTCACCAGGAGGGCTTATAAAAACATCATTGAGGCAATAAGAGAATGGGAGTGAGGGAAATGGGAGGGTCTGTTGGCTGCTGCTTAAAGGAAGAATCATCGTTCCTTCTGGAATATAGTGACTACCGGTAGCAGAGATGGTTTTTGGCCCATAGATAACATTCTAGTTAGTGATTGATTTGCCCATCTCTCCGGTTTATACTCTCAGCTGGGAGAATTAAAGGACCCTCAATGCGATCATGTAGGGTCGAAGATTACTTGGCAACACTGTGAAGGTAGAATGGTTGAGTCCTCCAACTTCAAGATGGTGTCATATGGGCTTAGCGAATGAAGTGATCAAAATAATGTTTTGGATATATCACCCCTTGAAATAAGTATAGCCATTAAGAAAATTATCCCTAGTAAAGCTCCAGGACGTGATAAGGTCCCAACGGATCTGTTCCTGAATGAAATAGATATTTGTAGCACCTACTTTACAGTGATATACAACGCTGTCATGAAAGGGGTTCCCATTCCACCAACATGGGCGGGGGCAGAAATTTTCCCTATATTCAAATAGAGCTCCCAAGATTTACCAACCAACTATAGACCCATAAGTCTCATAGATCACTCCCAAAAATTATTCAGAAGGGTAATTCTGGATAGACTCTGGGAATGGCAAACTGTAAATGAAATCGTGACTCCTTTTAAAGGGGGCTTCCGAGAACGCACACGTACAATTGACCAAGTGTTTCTGCTCCAGTTATGTTTTTTAAAAAACAGTTACCTTCGGTGGTGGTCGTCTTTATGTGGTTTTTGTGAATTTGCATTCTGCATTCGACTTCGTGCCACGATCCTCCTTCTGGCTGGCACTATTTGAAATAGGGGTGCCCATGTACCTCCACAAAAACAGCTAGGCCCAGTTTACATGTGGCCAAGTGAGCAAATTGATCCAACCCCCATCAACAGAGTAAGACAGGGTTGTGTACTGAGTTCTACACTGTTTAAGTTGTATATCAGTGGTTAAGTATCTTTCCTGAACCAATGTGACACTGATGCACCTAGCTTGACAAACATGAGGATCCCTGCCCTCATGTTTGCTGACGATACTTTTCTTCTCACCAAATCACCTATGGGACTACAAAAACGATTTGATTGCTTTGAATGTTTTTGTAAGCAGAGGGGTTTGGCAATCAATGTAGGGAAAACAAAGTATATGGTCTTGAATCCCTGTCAATCAACTAGACCTAATCCTGTCATTCGGGATCTCATTGGAGCGTGTGCGCACCTTTGATTACCTGGGTATTACATTAATGGAACAGCTTGAATTGCATACTGATATAACCCAGCCCAGGCTGAAAATGGAACAAGTAGCAGGAGGGATAGTCAAACTGTCTCAAGGCTCGCAGTTTCATCCTATCTCCTGGCTACTCAGATATATAACCATCAGGCCCTGGGGCAGCCTTGTATGTCACAGAATTGTGGGGTCAAAGGGATTTGACTTCCTTAGTAACAGCTGAAAATCGATTTATGCACAGCTGACCAGTTTACCTATAAGCACCCACTTGCCCCTCTCAGATTAGATCAAGGGCGTAGATCAATCTTCGATACGATAGGGTCAGCCCAATCTTATATTGGAGTAGAATTTGGGCCACTCCTGAATTGTGCTCCTATTGCCAGGGTTTAGAAGAAATCTTACGTATCTTTGACTCATTTAACATACCCTGGTTAAGATACGTAAAAGCGACCCTTGTAGAGATTGGGGGAGAGAGCCTATGGAATACTCCAGGGGATCCTGGGGCCACCTCTGACATGCATATTAAATCCATCTATTGGCAATCTAAAGAGAGACTTCTATACACCCAGACAAAACTTGGTACCCTAACCGATGCTTTCCTCACTGTGAAGGATCCTTTTTTGGAAGAGAACTTCATGGACTAGCCAGAAGGCAGTTTTAACAGTTCGGCTACAGAAAATTGCCCCTCCACTCCTATACTGTAAAATGGGCACAAGTTTATAAGGTGGAGGACTGGCGGTGCCCTTTTTGTGGTGACACTAGAGAAACGCTTGAGCAGGTTTTATTCTTTTGCCTGGCTTACCTGAGCATTAGGAAGAGCTGTATAATACAGTTGTACCACAAACTGGGTGCTAGGGAGCATAAAGAGGCCTTGAGAATTAGGAACTCAGACATTGGCCAATTGATGGTCTTTGTAGTCTCTTGATTTTGATGTCATTGTGGAGTGTCAGATAAAAACTGTGTACACTTCCAGGGAAATAAGGTATTGGCGTTGTATGTACTGTGTGCAGTATTGATTCTGTTGACCTTAATGCTTTATAGCCTGGACACTTGGTTAAACGATCTATAGGATGTCATGAATTTTGTAATAAGTTTATGGTGGTTTTAAATTTATGAAATATACATAGATTTTGTTCTATTGATTTTAAAGTTTGACATATTGTGAATATATATATATATATCTTGTATTTTATATCATGAGTTTTTTTTTATATGTGCTTTTATGGGAATTGAGCCGAAATAAAGGTTTTGAACTAAAGTGGTTATTTATATACAGGTGAGGGAAAGGGGAAATAGACAGCGCTTCTGCAATTTGAATCAAGAAGGTCAATTAAATAAACAGATGAAGCTTTTTTAGAAAAATGTTAAATTAGGGAGTTAAACGACTAGAATTGTATCAGGATCGCCTTGCATCCACCCTAGGCACATCCAACAGTGCCGAAAGCATCAGATATCAGGAGATGCCAAACGCCATATGTCTAGAGCTCGCCGTAGTCTCCAGGGAGGTGGGCGCTTCCATACTGCAACGTTGACATGACGGATTGAATCAACTGCAGTGCTTCTTGTTAAGCAATCGTCCAACAATAAGAGTTTATGCAATATGCTTAGCTTATTTACATAAGCACGAAAGCAGCACTCCACTCAAATTGAACATATGTCGTATATAAAAATGAGTTATTTCTGAACACAGTTTTAATAACAGTAAACATTCCTGATAATAAGTTTCTGTGGTATTGTGTTGATTGGTTCCTAGGTCTCAGGCAGTTCTAAAATGATGTGCAGTTTGGCAAGTGGATCTATGTTGTATTTCATGCTTAAGTGTAGGCGAGGACCTAAAAAATAGTATGGGATCTGACCACAAACCAGCCAACACCTGTTTTGGTCTTTCAAAAACTTTTTAAATTCAAAGCTAAAAAAAAATAGAAAATACAATTCGAGGTCCTTTCTGGTCTGTGATACAACAAACATTGCCCTGTCTATCACAATTAGGCGTAGCGTTAAAAAGGGATTTGTTCTCTTATACACTCCTTGTTACACAATGTACCTTTATGTGGAACAAGTGATGTTAGTATACTGAGTATGGAGAGACAGAAGAGCCTGTACGCTTTATCATTGGAAAGGTGAGACAGCACAAGAAAAGAAGAAAGTATGTAATATGAAAGTGAAGGTAAATAATAAATGATTAATGCCTGGAATAAGCCAATGAGAACCGGTGCTCCCAAAATGATACAGAATTGAAGATCTGTGTCACAAATGAATGCGAATTCCCATTCCTCTTGGCCATCGCTCAGCTCTCCATAGATGCAAGGAGCATCTACCAGCTAGAAAGAGTCACTGATGATGCGCTCCCCTCTAGTACTCCACAGTGACTCTCCCTGAAACTGCTTATATCAGGAGGTCCTCATCTCTTTCGGAGCCCTGACCCTGTTTGTCTCGAAATGCCATTCATAAAAGAAGATGAAACCCCTAAAGCAATCCTGTTTGAGAAGTGCTCCTATGGCTTGGAACTCTGTTCCTCTGGATGACCCCATCATATGAACCATTCCAAGGAGAGTTGAAGAGCCTGTCGTTCCAGCGTCACCTCCTCTTTTAAAAGGTCCATTGGTGAGCCAACCACTGTCCTAAATCTAATTTCTCCCCATCTGCCACCCTCAGTATTTATGTAAATATTGTTTCCGTGAGATATGACTGCTCGTCTTTCTCCTCCTATGTTCGTTTCATGACAATATGGCCCCTTTCTTTGCCATATGATGTTCCACCTGTGTATTCTATTCGTTTGCAAAACTGGTCCTATGTAAAGCTCTTTACCACTAACTTTGTCTTGTCCACACTATATAAAACTGCTAGTAAATGAATGAGTAAACAAATAAAATGACAGTTTGCAAGGGGGTTTAACCTTTGTCTATACTCAAAATTGAAGACATCATAGTCGTGATGATAAAGATAGTTGCGCGACACAAGTTAAGCATCTTCTAATTGATAAGACGTTATTTTACCCTTTCCCACAGATGTGGAGCACTGCATGTTGGAGACCACATCCTGTCTATTGATGGCACCAGCATGGAATATTGTACCTTAGCAGAGGCCACGCAGCTGCTAGCCAGCACTTCCGAACATGTCAAACTCGAAATCCTTCCCCACCACCAAACCCGCTTGGCTCTGAAAGGAGCGGATCATGGTAAGAGGACCAGTGTGTGTGATTATTTTGCCCTTTCCACACCACAAATTTAGTTGATGTTTATGAAGGTTGATCACAGGATATGGGACACCCTGTGTGCCTTTTTAGCGAACTAATATCCATGACAGCTAAAGTATTTATCTCATTGGGTTTCTTTTGGTATTTTATTTAACAAGTAGATCTTACCTTGTGTCCAAAGTACAAAATTTGGGGCAAGTAGAAACAATGTGCAATTGGTCACCTGTGGCTAGTACTCAACAATATTACACAAAGAGAGGATGAAACATGGTGGATACACAAAAGGGGTGCAGCCACGCATACATAGTTCGAATTTGTGCCTTTGGCCGCACATGACTTTTAACCATAATAGAAGTTTAAAGTCCTTGTAGCGCTGGAAGGCACTTTCCAAGTTTATCACACAGTTGTGCTCGTGGGCAAGAGTATTGGAGTTATTTATACATAATGCGCCTTTTCCCAGTTCATTCTAATTTTTGCCGTGTCCGCTGGTATAGAATCCGTACTGAACAAGAATGCTGTCACAATATCGCAGCTGCTTTCTTTGAGAGATCTGATTAGATGTGACAGTGTGCGTGGGCTACTGGTGGAGAGCGAGAACCATTCCTTCTGGGAATTCCGGTGCGCACGCATGCCAGAATGTCTCAAGGTACGCTTGACAGTCAAGACTTAGAAAGATCTTAGATTGATCTCGACTTGCGTGTCGAAGCAGCTTTTGAAACAAGATGTCACGCTTGCCCTTTTCTTCCTTTAGCAAGTAAAGTTTAAAACCTCAATAAGTCAATCATATTTTGTTGGAGATCTTCCTTTCTTAGCAGCCACTTGCAAAGATATGGAGAAACCAGCCATGATGGATCCTGCAGAACACTGCATTTTTTTAAAGGGGATCATTGGCTTTGAACATTATTGCAATTGGTATTAGCCGTTGAATTGGCATTACTAGGTAATCTCAATGCTTTTAAGGCAACCTTATTGGTCCTCCATGTACTTCCTTGCTTCTTGGGTCTCTCAGTCAGAACAGAGCTGTCGCCCCCTATTGGGGGTGATGGGTGTGAGGCACACTCTCTCACACGAGGCTAAGCTGACTCACTATCCAGATGCAAATAATACCTCTGACCAGTTTTGTGGGAACTCTTACCACAGATTTAGTAGTTTACATTGTACTGCGTCCACTGAAGATACCGACAGGCACTTTGAAATCCTGGCTCCTTTGCAGCTATTTTTGAAGGTCCTTCCATCTTTGCTTTTAGTATTACTTTCTCTCTTCCTTTACGTTTGAGTTATCAGCACAGAAAGCAGTTGCTATGAGTTATGTCTCATTTAATAAAAAAAAATCTCAGTGTTTTAACTTTCTCAATCGAAAAAATGACTTGCCCCAAATCTGTGGTCAGTAAGACCCTTGAATTAGCGTGCACAGATACACCCCGGGGTAAATAACATTTTTACTTGGGCGATTTTACCCCCTTTTAGCATCTTTATGTGTGAAAAAAATAAACTAACACCCACAAACAGCATCTGCGCCAATTTCATTCCATACGTTTAAAGATTTTGCACAGCTGGTGGTAAGCACCTGGCAAACTGGGAGAGAGCACAATTTGCACTTCGCTTGTGATAAATGCGAGTGGAAAAGTGACACAAATCAGTTCGTGCCATTTGTTTGCACAAGGGTTTTGAATCTTTTTTCAATGAGGCTTCGTTAGAGCTAGGCCAAAACACTAGATTAGCCATACACTAGATAAACCAAAACAAGAGTCCAACGGACAAAAAACTGGGAGTGTGTGAATGGTGTGATGGGTGGTGCAGAAAAGCTCTGAGTCCTGCATTTAACGCATAAGCCTATGAAATGAAACTGCAGGAGTGCGCCTCAGGACTGTCAGAGATGGGGAGCTCATGCGAGTGCAACACAGAATGCGAATGTGCAACGACTAGAATAATATCAACAATAATACAGTCCTGCATAGTGACAGACTACGCAGGAGACGTGATAATATCCGATTAGTCTGTATTGATAAGAACACATTTGAATTAATTCTTATATTGAAAAAATGAGACCAGTTACCAATGGGAGACACATGTAGTTACACTTCTGGAAGAATGAACATAAGAGCAACAAAGATGGGAATTTTGTCACCAAGACAAAAGGCATGTAAGTACTAAAATAAACTTTTAAGATGAACTGCTCAACAAAAGGCCAATGTTCAAGGTACCAATAAAAACCTTCTACAATTGAAAGTGAGTAACTCCTGGGAGAGCGCCATGTGAATTGCTTGGATTATCACCATCAAAGATCACCTTGCGATGTGTGACCCTCTGGAGACCCTACTTGACCCCGGTGTGACAGCTCTACCACTGTTTTAGACGTGCAGTTTGAGCTGTTGTATTTAGAACATAATAACCATTCACCAGACTGATGGCGTTCTTGCTAATGTGAAATTAAAGATGGCTTCCAGTTGTAACTGCCCGCCAAGGATAGCCGTCTTTGCGAGCTGGACATGTACATTTTGTATTTGCCTACCCACCTTGTCAGGTCAGCTCACTGGGGAATTTAAACTATTATCTTGTGGTCCAGAATGGAGAGACGGATGTGGTTTGAAGGCTATCGGCCTGACTTTGTAAGCAGAAAATCTGACTATGAATTGGTAATTGACAGAGATTTTGGTTACATTCTGAGTAACCGAGTGGTTAAGTCCTTAAATGCTACTACATTGCTGCCAACTTCCTCCACACCGTGTGACAATTTAATAAAGTTCTGGCTTTTAAGGACATTGCACGCATAACTATAGACCAATGTATCTAAGAGCAAAATTAAAACGACATCTCTCTCAATGTGAAGTGCTTTTGTCCAAAAAGCCACAACAGCTTTTCGGCTGCAGAATTAGCGGAAGTATAAGTACTTGCTCTTTTCCCCTCTCATCTTTGCCCCACATTTCCCCCTGCAAAGTCTGCTCCAAAGCACAGCAAATGGTTCCATGTATGTTGGAAATTGAATCTTGCTGAATCAAGATCTTTGGTGTCTCTGAGCAAGTTATATCTTATGTAAAGTATGCAGTTAAAGGTCTCATCTACATAATTTTACCTAACAGGATACTTCTTGCGTCTACCTGAGAGAGCAGTATCCAAATCATGTAAAATTATTGGCTGAAACACAGCAAGTGGCTGTTCTTTGTAGCACACGGTTTTCCAGGCTAATCACAGAATTGTTAAGATAATGTCATCGCTGACCATGTCCTGCCTCCTTCCAAGGTATAATCAGAGTGCTTTGAGAGTTTGTTAACGTTGGTGGTCGAAAATGAAAGGTCTCATGCAGAGAACAAGCATAAAATGTATTCGTTATTGTAATTTAAGAATTTCTTTAGTTTTATGATACCCGGTTAAACTCCTAGACTCTACTTTTTGGAGTTTACTATTACTACATAAAGATTGCCAGAAAAGCAGCATCAAAACTCCCTTTCTTCACTGACATGAGGGGTTTATTTAAGTGATTAGAACAGTGGTTTAAACAAATAAAGCTTAATTACACTCTTAAGTCGATGTTTCCTCAAGGATTCCCTGCTGCTTTATTTAAATGCATTTTAATCCGATTTCCTTTTGAATTATCGATCGAATGTGTACATCTGGTCGCCGTACCTAAATATATTATTTCTTTTCCTAATATGCTTTTGGGGTTTTGGCAATGCTGACCGCAAAATAAAAAAAGAGTAAAGAAGAAAATGGGCTGGACACGGGTGCATTTCTTTTCCACACAAAATGCTTTCATCTCCGTTGCTTTTTTCTCTCCTTTGTAAAATTCAGTTACCTCTCCCTTTTTTCCTGGTACTTTCTGTTTTCCGATTTCCTGTGATCCCTGCCATCCCTTCATGCGGGCAGTGAAAGTTCAGAGAAGCAACAGGCAACTTACCTGGGACTCCCGATCCAACCACCACAGCAGCCGCCACACCTACCAGCATTATAACACCTACCACCACCCCGAGCATGGCAGGAAGCCCGCCTCGAAATGCCAGCAACCACCTGCTCCAAAAAACCTTCGTAATGTTCCACGCTTCTTCCTCCTGACATTTCCTTTGCTTCCTCTCATGCTTTTTTCATTTCAACCATTTACGCTTTGTGTGTCATGCATCTTTCACTCTGTCAAGTCCCAGGGAGGGTGCCTCAATCAGTGAATGCCTTACAAATTTGAGATAAACAAGTAGATAACATCAGCAAGATGATTTCTTATTTTAATAAATGGTCAATATCAAGTTAATGCAGTGCCTAGGTTAGAGGTGTGAGAAGCTGTAATTTTTTTCTTATGACCATTGCGTCTCCCCCCCCCCCCCAAAAGTATATATATTAAAAATATTCAAAAATCACTGAGTTCTATGCGACTTTCACATGAATATTCAATACCTGGACTTTCACGTTATTTTTATATCGCATCCTCACCTTTGTCTCCCTATTGTTGTTGAGTGGTGTTTGGTGCACACTTTCCTTGCGAGTGATGAGGACAAGCTACACCAATTATGTAATCACATACAAAATGCTGATTTTTAAGATCCATGCACTTATTTTGACGATAAGAGATGAGAAACTTAAAACTAATTATTTTGTTATTTGGGGCAATCAAAATATTTATTACTGGGTCTAACAGCAAGGAAAAACTTTGCATGCAAAGCTAAATGATGGCCAATAATGCATAACTACTTCAAAATACACTTGTGAAATGAAAACTAGTTTAGGTATGTGTTACTAGCGCTATGAAATACTTAACTATCTTGATTTTACCCTTAAAGTTACTGTCCCGCTGGATTTAACCATCTGTCAAAGACCATGTAGTCATTTTAGAAACCTCTCCAAGGCATCCCAAATTGTTTATGAAAACATGGTAACAAGTCCTCTGGTGCTATCTTTTCATTTTAGATATTATGATTGTCTTTGTTCAGACGGGCATTGGTTTTGTTGGGTTGTGCTGTCTCAATGTTCTGAATACAAAAAGATGATCTACTCAATTAATTACCAAAAATAAAACACTAGTTCCCTCCATACCCCAAGGATTAGTCCTCGCCTTGGGTTCACATTGCCTAAACTATCTTCCTGAACTGAAGGCTTCTCTTGCCTTGCCAGTCTTATATTGGAGATTTTAATCAGAGTGGTCTGCCTATACAATCAAGAGGGAATGGATACCATCAAATGATGTGGTGGGAAGAGGTATGTTTAACAGCATTTTAATTTTACCCATGTTTGCCTTACCACTGGGTGGAACTGGTCTAGTGGTGTAGATTATTCATGGAAAAATGTATAGTTACAATAAATCAAAATATCTCGTTTAGACATTTTAACAAATATTACAGGCAAGAGAACTTAATCCCTAAGTAAAAAAATGTTAAACACATATCCACAGCTGAGCAACAGGGAAAAGTAATGAAATATGCAATATTACGATTTGATGAGTAGTTTTGCAAGTTCAAAAAAACATTGAGTTAGACCATAGATTTATTCTGGTGACAGCAAAACATAAGATCAAATTTGAAGTGATTGGTGTGATCATGGGAGTGCAAGATAACACTTTCCTCAGTCCTTCTAAATTGATGGTCTATAATGATCTTAAATGTGATTGAACATTCCATAACTCTCTATGCACCCTTCAGAATCACCACTACCTTACATGCGTCTTTATAAAACTTTGAATTTCTATCTGTGAACTACGAAAGTATGTTCAGTATGAATTTGTTGATTCCCACAAAGACATTTCTCTCTCAGACTCTATAGATTTTAAACTATATTTCTCAAAATACCACTCATGAGGCTCCCAAGGTCTATTTAATACATAATCTTCTCAATCCCTACATCTGGAACAAGGAGGTTGAGCTGAGAAGTTGGTGTACCTGTGGCATGTCCCCCAGCCCCAATATTCCCAGAAAACGATGTTTCGTTAGAGGCCAATCCTCTGCTCTATCTACTGTCATGCTATAACAGTGAGGATTTTAAAGAGAAGCCATTGCCTTCACTGGCTGTGAGAAACAGACAAATTATTCTGTGTTGATTTCAGCTTGCCTTTCCTTCGAACAATACTGTGCAAGTGCTCTTGGTGTAGACAACAAGGAGTGGTAGTGTTGCTCCAATGGGAAAGCGCACTGCCCTTTTCCATGTTTTGTTATGGGGCCTGTATTTCATTTTTTTGTTACGATACAAATGTTTTCAGTGTGTTTTGAGTAAATCCTCTGCAACCAGATAGTAGGCTAAAGATAACTTTATATGATACCAACAGAACAATAGACAGTCATTTATTATATAACTAATTCTGAGATGAAAAGTCCACCCAGAATGCAGTCACCACTCAACATGTACTCTGCCCACTTTGTCCAAAGCTGAACCCATTGATATGGGTTCTAACAGTTAATCTCAGCATGCTTGTTTACTGTAAATAATTACATTGCTCCTATTTTAAGATATCCGGTACCTGAATGGATCTCTTCCAATAGCAAACAAAACAGTCCTGTTGTGTTGTGGAGAGATGCACAATGTTGTTCAATGATTGATTAAGACCAAAAGAAGCATCACTCTTCCTTAACAACTGTTGATATAACACATATGCCATTTTTATACACATCATATGGAATGAAACGAAAACAAAATCTGTTCAAACATCCTCTCAAGTTATATAAAAAAAACAAGAAAACATAGTGAGCCCTGCTGGGATCCAAGTAATGGGTCCCATAAAAAAGCAAAGAAGGAATCCATTTCATTTGATAGAAAGGACCCTCACCCACATTTGGTCTTACCGCCACCGGTGGGAAGAGTGGAGGCACAAAAGAAATCCTTATTCTCCTTTTCTTCAGACCCATTACTTGGGTCACAGTTGGATTTATTAACCTTTCATGCTTTATAATACACAGGGCATCATATTTATGGGTGAATATTAAAGTTAATGACAAATACCAATTCGAAGAATAGTAAATAGCTCCTGCTTTCAATACCTATGTCCTCTTGTCTGGTTTGTGCCACAAATCCTCACGATAAAGAACATAATTAAAGGTATAATAAACTCCTTGAGACTGATCTCTGTACTGCAATAGTATACTTCTATATTTGTATACTTATTACACTGCAACCCTGGCATTCGGGTTCCCTTAAACCATTTTTCTACAGTTGACAGAAGTGAATTTTACACTACTGCCTAAAAGTGTGATTACCCTTGGATAACATGTGGGCATTTTCTTACATCCTCTCTCTTTCCTTCTCCTCTTTCTGTGTTTTCTCTTTGTAATGTTGTGTGACATTGCATGCCCCCTTTCATTGATTTAAGAACATCCCACACACCATTTAATGCAGAGTTTTTATTGGTTGACTGTGTTCATCAGTTTGCAGACTGAGTCACAGTTCCCAGACACAGCAAGCAAATGTTGCCTTATGTCAGATGTGGCATGTATTTTGGTATTGACTGCTCTGTGTCTGGAAGGTTAGTGCAGAAACATTGATATCTGTTGAATAACACTTGACAGGACACCACTAGTAATTTTGTGATACATCTGTTCTTTTGGTTTGATAGTATAGTTTGTATTTGTTATGATACACTAAAGATGTTCTATTTGGGAGCACACTGGTTTTGCTAAATGTGCATTCACCGTATTGTTCACCTTAAATCGAGGTATGGTGTACTATATGTTTCTGTTTTACAGCAGCCTTGGTGTCTTCATCTTTTTCACCTACCTCTATGAGCGCGTACAGCCTGAGCTCACTCAACATGGGGACTCTACCTCGCAACCTCTATCCAACCAGCCCACGTGGGACACTGATGCGAAGGAGAATGAAAAAGAAGGACTTCAAAAGTTCATGTAAGTGCTAATGCTTGCTGCCCTTTGATTGGGAAAGCACAGTTCCGTTCCGCACATCTAGTCCGGTATATTATTGGTTTGTGGCATCCTTTAGGTAGTAAAGAATCCGTATCAGCCATAGTAGATCAAGCATTGATGTAATCATTTTAAGCAGCTTAAAAAAATCGTTTCTGCGAAACAGTTTCATGTTGAAAGATAATTAGTTCTCCACTTCAGTAATCTCTGTCTTTTATGGGGTAATGATGTTACTGAGTTCTATATCACTACATTAGTTGATGGTGCTAAGTGCATGAATGGTCAGGGGACAGGAGGGAAGTTTAAGTGAAGTTTGAGGAGTGTTTTTGTATCATGCCATATTTGCATACATAAATACTTTGGCTTTTTCAGAGATGTGTGAAATTAGGGCACTTCTCTCAAGTTTCGTAAAGCAGGAAGAGATTCCACAATATTGTCAAAGGCACAATTTTTTTTTCATTTCTCAATTTGCAGGGAGAAATTGCACTGATGATTGTGCACAATTTTGATTTCACAGAAACAAAAATTGTAAATTAAAATGTTATTTTCCTTTAATGAATAAGCCGACATTTTATAGTGTTATTTACTGACTTTTTCCATGCAAAATTACTTAGTGTAATATGCAATTTTTCTTTCACCAGAAAGTAATATGTAATATTAAAAGTGCTTTAAACATTTTATCAAACAATTCCAGGTTTTGCTAAATCCTGTATAGCGTATTTGACTGTCTCTATAGCGATTCCAACTTTGTTAAAGCTTCTACTTTTTTATATTGTCATAATAAAGTCCTAAACATCATAACCAAAAATATCTATCCTCTTTACTAAAAACTCCTAAATAGGCTTCATGATCTTTAAATCATGTATTGTGTATTTAAAAGTTTTATAATTTTTTTTACGTTAGACCTATTTTATAAAAAAAAATTGTCTGAATAACTTTGTCCTTTAATTAATAAATTATTTTCAAAACATATTCTGTAATCAAAATATACATCGTACCATAAACTAACCTATAGCTTACACTTACTTTTTGACCTACAGAAAAAAACAATACCAAGGCATAGATAAATTCAGTGAAGAAGAGAAAAATAAAAAGTAGAACTTAATTTTATGACAACATCATTTAGATGGGATCTTTCATCACCAGCTTAAGCATCAGTAAAGTATCAGAGTACAACTTACCTTCTCTGCCATGCTAATGATACATCCCTTTCTACATATCGGCTGACTGTCCAATAGCTCTTTCAAGTTCTGTATTATTGATATATTGTCTGCCAATATTTTTCTCACACATTTTAGCTCAGAAAATGATAACAAAATAACTGATCTCCGATTCCTCATGATTAGTTGCAAAACCTTGGGACATTTGCAATCCTTCGTATGTTTTAAAAAATCCCAACATAGCATTTGTCCAACAAGTTGCATTAATTAAAAATACTCTTCAGTGTACGAGTGTACTGCCTGAATCCTAAAACCGTCTGGAGAACTATCTAAACCAGTATTTGATAAATGATTTGGAGTATAATACAGTCTGAATAACATACATGTGGTGGGAATGATAATAAGGCCATTGAAAAAAATTGCATTAACTGTATTGAATCTTCCCACAGTCAACTGGCATCTTTAGATAGTCCTAGGATGTCTTTTAATTTTGCATGATTTAACTCAGTATCAAATTTAGTTACTTGTAGTACCTTGTGAAAAAGAGCTTTCAGGACCTATAGGTAGTACAAATATTGGTAATATATTCCAATTGAACCAGTCTACCCATTTTCAGATGCTTCCATCCATCCATCCATCCAGCCATCCATCCCGGGATAGGTTTTGTTATCGAAGAAGTATGGACTGTACAACACTACATTTCCTGATTTTTTTTTTTTTTTTAAAACATGTTTTTTTATTGCAACATTTTCAGCAAAATAACCATCGGGGCAACCGGCACCCCCTACAATCTCCGATAACATCCTTCGGTTTAGCAATGCACACAGCCATTTAGCCCACATCCCGGGGGCCGGGCGGCATATATATACAGTTAAGCAAAGTAATACAACTATCGCCTCATAGCGGTGCCTGGATCATGCCCCCTGGGAGCCTCTGCTTTTCTGTCCAATCAGATTCATTCCCCATACAACACAATATAGCACTACCCTCCCACCTCAGGAACTCCCCCCCCTCCCATCCCACCCCCCAACTGCTGCTGATGTGGGCCCCTCCAGTGGTCCCTAACTCTAAGTTGTGCCATCCTTCAGAGGTTACATCTATTTTCCTCAACCTCAAGGAACTCCGTGCTCCTCGCGCTCCCGTTCCGCCCGCTCGAGCCGGCAATCCTGCAGGGCCTGCCCCATCAGTTCCCATGCCCTTACCCACTCCAACCCCTTTTCATTGTCCGCCTTGATCGCTTGCCGCCTTCTAACTTCACTCTCGCATCTAGACCATTTTAATAACTCGGATATCCACCGCCCGATTGATGGGCCCTCCCGGGACTTCCAGTGCCACGTAATTTCTCTCTGGGCCAACATGAGCCCCAAGTCAATAAATTTACTCGTCACTTTCGTCTTTGCTGTGTGAGGGAACCAGAGCAGCAGGCACGCCCCCATATCAAACTCCACCTCCCGGTCCGTTATAGTATTCAAGATCTCTCCCACCTCAGTCCAGTACGACCCAAGCTTCGGGCACCCCCACAGCATATGCTCTAGTTCAGCTCCCAGTGCGAAGCAGCGCGGGCAAGCGGCCTCCTGCACCTTAAAGTACCGGCTAATCTTTCCCGGGGTCAAATATGCCCTGTGGAGGATGAAGAAATGCACCTGCTGAAAGCGGGCATTCCCGCTACCCTTCCATGTCCTCCGCATGATGTGGCTCCAGATCGTGTCCGGAATGGGTTTGCCTACGCTTTCCTCCCACCGCTCCTTCAATGCCGCAAGCGGCTCCAGCCCCTCCTGCAGCAATCTAGCCTGTAGGCACGTCACCGCCTTAATCGTTCCCGCCGCCATCGCCACGTACTGACAGGTCAGTGCCACAGAGGGTTCCGCCAGCCCCTCTCTCCAGTGTTTTTGTATTGCCGCGCTCACCGCCGCGTGCAGGAGATAACTCCCATCCGGGAGACCAAACTGCTCCTGCAAAGCCCCGAAGGGGGCCAGCACCCCATCTATATAGAGGTCCCCCACCATCTGCAACCCCAGCTCTTCCCACTCCGCTAGCGGGGACCAGTCGCCTCCATGCGGCAGTGCCGTCAACATCCCCAGCGGGATCTCCGGTGCATAAGGTCTCACCGTCTTTGCTCTCCTCATGCCCCTCTGCCAGCATAGCCGGAGAGTCCGCTCCTCGATGGATAAATCTCTCAGGTCTAATTTCTGTTGCATGACTATGTAAGACAGGACATGTCTCTGGATGCCAGTCCCTCGTCCCATCTCCGGGCCTCGGAACACTCTGGCCACATTCTGTGTCAGCACTTGTAGCTGCGCCGCCAGGTAGTACAATTCAAAATCGGGGACCGCCAGTCCCCCCTCTAGTTTAGGCCGCATCAGAACCGACAGGGCTACCCGTCGCCGTCCCGTCCCCCATAGGAAGCTGATGATCTGCGACTTCAAGTCTTTGAAGATCCTCTGCGGGATCCATATCGGCAGTGTGCGGAAGTAATAGAGCAGTCGGGGCAGAGCCACCATCTTCAGCAACGCGACCCGGCCCAGCACCGAGAGCGGGAGGGCAGCCCAGAAGGCCATGCACCCCCTCAAGGCCCTTATGCAACGCCCTACATTACCGTCCAGGAGATTTTCGACGTCGTGGTATATCCGGACTCCCAGGTAAGTAAAGCACTTAGCTTCCCACACCACATTCCGAGTGGGAGGGCAGTATGGGACATCTGCCCACAGCGGGAAAGCACAGGTTTTGGTCCAATTGACCCTGAGGCCCGAGAGCTCGCCAAAGCGCGAGAGCATCTCCACAGCCCCCTCCAAGGCGTCACCGGAGTCCTCCAGGTACAGCAGGAGGTCATCCGCGTACAGGGAAATATGATGCTCCTCCTCCCCACATCGAACCCCGCCGTACACCGCTCCTGTCCGTGCTTGTGCCGCCAAAGGCTCCATCGCCAAGGCGAACAACAGGGGGGATAACGAGCAACCCTGCCGTGTGCCCCTGCGTACTGGATACGCTGCGGACACGACCGCTCCCAGCCGCACCCTGGCCGTAGCAGAGGAGTAAAGGACCCGTGTCCAACGTCCGAACCCCTCCCCCAGGCCGGTCTTCTCGAGCACCGCATCGAGGTATCCCCATTCGAGGCTATCGAAAGCCTTTTCAATGTCTACGGAGAGCACTGCCGGCCGCTGTTCTGGGCCCCAGACGCTGTCCATGATACGGACCAGGCGTCGAATATTCCATGCTGTGCTCCTGGTGGGGATAAAACCGGCTTGGTCCCCGTGAACCAATTTGGTCATGTGCGGTAGTAATCTAGTGGCCAATATGCGACTCAATATTTTGTAGTCGACCGTCAGCATAGACAAAGGTCTATACGATGTCACATCCGAGGCATCCCTGCCGGGCTTCAACAACGGCACCACCAATGCCTCCCTCATCGACTGGGGGAGTCTCCCCAGCTCCATGGCCTCAGTGTAGACCAGCAAGAGCCTGGGCGCCAAGACATCCACAAACTGCGCATAGAATTCGATCGGCAGGCCATCTACCCCCGGCGTTTTATTTCTGGCCATCTGCTTAATAGCCACCCGAATCTCCTGCAGCGTAATGGGTCCGCCCAGCACCGTCGCAGTTTCCGCATCTACCCGGGGGAGGCAAAGAGTCGCCAGATATTCAGTTATCTCGGAGTTCTCCACCCCTAACTGGCTCTCATAGAGGACCGAATAGTAAGACCTGAACCGCTGGAGCACCGTCCCCTGCGAGTAAACCATCTCCCCCGTCTCCGTTCTAATGCTTAGGACCGGGCAGCCCCGGGGTTCCGGGTTCGCTAGTCTAGCCAGTAGCGTTCCTACCTTGTCCCGTTCCGCATGGACTCTGACGAGATACCGCTTGTAGTCAAAGCCCCGCAGCCGCTCAGTTTCGGTCGCTACCACCTCCTTCGCCTCAAGCAGCCTGTCCTGTAACTCCGGTCTCTCAGGCCTACGCTGCTCCAGATCCCTCAACACCCCCTCCGCCTTCTCCAAAGCCGTCAGGATAGTAGTCCTCACATTCGCAAATGTTCCCATACAAACGCCTCTTGTCACCACCTTCATGGCATCCCATTCCATCGCCCTCGTGGCCGTTGAACCCTCATTCTCCGTAAAGTACTGCTCTACGCCCCGCTTGACCGCATCACTAAACACTGGATCTTCCAATGCCTCCGGCCTCAGGCGCCATCTCGGGACCGCCGATCGCGGCCGCCGCCACTGCAGCGTCAGCAGCAGCGGGTTGTGGTCTGATATAGTTCTAGTGAGGTACTCCGTGTGGACCATCACGGGCGCCAAGTCCCTGCTGCACAAAACGGCATCTATCCTAACGTGCAGCGCGTGTAACGCGGAGAAGAAGGAATAGTCCCTGTGTCCCGGATGCTGCTCCCTCCACACATCTATCAACCTCCACCTCTCCTGCCAGTCCGCCCTGTGCGCCGCTAATCGGCGCACTGGCGAATCAGCCAATGGCGGATGCGACCGGTCCAGTGCCACATCAGTGATCGAGTTGAAGTCCCCTCCTATCAATATGGGGCCCGCCAAGAAGTGCGCCAAGGAACCCGTCAAGCTAACAAAAAAGCGGGCCTGGTCCGCGTTGGGGGCATATATACTGCATAAGGCCACATCCTGACCATAGAGCTTCCCTCCCACCGCCACAAATCTACCCCCCGGATCCACCAGCTGGGTCGTGGCCTGAAATGGGATTCCTGCCCGCACCCATATCAACACTCCCCTGGCAAACGCCGAACATGTAGTCCCAAACACCTGGTCACGCCATCTCTTCTGCAGCGCAGTGAGTTCCTGTTGAGTTAAGTGAGTTTCCTGCAGGAGTGCGATTTGTATGCCTCGCCTCACCAGGTGGGCATGGACCTTGTATCGTCTAGACATAGTGCGGAGGCCACGAACGTTCCACGTGAGGCATTTCAAATTAGGTAATGTCCCCATCACAACCAGAACCCCCCCAGCACACCAATATCCCCGGCCCACCTACAGCAGCGCAACAGAACCCCGCAACCAGAACAACCCCACAAACTCCCCCCCACCCACTCCCCAGAACAGGACCTAATAACGCACTATCAGCCCCCATCCAAACCTGCAACCCACCAGACCGTCACTACTCTGTGGTCGTCTCCACAGAAAGCCTTAGGGGCAGCTCGAGGGTGATTCAGAACCGACCCAGGGCAGGCCAAGCCCCCCGCCCCGCACCCACCATCCCCCGAATGTCTCAGCACCATACCTGCAAGTCCGCCGAGCACCGGGACCCCCAGTCAGACCCGGAGTCGTAAATATGGCCCCACCCTCCGCATCACCCGTTAAATAGTCCATCCGCCGTCTGTGGGGTGACCGCCGGCCCCCCGGAGCTGTCAACCTCTGACATCTCTCCGCCGGACTGCCCGGCCTCCTCTCCAGAATCCGAGCCCACTGAAGTCTGCTCCCCTTGAGAGCCCGTTATGATCACCGTCGCAGCCAGCGCCCTCCGCCTGTCGTCCGCCATCTGTCCATCCCGCTCCGCTCCCCGAAGTTTGTTGCGCTTGCGGATACGTTGAGATTTCCGCACTTGGACCGGTTTCTGCCTCTCTTTTTCCTCCGTCCTTCCCCGGGCCGTGCCCGCCCGATACGACTCCAGCAATGTCCACGCTTCAGCAGGGGTCTGAAAGAAGTGGGTCGTCCCGCCCAAGATTACCCGCAGTTTCGCTGGGAACAGCAGGGAGTACTGCAGGCCCTCGATCCGTAGTTCCTTTTTCACGGCCAGAAAGGAAGCCCTGTTCTTCTGTACCTCCTGCGTGTAGTCTGGGAACACCGTGACCGAGCTGTTGGCCACCTGGAAGGGGCCATCTGCACGCGCCTTCTGGATCAGCAGGTCCCTATCCCTATAATGCAAAAGCCTGACCAACATGGGTCTGGGAGGGCGGCCCTGCGCCAGCGGGCGAGCCGGGACCCTATGCGCCCGCTCCAGGGAGAAGAAGGGGGAGAGGCCCTCCGGGGCCACTTTCTTCCGGAACCAGTCCTCCATGTACGCCACGGCGTCATCCCCTTCGACTTTTTCCGGCAGGCCCACTACCCTCACGTTATTTCTCCGATTGCGACCTTCGGCGTCCTCCGCTCGCTTCTCCAGCGTCGCCAAACGGCCCAGGATCTCAGAGATTTTGCGTTCCGCGGTCGCCGCCGCTGGCTTGAGCTCCCGGATCGCCACCTCATTGTCTTTGACTCTGTCCGCCAGTTTGGCATGATCGGCCCGCAAGAGTCCCAGCCCGGTGGCAACCTGCGCTATGTCTTGATGCAAGGCCTCCTTGGTCGCCGTGATGGCCTCCAGGATCCCATCCAGCCGTTTGTTTAAGCGCCGTTCCTGCGCTGTGTCCCCCGGGTCATCTTGGGGTCCTCCAGCTGCGGCCGATGCCGCCGCCCGGTCGTGCCCAGGGGGCACATGCGGCGCGACACCCTTCGTGGGCATTTCGCCCTGCACCAGCTCCAGTTCAGGGCCCCACCAGCAGGCAGATCGATTCCGCCGTCCGTCCACTCCGGGAGAGAAGAGCCAGGGCCCGGCACCCGCTCCCCGAGCTCAATGTCCTCCTCGGGGGCGGTCCGCTCCCCCAGGGCCCGGCGGCCCAACAGCCCGGAGTCCCTCCGCTCATGGCCAGCAGGTCGTCTTCCCGCCAAGGCCACCCGCCACCGGCGCACGGGCCCTCCGCGGCCTCACTCGGCGACAACAGACAGCGCGGGCGCACCACCTTCCTGCTTCAGCGCCGGGGTCACTCCCGCTCAGTCCACCCCAATGGGCCAGCCTCGCCTCCGGGGGGAGGGCGCCTCCACGCGGTCTGCAGGCCCTCCGTTCTGCAACGCTCCCTCAGCCCAGCGCTGCTATCTCCTCAGGCCGCCATCGCCATCCGGCCGCCATCACCATCGGGCGCGAGTCGCCCGGCTCCGCCGCCAGCTCCTCCGCTGCTCTCACGCTCGTCCTCTCCACAGCCCAACAGCCGCAGTCGCCAGCAGGCAGGCGCGTCGCTCCGAAGTCCAGCGCCGGCCCCGCTGTCCCCTCTGTAGTCTGTGCCGGGTGCCCCGAGGGGGAGGGGACGGCGGGATCCGCAGTCACCGCCGCGGCGGAGATCGCCTCGCTCCACCACCGTGGTCCCGAAGCCCCGGGCAACAGGCGATCAGCCCCGCTCCGCTACGCCAGCGGCAGGCTTCTCCGCGGTCACCAGCTTCCGGCCGGGGCTGTTTACTCTTCGCCGTCCGGGGCCGCCACCTTCTTGCGCTGCAGGCGCCGTTCGTCCCGCTCCGTGGCCCGGCTCTAGCACCTCGCCAGGGTCCCCACCGGCTCGTGCGCGGCGTCCACTGTCGTCCCAGTGCTCTGCGCAGCAGGCTCGCGCCAGTTGCGGCGCGTTTTGGCCGGGTTTCAGGATAATTATCGGGGATTAGGCACGGAGCTGCAGGTTCACGCCGCCATCCCGATCGGCGTCCAAACCACGCCCCCTACATTTCCTGATTTTGTGACTGAACAGCCTCATTTCCCCTTCCGTAAATTCTCGCACACCTTTGGTTTGATAGCAATATCAGTAGCAATTGGTATTCTTACCATATTGTCTGAAAAGGCAAAATAGGAAGCATCAGATATATGATATACTCTTAATGACTGATACAAAATCTTAAGCCTTAATCTTACTCTTTCCAAAAGCACAGGGTTTGCGAATTTCACCAGATGATTCTGATTCAGGTTCCTGTCTACTGAAATTGTAAAAGCGTCAGGCTGGTAATACACTCTTCTTGAAAATTCACATTTCACCTTTTTCTGGTTAATGGCCTCATAGTATAACTAGATATTTGGCAATGATCACTTCCAATTTTTCCTAAACTTTAGATGTTTTTTCCATTAAATATTGAAATCATATTGCCCAGTTTGAAACTGATAATGTTTTGAGAAGCTCCTCTATTATTTTCCTGTAATTAAAATTGAAAGAGCTTGACAGAAACATGGAAAACGAATAAGTGGCATCTCCCACCATGTCTTAATTTGAGTTGTACAAGAAAACTCTAGCATTTACTTTAAACAAATCTTTGCATTTCCAAGAAGTTTGGATTTCTAGAAGGTTGACTGAAGATATTCCCATCCCGAAATATTGATCTTGATTTGGTCCATTCATCTTCTGTCCCACAACCTTCTCAAAATATAAAAATATTTCATTCAAAATTGGAACATCCTTTCGGGTCTTGTGAGTACACTGCTATATCATGTGCACTAAGAGGAATTGCGTGTCGTTACACCTGAATCTCATATCCACAAATCTGTGAGTTCATCAGAAGCAGCTGGAAACATTGCTCCATACAGTAAACAAAAACAGTGTAGAGGATAAGACAGCGTTGTGTGGATCCCCTGGTTGTTGGAAGCTATTTGCTATCTGGCCATTAATTAGCACCTTTGCCAATGGGTTTTTATACATGTCTTGCCACAAATCTTTCTGAAAATCCATATTTCCCCAAAGTCTTCCAAGAAACCACCATTGCCTCTCTCAAAGGTTTTCTCTGTATCTTTACTGGACACCAGCAATGGTCTTACCTTCCTTTTGCAACTTGTTGTTCACTGCCTACCTGTGTCATGGTGGGATTTTACCCTTGGCAATTGGATTTGTGCATAAAGACATTCAGCTAGGATGGTTTATTTTCACAGTTGCAAATCTAGTAGGAGAGGCTTTGTGGACTTTTGGGTTGGTGGACTACGTGTTAAAGATGATGAACATCCATTAACTGGCAGGGTTGAGTAGTGCAGAACCATTGTAAGTCTATCCTCTGAAGACAGGAAGATGTAGGTCAGAAAATAACTAGCCATTCAATACCTGAGCCATATCCATATTACTAATTGATGCCTTCACAGTGACATTCCTCCCTGACGGCAGGTAGCTCATTCTGCATGAGCTCCAGGTTGTGGTGGAGGAAGGGAGTGGCCAAAAAATCAAAAATAAAACACTTTGAGTCAAAGCTCTGATGGCACCAAGCAAGGAAACCTTCCAAGAAAAACTCCCATGCCTCTTTCAACCAAGCATCTATCATTTTATGCTTTCACCCTTCCATCCACCCACTGATATCCACCATTTCCTCTCTACATTCTGTCATCCATTCATTCCTTCATCCATCATTCAATCTTTCACCATTCATCATCAGCTGTTCCATCCACCCATCTGTTCACACATCCATCATCTTGCATACATCCATGCATCCATCCTTTGACTTGCTCATCCATTAATAATGCCTTTCATCCATCAATTGATCCTTCAGTACATCCACCTATCCGTCTGTCCATCCACTCAGATTTCCATTTGCTCTGTCATCTTTTCACATGTACATCCATCCATCCTTTCAGATTTCCATTTACTCTGTCATCCTCTCGCCCATCCACTTACCTATCAATGTACCCATTCTTTCACCCACCCACTAATTCATTAAGCTCATCTATGCACCCTTCCAATTGACCTTCTTACCTTTTTTCACATTTCCTTAATTTCACCTTTCCTTCGATCACCCTTTCACCATCATTTCCCTTTCCTATCACCCCATCTTTAAGTCTTCCTTATAGCTTTAATTATGAGCTTATATTTGCCAAGTTGCAGAGAGAAGATCCGACCCACACTGTAGCTGCTAAAGATGGGAGTTCACGATGCTCGTGTGGTGGAGCATTATCTAGACTGATTACTATAAGCACAGATTGAGCAAAAGGCATAGCTTCCCTTGCAGTGATGCCATTCTGTTTAAATTGCTTTGTCCATTATTCTTGTGACCGCCCGCAGCTGATCCGCTAGGTTCCCATCTAGTCCTACTCAGCGGTGTTATACGTCCTTCCGCTATCTGTTCATATAATTTCATCTTTGCTACTATGCAAAGTTAAGTGTTCCTGTACGGAAAAACAGGCATAGAACCCAAGTGCACAATCCCTCCCTTATATTATTTTGCCTCTATTTGTTGTGATTTAAGTTGATCTAGCTCCTGGATCAGCCTAATCCATTACAGAGGACATTTTTATTGTAGCAGAAGCATTTCAAACATGAGGTGCTACTTCACATAAAACAAAACTTATCCTAGGACTGGTCCTAGATCACATGGGTCCAGTCACTAAGAGCCAGATGTGAATACAAATAGGTTGCAGATAGTGGTTGCATTTTTAGGAGCGGCCTGTGCAGGTAAGAGTGGTGAGACGGGGTGGGGATGAGTCAATAGACGACGAGGGAAAATAACATTTAAATAAAGAAAAACCCTTTCCTTGTGCTCACTGCATGCACCCCTCCGCTCATACCTGCACGGGCCGCTGCTGTGGAAAGTGCACACTGAGATTATGCAAGATGAGTTGCGTCGCAAAATCTCCAATCAGGGTATAGAATGACTTGCCTAATGAATATCAATTTGGCTGGTCACAATTTGCGAGCCTTTGTGATCGGCTAAAAACATAGAGATGGTGGTCCCATTTGGACAAGGCCCCCCACGATGCAACACCCAAAGTGAAAGCTCTCTCACAGGAACAGGTTCCTCTTTGCGAATGGGTTACCACCTATTTTGAGGATTTGGTAACCTTTCAATAGTTTGTGACTACAATTGCAATCACAAACCATTAATTAATACATCTCATTGCAATTTACAATCAGGAGGGAATGTACTATAAGTGCCGTTTGGAATGACTCTGTAAATGCTTTTTACAATTCAGAAAAACATTTTCAACCAACAAAAATGGGTTAGTACATTGCAAAATTAAACTTTGCTGTTGCAAACCCTATGATTTTGGAAGTCTCAGAATGTTCAACCACAAAATAATTTGGTACATCTGATCCTAATTTCAACTTTATAGCTTAAGAGCTTCCTTATGGTCCCAAATTATGAATGATACAGTCGACTAGTCCTGTCCTTTGATCCAACACCTCTTTGTGTTCAACTACATGCAATTTGCATTTTTCGATTATGCATTTTAGTCTTGCACGTCTCAGAGTGCTGGTGGATAATACACTGCGATTGTCTGAAGCTTTTATTAACGACATGGTGTCATTTGTGGCTGTTGCATGTGTGGTGTATGAAGAAGTGTTATTTCCCAAATATTTATTTCGACATTTTAGTGTGTTTTTGTATGTCAGTAACACTAATATGAAGCATTCATATATTTCTAACCACGACTGGAATTTGGTAAAATATTGATGTTCTTTAGATGTTTTGAATAATTTAAACACGTTTAATAATTTGGGTTTTTTAAATAACATTTTTTCCTCGTTTACTGTTTAAAAAAAAAAATTTAAGGATAGATTCTAATAACCACCTGCCCTTTTTAGCTCTGGCCTTTTCACTTGCCCACAAGTCACCCACAATTCCTTGCCGTCTCTGTGTCATTGAGGCATTTGTCCCCTACCTCTCCACTTGCTTTTATTTTGCAGTAAATATAGTTTATATTCCAGCCAAACCTGCACATTTTTTCACAGAAAAAAACAGTAAACGTGCCTAGTATTAACCCCGCCGAAATGCGCCTATTTTAGTACCACAGAATTTCTATTACGAATCAATTTTATTAGAATTTCCATTGTATTACTTTATTTTGGGGAGTGTCTTAAAGTGCTTCCTGCGTACCACTGTGCAGTTGCTTCAGGGCACTTGATGTTTTTGCTAGGATGATGTTTTGCTTTTAGTTGTTTTCATTCTGGTGTTGGGTTCTATCTGTTTTATTCGTTGATATAAAGGAACCTGGCAAGTCCATGTAGAGAAGTGTATGTTTGTATCTGTAAATTTGCATTCTTCCGTTTGCCATTCGCCAAGAAAGTCTTCTCTCGTGTTCCCTTCCCTTAGTGTCCCTGGCATCGAGCACCGTGGGCCTAGCTGGGCAGGTGGTTCACACGGAGAGCACCGAGGTGGTCCTGACGGCGGACCCTATTGTGGGTTTCGGTATACAGCTTCAAGGCAGTGTTTTTGCCACCGAGACCCTATCGTCACCACCACTAATTTCATATATCGACGTCGACAGCCCAGCAGAGAGGTGAGATGATTGGATTTCTTCCCCCTAACCCTCTGATTATTGTGTTCATATACTTGCTTGCACAGACCACCTAAACCTGGAAGCACGGAGGCACATAGCCTTGTCTACTAAAATTATTTTGAGAAGCATCCGTTAATGGGTTCTAATAAAAATGTGACATAACCCTCAACTATGGAAAAGCAGCTCGAAGTGACCTCGTTAAGGCAGTAAAATGCCAAAGTAACAAGAACAACCAGGGTCCTGTCTGGCACATTAGCACACGGTGCTTTACAGGATAGGTTTTATATGATCTTTTTATTCTTCTTCCCGGTGTGGGGATAAAAAGTCGCAGCAGTGTCTTATTGTTTCTTTTGTCGGAAGCCTCAATACAGTGTTAATGAAAAGGAAAATAAGCCACATAAAGTCTATAAGTTAGGCACAACCTTAAGTTTCATCGAGATACGCCAAAGAGAAGAATAAAGGATTTTGTGTTGCAAAACACTTCTTGACAACAAGCCTCTCCTTGGTTGTGAAATGATCACTTAGACAACATTTATAGTTATCTTCTAAATACAGTGATTTTTGAAGCAGAACATATTTTTCCTTCTAGATATTTGTTGTTTCTGCAAATTCTTTTAAAGAAGCATCCATCCCTGTTCATCCTCAAACTCACCCAACTATTAAATAAAATAAATCATCTTCTCTGGAATGATGTTGAGTGTTGTAAACCAAGCACAAACATTTATAGGCACGGTTATCAGCAACATGATCGCCTTGTAATCTGGCATCAATTTATCAGAGAGCTTGGCTTTGTTTGGGGTTTCATCTTTTTTGAGGCTCTGGCAAGTAGGAATATTGGAAATAAAATACTTTTAGAATAAAAAGAGCAATACTATGTTCTCCTAAAATCTTGAAACATGGTTGTTAATCTGCAGATGCTTCAAGGTATGGGTCACACATGTTGGGTCCTTTCCAGTTGAAAAGCTTCTTTGATAACAATTGTGTTGATGCTAAGTGCCTGATGTTGAGTGCCCTTGGGCTGGATCTGAAACTTTTTGCATCTGATGAAATCCGACATTGAGTTGATTAAATTTATGGCCTATTTCAAGTTTTAATTTGGCCTGACATGTTGATTTTGACATAGATGGCCCTCGCTGTAAATAGCCTAGTGAAAACAAACCATGCCTCTTACCTTCAGGAGTTCAATAGTATGGATTACCAAAAACCAAGTAACATCTTCAGTTTAAACAAGATAGCATTTATCTGGTAGAAGACACCTCTGCCATAGAGGGTTGTTCCACCACAATAAGGGTGCAGGAATCCCCCTTAAATGGAAAACAGCAAAAAATGAAAGATCATTTGGAAACAGGAGAGGTTTTGGAAAAAACAAAAATGTGAAACCAATTGAAGGGCAGGTAGAAAAGAATATAGGTAGAGCTGTGCTGTGAGCTTCAGGTATGGTCTCTTGCCTAGTACGAGACAGCTAACTGATCTAGTCTGGTTAGCTCGATTTAGATTGTTGTTGTGATTTGTGGTGTCTTTTAACAGGTGTGGGGTGCTTCAGGTTGGAGATCGTGTGCTGGCAATAAATGGAATCCAAACGGAAGACAGTACTTTTGAAGAAGCCAATCAGCTCCTGCGCGACTCCTCCATCACCAGTAAAGTGACTCTCGAAGTCGAGTTTGATGTGGCAGGTAAGACGCTTCCACCTGTTCTTAGATTTCAGCTGATTACATTTCTTTTTGATAAATACTGAGTTTTTCATAGTGCTGCATTGTTTTGCTTTCTCCTAAATGAATGTTTTGTCACATTTCTCTTTTTTTAAGAGGCTTGCTATTTTTTGTGGCATCTTGAGCACATACTGTGTCCATAGACATGTCTATGTACTTTGTATATACATTTTCTTTACACCACTCTGCTTTTGCTCTGTTATTGTTTGAGTGTGGTATATGTGGTACATCACTTTAAATTTCGAATTATATTGGTACTATATGTTTTTATGCAACTTTAATTCGGCATTACACATCACTAAATCTATTTCATATGAAGCTAATTAAAACGATTTTTAAAATTGTAACACATTCATGGCTTCACAATAGTAATTACAACATTTCAACGTGTAATTGCAACATCACACATGCACACACATTCACTCTCCATTCTTCCCTCCCTCCCTCCCTCACAACAACCACTTTTGTATGAAACGTTGCTCACAGTAAATAAGCAAAATAATAAAGCTGCCTTATAAATCAAATCAAGGAAATGCACATAGCAAGGTATTTAACTTTATTGCTCCAACACCTTTGAAAATGCTCCTAAATTCAGAAACTGTCTATGTAAAAAAAGTGCATGGATTATGCCTAGATATTTCTTCTTCGATTTGAATCCAATTAAATTCTACCTTTACATGTTGTGGGGATTGTACCAATTTAGTTATTTCACCTCCTCTTTATAATGGAAGAACTTAACGAATTGCATTAGTTAGTGGAATATATAGTTAAATACTGTTTACATAGATTATGATTCTCGTTTAAAAAGAAATGTTGAAAAGGTTGAAGGTGCTGCGTCAGTTACCATGACCTGAGATTAAAGATCACAAATTGTGAAAGTTAGATGTCTTAAAACATGACCTAAAAGCATCTATTATGACCACCAAACTGGAGGGCCATAACTGTGAACCAGTAAATCTTCTTTTGTTCTTATTGGTTCAACACAGATGTCCCACAAGGGCAAAACGAGTGCCTTGACTTCTTCTATGGTGTTTCTCATAAGAAGGCTGCACTTTGAGGATACTTTGACAGGCCCAGGAATCAAGCTCTGTAGAAGCACAGCAAGAAGGACCTGTATCAACCACTGCCAAAACGTTTATACTAAAATGTTAACATTCGGTCAGACTTTCAAAAGAGTTTTTTGGTAACTTTAAACAACTGCTTACATGGCTGGTTTGGGGTAGCAAACAACCCTGTTTAAAATGTGATGTACTCACTCAGCTGCGAACAAGGGTGGCCTGGGACTGCCGGATACCCTTCTCTGTTATTTCATTGCTCAAACCTATCATGCTAAACACTGGCTCAAAGATGCAAAAACCATGACTCGTGGTAGAGTCGAAAAGGCATTAGCATGACTGCACACACTTCCCACCATTCTGGGAAAGAAGCTTGTCCGGCAGCGTGACAAGACCGATGTCACAGCGATCACGAACAAGCATGGTGGGAAACAGCAGGATTGCTGGGCATGGACAGACCTTTACTATTGCTTAAAAAATATTAAAATCCCAATCACTTCACCACTTCTAGAGTGTGCGACAGTGACATTTGTATTCGCTCAAAGGTATTTACAGACAAAGTATGAAACACAACACTAGCAATGCTTCTTCGTCACCGATTAGGGCCCGCTGCCTGCTCAATGTTTCTAAGGTCCCCCAAAGCCCCACCAGAATTGGGAATGTTAAATAAGTTGATTCACAGAGGGAAGGGGAGCAAGACTATATCATTGTTACAAAAGGAACTGATTAAGTCTATAGTTATGCCAGTCCATGCATCCAGACAGGTATGGGAGATGGACCTAAGTAGACCTATACCATGCAAAAGTTGAAAATACTGTTGTGCGCAGGTTAAAGATATGCCATTCAGTTATCTCTTTTTTGCATATTGCTTGTAGTTGCCCTGCTATGAGCCAGCACTTTAAAGCTGTAGTTGAGGCAATAACTAAAATTAACATTACACCTAACAAATTACATAGGTTGAAATTAAAAATTAAGTTAAAAAAATACATATATATACTCACAAACAATACATGGAGAATAATGTAAAGCTGTTATATCGTCTTATTGATGTATTCATTGTGGTGGAAGGGTCTGATGTGGAAGCTACAGAATTTGTTGCAGCCATCAACAAAAACAACATCAATTTAAAATTCACCTCCATTGTTAGTGATAAAAATATTCATTTCTTGGACGTGGAATTATATATAGAAAACAATAAGGTTGAAACAAGAATCTATAGGAAGGAAACAGCCGGAAATTCGGTGCTGCATTCCGCGAGTTTCCACCCCAGGCACCTGGTTAAGAGTATCCCCTATGGGGAAATGTTGCGACTCAAACGAGTCTGCAGCAACCCCGTAGATTTAGCTGCAGCACAGCAAGAAAGCAAAAAGAGATTCATATCATGAGGGTACTCAAGAAAGACAATAGAAGCTGCTATCAATAAATCCCAGAATCAAGACAGATCCCTTCTATTACAAACCGAAAAGATGAGAGACCACATTGAATTGCAACAACCAATGGAAGTAAGGTTAATTTTAGCTTACAAGGCCCATCAAAAGGAAATTAAAAAGATCATGCAACGCAACTGGCCTATAGTGCAGAGTGACCCAGTTATAGGGGTTTAATTACCACCCAACTTGGGAGTCACCTACAGAAGACCCCCCTCCATGCACAATAGTCTAGTAAGCAGCAGCCCAGAAACAAAAGACCAAACAAATTGGTGGGTACAAAATGGATTTATAAAATGCAAAAGTTGCAAGGCATGCCAATATGGCATAAATGAGAAAACATTCAAGACTGCGTTCAGTGAAAAAGAATTTAACATCAATAATCCACTTAACTGTAAACCCGAATATGCCATATATGTTTTGGAATGTTCTTGCAACCTCAAATATGTGGGAAGCAGCAAACTTCCTGCACATAAAATGATTTTGCAACACATCAGGGCCATTAACAATTGTGACCAAACGTACCCAGTCGCTAGACATTCCAGGGAGGTGCACAAAAGCAATCTTAAAGATCTTACATATTACCTAATTAACACCATTCCCATTAACAGAATGGTTGGTGATAGAGCAAATACATTCTCAACTTTGATAGCAAGACCCCGGGAGGTTTAAACACGACCGAGGATCTCTATACCTGTCTATAGTGACTTTTAAGATTCATTAGACTTTAAAACTGACCCCTGTATAACATCAGACACCCTTTAGTGCAAATCAACATTAGAATAGAGGAGAATAACTAAATGCAAAATCAGGAAGGGTGTGGGAGGGTTAGAGTAGTAGAAATGAAACAAGCTGTAAGAATATTTTAACTTAAGGAATGGAGGCAGCCCAACCAACCTTAACCACTAGAATAGTGTTTTTTTAAATGTTAAGAGCACCTTAAGATTTGTAGATAAAATACTGGGTTGCCAAAAGGGAGACTGTGTATCCTTTACTGATAAGAGAGCACCATCACTTTTAGTCTATGAAGTCATTGAGCAGGAACAGACGGAACTTGTAGGAGCCCATGGTAGGACTTTTTTCCTGTGAGACTGGTATTAGAAACCTTTGTACAGTAGAAATAACACATTTAAGCAAGGATTTTGCCATCATAAAGATTTTAACAATGTTTGGCTTCTCTGAAAAGAATTTTAAATTATGAATATTTATTTATTCATTCATTCTGAGCATTGAAATTTATAATATAAGACTTATATATATTTTTATAGTGTTTTACATTTAACCCTTTCCATCGGTCGGACGGCCGGGGGCCGTCTGACGTCACAGTGGACATGTGTGGAGGACGGCTGGGGGCCGTCCGAACCACGCCCACTCATTATTTTGCCCGCACCGCAGCAGAACTCGCGCCGCGATCAAGGAGTTAATTCTGTTTTAATATATCATAATTTATTTATTTACCCGTATATTTATATGGGTACAAGAATATTGATTCTTACCGAGATGCCATATGTATTTAACATTCAAGATAGTATTCAGAAAAGCAATCATAATGATGGTGTGAAAGAACTGTACTGTATTATACAGAAACATCTCTAGATAGTATGTCCTTCATGTCTATTACTGACTACCAATGGCAAGGAGCACGAGTCACTTTAAAAAGGGTGTAAAAAAATCATTGGCGTTGTCATGTGATCAAGGTCCGGCTGGACCGAAACAGGTTATGACCGATATGAAATAAATAATAATAGAAGCACTTACTTTGTGGTCCGAGCCTGCTTTGGCTGACGAAGAGCTGGGAAAGAAGGCGATTTGGAGATATATATTATCTACTGGCGGTCGCCAGTAGATAGTTATAGTTACAACCTAGTTTCCATAGGTAATCTCAAAATTCTATTTTGAATAACTTTGGCGCCGGTTGACGAATCCTCACGAAATTTTCAAAACAAATGGGGCGCTCCGTTCAGCTCCTACCCTGAAAGTCTCGGGGTGATTCGTCAAGCGGGGGCCGAGAAAAGGGGGGGGTCCCAAAACGCGTTTTCCCCATGCATTTTTCCATAGGACCTTTAGTCGCAGCTACAGCCCGAACGGCTGAACAGAATTACGTGAAATTTGTCAGAGAGGTAGCCATAGGGTCAAGGAAGTGCCTATTGCAGGTCTGGTGTAAATCTGTTCAGTATTTCCTGAGAAAATAGCATTTAAAAGCATATCAATATCTATACGCGCGCACCGTGCGCGCACGGTGCGCTCACCCTGCCGTGCGCGAGCGCAATTCTGATTGGTTGTTAGATGTCGGTAAACATTCGAATCGGTCGAAACCAGGAAGTGTCGGCCGCCATTTTGTCTCTCGCAGTCTGAGGAAGTGAAAAAAAATGGTGGAGAACATGAAAAGGTGGCAGAGTGGACAGTTCCTGACCCCCTAGC
This sequence comes from Triturus cristatus, assembly GCF_964204655.1. NCBI lineage: Eukaryota > Metazoa > Chordata > Amphibia > Caudata > Salamandridae > Triturus > Triturus cristatus. Next base: position 811,336,964 of record NC_140585.1, on the reverse strand, counting down.
CTTGGTCAGGGGGTCACAGAAGGACCTCCAAGGGAGAAAAAAACAATTTTTTTTTTTAAATCGCGAGGTGTGCGCACAGCGCGCGCCCGGCACGCACTGCGAACCGTGGGTGCACGGTGCGCGCACGGTGAAAAACCTGAAAAAAAACAAAATTAATAAATACATAACTTAGCATTTAAAAAACCGTACAAATTCACTGAAAAAACCATAGGTTTCACACACGTTATAGTTACGAATTGGCATTTAAAAAACCTTGCAAATTCACTTAAAAAACCATAGGTTTCACACATGTTATAGTTAGCTGGACATTTCACTCGTAAAAAACCACTGAAATTCCCCCGTTATAGTTAGTGCAGGCAACTATAACTCACGCGACCGCAATCCTATGCTGATGACGTCAGATATTACATCACTGATGACATATGTGTCTTTATGAAAAATAAATATTTGTAATATATGTATAGCTAAAGATTAATGGAAGAAGACATGGGTAAATAAGTGTCTAAATACAGTGATGTAATATCTGACGTCATCAGCAGAGGATTGCGGTCGCGTGAGTTATAGTTGCCTGCACTAACTATAACGGGGGAATTTCATTGGTTTTTTACGAGTGAAATGTCCAGCTAACTATAACATGTGTGAAACCTATGGTTTTTTAAGTGAATATATATATATATATATATATATATATATATATATATATATATATATATATATATATATATATTGTTTCACCAAAGGACCACCCGTTTGAAGACGCACTCGCAGGCAGCAGATTGACGGCACTCGGCGTTTCCTTTTCCTTGGAATTAATTCAGCTTAAGCCTTACGCGTTTCGGAGCGTGGTTGCTCCTTGTTCACAGGCAGTTCGCAAATGACAAGGCAGGAGTTCAGGACGCTCACACAGCATGCGCTTTAATTTGCCCTCCATTGGGCAGCAGGTGATTGCAGCTTTCAACACATAATGCGGATTTCCCTTCCTAGAGACCCACTGAGGGTATGACAATATCGCTAAATATAAATGCAAAGCGGGACCTACTATAGGTGAATTACTGGATCAAGAGGGCTTACAAACCTACTATAGGGAATGTACTACTACAAGTACCAGCATGCAATACAAGCTGCAATCACCTGCTGCCCAATGGAGGGCGTATTAAAGCGCATGCTGTGTGAGCGTCCTGAACTCCTGCCTTGTCATTTGCGAACTGCCTGTGAACAAGGAGCAACCACGCTCCGAAACGCGTAAGGCTTAAGCTGAATTAATTCCAAGGAAAAGGAAACGCCGAGTGCCGTCAATCTGCTGCCTGCGAGTGCGTCTTCAAACGGGTGGTCCTTTGGTGAAACAATATATATATATATATATATATATTTATTCTTTTCTTCATATTTTCACGCGCAGGCCAGAAGCGCGTGCAAGAGGACCCGTCTCGTAAGTGGCCTTTGATAAAACTGGCAGTGTGGCAAAATCATCCAAGGTATTAGGAATCACAGGCCCACCTCATGAAGGGAGCCCGGAAAGAGGCCGCTGCTACTATTAGTCCGTGACTGCACGGGGACGCCTGATGACTGCATCTTCGCGTCACGGCCCTACTTGGTTTCTGGATGTGTGGCTGAGGCGTTGGGGACTTGAGGCGGCAAATAACACTTTCATTTTGGGACTCACTCGGCTGACAGCAAGCCCTTTCCTCCCCATATTAAAAAGGCACAACAGCGCTTACTAAAGCATGAGATGGCTCCGCTGCCGATACCTACCGGAGTGATGCAGGCTGGGAATTGGAGTCTTTTACCTGAAGACTGCAGCTGTGAATAATAATGAACTGAGCCAGCTAGACTCCCGCCAATGGGAGGGCCATAAAATATTTAAAGGAGGGACTGAGTGAAACCTACTGCAACAGGCATCTGAGGAAGGCATACGTGCCGAAATGCATTATGCCCTGCAGAATGGTGAATAAAGGTCGTCTTGATACTCCCTGCTGTGTCCTCTGGTCTTCCCTACAGGAGTGATCTTTTCTTCATATATATATATATATATATATATATATATATATATATATATATATATATATATATATATATATATATATATATATATATATTTTCAACACAGCACTCCCATGAAAGGAAAGAGGTCGCACTCCCAACAGCTGTTACTCCGTTTTTAATTCTTCAGAGTTGGCAAAACCACAAAATTCCAAACCAACGCGTTTCGGTGTACCATACACCTTGTTCACGGTTGTTGTTTGCACCATTGAAAGAAATGTTCATTTAATAAAGTGAATTGAAGGTCAGTCTCTGACATCATTTCCTGATGCCGCTTGCACATTTACCCTTTGAATTCTGGGTGATGTAGTTTTTTGTGAACCAATGAATTACTCCACTATATTTCGAGTGTTTGTAATAGATTCATTATCTGTAAAATATTAACAAAAGTAATTGTGTCCGTTATGTATACTTTTGATAGTTTTGAAACTCCATTTAAAAATTGACATTGTACGAAATTCTCTCATGCTTAGAGTCAAATAGCGTTAAGTTTTTTGTCCAGCCCTCTGGTGGGCTTTGCAGCGCCTGAAGCCAGGAACCATTGGGCCATTTTGGATATATTTGAACCTGACACGGCGCTCACCGAGAAGCGATCAGTTCATCATCAATAAGGAGCAAACACGAAGGGGGAACGCTGTTGCAAGGTAAGAGCGTATACCCTGAGTGTTCTCCGGATTATTATCGAATAACTGTTCTAACAACTCACAGAGTTCTTCCTGTGTAATCTCGGTTTGAAACACGAGGCTTTTTTAACTTTTTCGGACAATCAGTGATAAAAACGTGCAATCTTTTCTCAACTGGGATTCAGCACTTTGAATGCTACTGAAATTGTTGATCCGAATTGTACTAAAACCTCGACAGCTATTAGGAAAGCAAAGGAAAAAAATCTTTATGTTGGCACAACCATCGAACATATAATTAATTTAAACATTATAACAATGGAAAAACGTGAAGCGAAAAGAAGGGAACAACTGACAACAATGTTTGATAAAGAACAACCACAAACTGATGCCGATAAACAAAACCCCAGTGGTAAAACGGATACCAAAAGCAAAATAAGGCAATGGGAGAAACTAAGCAGAAAAGAGATTAACAAATCATGGGAATTAATTACATTACAGAAATATTTAGAAGTACAACGGGTGCCTCGTGGCCTTCGAATCATGTTAATGCCTAGTCAACAAGATGCATCTAATGATTTATTACAAGAATGGGGTGAATACACTTTGAATTCCTCATTGGGTTTAATAAAAATTTTGGTTAAACACGTTGAAATTGCTTTGAATAAAATCAAGGAACAACTACATGAATGTGAAAAAGATTTGGAATCCACAAAATTAAACCCTGAAGTGTTAAAATTCAAAGAAGATTTGGAAAGACAAATAGATAAAGACGAGGATGTTGTCAGACAACGGAAACACAGTAAATTTGTGCGAGATACTGAGGACTATGTGGAAGGCAGAATATTTTCTTTTGCACGTAAATATGATCCATTCAAACAACAAACACCAACAAGCAATTATTCAACCACCTCAAGTAGCTTCTCCTCCTTGGCTTCAATTTAACATAGCGAAGGGGACAACGAGGCAACCCCTGCAGACGCAAGAAAGGTTTTTTTAGGGGACATGCGCCTGGTATTACAACAACGTCAATGGGAACAAAATCAGACATCACAACGTCAACCTCGAGGAAGAGGCAGGGGGAAACCCTGGCAGCAAAGAAAACGCGCAGAACAAAACGAAGGGGACGAAGAAGCAAGTTCCTCAACAGAAAGGAGTGGTATAAAAACAAGGAGTATGAGGCAGAGAAAGGATCAATAAAAGATGAACTTCAGATTATAAATCTAACTGAAAAAGAACTATCGTTGGAGGAAACATCACTGCTAAAACGTGGCATTAATTATTGCCCTACTCAGAGAATGGATCTGACACAAATAAGAATTGATTTATATCTTTATGTTTGAAAAATCAAACTCGCCAAATATTTTTGGGAAAACCAAAATAAACCCAAACTGATGAAAAAGTCTGGCAAGCCAACTTCAACCCTCTTGGTAAAAGAAGCTGATGACTTCTTAACTTTACTTAACTTAAATGCGGAAGAAGGAGAAGAAATCACCCTCGGAACAGCATGCCCACAATTGGGTGCAGGATTAAGTGAAAAAAGACCACGATCAAAATTCTACCCACAACTAACCCCTGGTAACAAAATTGACCTCTTTCATGAGGCGGTCATTCAAGACCTTTACAAATTAAAGCATAAAAAATTCAAGGATAATCTGACTAAAACAGAAAGAGATGCACTATCAAAATTATCCAAAGCGGATGACTTTGAAATCAAAATAGCGGACAAAGGGGGCAATATTGTGTTATGGGACAGAAATTTGTACACTGAAGAAGCCCTTTTACAACTAAACAATTCTGAATACTATGAAAAACTGCCAAACAATCCTATAACAACCATAAAGAGAGAATTGGAAAAGAAATTTCAGACATGCATAGCTAATAACTTAATCGATGAAGATGAACACAAATACCTAACAGTGGACTTTCCGATTTTAGCAACCATGTATTTTCTCCCCAAAATACACAAAACCCCCAAACAACCACCAGGGAGACCTATACTATCAGCAAAAGGCTCGCTTTTGGAACCAGTGGCAAACTTTATTGATCACTTTCTAATGCCATTTGTAGCCAATCTTAAATCATACATCAAGGATACTTCAGATTGTCTTAGAGTCTTGAAAGATATAACTTGGCGAAACACCTACTGTCTTATCACAATGGATGTGGTATCATTATATACCACGATTGATAACACACAAGGATTAAAAGCAGAAGTGGATCAGTACCTGCTGTGAGGGAGCTCTGTTTCTGGTTTATACAAGCCCTGTTCCTGCTCAACACTATACCAGAGGTGTATCATTAACAATTAAAGAAAACAAGATATCAACAGGGACAGCTCTACTGTATCTAGAATTGTAATTCTAACCTATCTTCCTTGACTTTGTTGAATCTTATTTCAGACATTAATGAAAGACAGGAAGGTCTCAGTTACTATTTTTGGCTTGGAACAGTTTTCAGGTGTTTACTGTAGTCATGCTTTCGTTGTGTACGATTGGGTGGTAAACTCAGTTGATGTAATGGTTTGTGGCAATAATGTGAATATCATATTCTTAGCATGTGTGGCTGTAGATACACTTGCTGGGCACCCTCCTGCCATTTAGTGTTGTGCTCGGATGTTTACAACTTGTTTTTCTTCGAAGAATTATTTCGAGCCACGAGATCCAGAGACGACTAATGCACATGTTAATCGGCTCCATCTTCAGATTCTTTTTTGCCTCCATCAAGCTTGGATGTGGTTATCAAAACTTTCTCGCGACATACTTTCTGACCCGGAGGTGAGTCTTCCTGTGACAGAGCAAAGCATCGATGACCAGTCTCTGAAGATCTAACGCTTCGAGTACTCAGCACCTTCCTCACAGAGCAGAGAATATTCCCGGATAGGTAATGGAATGGACCCCATTTTGAAGATTCCCACAGTGCAAAACAAAATGCCTGCACAACGATCAACAACTGGTATGTAACTTGTGCCTCTCCCCAAAGCATGGTGACCAGGACTGTACGGCGAGCCAGCAATTCAAATTGAAAAACTTTAAGATACTGAAGTTTCGCACACAGTATGGAGGCCACTCCTGAGCTTGAAGTACTGGAGGGAGAAGAGATCATCAACGCCGATGAGGATAAGGAGTATGAAGGAACAGAGTAACCAGGTAGCCCGTACTGCGTTGCATTCGAAGGCTCAGACATCAACACCGGTGACAGCGATAACGATGGGCAACCATTTCCTTCCGTATAGATCCCAACATTGATCCGGAGAAAACCTGGGGACTGAAGATGAAGGCTATGCCAAGGGAAGTGAGTGCTGTTGCTGCCTCAGCTGCTCCAACACAAAAACTACAGCTGCAAGACTTTTAAGAGTCATGCCCTAGAGTGGATCGACCCAGCAACCCAGTGCATCATGCAGGTCTAGTGGTTCTGGTCGACACCGAGACCTCGATCCTGATCAGGCTCCAAGCCAGAAGACCAAACACGGCGCCAATGCGTTGAAGTCACGGACCTCATGTCTCCTTGGCGTCGAAGACCCCAGTATCTAAGCGTTCGGCTATGTCATCCAAACCTTCAGCCCCGAAAGACCTGACGCAAAGGGTGTTCAAAAAGCCTCATAAGGACAGTCCTCGATGAGAATCAGAGGTCTATTGATCCTAAAACAGGGAAAGTTAGCGCTCCTAAAAGGTGGAGGCTAGAATTTAAGGAGCCTTTGGTAGACCCACTACCAAATAGACCAAAATGTAATCAAAGCCTTTCTAATGTTCATTCAACACAAAGTAGTCCTCATAAAGACAAACAATAATATAGCGAAGTATTACATACTCAAACAGGGAGACACCCATTCCCTTCTGCTATATGAGTTAACACAGAACATATGGAAATGGGCATTATGACATCACATTCAACTCCTGGCAAGCTATCTCTTGGGAATAGACAATGGCTTTGCAGACGTCCTAAGCAGAATGCAGCAACAAGTCATGAGTGGGAACTCCAACAACAAGTCCTTCACTGATATTTCCAAATTTGAGGAAAGGCAACCATAGATCTCTTTGCAACATCAGAAAATGCAAAATGCCAACACTTCACCTCCAGGAATCATCACCCGCAGTCACTCCGGGTCGCTAAGGACGAATTGGTCAGGGATATTTCCCTATGCTTTTCCATCTCTACTACTACTTCGTATGTGTCAGGAAGCTCTGGAAGACCTCTCCCATTCCAATTCTGGTACCTCCCAATGGGCACGTCAGCCATGGTACACACCCTTACTCGGGTTGTCAGTAGTCCCTCATCAGAAGCTCCCCAGCCGGTAGAACTTTCTCTTGCAAAATCATAGGACAATCAGACAGCTGGATCCTAAACAGCTCAAGCCAGCTATCTGGCTCCTGAAGTCCTAGAGTTTGGACATCTAAGTCTGCCTTCAAAACGTATGGAAGTTCTTAAAGATATGAGGCGTCCTACCACTAGAATCTGCTATGCAGGTAGGTGGAAAAGTTTTGTTTGTTATTGTACAGCAAAACAAATTGCTATTAATTCTGCAGTAAAACGTCTACAATGCTACCTACTACATCTGCAAAGGTCAGTAGTAGCTTACACATCTATATGACTTCACCTAGTGGCCATTGCTACGTACCTACAAAATGGGGAACACTATTCACTGTTTTGAATACCAGTTGTCAAAGCTTTCATGGAGGACTTAAAATGGGTAATACCTTTAAGAACACCACCTGCTCCAGTATGGAATCTCAGTGCGGTACTAACTAAACTCATGGGCCCCCCCATTTGAGTCTCTACAGTCCACTCCACTTTAACACCTGTCATGGAAGGTTGCATTCCTAGTGGCGATTACTTAGTTGAGAAAAGTTAGTGAAATTCAAGCCGTCCTTTCAAATACATCAGGACAGAGTAGTCCTGAGACCAAATCTAATTGTTTTGCCTAAAGTACTGTCATCCCTCCCTCTCAGTCGAACTATTGACCTGCCAGTTTTCTTTCCTATTCGGAATCAGTAGCTGAAAGTGCACTTTAGATGTTAAACGAGCACTACTATTCTACATTGCCAGACTTAAATCATTTAGGAAAACACAACTACTGTTTCTAACTTTTTCAAGCCCTAGAAAAGATTACGCTAAATCCAAAGCTGGAATTGCTAAATGGATAGTCAGATGCATTCAAACCAGCTATTCCGAGGCCAAGAAAACCTTACCAGTCCCCTTAAAAGCATTTTCTACTAGGAAGAAGGGTGTTTCAATGACTTTGTTGAGTAACATTTCTATAGCTGACATTTGTAAATCAGCTACTAGTTCAATTCCACACACATTTTCTAAACACTACTGTGTGGTTGTCCTTGCACTCCAACAGGTATGCATATGACAAGTCATACCAATAACTTTATTTCACGAATCTGCAACACCCAGTGACTGGCAACCTCATGGGGAGAACTTCTTAACAGTCCACATACAGCATGTGTATCTACAGCCACACATGCTACGAATGGATTATGTTACTTACCTTGTAAGCATTTATTTGTTGCATGTAGTGCTGTAGATTCACATGCGCCCACCCACCTCCCCGGAGTCACTGGTTGTTCCTGATAATATGCACATATTTTAGATATTCACTTTCTTTCCATTCATGTTGCACGGCCATCACCATAGACAATTTCTAGATCCATTCCACCTGCATGTGATGTGTGAAAACAAATCGGAACATGGAGCCGATGACCATGCTCAGTACCTCAAAGAGGAATAATCACTGGATCTCGAGACTCGCAAGTCTCCTAGAAGAGAAACAAGTTGTAAACATCCAAGCCCAACACTAGATTGCAGGAGTGTGCACAGCATGTGAATCTACAACACTACATGCAACGAATAATACATGCTTACACGGTAAGTAACATAATCCTTTTTTGGATAAAATAGCCATTGTTATTGAAACCCAAAGATCATGGACTTGTCACCTGATATGGTCCACTGCCCCTAATAAGCAGACAAATGGAAAGATGAAAAGGTACCCTAGTCAGTAGATCTCCTGCTGCAAAAATGTGTGTGACATGCTGGTCCCAAATTTGTATCCTGACACTTCTCACCTTGCTTTTCATTCTTCTGCTGTCGATCCATGAGTTTGTAAATCACAAGATCCATTCGGTAAGCACACCGGGACAAGTCTGTGGCACATGTGCTGTAGATGGTACTTTTACACATGCAACTGTAAAACCAATCCATGTTTCTTTGACATTTATTTCAGTGATGGGCATTTACAAATTGAAAGCACTTAAAGGATTTTTCTCAATCAGAGCTCTTGCAGTATGTTCGAAAAGAAGAGCTTGCCATGGAGTACCAATCTATATTCTGAAGTGTTTGCTTCAGAAAGCGGTCCAGCCCACATTCTCCTCTCACATTTTGACCTGCTGACACATCTCATGTTGTGAAGATTAATTGCATCTCATAGCGCTCTGCCATATGAACAACGATCAGTCTGATTTTCTTCTCTGACAGCATGTATGTGTTGGTTTGATGTGAAAACCAAGATGCAGTCCAAAGCACACTGCGACCCTGAAAAGTTTTCATTGATTACTTTTCGCTAGGGATGGCGTAAGTCAGTCGCCACATTTCAGCCTCACTGACACTTGTACTGACCCTTTTCTGATGGCCGAACTGCTCTTGGAGCTAAGACCAGGATACAAAACAGGCTGCTTTTTCAGTAGACTATAATTTTAGCATAAAATGCAGTTTGATTACATTTCCTGTGCAAGCATGGAGAGTAGCTCCCATTATCACTTCAACATTTGCTGTGTAAATATCTCTAGGCTAAGCATTGGGCAATTTTCTCTCCCCACCCCCCCAAGCCACTTTAAGCCCCAGGGATCCCATCTCCCAGGGCCTTTTTTTTTTATTGAGAGGAGGGGGCACACGGCTCCACCCTGAGCCAATAGTGGCCCCACGGATATGTCCCCCTGGGCTACAACATATTTGTAAAGGGGAGGGGGGCGAGAAGCCCGCTTCCTGAGCTGCAAGGGGGCCTCGGGACTCCACCCCCTGGGCTTAACGCGGGTGCCCTGGCTCTCACCTGGGGCACCCACACCACAATATGCGAAGGAAGTTGTGAGTGGAGCACCAGGGAAAATATGCTATGGGTGTTGCGGGAGGAGCACCAGGGCCCTCATGGCCCTGCCGGCTTTCCACATGCACCCATTCTGGGTGATGCAGGAGCCGGTTTTGCTTCTGCCCAGAGGTAGCAGCTGTGTTTACTTTCTCTCGCCAGGCAGACGCAATTTCACTTTCCCTGCCCGCAAGAGCACGGGCAGTGAAACAAAAGTCTGCTCCCACCCAACAGGAGAATTTTTAAAGCTGTTGAAGAGTGGGAGCTGACATGCCTTCCCTGCCCGCATTCCTGTTGGCACGGAAGGCATGTCAGATCCCACCTGGTGGGAGATTTAAAAATGCTCCCATCAGGTGGGAGCAGTCATATGCTTCCTTGCCCCTCTCTTGCTGGCAGGCAAATTACTGTGTCCCTGGGTGTGTCCCCCTGGAACATGGTGATTGAGCTGGTTCTGGGTGATGGGGTACCTGGGAACTTTACAGGCTCTGCCCTTTAATTTAAGATCAGCGCCCGGGGGATGGGGTCCCTGGGGTCCATAGAGGGAGGCTGTGCACCCCCTTTTTTTAAAATTAATATTTGGCTCCAGAGGATGGGATCCCTATGGCCTTTTCAGGATTGGGGAGGGAGGAGCACTCCACCCTCCCTTATCTATTGATATCATCCCCGGAGAGTGGGGTCCCCATGGCCTCCTAGAGGCTCGGGAGGGAGGCCACTTGCCCCTCTACCCTAAATAATGTATTGTGCTGCTCCCTACCCTGGCCTACCCTGGGGGTGGTGCTTCTTTAATAGTGCAAAAGAACAAATAACAAAGCGTGGGGAGGCTCTGGGCCCTCACATGCAGCTCAGGAGACCGCCACCTCCCCTGGGCATACATACAATAATTAAGGGGGTCCGTTGCGGGCCCCAGCAACCACCACCTTCCCGGGGCACATTTGAATAAAGAAGGGGGACCACGCGGCCTCCCTCCAGGGGCCCTACATGGCCCTGTGGACCGCCACCCCTCAGGGCTGGCTCCAGCAATGTCCCAGGGTGCCTACCCCCGGGACATTGCAGTGTGCTATGGCATGTCAGGAGTACAGCTCCCTCCATGCAATAGTAAATGGTGTGCTCCGCTTTGAGCAAACAAGAGCATTATTCTCTTGATTGTTCAAAGCGGAGCGCGCTTTGCTTTACACACACAGGGCGCTGCATGTCATCTGCTCCCTTAGTGTAAAAAGCAATGTCAGCTCCCACTGGAGACAGGAGCCTGCCGGGACCGTAGGGGCCTTCAGACTACCCCTCCCCCCCGCGGTCCCCAATGAGGTGGCCATGCCCCAAGGGATGGGGTCCTTGGGGCCGAAGTCGGCCTGAAGGGGGGCTGCGCGGCTCCTCTCCCTTTTTTTAAAAAAAAATGAAAAAGGGCAGGCCCCGGGGGATGGGGTCCCACGGGCCGAAAATGGCCCGGGCTCCCTTTGAATTAAAAAAACAAAAAAAAAAAATAATAGCTGGGTCCCGAGGGATGGGATCCCCAGGGCCCAGAATGGTGTAGGGAAGGGCGTCTCATGCCCCTCATTTCCTAAAAAAGAGAAAAATCAACAACAACAAAAAGCAGGCAACTCGCTGGAGTCCCGGCCCCCTTTCTCCACTACTCTGCAAACGTGTCTCCTGGCGCGCTCCTGGTTGGGGGATGACCTGTGTGGGACTTACTGAAGGTAACAGGAGGACTTGTTGGCCCCCAACAACCCTCTGGAACCAAGGTGACTTCATACCACAACTAGTAGTGCGGTGGGAGGAGCATTTGCAGAGAGGTGGAGGAAGGGGATTTTGCCTCTGACAACTTCTCAGCAATCCTGCCTTATGGACTTACTGGAGGTAAGAGGAGGGGTAGTTGGCCCCCAAGGACACAAATACCTCAAACTTCATTTTTTTGTTATTATGTAAACTGCCTCATAAGAAGTACCAAGCATAATGCAGAGAACTCAGCAAAACGTGTAAAGTTATTTAATTTTTTTTCTTGAAGCCTGCTTTTCACTGAAAAACATGACCAAGGGCCTGATATAGATCTTAGCGGATGGGCAACTCTGCCACAACGGTGACGGGTATCCCGTCCGCCGAAATATAAATCCCATAGGATATAATTAGATTTATATTTTGGCAAATAGGATATCCGCCACCGTTGTGACGGAGTAACCCGTCTGCCGAAGTACAACAATGTGGCTGGACATAATTGTCTCTAAATTCAGCGTTCATCCACCAACTTATACACTCAACATAGCGCGTCCTACCAGATGTTCCTAAACAAAGATGGCTACGTTTGGAGGATGAACCTTCTCTGTAACCGTGACCAAAGCATGGACTACTCTACGCCCATCTCTGCGCAAGATTCCAACTTACTGAACTGCTGCAGAAAACGTTTGGTTTGTCGAATAATGCCACTGATTCTTCAAAATCCTTGTAAGCTTTTGCCCTTTATGTCTCTTGACTGATGCTAGTACACGGCAAGACTCTTTCAATGTTTGTTCTTTTACCTTATCTTGATTGTGCTGAGCTGGTTCAGGAGATATGTTATTGAAATATTACCAACAAGTTCTGGGTTATATTGCACTTTATAAATGAATATATAACGTAACTTAAAAACGTTTCTTTCTGATTTTGCTCTTAATAAAGCCAGGAGGAGACTGGTCCTCACTGACCACGGTATGAAACGCCGCCCGCCTGGGCCTTGATTCTTGGAGGAAACTTCAACAGGGGTGTGGTGGGTCAACGGGTATTTTTTATTTGAGTAACATTGAGGAGTGTACAAAGGTGCCAGGGTATGAAATGATTTGGCTGTCTGGATGGAGGGCGGCACTGCCAGTGGTGCTAAGCATGGCGATTGTGCGCATAATGGCAATGGGCCACCAGAAGGAACAGGCATTGGCTCACACCCCCACCACCGGTAACGAACTGTTGTAAATCACCGGATAATTAAAATAAAAAAGTCTGATGTTTTTGTTATGTAGCACGAACATAGGGCTTTAAAAGTAATTTTGGGGTTGATGTGCAAAGCAGACTTGGAAATGCACATTCATTGCCCTCTGGTGCAGATGTTGGAACCTCTGGTGTTGTCAACGCGCTTTGAACCTTTGCCTCTTGTCTTGTTTGCAGAGTCCGTGATTCCCAGCAGTGGAACGTTTCACGTCAAGCTACCAAAGAAACACAACGTGGAGCTGGGCATCACCATCAGCTGTACGTATTGGGATTTAATTTATAGACGTATGGTTTGCACCGGGGTTTATCAGTGTGACCGGGCGGATGGCATTGGCGTATTGAATAGGGTATGAGGGTAGACTATTGCTAAACTCATCTACCTTTGAGTACAAGTGCCCGTAATTTGAAAATAGGTCGATGTTGGAGGCCTCGGCACAATATACTATTCTTTGAGTTCTTTTCAATAGTTTCATTTTTCATTCCAGTTTTTACCAGAGCTCTTTAAAGCACCGTTTTAGCTTATACTGCAGATTGGTGTTCTGTAGCTTTGATAAATCTTTTTTTATTCTATTGATTTTCACAAACTTGATACAGACAGAGTCACGTGCAGGACATTTGACAAAGACGAAACAGACATGCGAGTAATGCACAACACCAATGGCACATTCAAATTCCACATACCACATTTAAATGAGCAATGTGTCACGACATGGCCATAAGAAAGTAATCCCGCTAGGCCAGCAGATGCTGTGTTTCTTGGGGTATCCCCTAGCTTTGTGAACCGCCTCCACTATGTGGGAGTAACGGGTAGCCAGTCCACCATGGGGGGCTTTGGAGGGGGAGGGCGTGGGAAGGGGGCTTAGTGGGGGATTTCAGTATGCAAGCACCGGGCAATATCACCCGTAGCCAGAAGACAACTCATGCCTGCCAGATAAGAGGATCACCAGGAGCCCGCTCTCGCTTCCATTATCCCGACCCTAAGATTCCCAACTATGGCTTCGGATCCTCTGCCCACCCCGCTGCTGCAGACACATGGGTGGAATTTTCAGCCAATGCACCTGAATCCCAGACATTCCCATGCTACACAGGAGTCTCCCACCCGCAGAGTGACACCGTAAGCAGTTCGGAGAAGGGAATATTTTAGTCCATTTTTAGATTTGCACTCATGGTATCCCGTTGAATGATTTATCGCTGATTACATGGATATTGATATTGATGCTTCTACGTCTTGAGATAGGTTTATTCGTTTAAATGCATTGTTCTTGCACTATGTTTACCATGTTCCATGTTTTGTTGGGGGATCCTTATCACAAGTGAACATGAATTTGTTCACTGATGGCCATCTTTGTAAGCGGTACTTTGCAACCTTCAGCTCTCTGCGGCAAGGGCTGCCGAGAACAGCTTTTTAGGGGACACAGGGTCCCTGTTCTAACCCTGCTTCCACCTCCTGTTTGTAGGGTTGCAGAATCACCCACTATAGCTTCAGTGTGCCTTGTGCAGTGCATGCAACACCATGTGTATGGAATACACATAGAAATCTTGGAAAGATGAGCTCTTTGTGGTAAAGTCCAACCCGCTATCGAAAGTTGCGGAAACAGGGACATATGTCCCCCTAGTGCTGCCTTGACACTGGTGTTTCTGTTGCACATCTAATGGTTTCTTTTTAAATACATAATGTCCCTAAAGTCGACAAAAGCAGCCTCATCTCGGTGCCCCAACCTTCAGACAGTATTCTTCCTCTGGCTCGTGGCTTAAAGTCACACCATTTCGTATATGCTCCATTGCTCCTCCATGATTTATTTATTCGGAAAATGCAGTGCAATATGAAGGGGAATCAAATATTCTGTCTGAGTTTCGCTGACAAGGGCAGGTCTAAAGGGAAACAGAATAAAAGTGGCACAGAGGGAGAAAAGTGGGGCGCTCGCACGAGGAGCAGGGGGATGTCTTTATTACTGCGTTAAAGATGATGTGCCTTTTAGAGGTAGAGCATTGCACGCAAGGGACACATTCTACAGTACAGCACTGTGCGTAAAGCGAATATATATATATACATCAGCACAGCTATGACAGAATGCTTGTTTTGCACTAAATTGCACGCCATTTCAGAACTGATATGAAGCGTAAAACAACGCAGATCTTGCAAAAGATGTGTTTCTCTAAATGGTCTTACCTCAAAGGCAATGGTAAAAATGTGACGCAAAATGTCATTACCACTTGGATTCCTTTGGCAGAGGTGTTTTTGTTCATTCGGTCTTCTGCGCTTTACGTGCAACAAAGACTACCGTGGCAAGATGTTGTCCTTAAAATAGTAGATGCTAGTATATAGTCCATGCCAGGAATGGCCAATTTCAGTCCAGGAGGACTAGGTACATACCAAATCCTCCCAATAGCCACATAAGAGAACCAACGTACAATGTATGTAAATGGAACTTTGTCAGCTTGTATGTGGTAATCCCAGGATTCTAACATGCTTCTAGCCCTCCTGGACTATTATTGGGCATCCCTTGTGTATGCTTATTATCAAGGACTCATCCTTCTACACAGAGTAGATCCTCCCACCTGCTCTGGTACCTACGGGACATAGTGTCATGAGTATGCCTTCTACACTGCTGTTATTCTTGATTCTCTTTATCCTCAGGCTCTCATCCAGGGTGTCCCACAGGGCTGACCGTTTCTCCAGTCATATTTAATATGACCCCCTCCCTTTTTTAGTCTCCCCTATAGACCACATTTAACCTTATTTTATTGAAGTCCCATTGTGTACAAAACCATTGAGCTTTAGGTAAGCCCTCTCCTTACCACAGGTTGTCTTTCTTTTCAATCTCATTTCCCTGTGTCCTATTTAATGGCTTTCCTTCCTCTTCTTTTTCTTGTCCCTCCCCTGGAGCATAGCTTCTTTACCATCCTTTTGCTTTTATGACTTGTATCCTTCTTTGACTCACGTTAGGGAACTACTTTTTTCTTTCAACACTCCATGGGAAAGCATGTGTTTATTGTGCTCTTGTCCCTTGTGCTTCTTCTAGCTCACATCCCAGGCACCCTGCACTTTCTGTATTGCTCACCCATCTCGTCAATTGCTTTTCCCTCCCGTTCTCGTCCAGTTCTGCATTTTCCCTGCATGTTTTCCAACCCCTAACAACTGAATTTTCCCCTCACTGCCCTGCTCGCCGTAGTGCAGCTCAGCTACATTGTCTTGCTAGTCCCTCCTCCCTCAGTCCTCTGATGCTCTCTGCCCCATTTAATTTTCTTTAAAAAATGTATTTTGTTTCCTGTGTTGTTTAGGAGCACCTGGACGCTGTAATTTGCAACAGGGCTGCTCATTTCATTGAAATACACTTTCACACACCTTTTATTTATTTGTTTTTTCATTTAGTTTAATGGTTATTCAGCATATTCGAACGTTAAATGCAGATAGAACATCATGATATATTTGCACACGTGTGATCACACAGTGGAAGTCATTTCAGCTTGTTTTGGTTGCTTTTGGCAATGTTGAACAGCACCAGCTTCAAGCCAAAAGGTCCACAAACGCCTTTCAAAAGCAAGACCCACTACATCTGCCAGTGCTTGTTTTATAGTTCAATTATGTGATTATTAACACTTAACCCTGCTTATTCTACAGATTGACTCTCTGAGACATATTATCAAGAAATTGCGATAAATATCGCAAAGCGCGCTCAGAGCTGTTTTACTTATCGCCGGCTATTGCTGGATTCCATCGCTGAGTTAGCGCGTTATCATCAACGCTTATCTCCATGGCGATAAAAAATCCAGCGATAGCAGAGAAATGCGTGAATATCGCTGGAAATCCAGCGATAAAACCTCAGCGATAAGGAAATCCATGATAATACGCCATGGTGGACTTAGCCTGACAATCCACCTCTCATTGACGAGATGGCTAAGTCAGATTTTTTTTGAGGTATTAAAATCCGGCAAAAAACGCGGTTAGCGGGACTTTTTACATTGCTACGCGGTTGCGGGGCCTCGTTGCAAATACCGCGATGTTGTGTTACCGACCTTTCTCATGTTGTTTCAGGATGGCATGCCTACTTTGCATCTCATTAGCGATGTATATTGCTAAGATGCATTGCGTTAGAAATTCGGCTGCTAACATGCGCTAAATAATGCATGTTAGCGCCACCTTGTTAATAGGGCGATAAGAATAATGCTGCTTTAGCGGCAAAAAGTGCCGCTAAAGCGGCGATACTGCCCTTGATAATATGCCCCTCTGTGTCTTTTGCATAGACATAGGAATAATAGACATATAATTGTTGTACTACTTCAGTACTTGCCCCCCTTGTTAGCCATCTACCTCGTTTTCGTCAGGTGTCACTGTCTCTTCGCAGCGTTGTGCCTCTGAGACATTTTTTACTGCTATGTCACATAATGACATCTCAGCTTGTGAGCAGCCCTGGTTCTTGTAGCAGCTCGCCCCTCCATGAAGGCATGCCACAATTAAAACAGCTACAAATAAGATTGTAATCCCTTACCTCCAGTCTCTTCTCAAATTATGGTTATAAACTTTGTTTTCCTATAACCGTGTGAGAAATGCTAAGCTTTCTATTTAGGTCAGGTCGGTACTTTTGCGAGGGCTGAAGGGCTGGGGCAGGGGGCAGTTGAACGTGGGACTCTTCACGACATGTAAGTTCCCTTTAAGGTAGGCCCAAGGCAGCCCCATGGGTAGAGTGCCATTTCAATGGAAAATGTGTGGTCTGTAAATGATATGCACTACCACACCCTGCTTTAATAATATATTTGTGACAGTGTGGTCCAAAATGCACCATTGGCTACATACCGCACCCTTGCCCCTTTCCTGTGGAGAAGCACAAACTCAGAATGTAAAATGCAACACCGTGGTTGGGGGTTTCACTTTAATAATCAGAATTGATTTCTATCCAAATGAACCCATTTTCCAACATTAGGATTTCATGTAGCTCTTTTATGACCGTTAATAGCTCACTGTTCTATGTTAGGATTTTAACTTATAAGCTGCACCAACAATAGGATCTCTCTGACAAAAGCAGTAACTCAGTGACCTATTTACATTATATGCACTTTGTGATCTGCATGGTACACGTTCTTTACAGCAGGCATATTAACCCACTGTTGCTACATTACCATGAGTCAAAACTTCCACTAGGCAAACCTCGGATCTCTCTCAATGAAGAACATTAATCACCGGAGTTATCGTGACATTTTTATTGTTGCCTAAAAATTGCTTAAGACCAGGAATGCAGTAGCAGGTACTTTTCAAACCATAATGCACTTGCAAACACGACACCCCCACCCGAAGTCAGCACCTTTTATTTGGTTGGTGCATGAAGAGCTACATTCGCATACTTGTAAACTGTGACTACATGCCTGCCTTTCTGGACATTCCACTTCAAAACTATGCGATTGTATCCGTTTATCGGGCACACAACGGGCGATTTGTATAGAGTCGCTGGAAAGTCCACAAGGTTGTCCCTGCCACTCCCAGAATTTGTGTCTCCTATGTCCCTGAGGGGAGGCCCAGTGTTGGGGAGCCCCCACCCACCTCCCGACGCTGTAAGGCTTACAAGGCCGAGGTCACATCTCTGTTGACTACCTAGTCTCACCTGTGCATTCACTCCTGGAGACATTTCAGGACAGATTGAAATTTTGTATGAGTAGAGGTGGATTGTGAAAATAAAAGTTTTACCTGAAGGGGCGACGCTCTGTCCCCACCGAGAGGGCACTTAGAAGCCATAGACATACACCACTGACCTAGCAGAGAGCTGTCGGCAAAAGATGCCCGCCCCTCTCATTTGCGTTACCGCTAGAATCCTAATAGCTGGTAGTTTATTTTATTTATTAAAATTATGATTTTTTTACTGTGCTTACATTCATATCGCCGCTTGTTTTAATAAAATGCATAAAACAAAACAGATGGCTAATGCAAGCGAGCTTCAAAGTGAAGAAAACAGGCCGTCCGGGCGCCCCCTTCCTCAGGAGGCCTCTCGCCGGCAGTTGTTTATGAGATGTAAGAACATCTCTGATAGGCGCGTGTTTGATTGCACGAGCGCTGTGCTCCCTCCGCAAAGAACCATCTGTTTTCCCGCATAAACGTTACACCACATGATTTGTTTTACCTCTTAGAGTTTACATGTTTTATTCCTCACGACAGCCTCAATCTGTTCGAGTAATAAATACACGTATGCTTAGTTTTTTTTTGCAGGTTTTACGAGGCTTTATAGGAGTTTATTTGACTGTGCGTCGTTGATATATATGTCCTTACGCGGTACCTGTGTCAATTAACGCTCTAACCCGGCTTGTTTCCTCTCTTTGCAGCCCCTTCTAGCAGGAAGCCAGGGGACCCGCTGGTTATTTCTGATATCAAGAAGGGGAGTGTTGCCCATCGGTAAGGCATCTTTCACGTTTTCATCTAATTATATTTGCAGCAGCAGTCTGTCAAAGATGTCCATTAATGTATGTGTGCAGGAGACACTTATCCTCATAGCAAGGGGTCAGCAGAAGATTAAAATGGTCCCCACTTGGAACATACCGCTAATAACAGCGAGCACGCAAAGTGAGATAAATCACCCTTACTAGAAGTTCTTTTTATGTCCTTTCATCCACCCATCCGTCCATCACTTCAGCTTTCCACCCAGCTACCCATTACCCTATCTGACTATATCCACCCACCCATCCAACATCCACCCATCAACATATTCATGTGGCCATTCATCTGGCCTTTCACCCACCCATTTATTCACTCTCCTCTGTCTGTCCGTTCTTCCATCTTTCGATCCATTTACTCTTTCACTCGCCAATCCCTTCACACTTCCATCTATCCATCCTTGCACCCTTCCATTCATCTATCCTTTCACTCTTCCATTCAGACACTCTTTCACTCTTTTACCCTTCATTTCACCTTCTTGCCTTCCTTCCTGTCACCATTCCTCCTGTTCTTTTTCCCCCCCTTTTTTACCTACCAATCTTTTTCTTATCCTCACTTTTTCTTTCTTAGCTTTCTCCTGCTAATTGTTTCTCTATGTGCTCTTCTCTTTGTGTTTTCCCCTATTATCATTTTTTTCATTCTGTGTTTTCTTCACTGTGCTTCCCTGCTCAAAGCCCTCTTTCATTTCATTTCCAGAAGTGTTATTTATGAGCATTTTATCTGCAGACCTGCAGGTTAAAGAGGCTTATAAAAAAAATGTAATTACCGTTTAAGTGAGGCTGTGTTCACCAGGCCATCGGGCCAGTGATGGCCCCTACTTAAGCTAATAGAGTGGGCCGTTGCCTACCTGCTAGGTCGGTGTATAACGCTTGCTAAATTTCAGTAATATGGGCTAAGAATAAAAGTACACATTAGTATTATTGAAATGTATATTTGCAGTGCACAGATTGACATTAATGAAATGTATACTTCTAATGCACCAAGTTAGGCCCTCATATCGGGTCCTTTAATCAGTCCAGCAGTGCTTAATTTGTGAGAGAATATGTGCCGATGCCCACCTGTGCTCGGAGGCTGGCAGCCGGTGCAATTAAAAGTGGGCGCGCCAAATACCAAGGCTGATAATCTTTAATCCACTACCAGATGCTCCCTGTCCCCTTTTCATACTCTTGCAGGTTCCTGCTTTCTCCTTTTGTTTGCAGTATTTCTCTTCCTCCATCTTTCCCATCTGAATGTTTTTTTCTCTCTTACGCTCTGTAAATATCTGATGCAGAAAAGAAAGTGCCAGTACCCCAAAATATCTGAAAGAGACACGTTAGTGATAGATTCCTAACCTTAAAATATCCCCAGGCGTCAGACTGGATCCGGAAAGTTTTCGTCAGCAGTACCCCTGCAAGTCGGTAGGCGTCGTTGTACGGCTCCGCGTACATCGCTGGCGTCGTAGCTGCCGAGATGACGTCGTCAAAGCTACTTAGACACGCCCACACGCACTGACATCAGTTCTTTCTTTTTCCGCGCAGCAGCGCAGATCCGAGAGAAAGCGGTACCCCTAGTTAAAAGTTTTAACTTGGTTTCTGACAACTTGTTTTGTGATGTACTCGACACTTGGTGCAATAGAGATGCCCGGGTTTAAGTTCTGGGGCCTGCCGACGAAACATGTCGGTATCAGACCATCACGACATGTGTCTCTTCTGCTTGGGGCACGCCCATGTCTCCGAGGCATGCTCCGATTGTCTGGCCATGGCGTCGAAAGCTTTGTGGGAGCGTTCCCGAAAGTTGTTGGAGGTACGGCAATCGGTTCCGCGCCGATCAAGGTCCCGATCCCATGGTAGGTCAAGGGACCGGTCGCGGAGCCATCAGCATCGCTCGTCGGAATTGGGGACAGGTAAGTCTAGGCGCCATAAAAAGTTGAAGAAGGGACGTCGCTCTTCCTCTACCCCTCACCGGTCACGGGACGCAGTGGAGGAGGCGGGCGGTAACTCTCCCGCGGCTCCGTTTGAGCCTCCGTCGTTGTCTGCGGCCTACCTTCCCTTTCCGGGGACGCATGCGACTTTGGACGAGGTGCAGGCCTTTATGTCGGCCTTGCGCCATTTGTTTGCCCCGCCGGGTCCCTTCGGAGGCAAGGGTGTGGCGCGCCTCCATCGCCTGACACCGGGCGATCCCAGCTTTCTCCCACAACACCCGACACCTGAGAGTCTAGTTGTCCAGGCTTCTGCCTCGCCGAGTGCATTCCCTTCTGCTCCTCCGGACAAGGAATCTAGGAAACTGGAGCAATTTGGGAAAAAGATTTTCACATCTGCCAGCTCTGGGTTGCGGGAGATGAATACTGCGTGCCTGTTAGGACGCTATTCCCATTCTGTGTGGGACACTGTGGCACAGGTGCTGCCTCAGTGCCCTGTGGAAACACGGGCGGTTTTCTCCCAGGCCATTACCGAAGGGAGAGATGCTGCAAAATGTACTATTCGTTGTGGACTTGACACGGCCGATTCTCTCGGTAGGGCACTTTCCACAACTGTGGCGCTCCGTCGTTATGCTTGGCTCCGAACTACTGGCTTTTCTGGGGATGTCCAGAAAACCCTGTTGGACATGCCCTTTGATGGTACACGCCTCTTTGCTGATAAGGCGGATAGCACCCTAGAACGCTTTAAGGACACTCAGGCTACGACCCAGTCCTTGGGTCTCACCACCTCCCCTACCGCCTCTAAACCTTCCTAGTCCTGTGTTTCAGGTCCACCTGACGCCAGTGGGTGACAGGATTCGCCATCACCTTCCCCACTGGCGCTCCATAACCTCGGACAGGTGGGTTCTGCAAATAGTCCGCAGGAGCTATTCCCGCCCCTTCGAATCTACCCTTCTGGCCATGCCACCTCAGTACCACCGCATGTCGGGGGAACACTTGGCACTTCTCCAGCAGGAAGTTACGGCCCTCTTGGCCGAGGGGGCCATCGAGCGCGTTCCGACGCCAGAAGTAGGTCGTGGTTGTTACTCCCACTACTTTTTGGTTCCGAAGAAGGACAAAGGTCTGCACCCTATCTTAGACCTCCAGAACATCAATCGCTTGCTCCAGAAGGAGAAGTTCAAGATGCTCACGCTAGCTCAGGTCTTGTCTGCTCTAGACACCACAAGACTGGCTGGTAGCGTTGGACTTGCAGGATGCTTATCTTCATATCCCCATCCTGCCAGCCCACCGGCATTACCTACGGTTCACGGTGAGCCACGAGCACTATCAGTTCACCGTGCTCCCTTTCGGCCGTACCAGCACCCCTCGAGTGTTCACGAAAGTGATGGCGGTTGTCGCAGCTCATATGCGCAGATCAGGGGTTTCAGTCTTCCCCTATCTCGACGACTGGCTGTTGAAGGCGGGCTCGCCCCAGGCAGCCGTCTCCCACCTCCAGACTATGGCCGACCTCCTGCATTTGCTGGGGTTTTCCATCAACGTGCCGAAGTTGCACCTGATTCCCTCTCAGAAGCTCCTCTTCATCGGAGCAGTTCTGGATAAGGCGCAGTTTCGGGTTTATCCTCCCGAACAGCGAGTCCGGGACATTCGGGCTATGATCCCGATCTTTCGGCCCTGATCCTGGGTTTTGGTTAGGAAGACATTGAGGCTGCTGGGCCTCATGGCCTCCTGCTGATCGATCATGCCAGATGGCATATGCGGGCTCTGCAGTGAAATCTGAAGTTCCATTGGACACAGTATCGGGGGAACCTGTCCGACTACGTCCAGATCTCGGAGGGCACTGCACAGGACTTGCAGTGGTGGCTCACGAACCAGCGTTGGGTCAGCGGCAGATCCCTCTCCCTTCCCCAACCAGAGCACACAGTGGTGACGGACGCGTCCCTCCTGGGATGGGGCGGCCACATGGGAGAGGCGGAGATCAGAGGCCTCTGGTCTCCGTCAGAGTCCAAGCTCCATAACAACCTTTTGGAGCTCGGAGTGATCCTACTTGCACTCAAAGCATTCCTTCCCTCTGTCAAGGGCCAAGGGGAGAGTAGTGCAGGTGTTCACAGACAACACCACCGCCATGTGGTACTGCAACAAGCAAGGCGGGGTGGGGTCGTAGACCCTATGTCAGGAGGCTCTACGTCTCTGGACGTGGCTGGAACGTCCGGGCATTTCCATGGTGGTTCAACACCTGGCAGGTACCCTGAACGCCAAGGCGGACAAACTCAGCCGAAGGTGCATGTTGGATCACGAATGGCGTCTTCACTCGGAGGTGGTGCAAGGTCTCTTTCAGCAGTGGGGAGAACCTTGGTTAGATCTATTCGCCACCGAAGAGAACGCGCAATGTCAGCAGTTCTGCGCGTTGGAGTTTCCAAGGCGGCACTCGCTAGGCGACGCTTTTCGTTGCGAGTGGAGTTGCGGTCTGTTGTACGCCTTTCCGCCTATACCACTTCTGCCCAGAGTGCTGAATAAGATCAGGCGCGACCGGGCCCAAGTCATTCTTGTGGCACCGGACTGGGCTCGAAGAGTTTGGTATCCCGAGCTACTCAGTATCATGTTGGATCCCCCGATCCGACTGCCTCTTCGGGAGGATCTCCTTTCGCAACAACAGGGGACGGTCCTCCACCTGAACCTGTCCAGCCTCCACCTCCTTGCGTGGAGATTGAGCGACGACAGCTGATTCCATTTGACTGGCCTCCCGAAGTCTGTAATGTGATTCTAGCAGCCAGGCGTCCCCCCACTAAAACGGTATATGCCTGTTGGTGGAAAAAATTTGTGTATGGTGCACAGCAAAATCTGTTGATCCTCTTGCTGCCCCTATTTCTCAGGTCCTATTGTTCCTCCTTTCTTTGGCCCAGCAGGGCTCTGCTTTGGGCACTATCAAGGGCTACCTCTCTGCTCTTTCAGCCTTTCTTAGGTTGCCTGATCAGCCCTCTCTTTTCAAGTCCCCGGTTGTCAATAGATTTCTCAAAGGCATTACTCACCTTTTCCCTCCTATTCCTTTTGTGATGCCTCAATGGGACTTGAACCTGGTTCTCACATATCTGATGTGCGCTCCATTTGAGCCTCTTCATAACTGTCCTTTGCGGTTATTAACCTTGAAAACTGTCTTCCTGGTGGCCATCACCTCCGCTCGGCGGGTGAGTGCGCTCCAGGCTCTTTCCTGCAAACCTCCTTTCCTGGCAATTCTTCTGGACAAGGTTGTGCTTCGACCGCGCCCCTCCTTTCTACCAAAAGTAGTCTCTGCCTTTCATCTCGGGCAAACTGTATCTCTGCCCACTTTCTTTCCACCTCCACACCCTTCAAGAGAAGAAGAGAGGCTCCACTGTCTGGACCCAAAACGTGCGCTCTCGTTCTATCTCAACCACACACAACAGTTCCGAGTGGATGACCAGCTCTTTGTTGGCTACGTGGGCGCCAAGAAAGGCTGGGCTGTGCACAAGCGAACTATCTCCCGATGGGTTGCCTTGTACATTAAAGCCTGTTACTCTCTGGCTAAAAAGGAACCTCCGGTTGGGCTGCGCGCCCATTCTACCAGGGCGACAGCGGCTACCACAGCATTGGGACGCGGTGTCCCCCTGCAAGACATCTGTCAGACGGCTACTTGGGCCTCGTTGCATACTTTCACTAAGCACTACTGCCTTGACATTCAGGACGGCTTCTTTGGCCGTTCAGTTCTCTGTGACTTTCTGGTGTAATCTCACTTCGCAGACCCGCCACCGGGGTTGGTATTGCTTGGGTATGAAATGAAATGAAATGAAAGAAATTTGTTAAGTGCGACCAGCTGCCCTGAGGCGTCCAGGCGCTAGGAATAGAATGAACCTTCTACTGAAGTTGATCACAGGAAGTAAGTTTGTTTTTAGTTAAAGAGGAAGGTTTTTAAATGTTTGCGAAAGGTTAGTAGGTTGGAGTTGGACCATAGATGTAGGGGGAGAGAGTTCCACAGTTTGGATGCATTGTAGGAGAAAGATCGACCTCCTGCTCTGGATCTTCGTATCTGCGGGACAACGGCTAGGAAGGCTTGAGAGGAGCGAAGCTCTTTCTTGGGGTGGTAGGGAGTGACCAGGGAGTGGTTGATTACAGGGCCGGATTTCCAAAAGGCTTGGTGGGTGATGCACATGGCCTTGAACTTAATTCTTTCCCTGACAGGGAGCCAGTGCAGAGTTTTTAATCCCGGCCCTATCGGGGTTCTGCGGGGGATTCCAAGAAGTGTACGGGCTGCACAGTTTTGGATCCGCTGTAGTTTGTTCAGGCAGTATTCAGGAGCCCCTAAATACAGGGCATTGCTAAAGTCAATACGGGACTGAATCAAGCCCTGGATGACTACCTGTTTGGCCTCGAAAGTAAGAAGTGGGAGGATTTTTTTCATCATCCTGATGAGACCAAAGCATGTTGCTGATAGTTTGGTGACTTGTGTATTGAATGTTAGGGATTTGTCTAGCCATATTCCGAGACTTTTTATGTTATCTCTGGGTGTAGGGGGGGCACCTAGGCTGGGGGGGCCACAATAGCTCTAAGGTGGAGGGGGCAGATGGACCGAGGAGCATGAGCTCGGTTTTATCCCCATTGAGCTTTAAGCATGACTTCGTCATCCAGCTCTTTACCTGCTCCAGACAGGGAATCAAGCTGGTCTGTGCTTGCTGACTGTTCTTATGCTCAAGGGAGACCACTAGCTGGGTGTTGTCCGCATAAGTGACGATCTTAATCCCATGCGGACGGACAATCCCTGCCAGTGGTCTCATGTATGCGTTGAATAACGTGGGGCTTACTGAGGAGCCCTGCGGTACCCCACATTCCAGAGGCTTGCTTGAGGAGACTGAGGCTCCTTCAAAGAATCGGAAGGTGCGGTCTTTTAGAAAAGACTTGAGCCAAGCTAGGGCTTCTCCTGATATTCCTAAGCTCAGGAGGCGGCGAAGGAGGATTTTATGGTTCACCGTATCAAAGGCGGCGCTCAGGTCAAGGAGGATCACTGCCACTGGTCCCCCCTGATCTAGGATCCGCCTCGCTTCCTCTGTGACTGCCACCAAAGCCGTCTCCGTACCATGTTTGGGACGGAAGCCTGTCTGGGTGGTGTCAGGCAGATGGTTGCTCTAGAAAAACCTGGTTAGAGAGGTGTTAATGTGTTTTTCGAGGACTTTGCTTGCCCAGGGGAGCAATGAGATAGGGCGATAGCTGTTGAGGTTGCCAGGATCGAGGTTGGGTTTCTTCAAGAGTGCTCGGACCCTGGCATGTTTCCAGGTTGGTGGAACTGTGCTAGTCACTATCGAGGAGTTCATTAACTCCGATAGTGTGGGAAGAATCACCTGGCTAGCCGAGACCAGCGTATTCGGTGGTGCAGGGTCGCATGGGGAGCCAGATTTTATTTGGTGCATCAGAGACTCGAGTGTTACTGAGTCTAACTATGGGAAGTGGGCTAGGGAGTTATGAGGCGACTCCTCTACTTCAGCTGCTGGATAATGTCCTTGGGGGAGTGGGTCCGAGTCAATGTCCGGAAAAGATGTGTAGATTTTGTTTACCTTAAGGAAGAAGAAATCAGCCAGACCGTTACATCGGGAGGGCACATTGGGGTTGGCGATTGGTGGGGGTGGAAGCGTAGTTATGCTTTTTACCGTTTGGTACATTTCTTTGGGTTTACATTTGGCCGACACTATTTTGTCATTGTAATTAATCGATTGCGTCAGTTTTATTGCCGATTTGTAGGCTCCAATGGCCTCCCTGTAAGTGGCTTTGTCCGTAGCAGCGTAGCTCAGGCGCCACTTCCTTTCCAGCCTCTTACAGATGCGCTTTTTGTCTCTAAGTTCTTCTGAGTACCAGGGCGCTGTTTTCTGATGTCTTTTTGAGCTAGTAGTGCAGGGGGTAATATGGAGTCTAGTGAATTCGTGATCCAATTGTAGTATTCACTGTTAACTTTAGAGGGATCGCCGTTGAGCACAGGCCTAGTTTTGGTAAGAATGTTGGTCCAGTCGTCCAGACATAGTTTGGACCAATTCCTCATTCTGCGGGGGATGTGGGAGGGTGGGACGCATTTGTGCGTAGTCCAGGTGAGTGGGATCAGGAAGCGATTAGTCCATGGAAGACGACTGATAGTGCCAATTGTTAACTGTGTGCAATTGCTGAATACAGGGTCTAGTAGGTGGCCTTTTATGTGCGTAGGGGAGGAGACAAGCTGCTCTAGTTCGACTGCAGCTAAGCTGGCCGTCATCTCTGTGGCGACGCTGTCCTGTGTATTATCGAAGTGTATGTTGAGGACGCCCAGTAGTGTGAAATTTGCCGGTGAAGTAATTAGTTCGGCCACAGCAGAAGGTAGCGCTGTCTGGAACTGTTTGATTGCTCCAGGAGGGCGGTAGATGAGAATGCCAGTGAAGCTTTTGTTAGGGGAGAATTCGATGACAAAGTGCATGCTCTCACAGTCTGCAATGGACTCCATAGGGCAGCGACAGGAATAGATGTCTTTATAAATAATAGCAAGCCCCCCGCCTTTCCCCTGTGTATTCTAAGGTAAGGAATCTATCACTAACGTGTCTCTTTCAGATGCACAAGTTACTTACTTGTGTAACAATATATCTGTAAGAGACATTAGTTAGTGATAGATTCCTTACCTCCCGCCCATCCTCCCCGTTCTGCGAACTGTTCTCTAGCATTCAGGTCATCCCTTTCATGGCCCTAGTTCTATTGCACCAGTGCTTCTGGTGCGGAAAAGTTGTGTACAGAACTGACGTCAATGCGCTTGGGCGTGTCTAAGTAGCTCTGACGTCATCTTGGTGGCTACGACGCCAGCAACGTACGCAGAGCCGTACGACGACGCCTACCGACGCGCAGGGGTACTGCTGACGAAAACTTTCCGGATCCAGTCTAACGCCTGGGGATATTCTAAGGTAAGGAATCTATCACTAACTAATGTCTCTTACAGATATATCGTTACACAAGTAAGTAACTTGTGCAACTATCAGTGGCTGCCACCACCAATCACCGGCTCAAGTTAAGCAGTGCAGGCCAGTAGAGTATATCAAGCCAATTGAAATGTGTCTCAAAGTATAGTTTTTAATTTTTGTATTCAGAGTAATATGAATGGCCGAGTTTCTGCTCCTGACTGAATATCTCTAATTTATGGGAGGTTTTGGACACTATTCTGCTTGTTGAACTACTATTACCAACTTCTGAGCCCTCCACAAACATAAAAAGGATATTTTGCTTACTTTATAGTCTGGCACACATGTCATATTTTTCATTCTGTAAATTAAGATGTAATTTTCTTGACATTGGATCATGTTGACAATGTGATTTCAAAAGCAAATCTAGGAATTTATCACAGTTGGACAAAAAGCAGTATTTAATATAACCCTTAGATTCCCATATATAGTTCACAACATTATTGATGGAATCCTCTACCTACTCATGCTGACCATCTTTCCTGACAAATATTTTTAAACATGTTGGAGAACTGGTACCCGATGTATCATGATGAAGCATTTAGATGGCAACACAAAGACAAACTAGCTCTCAATTTGCTAATCACATGTTTGCTAAAGTTAATGGTGAACAGGAACATATAACTTAAGAAAAGCATCTAGTTAATTAGCCGACTATATATGTTTGATATTCATTTTCCTTCCATCGGTTGATTGAAACAGATATTACTAAGAAACATGATGAAATAGATTTTAGTTGAAGTCAGTTTATGCAAAGAAAATCAGAGCTACATATTTCGTTTTCATTGTCCGTATAGGACAACATTCCCATTGGTTTGTCATTCAGGAGAAAGGAATTTTCTGATCTCTAGGTCTGGAAAATGCGGAACCCAGTGGTCAATCAGTAACAGTTTCTGCCTCCATTTCCAAGCATGATGATGATTATCGCTAGTGGAATTTAGAGAGTCAAATGGTATTTATGCTGTTTAAAAATTGGGCCTAAGAGTATTAGCTGTACAATATTGCTTAACATTTCACTAGCATCAGGTATGCATATATGCACAGGATAACTTACCCTTTGCTGTGTCATGTCATGCAGATTTGTAGAGCACACTGTCATCTGGGAGGATATTCTGCCCCAGACCAGGTGTGAGCCTAGATAAACCTAGGGCCTAGTGGGACTACTCGAGAAGCCTGGTCTTCAACATCATGCAGATTTCAAGAAGTGAAGAGGCTCTTATGTATAGTGGCAGGTTGTTCCATGCTTTAGGAGAGATGAAGGAGATGGCTTGACTGCTGCTGGATCTGGTTTTCTGTATGCGTGGAATGTGTGAATGTAGGAGCCTGACAAGCAGAGGTGTCTGGAAGATTTGTGAAACCAGATGCGATTGTTGAGGTATGTGGGACCAGTGTTATGTAGTGCCTTGAAAGTGTGTTTGAGGAGTTTGAATTGTACTCATTTGTGTATGGGTAGCCAGTGGAGCTCCTTTAAGTGTGGTGTAGTCTGATGCGAATGTGGCGTAGGAGATGGAGAGTGATTCTGGCCACCGAGTTTTAAACGGTCTGCAGCCTTCTGGTGAGTTTTTTGTTGGTCGCTGGCAGTCCTAGCTCTGTTGGCCACTAGGTGGAGACCCACGGTGAAGTGCTCTTCCAGAAGACCACGATTTCAGACTTGTCGTGATCAGCTTTAGAAAGTTGGTCTTCATCCAGTGGGCGATTTCAGTCATGCAGGCATTGAACTTGATCAGGATACTGGGCTATCTGTGAGATAGAGCATGAGTTGTGTTTCTGCATAGGAGAGAATGTTGATATCACCAGAGCAGACGATGCTGGCTAGAGGGATCATATATGAATTGAAGAGGTTTTGGCTCAGGGAAGGTCCTTGAGGAACTCCCAAGATGATGTTGCGTGCGTCCGAGGTACATGGCGCAAGGCTGGCACACTGGGTCCTTCCAGCCAGGAAGCAGCAGATCCATCGGGGTGCGTGTCTTTGGATTCCGATGTTGTGCAGATGTTGAATGAGGATAGGGTGGGAGGCTGTGTCAAATGCTGCTGCGAGGTCCAGGAGGATGAGGACTGCTGTGCTCCCTCTGTCTAGAGTCATGTGAATGCCACCCATGGTGGTTATGAGGGCAGTTTTCATGGTGTGGTTAGGTATGAAACCAGACTGAGTCATGTCAAGGAGTTGGTGGTCTTAGAGATATTCAGTGAGGCATTTGTTGATGATTGTTTCTAAAACCTTGGGCAAAAGTGGTAGCAGGTAGATCGATCTCTAGTTTGCGAGAGTTGAAGGGTTCGTGGAGGGTTTCTTCTGCAATGGGAGGACAGTTGCATGTTTCCAAGCGCCTTGGAAGATCACTGAAGAGGTGGGGACATTCAGAATGGTTTTGAACACTGCACTGATGAATTGCAGTCCTCTGAAGTAGGCTTAGTGGCACCAGGGGTCTGATGGGGCCCCTGCGTGGATGGTCTTTGTGGTGGTGGCAGTTTCTTTTGGAGTGATGACACACCATGTGGTAAGTAGTGGTTTTTTGGATAAGATGGGGAGACGTTTGGCGAGGTATGTCGGGTCCGGTCGCAGGTTGAAGTTGCTATAAATGGTGGAGACTTTGTAGCTGAAGAATAGAGAAAGATTGGTGCAGAGGTTCTGTGAAGGGGGCTTTCGAGTTGGAGGTGGCTGCTGGTGAAATGCTGTACACATAGTGATTGAATTAACTCAAAGTCAAGATTCGCTTTACAATCATGTTCCGAAAGTCTGGTGCATCAGGACAGGGATTGGTATAGTGTGTAGATTACAGTTTATACACTGTCAACATCTTCTATTCAATGAACATGGATAATTTCTAAAAAGTAAGTGGTCATTCTTATCGACCAGTGCTAGCAAGTTTAAAAGAGACACCTTTTGGGTGTTCCAAGTGAACTTCCTGGGAATGCTTTTAAAAAGCATAAAAAGAAGAAACCTGCTTTAAGAAATTTCCAGATACACTTCTTTAGAATTGACTAAAGTCAAGAGGAGGTCGGATAGGTGTAATTCAGATCTCTGTTGACTGTTCTGTTGCCTGAAATAGTCTTATGTCTTACTCAACAAGGTCATATAAGCTGTACTTTTATTGGAAGCATCCCCAACCACCACTCCATACCTGCGGCCATGCACTCTAGCCCCGTTTCACCATGCTCCAACGCAACTCTCATTCTATCACCACTTCCACACTATTGCTACCTTCAGCCAGCCAGCCATAAAGTGTATGCCCAGTAAACCCTAGGGAAATGGGCAACTGTATCAAGTGCAGTACCCCTGACTGTTTCACTGATATGATCCAGCCACATTCCTAAGCTATGTCACATCTGCGAGGGATACCAAAAGCTTTTTTTTACTCAGATTCATTTTTAAACATAACTTTTATGAACAAGTTCAAGCATCACTGATTTAAATTGTTTGCGTATTCCTTTTTTATGTAACATTTTGTGTGTTTGTGGACTAATTGTGTATCTGAGAATGTGAAGTAAACAATTCCCTTCTTTGATTTCTTCAAGAAACGCTTGCTGGCCCCAGTGACGATTGTTGTGGTGAATTAACTTTTCAAAAGTAAATTTGGAATATCCAAATTGAGGCAGTCTAAGAAGTGGTTTCAGTTGTTTGCTTGTTGGCTCACGGTGGGCTCTGTAATGTTCAGAGTGGCCATAGGATGATTGTATCATGAGCGGAGTACATTTTTAATGGGAAATAGTTTCTCATGTACAAAGCTTACACTCTAACGACTTGTCCGATTTTTTTCAAGTGTCATCATCCAGAAGGGAAACTGTTTAGCGGGTTGACCCAATATTCAGTTATTTTCAGTTGGTCATCAAGGCTCGAACGTCTTATAGTAACAAGTTGTCTGTAGCTGTCAGCAATCTGTCTGTTCATAACATAAGTCGCAGAACTTCTTGAGTATCCATAAGTACGTCAGTATGTGTTGTGGAAACTTGGGTCAAGACATAACTGTCTACTCAAAGAGTTGATGTTCACCTTAATGTGTCTCCTGTATAAAAAGGAGGTGTGCATATTGCCCTAACGCTAAAAGTTTTCAATGACAGTATACCGACACTATTAGCAACTACATCAAACATACCAGATACAATTTCTTTTTTTTTTTTACATTTATTTTTGAGTGCATTTTGTAAGTGGACCTTTTTCGCTGTGAGATGTTATTGTTGATTTTAAAAGCTTGCCTTCTGAAATGGTGATCCACAGTCGGGATAGAGACGGTGCCTTTGAATTTTCATTTTGCAGGAGGCAAGACCATTTCCAGATTAGTGACTTGAAGGATCGCTCTATTGTAATAGACTTGAGCCTGTAAGGCCTCTGTGGAGCTATGACATAGCTTTGCTGTCAGATGACTGAGCCTATGCAATCTTTGACTTGAGGGTATCTCTGCTGTCAGAGACAGGAACTTGCAGATCTGCATAACTTTAGAAAAGGCCTGCAGGCAGATGCCTGATGCTACAAGATTTATGCAATGGAAGGGCTAGCTTAGCTGTTTACATCCTAGGTTTATGAAGTTTTTCTAACGAGAAGCATAGTTCTTGGTCCTTGGAATGGAGGGCCTAGTTTGCACAATAGAAGGAAGCAGAGGAATAGCATGGCTGTTCTAGCCTGAACCCGTATCATATGTGTATCAAGGGAAGAAGTGTGGCGCTGCGGCCAGGGTGACTGCCTCCGGAATCTGGAGATCACGGTTCGATCCCCGGCACCGGTGGCAGATTAGCCCAGCACCATGTGACTCTGGGCAATAGCTTGCTTAATCTTCCCGATGGCCCCCAGCGCCTAGAGACCCTTACGGGTGATTGTTCGCGCTTTACAAATGTGATTATTATCACAGACCAGATCTGGATGAGCTCTGTACCTTCTGTCGGAGATCTTAGCCTATGCGATCTATGTAACCTATAAGGTGGCTTGCTGTCAGATGCCTGAGCTTGCTGGATCAAGGTCATCTGAAGGATAGCTCACCGGAGATTGGGCTGCAGGGACTAGAGGGGTAACTTTAATGTCCAATGGCTGAGCTTTTAAGAGCTCTGTACTTGAAGACTACATCTCCTTCCAAATATATGCGCATGTAAGATCTGTGTAACCTGAGGGGACCATTGCTGTCATATGTCCTAGACCATACGACCGCAGCTTATTGAGTGATGTTTATGTTGTCATAGACCTGATCCTGTAAGACCTGTATGACATGAGAGCTAGCTGTGAAGTTATATTACTAAGCCATTAAGATTTGTGTAAGTTAAAAGATTGCTCTACTGTACGAAGTATTGGCTTGTGAGTGCTGTGCAGCCTGATTAGTGTTCCTCTAATGAGACCTTAGCCAGCATGTTGTAGCAACTGGAAGAACAGATGTGACATATGATTCCCAAGCGATCTGTGTGTAATGTAGAATGGTCTGTGTACATTGTATGTCTTCTGTGTTCCATCGCTGCACGGCTTGAGTACCTGTAGATCGTAGCTATGTAATGTGATTGTGTAACTTTAGGGAGTTAAATCAGTTGGGTCTGAGCAGTGATGTCCTTAGTCCAGATTACTTGTCCAGCATGCATCGCATATACTTCTTCCTGCCTTGGAGAGTAGCTGTAACATGGGCTCAATAAAGAAGTATTTCTACAGGAACTATAAACGTCCTGCCTCATCACTTCAGTCAGATCTGGCATGATTACACAATGATGCTGTCTGATATCTCAGCCTGACCAGCTCCAAGCCCTGAGCCTATAGTATTTCTTTAACCGGAGGGATTCCAGCCTCAGTTTGTAAGGTTACCTATAGGGTTGCATCACTACCTGAAGCCTGATCCTTCAAGATCTGTGCTACCTGATGCGTGATTCTCCTGAGGAGAGCTAAGCCTGTAAGATCTCTGTAACCCCAGGAATATGTTTGCTGTTCAAAGACTGAGATATCTTTCCTTCATGTGGTTTTGCTCAGGTGATTAGGTCTAGCCACATACAAGCGCACTACCACCTAGGATGCCCCGAGACCTAAGCTTGTAAGATCTCTATGACCTAAAGGAATGTGTCTGAAGCGGTCAGATGTGTGATATATGCGAGAGCATCTGCTTTCCAAAGCTTGATCCTCTGACATCAGTGTAATGAGATGAATCGCTCAGATGACTGAGCTTTTATACCTTAACATCTCTTTAACCCAATGGAAAGGTGTGCTGTCCAGTAACTAAGAGATCTCTGCAATGGTAGCCAGCTCTGCCCTTTAAATTCACTTTGCTCAAAGGGACAGGAATTCATAAAGCTTTATTGCTGCCCAAGTCTTTTAGATTTGTGTCACCTGGGTGAATAACTTGTATTAAGATTTGTCTTTCCTGGCAGTCTTATCTTGAGAAATTTATTTGGCTTCTAAAAATGTTATTAGTATTATTTTTTGTAACCTGCTGATAGCCCTGATCTCTAACGTCATATAATGGTTTGTTTGTTTACCCCTACAAGCTCTTCATTCTAAAGCCCCCACTGCTTGAGGTGGGAACGGAGAACCAGCCCTGTGTAGACCATTGCTCTAACCTTTGCTGCTAAGCACTGCCTGCCTGCCCTATTTTCGCCGTAGAAACTGACCTGCAGAGCCCGTATACTCACATTCGCGGTCTATAGTCATTATTTGCATGAACAAACTGCGAGCTAGAACAGTGTAAACAAGGAAAGTCTTAATACCGCATGGCAACAAAGATTCTTCTACTGCTTTAGTGCCAAGACATATTTAGGTTGTGTGGTGCAAACTTTACAAAAAAACATAAACAATGCATCTGTAAAAGGCTCACAGTATTCTGTAGGATGTATATTCTAAGTTAAATGTAACAAATGAGCTCCAAAATATCTGCTCCCAATACATCCTTAGATCTGACCACCATCTCTTGAAGACCTCACTAGTCAAACTAACGGCGATGAGTCTAGAACACCATTGCAAGGCTAATTAACTCAATGGAGCTATGGGCAAATGTAGCCACAATCTGAAACCGCACTGACTGCCTGTCAATGCCCAAATCAACCTTATGGTGCTCTTCTTACTGATAAATGCATCCACAGGAAGGCCACAACATACTTAAGCTACAAGATATAGATACCCTGATGCTCCACAGGTAGATTCAATAAACCCCTTGTACAGACGCCACAACTATACTACTGCTCCAGAGGAGGAGAAGCAGTTTTCAGTGTCCGTCCGATATAAACCAACAACAAAAAATTCTTAGGCCCGGTGATATGCTACCTCAGCAAGGCTCCCTCAGGCAAATGAACAACTGGCCAGTTTTTAAAGAACAATATTGTGGAAATTCGAAAAAATGTAACCATAGTAGGTCACTCTGTCTTTGATCCACCTCTCCTAGATACCGTCATCTCCTTTGACCCGCCCCGATGGATGATTCGAGAACTGATTTTAAACCTCGTCAGGTTCCCATTAAGACCCCTGCCCCCATTTTGTTCTAGCGCAGGAAGTGGATGGCATTAATCTGGTCCTGAACTCCCTACTGAACAAGTCTCTGTCATATGGGATTGTTCCTTCTAACTGGAAACAGGACAAAATACTGCATCCCTTGAAAATACCCAATGTAGACCCCAACATCCCAAGCAACTACAGGCCTACCTCCTTGCTGCTACCCTTGTCTAAACTTGTGGAGAGGTTTGTGAATCTGCAGATATCAAACTACATAGAATCCAACATACTCCTCCACAATCGACAGTCAGGGTTTAGGCCAACAATCAGTACAGAGACAGCATTTCTGGAAATTCCTGAAGTGGTCAGGCACACCATAGATGTAGCAGGAAAGGCAGTCCTGGTACTGCTAGACCTTTCTGCTGCTTTTGATACGGTCCCGCACTCCAGGCTAGTTGGCATCAGGGGCACAGCGCTGAAGTGGCTGAAATCCTTCTTTGAAGACAGATACCAAGAGATTTGGATGCCACCTTTCTCGCCCTGTAAGAGCAGTGTTTCTGTAGGAGTGTTCCATGGCTGTGCCCTTAGG
The DNA here is from genome assembly GCF_964204655.1 of Triturus cristatus. Lineage (NCBI taxonomy): Eukaryota > Metazoa > Chordata > Amphibia > Caudata > Salamandridae > Triturus > Triturus cristatus. The sequence goes on along the minus strand of NC_140585.1, from coordinate 811,301,015 downwards.
CCAACCATGTTTAACATCTAAATGACCCTTTTAGCGGCACTGGTAGAATCTTTTTGGGCAAAGATAATCTTGTATGCTGAACACACTCGACTGCTGTTTTCATTTAAGAAAGGTGAGCCAATTGCCCGCAATGTCATGTAACCCTTTCTGTCAGCTGTGTTACAGTGGATGAGTATCATCCTACTCAAATGCAACACTGACAAGACAGAGATTCCTAGCTTTGGCTTCAGTTTTACTCTCAGTCTGTAAGTCCATTGGCTGGATGGGCCCCCCTCCCAACGTACAAGCTGATGCATAACATTTTTTGGGAGTAAAGTTTGGTAAACAAGTGACAATACAAAACAAAGTTAACATGGTAGTCAGCTCATGTTTTGACCTTATGCAAACTGCAGATATTCTCCTTGCCTATGAGGATAACAGTGATCCTGGCCATGATTGTATTCCGGTTGGATTACGCCAATTACCTTTATGCTGGCCATCCACATTTGTGGAGGAAACTACAAACGGTCCAGAATGTGGATGCTTACCTTGTTCTCGACCTACCTGGATGAACTTTGGTCTCACTGCACCTGAAGAACCTGCACTGGCTCCCTGTTAATAAATGGATCCTGTTTAAGACCCTTGTCCTTATGCACAGAGCTTTGAACCACTGTGGCCCCGGGTACCTGCTGCTCTTAACATTACTCTCAGAGGCGAGACAGTCCTCAGAAAAAACGCACGCTTAAGAAATCTCGCTATTCATTTATTCACATCGCCATGTCTTACACTTTAAAACAGCCTCAAAACTTGCCTTTTGTGAATTATATTTTCAAAATTAATCTAACCCTAATGTGCCTTAAGCGATTTTAGTTTGGAGAGTTATGTTCTAGAGTTATTTCATTCATTCATGCTCTAAGAGGAACCAACATGTTACTCTGCCCTTGCTATGTTCCTAAAATTCGGAAAGCAAGATGGGGAGGCAGGAGCCTAACCCATCTAGCCCCCAGACAATGGAATAGGCTGCCGACCGCCATCAGGCTGCAACCAAATAGGCTCCAGTTTAGGAACATGATAAAGACTTGGCTATTTCCTCCCAAATAAGCCCCATGGTTTCGCTAAACAGCACTTGTCACACCTTAGCGCCAAGATGCCTCGGCATTCGTGCACTTTATAAATGTCCTAATTACTTACTTATCTACTGAGTGTCAAGTATTCATTGAGTTTCTGCCGAGCCATGCAGTGTCCTAGAGCCGAGAGTGTGCCTGGAGCCCAAAGACTAATGCCAATGTTGAAATCGAAATAGAAAATGTAAGCACACTATACAACAATGTGCTCGCTTTAGGCTGGCTATTGCTAAAAGATCCGAAAAGCCACTGTTTAAGCTAAGAAATGGCCACCTTGCTTCAAACATAGGTTGGCTTCTGTGCGTGATACAGCCATCTGTTGTTCAGCATAAATATTATGTCGGATGACGTGTACAGCCGCTTGATGCTTGCAAACCTGAATCCTCTTGACACATTCGGTGAATCATGCACAAATCCACGTAGATGGGATTGAAGTAATTAGAATGCATTTCAACCTCCCAGCCTTTGTCTCCTGCCTGTCGGTTTCTGGCACTTGAATGTTCACAAAGCGCTACCGAAGGGAGAGCCTTGGTGTAGCGCTTTGATAGTCGGAGTGCAGGAGTGAGATATTTGGATAACCTAGGATATTCGAAACTGCACATCAGTCTTGCAAAATGACCCAAATAGTGAAGGTTCTCCAGTACCATTTCAGATTCTGGTACAGACAGTGCACTGTATAATATCTTGGTCATAAGCATATGTGGCACCGAATCCAGTGGCTGGTTAGTCAATAACAGATTTCTTAACCAAAACCAGTCCATCATCCATGTGTTGCAAGATAATATCCGCAGTGTAACGGTGTAATGAAGCGGCCCAATGGAAAATTGTGGCTCTGATGCAAACAAGTAAGAAAAGAGTTTTAGATTTACTGGATGTTTTATTCAATTTACTTGACGTTCCTAACCATAAACTCACTTTAATGAATGAAAATGTTTGGGATATCCATTACAACGGTCCATTACCCCGAATAGTACTTCACACATTAATTGTGAATGCTGATCACTGTGTCCTCATGCTGCTGTTTCCTCGCCAACAGGACGGGCACGCTGGAGCTCGGGGATAAGCTCTTGGCCATCGACAACATCCGCCTGGATAACTGCTCGATGGAAGACGCCGTTCAGATCCTTCAGCAGTGCGAAGACCTCGTGAAGCTCAAGGTTCGAAAAGATGAAGATAACTCAGGTAAGCCGCAGCGAAACAAAGCCGCTGCTTTCAATAAAAAGAACAAACTGTGATTGTAGGCCATTAAAAGATCTCCCTCTGATTTGTTTAGCTTCCCTGCAATGGATGTTGAGCACTGTTAGGTATTACTTTATTGCACCTTCAGTGTGAAGTAGTATGGAATAGGCTGCTGCTTAAATAATGAAAGTGCGGAAAATATATTGGTCGTTTTCCTCCTCTGTCGCTGTCTGTGCCGCAAAGGGCCTCGCCGTAGAGCAGATGAGGAAGAACTTTGTAATCTCATTAACGGCATGCCTGTGTTAGAGAACAGCTATAAAAGGATGACCAGGGAACATATTGCTTTCGTCAACTCCAAAAAATTGAGTATATGTGTTTGATAACCCTATGGATGGACAGCAGTGATTAATTTTAACAACCGTTATGTAAATTAGAAGAGACAGTTGGAGGGTAGAGTAAAATTCTGGTAATTGCTCCCAAAGTAAGGCAACAGCACACTCTAAAACTCACTGCTTTTTAAAGCATTTCAGCATTGTAGCCTGCTTCTGAGGCAATAATTGTTTTTAAATGCCTGAATCTGAGTAATAGACCTGAGCAACACACAAGGGCCTATACGAGCAGTGACGGACTTTAATAATCTGTGACGGTCTTTAATAATCGTTATGGCCAGATGCAGAAGGGCTATAAGGCTATTAGAACGTTCCACCCACTGGGGGTAAAATGTTGTAAATTAAAAAGGCAGGAACAAAACCAGGAATATTGTAATGTTAGAGCAGAATGTCTGTACCCGCCATTTTCAACCTTAGTCACTTTGTTGCCTTCAGCGGAGCTCTCAACATTCTAATATTTCTTTTCTTTTCACTGAAACATTTCCCTGTAACTTTGTTTCTTTTTCTTGTTATGTGTTTAAACCCAAATATTGTTTTATTAGGTTTTGTCTGCCTATCTGAGGGTCTTTCTGAGCTTTCGGTTTCCCTTCATTTTAAATTATTGAACAAATCCACAATTGATCTAAAAAAAAGTACAGTTAAATAATTCAGAAGAAGGAATAAACTGGCATGCGCCTTACTTCTTCGGCCACGATAATTAGAACAGAGTCTGTACATTATTAACTCTGTCATTGGTAATGTGGTGCCATACTTCTATCGGACACTAGGGGGCATATTTACTAACATTTCACGCTACTCAGTGCAGCAAAGTAAGCTGATGTGCTGTGCTGTGTGAAAGGGAGAGAGCTGAACTGTGCCATATCTACAAAGATAGGACGGTGTTAATTTCTCTCCTAGTGCTGGCACACTTGTGCCTGCCTACCGTCAACGCAAGCATCCTAATGCTATGAAACAGGGGTGCTTGTGTACTGGCAGGATAATTTTTCTGCAGGAAGTTATCTTTCTACACAAAAACAATCCTAGAGTGCAGCACACATGGAAAGAGAAACGAAAATGGCGAAATTAAGATATTGGCAGAGTGAGGGGCAGGTCGACTGCCTACAAGGACGGAGTAAACGACACTGCAATGCTCAGTGTTAACACCTGCCGGAACACGTTGTTGCACTGAATTGACCCTACTGGGGTTGATGTTTTAAGGTCCACAGGTACCACTTTTTAGGGTGCTGTATGTGTAGATAGATCCGACATTGGTCATGAAGAATTGCCGTCTACATGACATTATGGCAAGAAACATGTCGACCTAATTTTTTTGCGCCTTTCCCTATAACCCTACAGTAGGGGCGCGCGCGCTTTCTTTTTAATCAGGATAGTGGTCACATTCATTAAAATTGTTTTGGGTGGACCTCTATTTACTGTTTTAACCCCACTTTTTCACATCTACACTCACTAGGGCCCTCACACGCACTTCATCCAACAGCCAGGAAAAAAATCTCTGCTAAATGGCCCCATCATGGGTGCCGATCAGGTTTTGCAGCTCCGACCCGATGAGGAGCAGACCCAATGATGAAGCAAGACACCAATTTGACTGGGTGTGTGAGAGTCTTTTTCTGAAAGGTCGACATTTTCTCCTGCCTATAGCGAACATAATATTTATCCATACACACATCTACCTGTATTGTTCGTTAGGAACGGCATACCATTCTGTTTAGTACAGTAAGTAACTTTGCCTTGTAGCCTTGGGATAGTAAAATGTGGAAGCACTGCTGTTTTGGCTGTATCCATCTTAGCTGTTTCATCCAAGTACTGAATTGTGCTTGGAAATGCAATCGCGTAGCCCAAAAACTCCCTCTGAAGGTTTCTCCTGAAGAACAGAGTGAATGCATACCATCAGTTGTTGCTTGCATTTCTGTGAGACTCTAGGATAAATGAGAATAAAAAGATATGTACGTTTCAATATATAGTAATTAGGTCAGCTTTTTTCTCAATTATCGCTTGATTCTAAAAATAGTACACCTTTCTTGTTTAGTACCAAGTTGCAGGCATTGCGGCAAAGCATGAAATAATTATGTAAATAAAATAATTGCATTAAATAAATCCATGACTGTAGCCCTGCAGAAATTTGCCGGCAAAGCCATGCCTAAGATGACAGCCGAGGTCCTTGGACTTCAATTTTCCATCATTCTAGCCACGTTCTGCACCCTGACCAAGTATGCTTTGCTAATCCAGCCAGGATAAGGCTAGGCCCCTGATACTCATTTCGAACAGCCTGATCAAAAGAATTTTAAAATCTATGGTGTCAATAGCTGCCAAGAGGTCCAGGAGCACGAAGGCTGGTGGACCTCTCACATCACCATTCCACCAAAGGTCGGCCAGTACTGAAGCCACAACCAAATCAGTGCCACACCCTATTCAGTGCCACACCCTGGGTAGAACCCAGCTTGGTGGCAGTCAAGAACGTTATGAGAAGCTACATAATGCTGCAATTGGGAACATGCTATTCTCTCCAGGACCATGGAGAAAATAGAAACACAGATTTGGGATGGAAATTCCCCAAATCACTAGTGTCTAAGGAGGCTTTCTTCTGCAAAGTGCAAACAGGAACTAATGGAAGGTGCCAATTGTTAAAAAAAATTACGCGTGCAGATATCCAACAGAGAGCCTGGGGGATGGCTTTGTTGGATCATTACTTTTGGCTCTAATTCTTCATGGAATTTCATTTTTCTATGCTAGGCCTAGTGCTTCAAATCCAGAGTGAGATGGATTTCGCTGCAGAATCCCATCTGGCTGTGGTTGCATGACAGATTCTCCCTCAATATCAGCTCTGATTTTTGTGACTTTATCAATAAAGAGAGTTGAAAGCTGTTCACAGGGGAAGTATAAATATGAAAGGTACAGGCAGCTGGTTCCTGGAGTTCTTTAACAATTTTAAACCGCTGCTTTGAAAGATTAGGTTTGTACAATAATGCTTTTTTTCAGGATTTACTCTTCCTATGATGTTTTCACAAAGTTGTTTCTGAGCTGGCAATCTTATAACCTGCACCGAAGTCTTTCTGCTCTACAGTGTTCCAGCGTTCTTTTCATGAGGTCTTCAGAAAACCAAGAGCTGATTTTTCTGCTGCTAGCTTTGTTCCTCAAATTAAAGGTAGCCAGTCATCTAGTGTGTGTGAAATAGCATCATTAACATTATTAAGAAGACTGCTTGGATTAGGATCTGGGATAATGGCAGGTTGTTGATGAAGTCTAGCACAAATCTCTTTGCCGACTGTCAACGTAACAAAAAAGTTCAAAAAGTGGCTGAAGGAAATATCTCCAGATGCTTCCCCGGTTTGAGAAGTCTGAGTTGAAAGATTTTGGGTCGAGTAGGTGTCCAGCACTGCGAGTTGGGAGCATAGAGGTAATCTCTTGGCGGAACCTAAAGGAAACTGAAGCCAAAGGTTAACGTCACATAAAACCACCAGTTTTGTCTTACACAAATGAAGTGTACATAGTTTTCCAAAGAAGGATTGTGTGATGAGAGCGGGAGTAGGGAAACCCTGTAGATCAGATGAAAGGTTAGTGGGCCCTGTTCAAAATGAGAGTAAATACTAAATTGTCCAAATTAGAACTCATTAAGAAGTTAAGCTTGTTAATAGCTAATGTTTCATTGAGAATTAAAGCCACTCCACCCCCATGGTTGTATTCACGGTCTACCTGAATCACCTTGTAACCCATTGGAACTAATTCATCAGTTCAGTTCAAATACTTTATTTCGGCTACAAGCCATAAAAGTAAAAAATGCATTTTCATAAATATGAAACATTAAAATTGTGCGAATGCACACCATAAATAAATAAAACCAACATAAAACAACAAAATGAAATCTATACTATCAAAGCATTTTATAAGTTCGATGGATAAAATCATTAGGATGTGCAAATGCAGTCTTGGACCCTTTATACATAGAGTGCCAGTGCGTATAGAAACAGTCGAAGATTCGAAACAGACCCTGAACATTCCCTGTGTGTGCAAATACAGCACAGATCATGGCTGCTCACAGTTGTTTATTGGACACGACACAGGTTTCTGATGGGACTGGAGAAACCGAAACATTTGGAGTCCCAATGCTATCAATGTATCAATCCCCGGGTTCGATTTAAGGATCGTACACCTGCTCCTCTTCATCGCCAGAAGACAGTGAGAAACAGCAAATACAATGCTTTGTTTTGTGTCGTATCTTAAAATTCAAAAGCCCTCTACATGCTTTCCCATTTCTAATATTCGGCATACTGGAAGGATCCATTTTTTTCTCCCCTTGACGTAAGCAGGACAAAAATATAAAACATGCTCCACAGATTCCTTACAGACAACGCAGCCGGTAGGATCCCAACTATGCCACTCATGTGGGTGGGCCCAGCCTGAGGTGAAGGAGAACAGAGGGAGTGTACCATAACGAAACTGGAGATAAAGTTTCCTGGCTCCCGCAGGTTCAAACTCATCAAGGAACCCTTACATCTTGAACTCATATTTACTGCAAAAAAGGCATCGGACAAGGGGCCATCAGAGGCTTGAGTCAGCATTAAATCCAATTTGTTCTGACCATAATTTGCTTTAATGGTGTTCCTGCTTATAGACCCAGCTGTCAATGGATCTTCCCACAGGGTCCCCAATACCAACTTTCCCCAGTGCATCTCTAATGTACCTAATCCATGGGATTTTGGCAGACCCTGGAAGCCTCCAAATCTCCTGTAGCCCCTCACTGTATGTTATGAGCTCGGGGTAGCCCAATGTCTCCTCCAATAGAGAATTGGCCTGAATCCTATGCTTTGATATGAACCTGATGCCCATATCTAACTTAAGAGGGAGTAAAGGGGTACTGGCAGGAATGCCTGTCAACTAGCGCAAAAATCTATTTTCGACTAAAGTGAGGGCCATTGCATCCTTGTAACCCCAGAGCTCCACCCCATGGAGGGCAGCTCCCATAGCCTGTTGTTTGGGAATTGTCAGTGCAAGTGATATTGGGTGACTTTTTTAACTGCTCTGCACTTTTATCAGCCCTCCAGTTTGCTGTTCAAGTTTTAGTCTGCACCTATCACTATGGTGTCGCCAGTCCAATTGCTCATTAAGAATTACACCTAAATACTCAAAGGTGTGCTCACGATCCAATATGGAGTCTTTGAGCGTAGGACTGGGTCTGGTTGTGAAGCAGGGTTTAAGGACCATATATTTTATCTTTGAGACGTTAATTTCCAAACCAAATATCAAAACGATCTAAAATCCTCAGTACCCCATGGGCGATTTGGATTTTAGTAAAGTGTTGTCTGCAAAATCTAGTGCGGGAACCCTATATCCTGCAAGTTTTGGAGCGTTACCCTAACACCCATTCAGATGATCAATCAAATCATTAACATAAATTGCAAAAAGGGTGGGGGCTGGAGCGCAGCCCTGTCTTACCCCTCTTGTGAAAAGCTCACCTTGTTAGCCACACCTTACCTGGGCATAGTTATACTCATGGAGTCTTACAATATTGGCTAATAGGTATTTGGGGACACCCATATCAGACATTACTTGCCAAAGCTTAGATCTCGGGATCAGGTTGAAGGCTGACCGGAGGTCTACAAATACTATGTACAACCTGGCTGCTCCCAGAACCCCCGTCTTCCAAAAAAGCCTTTGGAGGAGAAAGACCTGGTCCAATGTACTGTCCCTAAAACCAGCCTGTAAGGGAGTAAGCACTTCCTCAGTGGCTAACCATTCTTGACGCCTTCCCAGCAGGATTCTGGTAAATAGCTTCTGTGAGCAGTCAATAAGGCTTAGTGGCCTATAATTAGACGGGAGCGATGTACAGCCTTTTAATGCAGGGGAGCCATTACTGCCCCAACCATGTGGGTGGGATGGGTGCCCCATTCAATATGCCATTAGAAACAACTGTGAGGTTTAGACCCCAAACGTCCATCTCACTGCGATAAAGATCTCCCGCAATTTTGTCAGGGCCTGGTGCCTTATTGGTGACAATCCTAGAGTTTGCAGGTGTAACTTCCTGCAGCGTGGTGCTGGGTGGATCTTCTCTTTCATGCACATATTGGAACTAATTCATCAATTATCCACCTATAATGAGGGGAAAACCAAGATTTGGTAAAAATGTAAGTTATATTTTTCAGTCCTCATGTAGATTTCTGTGAGGGCTGCAGGAGGGGAGCGAAGGTTACGTAACATTGCATTTATAGTCAACTGTTTGCTTCCTGAAGAAGAGTGTGGGGGGGGGGTTGGCAGAGATAATCTGGCAATGGAAGGGGAGGTAATTCTACCCTTTGCTCTTGGGACAAAGAGGCGTGTTTAAGGATTTAAAAATAAAGTATTTTACGTCCTTGGGCGCTGATATTTCTCCTGTGACAATTAGTGTAGTTGGCCCGGGTTAAATAACCTCCTGGCATTTGGTTGCTTTAGTTGTTGAGACCACATTTATGCTATAGCCCAGCATACATATATGGTAGTGATGTAAAAATGTAGGAAAGCAACAAATACATACAACAGGTGAGACATCAGTTGTGGCACTAATCAAGGCACCTCAACCTGCTTTATATAGAAATAACTCCGTAAGCACAATTACAGGTGTAAAAATAATTAAGGTAATTGGTTTCTTTGATCCAGCTGGCTCTGTAATCACGTTAATGCTTAGTTGGTGTTCTGCCGTGACCACTGACATGGCGCCCTTGAATGAACCATGGTAGGTTATTCTGTTCTGCTCAGGTGGAGATGATAAGCTAAATAATGCATGAAATGTAACTCTGTGGAATGAAGTGGTTCATGCTTTGCGTCGCTTCCATCTGTCTGGTCTTTGCCTGTCTGAATGTGTGTGTTCCTTCTCATTTCTCCTTCTATAAGAAACCAATCGCGTCTTGGCATTTATTGCAGATGAGCAGGAAAGTAGTGGCGCCATTATATACACTGTAGAGCTCAAGCGCTATGGCGGACCCCTGGGAATTACGATTTCTGGTACTGAAGAGCCCTTCGATCCTATAATTATCTCCAGCCTTACTAAAGGAGGACTAGCAGAAAGGTAAAAAGAAAACATATTTATTGTTGTGTTTATATGATACTTGTAGATTTGCAGCATTATGTGCAGAGATCAGCTTTGCCTAGCTTATAATCACATTGTTTGACCACACAGTGGTGGAATCCATGCATCCATTACAAGTTATTTTTCATTACAGTTATGTGTTGAATAGATATGTTTAGAAAAAGTGGGAAGGCGGCATATGAAATGTTGGTGGACCCTCTGACTCGGTGGCAGGGACGTCCTCCGCTATTGAGGACACATGGACTCTGGGCTGCAGATTTGGTTTCTAGTATCATTCATTTTGCAGAGAGACCTTCAGGAACCACCAGGGTGAGAGCAGAACTACCTGGGCTACACAGTCCAAGCTTGCAAGCACAGTGATGTGCAGAGAGGATTTTTTTAGGCGAGGATTAACCTATAAATATCTCATTATCCATTAGTTAGTAGTAGTAGGATTTGAGGGTTTTCGAAAATAAAAGCATTGATTGCCATGTGTTCGATTCCTTTGGGTATGAGGCTCTTAAGACCAGTCTTATGCACAGCTGTGCTCTAGGGCATGAAGTGCTATTACTGTATAATGTATGGTGCAGTGGCGGCTGGCATGGATCGGGGTGGCGAGGGCGGGTGGGTAGGTGTAAAGAAAAAATAAATAAAATTTACCTCGTTGCAGAGTCTCTCCTCGTTGTCCTTCTGCTCCAGTCGGAACAGAAGGACACAGGCTCCCCTAAGCCTATCACAATGCTGCAATGCAGCATTATGATTGGTCTGAGCGCCTCGGTTTGGCACTCAACCAGGAAATGGGAGCATGTTCTCAACCCAGACAGTAATGCAGCCCGAGTGGAGAACATGCAAAGTGCGCATGACTGTTTGGCTGGCCCTCAGTCATGCACACTTACTGAATGCCCACCACTCCTTCCCCTGCTCTGGAGCAGAGCAGCCCCACAAAGCTGCTGCTGCAGGAACAAATAAAATGATAATAGCAAATTATTATTATTATTTTTTTTCTTTATTTCCTCTGATGAAAGCAGTGGGGCAGCACTTCTCCGCCTTAGCGGAGGAGCTGTCACAGGTATCGTGCATTGTGATAAGCATCTCTTAAGTTGCATACATTCAAAATGTTCCTGTGTATGGGCACTGAAGGTAAAGATGACTGCAGAAAGTAGTAGCAGGCATCCCCTTTCCATACAGGAGATTTCCTAACACACCTCAAAGATATTCCCAGATTTCTGAGAGAAGACCTTTGGCAAAACTGGTGGAATTGAAAGGATACCTAAAAACTCCAAGTAAAGATTTTATATCAAGTATGAAGGGCAAAGAGATAGAAGAATTCCAGGCAGTTTGGGTTTGATAACAGAACGTAGCTGTACTCAAATCTACGTATCTGGGTGGTTAACATGAGAGAACACGCACTATTCACTCCTTTACAGACTCTTTCTGCCCCCTAGTGTATTTATAAATATGTTTGAACCGATGGCTGATTGGACGGTAGTATAAGGACACTGGAGAAATAATCTTGGAATCTGCACCAACCGTGTATGTATGTATTTATGTATGTATGTATGTATGTATCATTGTGTAACACAATCCTAGCCAAAAGGCAGTGGAATGCTGGGCATGTCCAAAGGCAATGATAGAGTCAATGTGTGAATGGAGGAGTAGCTGGTTCCTAAAAGCAACTGCATCATGATGTAGTAGGCTTTTAAACCAGTGTTTCACCACCTCTATCCTAAATTGTATCAGGGTGGGGGCATTCCTGGTGCATGTCCTTCCAGATTCGTGATGCATAAATGCAAAGGGTTCTTGCCATGTTTTTCCTTTTTTGCACTTGTTTATCCCTAGTCTGATGTTGTCCTGGCTGCTGGTGCCGATATTCACAGGCGATGGTGAGTTTCTCAGTCAGTTAGGCAGGGATTCCTGTCATGATGCTTTTGTAGATGATGATGATGCTGGTTTTGAAGATAGTGCGGGCAGCAAGGGGGAGCAGTTGGAATTGCATTATGGTGTGGGCAATGTGGTCATGTTTTTTCAGTCTCTTGATGAGGCATGATGAGGTATGCATGATGCCGTTCAGGGGGACCAATGTGGAGGCTGGGACACCATGAACCGGGGCATTTCAACCGTTTTGATGGCTGTTTCTGGAAGAAATGGTTTAACTTTCTTTACCAAAAATAACTGGTACCAGTCTGTCCTGGTTTTCTTGGCATTGTGTTGCTAGAGGGTGAGGTTGGTGCCCAGGGCCAGGTTTCCCACTGAAGGGTCATGAGCTAATTTTTGGTGGGTTGGGAAAGTTCAAGCAATAAATAAAGATGTCATTAAATTCTGTATTTATCTTGTCGCGTTTTCTGCGCCTCAAAGACCGGTCAAATGTGAAGCTATGTCTTCTGACAAATTGCTGTTTTCTTTCAGACTGGGGATTGGTGTTAATAACCTCCTCTCACTTTGCATTCAGAGAAAACTAAAGTGAATTATGTGACAATGTATGTAATTTTTTTGTAACACACAAACAAATGAAAATACCTGCAAATGTAGCAGTTAGGAAAGCAAATACCATCTTGGAGTCAAGTCTATCTAATATGTTCTCTCAGATCACGGTAGATGCTTCTGCGGAAATTGATGGAGCAATTTTTTCGCTCAGTGATGCCTTTATTCTAGGCTTTGACAAACTGGCTCCTTCAAACACCTGTATCAGTAAGTGAACTGAGCACTCAGCTAGCTGGTTTTCATCCAGTCTTCAGACTGAAAAACTTAAGTGTAACAACTTGAAAGGAAGTGGAGGCCGAGGTATGCCACTGAGGAAAAGCAGGACTATAGGCAGGACTATAGTATTGCCCTTAAACAGTTCTGGAAAAACATTAAGAAAACCAAAATTCACTTCTTTGCCAAGCAAATCGCCTACGCTGACGATGCCCCTAGAACGGCCTTTAAAATTGTTAAAGCATTTTTGCAGCCTGTGGCTCGCAAACAGAGCATTCCAACCTCCCAGTCTTTGGCAGAGGATCTATCTCTGTTCTTCCAAACTAAAGTGGAGAATATTTGCTCCAACTTTACTAGCTCTTTGGAAAAACCCTACCTCTGGGACAAATGCTACCATTTCTTCAGATTAGGCTGGTTCAGAGCTTGCTGCATTTAAAGAGATTTCGCTAGCCGAATGTGCACATACTATTCTAAAAGTCAAATGTGACTCGCCACTAGATCCCTGTCACTTCTACATGCTTTCCAAAGCAGTCACAGCAATTAATGCCCTTTTTTATTTGTCCTTCGAACATGGCATGATTCCTTCCAATTGGAAAAAAGCACCGGTGGTACCTCTTTAAAAAAATAAGTCCACGTGGATCCGCTCATTTTGAGCAAGTACAGACCCATCTCTCTCCTTTCTGATCTTGGGAAAATGTGAGAATCCCTGGTGAACTGTCAGATCACCAGGCATGTCATGCGGAATAATATTCTTCATCACACTCAGTCAGGCTTCTGCGCTGGCTTCAGCATGGAACTGGCCCTGCTTGAGGTCACCAAAAACATCAGAGGGAATCTCGAGTTGGGTTTAGGACGGTGGTCATTTTATTAGATCTTTCTGCAGCTTTTGTTGTATAAAATCCTAGCACAGAGATTGGAGCAGACTAGAATTGCAGGCCAAGCCCTGGAATGGCTTTGCTCCTACTTGGCCGATTAGCAGCAAGTGTTCTTCCTATCTCCCTTCGCCTTCCGGTTCAGAGGCATATGTTGTGGTGTTCCTCAGGGCTCAGCATTAAGCTCAACCCTTTTTGACATCTATATAGCCAAATTAGCCACAATAGCACAGCGTTGGGGTATGATCATTGTCTCTTATGAAGATGATACACAACTTCTGTTGGCCTTCTATCCCCCACAAGGGGATTGTACATACACTAGTAACTTCCAGGCTGGAGTATTCTAATGTACTCTAATTGTGAGCCCCTCAGAATCTGCTGACACGGCTATAGCATGTACAGAATGCCGCAGCTCGGTTCATCTTGAACATTCCAAAAAGACTCTTAATTAGGTACGGTCTTAAACAATTGCATTGGCTACTGGTTAAAACCAGAGTCAAATTTAAAACCCTCATGATCACACAGACCGCATTCTATCAGAGGGGCCCGAGTTACATTCAAGACAAGTTAAAAAAAAAATCTACCTTCTAGGGCACTCCACTCAACAAGCCATAACTTATTGCTCTTTCCTAAAATTTGGAAAGCTAGATCTGGTGGTAAATCTTTTTCACTTCTGGCCTCCCCACATCTGGAATTCACTACCACCTTACCTTCATACCATCCCCAGCGAAAGTTTGTTAAAAGCTCCGCTAAAGACTGTCCTGTTTAGTGAGATGTAAACTCGTCCTTACTCTACTTACTCAAAGCGGCGGGAGGCTACCTATGAAGCAGCTGTCACTTAATACAATTTACTTTTCATTCATTCAAAATGATGCACATTGTTTTGTAATTCTGAAGTGTGAAGTAAACAAAGATTTTAATAGGATCAAAATAAAGACTTTACTTTGGCGCACAAATGATAAATATTCACTGAAAACCGATTTACACACGTTAGCATTTGTGTGGAATATAGTTTTACCAGTAAAACTATATATTTTTGCAAATTTAATGGCCATTTCAATGGGAAATGTGCTGTCTGGAAACTATGGTACACTACCACAGGATGCTTTAGTTACCCGCAACTTCGACTTACTGATTGCTACCTATTATTCAGGAAAAATCTGAAAACACATCTATTCCCCAAAGTTTGATGAGTTACAGAACTCCCCTCACTACTGGATTTCTCACCTGAAAGGGCTGTCCTTTAGCGCCGTGATATCCATTCGGATGAATGTTGCGCTTTATAAATAAATAAATGTCAATTAAAGCTAGGTGGGTCGCGAAAGTTTGTCGTTGTAAAGAGTGGGTCATGGCTCTAAAATGTTTAATAACCACTGGTCTAGGGCGAATACAAGTGACATGGCATTGAGTGAAAGTTGGGGTTTGAATCTGTCCAGGTTCAGTAGCTATTCCTTCTTACTCTGGATAAATAGCAGGAATTCCGTTTTGCTATTGTCAAGCTTTGGGTAGGTGCTGGACATCCAGGCCTGGTGAGGTGCATGGAGTGTTTGAAGCTTTGGATATCTGATGCAGAGGAGACTTTCAAGATTGTGTGTTGTTGGTGTATTTGTGAATGTTGATGCTGCTGTTAGGGAGTAGAGTCCAAAGGGGCTAGATGTACAGGTTGAAGATGGCTTGGGCACATTGGATCCGTTGTCCGCATGTGATAGGGATCTTCTGGGACCTGGAGGTGCCCATGTGAATGGGCTAGTGTTGGTAGGATAGGTAGAAAGAGAACCAGTGGTTAAGTAAGATGGTGATGAATCTCATTCATTACTTCAAGGTGTTTATAAGGGTCAAATGGTCAATTGTATAGAAAGCAGTTCAGAGATCCAGCCATATTAGGAGGCATGGGTCATATTCATCTGTGTATAGGAAGGGTGCTGTGTTGGTCTGCTCTAATTCTTTGCTTTCACTCTATAAGTACTCACGGGTTAGCTGTGGTTTTGTTTATAGATATATATATATGTGTGTATGTGTGTATCTTATGTATAGGGTTAAGTTGCATACTTGCCAAAATATTCAGTCATATGGCTAAGAGATTCCATCGATTTACTAGTCACTTTAATTAAAGTTTCTAGTATTCAGTATTCTAGTATTCAGTTTGTAGCTTGAAAAAGCAAACTATAGTAAAATCTTTAAAAAGTTTAAACAACAATATGTTGTATTACCGTGTGAATACTAGATGGTTTAACAGTTACTTATAGTGGTTAACCGCTGACGACGCAAACTGTTATTGCTGCAATGGTTGCTGATTAGCTTTTTGAAAATTATATCATTTGTCAGATATGCTCATGAGGACACTAGGGCTTATCCTGTTTGCAGAATTGAACCAGGAATGCCTGTGGTTTCCTGATAACCCATCGCTGTGTCATAAATAACATGTTGCTCTATCACGGGGAAGGAAGGGCCAAAGTAGTAAGACTCGCTTATAAACTAGGATGTAAAATTAGACTAAGGACTGGTTTTGCAAATGGAAATGTAATTCCCGTTTTACAGAAGGGCACCATGTCTGCCAGTCTTTGAACTTGATGATTGATTTTGCATAACTCGAATCTCTGCATCTCCGCACAGGTTACAATAATGACTTATACCACATAAAGCCTGGGGAGAACAGGCAGACAGACGGGTGGGGTGGTTACACGTACAAGTTTCGCTACATGGGACTGCCCTTTAAGTGCCTTCAATGTCCTAGTGCTGGTAATCACACTGTATTCCACATCAGTAAAACTTGTTGATGATAAACCACAGTTCAGTGTACAGGGGAGTAAATGGAGCGGTCTACTGGACGGGTGGATTGTGACGGAAGAGTGGACGGCTACTATGACCAGATCTGAAGAGGGTGCTATACAGGCAAGGACCGAGCTCGTGGGCACAAGACACCCAAGAACCAATGGATAGGAAACATGGCCATGGCTACCCTCGTAGGGCGGGGAGGAGTGGGATCGTACACCTACTCTGGAACTATGTCCAATGCGAGTTGGGATTCAGAAAAGGCACTAAACTACACAGAAAAGATTAGTTCAGAGAAATATACCTACACCAGCAGCCTGATAACGTTACACAAGAACTCGGGCAGGTAAGGTGGGAGTGGGTTGGTTGTAAACGGTTAGTTACAGCAATGACATGTAATTAGAGGAAGACTGCGCTTGCTTCCTGTGAGAAAGTGGCGTGCAGGTGCATAATCTAAAAGGTGTTTACATACAGAAAGAACAACTGGAGAGTAAAGTGCTCGTAGGGATGAAGACGGACACGAAGCAAAGCAGGAATGAAAACACTCTGGTTGGACAACAGAAAAGGGGTTAAAGATGCATGGTTTATCACCCTGTTGGACAATCAGGTGATGCATGGAGGCTTCTGGAACACCTTTGAGACCTCAAGCCTGATTTAAAGTGACTGCATCAAACGGGTGAATGACTGCAGGAGAAAGGTGAATCTCACGGGAAACAGCATGTTCTGTTCTGCATGAGTGTTATTTGTTTATTTGGGTTCAATGTTTTTTCATTTTTATCTAGGTTGTTCAGTGTGACTAATGCAGATAACTATTCTACACGAGGATCTGGGGTCTTACAATGTTTACATCTAGGATAGGCGAAGAATGTTTTGTTTACATGGATAAAAATATATGCAGCAGGTTCATATGTGAACCATTACTAATCATTTATTTAATGTACCATATAGCTGAAGAGCCTCACATGTAAAGAAAAATAAGAAATATTATTGTTCATAACTTCTGCAGAGCTTCTATCCCTCCAGTAAACCTTTCGGCCCAAGTCAACATTGTCCAGGGGGTGTTGCAGCACTTTCTATCTTTTTTTTAAACATTTCTTTTTATTGAAACATAAAGAATCGACATTCCACAGTACAGTTTCAAATATAAATTGTGGTACATAGAGGTGAAGATGCAATCAGGTTCTGAGTCATTACACATGTAGTTTTACAGCAATCATAGGGACTGAGAATCCTCAAGGTGGGAAACACTTGGGGGAGTACAAATGGTTCAACGGTAAACATTCCAGTCATTCCAGATGGAGGACCATTTTCGGGGGCACCCCCACAACACATATACTGTCTTTTCCCTGAACATGCACCAGTCCATGTCCGATTTCCTAGCCTCCAATTTGGGCGGGTATGCCGCCCCCTATAGTTGTGCAATATTTTGCTTCGCAATCATTAAACCCAGTGTGACCCAAAGTGTGCGTCTAGTGTTAAGGTCTGTGGGCTCCCACACATTAAGGAGGCGCCTCTTTGCTTCTGGGCCAATAGTAAGTGCGAGAACCTCACTTAGGACTTGATGTATCTTGCGCCAGTAGTGCTGAATCTGCTCACACTCCCACAGGATATGCATAAAGGTCCCCTCCTGGCCACACTGTCTCCTGCAACCCCCACTCTCTGTTCTGCCCATGTGCACCAGACATGGCCCAGTTATATACACTCTGTGCAGAATTTTAAGTTGCACAAGGCCACTGCTTCCTGTCAGTCTTCATCGTCCAGTATTATCCCATCTCTTTCCCAGTGTTCTCTAGTGCGCTGGAGAGAATCAAAAGAGTTATTAATCAATTTTTTGTATGTCAGCGAGATAGCCTTCGTTGGTAGATAGCCATCTAGTATTCAAGAGCAAAGAGGTGCCTCCTTAATGTGTGGGAGCCCACAGACCTTAACACTAAATGCACACTTTGGGTCACACTGGGTTTAATGATTGCGAAGCCATCTAGTATTCGGTCCTCTAGGGGCGAAGACTCCGGGGGGACTACACCCTTAGTCAGTTGTGAGAGCAAAGCGTGTCGAATCTGGCGGTATCGGAAATGCTCTGAGTCAGCCAGGTCATATTCGTGTTGTAGGGTGGCGAAAGATTTCACCTCTCCGTTCACCCAAAGGTCTTTTATTTTGGAAATGCCAATTATGTCCCATTTGTCTAATCCCTGCGACTTCCACAGGTTCCCCAGGGCCTCAGAGTCCCACAAAGGAGTATCTAGGGTGAGTCTTTGCTCCCAGCCCAAGCTTCTGCTCGTGGCATGCCATATTTGAACCGCATGTTTTAGTTGGCCCTGTCAAGGAGAGCCGCCCGGGTTTAGAATATAACATTCTGTTGTAATTTCCTCCTGGCAGGAGCCATCTGTCCATGGCATTGCCCGGGTCATCAACACGCTGATATGTCCCGTGGTTTATGGCCGCAAGATGTGTTATTCAATAATATTTTTTAAGGTCTGGGAGGCCAATACCCCCGTCATACCAGCTAAGTTTTAATTTGGCCAGTGCAATACGTGGCTTCCCGTTCCATAGTAGAACCCTCTGCAGACTTGCAATCCCTCTAAAGTAGCTTGCGGGTACCAAGTCTGGAGTATTTTGCAATGCATACAAAAACGGGGCAGGGACATCATTTTAAAGAGAGCGAACCTACCTAACAACGAGAGCGTCATCCAGTTTATCGCGTCTCGTTTCAATCTTTGCAGGGGGGGGAGTAGGTTCTGGTCGTATCGGCGCTTGGGGTCTGTGGTAACGAAAATTCCAAGATACCTAAAGCCCATCGTGGTGGGTTGCATGGGGCAGTTCCTAGGTAGGAGCGGTGGGGGTCCCTTAAGGACATACAATATGGATTTACTCCAATTAACTGAGTAGCCGGAGTACCACCCAAAAACAGCCAAGATGTCCAGCACCGCTCCAATTGAGGATTTCGGGGAGGCCAGGAAAAGGAGGATATCGTCTGCATACATAGAGATGCAGTCCTCCCAGTTTTCTGACCAATGCAGCCCACATATCACCAGATCCTTGCGGATCCAGGACGCCAATGGTTCCAGTATCAGAGTGAACAGGAGGGCAGCCCTGGCGGGTTCTGCGACATACATCAAATATTTCAGACTTTTTGTTATTGACTACGACCTGGGCCAGGGGTTCAGAGTATAGGAGTCTGACCCATTGGATGAACTTGGGCCCAAACCCCATTTTAATGAGGACTGCAAAAAGGTACGGGCACTCAACTGTGTCAAACGCCATTGTAGTATCCAGCGACACTACTGTCACCGCTTCCCGAATCGTTGCCACCCTTCCCATCACTCCGTGCACCCTGTGCAGATTCAATGCAGTGTTGCGATTGGTTATGAAGCCTGACTGGTCAGGATGTACCGGACTACTAATTACTTTGACAAGTCGCATGGCCAGAAGCTTGGCCAGTATCTTGGGTTCAGCGTTCAGCATCGAGATCGGTCTGTAGGAGGCACAGTCCGTTTTCGGCTTCCCGACCTCATGAATCGTAACCAGTGTCGCAATCCTTTGGTCTCGTGGAAGCGCCCCCAGTTCCACACTCTCCTCGAACATAGCACGCAAATACGGGGCTAATTTGTCTGGTTTAAGTTAGCACTTTCTATCTTAGTAAATCTACAAGCAACCTTCCCTTTTCAGTTGGCTGCATCTCAGTATCCCGTTGCTAGCCTTTTCCCGTTTGGGATGGGATAGTAATGAGAATAATGCACTGGTGCATTAGACAGCCATCAGAGTAAGTCTCATCACAACCTCCATCGGCTAACAATGTATGAAACGTAATCCTGGAGCAGTAAAAGCCAGACTTAAAGGCGCGCTTGTGGTATGCCGCAGGATCATGATTATGACAGTATACGTATGCACCTTATTGGTGTGATCTGTTAGATCTGTAGGCTTTTTTTGAGAGATTTCCAGGTGCCCCAACTAGAAAAACATTTAAAAAGTTTCATTTGGTTTTAACCATGACTCTTAAAAGAAACAATGGACAGAACAAAAAAACACATCAGTCAACTGCATTATTAGCACTTGATTTCTTACAAGCTCACACTCAAGTTATCACTAACACAATCCATGAATCACCCTGGAAGGTAAAAAAGAAAGGAAACTTTGAAACAAAATGTCAAATTATGTAGCATCATTTACCCCAATAAGCACCTAACTTTAGGGGCATTCCCCAAAGGTCACGTATTGCTTCATGTGACCCTGGCTATGAAATGTCACATACAGGTTTTGACAGCTCACATTAGGCATCGGTTCTCAGTCAGTCATCTTTCCTTCATTTCTACTACAGTTAATATAGTCACCACTGTTTTATGCCGACATTTGTAATTCCGGGATTTTACCGCACTAGGATCCCAACAACTCAAGAACTCCGTGGAAGTCCTAAACCGATTGTATGCAGCTTCCTCTATTGGATTCCCCACTTGCCTTGATGTTCACTACTCTTTTAAAAGACACTTTGAAATAAACTCAACACGAGCTATTTAGTCTTTTATTCTACAATGACCATCCAATGCATTGAGGACATAACAGTAGATCACTATTTGTGGGCATCAGTCTGCTTGGTTCTTCAGTATTATCTTATTGTATCCAGTCCAGTTCCACCGGTGGCGGGAGTCCTGGTGTGTAAAAACTTTCCAGTCGACACCCAGGAGTGCAGTGCGTCTGGGAGTGAGCAGCTTGGATCCTCTGTTGCGCCCTTGCTTCCATGACATAAGGGCACTTCTGAGTTTGCATATCACTTTATTAACCGGTAGCCAATGGTGAACCCAGATTCCATGTGATGTTCAGTCATAGATTGATGCAAACCCATCCCATCCTATCCTGCTACTTTGCCTTTCTCGACCCTCAGTCCTGTCTGAATAGCATCTTCCTATTTTCAATATTACTAATTATTTACATAATTGTTCCAGCTAAAGCTTCAACCGTTGAAATAATTGATTTCTCTCTAATGGCAACATTTTAAATGTTGTTGATGTGAACAATATTATAGGTTTTATGAGACAAAATAGGTCACCTTTCTACTCCCCCAAGCAGATTGCTCTTCTATGTGCTTGACAAGATGCTTTGTTTTAATTATGACTTGTCCAAAATTGATGCAATTTTCCTATCCGAGAGGACATGGCACACGAAAACATAACACTTCTCCCATCAACTTCCGTTGTCTATCTGGAGTGGTTTTCTTAAGATGTTTGTATGTCGATGTAGAAATAGTTCTCTGCAAAGAGATCCTCCAGTCACTTCTACAGCTGCCCTCAGGTCCACCTCTGAGTGCTTATAGGAAATGGTATTATCTGGCACCTACTTTGCCTTCAACAATCCGGCGTACTTGTTAGAATGTGATTTAATCCAAAAAGATTGCTCTGACTCATGAAGTTGTAGCTCTGTAATATGAGCCTTTCACATTTTGTTGCATAGGCTTATACCCTAATTTCTGCTGGTATTTTTCTGTGAGTACTATGTGAAAGAATTTGGCTTACACAGTGGTCATGTCATATGCCTGTCAATTGCATAATAATGTCTCCACTGGCAAACCGACCCCACCAAGGTTGGCACATTTAGAGGTCAAGGCAGTAGGACTGGCACCCCTCTGCTAGGCCATTGCAGAGTCCTTAGAGAGGAGATAGTAGGACAGAAATGGAAGGTCCCTTGCCACTGCCATCTTAATTGAGGAAACCTGGGCTGGCACATCCCTCCAGTTATCTTTATTTGGACTACCTCCTTGTACACCTACATTTCACAAGGTAATCCTCAAAAATACAAACCTATGGCCCTATTGCTATTCAGTCAGCTAGATTATTCACAGAGTGAGCTGTGTTGCTTTAGGTTTAACGGGATGATTGAAAAATGTGACACATGTGGACGGCACCAAAGGAAGTAGGAAGCATGTACAATACTCTATCATGTTTCCACGCCAAAGAAGCAGCTATATTATCCTATAATCCCTGACTGTCACAATACGGTTAATAGTAAATAACACATCTTGCCTCACTCCCAGGTATAACAAGATTTCAGGATGACAGATACAAGTGTGGGTGAGGTGAGTGTGTATTATTTCAAATGTTCTATGTGTCTTCCACAACAGGACCGGAGCCATCCACATAGGAGACAGAATTCTTGCAATAAATAGCAACAGCCTGAAAGGAAAGCCCCTGAGTGAAGCCATTCATTTGTTGCAGATGGCAGGAGAGACTGTTACCTTAAAAATCAAGAAACAGACCGATGGTAAGTGTGGATGAAGGCTGCCAGACCGATAGTAACTTGCAAAAGGTAACATAAGTGGAGAGTAGGATATTTTAATGCAGAGAGTAAGTATAATGAGCACAACCATTTGAAACAAGCTTTCAGGCAATGCACTGTTGGGAGGTGGGCACTGTGAATGAGGGTGGGTTTTGCTTTTTGCGCAGTTGGTAAAAGATTATTCTCTTCTCACGACACTTTAGCATCAAGTCCTAAGAAGTTCTCCAGCTCTGGCCAGCTGAGTGAGCTAAGTGATGGCGAGGAAGACCCGTCTGCTGCCCAGAAACCAGGAAAACTCTTAGACATGTATTCCAACACAGTGCCAAGCGTGGACAGTGCTGTGGAGTCATGGGATGGCTCAGGCATCGACACCGGTTATGGAAGCCAAGGTATGATTAAGAATCTCTTTAATGCTCTAAGCTGTAGGTACTCAGCCGTGGATCACCTCAGTCGTTAAGTGGTTGATTTCAGGTCTAGAGAAGTGACTGCTAGCATATGGGATGGTTAGACCTTCATGTTGCTAACCTTATGCAGCAGTGGAGAACGCAGGTCTTTGCAGTGGATTACACAGGACTGGTCCCTGTCTTTGCAGTAAAACCTTTGGTCTGATTGCTTCTTTTGCAAATTCATCATACTCTGCCTGCTCCTGCTTCTCGAAGTGGAAGAAAATAATTTATGGAGATGCACAATTCTAAACATATTAATTCTGAGGCAAATTGTATGAAGTTCACAAATTGCAGTCTTTTTCAGTAACGTATTTTTCCCCGATTAAAGGTGAGGTTTTTGACGGGAAGTCATATTGAAAAGTAAAGAGGTTCTGTGAAATTGTAGTTAATGATTACAACTTTATAAACTCCTACATAACTACAAAAACTTTTTCTTGAACAGTTACTTAAAAAAATGACTCGTTTATGGAAAACTACCAAAGTGGCACCAATACGTTTTTAAGTAGGTAGGGTTGTTTCCTAAGGATACCAGTTCGAAAAAAAATTCTTTTCAAGGAAACCATTTTTATAAGTATATTCATGTTAGAAAAATGTCCATTACTACTTTGAATTATGAAAAATCTTTAAAAGATTTAGAAGCCACCATTTTGTAAACTGGTCAATTTAACATATTTCTGTTGCTCTCATTTATGCAGAATTTTATATTTCACACTTCTTTAAATTGCACCCCAGTGTCTACCTTGGAACAGGTTTTTTTTTTTTTACAGTTTTGACAGAAAATACCTGAAATGTATTCTCAAGTACTTTATTCAGGAGTTCAATGGAGATAACCTTCACATAACATGCACTGTGGCTCTTTTTGAGGGAAGGACATCTATTTTGTTGTCATCAAAATGGAGATAACATTAAACTCTAAATACAGTGTGTATGTACAGTGGTTACAGTTACATTAGATAATAGTAGAAGGCAGTGAAAGGGTTGAAACTCGTATTGGCATGAACATTCAGAAGATGCTCAAAGATGTTATTTCTTTCTTGCTGTACCCCTTTTGTTAAACAAGCATATATGCCTGTGTTTGGTGTGTTAAAACATGCAGCATTAGCACATTAAAGCCAAAAACGAAATGAAAGGCGGACTGTATTGAGGGCCCCCGAGTTTTAAAGTAGTCCCTCGTGCAGTTCAATGCAAGCACTGAATTTGGGGCGAAAGGATACAATCAAACCGTCAACTGCATTAGGTGTGATGAATTCTTTAGTGGCTGAATCAAGAAATGATTGACAGTCTCAAGCCAATGGCTGAAAGAGGCTTTTCCAGGGGAGCCAATGGTTGAAAGATCCAGACCCAAAGCCGATATTAGATATATTGTAATCAAGAGATCAGCTGCACTGTCAATATCTTGACCTAAAAATAACAACATTAAAGCAGACTTTGCCCCTGCTAGCTGTGTCATATCTGCCTTTTACTTCCTCTGCTTCTGAAGTTCTTCCTTCAGAATCTATTGTATTGCTCAACTTGAAGGAGTTAAAAGAGAAAGTGAAACATTAGAGTGGAGGTGGCTGTAAAAGGCAAGAGTGCACTATTTATTTTACCATGAAAGCATAAAAAAAAAATGTTTGAAATGCATTTGGCGTGGAGAAGTTGGCTTGTTTTTGAAAGCATGGGGAACATTTCCACAGAGCTCAGTGCCAGGAAAATTTGCACAAAAAAAAAAAGTTGAAATTGTGGACATGATTAAGTAAACATTGACGGCAGCTATGGACCCTTGACGAGTCCCCTGTGCTCAGCCCTATTTATTATCCAGCTCTGGTCTTGTTCTTACACTGTCATTTCTGTAACTATATTAGAAAAATATTGTTTTGGGTGTATGGAATATTTCTTGGCAACACTACTAACTAGTCACGTGCTCCTTCAGGCTCAACACCAAAAGCTTCTCCATATCAACACCAGGCAGGACCTTCTATTCCATTAGCGCGCGAGCGAAGCGCGGCGGGGGCGGCCATTCTTCTTGTCCTTATGGCAGGCTGACATGACGTGAAATATTCTGCTATATATTATTTATCTTGCTTTCCCAGGCTGTACTAATGTTTGCTTGTGCCCTCCACAGATAAATGAGTCCTACCCGTCAGGCTGAGATTGATCCCAAGCACATTACCCATTGAAGGAGTTCATTAATTTGAGCTTGGGCGCCTCGCCATGGTGACACCGACTGGCGCCATCGGTGATTTAGCACGCGCTAATGAAGGAATGAGTGTGTGTGCTAGAGAGGGATTATCTCATCATCTCCAATCTATTTCTTTATTATTTTCTCCCCTCTATATTAAAGTGGGATTGTAATCCCCCCAAAGTAATCACACTGCATACAGGAAGATGAATTTGAAGGTGCCGATAAGACTTATTTTCACTCCCAGAAGCTCTTGCTATTTCATCAGGTAGTTTTTTCCCTCCTTATTGACCAGCGACTGACAACTGAATCGTAAATAATCCCTTTAAAGCAAATACGCTGTGACAGGTTAATATTGAAAGTGAAGAACGTGGTGCCAGCAAGGCTCTCCCTGGATCAGAAAGTAGAGCAGCATTTTATAAAAAAAACGTATTTTCGCTCAGTCGTTTGTCTGTGGTTTTCCATCACAGCAGATGCTTCTGTTTATGAGGCTGTGGGTTTGCAGGTGTCAACCAAAGACTCTGCTTTTAAGGACTTAGGAACACCCAGGCAAAGGACACTACAGTGTAGGATTATCAATGAATATGAAAGGAAACACCAGCAAACACATGCATGCATACATTAGGTAAAGAACACACGCCATACAACCTACATCAAGTCATCCACCCACGCGCACAAACATAAGGGTCATTGTGTAATGTAAGTACCAGTAGTAGACTATATTATCTTAATTACAGCCTCTGTCAAATGCTTTACTATTCCTAAACCCCTAGGTTTGTGCTCATTACAATACTTAAATGCATTAAAAAATTCCATTACACAAAATGACAAGACTCAGTGGCATATCTGGAAGCCATTCTGACATTTTCTAACAAGAGAGGACCACCTTTGATGCTTGTGGCCATGGCCGACAAAGGAGAGACGTAATTTCAACTGCCTCAGAAATGTCATACACACACTCACTCACTCACACTCGCTCACTCACTCACACTCGCTCACTCTCACTCACTCACACTCGCTCACTCTGTCGCGTTGAAGACTATAAGCATGGATTGATCATTGGCTACTGGAAGCCCTTCTTGGATTAGTTATCACTATGATATAGTGTGTGATCATAAGCGGTTTTGTTTTAATCGAAAGAATAATAATACATCATGCATGTCGGGAACATAAGGCATGATTTGGGGAAAAAAAACTGTTCAGTATAATTAGGAAATTGAGCATTGGCTACTGTAGTTGTATATGGAATAAGTGTGGGAAAACGTAGTCACTTTGCCAACAATGTTTTGACGTCAGTGTGACTAGCACTAATTATGTTCACTTACAGTTATGGATTTTGCTGTAATAATTTGGTTCTTGAATCCTGTAGTTCACTTCAAATGTACAATCAATAATAGGCTGCAGTTTTAAATGTGACAAGCATGTGAATACGATGAACAGCGCTGATCGAGCATTATGTTGAATTATGGTGAAGAAATTATGATCACTCTTGACAATACATTGATCAATCGTAAAACTGTGAAAGACTGAAGTGAACGTGTATCCACCCTGAATTAAGGTTAAATATTCGGTATAAAATAGTGTTGATAGAAATTTTGGTGATAATAATGTGGTGAAAAATCACGAGGCATTGTTGACATAAAATTTTTCAAAAACAGTTTGTTGAGCACATTGATCAGGAATAGTTTGTCTGTTTTTAGAAGCAAGGTGTTTCACAAAGTCTGTCTTCACTGTTTACCAGCACAGTAGTAATGTCATAACAAGTATTGGCATAGCCAATAGGTCTCGCCTTTGGGACCTTAAAAGTGTTTAGCCATGCAACAGTTGCATAACTAAATACTTATAAGGTCCCAAAAGCGAGACCTATTGGCTATGCCAAGCGGCCGCGATAGTGATCGCGATCAAACATCAAAGCGGCCATGCGGCAAGTGAAAGTAATCGCGGTCAAGCGCAGCGCGCGCGCCCGCGCACATGCACTGTAGCTCTAGGCTGGCCTGGTAGCACTTTTTGGAGCCCTCTCAAAAAGTCTTGCCAGACCAACGCATGCGCTGGGTCAGGCGAGACCTAAAAACGGCTGAAAATGAACTACAAGTCATGTGTGTTTGGCATTTATATAGCACTTGCTACCCCTGATGAGGTGTTGAAGTGCTTTTTAGGCAAGTAGCACACTACTCCGGAGCCCATAAAGGATTAGTGGTGAGTTAGTATAGTGACATTAATAATGACAAACTCTGGTTGCTTATCAACTTGCTTTTATCTAATTCATAAGAAATTGTGAATGCTCTTAAGTACAATACAGCTCGAACCATAGATCATCGCACAAGAGAAACATCAATTCAGTAATTCATAATAACATCTCACAACGAGCAATGAGTGAGTGGATAGATGAAGAGACAAGAGAGCATTTGCAAATAAGATTAATGCAAATTCTGAATATCATACGAATTTAAGAATAACTATAGCACTAAATGCTAATAGTCAGGAAAGCCCCTCTCTGGCCAGAAGAGTAAGCTGAGCACCCCTAACGAAGGTATGAGGAGCAAAGTTAAAGAGCCAGGATCAGCAGAACAGCAGCCAGCCAGTTAAGTAAGGGAAACAGCAACATGGCCCTCTCCTCTCGCTAAGTCAAAGTCTAAGCCTGCTCGCTCTACCTAATTATTCTAACACTAGTAATTATACCTTTATTCACTAAAGATCCAGCGCCCCATGTATCAAAACACACAAATCCACAATTCCGAATGGATTAGGCCAGGGGGTGTCTGATCACTCCACTTTCCAGTGCACCTGACTCTCAACAGTTTCTTTGTCTTTAGGAAACAATCATTATCGTCCTTCAGCAGAGGAAACTCTGATAATGTCTTCCGCAGCTTTCACATGGCATTCTGTAGAACTGTATCAAAACTTTGAGTACGATTGTCCACAAGAATACTTTCTCCGGCTGGCAAGGAAATTCCATCAATAACATTCATTACTTCCTCCGCACAACCATGGCCATCATCAGGAACTCTCAAAGGGCAAAATACGTTTCTTTGCAGCCTACGTTTTAGAAAGCAAATTAAACCTAAAAAGACTTTTGAGGCCTTCTCTGCAGAACAGTAAAGTGTGATTTTATTTCTAGGAAAAAACAAATACATAAGTAATTATCATGTCACAACAAAACTTCATTATTCTTGCATTGCATTTCTTCACACATTATGTACACAGTTTTAAGCAGTTAGTGCAAAGGGTAAATCTCTCTTTTAAAACTCATGACTTCTATCATTAATTTATTTCGGCTGTTATTTCTGCATTAATCATCCATGTTTGTGGCCTATTAGAAAAGCACTGGAAATACTAATTTCTTTCCAGCATGCATTTGCGCAATCTCATGTTCTTCCTGTTTTTAGTTTTTCACTGTTAATTTTCACACGTTTTGTTAATAATCCACACAATGAGACTTTTGATCCGCGCAGGTTTTATTTCGCAAAAACCCTGCTTCATCACCCTCTTCCTCTCTGTTTTGCCTTTTTTGCTTATTTTTCTGCCCTCTGTTTTGCCTTTTCTGCTCCTTATTCTGCCCTCCACCTGCTGCCCCCTGTGTGTGCCTCCTTTGCTCATTTCCTACTCTTGTTTGCCTTTTCTGCTCTCTGTTTTATCTTTTTCTGTCCTCTGTTTTGCCCTCTTCTGCTCATTTTTCTGCCCTCTGTTTTGCCCCCTTCTGCTCTGTTTTGCCTTTCTGCTAGTTTTTCTGCTCTCTGTTTTGCCTTTTCTGCTCGCTTCTTCTCTGTTCCAGCCATTTCCTTCCTCCTGCCATATACCTCCTCCCACCACCCAACGCCCAGCCCTCCACCCAGGACCTACTTAATAGAGGCCGCAGCACGACCCATTGAGCAGGTCCTTGTGCCAGCTCCCCCTGCGGCAGTTCTCCTGTCCAGCTTGCCCACAGTCTGCTACCCTCTGCTGCCTGTCTACCTGCTGCCCTCTGTTTGTGCCTCCTCTGCTCATCTCTTGCCCTGTTTTGCCTTTTCTGCTTGTTTTTCTGCCCTCTGTTTTGCCTTTCATGCTCGTTTTTCTGCCTTCCGTTTTGTCATCTTTTCCCTTTTTCCTCCAGCCGTTTCCTTCCTCGCACCATTTCCCGCCACCCAGCTCCCCGCCCTCCCCGCAGGACCTACTTGAGAGGCCGCAGCGCGACCCCATTGAGCAGGTCCTTGTGCCAGCTCCCCCGTGACAATTCTCCTGTCCAGCTTGCCCGCAGTCCAGTACCGTCTGCTGCATATCTACCCGCTGGCCTCTGTTTTTGCCTCCTCTGCTAGCTTCTTGCTCTGTTTTGCCTTTTCTGCTCATTTTTCTGCCCTCTGTTGTGCCTTTTCCTGCTAATTTTTCTGGCCTCTGTTTTTCTTTTTTATCTGTTCATTTTTCTGCCCTCTGATTTGCCTTTTCTGCTCATTTTTTTGCCCTCTGCAGTGCCTTTGTGCTACTTTTTCTGCCTTCTCTTTGGCCCTCTTCAGTTCATTTTTCTGCCCTCTGATTTGCCTTTTTCTGCCCTCTGCTGCTCTGTTTTGCCTTTTCTGCTAATTTTTCTACCCTCTGTAGTGCCTTTCCTGCTCATTTTCTGCCGTCTGTTTGGCCCTCTTCAGCTAGTTTTTCTGCCCTCTGCTTTGCCTTTTTCTGTTTTGCCTTTTTCTGCCCTGTGATTTGCCCTCTTCTGCTCTGTTTTGCCTTTTCTGCTTGTTTTTCTTCCCTGCGCTTTGCCTTTCTGCTTGTTTCTTCCCTCTTCCCACTGTTTCCTCAAGACCTGGCTTTTTGATGGAGACCTCACACCCCAGCACCTAAATACCCCCAGGGGCGACAGTGCCTTGCTTTACAAATGCTGATTGATTGATAAAGCTCAGCGGAAGCACTTACAAATAAACATAGCAGGTGCCCCAATTGAAGCTCCTCTTCTGTAAAGGACAAATTATCCTGACCCCCTGGGCTTGATGAAGGCGAAGGGAGTGTAGTTTATCGGCAGTACCACATTGAGAGATGATCTGAAATGCTTTGTGGAGGGGAATAGATCGTTGATCTACTGGCGCACAATCTGTAGTGACTGTGACAAGTCGGTTCTTTCTTGTCCTTGCCTGGTGAGAGCAGGTTTCATTGTTCTCCCTTTAAGTTACTACTATTATTCACATGTGCAAAATAACTTGGAAGCTTCGCCTGTTTAGCCCTGCCCACTTTATTAGTATGCTAGTGTCTTCCCGCCTTTTGCCAGGATGATGGACAGCTTAAAAAGACGCCCACAGGTACGTTTCTCGCAGATTTTAGTGAGGCGTTCTTGATGCCGAGGAATATGAGGACATCTTCACCAAAGAAAAAAGCACTTCCTGTAGTTAAGAAAAAAGACCATTGTTTGGTGGAGATTTACCTCTTTGTACTATCGTCGTTTTCTCTATATGAAGATTTGTGTTATCACACATTTCTGGATAAAGACGCACGAGTAACAATCACATGGCCAAACACAGACAAGATCATTGGTGACATTTCCTCGTAATCTGTTACGCGGCTGTAGTGTAGAATACGCACTGGACATTTACCCAAGGAGGTACTACTTACTAGTTAACCAGTAGAAAGTACTTCACTTGGGTAGATATTTTGTGCAAAACTCTGGACTTTCTTTGGGATAAAGGGGCAAGTGTGTTTCCGTTGTTGCTAAGTCACTTACAGATCTGCTGATACACCCACACAGACACTTGGACACACACCCACTGACAGACCCTCTCAGACACTCATAGACCCACTCACACACCCACTTACAGACTCACTCACACACCCATGCACAGACCTACTCAGACACTCTCACACACACTCATAGACTCACTCAGACACTCATGCAGCAACTCACAGAACCACTCATACTCTCTCATACCCACTCACAGAATTACACAGACTCATTCACCCACCCACAGTTGCACTCAGACACTCACACCCACTCAGACACACATGTACCTACTTACAGAACCACTGATACTCTCTCACACCCACTCACATATTTACTCAGACATGCACCGACTCACAGACCCACTCAAAGACTCACACACCCACTCACAGACCCACTCAGACACTCATGTACCCACTTGCAGACCACTCATACTCACTCAGACCCACTCAGAGATTCACACACTCACAGACCCACTCAGCCACTCATGCAGCAATTCAGACACTCATACATCCACTCTCAGACCAACTCAGACACGCACACACCCATTGAGACACTGATGCACTCACACACCAACTGAGTCACTGATGCGCTCACTCACTCTCAAAGGATATAGTTGGGAAATAAAATTTAAAAGACCTTAAAAATGAATTAAAAAACAAAGTTTCCAGGGACGTTATAGTTAGCACAATGGTGTAGTCATTGGAATATTAACTTACTTAATGTGCATCAATGCCTTTATCGGTCACACTTATGAGTGAATACTCACATGCATAGACAACAACTCCTTGCAGCATTTATTTACATGCTGGCCATTCCGTTTAGCACTTTATGTCAACACTGCACGATTCCGTTTAGTGTAGTATTACAAACTGGAACATTTTGTTTAGTGCTTAATTACGCACAGGTCTGTTTAGTTTAGCGCTTTACTGCAAACTGCACTATTCCTTTTAGGGCTAGACCATTCAGTTTGGTGCTTTATTAAACACTGTCTGGCTCCGTTTAGACTGGAGCATCTTGTGGTTCCTTGTATATAATAGAGCGAGGCACCTTTGGTTTATAGTGCTACAATGCACGTTTTTTTTCTCTCTTTGTCAGGACTAGAAAAGTAGAAATCATGGTTTTATTGCAGAACTGCGAACATATACATTAGCACTCTCACCACGCTGATTTATGATTTCCACTGTAAATTGACTTCAAGTATGCTTTGGGGAGAAATGATCATTTATTGTTTCAAAATAGGAACCCCACCCCATTCTCTCAGCGGATTCTTCCTTGTGTGCGTCGTAACAATATATTGTTTAATTCTGACTGGGAGCGGTGGGCCAGAAGCATCTTTTTCAGTGGAACTTTGTAAGTAGAATAGTCCACAGTGTGCTCGTATTGCACAGGGTCAAACTGTTCCTTTCGAACAGGGCACACCCGGGAGCTACCATCAAATTTTCGGGAACACAGCCATTCCTCAGCTCTTTTGACTGTACACTGCAAGTCTTCATCACATCGGCCAGGAATAGCTGTCAGTTTTGCTGCTACCAGGGCACCCATAAAGTATTGAACCGTAAATATTTCCTGGTTTATGGCGATGCGAGTGTGTGCTCTGTTGGGATGCAGCACAGGCTGTGGTATATCAATTTCTTTTCAATTAGTGCTAAGGTGTTTAGTTCTCTAGTATTTGAGAATCTGAGCACATTTGCAATACTCAGGGTCGTAAGTTGAAGTCTGTGGCTTCATGTTTGTTACCTTCCCCCTAGGCTGACTGGATTTTGTTCACAGACTGCTTGAATACAGATTAGAAAAACAAAGTAGCTAATCTTTACAATGCTTTAATATCGGTATTCTTCACACCCTTCTTTTGTTCCGGACACCTCCAGATCCAGTGAGGAACCGGTTAACACGCAGAAGAATATTTCAAGATTTTTGAGTTTATGAACAAATTGGGGTTCAAGAAAATGGGTGTCAAAGAAAGTTAGGCCTTAGCACAGGGGACCGGATGCTAATGCTGCGATTACGTACCGGTAATAGCATTACTCTGTCCTTCTCTCGCCTTGATGAATCGCATAGTGAGGCCCCGTGCCTCCATTCGCAATCCCCTCCCAACATTCACAGTTGGATTGGTAGATGGGGTGAGAGGGAGGGCTTGATTTATAATGGCAAGAGATGGACTCCGAGTAATGCTATTACCGGTAAGTAATCACAGCATTACCCCCTCGTCCCTTTCACAATGATGAAATGACATAGTGAGATGTACTCAAGCCACAAAATGCACCAGGACAGCTGCACAGAATATGCAAACACAAGTTTAATCCATAGGCAAAAAACTGTTTACCATGCAGAAGCCGAAATTTTAGAACCCACCAAGTCTGGAACCCCAAGACCCTGCACCACCTGGTAATGAGTCACAAAGGTAGAGGGCACAGCCCGGCAGATCCCCTGCAAAGAAGCACCCTGGAGCTCCGCAACAAAAGCAAACATTTCCCTAGTAGACCTCCAATGGATCCCCGAGGAGACGACAGACCAAACTGCTTATATGCAAGCGGAATCACCTACCTGATCCACCTGCTGAAGGTCTAAGTGGAAGGTTTATCCCCCTTCCCAGCGGGACCACAGTTCACAAATGAAGCAGAGGAGACCCAGATCTCCTTCACCCATTCCAGGTAGTTCAAAACCACCCTACGCACTTTCAGCAAATGAATTGCCACCTCCACAGGAAGGAGATTGAGGATCCGGGGAAAACACTGGAACAATCCCTTTCTGCTGATGATGAAACAAAGATTCACCTTGGACACAAAGCCAGGGCCCAACCTAAGAACAATCCTGTCCTCAAACACACGAAAGAAAGAAGCCAAACAAGACAACAACCCTAGCTCCACCAGCCAGCGAGCAGATGTTACAGCCACCAGAAAAATAGCTTTGAGGTCAGAAGGCGTAACCCCACAGATATCAGAGGCTCAAACGGGGGATACTGAATAGTCCACAAAATCAGCAGTAAATCCCAGGAGGGATGCATCACCTGGGGGACAAAATATAGATTGGAAAATCCCTTAAAGATCCTGCAGACCAGACCCTGATCGTCCAGCAGACCCGCCCAGGGAGACCGTAAAGCCTTAATTACCGCCCATTTCACCTTAAGAGTTGCAGGACTAAGACCCAACTGAAACCCATCCTAGAGAAATTCCAACACCAGAGTCAGAGATACAGAAATCAGTACCAGCTTCCTTCGAGCACACCAAGCCTGAAATGTCTTCCAATGCCGAGTATAAGATGATGTGGGAGACCATCTCCTAGATGCCTGTACAGAAGAGGAGACAGAGTTCGAAAGACCCTGCAACATTAAGCCTCCCCACTCAACCGCTAAACCGTCAACTTGAGCTTTACCACAGAGGGCACCTGGAGACTCCGAAACCTCAGGTGAGACAGAACCAACAGGAACTGCCACTCCAGACTCACCTTCATCTCCATCAACAGAGGAAAGCAGACAGAGTGGGGCCATGCCGGTGCCACCATAACAACGTAAGCCCTTTCCCTTTGAACCCAAACCAGAAACCTCTGGATGAAAGGAAGGGAAAGCAAACATCAGGCCCACCGGCCAAGAACACATCAAGGCATCTATCCTTGAAGCTGACTCCTCCCTTCCTCTGGAAAAAGCCAGGGAAGAAGTGCATTGCCAAGGCTTGCAAACAGGTCCACCCGGGGGCCACTTCCACAACCGACACAACTTGGCTAAAACCCAAGGAGAAAGAAAAAAGTCCTGAGAAGATGGAATCTCCCTGCTCAGGCGATCTGCCTGACAATTCAGAACTCCCTGAATAAAGATGGCCCTCAACAAACCCACAGTCGACTGTGCCTAAAGGAATATTCGATCTTCAATTGCAGACAAAGACAGGGCCCTCGTCCACCCCGGCCCACCCCTGCCAATTGACATAGGACTTGCCTGTGGTGTTGTCTGCCTGGATGATGACATCCCTGTCCTTCTGATGAGCGGAAAAGTGAAGGAGACCCAGACTAATAACCTCCAACTCCCTCCAGTTGGACGACCGTGAGATCTGGCACGTCTGCCACAGACCCTGTACCGCGATGATCACCGTATCTGGAGATGACAAGGAGACCCTCCTTGAGGATGGTGGATGGAAGAAGTCACCACCCCAGTTCCTCCCGAATCACTAACGTCACAGGGAGAAGACATGACAAATCCTGCACATTGGGAACTCACTGCCTCAGAATGAACCCCATAAGAACATTGGGGTATCACAGAACTCAAGGAACCAAGAACACAGTGGCTGCTAGGTCGCCCTGCTACCTCATCCAAAGCAAGACTAGCTGAACAGGCGCTGACAACAGATCCAGCAGATGTGAATGAATCTTCAGCATCCTTGGGCTGGCAACGTGACAATGCCCGGATCTGTCCATACCAGGCCCCAATGAAAATGCAGTCCTGAGTTGGAACCAGCTTCAACTTTCTCACATTCACCAAGAAGCCATGAGATGACAGAAGATCCAGTAGTGTCTGGACATGTAAAAAATCAGGAGAAGGGATGCCCCCTTTACCAAACAGTCATCTAGTTATGGGAAGATGGAAATCCCTTGCAGATAAAGAACTGCCGTCAGGGGGGCCAACACTTTGGTGAATACTTGCGGAACCAACTTCAAACCAAATGGCAGGACCTGGAATCGCAAATACAATGACCCCTCAGCGAACTTCAGAAACTTCTGATTGCTCAGATGAACAGGAACTTTCAGGTACGCATCTTGCAGATCGATCACAGCCATGAAGTCCCCTGGAGACATCAGGGGTATGAGCTGCTGGAGAGACAGTACCTTGAATGGCATAGATACCACCCACCTGTTGAGGTGTTTCAGATCCAATACCGGACGACACTCCCCTGACACCTTCGGGACCAGGAAAAGGATAGAGTACACACACAGACTGACCAGATCCAGAGGCACAGGGATAACAGCTCATCTTCATCACTAAGGCCCGAATCCCCTCCAGCAGTGCTTCCACTTTTACCAGATTATTTGAGACTTGAGTAAAGATGCACCCCGTAATTGGAGGAAGATGAATGAAGTCTATGAGATACCCCTCCGCACGATATTACTCACCCATTTGTCAGAGACGAAAAGTACGTATGTTGTAAGGCACTGTCCACCCACAGGTCTTGTATCCACAGGACTCCCCTAGTCAGCAGGGGTGACTGGAGTGCCCTGCCTTGGGGATGACACCGTGCTGCTTACCCCTCCTGGGCTGGAACCATTTCCTGAGGAAGGAATATGAGTGGGTATTCTTCCAAAGGAAATTCCTTTGTCCACGGCATCCAAGTGATTCCAATCCTTAGAAGATTTTCTGGAAGAAGACCTGTTGGACCAAGTGTGCTTTTTATTCTTGAAGGACTTCCGGATCAGACCAGCCAACCATTCCCCAAACAATTTGCCACCCTCAAACACAGTGTTAAAAAAGTAGTCTTTTCAGCCAGATCCGCCTTCCAGTCCCGCAGCCAGAGGTTCCGTCGGGCTGTGATAGCAGAGGAGGAGGAGGCCACAGAAGCTGCTTTAATCACATCAGACTACACATCAGCCGGGAACTTGGCCTGGTGTTCCATAAGTACCAGAACATCCGACCCTCTTGACCTCTCTTGCATGCCCTCAACCAACGCCTCAAAATAACTCACAAAGGATTGAGCTGTCAAATCCCCATTCAAGGCAGCCATGAGCATCAGATTAGATGCTGTGAATGACGACTTCAGTTCACCATCCACCTTGCGATTCATATGATCCTAAGGCAAACAATCGTCAAGATTTAAATGAGGATCTGCCAATAAGAGGAGCCAATATAGAATCAACTTTAACGGAAGGTGGCAACAGCATATCCCCATCTTCAAATGCAGAAGACTTTTGAAGAAAGGTGGGAACCTGGATATGCTCAGGCTCTTCCCAGGCTCTAAAGATTGCCTCCTTGATCATTGGGTGCAATGGCAAACAGAGCGCCGCAGGCTTAGCAAATTGCGGAAATAAATCCTCAGCAAGAGGTGGTGCGATGCCCAGATTGACTGTAATATGAGATGGAATGTCCACCAATTCAGCCCTGGAAATTAACTTTCCACCAGGTACCACATGTCTCTCAGAGACGGAATCAGCTAAAGAGTCAAAATCCAGATCATCTTCCAAGCCGACTAAAGCACACTTAGCCTTATGCTTAGCAGTCAAGACTTTAGCTACTACAGCGTCAATTATTGCCTGGACTTCCTCAGCAGACAGGGAAACTGACACCCCAGCCGGGACACCACCAGCTTCTGCTGACACATTGTACCGGTAACCACGCTCGTCCTCTGAATCAGGAGAGTGTGACCTATGCCTCTTTGCCATTCGCTTCTCCATAGTTATCAACACAGACACCAAGAGAAAAACTTCTCCCAAATAAATAGTCCATAAGAGATACCATTGGGGCAGCAATTCCCTCCAAAACAGACCAAACCTGTAAAATTGACCCGTAAGATGCCTTTCCAATCCCCAGCTGACATGTATATAGTAGCCATTAGGAAAGCCTTATTTTTTAACATACAAAATGTCCACAATCAAGCTTCTGGAATCCCAGCAGACAGAATGCTGTGTGTAATTTGAATCTCCTACTCCAAACGAAGTGAAACTGCTTGCTGGTCACTCCTAGCAACCCAGACACTCTCTCTCATGCCAGAGAAAGGCACCACTCAATCAAACATATCAAAGAAAATGTGGCTATTATTGAATCGTGCTACAATTACAGACAGACTAATAGGCCTTTATTTGAAGGTATTGATTTTTGGAGAGAAATCTTAACTAGAATTTAAATTCTTATTGGATGTGAGTTGAACCTTAATCCCAGATATGTCTTCTTAAGTGATCTTAAGGATAAGAAACTTTCTTTGGCTAATGGTTGTGGAAGGACATCTTACTCAGACCAGTCTCTTCCAGGCTGATGAATAGTTAGTAGAAACAATTAATCATGAATGATGACTACCAGGTCCCAAGTGAAGTAAATTTCTGTGACAATTATAAGAATGGATTCAACTAGCCTATTTTGGGTAATTTCTCAATGTGCAGTTCTTATTTACTGATCTTTTCTTTTTATAACCTTCGCTTTTTACTATTCAACCTTTTCCTTCTGCATGTGTGTTTCTATTTATCAAGTTTAGGTTTATTTGGTTTAGTTCTCTGCCGAGAACAACAAATTTAA
The DNA here is from genome assembly GCF_964204655.1 of Triturus cristatus. Taxonomy (NCBI): domain Eukaryota; kingdom Metazoa; phylum Chordata; class Amphibia; order Caudata; family Salamandridae; genus Triturus; species Triturus cristatus. The sequence goes on along the minus strand of NC_140585.1, from coordinate 811,263,215 downwards.
AAAATAAATGTGTTATTAAACATTAATAAAATAATCATTTCAATACAATGTTAAAAAGTTTTTAAAAATTTGAACAAATTATAACACACAAATTCATCAGGCGGTGATTTAAGAAGCTAAATCAAACTCTCTACTGATGTACTATTGCATCTAGTTTGAACTAATTGGAAGTTTGGAAGTTTTTATTAACTGTATAATTAATTAAAATCATTACAGTAGAAACAATCAATGTAAAAAAGCTAAAAACAATGATTTCGAACCTCAGTGCTGAGTAAAATTTAACACCCCTCCCGAGTCCCACGTAGGACATGTTTTTGGAGCCCTCGTTTGTGCCCTGAAGATAATCAACATTACAGAGCTCTTGAGCTGCCCTCTGTGGCGCACTAGGTGTCTCGAGGGGCGATGCTCTCTTCGGGAGCATGCGGGTGGGACACTGTTGGTGCATCGTTAAGAAAACCCATCAGCTTTCCTCCACAGAGATTGGTATGCTCTTCCCAGGGGTTTCGCTGCTTTCGTTGGCGACTTTTAAGGCTATCCTGATTTGGTGGATACATTTTGCCAGTCTCGCTAGTGCCATGGTGTTGGTGGTTGAAAAACACAGAGCTGATGCTTCGCTGCACGACTTTATACCTTTATTGATAAAGATCGGGCGCAGGAGTCGCCGACGTTCGTTGATAAAATTGGGGCAGCAGCATAGGAGATGCAGCCAGGATTCCCTCTTGTAGGGGCACAGTCTACAGGTTGTGGATTCCCCTCTTCGGGCCCATGCAGGGTTGAATTCCACAATCCCTAACATGGTCAGCCTCATGAATAAGATTTTACTTCGGGCCTGTGTAGTGAGGGCCTCGCTTAGGTATGGTTGTGCTTTACCTGCCGTGTAGGAATTATTCAGTGTATCTAAATGAGAGCTTCGGCAGAGAGATTTAAGGTCTCGTTTGAAGGAGATTTCACGCACTTGTTTGTTAACTGCTCTCTTCCAGGCATTAAGGGGGATGTCCAGCCGCTTGATGCTTTCTTCCTCGATCTTCAGTGCTTTAATTACATTTCCTAGGCTAGAGTGCCAGGCCGAGCCTGGCCCCTCAAAGATTGGTTTCAGATAATTTTTTAGTGAGTTAGCCGGTGCCCTTAATATCCTTAGATATAACTTCATGATCTCCACCTGGCACATCAGATCTGGCCTTGCCAGACCTAACTCCAGTCTTAGCCTTTTTTTTCTGGCTGACCTCGGTATCAAAAGCACTGCCTTATGCGCCTTAACTTGGGCTGTGTAAAGAAGAACGTCCAATTTCCCGGGAAAGGCAAGGTGACCCTAGTTTATTGCTGGAAGGAGCTTCTGTCTTGAGACTGTAAGAATTGGGCTGGGGGACGGGCTGATCAGATGGTGGCTTAGTTGTTTTAATAGATATGTAACCTTGCTGGCCTTGGAGCTCTGCTGTTTTAGGTGTACATTCGCCTTAGCCCGTTCCGTCAGCCAGACCCCTAGGTAATTGTATGAGGCCGCTGAGTTGATTTGCACGTTTCCCAGTTGGCACAGTGCATTCTTTTTCAGATGGTAGGACCCAAAAATGATGTTCTTGGTTTTTCCTTGGTTGACTGTCAAGTTATTAATGGTGTTAAAGTTGTTTAATGCATTTAGGGCTCTTTGTAGGCCCACCTTCGTGTGGTCCATTATGACTGTGTCGTCGGCATACTGTAACACTGGCAGCCTCACACTTCCTAGTCTTGGGGCTACTAAACTGGCTCCTTTTAGGGCCTCCCCCAAATCCGCCGTTTATAGGTTGAAGAGGATGGGGGCCAGCACGCATCCTTGCTTCAGCCCATTCTCTGTGCTTATTTTGGGGGATACTGTGCTGGCACTTGTTTTAACCCGCACCCAGGTGTCCTCATATAATGATCTTATTGCCCTCAGGAGATTTGATGGAATGCCCCAGTTTTCTAACTTCCACCATAGTCTTTTTCTGCCTACTTTGTCGAAAGCTGTGCTGTAATCCACGAAGCAGCAGAAGAGTGGGGGATGATTCTTCAGGGTTGCCTGCGCTGAGAGGTACGCTATCGCCAGAACATTGTCCATGGTTGATGCCTGTGGCCTTAAGCCAGTCTGGTGCAAGGGTATTCTGTTTCTCTCTTCAACCCACTTCTCCAGGTCTATCAGTAGTAGGCGGGTGTATGCCTTAGCTTCCAAATCGAGCAAGGCAATGAGCCTATAATTAGACGGCTTTAGGCGGTCTCCTTTTTAGGTCTCGCTGAGTCAGCGCGCATGCGCTGCTCGGAGAGACATTTAGTAGGTGAGTTTTCAAAGTGTTGCTGGCTGGCCTAGCGCTTGCGTTCACGCGAGCGTGCTCGCGCACAGCCGGCATCTTTCAGCGCCCGAGGCGCCATATGGAGCTTTCACTTTTTCCGCCATCTCGCACGTCAGTGATGTGACGCCGTCCGCTGTCAAAAAGCTAATGATGTCAGTTCCGCTCGGCACTGTGGTCATCCGAAAACCACGTAAATACAATGATTCAGGTCAGAGGCACACTTACCTCGGTCCCACCAATTCACTGTTTTTAGACAGAAACAGACCTAGAAATAATCACATTTCACAGAATATGTTCGGATTAACATTTTTAATAGTTATACTTATACTTTCGGACGATGTGCCCTTGACCCGTGTCCTTATAACACTTGATTTTTTTGTCTTTCCGACAGGAAGACACAAAAGCCCATAACGTAGCTCCACACACAACAAACCGCTACAGATGGGCTGGTTCTACAGCTGCAGACTTCAACTTTGTAGCATTTGTTTCAAATATCAGAGCAAGTAGTGAAGCTAAAAAGAGAGTGGGCACCCTTCACAAAGCCTTTGGCGCTGCAGCAAGCACCGCTCCAACTTAGCATTTTCGGCTGTGCCCAAAACTCATGCAGATGTGCTTGCACAACATTTAATCAGCAGGCCCGGAGCCCGTCTCAGATTTGGCTTCATAATCTCTGCCTAGGCGCCAATTAGATATCCGTCGCAGTTCCTGGGCAAATTACATTGTTACAGTCTTTGATATTTTCCGTGTGATTAAGGGTTCCTGTCACGAATTGTCATGCAAAACAGGACATTCTGATATTAAAGGCACAGTTTGTGGGTGTCGTTCAGCAGAGTTTAATACTGTTACATATTTCATCTGCATTCCTCGTCCAGTTGGGTCAGGTTAATATTTGTAAGGGTCACTCCCATGGCGTTTTGCCTGCAGGAGCGAGCGGACGTGCTTCAGTGTCTTTGATGTTTTCCGTGCGAGCGTACATGCTTCAGCACCTTTGATGTTTTCCATGTGATTAAGGGTTCCTGTCACGAATTGTCAAGCAAAACAGGACCTTCTGATATTAAAGGCACAGTTTGTGGGTGTCATTCAGCAGAGTTTAATACTGTTATGTATTTCATGTTTTTTTTCTTCAAGCGCTGTATGCTACGTTTCGACTCCACTCTATGCGCCTTGGGAGGTATAGAGAAGTCAGTAATGATGACCGACAATTGTAACTGCCTATAGTCTAGTGCTTTGTTTAGACGATTTTGTACAGCGCCGTGCACTGCAGCTTCAGGGTGCTCCATTCCACTCCAGGTGCTCAGTCTCGTGCGATTCCATGCAGCCTATTAGTATTAGCTTGTAGTTGGAGCATCCTCCAGCGTCCTAAAAATCACAGCATTATCAAGAGTGTGCCTACTATAACGTGCAGTAGGAGCATAGCTGCCATTGGTGCAGCGGCACCGCGGCCCGGCGGACCCTGGTACTTGCTGTCTTTTACTACCCCAACAGCAGCAAAGGGGACATGATCCTTTCTTGCACCATGCCCAGGGCATCCTTGTTATGCTGCTGACTTTCAACACGTATCTGACAGCTACAGTCTACAGCCCAAGTCACCTGCATCCTCCAGCTCACAAGAGCCACCAGCTAGAAGTGCCTGCAGGATCACACCGATTTCACCACTACCCCATCCCCATACACACTCCGTTCTCTCCTCTGCCCCCGTCCTCTCGGATCCCTGCAGCGCACCTTCATTTTCTGACCCTCTCTCCCCACTTCCTCTCTCCTCGGCCTTCTCTTTGCCTCCCCAATCTCCCCCTCTTCCCTACTCATACATTTCCCTTCCTCTCTCCCCGTCTTCCCCCGCTCCTTCGCCTGCCCTCCCCCTCGCACCCCAGCCACCCCTTCTCGTTCCCCACCCTTCTCTCCTGCCTGCTCGCGCCTGGCAATGCACAGAGTAATTTAAAGCTCTTTGTGGCCTTTAATGGGCTCTCTCTTTTTATTGACTGCTTTTGCCTCCATGTCACTGTTTAACATTAATCTCTGCACTAACCTCCTTCTCCCCTTCATCTTGCTGCCCTGCTCTCTCCACTCTCACTTGTATTGCTCCATCTTTCTACATATCACTGCATCATGTCTCTCTGCTTCCCCTTCTCCACCTATTCCTCATTTACCTTCTCTTCTTCCTCTCCCTCCACGTTTGTCCATCCGCCACCTTTTTTTTTACGTCAAGCCAATTTATAAGCGCCTACCTTCAAGCACACGTGGTTAAAAAACTTGTCCAGCGCAACTACCACTGTTAAACAAAATGTGACTGGTTGCTTTGTCTTCTTTGTAATGTTTGTAAACTCGCAGCTTGTATGCTGCATGGCTAACCACTTATATGGTCCCAAAGGCGAGACCTATTGGCTATGCCAATGCTTGTTTGAAAATGGGGACCAATATGGAACCCCTCCAAGACTCCGGCGTTAAGGCGGTCGAATAGGTGTGATTGAAGAGCGGGGTTAGGAGTGACGCCCAGAATTCTGGTGCCAGTTTAAAGACCCGTGCTGGAATCCCGTTAGGCCCAGGGGCCCCATCATTTTTCATACTCTTGATGGTTTTGATGACCTGTTGGGCCTTTATCTGGGCTCGTAAAGGGCCATGGGCATCGGCCGGGGATCTATTGCCCATTGGGACCTTGCCTGGGCTTGAGATCATGACTCCTGGCTTTATATTAGCTGGCTCGGCTTGCCCGGCTGGGTCCACCCTACCACTTGTTTGTTCTCTGTTGGAAGGCGCTGTAACATATAGTTGTTTCACGTGTAGCAACCATTCCTTTTCAGACACTCTATTTTCTCTTGAGGGTCCTCGATTGCTCCGCTGGTTAATGTATCTACAGAGTTGTGCTGGGTTCCTTTGTTTGAGCAAGGAAAGACTTTGAGCCATTCGCTTTCCATGTTGGCTTTTTTGTGTTCTCATAGTTTCTTCCTTAAGGATAACCTCAGCGATGCGATTGATGGTCCCTCTGTTTGACTACCCCCTCTTTTCTTTACTGTGAGGGCCTTATGCAGAAGTCTTTTGCATTCTCGTATTTTGTTGTTTGGGCAGATGTTTCCTGGTCTCAATTGCCCTTTCAGTCTCGGGTTTTGGGTCTTGAAATTCCCGCACTTGATTTGTAGGTCCTCAATGATGTTCTCCCATCCTTTTATGGGTGAGGGCTCGGCGAGCAGGCTCCCTTCCTGTTTCTGGGCCAACCGTGCTTGAAGTGTATTCCCGGTGTTGTCTGACCGCTTGATCCTCCTCAAGACACTATGTATTTCCTCCCCATTAGTCTCCCCGATGGGTTGGTAGATGGTAGCTGTCAGAACTTCTAGCTGAAACGCTGCTCTTAATGGCCTAGGATCGCTTTCCTTCCGGTCTGCGACTTCGAAGTCTTCCATTCTGGCTGCCATCTCTTCGCTGGCCATGATGTAGTCGATTCTTGTTGCGTCCCAGAAGGTGAGCTGAGGATGCCAAGAGGCCGAGCGAGCTTTTTTTAGTACATGGGTTGATGTCAGCTTGTAATTATTGAGAAGGTCGTGCAAGGGAGCTGCCCTGCATGAACCCCGAGGAAGTGGTTCAGTTTTGTCAAGATCCTTCAGATTGAAATCACTGGCTAGGATGACCTGATGTGATTTATATTTGTTTAGCAAGTCTTCGAGGTTCTGTGCCATTGCCTCCAGCTGATCATTCATGAGGGTCTGTGCAGGGTTGATATAACAGTTTAATAACAACAGGCGTGTTGGATGTTTGTTAAAATTCAGACCTCTGATCTGTAGGGCTTGTAGTCCAGAAGAGTTTGAGTTAATAGCTGTGGCTGCAAGGGCACATTCATGTTTTATGAAAACCGATAAACCACCGGCTGGACGGCCAAAGAGGTTCCGTTTTATGGCTGGGACTTGATGTTCGTAGTACCCTGCCAGAGGAGTGCTGGACAAGGCCCATGTTTCTTGGAAACAAATTATGTCCCCGCTTTCCAGTAACTGCTTCAGATTTTCGTTGTTGCAGATTTTGCTAATCCCTGCTATGTTCCATGAAATTATAATTAATTGCTGCTTATGGGTTAGTCCTGGCCCAGCGTCTCCTCTGACCGGCTGGCTTTTGTCGTAGTTAGAAATACTGTGGCCTCCTTCTTGCGAGATAGGGGAGGTGGTGCGTATAACCCGGTGATTGTTTTGGCATGAGATCCTGATGCCTATTAGGTCCCTTTGGCCCATCTGGCTTCTATCCGAGAGTCCTGAGCTATTTGTCCCGTGCAGGACCGACCAGGTGGCCTTACCCCCTGTGTCTGGGGCCAAGACGTGTGGGTATTTTGGGTGCGGTAACATCTGAACTTCGATGCACCACTCAGCGAGTAGGGTTGAGTTGTTCACAACGTCTTGTTGTATTTCTTTGTTCTTCAGACCCACCACTGATGAGTCGCCATGTGTGTCTCCCTTCATGCTCAGGAATTTTACCCATTCTAGGTCTGTTTGTATCTTGTCTAGGGTGTCAAGATGTTTGAAGAGACGTAGAATGTTGCTCCGATTCAGGATGTCATGCTGTCCCATGCTAAGGAATCTCGGTGTGAGGACCACCTCATATACAGCTGCTGGTTCACCCACAGTTAGGGTACTTTCTCCCCTTTCTGTGGCTGTCTTTTCTGGAGTTGATCGTATGCTAGTGCTTCCTTGGTGAGTTGAGGCAGGTCCTGTTTGGGGCCGCTTGTTTTGGCCGTGATTACTCCTAGTAGCAGGCTGAAGCCCCAGACTTAATTGTGGTGGATTTGGAATGTCCGACTGTAATGTCTGTGTTGCCGAGGCTATCTGGATGAGGGATTCTGCGGGAGATGAACTTTTTCCGGCCATTGAATCGTTGTCTGTGGGGGTGATTCGCCCTTTCTAATGACTTTTGGCCCTTCGAACTGGAGATGCTTGGTGGTGAGGTTGGCTTGTGCTGAATTTCCAAAGGCGTGGAGACTGGGGGGACGTTTTTGCCCCAGTTTTTGTCGGTGAAGATTGGGTAAAGCTGAGTGACTTTTGTGTCCCCTTGTGAGAGCAGCAGGTTGATCTTTGATGACTGCAATTGTCTCAATTTTGCTCTCCTTGATAAGGAGGGTTCATGTGTGTCGGTTGAGAGTGAAATATGTTCCTGCAAGTCTGTTCCAACAGCGTCACTAGCCCTGAAGTTTGGGCTTTGTGTGTCTTTAGATATTTCGGGGCTGCTACCAGGAATGTTAGTCGTGTGCACTGAACTTTTTCCGTTGTCGCCTGTGATCTTCTGTTCTAGTGAAACCTAATGCTGAATATTAGGTTCTTGTTGCCTTCACCATATTCCCTATTTCAATGTGTTACTGATGCATTGGCACAAGCGTACTGTAATGCTACTTTTGAAGCAGCAGCGGCTCCTCCGCAATGCTGGAGAAGCGTCGCCCCACTGGCTTTGAGCCAGAGGCTGAACAATAAAAAGATACGTTACTATTGATTTATTTTTTAGGTGCTGGCTCTGGGGCAGCGTGTACAGGGAGGGGTGGGGCCAGGTCATGAGAGGGGGAGGAGAAGTGGTAAATGTGCACTTTTCAGTGCACATGTTATTTGGCCGGCTGTCTCAGGCTGGCCAAACTGGCATGCGCACTTAGGTTTCTCCAACCCGGCTGTATTGTACAACCAGGTTGGAGAAACAACACAGACTCACCGTGCCTGAGCGAGCGTTGATCCAGCCCACTCAAGCCAATCCCCACGCTGCTGACATGCTTGGGAGCAGCACAAGGATTGGATGGGGAGTCTGTGATGTCCCAGGAACTACTGGGACCAGGAACAGAGGAGCACGAGGCAGCCGGCAGCACCAGGTAAGTCTTCATTTTTTAAAAACTTTTTAACTTCAACACCCCCCCTCCTCCCTCCCCCGGCCACATTCTCCCCCAGCGCACTTCCTACCTGCTCCCTCTCCCCTCCATCCGCACACCGGTCTTTGTCGGCCGCCACTGATTTGAAGTGACAACTAGAGTCATTGATTCTGGTCAACAGAATCGTGACCAAATGTACAGTTGTCTGTCAAATATCTACTGTACACTATCATCAAAATTATGATTCTGGCAACCTTACTATACCGGTTCTGTCAGAAGTGAAACTAAATAAAGTGTTGATGGTGAGTGTACTATTGAGAAAAGTGTCATAAAGAAAAAATACTACACCCAGAAGCACTGTATGCAATTCATGCATTGTCTGAGCATGGTGTGAAACTTATACATAGGAACTACAGTTCTTCTGAAAAAGAAATAACTTTTTTGTTTAAATGTGATTGTAGAATTGTGTACTAAGGAAGGGAGAACTTCCACAAACATGTAGCGAAAGGGAGGGCTACATCTGTGCTGCCACCCTTGTTTGGAAATTAACGCTGTATCGATGCTAGCCTGGGAATAACAATGTGGTGAACTTTCAGGTCCCAGTTACCAGGCTTCAGGAGGATACAACTTCAACACGTATGAATGGAGGAATCCGAAACAGAAGGGCAGCTTATCACCAGCGAGTCGGCAGCGGCACAATCCTTTCAATGACACTGGATTGGAGGACGAATGGGACCGACCTGCAAATAGCGGGTAAGTGTTGCAATGCCATGTCAAATCACAAGAGAGATGATCCCAAAAGAGATGATCCCAGGTGATAACTATCAAGGTCAACAAACAGTATCAAAACTTATTGCAAAGTCAAATATTTCTCAGTCACAAAAAGCATAGGACTCCCTAAACAGCATCTGTATCCTTCTCATTATGTATGTGAACTTGAAGATACTATGAAGAGTTTAGTTGCTGTCTTGAGTGTGAAGAAGGGCAACACAGCTGGGTGTGTCTATTTAGAGTTCAGGCAGCACACTAGTGATATCTGGCTGCAAACTGTGGAATGGTCACGAATCATCTAAAGATTTTGGCCTCCAAAGTCAAAACACTAGTACAGGAAGTCACTACATGCTTGTAAATAATTGTTTAATTTTATAAACAAAAAGTACTTTGTGCTTTTTCACGAAATGCTAGACCAAATCTGTAAACCTTTCATCTTTGCCTCATAAATGAACAAACATGCTTCTAGCTATAAATGAGATCATAAACAATGTGCAGATAAAATATATGTTTATGTATGAAGGTGACTATAAAATTACCATATTGTCAGACATGTAAGCCTTGCCCCACCAGACCAGAATTTTTATGATGGCAAACAAGGCACATTAATTTTATTAACAATAGATTATTTGTCTCCTTGTCTAAATAATGTGCTTCATATTGACATTCATCATCATTCTTGCTTTAAAAGACCCTTCTTGGTTTGAGAATATTACTTCCTTGAAAATAATATGGAAATACTACATTGATCATGCAGTGGTGGCTCACTGAGCTACAGGGGCTTCAAGAGGAAGCTCTGCACCCTGTGAGGCACGGTCGGCACCACACAATGCCCTGAAACGCAGCACCCACTGTGTTAATCAGTTAACGTAGCAGTGTTCATGAGAACAAGACTTTAGTGTTTTCCGGAGCACTGCCGGGGCCCAGGTCAGTCCTTTCAGCCTCTCAAGGCTCCGGATGACAGTAGGAAATAGGAAATAGGGGGTTGCTTAGCTTGCCAGACCTTGGAAAACCAATCTGATTTCACGGTTTCCCAGCAAGGCCGCTTCCCCAACCTGTGTTTTTAGATGACAGAGCAGTAATACTCAAACCACAGGTTTGCGCTGACATCGGAGCACAGCGTGCCCGTAATGTCACCCTGCAGTTCTGCTGAGAGCCTTCACTGCTCTAATGTCGGGCCAGACATGGTGTTTTTAGTAATAACCGGTTTGGGCGTGAAATGGTCGCCTGCGCTCTTTCATTGTCTTTCTCTCTCTCCTGCAGCTTCTCCGGCAGCAACAATGGCCCGGAGCCCGAGCGCGAGGAGAACTTCTGGTCCCAGGCGCTGGAGGATCTGGAAACCTGCGGCCAGTCTGGCATCCTGCGGGAGCTGGAGGTACCGTGCCAGAGCACCCAGCTGCCTGTTTATTGTTCTCTGTTTTGTCATGGTTTTTTTTGTTTTTTATCCTTATTATTTAGTTTGTGACAAACTCTCCTTTAATTACGTTGACCCTTTCCGCAGGAGAAAGCTGGCAAGCTTCTATATTTGAGAAACATGGCTCTCCTGGTACATACATTTTTTTGTCCTTTTATTTTTTTTTCTCCATTTATTTTGTGCCTGTGCAGCTACTTTCAAGCCCGCCCAGCAAAATAAATCCAGACTCAGTGCTTCAAATGGGGCACAAAAAGGAATGACTATGGTCACGTGCACAGAGTGCATGCCTCCTGGACAGCCAGTACCGGCCCATTGAAATGGCTGAGACCATGTGTGAAACTGCTGGCACTCTCACCTGACAGTGCTTCTTGTTCCCACACCTCAGCACTCGCCCATTTGAAGCACTTGAGCCTGCCCCTCTCGAATGCACTGAGAGTGAGCGGTATTCCGAAGAGAGGCGCCCTGTGTGCACTTCTGCTGCTGTGTGCTGCTTGCTTTCATAAATACGTGTGCAAACGTTTTGGTGGGGCAGCGAAAAGCGTGTTTACAGCACTTACACAACCTTTCTCTCTGGCTTCTTTGCAAAGGCATGGTGTGTTTTTCTCGATTCAGACTTCTATTTCTTCTTCAAAGAACATGGAATTGAAAGATCGGTCTTGCTGCCAAGTTACAAACTCACAACTGCTCCGCCGGAAAGCACTTCTCAAACTAACAACTTGTCCTGTGCTCCGTTTTATTTTTGGGCTTTGACGGCTTGTGAAGAGAATACATACACGCTATATTCATTTAACGTTATCCTTGTGATCTGATTTCCTGAAAACTCAAAACAATTACACACTAACTTCTTTTTAACTTTGGCAGAGGATATGCTGATTTTTTTTCTTGTCCCTCCTTCTGAGTGGTGGCGGCCACTGTGACCCTCTTAAAAGGGTTCACAGTCTGGTGCGTGGAGCACCTTGAAAACCCCACATTAAAGGCAGCCGCAAGACAGAGTGGAGCTTGGAGGTGGCCCAGCTTCTGCGCTGCGAAGCGGCTTTATGCAGTCAGGTGGACGGCTGTCTGCATGGCACAGGCAGTTGTTATCATACACTTAAGAGGTTTTGTAAATTAGCACAAAAGCGAGGACATGTCTTTTTGATTTGAGAATCCCCTGAGCTATTTTGGCATGATCCCATAGGCCGCTTGTTCCGGGTTTGTGTGGGCCCAGTAAAAGAATGGAGAGAGTTGTAAAGAAGATATTACCTGAGCATGACATGGTACATTCCATTCCAACAAATCTAAGGGGTGAGAGCTTTTTCTCTTCATCTCTAGATTACACACTTTTTAAAACAGGAATGCGGTAGTAGGGAAAGCTCAGCACCTTACTCAGTTCAATAGAATTTCTAACACAATTTTCTTTATTACTATTTGTGGTCTGGCCCACCAGAGTGGAAAGACTCGCACCTTTGTCTTACCAGCCCTTCCCATATTGTTGGCGTTCCAGTACTCTCGGGGAGAAAGTAGATAAAAATCATACTCGCTAGCTACAGTAAACCCACTCATGCTTTGTACCCAAAACCAATCATAAGGTTTCAAGCCAACAAGAGTCAAGGACTACTATGTCAGTATCCTAAGTAGGACCTAGCTTTTTTTTATTTTTAAGTATCAAGCAAGGCATTGTTAAACTTGTTCAAATATACAGAGTAAGACACAAACCTCGACACCTTAATATTGTTCTGAGAATTCACACCTGTTCCTATTTACATTCCCTCTTGGGGGAAGGCACAGTAAACCAACAAGTGTATGCATCACCAAAAGTTCTGAATATGACATCTTGATAAAGATGAACTGCATGTATGTAGAAAACCAACAACCAGGAAACCGCTTAAGGCACTCTCCCTGCTTGGGGGCACTAAGGCACACTGGTCACACCCCATGAAATCATAAACCCATGGGCAACCTGGCAGTAGGAGTAGAAGTCCTGAACCACCATCAGGTCAGCCCTGCCTCAAGCCAGCCCTGCACTCATCAGAAACTACGCAGAACCTTGGGTGAACCGACGTAGGGTTAGAAGACCTGAACCAGGACCAAGTCAGCCCTCTCTTTTTAACAAGTCCCAATTCCCACCTAAAACTCTCATATTAGATTTGAGATTCCTGGCTGTTGGTTCTAGTTATAATTTATGGCACTATTTCAGCTTACACTGGATTGGATCGATAACAATTAGTAGGTCATGGTGGGCGGGTTCCAGTGGCTTGGTGCGCCATGGGAGATCCAGACAGAGAGGATCACCCCAGCGTGACACAGGTTTATACAGCCTCTCTTTGTCCCCTGCTGATGACCACATCTGGTCCGATAGCGCAGCTAAAGAAGGGCTGGAAGAGAACTATGGGGAAAACGAAAGGGCAGTGGGGGTGGAGATGAACTGGCTGCGCCGACATTCTGGCCAACTACGTTCATGTTAGAGCAACTAATATCTCCTCTCTGTTATTTTCGGGGTGCTCTTTAAAAGGCAAAATTTTGTCATGGACGTTCTTTATGCACGAGAAGTGTGCTCAAAAAGTTTCATAGATTATAACTCTTGCTTACCAATCCTTGCTTGTTATGTACATGATGCATGAATCTCTTTACTATGATGCACCGAACACAAAGAAACTTTTTCAAAATGGCTTACACCAGTGTTTTGAAGCATGTTTGTTAAATATATGGACTTAATATCCACACTGTTTAGAAACAGTTCTGAAATGGGTGCTTATGAACCAATCTAATACTTTAAAATTTATCACGAAACAGATTATTCTACTAAAGGAAGAAATACATTTAAGTTCGGATCAGAAAATTGTTTGAGGACTTGAAACACATGATATACTATAGGAAAAAGTCGTGTCTATCAGAGTCTTAATCAGATGCATCAGGGACTTATGATTACATTAACTTTACATCATAAAAAAGTGTATGTGCTATTTTACATATTAAACATATTCGTAAGATCATTTCTTAATAGTAAAGTTCACTATGATTTCTGGCACCTTACTTTTACTCTTCTTCCTGTTTACAGTTTGCAAGCGGTCCCCAAGCGGGTGTGGAGGCGGAGGTAACATCTCCATTGGCTCAGCTCCAGCCCGCTCACAAACTCTAGTAATGCCAGTGGACCAGGCAAACTTTTATCTTCAAAACTGTTTTCGCTGACATGACAGGAGAAGTTTCAGCAGTAACCGAGTGCCGGCTGATCCACTATACCATAGCAGCAAGATGGGCCGGGCACTGTTTTTTAAATTTTCCATTGCTAAACCCTCAAAGCGGAGGATTGTTTTTGGAAAATGAAAAATCATTGTCACTGGTGCTAGGAGTTAAATGCAGCACATAGGGAACATTGCTGTTTTTTCCCTGCCCTGTACATTTGCTGTGTTTGGCACTGCAGAAGGTACCAAGGCAGACATACCACCCCACTTCCAGTATCCACATAGTCTGAGACACGCAGCCTCACATTTTCATGGATTTGCCAATGATGTAACTATTTGTTGTGGGTGCTCTATGTTGTTTCAGAAGACATGCCACTGAATGGTGGCATACAAATGGTATTCAAAGAACAGATAACTATTTCTTTCATGAACAAAAGAAAAAAAAAAGCATAATGTGCCATATCAACTAATGAACAAAAGAAAAAAAAGAGCATAATGTGCAATGTCAACTCATTCATGAACAAAAGAAAAAAGAGCATAATGAAAAATAATGAAAAGAAAAAAAAGCATAATGTGCCATGTCAACTCACACATTTACCCATTTCAAAAAGGTTTCATATTAAAAATTTGGGTTGTGTGTAAAATCTTTGTCAACTATTCTTAACTTTATCCGAAAATATCCCATCTGTTTTCTATGGGATTCACAAAACGGACAATACAGGGGTTGCTTCACTCCCCTTTTACTGGGCCCTGCGTGATTGCTGTGTTTGTGTCAGCTGGAAAAGTTTGTGTCTTTCATAAAAATGACAAAACTCATATTTTCTGTTTTATTTCTCTGACATTAACAAGATACTGTTCATTGATGCTCTAGGCCACCATCATGTCCGGCAGCACTCTGAGCCTGAACCACGAGAGCCCACAACCTCGCAGCCCACTGGGCAGGCAGGCCAGCTTCCAGGATAGGAGCTCGGTGAAAACCCATTACAGCCAGTCTGCTCGCAGCAATACTTTGCCAACTGACGTGGGAAGGAAATCAGTGGCCCTGAGGAAACTGAAGCAAGAAATGAAAGAAATCATGTCACCAACTCCTGTGGAGTTACACAAGGTCAGTTGCCATGTGCTCCTTTTTGTGTACACAGGTAATCGGACGCCTTTTCTTACTGAAATGGGACCTGTAAACTTTGGAACATATAGCTTAAAACATTGAACAAACATCAGGAGTATTATAATTTGGTTTTTTTAGGAATCCGTAACATACTTGCAGTGCTGTAGGATGTTTATACATATGTAGGGACTGCATATATTTGTACATGCTATGAACATATACATATGTTTGTAGCATGTGTGGCTGTAGATACACATGCCCTGCATACTCCTGGCATGTAGTGTTGGGCCCGGATGTTTGCAACTTGTTTTTTCTTTGAAGACGTCTAAGTCACAAGACCTGTTGTGACTCCACCCTTGGTCCACAATGCACCAGCGCACTGGCTACACTTGTCTGTTTTCTTACGCTACCAGACTCTGAATTTCTGGAATCCTGCTCTGGGATTGACGTGGTAACACAGCGGTTCTTTCTTCTTGGTTCCAACAGACCACCATTTGACAATGACTAAAACAAAGACACTGTGAAAATCAATCCATCCGTAACACCAGGCAGTTCAGATTTGATGGTCACCAACCGTTATGCACCACATCCTCGAGCTGCAGTTCTTGACTAGCTTCATCATCTCCATGTTGATGCTTCTTGGAGAATGCCCCTATGGCAAAAGTATGGAATGTACACCCTTCCAGTTCTACCCTAGCTGTAACACAAAATACCCCTCGTCAGAGATGCTTACATTTTCTGAGACACTCATATGCCAGAAGTGGAGGAAGAGGGAGCTGGCCATGCAGGGAAGATCCCAGAGGGCATCTTCTCCAAGGCCTCCAACATATGGGAGATCTTAGGATTCCTCAGACCAGTGGTGCAACATACACCAGCCTCTGGGCCGAAGACCAAGTCAATGTCATGCTCCTCTACAGCATTGCAACGTCAGTCTCAAGTTACAAAATGCACCTTGATGGAGGCAGAGCACCACTCCCATGGCAGTCTGACATCAAGCCTTGAGTTGAGCCAGAAATGAGACAAACCTTTCGGTTGCACTCCTCTAGCCAGGTCACCCCGATCTCAAGAGGCTGGGTCGACGCCTGTGAAGACCTCATCTAGGGTCACTAAACAGCACAGCAGTTCCACATCATCTCAGTACCGAGGCACCGAAAAGCCACACTCAGTACTGAAATCACCACCGTATTCGAGCCAAAGCTCCAAAAAGCAGCCCTCCGAGGTGAAATAGATGTTGAAAGCACCTCAGCAACCAGCATTTCTGTTGGTGCCAAAGTTCCCCCAATGGCAAGTTCTTTACCATACATGGGTCCATCTTAGAGAAACTCTGAGGTTCTCGATTCAAAGCAGGGGGTGCTCTTCATCCACTCAGACACAGACAGAATACTTGACAAACCTCCCGCTCTAGGACTCCTCTGAATCCTAAAAAAGTGCCAGTTGGCCTTTGAGGAGGAACCAGGACTCAACTCCTCCAAACCACCAAGTCACAAAAGGGTCAGGTATTCAGCCACTAGCCCTACACCATTCCAACCACTGCTACCCACACCTCCTCCTCCATCGCTATCCCCGCACTCTCCTTCACTTGTGCCAGAGGACATTGAGCCGGGCAGTCATTACTACCCACAAAACCTCAATGACTAGCTCTTTAGGACCCAGGAGGAGATAATCCCTGGAAGGACTATGTGGTAGATCCCCAAGACGACTCCGATCTCAAGCACTACCCTCCCAAACCATCCCCACCAGATGATGCTATTGCATAAAATGCAGTAATACAAAGGGCTGCACAACATCATCAGGCCAAACAACATACAGTGCAGGAGGAGGATGACTTACTGATCAAAAAGCAATCTGATGGAACATGCATAGCATTACCTGCCCTTGCTGAACAGAAGGCTCAGGTGGGTGACCGACACCTTTAAGGAGCCAGTAAAGGCCACAGTGGTTACTCCCCAAGTGGAGAAAAACTGAATGCCTGCACTCAGCGATCCAGCTTATATTCACTGACAATTTGTCAGTGAACACCCTTAGTTGTTCGCGCCACCTGTAAAAGGGCTTCTGCATGGCCCTCTGGAGACGGAACTCCATCTGGAAAGGAGTATAAGCAAATCAATCCCTCTGGAAAGTGGGTAGCACTTGGAGCAGCCATGCATTGGCCTACTGCAAACTCAGTGGGCCTCCTCTCCAGATACAAGTGGTACTACTGGGAGGGGATGGTGGGAAGCTGGTAACGCACTTCCAAGAGGCCCATTACAAATAGGACAGAAGTTGGTTGCTGCGAGAAAAACCATGAACACCTTCAACACAGCAGATAAAGCATCCTCCTCTGCAGTATGTCTGGCTTATGGTATCAGGGATTCGGCCTGAGGTGTAGCGGCACCTCTTGAACATCCCCTTTGATGTGGAGGATCTGTTTGACCCCAAGTTTGACCAGATACTCAAAACATCAAAAAAGACACTGATATCGACAAGTCCATGGGGGCCCTACAGTCCCCTAATCCAAAATCTGAGTGCCGCAGGTAGCAAAGCAGTAGAGGTTCAAAACCAGCAGTCACAGGTAGGAGACCCTCATACCAGCAGTCCTTTCAGGACCCCCTGCAATCTAGACTTTCCAAAGAATGGGCCATAGAGGAAGTGGCCAAAGGAATGGCAGACGTGGCTCCACAAGGAGTGCCTCCACTGCAAAAGGGTGTGTCTCTCTCCATTACAACTGTCGGGGGAAGACTGAGGCACTTCCTGGCCTAGTGGGAAAACATTCCCTCAGACCAATGGGTCCTGTCCATTGTGTGAGAAGTTTACCATTTCGAATTTCAAACAGCCCCTCACAATATCCTATCCTGCCGTCATGTGCCGAGTTCAGACCACCTTCTGGAGAAAGAGGTTAGCAAAGGGCACAATAGAAGCAACACCTGCACACCAAAGCAGTCAGGGGTGTATTGACAGTACTTTTTTGATTCCCAAAAAGGACAGCTGGCTGCAGACAATCCTCTGCTTCTAGCCACTGAACAGGTTCATCGTCTCAGACCATGTTCACACGGTTACTCTACAAGACTGCAGCTACAGCAAAGCAACTCCATGTCAGCGCTAGATCTGAAAGATGCATACTTTCACATCCCGAATGTCTTCAGTTCATGATAAGCAGAGAACACTGCTAGTTTAAGGTGTTAGCTTTTAAAGTCACTACGCTCCAACGGTGTTTACACATTGCCTAGTGATATTAGCAGCACACCTGTGCACAAACACCATACATGTCTTCCCATACTTAAACAGATGGATGATAAAGAGCAGCAAACAACAAATACCTAGCACACACTCAAACAGCAGTCTTGACGTCACAAACAAACTGTGAAACTGCTTGAATATTAAGATACTTTGCCTTGACATCACAGCCTAGGTTTCACAGTCAATGCATGAAAATCCCACCTTCACCTGTAGCGGGATTAATCCTTTCTTAGCTCAGGCTTAAATGTGATAACAGGCAAAGCCTACCCCAACAATGAGAAGCTGCGGCCTGTATTTCAGACCCATTATCCAATTACTGTTCAAACTGTTATGAAACTGCTAGGGACAATGGCTCCATGCACAGTGATTGTACCATACACCACGTTACACATGCGGCCACTACAAGAATGCCTCTCAGAGCAGTTGGCACAGGTAGAAAGACACTGAGAGGAACTGATGTTGGTAACAACTAGGGCTCCACAATCTTTGCTTTGGTGGAACATCAACAAACTGTTTTTAGGCAGTACTTTCTGCCAGTGACAATCACTGATGTGTCTCTTGTGGGGTGGGACGCTCACTTCCATTAAATGACTATCCCAGACACCTGGATCCCTCAGCATCAGGGTGCCATATAAATTACCTTGAGGTGCAAGCCATCAGACCGAGTGGTTCTCTCACTTCTACAGGGCAAAACAGTACTAATAAAAACAGACAACATGACAGCCATGTTCTACATCCAGAAGCAGGGCGGCCCCCCACTCGCCCCAACTCTCGGCAACAACATTCACCTGTTGGCTGAGAATTTGCCGGAAGTAAAGAATGGCTTTGCAGACCTAGTCAGCAGGATCCATCAACAAGTCCATGACTGGAAACTCCACTCACAAGCCCTTCACCAGTCCTTTCAGTGGTAGGGGGACTCCAACAATAGACCTGTTTGGCACTCCCAAAAATACAAAAAGCCTACACTTTGCCCCCAGATACCTCTACCCAGTCCATGGGCAATGCACTATGGATGAACTGGTCAGGGATATTTACCTATGCTTTTCCGCCTCTCCACCTCACCCACACGTGGTGAGGAAGACGAAGCAGGTGTCCATGACGCTCATTCTTGTGGCAGCAACCTAGGTGAGGCAGCTCAGTGTTCCTAGAGATGTCAGTGAGACTTCACGAGACGTCAGTGAGACTTCTCGAGACGTTTCAGCACAGGCCAGACACCCAAATCTCAAACAACTGAACCATGCAATCTAAAACCTAGAGTTCGGATCCCTCAATCTTCCACAGCCATGCATGTTTATCATGCAGGAAGATTGAAATCTCACTACTCGGGTCTGTTATACCACCAAGTGGAAAAGGTTCACGCATTACTGCATGTCCAGGTAGTTAGATTTCTTTAAAGTCTTTACATTTTCTAAAGTAGTTTTTACCACTAACACTTAAACAAAGCAGGCCTCGCCTACACCTCTGTACGAGTACACTTAACTGCACTTGCCACATACCTTCAAAACAGACAGAACTCTTGTGCTTCTCACGTGATTCATGGGTCCTTGTTTTGAACCCCTTCACTCATGTCAACTACAGTTCTTGCCTTAGAAGTTGTCTTTCTTAAACGCAACCACCTCCTTAAGACACATCAGTGAACTCCAAGCTCTTACAGTCGTGAAACCATTAATTCAAGTTCACAAAGATAGGTAGTTCGCCAAACAATCTCAAATTTGTGCCCAAGGTTGTTTGAACTTTCTGTAGCCTTTGCCAAACCTCACAGGGGCCATGACATTTTGAAAGGGAGTATTGCAAGGTGGATATTTAAGAACACCCAGACTTGCTATGCGAATGCCAAATGCACACTCCCCTTTCCCCAGAGCCCACTACATGTAAAAAGGGTGCAACCCCAGGCTTTTTAGGTATCATTCTTTTAACGGATATCGGCAAGGCTGCTACTTGGTGAACACCACATACTTCCAGCAATTATTGTTGTGCGGATGTTCTAGCACGCCAACAAGCTTTAGTTGGCCAAGCTGTATTAAGAACACTTTTCCAAACATCTGGTGGCTACTCTCTGCTTTGGAGAGTGACTGGTTTATAGTATATGCAGAGCATGTGCATCTACAGCTACGCATGCTATGAATGCAAAATGTTACTCTGTAAACATCTGTTCGCAGCATGTAATGCTGTACATGCGCCCACCCTCTTGGAAGCAAGCAATGGTCACAGATATTTTCCATGTCCTTAAACTTCCTTGACTGTGTACATCCCACACTGTCTTCAACACTACATTCCACTTACACTACTGGCCGGCTGAGTGGAAACTAATCTGAGGTGGAGTCAGTGTGCTGGCGCGTTGTGGCCCAAGGCTCTAGTCACAACAGGTCATGTGAATCAGATACCTTCGAAGAAAAACAAGATGTAAACGTATGGGCCCAACACTAGATGGCAGGTAGACTACTTGTATATTATGATACTTTGCAAACTGCTCATATTAAACAATCATGATTTTCTTCAAACATTGAAAAAGAAATACATGCTGTACTGGGCTCTATTTTCAGGTCAGTGGACAATGCGTCAACTTAATGTGTACTTTTATCAAGAAACGCATTGTGTCGGCGCTCATCTTTTGCAGACAGCATTTCACCTTAATCTGCGCATTCAAGCTGCTCATACTACTTGGAAAATAATGTCAGGTTGATTTGTGTATTTGTGGGTGGGTTCTTGATTGGTGATGCAGATGATTTATACAGAGAAAGAACCACATTATATTTCAGTGTTTGCAGCTTTAC
Organism: Triturus cristatus; assembly: GCF_964204655.1. NCBI lineage: Eukaryota > Metazoa > Chordata > Amphibia > Caudata > Salamandridae > Triturus > Triturus cristatus. Next base: position 811,242,656 of record NC_140585.1, on the reverse strand, counting down.
ATTAAACTGAATGTTGTTCACTTGAGGGACATCGCGGTTAGGCAGGCAGCCTCTGAGTCTGCAGGTTTCATTGCAATGCTCAGGGGACAGCAGGCTAATTAGAAATCTCATTGAACAAATTCGATCCTCCTGTTCCAATTATTTTTTATTCAGACCTCTGCAGGTGGCATGTCATAGGGATATGGGTGACTCGCAGGTAAACCTTTGATTTCCGGCAGGTGCCAGAATCCTTACAGCCCTGTATCAGGTGAGTCACAGGGCCAGGAACATTTATTCATCTGGTCTGGATGAATCCGATTTTGCAGCATTTGTGAAAACCCATATATATTTCTCTACTATTCTTACCGGAGGTTTGTAGTGTGGTCCTGGATCCTACAGAGCATCTCCTCAGTAACGTCAACTTTTGACCCCCTTGACTAAAAGACTTACAAAATTCACCGTATCATTTTTTCTTGTTTACAAAAACCCAAAAGGAATTCAAAGCTGATGTCATTGAATGTTTTTTTTTTTTACCACAAAAGCGCCCATTGCCTAAACCCCTGCTGCAAGTAATAAAGTAATAATTTAACCACATGCATCTTATTTTCATGTGGTTTTGGGGACAGACCCTAGATTTATAAACATATTCTTCTGCTCTGGTGCACCAGTTCATCCTGTACATCCATTTCTGCGCTGGAGGGGGGGGGGGGGGGGTTGGCAGAGCACCAGTGGTATGCTATGTCGCTTTTGGCGAGTAGGAGTCCGAGCGCCACCAGGGTTCTGATGGGCCGTGCCCCCCCAATTTAGCCAGAATTTATATGCACGGCTCATCACCCATGAGGGTATCAAGGCGCTTTCCATGGGCACGGGGAGATTAAGTGATAGGCCCAGAATCACAGGATGTTGAGCCGATGTCAAGACTCAAACCCAGATCCCACCTCCAGAGTCAGCAGCTCTCGCCGCTGCACCACAAACTCTCCCAGCCCCAAAAGTGTCCTTCAGTGGCAACTGCAACAGTTCTACCCACTACCCCTCTTAAAGGATCGAATTTATGCAGGGCACGTATCTCTTTATAATAGGACATGTCCACACTGTATGGTAAAAGGTACCTGTTAGATCCTGGTTTGGTTTACTTTAATAAATGAGTTTATATTGGACTGTGGCATGCCCCACTTGTACAGTGAGAAATGTTCTGTTCTAGAACCCTGGGGACAGAAGAGTTGCTACTGCCCAGCTTTAGGCAGGGTACTGTGCCATCTGTAATAAACATATTATCTTTCTCTATTTGAACGCGATTTTCTGGATTTAACACTGATGACGAGCTAGAAGAGGTACTGTTGCCATATTATGGCATAGGAGCAGTACCATCTTTCTTTTGGATATTTGGAATCCAGCAGCAGTTGTTTTTATCTTTTACTGGACCTTGGAGACGTTTATGGAGTGTGACTTTGTGTACTATCTTTGGCTGGATCGTGGAGACGTTTATTTGTATTATTGTGGATTCCACGGAGCGAAGGTGCAACTTTACAAGGTGAAGGTACTTTGCAAATTCTTACCGCTACGTTTTCCTCCTTGGTGGGGCCTCTTTTGAATTTCTGCTGTTGGCCCATGTGCCCAAGAGAACATAGCAAGTTTTCATGTCATCTGCTGCCGGTGCATTGGAACTTTGGTGAGCCCAGGAGAGTGTGGATCAGCAGAAGGTGGACCGGCATAGTGTGAGGAGTACAAACGATAGACCGGCACAGTGTGAGAGGAGTTCCTGACACTGTGGGGGATATTTACAAAGAAGTGGCGGAGTGAGGCGTTAACGGCCATGGCTTAACGCCTCACTACGCCACTTCAGAAATGCAAGGCTGCACCATATTTACAAGGATCTGGTGCAGCCTTGCGTTTCCCCCTGCACTGGTGCTACACTTAGCAGTGTAGCGCCACCGCAGGCACCCTTGCACCATAGCGCAAGGGTGTCTGCATGCAGGGGAGGATTGTTTGTATAGGAAGGTGTCCCCTCCTGCACATAAACAATCCTGAAATGCCATTTTGTCACTTCTATGTGTGCTGCTTAATGCTTAAAAGGTTTTTCCTGATCTTAATTTTGCCACTGCCTCCTATTTACGCTGCCCTTGTAAATAGGGGACAGCGTCAAAATCATGGGTGTTGTTGTGGAATGCCCACCGCAACATCCACTGCCCACCCCTTAAACGCTAAGCATAGCGTGAAAGGGGGGCTTATTTGCAAGGCAGCGTTAAGCCACGTTAAGTGGTTTAACGCTGCCATGTAAATAATGCAAGGGCCCCTATCACCACCACAGCATCACTGAAAGTTAAGTTGTGATGGTGATAGGGGCTTGTACATATGCCCCTGTGTTCTCAGGTCATCCCGTCACTTGTGATGCACCGCATCATCATGTGGCGTGCCTCCGCTATTTTGGATTGGGCGATAGGCAATTAACACCAAGGCACATCGCGTTTGTATGCCGATACGCACGGCTGCACATCTGCCATTTCCTGTGGTAACGGCAATGAGCACGGCATATCACTCCATCTGGGTTTTGGAAAATATTGTCTTTACACGCCGATAGACACCGCTGCGTATCTACAATCCTCTAATTTAAACAAGCTGGTGTGCACAGCAGGGCTCTTAACTATGGTCGACGCTCACAAGTAACATGCAAGGATAGATCGCTGAGGTGCACAGCTTGGATTTTTAGAATTTTAATATTGTACTAAAGGTACACAGTACTACTCTCACATTCTGTGGGATGTTAAGGTACTTTTTCTGTATTTTCATATTCTTATCACCAATTGTACTGAAGGTACATGGTGTTACTCACAATCTGTGTTTTTTTTTTTAATAAGATTTTTATTGTTTTCTTTCAACACAGTACATTGCAGTAGCTGTTGATCACACATTCGTTTTCCAGCATATAACAAGATCACAAGTGGCCCAACCCCCAACAGCACCCCCACCCATTCTCTCAATTCCGGCAGCCACACCCCATATGTGTGCCATAAAGTCTTGCACCTCAGTCCGCATCAAGGGTTTCATCATCAAGCGTTGGCGGTGGCTCACATATACCCCCTCGATGTTTATTCCATGCCCCCCATACTTTAGACCATTTTTGAGGACACCCCCTCCCGATGAACACTGATCGCTCGGCTAGCATAGCCATATCCATGTCCCTCCCCCATACGGACAGCAGTGGCACCTCTCCCACCCCCCATTTCTGCGCTATGTTCCGCTTAGCTAGCACGATTCCCAGCGTAGCCCAGCTCTGAGCCTGCCGGCCAAGGTCATTAGGTTCCCATACGTTTAACAGGCAGCGCCTGGGCTCCGGCACCAGCGACACTCCCCCCGCCTGGGACAGCGTCCGCATCACTCGCCTCCAGTATTCTTGGATTTTGGGGCACTCCCAGATGGTGTGATAGAAGGTACCCTCCTCCCCGCAGCCGCGTAGGCAGAATGGATGGGGTGCTCTCCCTATTTTGTGTAGCGTGTACCTGGTGTAATATGACCGATGCAAAATCCGGAGCTGTACCAATCTAAGCCTAGAAGGTATCCCCGCCTCCCGGGGGGACGCCAGTGCCTCCCTCCACTCTGGGTCATCAAATTCCCCTACATCACTGGACCACCTCTCCCGCAGGGATCCCATAGGGTCCGGAAGGTTATTTATCAACTTCCGATACATGAATGATGTAGCCCTCTTGGGCATATAATCTGTGAGCAACCTGTCCTCCAGTGGCGATGCCTCCGGAACTGTGGCACCAGACTCTAAAGTGGAGAGTAGCGCGTGTTTGATTTGTGTGTATCGGAACCATTCCGAAGACGCCAGCTCGTATTGTTGCTGCAGGCGCGCGAAGGCGATCACCTCACCCTTATGCCACATGTCGCCCACTGTGGAGATTCCGATGTCGTCCCATTTATCAAAGCCCTTGCTATGCCTAAGTCTCCCGAGCCGTTTCGTATCCCACAAGGGCGTGAGTTGGGTCAAAACTCCTCTCCACCCCAGCCGGGCCTGGGCCGCATGCCATATGGCCACGGTCTGCCGCAGAGGGCCAATGAGGTCTGGGTTTAGCCTCCCATCATACAAGGGCGATAGCATACCCTTCGCGCCTCTGTCTCTGTCCGCTTTGAATGCCGGATCCGAGTGTGGGGCGTGGAGCCATTGGTTGATGACCTTTAGCTGTGTCGCCCAGTAGTAAAGTTGAATGTCGGGAAGCGCTATCCCCCCCGTCGTACCAGCCGCGGGTGAGTTTGGACTGTGCAATACGCGCCGATCCGTTGCGCCACAGAAGACTAGTCACCTGCGCCGCAATTGAACGGAAGTACGCCGGTGGTACTTGGTACGGCGTATTTTCCAGCACGTAGATGAAGCGAGGCAGGGCCATCATCTTAAAGAGCGCCGCCCTCCCCAGCAGGGTCAGCGGCAGCGTCCCCCAGTGACGGACATCCCGTCTAAGACGGTCCAGCGGGAGCTGAAGATTCTTCTGATAGAATACAACCTGGTCCACAGTGATGTGTATACCCAAATACTTAAATGATCCTTCCGCCACCCTGAGGGGACAATCCGCCGGTAATTGCGGTGGAGGGCCGCACAGCACATACATGACAGATTTGGACCAATTTATCGTGTACCCTGACGCCTTGCCAAAGACCCTGCATATATTGAGTAGCGTTAGGATGGAATGCCGCGGGGAGGCCAGATACAACAGGATATCATCCGCGTAGAGAGAAACTCTGTCCTCCCAGCCATCCGACCACCTGAGTCCCCTTATCGAGGGTTCCCAACGTATCCACGCCGCCAGAGGTTCCAGCACAAGGGCAAACAATAATGGCGACAGGGGGCAACCCTGGCGCGTGCCCCGTGACAGGGGGAAATCGTCGGACATATGCCCGTTGGCTGCAACATGAGCCACCGGCTTAGTGTACAAGAGTCGAATCCAGGCGCAGAATTTGGGCCCAAATCCCAGATGGCGAAGGACTGCAAACAAAAAGGGCCATTCGACCATGTCGAACGCCATCTGCGCGTCCAATGATAGAAGCACCGCTGGCTCCCCCACCCGATCCGTCCGGGCCAGCACGCCGTGCAGACGCCTCAGATTATGGGACGTACTTCTGCCGGGCATAAAGCCAGACTGGTCCGGATGTATAATTTCGGATAGGTGCGGTGTCAGCCTAGTCGCCAGCAGCTTGGCCAGACTCTTGGCCTCTGCATTAAGTAACGAGATGGGGCGGTAAGAAGTACACTTGCCCGCCGGCTTACCTGGCTTTGGTATGACCACAATAGTGGCTGTACGCTGATCCGGCGGAAGTTCGCCTCGTCGCAAACTGTCGGAAAACATGTTTAGCAGGTGAGGAGCAAGTGTCCCCATCGTCCTCTTATACAGCTCAACCGGGATACCATTTGGACCTGTCGCCTTACCTGACTGAAGTGCTGCCACCGCAGCCTGTATTTCCTCTATCGTAAGATCGGCTTCCAGGGCCGTCATCGCAGTAGGGGACAATCTGGGCATATCCAGATCCTTAACATCTGTGTAACTTTTAAGATATTTACTTTGTATATCTTAACCAGGATTGCTTTTTTGATATTGTGTGGGTTATATTATTATTGTCAAAATATAGTTTGAACCACCAGCTAAATGTTTGCAATCTAAAGGGGAACCTCCCATTACGTGGGCCAGATAGAAGGAGGAGTTTTTAACATATATGAAAGCTATCGACAGAGACAGAATGGGAGTGGAAAGGAAGAAAAGCGTATTACTCCATTGTTTGGAGTCTAAGGGACAAGTAGTTTTCAGAACTTTACCCCAAGTACGGGATGCAGGGGGAAATGAATAATTTTGAGGATGTTTTGTTACACATGGAATGCAGATTTAAACCTACCACTAGCGTATTGTAGAATAGGTTCAAATTTTATACCAGAACACAACGTGATGCAGAATCTTTTGATGATTTTTTTAACAGCTTTGAGAGTATTGTCCATGAATTGTAACTTTGGGGTCATGTGTGATGAAATGATCATGGATCAAATTATTGTGAACATAAAAAGTAAGAAAATACAAGAGCGGTTATGGGAGATCCTAACTTGCAAGATGCTATCGCTAAGGCTTTGGAGCACTCAGAAGTGAACTTTCTTGGTGAAAGAGGCCTAAAAGGTGGATCAACAGGGACACTCCTAAAGATTCAGCTGGACCAGCTGTGTTAGGACAGGTGAGTGAACCAAAACTAGTGTTGCTGCTTAGAATACTGGAACTGGTGCATGGGCCTGGTCATTGGGTCTCTGGAGATGCACAGGGGATGCTAGTAGCATTACCAAAGCTCTTTTTGCTCAGAAGGCTGAGGGATCAGCATGGTCTCCTTAGTCTTTAGTTTTACATACACTAAATCCAACAAATAGTTCAAGCTCAGGATTAAGGAAGGAACAGTGTGTGTTATCTGCACTGCATTTTGTCTCAGTAGTGGTTGCCATACAAAACAAGGAAGGCCGAGCTTTACTAACACGTTACATCAAAAAAGTGGCACAAACCCAGCGCAAAATCTTGAAGTGGGATTTACTATCTAATCCAAACCAAGAATTGCAATCAAAGGGACCCCAAAGTAACGCATAGATGTGTACTGTACACTAATATGCCTCAAAGTGGCATTCCATGGGTGGGACATCGGCGTTCCAATGCAAACATCCATGAGTTTTGACAAAAATGCCCATATACTAACATTCATAGACCGGGATTTGCACCAAAACCTTAACGACTCCTCGAGGCAAGCAAGACAAGGAAAACTTTGCATGTGTGCTGCTTTGTGTAGCACACATATAAAGTGTGAAAAGTCTTAAAGGATGTGATTTAGAGAATACACACACCCTTTCACCACAACTCAAGGTTTTGTGCACTGGTCCAGGGTAGCCAAATGTGGAATGGCGCTGGGAGGAGGAACAATTTTTGCTTAATTTAGTAGATATGGCACATCTTTCCTCTCTTCCTTTGACACAACTTTTTTTTGCTGCATTGCCTTGCATCACATATTGGTAAATTTGGTCTGCAGTTTTTTATGACCGGTGTTACTAGGCCCAACCACAAGCTGTGGCCCTTACGCTTTCGCCTTACCTCATCTTATGGAAGTGCCAAGCCTGGATTAAGAAGAGCATTGTGAGGAGCTCAACAATCCCTGAGCCAGTTGCTGCTGGTCCAGTACATCTGATGCCAATGACCTGCCTGCTACAGAGTCCAGGACTCTCATGGGTGTAGCCAGGGGAAGGACTGGTCCAAAGGAGACTGAATCATGAGCAGATAGATCACCCGTGTGGGAAGGGACCACAGTGACCGTGTTGGAAGGGAACACAGTAACCCTGCTGGAAAGACTGGCTGCAACTCGCTTTCTTCCTAGATCTGGCTTGTGGTGTAGTGGATCACATACCTGTTAGTGCAGGGCAGTATCCCAAAAAGACTGCTGAGGATAGGTATTGTGAGATGTAAGCTCTACAGGTCCAGGGACTCTGCTTTTTCTTGTTCCTCCTTTGTTTTGTGGAGGGTGACTGGGGGTGTGCATGAACATTGTTGGCAGTGACCTTTCATGCGTCAAAACTCCCCTCCCGAATGAATTTATGAATATTGCAACATCAATACATTGTGCATTCGGTTTTACAGAGTAAGACCAAAACATTCTGTGGTTTTGTCACTAAATGCGGTATTATCATAACCTGTACAATTGTTCAGTATGAATGGTTCGCTCCTGAAGTTGTTTCCGTATTTATTTCAGAGATTGTTCATCACATGAGAGGAGTATATCTAGTATTTTTAACTGCCCACTATATTATTTCAACCATACTGCTGCCGCTGCCCGCTACTGATATAAGCAATACCTCACTTTTCTTAACTATGTTTGTAAGTTGACAGGGGGATGCAGTAAATTCTGCATAGATGATCTCCAGTCTGTCTAGTCATCTTCCATCCTGACTTCTATCCCTGCTGTCGTCACTCAACTAGGTTCCTAGTCTATTTGCTTATTGTTGGGTGCTTCATCCATCTTATATATGGCGTATCGTGCTTAGATAACACTAGTGTTAGCAATGCCATTTTCTTTCTGTACTTTCCCTTTGAATTGAAACGTGGAGAGGCCTAATCTGAGTGTAAGAGGCCTGCATCACCGGCCACAGAAGAACATAGTTCAACTTCTGTTCCATGTCCTCAGTAACCAGAGGAGGAGCTTGGCTTGAACTAATGGTACAACAGCATCCCTAGAGCAAGGAAATTGGTCCCCAATCTTCTTCCCTAGTGCATTTTTTGCTCTTTTCCCTTGACAGAGAAAATTAGATCCAGGTGAAACAAGCAAACTTGTCACCGGGAACATTAAACTTTTCTGGGTTAATAGAACCCCCCACATAGGAAGGATTGCTGAGGGAGAGTTCCACACCAGAAGAAAGCCACTCATGCACAAGTTACTTACCTTCAGTGACGATTTTTCTTGTTGATACTCTATCTAACTGCATATCGATCACCTTGTGAATATTTCACAGGCATCAGATTGGATCTGCAAACTTTAAATCAGTACTCCTGCATGCCAGTAGGTGGCAGTGTGTGGCACTGTGCAGTTCTGCGTCAACAAATTCACAAATGGAGCCACACATGCGCATTGACATCAGTTGTTTTCTTAGGCTGTTCGCGCTCTCAGATGCAGAGGTTATCAGCAGAGTCACATAGCCAGAGTGCAAATCTGAGCATTTTTTAGATGGAAAAAGGGTCCCGCTCACAGAATGGGAAGGTGGTAGGGTAGAGTATCCACCAAAAAGATTGTTACCTAAGGTAAGTAACTGGTTCTTCTAATGGATACTTCCAACTGCAGTTTTCTCATCTTTTGAATAGAAATCATACCAATAATTCCCCACATGGTGGGTCTGTGAACTGGCTCAAATCAAAAAGACCTGCTGGAACACAAGGGCAAACTGCCCCTCCTGACAGACCTGACTGTCGAGGCAGTAGTGCTTCATGAACAGATGAACCAAAACTCACATAGTTGCCAAACAAATGTCTAGAACAGCTCCAAACAAAGTCTCTCTCTTCCTTCTTAGAGGGATGAGGTGGAGAAAAATATGCCGGAAGGGTGGTAGACTGCCCAACATGAAATGGAAAATAGAAAGGAAGTTTGGGTCCTCAACAACAGCTTATCTGGCAAGAATGTAGTATAAGTCGGTTGACAGAAAGAGCCTGCAGCTCACTCACAAGGCTTGCTGATGTTATAGAGATCAAAAAGACTGTTTTTAATATCAAGACTCTTAGTGGACAGCTGTACAGCGGCTCAAATGATGTGCACATCAAAAAAGTGAGAACTAAGTTCAAGACCCACTGTGGTGGTGTCCAACGGTTTTGGTGGAAACAAATGTTGCAAACCTTTCAAAAACAACAAGTGACTTAAATAAAGAAGTCTGATCAGACAAACACAAAAAAGCAGAAAGAGATGATAAATGGCCTTTAACAGTACCCAAAGCATGTCCTTGGTGGGCCAGGGACAAAGCAAACAACAAAACTGCAGAGAACTTGGCTTCTACTGGTTCAGTTTGCCAGGTGCGACACCAAGCCACAAATGTATCCCAATGACTATGGTACACTTATTTTGTAGAGGGATGCCTCACCATTAAGATGACATCAACGATCTTAAGATGGAGGTTGATAGAGGTCAACTGCCGCGGTTCAATCTCCAAGCATGGACATGCAAATTATGCAGGCTTGGGTGTGGTATCATGCCCTGCTGTGACAGGAGAGTCTCCCAAAGCATCAAGGAAAGGAGGACAGATGCTCATGCCCAGAAATACTGAGTAATCACAATCTCCTGGCCCAAACCAGTACTACTAGGATGACTTGAGCCTGGTCATTCCTGATCGTCTTCTGAACTCAAGGAAGGAGAGGGAAGCCATATAGGAGTGCTGAGCGCCATTCTAAATGGAATGTGTCTCGGAGATAGAGCTGCCTTGAAAACTCAAACACGCAAAAGTGCTCAAGTTGCTTTCTTTCTTTCTGATGGAAGACTTCCTACACCACCTCTGGGGGTAACTGCCAAGTGTGATCCACTCAGCCCTGGTGGCTGAGTTCATCCGACCTGACTTTTACAGATACAGCCAGGTGGTTTATCACAAGATAGGTTTGCTGGCGGGCTAGCCACTTCCAGAAGCGTAGAGCCTCCTGGCACAGGACCGAAGACCTTACTACTCCCCGTTTGTTGCTGTACCTCATCATAGTAGTGTTATCTGTGAATACCTGCACTAGCCTTCCCCTGATGGTGGCCTGGAAGGCCTTCAACGCCAGGTGAATCACCCTCAACTCCAGCAAACTGATGTGAAGTCAAGTCTCTATCGGAGACCAGAGGTCTCTGATCTCGATCTCTCCCAGGTGGCCTCCTCAACCCAGAAGCGAGGCATCAGTCTCCACTGTTAAATCAGGATGGGTGTAGGGAGAGGAGTCTGCAACTGACCTAATCACGGGCCAGTAGCCACCACTTCAGATGTATTGCAGTCTCCTTCAAAATATGGATACAGTCAAACAGATTCCCCCAGTGCTGTGCCTATTGGGACCTTTAGGTCCCACTGCAGAGCCCACATGTGCCACCTGGTGTGTATGGCCAGCAGGATGTAGGAGGCCAACAACCCCAGCAGCCTTGGGGTCACCTGCACTGAGATCCAGGACAGAGGCTGAAACACTGAGCTCATAGCCAGAATGTACTGGACTCTGGTGCTAGTTGGTTCACCGTCATCTGGAAGTGGTTGACTACTGCCTAGGGACAGTCGTCGAGGTAGGGGAAGACTATCTACCCTGACCTTTAAAAGTGTACTCCAATCACCACCATAATGTTCGGGAAAACCTGAGGGACACCGGTGAGGCCAAAATAGAGCACTGCAAACTAAAAATGCTCCTGGTTAACTGCGAAACACAGGTAGTGCCTATCGGCCTGCAGAATGGGGATATGGAAATAAGCATCCCGTAGTCTCCGGGGTCTATAGCAGACAAGACCTAAGCCTGTGAGCATCTTGAATTTCTTCTTTTGCAGGAAGATGTTGAGAGGGCGAAGATTTAAAATCGGACGAAGGGCTCTGTCTTTCTTCATCACAAGGATGTAGCAGGACTGACTCCCATTTCTTACTCCCAAAGCTGAAACCCTCTCGATGGCCCATTTGGCCAAAATGTCCTGCACTTTCTGCTGCAACACAGAAAAGTGGTCCTCTGTCAGCTCTCCTGATGTTGGTGGAAGGTGCGCTGGGATGGAAAGAAAAGGGAGGATGTATCCCCGATGTACAATTTGGTTGACCCTCTTGCCTGAAGTGATAGCTTGCAACCCTTGGAGGAAATATCAGATTCTGCCTCCTACAAAGTGGCTTTGTACCAGCAAGGGGCACAATAAAGTGTTTTTGCAGATGCGGGAGGGGTAGGCAGGCTGAGGTGCATGTTGGTCCTCCTGTTATAGGCGTTGTCTCTGTAAATCACAGCCTTGGCTACTAAAGGGCTGAACAGCCTGCTAGGATAGTGGAGGGGTCTGACGTTGGGCGAAGACCCAAGGAATATGTTGTGCTGTGCCTTCTATGAGCTGTTCCAGGGCCAAATCCACTTTGTCGCCAAAGAGGCAAAAGCCATTAAATGTCATGTCCATGAGGGATGCTTAGAAATCCCCGAAGAAGCCTTTATACGTCACCCAGGCATGGTGCCAAAGTGCCACACCAATAACTGTTGCTCAACTTAAGCAGTGAAGCCTGTCCAAGCTAGAATGTATTACAAACATTGCTGCACCGCAACCATCCTGAACAGATTGAAAAAAGGACGCCCAAAGGTCTCTGCAACAGCCAGTAAAACTTGTGCCACCTTGTCCCAAAGGGCATAGGAGTAGTGGCCTAGGAGACAGCTGGCGTCACTGACATCAGAGCAAGTCTTGTAGAAAAATCCGCTTGCCAAATTTCTCTATTTCTTTTGACTTCAGAACAGGTGAGATGGTAGGGAAGGTGTTGGGATTTACCTTTCTTGTGGACACCTGTACCATGAAGCACTCTGGCGTAGAATGTTTTGTAGGAAAAGCTGGGTCTCCTTGTACTGGCTGATGGCAAGCAACCTGCCTATTAACTGTTGGTCCCGAACATAGTTTTACCCAAGTGCAAAGAGGTTTTCGGTGAGAGTCTCTTTAAATGGTAGAAGAGTTTCTATAGGTGCTTGACCAGACTTGAGTACTACTGTCATAACATAGTTCTTACTTCTATAGGTTTGGAATTCTAGGTCTAGTAGTTCCACTGCCCTACGCACCACTACGGCAGAGGAGGCACTTTCTTTAGAGGCACGGCCAGGTGATGAAACAAGGCCAGTATCTGGAGAAGTGTCCAGGTCACTGGCCTCTTGCAATACTTCATACCAATTTTCCTCACTTGATTGGGGTTAAAATCTTCACCCTGTTGTATGAGCCGGAGCCAAAAAGATTATGCAAAGTCAGGGCCTTACCACATGGTGAGGGCAATGTAACGGAATCAGAATAATTATGGATGTCTGCCTCTTGGTGGGAGCTGGGCACGGCATCGTTCGAGGTCATGGGGCATTCTGCTCAGTCGGACAGCACAATAGGTTACAAGTCCTCCTCCGGCAACCGTACCGGCATCAGTGCAAGGGGAGCAGGTGTTGAGGATGGGGCCAGAATCTAAGTTAGCATCAGAGCCTGTGCTGAACCCAATGTGGGTTCGAGTAGCACAGATGAAGCCTGATTGGAGGCCTGAGTGGATCCTTGGGCTCAAAGGTGTGCCTGAGGGAACTGGTAATGTGCCACAAATGCTCAGTATGACCTCTCTGAAGGCCTCTACTTGTTGCAACATTGCTGACAGATCCTGAAACTCTGGTCATAGCAGGACTAGATTCAGAATATGATCTGATAGCATTCGGGAGCGAGACAGGAAGGCACATTGATGCCCTTGCACCCTCTCTGGAGCGTAACAGAAGGGGCCAATTCCTGTTTCTAACTCTTATGCTTTTTCTTGTACTTACAAAGTCTTTGATCACAACAATGATCTGCCACAGGAAGGACTTTGGAAGCAGGAATGGGACCTTCCCTTCCATTTCAACCAGTCATGGTGTGGAGCTGCCTTATGGATGGCGACATAAAGCTTCGCCTTGTGATCCCATATGGTCTTGCGATTGATTTGGTGGCAGTCATCACAGGTCCTGAAGTCATGCCCCGACCCCAGGCACCAAAGAAAATCTTTATGAGGGTCCTTTACAGACAACTGTTCTCAACACTCACTACATGGTCTGAATCATGTTGTCTTAGGGGGTGACATTTTCCCTCGCACACTGGAAACTGTTTAACAAAAAAAGGGGTATTGAGGTACAAAAAGAAGCTCTGAATAGAAAGGAACCAACGTCTGTGCATATGGGTGGTGCTTACATAAGTTTCCTTTAGTCACTTTCGGGGCAGAATGACATCAGAGAGTACGATATCTACTGCTGTGCAGGAGTACTGCTTTAATGTTTCCGGATCCAATCTGATGCATGGGGATGAGGAATCTGTTGTTAGAAGTATCCATCAGAAAGGAATTTTATTGGTAATCCGCTCTGTGGCCAGTGTGTTCACCTCTCAACTCTACTTCATAATGAGGACATCAATCCTTTCCTGTGTTTTGGACTTGGCTCTGCTTGCAGGGTCATCCGGGAACTTTTTGCCTTTCCCCCTAGCCTTTTTGCTGTATGGATGCGATTGAATGCTGCGCAATGGTGTGCCTAGGCTTATTTTCACCATTGAAAAAAAAAGTCACTTTTAAAATGTCACCCTGTCTGTGCGCTTGTGCCTGCCTGAAGTGGGTTGCAGGTCTAGTGTTCGAAGTGACCAAGGCTGACTCCGCCCCCTGGGGTGTGTCCAGCTCACACACCCCCAGCTTTTGGAGGGAAGCCTGGCAGACAGGGTGCCCTACATCCCGCCCCCCCCAAACCAGTTGGGACCGGTTTCCCCAGAGAGCCTTCTAGAAGGTTCTGGGCCTTTCTGGTAGGTGGGGTGAGGAGTGCATATATAGAGGAGCTGAGGCTCCAAGTGACAGTGCTGTGCGTGGACTTTGATTGAGAGGGGACTCTCTGCCAGGAGGTACCGCCGCAAGGGCCTGTGTGCTGGCCCATGTGCCCATCTGTACCCCCTCTGTTGTCCACAGGGCTAGTGAGAGCCCTCTGCTGGAGTGAAGACTGCTATGCCAGGAGGAGTGCCACTTTATGGGAGTTGACCGTTTCTAGGAACTGCTGTCCTGTACTGATGATTGCCCACTGTCTGCAGATCTTGCGCAGCATTGCCTGCTTGCTCTCCTGACCTAGCGCCCCGTGAGCGCTATCATCCACCTGCCTGCACTCCAAGGAGGTGAGGAGCGTGGGCGCTACTTTACTCAGTGGGACCCTAGGACTGTGAGCCATCTAGCGCCTCGTGAGCGCTGCCTCCAGCACCTGATCTGGAGAAGAAGGTGCACGGGTCCTGCAGCGCGTGCTTCCGGGGAGAGCTGCCTACTTAGAAATATACCGGGAGCCTACCCCGGGTGTTGCTGACCTTCGCGGGTGCCCACCCCACAATTGCCTGATCTCATACAACGGGAGCATACCCCCCGATTGTCTTTATTTGAAGGCGGGAGCCCACGCCGCACTTCTAAACTGCCCAGAGTCACCGCCGCCGCCCAGGACCGGAAAGCGCTGTATGGGGACTTAGGCACTGTGGCAAGGAAGCGTGTCACTGCCAGGAATCACTGCCGCTGGCCAGGACCTGCGCGCGCTGTGTACCGCTAAGAAGTGGAGCGCTGCCTTCCGCGGGCTGCCGGGGAGAGCTGCCTACTTAGAAATAAACCGGGAACCTACCCCGTGTGTTGCTGACCTTCGCGGGTGCCCACCCCGCATTGCCGCAGGTACGTTATTTAATCGGCGGGAGCCCACACCGCCGTCTAGTTCAGATTGAGAGGGAGCCTACCCCTCATTGCCACCGGGAATCACCGCCGCAGCCCATACAGCCAGGAAGGAGCGCCACCAGGAAGGAAGTCAGGCCCCCTGAAGCCTGGTTGTGGGCGGGCCAACCCGCGAGGGCAGAGGTAGGAAGAGGCAGCGAGACGCATGCAGGGCTCCGTGTGGTGAGAGAGCCCTGCAGCCGCCGAGGGAGCGGGAGCAGTGTGTGCTCCAGTCCAGCCACCCCACCGCATGCCAGGAGGGCGCGAAGACCACAAGAGAAGACTGCCGGTGAGTGGGGCTTTGTGGCGGGTCAAGGGGGTGGGGGTTGGTCGAGGCACACTGTCGGTGCCTTCCCCCTGTGTTCCCGCGTCCCAGAGACGGGCCCCTGGGTGCCCAGTGCTTCATTCTCCCTCAGCGGCGCTGCAGATGTGGGCCGCTGCAACGTATTGGCCATTGTGAGTTTGAGGCTTCCCGTGGTTGGGGGGGGCGTGTCGGGGCACATTGCCGATGCCTTCCCTCGGCGCCAGTATTCTTTTGGGGGCACTTGTTAAGTTTAGAAGTCCCAGAAGAGGGACTCCAACGCGCCAGTACCTGTGTTGGTTTCGCCACATAGCTGTTACATTTGCTGCCTTTGCAGCCAGCCCTGACTCTGCGGGACATAGGGCATTTGAGCCCCTGAGAGAGGCCAGTTGGCCTAGGGCCAGTTTGAGTGTTGTGCCTCCGATTGGGGCACACAGTGTTTGCTTGCGAGGCCTGCGGCCTCAGGATTTACAGCATAAGGTGGTTGAATGCTAATGTTATGTGAAATATAGCTGCCCTGCTGGTTCTATGCGCAATGGATTTTCTGCCTCATGAGTTATGTCTAATGCATTTATGCCTATAAGGTTTTGTATGCCAATGTTACGCCTGCGGTATTGTTTATGCCCAAGGCTTACCTGGTGGTTGTTCTGCAGAATGTGCTGATACCTGATAAGGGGGCTTATACCGAGCTACTATGAGTAGGCCTCATGTGATGCAGAAGAGATTTATATGTTACGCCTACTGAGGTTTATGCCGGGTTTAATGTGTACTGTGTGGCTATGCCTATTGTTGTGCCTGATGTGTTATTATGCCTATTATCCCAATAGGCATGCACATGTTTAGGCCTACTTTGATTTATGCTAATGATGACACCGCTATGTTCCTATGTTTATGCCTCACGCAAAGGTCATTTATGCCTAATTCTAATGTGATTTTCTTTTGCTAAGGGGAGGGTGCTGAGTTCCTATATTCACCAGTAAGTACTGGTGAGTTCACAGTTACTGTTCTGCATAAGGTGATGATGCTAAGTTCATTGTTCTAACCGTAGGTATGGACTGATTACACGTATTATTGCTTATGGACTTCCATGTATCCTTGGACTGGTGATGGTTCTGGCAAATAGTACCCCGGTGAATTGCTACCCAGTGCCGGCTGGCACAGTAGACCAGTACCTGTGATTGCATTCTAATGTGTTTTACCTAATACACAAGTTATTTTTCATGCAACCTGGTGTGAAGTCTCTTTTCGTAGTGTGCCTAGTGTGTCGCTTGTGAGTGGCTGCACGGATGCTTTACACAATGCTCCTGGTTTAGCCTATCCGCTCCGCACCACGCTACCCCGTTTCTAACACTGTGGAATAGGTTATCTTTTTAAGTCTGGCTTAGAGACTCCTTACGCTGTTTTACCAGCCTCTTATTATCAGCCCTACTCATCCATTTGTGTGCTCAGGTGTCATTCACATTTTGCTTCCTCCCTCTTCTGCATACCTCATGGGTAAATAGGTCATCTCACTTCAGCAACTGGCTGTTTTCAATGTGAGTGACAGCATTTTGCTTGTTCACATCCACCTAAAATGTAGTCCACTTCAGTTTTAGGGCTGGTAGGCCAAGCTCTTCTTTTATTTCATATTTTTATTTATTTATATTTGCAATAGGCCATTTTTTACTTACTTTTTTTATGCAAACCACCTTTAGAAGTAAGCATGTTTACTTGTTACTTTTACCATTGTGATGCGTATTAAGATTTTAAAAAAGATTGGTTTGCCAGGGCCAGACATTGGCCTTGCAATGCTTATTTATGTATGAAAGGCAGCCTGTTCTGGAAGGGCATAGTTACATGCCGAGCATATATGCTAACCCCTAGCAACATGAACAGTTATTATGTGGTACAGCAACCAGTGATATGATAGACCTAATGTACTCCAGCCGATGGTATTTGATAACAAATGGGTAGAGAGAAAATCAAGGGCTATTCTGGAAGAACCCACCTAAAGCTTGCTGATCCTGATTCGCACCGTTTGGTGCAAGATATGGAACTAGAGAGAGCACCCGTACATGGAGGGAAGATGGCGTGCTGTATACAACACAAGTATCCGTGTGTATTATGAGGACCCAAAGCAATGACATTAGGACATACAAGCAAGGAGAGTGCTGCATATGCATGGAGTGAGAAACGCGAGGGGGAGTTGAAGGAAGTACAGAATACATTATGTTCTCACTTCATGGGTATTTGACCCGAGAACTATCACTGGCAACACCCGTGTTAATTGGTTAGTGTGGTGTTTAACAAGATTAATTCTGGAAAATAGGTCACTACTGCATTTGCATCTTGACTACTGAGGGGTTCAGAATTAACTATAGGGAAACAGGCAGTAGCTGGGCTATGTAGAAGTTATGGACAACTGAGTGATGCACACATTTTAAAATAAGATCTGGCATTAGTAGTTGAAGGAGGTCATCAGCAAGAAGGAGTGGGATGAGATCAATGTTATTACGCCGTGGGTGAAACTGTTGAAAGGGCAAGCTAGAGTTGTGGCAGGACTGTTTCCTTTTCAAAGAATGGTTTTGGTAATGGCCTTAAACTAGATGATGTCATCTTATTGTAAAGCAATTACAGTTTACACTGATAGCCCTGCCCACACCACTGAAGATTGTCCAAGAATACCTCCCAACTCGAGTGAACCGTAAACAGATTCAATCAATCAATCATGACATTTGTATAGTGCACTACTCACCTGGGGCGGTCTCAAGGCGCTGGGAGAGGTGGGGCCGTCACTGCTCGAAAAGCCAGGTCTTGAGTTGCTTCCTGAAGGAGAGATGGTCCTGGGTTAGCCGGAGGTGGATGGGGAGGGAGTTCCATGTCTTGGCTGTCCGGTAGGAGAAGGATCATCCACCGGCGGTGGCTCGGCGGATGCGTGGAACGGCGGCGAGGGCGTGGCTGGTCGACCGTAGCTGGCGGGTGGGCGTGTAGAAGGTCAGGTGGTCGTTGAGGTACTTGGGGCCCAGGTCGTGACGAGCCTTGTGTGCGTGGGTGAGGAGTCTGAACGTGATCCTCTTGCTGACGGGGAGCCCGTGCAGGGGTCTCAGGTGGCCGGAGATGTGGCTGTGTCGGGGGATGTCCAGGACGAGTCGTGCGGAGGCGTTCTGTATGCGGTGGAGTCTTTTCTGAAGTTTGGCCGTGGTTCCGGCGTAGAGGGCGTTCCCGTAGTCCAGTCGGCTGGTGACGAGTGCCTGGGTGACCGTCTTCCTGGTTTCAGTGGGGATCCAACGGAAGATCTTTCGGAGCATGCGCAGGGTGTTGAAGTATGATGACGATACAGCGTTGACTTGTCTGGTCATCGAGAGGGAGGAGTCCAGGATGAAGCCCAGGTTACGTGCGTGGTCCGTTGGCTTGGGAGTGGAGCCCAGGGCGGCGGGCCACCAGGAGTCGTCCCAGGCGGAGGGAGATGGCCCCAGGATGAGGACTTCCGTCTTGTCTGAGTTCAGTTTCAGGCGGCTGTTCTTCATCCATTCGGCGACGTCTTTCATCCCCTCGTGTAGGCTGGTTCTGGCGGAGGCTGGGTCGTTGGTGAGGGAGAGGATCAGCTGGGTGTCGTCTGCATAGGAGATGATGTTGAGGTTGTGTTGGCGTGCAATGGTTCGAGGGGGCTCATGTATACGTTGAAGAGGGTGGGGCTGAGTGAAAATCGTTGTGGTACGCCGCAGATGACTGCGGTGGCCTCGGATCTGAACGGGGGGAGGCGGACTCTCTGGGTTCTTCCGGCGAGAAACGAGATGATCCACTCCAGCGCCTTCTCTTGGATACCGGTGTTGCTGAGGCGCTGCACTAGGGTGCGGTGGCAGATGGTGTCGAACGCTGCGGAGAGGTCCAGGAGGATGAGGGCCGCTGTTTCCCCGTTGTCGAGCAGGGATCTGATGTCGTCCGTGGCTGCGATGAGGGCGGTCTCGGTGCTGTGGTTGGCTCGGAAGCCGGACTGCGAGTGGTCGAGGGATCCCTTCGTCTCGAGGAAGGCGGCAAGCTGTCTGTTGACGGTCTTCTCGATGACTTTAGCAGGAAAAGGGAGGAGCGAGATGGGTCGGAAGTTCTTGAGGTCGGTGGGGTCCGCTGTTGGTTTCTTCAGGAGGGCGCTGAGCTCGGCGTGCTTCCAGCTTTCCGGGAAGGTGGCGGTGTTGAAGGAGGCGTTGATGATGTCTCTGAGTTGGGGTGCGATGATGGAGTCGGCCTTGTTGAAGACGTGGTGGGGGCAGGGGTCGGTTGGGGATCCGGAGTGGATGGTGTTCATCGTGCGGATGGTGTCTTCGGTGCTGACCGGGGTCCAGGTTCTGAGGGTGGTGGTGGGGGGCGATGGTTTGGTGGTAGGGTGTGTGGTCGGAGCGCCGAAGCTGTTGTGTATTTCGGCGATCTTGCGGTGGAAGAATGAGGCGAGTGAGTTGCAGAGGTCTTGCGAGGGAGTGATGTCGTTGTTTCCGGCGTTGGGGTTGGAGAGCTCTTTGACGATGCTGAAGAGTTCCTTGCTGTTGTGGGCGTTGTTGTCCAGTCGTTCTTTGAATGCTGTCAATGCTGTCTTCTTGGTGGTGTGGATCAGCTGGTGGTGTTTGCGGGTGGCGTGCTTGAGGGCAGTCCAGTTGACTGTGGTCTGGTCGTTGCGCCAGGCTTTCTCGATGGTGCGGCAGTTCTTCTTGGAGTTCATGAGCTCGTCGGTGAACCAAGAGGCTTTCTTGCTGCCGTGTCTGGTGGGAGGGGTCTTCAGTGGTGCGAGGACGTCTGCGCAGTTGGTGATCCATTGCGTGAGGTTGTTAGCTGCTTCGGTGGGGTCCGTTGTGCTGGCAGGTGGGTTCTGGCTGACGGAGGTGGTGAGCTGGTCGGCGGTGATCTTGTTCCAGTTCCTGCGGGGAACCTGTTGTGGGTGGTGGTGGGTCGTGGTTCTTCTGAAGCTGAAGTGGATGCAGCTGTGGTCAGTCCAATGAAGTCCGGTGGAGTGGCTGAAGGAGATGTGCTTGCTGGAGGAGAAGACTGGGTCGAGCGTGTGGCCGGCGTAGTGGGTGGGGGTGTTCACCAGTTGTTTGAGGCCGAGGTTGGCGAGGTTGTCCAGCAGGGTGGTGGTGTTGCTGTCTTTGTTGTTCTCCAGGTGGAAGTTGAGGTCCCCTAGGAGGATGTAGTCAACGGAGGAGAGGGCGTGCGGGCTGATGAAGTCTGTGATGTCTTCGCTGAAACGTGTGCGTGGTCCTGGGGGTCTGTAGATGAGGGTGCCTCTGAGTGTGGTCTTGGGGTCGGTGTGTATCTGGAAGTGTTCGGCGGCGGTGAAGGTGTCGTCGGAGTTGGTCGTGATGCGGATGGTGTTCTTGTGTACGATGGCGATGCCTCCTCCAGTCTGGTTGACGCGGTCCCTCCGGGTGATCTTGCATCTGTCCGGGATGGCGATGGCGATGTCGGGCGCTGAGGAGGCGTTCATCCAGGTTTCCGTGAGGAAGGCGACGTCTGGTGATGTAGTGTCAAGCAGGTTCCAGAGTTCGATGGCGTGTCTGTGGACGGAGCGGGTGTTGAGCAGGATGCACTTGAGGTGGTTGTTGTTGGTGTTCGGCTTGGCGGGTGCGGTGCAAGTCCGGAGGCAGGTGAATTTGCAGGCTTGGCAGGTGAAGGATCCGTGGGTGCGTTTCGGGGTGGCTCGGTAGCATGCTGGCAGTCAGCCGGTGTTGAGTGCGTGGAGGGTGGCGGCGTTGTAGGTCCGTCGTGTGGTCTGGCGATGGCAAGGGTCAGGGGTCCTGGCACTGGGCGCGGGCCAGGCGCGGACGGGCGCAGATGGGCTTGCCTTTGGCGCGCCTTCGGTGCACAATCGGCGCACCCAATGCGCATGAACGCTGCGCGGACTCTGCCATAAATAGAGAGTGGGGGGGCGGAGCGAGGGAGGAGCAGCTGGGAGGCGGGAGCGGGGTGGCGAGTGGGGAGGGGAGTGGTGCGGTGATGCTGGAGGGAACGGGGTTGGTGCCGCGGGGAGCAGCAGCGGGGAGCGGGGGAAAAACGGCGGTATAGGCACAAAAACAATCAGGGGCACAACAGTTGAGAAAGAAAACAATTACTGGCACAACGGCGAGATCAGGGGCACAACAGTAGAAAGAAAAACAATTACTGGCACAACGGCGAGATCAGGGGCACAACAGTAGAAAGAAAACAATTACTGGCACAACAGCGAGATCAGGGGCACAACAGTGGATACAATACGGGCAGCGGCGGCGGCAATGAAGACCGGGCACACGAGGATGGGCCACGCGGCGGGTGGAGCGACCGGTTCTGACCAGGTCAGGTCATGTCACAGCTCCCCGCCTCGCGGACACAAGCTTATGTATCCAGTGGGAGGGAGGAGCAGCTGGGAGGCGGGAGCGGGGTGGCGAGTGGGGATCGGTGCAGTGATGCGGGAGGGAATGGGGGTGGGGCCGTGGGGGAGCAGCGGCAGGGAGCGGGGTGGAGCAGCGGGGGGAAAACGGCGGTATAGGCACAAAAACAATCAGGGGCACAACAGTTGAGAAAGAAAACAATTACTGGCACAACGGCGAGATCAGGGGCACAACAGTAGAAAGAAAACAAATACTGGCACAACAGCGGGATCAGGGGCACAACAGTGGATACAATACGGGCAGCGGCAATGGAGACCGGGCACACGAGGATGGGCCACGCGGCGGGTGGAGCGACCGGCTCTGACCAGGTCAGGTCAGGTCACAGATTAAATAGCCTAATTAGCACTGCATGCCAACGTACATTTTAGAGCATAGACACGTTTTGCACCTGGATGATTAAGTAAAGCTGTGTTTTACTGGAAGGGCATCATACCAGCAGACACATTATTATACAGTGATCTCATGTGGCTGGGCACCATCTCAAGATCACGGTCAACTTTGGGGTTAGAGTTCAAAGCTAGCATATAACTCCAGAATCCAACTAGAAACAGTGTAGGACACCACTTCTTCTCACGGGAGGTTTATGTCAATGTCTGCAGCATAATCTTGGGAAGAGTCCGGTCTTAAAAGTATTCCCAAATTTCAGGTGATATTTAGCTTGTGATCTTTGTCATGTCATGTCACAGCCACTTGTACGCAGGTCTCACTGATTCATTGCTTCTTGTAGCTAGCTGGCAAAAAGATACCAGTGGTAAGAATCCCAGATCACTCACCTGTTTCTGATACAAGGAGCATTTGAGCCCTTTTGTTGGATGTAGAGCTTACATGTCAATGGGTGACAGAACTAGTTTCA
Organism: Triturus cristatus; assembly: GCF_964204655.1. Lineage (NCBI taxonomy): Eukaryota > Metazoa > Chordata > Amphibia > Caudata > Salamandridae > Triturus > Triturus cristatus. Next base: position 811,220,214 of record NC_140585.1, on the reverse strand, counting down.
GTCTATGCCTGCAGCTTTTAGGATGACAAGGGTGGGCAAGAATGCCCAGTTCCCTCGGGACAGTTGGGGCATGGATAGACTTTACCTACATAATGAAACCGCTCCGAATATAACAATCTTTTTTTTATTGAGTTTTCAAAACAAAATGGCAGTACAGTATGAACCAATTGTAGGTTTAGGGCAGTGCACATCCGTACTGGTCGATGAGGCATAGTCAAAACAAATAGTCAGGGACAATAATTGGGAACAAATTACATACAAGCCCGCCGGGTCCACAATCAGCATACAATTCCTACCAATGGTTATTCAGCACTCCCTCGAAATGTCCGCCATGGGGACCAGATTTTTTCCCATTTGCAAGAGCATCCTCTACCAGCGTATATCATTTTGTCTGCTAGCATGTACCAATCCATGTCTTTCTCCCAAACTTTCACCTCTGGTGCACTTCTCCATCCCCACAGTTGAGCAATGTTCCACTTGGCCACCCCCACACCAAGGGACATCAAGAGCTTACCATATCTGGGCGCAGGATCATCCCCCCAAATATGCAGGATAGAGCATTTGGCCATGTCAGGGACCTCTATGCCCGCGACCTGTCTCATAATTCTTCAAAGTGCTGACAAGTAGGGTCGTATCTCTTGACAGGACCACAGTGAATCTCTGAATACTTAAGTCAGAGAATACAGGAGTGCTAGATCTCATGTGAAGCTCCCAAAGGAGGACATGGCCATCATGGAAAAAAAAGAGTTTAAGAAATGGGGTATTTAGAAGTGAAGGGTCAAAAGAGAAATGATTAATATTATACCATAAACAAAAACGCGTATAAAGGGATGGAGCAAATGAACTTTCAGCTAATATTTTGTTACCACACCTTTAATCCTTTATTTATTTTCCTGCTCTCACTGATAACCAGATCCGTATCAGGCAGGATTCTGCATTCAGGCTGAGAAATGTATCTGCCAAGAGGTGCTGAAATAACAAGAGTTCTTTGAAGTTTCCAATTTTTTTAATTTTTTTTTTTAACAGATGTCTTCGGGTAGGTTGAGTCCTCGCGGTGCCTAGATTGACTCCATATCTATGCCTTTGTAAGGGTTGCCCCCTCCCAACTTTTTGGGTCCCAAATATTCTTAAATTACCCGACAGACCCATTGTCTCCTACTCCTCATGTGGATGAAAACTGTGTATTTCAGGGAACTGCTCCTTCACAGAGCGCTACACGAATAGGATCACAACTATGAGCCAAATCCTGTTTCCGATGCAAACGCCTATTTGGTCTTCAAACTTAAGTTCAAGTTTGTTGGTATTTGCCAATGTGCTAATTGTACATGTGTTGTTTTGAGAAGGTAAAACTTTGCAATAATTGTAGTGGCCAGTTTGCAGCAACATACTCAAACAGTTTTTACCTTCCATAAGCCTGCGGGCAAGTAGCGTGGCATACCCAATTTGCACTTGGGCAAATATCACAGGTGTGTAAGGGCAAATACCACCAGACTTGAAATCGTATTTCGCGAGCAAAGAAGAACTTACATCAGAAACAGAATGAGCCTTGTAGTTGTAATCAGGGCCACAGACCCCAAACCTAGTTGGTGGATTGTGAAAGCATCTTCCACTTTAATTCCTGCCATACCTTCTTCCAGTTAGTTGCTCCAGGACAGGACCCTCAACTAGCGCTGTACTCCTCTTCTACCAGAATCCCAAATTCATCACTGGCAGACACTCCATAAACCACTGAGAACCAAAAATGTCCCATAGTAGACAAAAACTTTATATCTCATCTCAACATGAGCACCACACATCTTAACATCAGACTATTTACTGCTCTTGGGGATTTCAATTATCATATTGATAATCAAACTGACACTGATACCATGCGTCGCTTAGCAGACATGGAATCACTGGGGCTCCATCAAAGGGTATCAGGTCCAACTCATTTAGCTGGGCACACTCTTGATCTAGTATTTACAGATGCTACCAACCTATTAGTGCAAAAAGAACAATTGATGGACAGAATGCAGAACAATGTCATACATTCACCCCAGTACAGAGATCTAAATCCATTGTTTTTTTTGCTCACCATGCCATTCCAGTTTGGATCCAGCCATATGCAAATCAGTCTTGACCCTGCGCCCCAATGAGAACAGTCCAGCCTGAACATTCCAGGCCAGGTCCTCCCTGGACTGGAAACAAGCATCCTAGGACCGGTTTCGGGCTTTCAGCCTTCATCAGCCAGGATAGCTTAACTCCAGTGGCATGGAGAGCACGGGGCCCACGTCTGGGCATACCCGTCCCACTCGGGGTGACAAATGCAAAAAGAACAATTCATGGACAGAATGCAGAACAATGTCGTCAATCAATTGTGTGTCTTTTACCAACCTAATAGTGGACACTCCAGTTGCGCAGGCGTGGACTGACTTCTCTGTAGATTTCTACATGGACATTCAGAAACCGAAGGAAACCCTCAGTCAGAACATGAAACACACAAGACCCTGGAGGAAGGTAGTCCCCTCCACCTTTCTCCCTGCCTTTACTCCTCCTACTATATCAGACTACGACGACCTCAATCTAACACAATAAACCCTTTGAAGACTCTCTTATAAAGGCTTTAGACACCATTGCCCTGCTAAAAAGATCAAAATTGAAATGGGAAAACCCCTCACCCCCTGGTACTCCGAATCTCTACAGAAGGAGAATTCCGTAGTTAGGGAATTTGAACGTAAATGGAGGAAATCCTAATCAGAGGAGGGAAGACTTGCCTTCAAATTGGCCCTAAGGAAACATCTAAAATATTATAACATTGCAAGAAGAACTCACATGGCTGAGAGAATAAATTCTGCAAAAGAAACTCTTCCAAAGAGCTCTTTAAAATCCTTAAGGAACTCACAAACCTGAGCAGCTGCAATCCTACAATATCCACTTCTCAATCACATTGCGATAACCTCTCTGTACACTTGAGAACAAAAAATTAACAATATCTACAATTCTCTTGCAAATAACACAATACCTATGACTCTGGAATCTCAGGAAGCTAAAATTAACTCTGTCTTCCACCCTTGAATTTTTCAATCCTGTTACAGACGATCAAATACCACAGCACCGAGACCGCCCTGATCGCAGCCACCGATGACATCCGAGCGCTGCTCGACAACGGAGAAACAGCGGCCCTCATCCTCCTCGACCTCTCCGCGGCCTTCGACACTGTCTGCCACCGTACCCTAGTACAACGCCTCAGCAACGTCGGAGTCCAGGAGAAGGCACTGGAGTGGATCATCTCCTTCCTCGCCGGAAGGACACAGAGAGTCCGTCTCCCTCCGTTCAGATCTGAAGCCACTGAAGTCATCTGCGGCGTCCCTCAAGGCTCCTCGCTCAGTCCAACCCTCTTCAATGTCTACATGAGCCCCCTCGCAGACATCGCACGCCAGCACAACCTCAACATCATCTCATATGCCGACGACACCCAGCTGATCCTCTCCCTCACCAACGACCCCGCCACCGCCAGAGCCAACCTTCACGAAGGGATGAAAGAGGTAGCCGAATGGATGAAGAACAGCCGCCTGAAACTGAACTCGGACAAGACGGAAGTCCTCATCCTGGGATCCTCACCCGCCGCTTGGGACGACTCCTGGTGGCCCCCCGCCCTAGGCAGCGCACCCAAACCAACAGACCACGCATGCAACCTGGGCTTCATCCTGGACTCCTCCCTCTCCATGACCAGACAAGTGAACGCCGTCTCCTCGTCGTGCTTCAACATACTGCGCATGCTACGTAAGATCTTCCAGTGGATCCCCACCGAGACCAGGAAGACGGTCACCCAGGCCCTCGTCACCAGCCGTCCGGACTACGGCAACTCCCTCTACGCCGGAACCACCGCCAAACTCCAGAAGAGACTCCAGCGGATCCAGAACGCCTCAGCACGACTCATCCTGGACATCCCCCGTCGCAGCCACATCTCCGGACACCTGAGAGACCTGCACTGGCTCCCGGTCAACAAGAGAATCACCTTCCGCCTCCTCACCCACGCACACAAAGCCCTACACAACCAAGGCCCAGGATACCTCAACAGCCGCCTCAACTTCTACGCTCCCAAACGCCAGCTTCGATCGACCAGCCACGCCCTCGCTGCCATCCCCCGCATCCGAAGAGCCACCACAGGGGGACGGTCCTTCTCCTACCTCGCCGCCAAGACATGGAACTCCCTCCCCACCCACCTCCGCCTGACCCAGGACCACCTCGCCTTCAGGAAGCAACTCAAGACCTGGCTGTTCGAGCAGTAGCGGACCCCCAGCGCCTTGAGACCCTCTGGGTGAGTAGCGCGCTATATAAATGCGATGATTGATTGATTGATTGAATACAGACCAGATTAAATACAAAAAAAAAACGGTTCCCCGTCAGACCCTGTACCCCCCCTCACGTGATTGCCACCCTGACCCCTATTTTGCTTACTTCAATCACAGACCTATTCAATCTTACTTTACAGTCAGCCACCATTCCACTTAAATGGAAGAAAGCACGCATCAAATCCCTTCTTAAAAAACCCACGGCAGACCCCCTGGACATGTTAAACTATAGACCAATATCCCTACTTCCTTTTATATCCAAAATCCTAGAGTCTCTAGTAGGTCATCAACTAGCGTCCTACCTTGAATCTAATCACCTACTGGACCCCCTCTGTCAGGTTTCCGTGCATCTCATAGCACAGAATCAGCCTTAATAGAGGTCACTGACACCATCAAACTGGCCTTAGACCAGGGATCCTCACCTATGCTGGTTCTCTTCGATCTATCAGCGGCATTTGATACCATCTCCCATCAAATCTTAGTACAAAGACTGGGGGAGAATGGTATCGCTGGTAAAGCCTTGGATTGAATGGAGAACTTTCTGTCTGAATGCACCCATTCTGTTCTGTTGGGCAACAACTCATCTAAATGTATGGTCTTGGACAAAGGGGTGCCTCAAGGTTCAATTCTGAACCCCACTCTTTTTAATGTTTATGTGGCTTCCCTAGCAAAACTCATCAGGTCATGTGTCTTTGAAACCATCTCCCATGCCGATGACACGCAATTGGTCATTACTATGGATCTGAACTAGACTCTTACCAAATTTAAATTCAAGGATTGTTTGTTAAAAATTGCCTCATGGATTAATAAAACGGCGATCCTTTTATTCGGAAAAGCCCACTCAGTCTGGTTGGCAGACTGGTGGCCATCAGAGCTGGGTTTACCACCTACCCCAAAGAAATATGTAAAGAACCTAGGAGTTCTTTTAGATGATAATCTCTGCATCAGTGAGCACGTTAAAAGCATTTCCGGAAACAGTTTTTGCTTCATGCGAATGCTTAAGAAAGTGTTTCAGTGGACCCCTCTACAGTTCAGGAAAACTCTAGCCCAAGCTCTGATAATAAGTCGCATTGATTATGGAAATGCCTTATTGGTGGGAATAAATGAAAGGCGCCTTGCTAGGTTCCAGGTGGTGCAGAACACAGCTGTACGCCTTATCTTGAACCTACCTCCTCGCTCTCCATCGGAACCCACACTACATGCCCTTTTCAAACTTCTTTGTCTAGTCTGCAAAACTCTGCATGGAAACGGACTGTTACCTCAAAAATAACTTACAGCTGTATATTCCTGTCCATCAGCTTAGATCCAGCGATATTATTACGCCCCAAACGTATCCAAACGACCAGGGTTGGGAGCTGCTCCTTTTCATTCCTGGCCCCGCATCACTGGAACCAGCTGCCCTTGCCCATCCGTGCCTGTTCTGATCTCACTCGCTTTAAAAATCTTTTGAAAACGTAGCTCTTCAACTTGGAACCTTGCCATCGTAATGTGAAATGTCCCCTGCTGCCATGGTGCCTAGAGATTGCCTCTGGGATGATTTGCGCGCCCAATAAATAAATAAATTAAATTAAACATGCATGTAAACCTACCCACTATCCAAAAAGATCTTTCCCTCTGAACCCCTGCAGCTGCGTTGTCCCTGGATCGAAATCCTCATTTCACAATGTGTCCTTGCTATGCAGCCCCCTTACACATCGTCCCACTTGCTGCTAAGCCCTCTGTTGCACTCTTATACTCTCGACCTTTTCCTACCTTGCCCAGTCCCTCAGTCACCCTCTTATCGCCCCTAACTTGCTTAAACTATACACCTCTCTGTTCATTTCTACCTTACCTAACAGAAGACTAGTACCCGACAAGGACACTATGGCCAACAGATGTCACAAGGATGGTAGGGACTATCCAATTATGCTCGACTATCCAATGCTCATATTCTTCCACTCGATTCATAAGTGCAGCCACATGATCACAGAAACACAATTGGCGCATACTGATCATGCACGACAACAAAACGTTTCCAACATACTCCACATCCACAAACTTACACCTAAGCAGAGAATGTTAATATAAAGCTTATCTGCTTGATCCTTCACTCCTCTTTTCTCCACCACACACTCAAGCGCAGTGACATATCACAAGATAAGCAAATCGGCATAGTTAGTATGATTGTTTTATTAAACCGGGTCTTATTTCTGTTGCTGTTTTTCTGAAACTTCTAAGCATCTGTAAATTTGTCTGCTTGCAAAATAACAAAAAATTGAATGAGCAATCTGCTTTAATACAACTGGTGAGGAAAGTGGTTTATTATATGATGTGGGTGTGTAATAAACTCAGAAACTCGTCTTTGGTCCAGTCCGACTCATTTGCAAAACCTTAGCTCAAACCTGGCTAGCTGTGGCTTTGAGCAGCCAGGCGTTGTCAACGAAACAAGTGAAAAGCATTTTGAAGTACCAAAACGGCTAAATAAGACAAAAAATCCGACAACAATCTATAAAAATAGCTCTTATGACTTTGTGGACATCAAATTTAACAAAATCTACCAGAGGGATCCGGAGATATAAATTAATAAGCAAATAATAAATCACTGCTCTTCATTTAAATCGCTAACAAGCACTGGCAATTATCACGATTAGAAGTTACTTGGAAACATTTGCAAATGTTTGTAAAGTTGTGAACAACTATTCCTGCCTAATTTGGGGGGGATCAACTCCAGAAAAGTACGAGTCACAGGTAACAATGAGGCTTGGCAGGACACTTACTTTGCAATCAAAGCAGTCTCCAGTCCAGTTCCAGGCTCTATGGGCGAACCGCCATACACATCAATGGAGTGGTCCAGATGCAAGATATACAGGATACTGAAGATGATGTGCCGGTGACTGTGGTTTTTCCTGGGACTACTCCATGGTGCACAAACACGGTGGGGCGCCTTTGGCTACCGGGGGTCAATCTCCCTCAAAGTTCGAATGGAATCCAGCCATTAGCCAGTTCCCACTGGTTTTCGGTTCAAACTAAACCTGTGGTTTCCTTAAACTGAGGCTAGTGTCCACCATGGGTGACCAAACTGCACTCTGACAACTCTCGTGGGTCCAGCAAACTGGAGTGCAACTTTTGAGTGTTAGTACTCTGTTTGCCAGGCTGCACTTCGGCAGTCAGTGGGTTTCTAGTGAATGTGGCTACCACTCATCAATAGACTCCTGCACTTCCTCTGTCTGGGTTGAATTCTGCAAGAGCAGGAAACCACACACACAGACCTCTCTTAGCTAGCCCAAGGATCAGCATGTGCAGTCAAGTCTTTGGTGCAGTCACTCTTTTCCAGGTCCAAGGAACAGCAGGGCAATCCTTTCCTGGACCTCTCTCTGGTACAAACGTGATCTGAGGTCTGGGTGCCAGGGATGCCACTTTCTATGCCCAGAACTTGTCCTAAGGGATGCAGTGGCTACTAGGTCCCCTTCCGCCTGATAACGACCTGCTGTCAAGTGTGGCATCTTGCTGTCCCAGAATACAATACTCTACCCACCCTCAAGATGTCAGGACCTCTCTCTTGGTGAGTGGAGCTTGGTAGCCCACCTTACAGGTGTGACTACCTAAGGGCTGCACTCCAAACGGGCAAACTGGTTAGGTAACTGTTCCCCCTCTCTATCCCCGAGGCTGACCTGTCTACCAGAACAAAAGAGCAGCCCCTCTAGTGTGTGTCCACAATTTGCACTTCAAAAGGCGCCTTTCTCCTAGTCCTAGTTCACCAGCCAGGAATAGATAACACCTCTTTCAATGGCAGGTCCTTTGTGTTCATTCCTGAGAGTCATTCACACCTCCCTCAGGAGAGCAGAAGGCAGTCTTAGGGCCAGTAACCGTAAACAGTCACTGGAAAACTTGGGCAAGGCAACAGAGTGACAACTGTCTAAACTTGCAGTTTACTTAAATGTTACATTAAATTCAACTTGGACATCAAGTCAGGTTTAATGGGACAATTCGTTTGATACTTTGAAGTATCAACTTTAGTAGTTCCATTCAGAGGTTAGCACAGCTGAGTTGTCCAAGTGCAATATTGTACTCGCCAATGGGGCTACTAGCCTTTCACCATATGCACATATGGAAAACTACAATCGTCCCCTTAATAACTACTGCTAGTACTGCAAGGAGTCTCCACTCTTAATCAATATTATCATAGCTTCATTCCATCCATCTTAATAACCAAAAAGTTCCAGTTTTCATGAATCATTCATTTAATAAGGGTTTCGTTTTCACAGTATGACCAACTTCCAAGTGTGTAACCACTTCATTTCTATCATTAATAGATTAACGATCGATGGAGCACGGAATTGTAAGCCATCTATTAATGATGGCAATAAAGGAATGAAGTGGTTACACACCTGGAAGTTGGTCACACTGTGAGAACGAAACACAAATAAAATGAATGATTAATGAAGACTGGAACTTTTTTTTTCTTCTTTTTTTTAATGTCCCTTTTGGCCACCACTAACCCAAGATTGGCCAGCAAGAGCCCGTAGCGCGGCAGGTCGATATCTGTGGGAATACCTAGGAGTAAGAATTTCACATCCAGCCCTAGGCTCGCCCCTAGTATTTTGTTCAGTTCACCCATGATCGTGTGCCAGTAAGTTTGAATGTGGCTGCAGTCCCAGAGAGTATGAATGTATGTGGCGTGCTCCGCCCGGCATCCGAGACAGGCAGGGTCTCCCACCCTCCCCATCTTGTGTAGACGTTCCCTACCAAAATATATCTTATACTGTACAAGGCGCAACCTGAGTTTGATCGCTACTTCACACGGGTGCATGAGGGCCACTTCCCAGTCTATGGGGCGTATTATCAAGCCAGGCGATAAAATTATCGCCGCTTTAGCGGCAGAAAACTGCCGCTACAACGGCGATAATGGGCTTGATAATATGCTCTATGGAATTCCAATTGAAGCCGATGTTAGATGTCCTTCACATTTAACATGAGCTTCAATTGGAATTCCATAGAGCATATTATCAAGCGCATTATCGCCGCTTTAGCGGCAGTTTTCTGCCGATAAAGCGGCGATAATTTTAACGCCGGACCTTGATAATATGCCCACAAATCCTCAAGTGGCCCAGTGGTGAGCTCCCACTTCCAAAAACTGGAACTTTTTGCTTATAAAGATGGATGGAATGAAACTATGATAATATTGATTCAAAGTTGGGACTCCTCGCAGTACCTGAAGTAGTGCTTAAAGGGACACGTGACGTTTCTATACATAGATATGGTGTTTGACTTTGCATCACCCATGAGCACACTAATCAGTGGAAATTTGATTAACTAGTTCTAAATTGGAGTATATTGATGAGTGCACAGGTTTTTTTCTTTCTAATTGTGAGTTCTACTAGCCTTTCTACAGCAAAAACGTCAATTTTCGGGGCTTTAATGTTAGGACACGTGAAAACACATGTCCCACTTTTTAGGTCAAAGCCTACCAGACAGCGCAGTTGTCTGATTTGCTAATAACTTCTTGTGGGCATTCTCAAAGCTACCCTGGGAATACATTTGTTGTAATGGATGAATGGTCCGTATTCAGAATGGTATCTTCATGTAGTTTATTAGGTAACAAATAAATGAAGTAAGGTACAAATGAACAAACCCCAACAGGAGCAGCCTGCTTGCTGCTCAGCCCTACTCTCAACTGACATTCATGCACGCATACAACACTCTATGACATCATACACTCATACTAACATTCTACACCATAACTGGCTGAGCAGCAAGCTGGAAGCAGATACCACACTTCTCCCCCCTTTAATAAAACACCCAAAAATGAAAATGCAAAGAATAAGTATAATAGCGACATTACAGGGAAGAAGCAAGCAGTCTGAATGTCAATAAACAAAAGTAACTAAATGAGAACATATTGCAATTATTATGATAGAGGATTCTGCAATAAAACAATGGAATTAATAAGCAGACTAATGATGAGAAGAAAAACACTAATATAAGGAAGAAAAGGGAAATGCAAACCTCGACAAGGAATAACAGGAATAATCCAAATAACACGCACCCATCTTCCCCCTTTAATAGAACGACAAAGAAAACATGTGTAAGAAGCGCAAAAGAAGAGGAAAAGTAGGAAATGTCAACAGCTAAAAAGAACTAACAAAATACGGAAGGACTACAAAACCGTAGAAATAGAAATGAAACACACATAACAAAAGGAATTGATGCTCCAAATCACCACCTAACATACTAGTTGGCCATACCAGAATGAAGATGACAAGAAGAAACAGCAAAAGAAAACAGACAGTGCAAGTCAAAGACAAGAAAAACACTCTCAAATGAATAAGAGATGTGCAAGGAAAACTCATTTGGAATGAGAAAATACACATGAGAATAGTAAAATAGTAAAGCGTTACAATGTAAAATCAACGTACAGGTACCATGTAAGATGAAAATACAGAGTGACATAGATCCCAAGAACAAGAATATGTAGATAAGATACCAGAATTAACAAACATAAGCTATTACAACACAATTACATACACAACATATGCCCTAAAGAAAGGCATAGTAAGGAAATGCAACATAAAGTAATGTAACCACTAATGTATGTAAGAAACATTGTGAATGACAATCACGAAGGATAAGGAACATGTAAAATAAGGTAACATCTTGGATAACCTAGTAAGTGACCTGACGAATCACGAAACAGGAATCACGAAGGATAAGGCACATGTAAAATAAGGTAACATCTTGGATAACCTAGTAAGTGACCTGACGAATCACGAAACAGGAATCACGAAGGATAAGGCACATGTAAAATAAGGTAACCCTTGGATAAGTCACGAAACATGGCATGATAACATACCATAAAGGATAGCAGTCTTGGTGACCTGGCAAGTCACGTAACATAGAAATGTAACATACTATGATACCTAAAACTGGTGACCTGACAAGTCACGTATCCTAAGAGAAAAATCACTCTTAGATCTCAATAAGAAATTCCCAATGGAATTTTTTTAACCCTATAAACGTTGCAATAAAAACTATGATAAAAACACTCTAGATTCTCCAATAAGAATTGAGAAGTATACAGCCAGTAGGCTATGAAAACAAAAGCGCTAAACCCTGGAAATACTGGTCCAAAGAATGACTGTAAAGTAAGGTATACAGCCATTAGGTTATTAAACAGATGCTCTAAACCCTGCAAATACTGGTCCTCTGAGGTACTGAACAAAATGTAAAATAAGTACTAACAATATGTAACAAAAAATGTCAGCGTAAAATGCGAGAACACAAGGACATGCATGTTGTCAAAATGGTTCATAACAGAAATGAAAAGCATTTTAAACTTTAAACAACGTTCCAATAAAATAATAAGATAAAACAAATAAAGTGCAAGCAATAACACTTATGGCAAGATATCAATATTCATAGTAAAAAATAAAATAAAAACAGGTGCAGGCACCGGTGAGCGATTTCTCACCCGAGCTAAATCATTGTCCCAAGAAAATAATAAAATAAAATAACAGAAGTGGTCACCGTGGTCATGCTCAACCTTGGAAATGCGAAACCAGTACCTTAGTAGTAGATTAAAGATAGCAAATGTCCTCAGGTCACACTGGATGTTGTAGATCTCTTCAAATAATCGATAAAAAGGAAGTTCCTTAGACGAGACGGATGGAGACAATGCAGAACGTAGGGGCACCTGAGCCAGGACAGGACAACTGATCCAGAAGAGGTCACGAAAATTGTAGCTGCGAAATAAAGTTGATCCAGAAGGCTCACAGGCATGCAGAAGCACGAGCGGGAAGACCGTGAGAGTCTCATAATTCGTTCAGTTGAAAATACGAAACAAGAAAAGAACCGGAACCAGGAGCGTAGTTGGCATTTGGGAGCGTTCATCAGGCAACAGCTAAAGAAATGATGGCTGCCAGCCACAAGATGGTGGCACGTTTTCAGCGTCGTGCCGGGTGGCTCACGGCACGCTGAGGCAGCTGGGCGACTCTCAACAGGAGGAAAGAAAAAGAACGTCATGGAGCGCACATCGCGCGAACACCAGAGGTGAGTGGAACGCACCGGATGGGTATTTCAAACTGCGGTGCGGCAGTTTATTTTCCAAGTGGCGCAGTGATCAATAAAGACAAAAACGAAAATAAATAAGTTGAAAGCACAACGTAATGCCTCCTTTTGATGGCTTCCCCCAAGCACTGTGGGTATTAAAACAGCACTGTTAACACAGCTCCTTCGAAGTGGAAACCCAATCAGCGGGTGAAACCAAAATCTGAAGGACTGGCGTTAAGTGTAGCCCGATTCAGAATGGGCCTCCTCCCAATACTTCTAGAAAGGAAGGTAAGCCGGCAATAGGGCAAGTAGGTAACAAGGGAGACGGAAGCAGGACATCAGGGACAGTCCATTTTTGCGGACTGCCAAATGGGGTCGCAGAACATTGAATTAGGTGGCAGCGATTTCCACTTACACTGCCGCCATCAGTTTAGTTAATGCTCCAAGAAAGTACATAAAGGTCCTCAAAACGCTCGCAATGAAGAAAAGTGAAGACTCATTTAGAGATCCAATTAGGTTAGAAGGACATCCGCAAATACAGCAGGGACTGGCACGTAGGTGTTGAGGGCGACCGGTGGGAGGTCACTGTTGGGGTTCGTAGGGTGCCAGAAAGCTTAAAAGTACGAAGGTTTCCAGAATGCCTTAAAGGTTCATAAGTAGTTACAAAATCATACCTTGTAGTTGCTTAGTTTTTCAAAGTTCAGAAGTCCTTGAGAAAACAGATGTAGGTTCTTCAGATTGTCGCCAGTGTTGTAATGGATGAATGGTCCGTATTCAGAATGGTATCTTCATGTAGTTTATTAGGTAACAAATAAATGAAGTAAGGTACAAATGAACAAACCCCAACAGGAGCAGCCTGCTTGCTGCTCAGCCCTACTCTCAACTGACATTCATGCACGCATACAACACTCTATGACATCATACACTCATACTAACATTCTACACCATCACTGGCTGAGCAGCAAGCTGGAAGCAGACACCACAACATTCCACCCATTGCAGACCATTGGCTCTGTGGTTTTTAACTCCCACTTGCTTGCTTTCTATTTGCTGACTTTGTTTGTGTAAGGCTGTCCAGCTTCAGTTTGTCTGTCCGATGGAGCTTTGCTTGTTTACTGTTGTATCCTTCCAAGTGCTCGTTTTCTGTAAACAAGCCTTTAAAACTTGTTTTTATCTTAGCACATTTGCTGTGCATTTAAAGACCGAGGTTAAATGTCATGTTCTGTCTCCTGAGGGATCTTGGCCTTTTCTTTCTCTGACTTCAAAGTGATAGAATGTATGTGAAAATTATGCTGGAAAACGCAAGATTTTTTTCTAGCAAACAAAATTGTGCTCATATATCAGAATTAGGAAAATACAAATTAAGTTTATTTTTTTGTAATTCTGAAGTGTGGTAGAAACAAATATTTGAATACGATCAAACACATACACTAGGTGACATTTCCACACCTCATTTGTGTGCAGTAAAACTGTCTGGGCAAATGTAATGGTAATTTCAATTGAAAATGTGTTGTCTGTAATGACAGTGCGCTACCACACAATGCAAACTTCACCCACGCCACGCCACTATACAACTCTACTCCACTGTACACCACTCCACTTTGACATTCTTGTCCACTCTATGCCACGCCACTACATTCTACAACACTCCGCTCTAAGACACACCACTCAGACACTCTGCGACAAGCTCTCCCACGTCTCAAGATGTACCCCACTCTACACTACACCAGTCTACCGCACTCCAGTCACCCCAATCTACCCACCCTACTCTGCTCCAGTCTACAACACTTCAATCTCAAGCAACTCACCCCAATTTACTACACTCCACTCTACCCCAATAAACACCCCTATCTCACAACCCACTCCACATTACCGCAGACTACCCGACTGCACTGCAATCTAACCCACTTCAATGGACTCCACTCTAATCGACCCCATTCCAGTCTACCCCACTCCAATCCACTCATTCTACCCCATTCCAATCTACCCTACTCCAGTCTTCTCTCATCCGCTCTACTCCACTTACTTTTTGCTGTGCTGAATAGCAGCGACACTAGTGTAAAACATGGCTAAAACACATTGCCAAAGCCAATAGCTCTTGTTTTCATTTAGCAACAAATCCCTATGTCAGAAAGTCTGATGGTTCAGGCTTCCACCAGCAGGGTGCACTCCAATTCATTTCCAATGGATCCACCATATAGAGAGTCAAAAGAAATCAAAGCATTCAGGAAACTGATGTTTGTCTTGGCCAGTTTGTCCCTCCGGTTAGTCAATGCCAAATGTTTCCCGGGGAGATAGTCCCATCCTTTATGAGACAAGATTGGTAATATCTTGTTGGCAGTTCCTGAGGGATTAGGGACCAACCTAGCTCAAACCATCCAGGATGGCCAAATAGATTATCCGTTCTGGAATGGACACCATTATTGTTCCTAACAGATTTCAAGCTCTCCTATAAACTACGTACCTAAAGTTAAACGTAAAGAAAACCAAGTGTAAGGAATACCCTTCCGACACTAAACATAAAATGATACACTGTCTACTAACATGAATTGATTGTTTAACTTATGTTATATGATTGCTTCCAGTACAGGAGGCTTTTATAATTCAGTTTTGTTTCTTTTCTCTAATGCATAGGTATCTTTGTATAAAGATTCAGAAGCGGAAGACTTTGGGTTTAGCGTTGCAGATGGTCTGCTTGAAAAAGGAGTATATGTAAAAAACATACGGCCAAATGGACCAGGCGAGATGGGAGGTCTCAAATCGTATGATCGGCTTCTGCAGGTTTGCATGTTTTTGCAAATGCTATATAGTAAAGTTGTATTCTGTCATAATAGGATCCAGTTTCAAAAGCGCAAAATGCAACATTTTTGAAAACCTCACCCATAACCACCTACTTACTTAATCATATATAAACTGTGTACAGAGAGACAAACTGAAATATGTCAGCCCACTTAATTGCTGTCCTACAGTACAGCCCCCCCCCAATTCTTATATGTATAACAGGTTTTGCTACATAAGAAATGCATGTATGCTCTGTTAAATTGGGATAGCTGGTACATCTGCCAATATTTCATGAAGGATTTCTTTTGATTTTTAGATCAAGGCACGCTTATTCACCTTTAAAAAATGTTTTTTTTTATCATGAGTGCACTAAGTTGACGTGCACCCTGGCTTTATTTCTAGGCTAGTTCATATTTATCGCCATCTGGGTTAATCCTTAAAAAGAATTCATAATGATTGTATGCGTTTAATTACAGTTCCTTTTATTTATTTCCAATCCAGGTGAACCATGTCCGTACTAGAGACTTTGACTGCTGCCTGGTTGTGCCCTTAATAGCAGAGTCTGGAAACAAACTCGACTTGGTAATTAGTAGAAACCCACTGGCTTCTCAGAAGATTATCTCGGATCAACAGAGTTTATTAGCAGGGGAATGGATTGAACAAAATAATGCCTTCCATCAACAAACCGGGCGAATGTCCAACACAGAGATGAGAGATCCCACTAACACATTATAGCAAAAGTGATTTTCTGAAGTGGACTCTAAGTGAAGAACACATGGTGCTAAATACCAGCCACATAATTTGTCTGTGACGTTTAAGACACAGATTAAGGAAATTATGTGGCATGGAGGGTAAACAGCGGTCTTTGAACATTTCTCACAAAAACTCACGGTTCGCCATGATGATTACTTATAAAGCAGACTTCTTAATAATTTGTAACCACTAAAAATGGAATAGAAGTGCCATTTCAAGCCTGGCATCAGAGCTCTTTTGGTTCCACAAAGTCAAGAGAACTAGAACATGGATAACTGGCTTTGAATGACCTCAGTTCTTCAAAGAGAAAGATGTGAAACTATCGAAGATCTACTGCTAATGTCCTCTCCTTATCTTGGCAGCATAATTATTTTTTTGTATTGGAACCCAGGCTGTGTCGCTCGCTGGCTGTTACGATCTTATTTCCTTCAACCAGTTCTATTTTGGGGAAACTCAGTCATGAGATAGTGTACCGAACATTGATTTTGTAAGTCTGACCCTTGTGTTAGTACAGTTTAACTGTTGGGTGTATTGGCCATCTTGCCAATGTATGAATGCTGACTGTAAATAGGTGCAGATGAGGATACAGTTGTGTGTGCTGAAAAGTGTATGTAACCACGATAGGTAGATAAACATAAATCTCCCTATGCAATGGTGTACAGGGCAAGAAAAGCCAAACAATATATAGTCTGATTCATTGGTACACTTACTGCTCAATGCACAGTAAACTGGACATGAGCTTTGTGTTTTATTTCACTAAGAGTTTAGATGCTTAATGGACATTTAAGAAATTTATTTTTTTAATGTAATTGTAGCAAAAGGAGGGCTAAAGAACATATTACAAGGTCCCACACAGATGATCCTCATAAATAAATAGCTGCTTTGTTCTCTTGCGGCAGTCTTCTAAAATGATGCTGGACCATTGAACTACATTTTATTCTGAGCCATGGCTTCTATGTTGCTTTTCTTGTTTTTAGATACAACAACTTTAATTATATGTTTTACATGTTTGTTTGCCAATTCTGCCCCGTTTTTAAGCAATAAAAACAAGTTTTTTTTTTGTCCTCTTTTGCTCACCAGCATTTCGTTGGCTTTGCTCTGGCATTCAAGATGTTTATTATATATTGTCATTTTGTAATTATGATGAAGAGCTGTATGTGTGAACACACATCTATATCTATGGCCTTTTGGAACAGTTACATTTTGTAATCAGTTTTTTTATGTTGACGTTTCTGTTGAAACCTACAACGAAATCTCGCTTAACAGTTGAACAAGTTGCTTTGCCTCAATGTCTTCATATTTCAGCACTGCCGGTGAAAACAGTAGATCAATACTCAGATCTTGTAGGAACCCTCCCTCCTCTTTCATCAAGACAGTCTCTTAAATATGTATTTTTGTTTGTAACAAACAAGTATTAAACTGTAAAGTATTTTTGTACAAATTTAATCCTTAAATGGCATGACATTTCTCGTCTATGTATGGTTTTAAAAAATCAACCTATTGCAATTTGTATGAAAACAGTTCAACTATCAATTGGAATAAACAGTGATTTGAAGACAAACGAGTGACATAAAATGTTCAGTGGTATCACTACTTAAAGTCCAGCTTCGTTATTTGAAAGGATAAAAGTTGTGTTGAAAGGGATAATCAAACTAACAACACATCACAAGAAGAGTATATTTTTTCAATGAGCGCCAAACATTCCTAAAGTTTCCGCAATAAAAGATACACACATTATGTATGATGGTTACAAACAAAGTGTAGATGAGCAATATAAAAACAGAAGCGGCAGGCTTAGATCTAAGATTACATTGATTTGCAGTCAACTTTCCGTCCTCGAAAATCAAACTATCAAAATATTTTTAAATGTGCAATATCATTTTGGAACCTTCATTTACTAAGACGTTTCCCCTTGACAGGTTAAAGGTGCAAACATTCCCCAGACAAATAAAAATCTGCATTAATACCCACTAAAGTTGATAGATTCAAGACGTTCAAAATCCCTAGCCTCTAAAATTTAAGAAAAAGACAACATTGATGTGTTGGAAGGGTATAACACAACGGAGGTTTTAACAACCATATTCCGCAGTATAAACTAATAAAAAAAATTTTTTACGTGCATTCTGGTGTTGAAGGCTCTTCAACAGAAAAGCGATGTGCAAAGTTTTGTTTACCTTAACTGAGTGAAGGACAGAAAAAAGAAATCATAATGGCGAGTGTAAAGAAATAATTGGAACCAATTCAAGAAATGGAAATGTATACATTTAAAATTAAGAAAATAGTAAATTCTGCTAATCGCCTTTTTTCAGCACATCTGAGCAGTACTAAACAGAAAAAAGAAATGTGCATGGGCATGGTTCACTTGCATCTTCCAGACGCAGCAAAAAGTATGGATCTCCAAGGTTTTCCTCATAACGGAAAGTAGACAGCTCCAGCCTTTGTAATGTACAGCTTCATCTGTCCAATAAAGCACCTTTGAAATAAAATCTTGGCTTTTTTAGCGTTTAAAAAAGTTTTTTTGGGCAAACAGTTGCCAAAGACAAATCTCTAAACCTGGTGCATCCAAGCGGTGATTCATCCAAAGTGACCTATTAAAAGGAGAAAAATATTAGGTACATGTCTGCCACACAGTGTCATAGAACAATTATCAATGTTCATGCAAATGTATTGCTTCAATTTAAAGGGCAGACATTCGGCATAGAAGGCTAGAGGTCACCGATGTATGTCCAGAAGGACCTGATCCGTGACAGATTTTCAGGATAACTTCTGACTAGATACCATTAGTTTAAATAATTGTATGTAAATTTATCTCATGTGGCTATCCTCAAAATCAGGCATAGATCCAGCCCTGCTGGACCCACATTGGACACCGGTGCTGAAAGCTAGCAGTTTGTCTTCAAATGCAAAAAAAGGTTGTTTAATGGTATTAGGATTAGTATAATTATAAGAAAGCGATATGCCTACAGGGAAACCTCACTGAATAACTTCTTGCACTGTAAATTCAAAACTCATTTACTTATCTCACTCAGTTAGGCTGTTTAATATATTTAATTTATGGTTATTATCAAAAAAATGTACCACTACGGCTCTGATTAAGAGTGGGTCGGTGTTTTCCCACCCCTGCGTAAATCTGTTTGTGCATCGATCAGATTTACAAGTTGGGTTATATTTACTGTATTGGGTCATTAAGGGGAGCTTTTTTAAACTTCTGTTGAATAACAAAGATGTCTACCACATTACATGTACCACATTGTCATAAATTTGGCGAGCATCGCTCGGAGAATCAACAATCAGTCTCAAAGGGGAGCTTTAAATATCTCACACTTAGTTAAATTTGTCAAGCCTTACCTGCGGAAATTTAAGAAGGAAAAGTATATGGCGTATACTGTATTACGTAGATTTTGTCTGAAAAGCACCAAAGCTAGCATTTTATTCCCCAGAGACTCATAAATAGGTGCTATTTATTGCAACTAATAAATATAATTCCCCAGGTTATCGTTATTTAGCTGGTATGATAAAAAGCATCTGAATTCCTACAACCTCGGAAACAAGGCAGATATAGGGCATATGGGGCCTCATTTACGAGGCCCCTAGCGTCACTTTTGCGCCGCCAGTGCCACTTTTTTTACGCTTCCGTGGCGGAATGTGCTGCAGCATATTTACAAGGCCACGCAAAGCCACTTTGCATGGTTTTTCATGGCCTTGTAAATATGTGCTGCTTTAAAGCAGAACACTGCGTAAAAGGGGCGTTCCTTGGGTATTGCTGTGGGTGTTCCCACACAAAAACCATGGGATCTGAACCAGTCCCAGTTTTATGAGGAATTGTAAACCTAGGCATGTGTCAGATTCTAACGCCACCAGGGTAGTGTTTGGGAGGCGCAACAAGGAGAAATATCCTTATTTTTGCTTGTTTTTTCTTCTCTCTATGCGTGCTACATTCAGCAGCACACATAGAGAAAAACATCTCTCGTGATTGTTTTTGTGCAGGAAGATGTCCCTTACTGCACAAAAACAATCACCTCTACAACACAGCCACCCTTGCACCATGGCACAAGGGTGACTGCGTTGGCATATGACAACCCATTGTGCACTAGCGCAGGGGAAAAGAACAGGAATGTGCCATATCTCATACATACGGCGCATTCCTGTCCTTTTCTTTTGACACAGGGCAGCGCTGCAAGATTCCTTGTGGCACTGCCCTGCGCCAAACCCTCATAAATGAGGCCCCCGGCTTCTTAGTTTTTTACATTTTGTATTTTTCATGGGTAAGTTGTTTTAATACTTAAAACACTTTGTCAATCGCCCGTGTGATGGGAAGCAGATCTACTATCAAAGATCACATTTGGAACTGATGGTGGCAGCATCAGCACAAGATAGAAGCCAGGCTTGAAATGAATGTGCTGCAACATGCCCTGGGCAGATTAATGTTATTTGTAGAGTTGTCTGGACACAAGGCAAGGGGAGCAGTACACCAGGATGTTTGCTTTGAAATGTCTGTGATCAACATATGGCATATAAAGCCTAAATTTCATAACCTGGAATAGGAGAAATCTGCATCGAAGCACTTTCATATTGTATTACAAGCCTCTACCACTAGTTAAAAAATGTAATACTTTCAGCTAATAAGGTCACTCTGACTATGTATATTACTGGACAAAAAAATATGAATGTACAGTGAACGCTAATCTAAATAAAGCTAATGCCAGAAGAAGAAAATAACCTTTTATAGAGAACAAAGTAGACTGGGAAAGCGAAAAGATTTTTGTCGACCAGAGGGCACTTGAGTATGATATGCATATTATGAAATATATATTTATTTTTAAAGTGCTAGCTTGTGACGTATTGCCTCATTACAATGTGCCTGGATTTAGGTGTATGGATTCCAGGGACCCGGAATCTTGATTTCAGCTAGTATCCTCTCACCTAAAAACAAACAATATGCTGTTTTGTCCCCAGACGGGAATAACTACGTCGACCTAGAGTAACGGATTGTTTTCCACGATTAAAGGGACACATCCTCTAATAGTTACCATCCGTTGGGATCAGGTGATAAACATCAGTGGGGGAGGTGGTCCGAGGAGGAATTTCAAAGAAACGCCTCTGGTGGTGTTGGGGAACAACGTGGGGCAGCAATAATATTGGTAAAATCTTTCCTGAACAAGTATTGATATTTCAATAATCTCTTTTTTATTTTATGTTCATCATGCACCTGTGGCAATTCTCATTTACATTTTAGTTTTGCCATTTAACCATTTGTGTGTGTTTTGTCCCAATGCATTTCGGGTGTGAAGTGTCTCCTTAATGTATTCAAATGGTGAAAATCATTCATATGGAACAAAAGAGGATGTAAACATTGTCAACATATGAACATCATAATTGTGTCTAATAACAAAGCAAGTCTTGGATCTATAATACCAAAACGTCTTCCAATGCCAAATGTGACATTTCATATGCAGTTCTCATAATCAATAAAGTTCAGAACGCTGTGTTGGTATTTAAAACGTTGTCAACATATGATCATAATAATCTAACATAACACAACAAAGGCAGCATTATTTATACAGTGCACCTTTTAAAAAGGTGACTAGTGATGCAAACATGGACAGTGCGCTATATTACAAAGAATATGCAGCCGTGAAACAACGCTGCCTTTGGGGCAGCGCATTTAAGTGAAATACAAAGCGACTGCTTCAAAGCCACTAAGTGTTTCACAATGCAGATGGCTGCTGCCTGCCCTTTGAAGAGGAGAGGGATCCCTTTGCAGGCAGGTACAGTGAGTGACTGTACCCGCCTACAGGGATATGTCTGGGTCCAGAGGGCGGTCTTTAAGAGGATAACTCAAAGTGCACCAACTTTTTGTGGCGCACTTTGAGTGCACCTCTTAAGGGCAAGAGCAAATTGAGTCTCTCATTTGCATGGGTCTATGCCCCGATGCAAATGAGGGAACACCCTATCATGATAGAGCTTAGCTACATGTGACCCAGCGCTATCAGTATTACAGAAGAGGATGCACAAGCATCTGCGGCCCCTCCTGTAATACTATTGTGCCACGGGGGCGCACAAAGCAGGCGACATTTCATTTGCAGTTCACATGATCACTAAAGGTTCACAAAAGTTCAGAGTTCAATGTGCTGTGTTGTATCTATTGGGATAAACCCAAAAATCTCCAGGTACTGTTGTTTTCGTATTTATACGATGATATTTATTACATCCTTTTCTGCTCCATAGGAATGTTTTCACCAGTTGAGTTTTCTCCAGTTGATTATATGCTCCTCTACGGACAGGACTTCAGTCCCGAAATGCCTTGCTATAAACGAGTGTAATTGTTTAAACAATCAGAAAAAAATTGCCACAAATGCACGATTAACATAAAATAAAGGAGTATTATATACATACAAGAGATTTGAAATATAGATGCTTTTTATACAATAATTTACCAGTACTTTACAGACCCAGCTTGTGCCTATATTATTACTGGACGTGTTTCTTTGGTATAGAGCACATGATATATTATGTAGGTCAGGAGCTGGCGACCTTGTCATGGAGCACATAGTAAAACTTCACACAAGAAAACCTTGGTGAGAAACTTAGTGAGGTGTGCCAGGTATGAGAAAAATAGAAAAGTATAAAATTCATGTGTTGTCATCTGGGCCTATAGTAACCCAGAGCTACTTGAGAATTTAAATACAAATCAAAGCACCATTTAGTTTGGGTCTAAAGCAGAGAATAGATTCCTGACTTAACAGTCATTTACAGACAAAATAATTTCAGATGATCAGCATCCAGAATCTTACCCGACTTATCTTTGCAGGACTTTCCGGAACCTCATCCGCAGTCGACAACCTCTTAAAACCACTTGTTGCAGCAGGGCTATCTCCATTACTTGATGCTTCACAAAGAGCTGGATCGAACAATGTATCCAGTTCAGAATCGTTCAGTTCACCAAAACTGTCTGCAATGGAACCCCCACCGGTAGGACTTCTGTCCCACTCACCAGATCCATGAACAGCAATAAAGCCTCCACCTGCTGAAACCTCTGAGGCACCACAAATCTCAAGTTCCGGCTGCTGAAGAAGTTTGTGACCTGAATCAGCATGTCTCTCCAAATGAAGAGTTTTCAAGCAACTTTGGGGAAATTGAATAACATCGCTGATCTGCTTCTGCTCAAGTTTTTGGACCGCAGCTTCCAAATCAGTGTCTGTCGCTTGATCATACACAATTACACTGCTATGTGTATTAGTCTGGTCACATAGAGCTTTAGAACCAATTGCTATAGTATCTTTTTCACCATTAGTCTCTTGGGAATTCAATAGAGTGATATCCTCTTCCTGACTTGATACCATAGAACTGTAGGGATCAATGCGTTCTAGGTTCAGCTGCAAATGAGATGTTGCTGCAGCACAGCCCTTTTTCAGAGTAAGCTTCTCTTTTAAACGTTGCCGTAGTCTAGTTTTTCTGGGACGGCATTTGTTAAACACTGCCTTGACAAGCTGATCTTCTTTTGCTACTATGTAGACACGCTGACGTCCACGGGTAACGGCGGTGTATACATGCTGCCAGTCCTGTCGACCAGCAGTCCCCACTACATACACAACTGTACCCTCCTCTGAACCCTGTAACAAAATTCATAACATTTTATCATATCATTTTAGTGCTCTAATAAAATACATATAGGCTTATAAGCTGCATTGTAACCAAAAAGACACATTAATATTTGATGAAGAAAGTACAACTTCCGCTTTTCCTCGAAAGACAAAAGTTTGAGAATTAATGAGCACATTTCTCAGAGATGGTACATTTATCTTTCAATGTTTAAATAATTGACAGTGCTTATGTTTCATCAAAATAGTGTAAGTATCCATTAATTTGAAAATAACTAATTTGCAATAAAAAAGAATGCAAAAAGGGCCCACTTCTCATACAGAAAAGGCATGTAATTCTGTCCTCAAAGAGAAATGTTCAAGCTAAATGGCTAGCTCAGAAACCACTAACATCGGTAGGCAAGATAAACAGTTTCACATTACTCAGAAGACCTATTATGATGGATACATCTTCTCACACATTCCTCAGCTTATGAATTATCAACCCAGGCTTTAGATTGGTCCAGAAAGTGTTTTCCCAAGCAATATCTTTCCTGCACCACCAGGTAGCTCCATGCGGCTTCAGAGGGTACTCTGCCTCTAGACATGACACAACTCAAGTGTATTAAGTGCCAAATGATGCAATGGTGTCAGTTCCCATTGATCCATGCCTCATCGACGCAGGGCCAGGGATCTCTTGATGTCTCTTGGATAAAATTCCTCAGCTTTCGACAGCAACTAGGTCAATGTCTCTTCTAAATGTTTAAGGGTTTAAACCTTGTCACAGGTATCACAATGATGATGTTCATTTTGGATCGATATGGCATCTGTATGTGGTATCAAACGCGAAGCAGAAGCCTCCATGAACTTGAAGGCCACTAAGGAATGGGAGACCAAGTTCTTCGTAAGGCCCAGCGAAAGTGGGTTTAAGCAATCTCCTTCACCCACTAGTAGGGAAACCAAAAGGAAATGATCTCCTAAAAGATTTTCCTGTGAATAACAAAGAAAGCACCATAGGAAAGTGAAGTTTCCTTCCATGGAAAACTGTTACTGTCTTGTAACTGTCCGAGTACAGGTGCTGTTTCCGGATGCCTGACTCTTCCTTGTTGTCGGCTAAGAATTAGATGCAAAAAAGGAGGAGACTAGATCTTTCAGGTACATTGTTTGAAACTGTGCAGGTCGAGGCCTTTCATTAGGCTATGCTCAATCTGTTCAGGGTGATTCCTGTACACACTGGGCTCTCCCCACGGAATAAGATATTCCTGCTGGTGTTGCGACTCCAATACTGGTTCTGACTTTGATCCCATTGCAACGCCTGATAAGGACAACAGCTGTAAAGAAGATGATAGTTCGGAGGCTGAAAGCCTTTTGCCCCACTATAATACTGATACTGACTTATATCCAGACTTACAGAATCAAACGACGTGGACAAAAAGGGGCATCCCTTAACCCTCTGCTTCAGATGTTTCTTCACCCACAACTGTGATACAAAAAGCTGTGAAAGATTTAGAACTGACCTTGCAATCTATGGAGGTAACGCCTAAAAGTTTGACTGAGATTCTGTAACACTTCTCCCTGGTGGCAGAGCACTTGATTCCATTCAGGCCCTCTTTCACCCCATTATGGCTGTATGGGAAAATATCCTTTTGGGCCCAAAGGTTCATAGAAAGACATCCAGATGTCATATGTTTGCTCTGGCTGATCCCCACCTTTTGTCCTCTCACCAGTTCCTGGAAACCCTGGATGTCTGAACATTCACTTCCAAAAAACAAACAAATGCCTTCCCCATGGTGAAAAGACTTTGCTTCAAGCAGCCTTATACCTTGCTGTACTACTGCCACCTACTTTTAAACCTCCTGTCCTCTGAGCCCTACACATGTTCATGCTATAGTGATCACAATTACCTTTTTCTCTGGGCTGGGGTGCCCATCTGGGCGACATGATTTGCGTTGTCCCTTGTACAGCAGGGTCTGGCAGTAGCTAATTATATGGGTTATTTCTCACTCCTATCTATTCTTAACCCCTTCGCTGCGGCGCAAATTCTGCCGCAGCGCTGGGGGGGTGAGGGGTGAGCGCGGCGCCGCCATGCTCATGACGGAACCACGCCGTCATGAGTCACGGGCGAGCTGTGCTCATGACGGCGTGGTTCCATCACGACTCCGCCCACTCTCTTTCGCCCGCACAGGCGGGCAATTAGTGCCGCGTGGGAGGAGCGGCCGCCAACAGCCGCAGCATGACGGAACCACGCCGTCATGAGCACACGCCGCCCGTGGCTCATGACGGCTTGGTTCCGTCATGAGCGCACAAGGGGTTAAGTCTTTATTATCAACCTTCCATGTTTTGATTGCCACATGTGGCACGTTTTATAAAAGGTTTGCTTTACTGATTTTCTCCAACTGTTTATTGTTTCTCTGTGGGATATAAATCTTTTATTGCTTTTCTCAATGGTATACTCATTGAAACCGATGTATAGTTGCCTGGTTTGACTTTGTACCTTGAAACAGTTTTGATGGTGGCAATTACTCAGCTTGTAAGGTCAGGGGCTCTCTCACTTTCTCTACCTTTCCCAGTTTTAGACTCTCATAATCTAGTACTTTGTGCATGCCCATTCGTCTTACCCAAGGTGGTATCTGCATTTCTGGTGGCATCAATCTTTCTTTCCTTCTCACCCCAGCAAGGAGATAGAAGAGTTAAGTTGATAAGACCCCAGATGTGCGGTGTCATATTACTTTGCATGTGACAGAACAGAGTAAATAGCAGCTCTCTGTGACTTCACCAGGTGCAAAGAAAAGGAAAGAAATTACCAAACAGAGTACGGTCTGTTGGGTCATCCCGTGTATCAAGATCTGATACATCTCGGCCTAGAAAGATAGTCCAGAGTGCATTCATGCACATTCCACTAGTGCCACGGCTGCCTCCACATCCCTTTAAGCAGCGTCCCGGTTGTATACATCTTATGGGTAGCTACATGGTCATTGTTAGACCTGGCTTTTTGAGCGGGTTTATCCCCAAACATTTTGCTTTTTGGCCTCTTGTTTTTGTTCCTGGTTTTAGGACTCTGGGCTCTTACCACTGCTGTTCAGTGCTAAAGTGCATATGCTCTCTGTGTAAATTGTTATTATGGGTTGGTATTTCCATGATTGGCTTATTTGATTTACTACTAAGTCATTAGTACAATGCACTGTGTGTGCCCAGGGCCTGTAAATCAAATGCTGATAGTGGGCCTGCAGCACTGATTGTGCTACCCACACAAGCAGCCTTTTAAAAAGGGTCTCAGATGTGCCACTGCAATAGCTGCGTGAAGTCTCTACTGCCATGTCGACTTGGCAAGTGCACCCACTTGCCAGGTCCTAACCTTCTCTTTTATTACATGTAAGTCGCCCCTAAGGTTGGCCCAATGTACCCCTGTGGGCAGGGTGCAGTGTATGTGAAAGGTAGGACATGTACTGATGTGTGTGACATGTCCTGATAGTAAAATACAGTGTATTTAGTTTTTCACTATTAAAAAGCTATCTGTCCCATAGGATAGAATGGGAGTTTATTTATAACATCTTATAAAGTATAACTTCCCATTGGGACAAGTTAGAAAGATGTAGTTTAGTATGCCTGAGCTTAGAATATAAAAATGCATCTTTTAGTAAAGATGATTCTTATATTGTGTGTTCGAAAATACCACTTTTAGAAAGTGGGTATTTTCTTGCTTAACCATCCTGTGTGCCTCTGCTGGTTTGGGGATTGACTGTCTGGCTTTGGAGTGACAGGGGCTGGGGATGTGCATTTTCTCAGACAGCCACTGGGGGGTTGATGTGTGTCCTACTTTTCCTGAATGAGTCTGGGCTGGGCTGAATAGACCTGGGCTACATTTAGAGTAGGGGGAGGAGATTTCCTTGCACCCGAATAGGCCTGGTCTGCCTTACACAATGCTGTCTCCACCTCCTGCCAGGAAGTTGGACCAGAGAGGACAGAACTGGGTTTGGCTGAGCACAGACCCTCTCTGCCGCCAGAGAACAAAGGCAAATTCTGTATAAATATTGGGGCCCATACCCCAGAACTTTAGATCTTTCCTGGAATTCAAGAGGAACCGTTGCCACATAGAACTGCAGAACCTAAAGGAGAAGTACTGCCCCTTTGCTGTGTGCTGTCTGGGGTTGGCCTGTAGTGGCAGTTTCTGCCAAGGAAAGGACAAGTACTTTGTTGTGTGCTGTGTCCCCTGCTTGAGGGAGATCTCCAAGGGCTTGAAGTAGAGCTTCCTTCCTGTCCTGAAGTCTCAGGGACACAAAGACATCACCACCAGCTCCCCTGAACTTACTTGCTGGGAGTTCTGACCTGCCAAGAGGTGCTTGTTTCTGAGTTGGGCCTATGGAGGTTGTTCCTGCTGTTGGGAGCTGGAAAATAGATGCAACTACGAGAAGTGCAAAGCATCCGAACCTGTTTTCGGCGCATCGCCGCTATGGGGGAAGAATTTCGACGCATCGCGCCGCTGAAGAAACCGACGCAGCGCCTGCCCGCGGCTGGAGAAATCGGTGCACGCCGAATCGCGCGCACCGATCTACGAAGTCCGAGATCACCGCTCCAATACCGACACAGGCCCTGTTGTGCGGCTGCAAGAACCAACGCATCGTTGAACCGTGGCTGCAGAGACCAACGCAGTGCCGTTGCTACCGCAATGGGAACCGACGCATCCCCGATACCCACGCATCGCACTCGGGCGCCAAATCTACAAGGACACCAAGGCCACAGTAAGAAACAGACGCATCACCTCCTTGCACATTAAGAAACAGACGCATCACCTCCCCTTCAGTAAGGAACCGATGCATCACCTCCCCGGCAAGGCAGTAAGGAACCGACACCACCTCCCCTGACGTAAGGAACGACGCATCACCTTCCCTGGGCATAAGGAACAAACACATCACCTTCCCTGCAGCTGTTTTTGTTTATGATTTTGACGCATTCAAGGTACTTTGTGTTGAAAGTGTCGAGTCTATAGCTTGCTATGGATAATCAGAAGTAATCAGAAATACATTTTGATTACTGTATTGTGGTTTTGGTCTTGTGTGGTTCAGATAAAGATTACTTGTTTTTCTAAACTGGTGTGGTGTCCATTTGTAGTGTTTTCACTGTATTACTGTATGTGTGCCCAAATGCTTTACATACTGCCTCTGATATAAGCCTCTCTGCTCGTGCCAAGCTACCAAGGAGGTGAGCAGTGGTTACTTTATAAGTGTATACCCCTTACCCTGACTAGAAGAGTCCCTACTTGGACAAAGGAGAAAACCACTGCCAACTAGAGACCTCCATTTCTAACAGTCACCCTTACATACTTTTCCCAAGCACTACTATTGCACATCACAGGTGTGTACTGATGGCTACTTTTCCAGAGCTATGTTGCATGATTTTGTGGGCTATCCAGCGCCCCTGCAGCCATGGGAGTATTGCTTTGGGACTCATTTCACAGAATTCACAGGAAGCTGTGTCCTTCAGAAGATAAAGTTACTTAGTTTCAGTAACAATAATTCCTATGGATACATAATATTTTTGCCGATTCCTCACAGTTCTCCCCTGAGGATTAGTGGTGTAACAAATAAGATTCCAATATATTTACACGTATTTACGTGCTGAAACTATATCAGGAACTGATACCAGTGTACCAGTTGGAGCCTCATATACCTGTCTTGTCATGTCTGGAGGCGGTGACATGGGTGAACCTGCTTGATGGCACTGTAGAGAGATTGCGGGTGAAAAAGCTTTTTCAGGCCTGACTAAAAGGATAATTCATAAAGGGAAAAGTCTGCACAAAGACTATGTATTCACCAGAAGCATTGCTTTCAAAGGCAAGTCATTTTTTCATCAACTAAAGGCTACTTTCAAATAAAGTCTTCCCTTACTTTCATCACCGTGACGTTCGCCCTTAATTATAGCAACTCCTTAAAACACATTATCTAATGGTCCTACCTCAAGATAGAACAGGCCCTCCAGAGGCATGAAATGTGTCTACATCTCGTTTACAATGCCCTCAAAAAAACACAAGCTGATGCAGATGAGATGAAGCACCCATCCTGAATAGTTCAACAACTTTCTACACCACACACATTTCACAATCTCTCTAGCCCCCTTTAGAGACAAAGACAGCTTGTATGCTCTCCTGCATATTACTGTAGTGTGTCGCACTGGTTGGACCATCTCATGTCTTTCTTCCTCACTCAAATGATCTCCATTGGTAAACCATCACCCACCATATTGGTTTCTAGGCAATCAACATCACTCACAAGAGCAAGACCAGAATTTCCACAACCAACATTGGTCAGATCTTGCCACAAACTATTGAACACAAGTCACATGCTTGTGTGCACCATCTCTGATAGCTGGCCTCACAGAAGGCAATAAAACAACTTTCTTTCCTTTCTCACAATAGTAAAACACTTAAAAAGGCAGGTATTAATGTCCAATGCAGATGCTACTACACACTAAGTCACACACCAGCAGAATGAATGAAATAGCTTGCCTACACTTTTTAAACGACAAATACATGAAATCTCTACTACTGACCTGTGCAACTGTGCTAATCTTATTGCTTTTTTAGGTGGTACTCAGAGCTGTGTCTGACCAGTAGTCCAGGACTAAATTTATTATGTGTGATATTCTATTCAATAAAACCTCAGATGAATAATCAAGCAGGCTGTGTCAAAATACTAACAACTTGGCATTTCGATCCTACCGTTCCTCCATGTGTAACAACTACCACTGCTTCCAATGTTGATATACTGCCAAACTGTTACTTTCAAGAGAACAGTCATACTCTGCCTCCTCTTCACAACACCAGACCCCATTGCACACTTGCATAGCACAATTTATATGTTTTACATGCACCACATCACCAAGTTCAAAAAGCCAACCGTTAGGGAATGTGCCAATCACAACACCACATTTACGCCTCTTAGAACTCCAAGCGAGCCTCCGTTCCCACTGACTAACCCCAATCTACCCATTATATCCATGCCTTCCAGCCTGCACAAATTAATGGGTATGGCAGAAACTCATGGCACCACCACAACACTCAGCATCACAGACATCTGCCTTCAGTCTGTCTGTTACACACAAGATCTACTATAGCATAGGGACAAGCCATCCAGGTATTCATTGTATACTATGAATACAACCCTGCTGCCCCCCAAAGCAAAGCATATAATAAATAATCCATAACATACGCATACAAGCAACAACCAACACAGTGTCTGGTCTGCATGATTATCAAAGCCATAAAGAAGTTACACAACAAAACCTACAGATGTGAGTATACACAATACAGAGCAATGCGATACCATACTATTGAGAGATGCGAACATTGCCAATACCAATTAGAAATGTAGCATGTACCTTACAAAGCAAGTTTGTGATTCATAACCTCGCCAATGAATAGGACTATTGGTATCGTATAATTCTTTTCAATGTCTTAGTTTTCCTTCTTAAAAACAAAGTTGTCTAATGATAAGACACAAGGCGTTTACACTGAAGCAAAAATAATACCACAACTAGAAAATATTACATAAAAGGTGGCGGAAATGTTACAAAACAAGTTTAAAAACAAAACAAGCATTGGCATAGCCAATAGGTCTCGCTTTTGGGACCTTAAAAGTATTTAGTTATGCAGCACAATGTCCTTGGTGCAACAACATCAACCGTTGTATGGCTAAACACTTATAAGGTCACAAAGGCAAGACTTATTGGCTATGCCAATGCTTGTCAAGATGGAGTCCAATTAAAAGCTACAGGCTTATCCGGTCCAAGACATGAATTTGGTATATGCAGGAAACTCCATTGTCTCATTTGATTTTCTACTGGACATTGCTCAGGTGATGAGGAGGGTTCAAGTTTGGTTCGCTTACTGTTTACTACTACGCATAGTAGCTCATTAGATCGGGGGGGGGAGGGAAGGTCGACACACTCCGATATCAGTCTAGCAGTGGGAGAAGGTTTCACTTTCCTAAACCAGTCCCAGAATGGGTTTTGCAGTGTGTTGCTGAATGTTGAGTCACAGTTCATAGCACCCCAGCAAAAATTCAGCTTGGAGCCTAAATGTCAAAATATAAAATACACCGGCTAAAAGATTGGCAATCATGAAATATTTTGGTGTATACTTGTGTCTACTACACTTTTCTTCGGCGACCACAAAGAGAGCGGGAGTAGCCATATTTTGTAGTCTGTATTTACAGTGACCATGAAAGCAGTTTTCCCAGATAAGTTTGCCAGGATGCGAAGGATAATAATACAACTGGGCTTGAAAGAGTATAATATCTTGGTATCTGGTTCTAAGGAACCATTCCTAACCATTTCCACAGCTATGGAGTACATTCAGGATGACCTAATTGTTGGCAGTGGCATGAACATTGTGATGGGCACAATAGAGGGCAGACCACACTAACAGTTTGACAGTGGTAGCTGGTTCTCCGCTCACTTTCAAGAAGTGGATTTATGAAGAAAAAAAATTCCACACAATATAGATCTCATGTTTTACTCCACAGTCCATAAGTCATATGATCGCCATGACCACTTTCTATTTAGCACTAGGATTTGACGGGAGATAAGTAGCGAAAAAGGTTGCAACACAAACTGTGCCATGATCAGGCTTGCAATTGAAACTAAATTTCGGCTTCTAACTGATTATCCTCTTCGCAACCAAATTATCAAATTTAAGATGAGGGAGGAAATATTGAGATATGGACTGAGAATGATTCAGAGGATGCCTCTTCCTCCACTCTCTAAGATTAATGGAAAGCGTACATTACCATTACATTCGAGGCATCTTCATTACGGAAGTAGCAATCCAGGATGGTGTAGGCTGACGTCCTATTCTCCCTCAAAACCTCCTTAGCAGATGTAGGGAGAGAACACAAAAAGACTACCTCCAGTAAATTAACAGCAAGATGGTTCAGCGGGCTGAAACTCGCCCGGTCGTGGCAACGATTTAAAAGGCACAAATTCGTATAAGGCAGAGTAAGCATAGACTTTTCGCCTAATTGAGCGCCGTTAAAATGGGTCATAGACATGGTTTATTAATAGCGCTTAAAAAGGCAGGGGTGCATGGAGCGCTATATAAACATACATCCTGCTTTGTTTGGTCCAAATGCATATCGAATACAACCCCAATGTAAGGGTGATAGCTTGAGGGAAGCATCAAATTAAAAACGGAGATGTGATTTTATAAGCACCACCATTTAATACTAGTCTTTGAAACCGAAAAGCATGCCCTCGTGAAAAGGCAGCTCATGTCTGACAAACGATATGCTGGATTGCAGCGCCTAGAAGTTAGCATGCCACACCTTATCTAGTAGCCCACTGTGTCTCTTGAAGCTCCATTGGGAACGGGAGGGGGGCGCTGTACGTGCATTAGAAACACGAGGGAAATGGCTGAAATGAATGTCCCTTGGAACGAAAAATGAAGCAAAACGATCCACGCAAAATAAATACAAGAGGAATTAAAGGAAAGGAAAGCGGGAGAGTGGACAAAAAGAAAAACAAGCACGTGAAAATGTAAGATTAACAAGTAAAGACAGACGGTGCAAGCGTTGAAATGTTTTAGGCGGTCCGTAGGTAAGGTGCGGGGCATGATTTGGGCATCGTCTTTATTGGGTTAGTGCGTGCTTTCAGATTATTTTTTTTTGCTGGTTTTATTCCGAGGCCTCTGCCAGTGTATTTATAGTGTAGAAGGGGTGCATATGCTCAGCTGAGACGGGAATAGCTCTTGTCGGCATCTCTTAATCACATGTGCGAATCAGTACCGTATTTCTTTTAAGTAAAGCGTGTCCTTGCTCAGTCTCCGGCTTTGTATTTCCGCTATTAGTAGTAGTTTGTTCCCTGTGTCTGTCAGTTTATCAGTAACGCTGTGAAAGACAGTTCCAGTGGATGAAACAGACAAGCCTGGGCCCTAGACCGGTAGGCGGATCGGCACATTCTGTACTCTCCACACGCCCGTCTTCCCAGGGGATTTACTTAAGAGATCTAATGTCTCCTCGTGTAGTCCTTTACACACAGTGAAAGTCATACAGAAATCGAAGTACTTTTCTTTCCTAACGAGTTGGTGAGAGCAGCGTGTTTACTATAAACCGCAGTGAACTCGACAAGCACACTGCTAGTCGAGGACATTAGATTCTGTTAGAGCACACAGTGGGCTTTTTCGGTATTTTATATAACAATAAAAATACGAAACACCTGCACAAAAGGCGGTTTTAGGATTCTTATAGCAGAGTAACCCACGTGAGTCCTGGGATTTCCAAGCTGCCTTGCCGTCCTCTGTTCGGTTATTCGCAATGATTGAAACACTTTCAGTTTCCTTATTTTTTTTCTTATTTCCGGTGTGTTTGTAAATTTCAGGTAGAGAACAGGTCCAGTTTATAGGGGTGTTTTGAAGCAGCTAGTAATTTTACAGAGGTGAACGGTACAGTTTGTGAGGCAGTGTGTAAGATGTGGCAACTCAGTTGCATACTTTAAATACAAAATATTAAATGTTTCCTTTTTTAAAAAAAACATTTAATTGGGATTTCGATGCGAAAATGCCATTACATAATTTGCGACACAAAATTACATGCAAAACATAGAAAGAACCAGTGATACATTTGAGGCAAAGTATTGCACACAATAGTTACTTATCAGGCTTCAGGAAGCATTCACTAGGGTCACTGGGAGCTACCATTATAAGAAGCGTTGCCTCCTGGCATTATACCCAAGAAAGGAACCTTAACTGTCAATATGGGATGTAAATACGGGAGTGTGCAGTGGAAGGGCCGGGTGGGGGGGGGGCGGTTCGAATGTTGCAAAAGCAATGGAGATAACGGGGGGCACAGGCGCTGAACTAGGGAAGCGCACAGTAATGTCCCAGCAACCTTGACTACAGCAGAGGCACTTACAGGGTGAGACTAAGGGGACCTCATGGGGAAAGCAGTTCTCACCCCTTTGGAGGGCATTTATTTGTGCAAGCCTTCCGGGTTTTTTGACGGTGGGGGCGTAGCATCTTTGGCAGTCGTTTGGCGGGAGAAAAAGAGGAGCAAATGAGGCATGGGGAAATAGAAGAGCAAATACGGCACGAAGAACAAAAGAGGAGTACGAGGGGTGGGACTGCGGCTGTCAGGGAGCGCGCTGAAAGTTTAATTAGCCATGAAGAGAGAGCTAATGAGCCATGACGAGGAAAGCCAGATGGCGCATGCCGCTTAATGAGGAAGAGATAGGAAAGGCAGATGGCGGCTGTGCGTGTGCTCACATGCGTAACCGCAAGCTTTAGGCCACAAGCAAAAGCTTGTGGTCGGATTTCTAAAGCCCACTCACTAAATGTCTCACCAGACCAGCGCATGCGAGACCTAAAAACACTTTAGAGGACGTGAGAATGGGAAAGCACGGCAGACTGTTTACCCATGTCTTTCCACAGCTCATGCTCTGCTTGTGTACACGAAGGTGGGTAAGACACAAGATTAAATGCAACCAATCGGGGAGGAGGTTTGTACCACCCACTAATATATTTCATAAAGGGGCAGAATACAAAGATACGTAGTTCTGCTACATTTGTTTACAATTCTGTGTCAGAAGCCTGAGGATGAGTATTCTTAGTATAACAGACTGCATCTATAATGGTCCGGTGGAGTCCTGAAACTTTAAGAAAATGTATGTACACCCAGCATCCCTGCCCCCCAAAAGTGAATAAGTATGTCGCTCCATCTGTCTCACTCTTATTTTCTTGTACAGACTACAGAGCAGGCTAAAAACAAATCTTAGCTGTATTGCTCTTCTTTGCAAGGAAACCGCAACCACTGTTTCAAAGATGTCTGCCAATTAACAGTTTATATTTACTAATGTATTCCATGAGGTGGGCAGAATTTGAAACTTTAAGGTTTGCTATATTTTTCTATGGTCCTGATATTGATGTCGCTCACTAAAATGAGAAAAGACACGAAGCATAATGTCTTCAAGCTTGTTCTGAAATCTCTCACCAGTGTAGTTTCTGAAACACCCAAACCATAACAACCTTGGGTTATTGGTCATTTGCAAAGGGCACAATCTGACACTGGTAAGGCATCGTCGTGCATTCGGTAGTTAAAGGAAGAGTTTATAAATGGTGCTGATCACATTCGGTATCCCAGTGGTGTACAGGAACCATTTTCCCCACTTGCCCGCTCTAGACTGAAGAGAAATAGCATGTTTTGGCAGAAGACAAATAGCATGTTTTTAAAGATTTAATGAAGAAACCCAAAAAGGGTTATTCTCACAAGGCCACCTAGAAAAGTAATCAAGGAGGACACAACTGCTACCTCTGCTGCAGTTCCTGCACAGAAGGAGAAGACAGGGGCGCACATAATAACCAAGGAATACGAACAAGAGACATCAATTCTATGAATGTTGAGACTAGAAACCTTGTACAAACGCGTGGCATTAGTGAAGTAGGGAGTGATAAGTATTTGGGTCGGACTATCTATTAAAATGTTCTTCTATAAGAGAAACATACAGTAATGTTTTGAAAAAACAGGGAGACTCCTTTTTAGGTCTCGCCTAGGCAGCGCGCATGCGCTGCACTAGGAGATGACCTTTTGAAATCGGTCTCCTGCTTTTCAAGCACACTCGTGCTTGTGCTGGCATCCAATGTGCAGGAGCGAGTAGTGGCTCGCGTGGTAATTGAAAACGTATGGCCTGCGCGCCGCTGCTCGCTCTCGTGGATGCCAGCACAAGCACCAGTGCTTGCCTAGTTTTTCCATTGACATGGCAGCCTCCTTAACGAAATAGTTTTCTTGAAACACCGAGCGCGTTTATTTTTCCATTGACACAGCAGCCTCCTTAATGAAATAGTTTACTTGAAACACTGAGCACGTTTATTTTTCCATTGACATGGCAGCCTCCTTTACGAAATATTTTACTTCAAACACTGAGTGCATTTATTTTTCCATTGACACGGCAGCCTCCTTAACCACTTTGTACCACTAAAGCCCTTACTTGAAGGATCGCTTTATACAAAATAACTTCTAATAACGTTAAAACACTGAGCCTGTTTACTATTTGAAATAGTTTACTTGTTTATACAGCTGTCTCCCTTGTAAATTTCTCCCAGACCTGCTTGGTTTTCTTTCTCTTACATTTTTATTGTTTTTGCAGAGCGAGGTTGCAAAGATTGCTGATAGCTTTTTATTTAAGACCCTTTGTTGGCTTCGTGATGCCTCTGGGTGCAGCAGTCAGCCCACATTAAGGTTTCTGCACATGTTAATGGTTGCACTTCGGTAACTCGCTGTACAGACTCAGCCAAAGGGCTGCTGGGCTGTCTGGAGTTTTACTGGGATATATGCATGCTGCAAACAGGTGGAATTTTGTACGTATGCAATTGAGATTTATTTCTGTTTCTGTAGTCACAAATTAATTCAGATCATTAGCCAAGTAGGGTTCCTAGTTGCTTTCTTTAAAACAACACTGTGATTGGGACATGAGTGGCTGTGGGAGACATGGAGGAAGTGGGTTGTGTATTTATTTATTTACTTTCAGTTGTCACTTGCATTAATAGTGTTAGTGCAACCCACCCAGGGATGTACAAATCCTTTTTTTGTAGTGACATTGTGTCAATATGGCTGTGTACTTTTTTAATTTGTTTTGCGCTTTGATGTCAGAGGCGCTGTTCTCGGAGGGCAGGCTGTTATATTTATTCATAGGCATTAACACATTTCAAGATGGCAACACTGCTCATTCTCTTATCATGTGACCTGGTACAGCGGGCCTTTTAAATGTGCCTTCCACCCCAGTGCCAGCTGCTGCACAATATCCCAGACAAGCAGTGCAGCCCTGGTCCAAATAGTTCCCAGGCCAGCGCACATATTCTGCAGCCAAGTTGGGTCCAAGGAGAAGAGTTATTCCTTGGGCCAGCGCGATCCTCGCGCTTTCTGTTTAAGTGGAGAGAGCTTCCCTGCTGGTTTACTAGTAAGTGGTGAAGGGTTTCCTATTTAAAAGGGCCATGTGATTTAATTACTCGTTTGTGATGCCTCATCTCTTTAGCAGTGCGAGATTTGAGTTTACCAGAGGTTTTCCTTGGGTTTGTGCACGTTTGTTGTTGATCCTACCAGGCGGCATTTTTCCAAACTTTTTTCCCATGGTAAATTACCCCTGGACTTGTTGAGCCTCAGCGGGTGCACTCCAGAGGTGTCAGTATCACTTGCATGTCAGGGTAACTATACTCCACAGTAATAGCATTTTGTACGTCCAAGGGAGAAAGCCCTAATCATATGTCGGTACCAGCACAGCATACAGAGATGGATGACCCATGTGGCATCATGGTGGCTAGTCATTTCTCTCTGATAGCAGACTCCCGAGTGGGGCGTGCAGGTGTTGGTCATTACAATTATGTGCTATTTTTAATATTTACACAACCTGGTGGTAATGTTTTCAAATCATAGTATTTTGCTTGTTTTTTTAGGCACGGGGAAATGAAGTGATATGCCCATAATCACAGGCTAACGAGAAAACACGATTTAAATACAGCGAAGCGACAGTGGTGACTTAGGAGGGATCTATTAGCATATAGTACCCAGATTACTTCACAAAAAATGCCCTTCACTTGTAAGTAATACATTCATCCACTTGTCGTACAAGTTACTTACCTTCGGTAA
Organism: Triturus cristatus; assembly: GCF_964204655.1. Classification (NCBI taxonomy): domain Eukaryota; kingdom Metazoa; phylum Chordata; class Amphibia; order Caudata; family Salamandridae; genus Triturus; species Triturus cristatus. The sequence goes on along the minus strand of NC_140585.1, from coordinate 811,182,117 downwards.
CAACGTATCTGGTAGAGACGATTCTAGCCACAGATTCCTTAACGTAGAATTATCCCCAGGCGTGAGACTGGACCCGGAAAACTTTCTTGCCCAGCATCTCTGCGTGCCGGGGGCGGCACCTCGCGACTCCGTCCCGACGTCCTCCGCGGGCGTGACGTCAGCATGGTCACATAAGCCCCACCCCGGCGCGCTGACGTCAGTTTGCTTTGGAGAACTTTTCCGCGCCACAACACGGAGCCATCACAACAAAACTGAGGAGAGCATGGGAACAGTGTGCGAAAAACCCAAAGAAACAAAGGGAGAGAGACAAAAGGTGAGGAACAGCACCAGGTGGCACCGAGGCGCCAGGAGGCCACAACAGAAAAGCCAAAGCAGGAAAAGAGCAGACCACCTCTGAGGAAGAAATGTGCAAGCCAGGCGTTAGCACCAGTGAGCACCAAAGTACCAGAAGGCCACATCAGTGAAGCCACAGCAGGGAAAGAGTAAAGCACCCCTCTGTGGAACCACCGTGCAAGCCAAGGCAATAGCCAGGCTGGAGGCACAAGCAGTGGAAAGCGCTGTAAGAGAAAGAGAGAGAGACTTCAACCACAGACCACACAGCAAAGGGCCAGAAGTCCGGAACAGAGGAGCAACAGCAATCCACACCCAGACTACACCGTCAAGGAGGCCCAGTGCCTCCGAAAGCAGCAGGAGGCCAAGGACAAGCAAAAGAACCCCCAGCATAGAAGACCGCAAGGGGATCAGAAATTGTAACAACAAAGGAAAAAGAGCAACAGCAGGGCCCTGCGCTGCAGAGAACCCAGCTGGAGGGAAGTCCGACAGACAGAAAATGAAAGGACCCCCACAAGACAAGCCCCCCCAGAGGGAGGCGAGCGCAGAAAACCAAGCTGAGGGTCCTCGCAGAACGGGAAGGAAGGGCGGGTCGTGAAGGAATCTGCGGCTAGAATCGTCTCTACCAGATACATCGTTACCGAAGGTAAGTAACTTGTACATCTGATAGAGACTACTAGCCGCAGATTCCTTAACGTAAAATAGATACCCTAGCCATACCCAGAAGGGAGATGGGCCTGAAAGAGAGCCTCCCCACCAGGCACAAGAACAAGAAGTAAAAGGCCAGGAAATTCTAAGCCCAACCAAGGGAGAGCGCCCAACACCCCGCAGGGGCAGATAGCGCTCTAAAAACCTTAAGAAACACAAGGTCCACGTCGAACCCAGTGAGAAGAGGTAGACCAGAGGCAAGGCCCACCGTAAGAAACACATGCACAGAGAGAGAGAAGGGCTGAATACACCTTGGCCGCAAGCAACGGGTAAGGTCGGAACAGCTCCACCGCCAACAGCACAGGCAGAATAAGAAAGCACCAGCTCGCAAAGCCCCAGCGGAACCAGAGACAGGGGAGCAAGGGAACACATCAAGATCACAACGGTGGAGTAGAACAAGAAGCCCTGCAAGGGCATGCGCCGCCAGCAACAGGCAACACTACAGAACCGCGCACCCAGGACCAGGCAGACACCCGCCGAAGGCAGAGGCCAGGGAGGGCCAGGGCACACCCCAAGGGAGGGGCCGGGCCAGGAACACAAACACTGACCCACGAAGAAGTGGAGGAACTGGCAGAAGAGAAAGAGAGACGGAGGACGGGCCCAAGCCGGCCACCAAAACACAGAGGTCAAGAAAACCAAACCCTCTGGAGCAGCAGACAGAGGACCAGGCCAAAACACAGGAAAAAGTGCGGAACCGCCACAACACGATGCCGCAGACAGCAGGCCAGACCGGCCGAGCGACGTAGCGACAAGGAGAAGGACGGACCCAGTGCAAGCTGCTCCAAGAGAATTGGCAAGAAAATTGCACCTGCGACATACCGTGACACCACGGAGCCCAAAAAGGGTGACCACACCTCCCCAGCACATGACAGAGCTATGCAAAAGCTACAAGTACCCCACATAGGGTAGGTTACGTCCCAAGAACCATGGGAACACCTCTTGGGGAAAAAAGTTCCACAGCAGAGGACAAAACAGTAAGAGATGCAGAAAAATCTGCAGACTGCTTACCAAGCAGCCAAGAGAGGAGACAAGGAAGGCCTAATCTCAGGCCCTACCGGGCTTACCAACAGCCAAAACCACAAGTCAAAAAAGGGCTGGACCAGCAGCCAACAGCACCAAGGTCCCAACAAAAGGACCCTAAGGCACATGAACCACACAGAACACACAACCAGGGCTACGCGTTACAAGGCCCCAGGAAAACAACGGAAGAACACCTCCCAAAACACAGACTGACATACAGGTCACTGAGGGGGAGGGGGAGGAGGAGGAGGAGGAGGAGGAGGAGGAGGGCGAAGCCCCGCAAGAAACCATTGAATGGAAGAATCCGCAGGGGCGTGGAACAAGAGAGCACCATCAAAGGGAAGGTCAACCAGTCGTTCTCTAACGTTCTCAGGGAATACACTATCCCGAAGCCAGGCATGGCGACGAAGGGCCACCGAATAAGCCATGGTACGACCAAGCATCTCCGAAACGTCCAGAGCCGAGCGAAGAATAAACGCCGCCAGCTCCCGGCCATCCAACACATGGTGCCGCAGCTCAACACAGGCACCTTCCTGAGAAGCAGAAGACATAAGGAACTCCGCCGAATCCAATAAGCAAGAAGTGGCTCTAGCCAATAAACAAAGAGTGTTAAGGACCCGCAAAGCAGCACTGGAGGGGGCGAAGATATTGCGCCCCCAGGAATCTAACCAGCGGGCCTCCCGTGACGGGGAAGACAACACAGATGGCAGGGAGTAGAAGGCAGTCTGTAAAAGAGGGCCCCTGATGGAGGGGTGGAGGGAAAGACAGACCGGATCATGCGGGGCAGGATGGTGGCGGTGCAGAGGTGGCCGGGGTACCGGGTCCCCCGTGGCAGGACGCCCCCAAAAGAGAAGTGTGGAGCGAAGCCTCGAAGGGAAGAAGCAGCTCGCGACCACCAGAGCCCTGATGGAGAACCTCCAGCAGATGATCCGTGGGGAAATGGGCAGCTGGATCGCCCATGCGTAAGATTCCCGCAGCCGCGGAAACAGTCCGAGTGAAGGCAGCACTCACCTCCGTAGGGCCCCGCGGCGGGGAAAGCAGTTTCTCCGTGGGCGACGGCTGCAAGCTAAGGCGGCCGTCCCCCAACACACCCGGAGAAAGGAAAGGCCAAGCCCGGAAAGGGGGAGGGTGGACCAATGAATGGGGAACCTGAGGTGCCTCCGGCAAAGACTGCTGGTGTGGTAACGGCGAAGAGCCGTCCTTGGAAGACGCCGGGGAAAAAAAAACGACACGGCGACCCGTCTCCGGAGAAGATGAAACAAACAGCTGCCGAATCTCTGGAGAAGAGGGGGCGTCCGAAGACGAATCAACCACCCTATGCAGGCACGGCGACATAGAGTCCGCCACCAGCGTTAGGTCAATGTCGACCAGCGTCGAAGGGGACGCCGGAACGACCTCCGCCACAACACGCGGCGCGGGAGACCGGGGCTGGGTCGGAGCCGCGGTGGCTAAGGACGGACGCCGAAAAGGCGTTCACTCGACCTCCGATTGCAGTCGCCTGCGTGAAGGGACGAGGGGGGCCCAGGGACACGCCCCGACCCCTAGCTGGCCCCCACGGTGCCGTCAGGGCCAGCAGCACCTGAGTGGCGTCATCTCGGCCTCTGACAAGGCCGCCACCTTCCCTGGGGACCGAGGGGGACTCGAGGACACGGCCCGAGACCCGGCAACCTCCCGCGACACCCACAGGGACCCCCGCGGAGGTTTGTGGCAAGGCAGAGGCACCGTGGTCCAAAGGAGGGAACCCCGAAGGGCCACACCCCGACGGCACCACATTCTCAGAACCTGGAGCCGAACCTGTCAGAGCCGGAGCCTCCAGCGACGCCGCAGAAGTCCCCGCATGCGGCAAGGGATCCGCAGACTTCTCAGGAAGAGAAGGGGAAGAGGGAAGAGCCAAAGAGGCCTGCAAGGCCACCGTATAGGCCTCCATCTGGGCTCTGGTCGCGCCCGTGCAGGGGAACGGCGGATAGGGTGGTGATGTGCGGGGCCGCACCAGCCGCGGAGAACCTGCGCCCCCAACAGGCCGGGGACCGGCCCTCGGGGACAAACTGCAACCAACAGGTGAGCGACGCCCTTGCGGCCTGGGAGAAGGACAATGCTTATTTGCCGACACGTCTCGCAGTCCGTGGAGTCGTGGTGCTCCCCCAAACACAACATGCAGATGGGGTGAGGATCTGTCACCGACATCTGGCGCATGCAAGACGAGCACGTCTTGAAGGCATTCGCACACTTTTCTCAAGAAAACGCTTAAAGCGGAAAAAGAAGGCCTGAAACAGGCCAGGAACAAGATCCGGATCCGCGTTGCACGTGGAAAAGAAAGCTGACGTCAGCGCGCCGGGGTGGGGCTTATGTGACCTCGCTGACATCACGCCCGCGGAGGACGTTGGGGCGGAGTTGCGAGGTGCCGCCCCCGGCGCGCAGAGATGCTGGGCAAGAAAGTTTTCCGGGTCCAGTCTCACGCCTGGGGATAATTCTACGTTAAGGAATCTTGGCTAGTAGTCTCTATCAGATCATTTATTTATTCAGGGGTTCCACTGAGCTCACTTCTGACATTTTGCAAATGTCATTTTGCACCATGCGTGCGTTAGAAATAAAAGTCACATGCCTTTTAATCAGCACACTTAACAGCATTCGTTTACTATGTTTTGTGTGTGTGTGTGTGTGGGCGCAACAGAAGGGGGCTTGGTGAAAATGTTTGCTTTTACTGGAAATTGTCATGCTGTATTACCATTCTTCTTCAAAACACAATGCGAGTGATTGGGTCACGCGAGTCCACTTTCATCTTCACAAATTAAATTGCATGTGGAAATGAAATAACTCTATAGCATGTGCGTCACCCGCCAGCATATTCGTGTATCATTCTTGTAGCCTAGTGCTGTTAGCAAAGGCTGCGTTATCGAAGCTTTTAAACGGTATTTTGCAATCTTTCTGCTAAAGCTCCCTGACAGTCGTGCAAGGTGAAGATTTACTGCTCTCCTCCCAAATGCTGTTTAAGAGCCCGAAGTTAACATTTCTGGGATTCCTCAGATTCCCAGAGACGGGGGGGGGGGGAGGGGCGGTGGGGTGCATTATCCCAGCGTTGTAGTGGTATGAAAGGCAATGGTTTTAATGTATTTCTTTTTGTTTGGGTTTTTTAAATGATGTGCAGTGTGTAGTTTGTCTGCTTCTAAGTTAACTATTGAGTAACCTGATCTGTTCACCTTAAAGATCTCGATGGCTCAACAGTTCTATGTATGTTTGTAAGTTCTAAACTGCCCCAATTTGTAACTTTGGACTACTTTTTAGCAATCTAATACAGTAAATGGGCCACTTAAGCTCGTAAACACACTACCAAGCATCAAAACATCAGAGGTCTTAAATATGAAATTATGAAAACACTTTAGTTTTAAAAATTATTTAAACACATACAAAAACTATGATCCAAAAATGTGTTCAAAGTTTAAAACATTTCTTATTGGTTATATATAAGGTAACAAAAATGCTTAAAATACGTTTTTATTATAACTTTTCAACATGTTACACAACACCCACGATGCTCTACAGTCTACAACATAGCTTAAAGACACTGACAAAGCCAATAGCTCTGCCTAAACACTTACCAGACCCCAAAGGCGAGACCAATTGGCTATGCCAATGCTTGTTAAGGCTTTTGTTTGGCTAATGCTCTGGACAGCAAATCAAGAAACACTGGTTCCTCCATAGGTTCCAAATGTGGATTTAGTTTGGAAATCTGCTACTTTTTACAGTGATTCTGGAGCTGATACCGAACCCAAAGGAAGGGGGCGTCAACATAATCTGCTGCATTATGGGGGCACTTTCTAGGTTTTGGTGCAGTACATTTGTTTGAATTTTGCCACAAAGACATCATTGCTTTTGATAAACACATTTTAGACTGGAAACCAAAGGCTCATGAAGTCATCCCATCCTTTTTGGAAAAAGACATTCATGCCTAATTTAAGGTACAACAAGTAGAACTATATTTATTAAGAGGAACGCACCCTAAAACAGCTAATGTCCACACAATATTTCTGGACAATAAAATTCATAATCTAATGGTATAACAATCATTACAAAAATCTTTTAGAGACTATAAAAAACTCAATAGAGAGCTGATTATTTCAATTAACTACACAAGTCCTATCTCTTTTTTTGATAGTTGCAAGCAGATTTTTTCAAGACAATTTTTTTGTATGGGGCACTACTTCCATCACTGCATAATATCGCTTTCTACCAATAAGCATTTGTAAACGTTTGCAGAGAAAAAAAACCAAATCCTTGATCAATGTTTTTTCATGCACTGCTTTCTATTCTTTATTTTCACTGTCTCCCATGTCCCAGTACTCTCGCATAGTTATTTGTCTTTGTTCGTAGAGAAGGAGTTCCTTTTCGTGTTTTCTTGGGATATGCAATCAATCCTGTTACCGAATCAGAGCTTGACACAAAATCTGTGCAGTTTTGCCACAGGCCCTTACAGAGGACAAGATAGATGCCGATAATACTTTGTTCTACTAATTGCCTAAGTAAGCTCTGAGATGTTTGCTGGATTCTGTGAGGTAGTTTGGGAGTGAGTTCCAGGTGTTTTTAGCACACAGTTGCGAGAATGTTTATTACAGTGTCAACAATTTCCAATTGGAGGAGTTCTTTGTTCAGAATCCTCACCTGACCCAACACTGTAAGTTTGTTCCCAGGGAGGTGGGGATTTGGACTTGCTTGTCAATTAATCCTTCAACCTCTATAACCCAAACACGTATTAGCAAAGCCAACAGGTCTTGCTTATGTGACAGCTATTGGCTTTGCCAATGTATCTTAGCCATGTTGTACAGCAGCCTGTCTGCTGCTCAGCATTGCAAAATGTTTGTGGCAAAGCCTAGAGTAGAGTGGAGGGGCACAGAGAGGAGCATCATAAAGAAGAGTGGCTAGAGCAGAATGGCACAGAGTGGCGTACAGTGGAGCGGGACAGAGTTGCATTTAGTAGAGAGGAGTTGAGTGGTGCAGAATGGAGTAAAGTGGTTTACAGTAGAGCAGAGTGCCAGAGTAGAATAGCACTGGAATGGTGTAGAGTAGAGTAGCATAGAGTTGAGTGGTGTAGAGCACATTGGCGAACAGTGGAGTAGAGTGGCGAAGAGTAGAGTGGCATACAGTGGGGTGGCAAAGAGTGGGGTGGATTGGGGCAGAGTCAAATGGAATGGCGTAGAGTGGCTTGTGTGGAGTGGCATGGAGTGGGGCAGCGTAGAGTAGTGTGGCGTAGAATAGCATGAAGTAGAGTATAGTGGTAAAGAGTAGCGCTACATGGAGTGGCATAGAGTAATGTGGAGTGGCATAAAGTATAATGGCGTGGCATAGAGTAGAGTGGCACTGAGTGGAATGGCATAGAGTGGAATGGTGCTGAGTGGTATGGCATAGAGTGACAAAGTAAAAAAGAGTGGCGTAAAGTGGAACAGAGTGGCATAGAGTAACGTGGCGTAGAGTGGCACTGTGTGGAGTTGCATAGAGTACAGTGGCGTAGAGTGGAGTGCCTTAGAGTGGAATGGTGTAAAGTGGATTGGAGTGGAATAGAGTGGAGAGGCATAGAGTTGAGAGGCATAGAGTGTAGTGGATTAGAGTGGAGTGGCTTAAAGTAGCGGAATGTGGAGCAGAGAGGCGTGCAGTTGCGTGGAGTTACGCAAAGTAGAGTGTCATAAAGTAGTACAGTTGGGGGTTTAAGAAACTAAAGCATCAATAGAGACGGCTGATAGGATGAAAGCAACAAAAAAAAGAAGTCCTATGCCTCTGTAAAAGTTGGAAAGCACATTGCACGTTCAGTAATACTACCGAAACGCTTGTAAAATAAAAGAACAGTGCGTTGCAAAAAGACGAGGAAGAACACATGTCCTAGGTCCATGCTCCAGAGAGGAGCTAACACAAGCAAAGAAGAGAAGCCAACGGTGCAATGCAATCGAAAGATTGCAAATAAGAGTGAAAACAAAAAAGATAATGTTATGCGTCGCCCGCGGATTGTAAGCCCATTGAATTGTAAACAATATGTCTCACAGCACAGCACATGAGCTGTGTAGGCGGGGCCTAAAAAGGAAAGAGCAGTATATTGTACTTAAACTTAGAGGACATGAACCGAGGAAAAACACATGTGATTGTGCATGATAAATGCATGTGTGACCACAAAAATGTACAGCTCATTTCCACAAATGTGTATCAACAGCCAGCAGCTTAGGCAAAATCCAAGATGATAAAATGGAAAAAGACAACCTTCATGCATGCCAATTTCTTCCACTGAAGAACCCATATACATTAAATATTAAACCAAGATTACAAATTCTGCAAAATCACTTACCTGAAAAGTGTGAATTGTTCGGGCCCAGGCATGTTTAATTTTACAGATTCTATACAGCTTCAAGTAATCCAATGTGTACTCGCGCTCATCCATGTCACTAATGGTCAAAGAACGGACTTTATCCTTTTCCACGTCCTGTATTCACAAAGAACAGATTTGAGTGCTTAACTTGAGGTATCAAATTGGAGGGCAGGAAGGAAATATTAAATGCAATCTCAGTCAAAACCTTGCTCCAAACTCAAATATCATACAAAGTCAGAAAGAAAGTGTTGGAAACAGCCCACCCCCACTCCGCAGGGTGGTGGTGGACTCCTCGAACACACTGTGGTAGCTTGGCTCGAGTGGTCAGGAAACAGGCGCAGTGCTAAGCATACAATATACCCATACAATAACCATGCGTGCATCCGTTCCAAAAACGACTCTACACCGTAAAAATTATGAAAATATTCTTTCTTTATCTTTTTCTCTTAGTTGCTGATTGGAAAAATAAATAGGTCAATCACAATATACAAGTTTCAATTAGTGCAGGTCAAATAAATATTGGCTGTTTGATGAAATAAATAGGGGTGATCATAAATAACAGGGCATAAATACAAGTGCAATATATACAGACAATTAAATACTTTGAGGCAATAAATACTGTACCAATAAATATTGTACACCGTCAAGTCCTGTGGACCTATAAATATAGTGCAGCAATAAATAGGTAAAAATTCAATAAATACAGTACCCCCAATAAATAATTAAAAGTATACAGCAACACTCATGTGATCAGATGACACTTCACTTCTTAAGGGCTGATTTGGCCCAGGCACAGCTTGTAGGGTTGTGGAAGGCTTGAGGGGGGGCTACTCCTTGGCTGGGACAAGGCTGAGGCCTAAACTGAGGTAGATCAAAGGGGGGAATACCAGTGCCCTGGCTTTCTCTCTCCACACAACCTCTCTAGGTTAGTCCCAGTTCACCCCAGGCACAGTCAGGTGGGTTTCAGCACCTCCCTAGCCCCTTAGAGCAGTCTCTCAGGTCTCCACAGGGCCTTAGGCGCCCTCTACTCCACTTACTGCCCTTTTTCTGATGTTCCGACGCCGCTGGAGTCGTGTCGACGCCGTGAGGCGGTTCCGGTTCGGTCTCGGCGGCCTCGGCACAATGTCAGTTCTTTGACGACGCCGGCAGGCGGTTCCGGTCCGATGTCGGTGGCCTCGATTCGATCTCGACCTCCGATTCGACGGCGTCGGGCAGTCTCTTCACGATGTCGACTTCGGGCGGCTCCGGTCCGATGGCGCTCTCGGCTCCGATGACGTCGGCCGGCCTGGCCTCGATGTCGACTTCCGGCGACTCCGGGGTGCGATCCTCACCCCCGACCTCCGGTGCTCCTCCTCACAGGCTCCGGGCGACTCCGGAGTGCGATCCTCACTCCCGACCTCCGGTGCTCCTCTACCTCGGTCTCCGACGACTCCGGAGGGCGGACTTCACTCCTCCGATGACGCCGCTCGCTCGACCTCGGTTCACTTCCTCCTCGACCTCTGGTATTCCTCACGACCTCCGTCGGCGCCCTCTCACGACCTCAGGCGGCTCCGGGTACGACGTCTGCTACTTCAGTCAGCGCCGCTTCTCCACCTCGGGCTCCAGGTCTTCAGGCTACTCGACGCCGGACTCCAGGGAAACCAGTTTCCAGGTCAGGATCTTGCTGCTTCCTTGGTTCTAAGGCCTGTTCCTGCTGTCCAGGTCCTTAGGATAAGTTTCTTCTGTCTTCTTCCCACACAGGGCTATAGGCTGGGATCCATCAGTAGGGACAAGTATCAAGGGTGGGTTTATGGACCCCACTCCAGGCACAAGTTTCCACCCCTGCTGCTTCACTCCTTCCTCCTTCACTGTTGTGCTCCTCTCTCTTCACCAGTCAGGTGCCAACTGCCAGCTCCAACTGCCAACTGCCTCTCTTATCCTCCCAACATTCTAAACGGTCTCCAACTGTCACAGAGTTCTGGAATCTCCTGGAATGTTCTGGAAGGTGCTGGTAGGTTCCAGTGGATGCTGGTGATGTCACAGGTGGCCACCATTTTGTGCTCCAGGCCCTCAGACAGAAGTTTCAGGGGTAGCTAAAATGGCTCCCTGAATCTGCATCAACATGAAAAATGAAAACAACTGAGGGAAAAAGGGCCAAGTCCTATAGAAAGAATGACATAATTGGTATGCTGCAACCACAATGAGTCTAAAGCTTGCCTGTCTTCCCAATGCCATTACACATATATGACCGTCAATTGTCCTGTGGCATCATTTATCAAGGTTTTGTGTGTGTACTGTATGGATGAGTGAAAGCCTTGGAAACGACAATCTATTCATCGTGTTGTAGTTCTTTCAATAAGAACTTAAAAAAAAAAAAGTCCTAAAGGATGTCCCAAATATGCTTTTCAGGTCCCATATGGGAAGTGGTCTTAAAGCCTTGCGGTGGTTGATATAAGAGTTGCCAAAGAGGCTAGACTACAAGGCCCACCACCAACTAACAAGAAGTGCAATTGATTATCATCCAAATATTTCAAGAACTGTCTTTATTCCTCACTTTGTCACTCACAAATGCTGTTACGCGAGGTGGACACAGCACAAACAGCTGAACGTTGGAGCATGACTGCAAGTTTATAGCTCGAAATGTTTCGTGACACGAAAGCGGAGGGATATTGGCGCATTTTTGTTCATAAGAATTTACAGGAAAACAAATGAATGTATACCTGCACTAATAGTATGAAAGAAAATGTCAAAATCAACAAAACAATTCTGAGCAAACTGCAGATTTATCACACAACAAACATTTTCATTAAAATAAAATATACCTCTACTTCCATAACTAGAGAAAGTACTTACAGCAGTAATGAAAAATACTTCTCCATTGCAAAGTCTTTCTTCATTGCAATCCATGCGCTGGGGGTCTGAGTTTTCTTCTGGGGTTTCATTGTTCCATGGGTTACTCTCTCCTGTGGCACATGGGGCCTCTCCATCATCGAGGATTAAGGTTCGGTCTTCTATAGCTCTATCAGAATTTGTAGAAGGGAACAGATCTTTGATGTAGGCATTCTTTGTGCAACACACCTTATCTCGACATTGGAACTCAGATCTGTTTTTTCGGTTTCTGAAAAAGGGTAAACAATATGTTAACAGTCATTTAAAAAACCTTCAGAATTGTGAAAAGATTCAGCTTTTCACGCCAGAAAACATAGGATTCCCTTTTAAATCTCTTAATTACTGTCACAAAATAGATTTTGTCCGTCCCAATCAAACAGTTTATAAACTATTTTAATATGCTCGTAAAACGTTGAGTTCGAAAAACACTTACTTTAAAGAATTGGGAAGGGCATTTTGTTAAGAATGATAATAATAACAATTATTATTCTTATAATAATAAGTGACTGAAGCTCTGCAGATTTGGATGGTTTTCCTTGATGATTTTGTAATACCGGTTAAATCAGAGATGGGGACTCCCACACGAGTAAGCCTTGAGAAGAACGCATGCAATGCACAAGAATGGACATATTCATTACAAGTTCTAGTTATCAATCATATCCTTTTTGGTGGTTAAAGTTGTCATGCTGCAAAGTGTATAGTGATCCAGCCTAAAACAAGCAATGGGTGATACTCCAGAATAGTACTATGTTTATTTCTGAGTGGGGGATACCAGGACTATAAACGTATATGCCTAAGTGCTCGAGGAGCTGCGACGCACTGCGATTGCTTGCTGCGGTCTTTTCTTTCTTTGTTTTTGTGCATATAAACAAAACACTCGTGAAGAAATAGAAAAATATACATATATATTCAGCAAACTAGAAAATGAACTTGGACGCTTAAATGATCAAAACTCGCCCATTTCAATGGCACTCACTTTATCAACATAAGAAGAATCTATTACTGAGTCACCCTAGCCAAAATTCAAGTATAGGATCTCCGAGAAGGGGCCCGCTCAGCAGTCAATACTGATGTTGAAGTACACATATATTTAATATGTGAGTACTGCAACACCAATGTGTTTAGCCAAAATGTACTTGAATTAGGATCCGTAAATGATGGGGAAACAATGGGGGGTGACTAATGTAACCAGCAAATATGTCTTGAGGCAGGGTATTTTAATGTACCTAAATACAAAGCCACAAGAAAAAGATTAGCAGAGCACTATGGACAGCTCAAAAAAGTAAGCTCAATGTGTACAATGTTTTGGACACTGCTGAAATTTGGACATAGACATCTCTCTGGAGACACCCATCTTATTTCAACAAGAAGAGAAACGCCCATGAGCCTTCTTAGATCCAAAGGGATATTAGCAATTATTAGATTGCAATTTAATCAACAATCTTCAATGTGAACACCCCTTTATTAGTCTGTAGTTTGTTTTCCTTCTCTGTAATGATCACGAGCTCGTATGGCCTTGCTTCTTTGAATTTGTTTTCCATTTGTTGAGAATTTCTTTTTTTTATAACTCACTAACTTTAGAAGCTGTGCTTCCTCTTTCCCAGCCCTACAACTCTAAACCCAATTCACTAAGATCCCAATTTTCTCTTTATAATAGTCTCCACTTATATTAACTACAACAGGTCTCTCCTCCCGATTGGACAAGTGCTTCTTTAAGAAACTTTCTGCGGTGAGCAGTATATTCCGTACAACAAAAAAACACAAAAATACTCCACAGAACCAGACTTTATAATATACTCTTTGCCACTCCAACTTACATTGTGGAATGCCCCGAATAGTGCTGACAGCAAAGTTCGTTTATCAGATCGCAGTCCATCCTACAAAAAAGGACACATATGTAATAAGCAGGACACAGTTCAGAAAATATATTTACTAATCGATATTGAAAACAAAGGGTAAAAAGTGAAAAAGGCCACGGTGTAAGGACAAAACAATAACAGAAAACATTATTGATTGATTGCTATGATTTGCTTTAAGTGAAACAATATTTTACTTTCAGGAAGTTTTACATGTAGGTTTAAATGGTCTTGATATAAACTAAAATGATACTCACAATAATATTAGTAAACAATTAAGAACATCCAAACTGCTTTCGATTTAGCACCACACTGAATGTAAAATGAATACTCTGATTTAATGTCTCATTTAATAAAACGTGTTCTCAGCCCATTTTTTATGCTTCTTGTTGCCATTTTCTATTCGACATTACTAAGCAGTTTTAGTCTGAGTTCTAAAAGTAATGTTATAATCTTTGATATACTCATTAATACTTAATCAGGTTTCTGACAGTGAATTGCTGACTTATATGGCATTTTTTACCTACCTTCCAGTTTTTCATCTTATTTATCTATCTGGCAAGGACGCCCTGCAAATCTCATTTAACCTCTTTGGCCTGGCCGGTCACCTCTTGGGAGGCAATGCTTTTGTGGAAATCTAACCCCAATAATGATCTGAACTCCAATATTTTATCACCCCAATATTTATCCAAATAATTCAGCTAAAAAATCTCTAGTTGATCCAGAGGGCCGATCAAACAGTCAGGGCGCGCAACATTGGGCTAGCCACTCCTCATCCTGCCCTGTTGCAGGTCCACCCACCCACCCACCCGCCCCCAACCAAACCCTTCTGATTTCTCACAGTGCGAGAAGCAGTAACATAAAATGGTATTTATACAATTTTATGTTACTGCTTCTCGCACTGCGAGAATGCAGTGGGGCGACGCTCCTTCCCCCACATGGAGGAGCCGCCCCTGCAGAAAGCAAATCTGCTACAAGACACTATGGAAGGCACAGAAGTAGAAAACCCCAAATATCTACACAAGACACACCCAGGCTGCAATAGGATAAAAACAACAAGCACCTTGGTTGTTCTACTACCTACCAAACAGAGAGTCCAAGATCTACTGCAATAGTTATTACTCCAAAAGGTACTGCAGTAATTTTCAGTGTCCAACTTGACCATACACACAACACTCATTAGTATATCCATTCAACCACCAATCAATCAATCAGGGGTTTATAAAGCGCGCTACTCACCTTTGAGGGTCTCAAGGCGCTGGGGATGGGGTGGGAGAGGGTTAAGCAGCTCCGGATCAGTCGAAGAGCCAGGTCTTGAGGCACTACCTGAAGGTGTGTAGAGTGGGGGAGCATCTGATGTTGACTGGGAGCTCATTCCAGGTATTTGCTGCGACGTAGGAGAAAGCTCTTCCGCCTGCTCTGGGTCTGCGGATGCGTGGGGTCTAGCCAGGGCATGGTCGGCGGAGCGGAGGTTCCTTTTGGGTACGTGGGTGGAGACTATCGTTGAGGTATTTGGGTCCGATGTTGTGGAGGGATTTGTAGGCATGGGTGAGTAGTTTGAAGGTCCCTCTCTTATCGATGGGGAGCCAGTGGAGGTCTCGTAGGTGCTGGGTCATGTGCCGTGTCGTGGGGTTCCGAGGATGAGTCTGACTGCGGTGTTCTGGATGGTTTGGAGCTTGTGTAGCAGGGTTTTGTTGATTCCGGCATAGAGGGCATTGCCGTAGTCCAGTCTGCTGGTAATGAGTGCTTGGGCGATGGTCTTACCCGACACCACCGCTGTTACCTGCATGGACCACAGCTGATCTGAAGGCCTATTTGATCAAAAGGAAAATTAGGAAGAATGGTTGTTATTACTGTTCAACATCAACCCATGAGTTAATTATATTAGTGGGTCTTCTGAAATCTTCCACTCTGGTCATATTTCCTAGGTCGCGCAAGAACTCAGCCTTACAAAGGCTAAAGATTTGCCACCTGCAAACAATTGTGTCTAATTTGTGGTGCAGTCCATCTACCAGAGGAGGCTGGAGCATATTAACAAGAATGGCAGAGCTATTTTCAGTATTTCATTGGCATCAAATAAGATACTAGTAGGTCAGGGGGAGGATGTGGTGTGGGTCAACATTTACTGAAGGCAAGTGTTTTTCAGAAGGATTGAATCTCCACATCACAGGTTTTCTGGCTCTTCATTTACAGACTAGGTCTGGAGGAAGAAGGCCCAAACCTACCATTAAGAATGTTGTCCAAAAGTGAAGTTGGCATGTACACTCTTGATGATAATTCACCTTAGGAGTAATTTAGGCCAGACGGCAGGGCATAAGGTTGATCCTGATTATCCTCTGTACAGCGCAAAAGCTCAATTTCCAGTTTTTCTGAAAATTTCTATGGATTTTGTAATCAAGATCATCTTTCCTAGAAGAGGGATGTACTGCATGGCCCACAGGCCTAACCTTATCCTCAATCAAGTCATATCCCTGTTTGTGGCAGAATGCAAGATTTTTGGTCAGATAGGGGAGACCCAGGCCATCATAAGCAGCAACTTCAATTGAGGAGTCCTGGGTAATGATTACAAGAAACATAGGTTTACTGGACTGGCTGATGTTTCTTCAGCTCTCAATTCGGCTTCAATGGATTCACAGCACATTTTGATGGCAAGGTTGCTGCAGCCCAGTGTGGCCTACACTACTAGGAACACTTATAGGTCAGCAATTTCCTACGGGCAGGTGTAGGTGGGTGCTGCCAACCTGGGAACACATCTGTTGCTGTGTCTCCTTCTATGAAGTATTCAAAGTAATAGTCCTCCTATCTCTGATCAACATTACCACTATGACACCTGGCCAATCACTGATTAAATGACAGCACTTTTCTTCTTAATATCAAGGCAGAAAACATATGATGTTCTGCCTTGTCTCCCACAGGAGTGTCAGATGTCTAGATTTGATGGTGAAGGTATTAATACCAGAAGGCATTTCCTTGTATATTGTTCACAATACCATGGCTAACATAAGAGCAGGAGTTCAAATGCCCTTTCCATTGTGAATTACATTATGTGTGGTTCAGTGCCATAAGTGTAATTTTAGCTAAGGACTTTCACTCGAAGTATGGGTCACTTCCTGATTTAATTCAGAAAACCTTATGCACAACATGATTGTCAGTTAGGTTATATGGCTCATGAAGCAGGCAGGCATCAACGCGTCTTAATTTGAAGCCTACTCAGCACGGGTGGCCATGATGGCACAGGAATATGGTCTACCATGTTTGATCAGCTGTGGGTAGCAGAACTGTAAAGGAAATCTTATGAAATCTTGATCTGGTAGAATTTGTCCCAAAGACAGTTATTTTTTTAACCTCAATTTCTTATATTAGGGACTGCAGTTTCAGTACTCAGCAGTTGCGTCAGGTCAGAGGAGGAAGCCGACAGCAGCATACTGTTGCTATTCACAAGCATCTGTTGGTAACGATGTATCTGTAAGAGACATATATTAGTTATAGATTCCGTACCTTAGCCCCCAGGCGTCAGACTGGATCGGGAGAATTTTTCTTTAGCAGTACCCATGCACGTCGTTAGGTGGTGTCTGTCGACTCGGCGTCCGTCATTGCCGTCGTGGTCGCCAGGATGGCGTCGCGGTGCCTACTTAGACGCCGCCCCTCCGCGCTGACTTCAGTTCTGACACGACTTTCCACACCAGAAGCGAAGAGCCATGAAAGACACTGACCACTGGTGTACCACACTAGGGCCCTGCAAAGGAGTCCCTCTCCCTAGAAGTCAGTTCGCAGAGCGGGAAGGATGGGTGGCGCGGTAATGAATCTATAACTTATTTATGTTTCTTACAGATAAATTGTTACCGAAGGTAAGTAACTTGTTAATCTGAAAGAGACTATTAATTATAGATTTCTTACCTTAGAATAGATACCCCAGCAATACCAACCCCGGAGGAGGGACTGCGAACCAAGTTCACACCAGAAAGTCCTGGAGGACTGGCAAAGTAGCCATCCCTCCGGACTTGACTATCCAGGCAGTAATGTCTGGTGAACGTGTGCATGGAAGCCCACATGGCCACCTGGCAGATGTCAATGAGTGGGACCTCACGTGACAAAGCAGTAGTTGCCGCCTCAGCTCAAGTGGAATGAGCTCACTGCCCCGACCGGAGGTACCTTTTTAGCTAAACAAATCTTTATACATAGAACGACCCATCAAGAGAAGGTACACTTTTGCACAGCCCGACCTTTCTTGGCACCCACATAGCCAACAAAGAGTTCATTGTCCACCCGGAAATTCTTTGTGCGGTCAAGCTAGAAAGACAATGCACGTTTCTGGTCCAAACGGTGGAGTCAATCCTCCACCTTAGAAGAGTGCGGAGGCGGGAAAAAGGTGGGCACAGTGATAGTCGGTCCAATATGAAAAGGAGTGACAACTTTAGGTAGGAACAAGTTTCTCTTTCCCAGCACCACTTTGTCAGGATGCACTGAGAAGAAAGGGGGCTTAGGAGAAAGAGCCTGAATCTCACTCACTCTGCGAGCAGAGGAGATCGCAACAAGAAAAGCAGTTTTCAGGGTAAGGAGCCTATGAGGACAGTTGTGAAGAGGATCGAAGGGAAAGCACATAAGATAAGTCAAAACAAGGTTCAAGTTCCACTGAGGAAAGAGATGGATAATGCCTACTTACAATAGGAGACTTGAACAAAGAGGGCTGATCTGGTAGCAGAAGGAAAGCTGAAATGGCTGCCACTTAGCCTTTATGAGTGCCCAGAGCAGAGCCCTGCTAGGCCAAAGAAGCAGGGAACAAAAGAACCTCAGAGAGAGGGGCAGAAAGGGGATCCACAGCCTTTGCTGTGCACCATGCCACAAACTTGTTCTATCGACATTCGTATACCGTTTTAGTGGACGGACACCTGGCTGCCAAGATAACATTACACACTTCGGGAGGAAGGTCAAAAGCTGTCAACTGTCGACGCTCACTCTCCACGCAAGGTGGTGGAGCCTGGACAGGTTCGGGTGGAGGACTGTCCCCTGCTGCTGTGACAAAAGATCCTCCCGAAGGGGCAGTCTGATCGGAGGATCAATAGCCATCCTCAGAAGCTCGGGGTATCAGACTCCTCGTGCCCATACCGGTGCCACAAGAATGACTTGGCCCAGTCGTGCCTGATCATCTTCAGCACTCGGGGCAGAAGTGGTAGAGGTGGAAAGGCGTACAGGAGGCAGCATCTTCATTTGCGCCAAAAAGCATCGCAGAGCGAGTGCCGACTTCGAAACTCCAATGCGCAAAACTGCTGACATTGCGCGTTCTCTTCAGTGGCGAACAGATCTAACCAAGGCTCTCCCCACTGCTGAAAGAGACCTTGCACCACCTCTGAATGAAGACGCCATTCGTGATCCACCAGACACCGACAGCCGAGTTTGCCTGCCCTGGCGTTCAGTGAACCTGCCAGGTGTTGAACCACCAGGGTCATGCCCTGATGTTCCAACCATGTTCAAAGGCAAAGAGCCTCTTGACAAAGGGTCCACGACTACACCCCGCCCTGTTTGTTGCAGTACCACATGGCGTGATGTTGTCTGTGAGCACCTGCATTGCCTTTCCCTTGAGGGAGGGAAAGAATGTCTTCAGTGCCAAGCGTATCGCCCGGAGCTCCAACAGGTTGATATGGAGCCCGGAATCTGCCAGAGACCAGACTCCTCCGATTTCCACCTCTCCCAGGTGGCTGTCCCGTCCCAGGTGTGATACATCGGTCACCACCGTGAGGTCGGATTGTGGAAGGGAGAGCGATCTGCCTCAGACCCAATCCTGGTTTGTTAACCACTTCTGCAGTTGTTACGCAGTTCCCTCCGAGATCTGGACATAGTCGGAAAGATTCTCCGGATGCTGAGCCCACAGGAACTTCAGGTCCCACTGCAGAGCCGGCATATGCCACCTGGCATGGCCCACCAGCAGGATGCATGAGGCCATGAGACCCAGCAGCCTCAGGGTCGTTTTCACCGAAATCTGGGATAGAGGCTGAAACATCGGTATCATAGCCTGAATTTCCGGGACTCTCTGCTCGGGAGGATAGGCCCGAAACTGCACTGTGTCCAGAACAGCTCAGATGAAAGGGAGCAACTGAGAGGGAGTCAGGTGTGACTTCGGCACGTTGATAGTGAACCCCAGCGAATGCAGGTGGTCTGCCGTAGTCTGGAGGTGGGAGACAACAGCCTGGGGTGAGCCCGCCTTCAACAGCCAGTCGTCGAGATAGGGGAAGACTGGAACCACTGATCTGCGCAGGTGAGCTGCAACCACTGCCATCACTTTCATGAACACCTGAACACCCGAGGGGCACTGCTAAGGCCGAAGAGGAGCACGGTGAACTGAAAATGCTCATGGCCTACCGTGAACAATAGGTAACATCTGTGGGCTGGCAGAACAGTGATACGGAAATAGGCGTCCTGCAAGTCCAATGCCACCATCCAGTCTCCAGGGTTGTGGGCAGATAGAACCTGAGCCAAGGTTAGCCTTTTGAACTTCTTCTGGAAAAGCGCCAAATGATCCCCCAACATGCGATTGAAAGATGGTGGCATGGAGAGAGGGGTAGTCTCGAAGGGGAGGGAGTAGCCCCTTCAGACTATCTGCAAAACCCACCTGTCTGACGTGATGGATTGCCAGTGGTGGAGGTGATGGCGAATCCTGCCACCCACTAGCCGCTAATGGGCCAGAAAGGTCAGACTAGGAGGGTTCGGAGGCTGCTGCAGGGGGGGGGAAGTGTGGACTGGCCTGCCCGCTGGTTCCCAGACCCGCGTCTCTGGGTCCCACGTCTGCAGCCACGCAGAGGCTAGTCAACTTGCGTGGACCGGTGGCTAGACTGGTTCAGACGTGGTGGGGTGCCCCTTCTGTACCCACAAAAGGGGCGAAAGGCAGAATGTGGTGGATGGGATGACACAGCAAGGCCTAAGGATCTGGCCGTAGCCCAAGAATCCTTAAAGTGCTCCAGCGCAGAGTCTGCATTGTCACCAAAAAGATGATGGCCATTAAAGGGCATGTCCAGCAGAGTTGACTGAACATCCACCAAAAAACTAGACTGAACATCCACCAAAAAACCAGACGCCCTCAATCTTTCAGATGAAGCCGAAGGGCCCCGACGTGGCAATCGTTCTGCCCAGTTAGTGGGTGGTATCCAGTCCATTGTGAATATTTGCTGCGTCTCTCCCATCTGCCATGGCTTGAGAGAGAATGGCCCGGGCCACCTCCAGGCACTGAAACAGCACCTGAGCAACTGTATCCCAGATGGTATGGGAGTATCGCCCCAAGAGACACATGTATTCACAGACTGCAGTGCCAAGCTGGAGGAAGAGAACGTGCGCTTCGCAAGATGATACAGCTTCTTGGATTCCCTGTCCGGGGGTGCAGAGGGGAATGCGCTCTTGGAAGAAGAAGCTTGGACCACCAAGTTTTTGGGCGAAGGGTGTTTGGTGAGGAAAATTGGATCGCCCAGAGCCTGGCGGCGGGCAATCGTCTGTTCCACAGGAGCTCCTGTGCTGGGCTTGGACCAAGTGCCCAGAAGCACGTCTGTGAGGGCTTCACTGAAGGACAAGAGGGGTTCAGAGGAAGTTGCCGGTTGCCACCAGTTGAAACACCTCCATCAGGAGGTTAGTCCCTCCCAGTCCTCATCACCCCCCTCAGGGCGCTGGATCACACCTGGGATGAACAAGGGAACAAAAGTACCCTCTGATTAGACGTAAGCCGACATCGGTCCGGCTCCGGGTCCATCTCAGGGATAAGGATGAGGACGGCATCGGCTAGGGGCACGGACAGCATCGGCTAGGGGCTCGGCTGGTGTCGGAGGTGTTGTCGCTGGGATCGGCACTGAGGAATGTCGCGTATGGTCGACCGGCATTGATCTGGATCCAGGCTTGGATCCACGGGGGGTCCTCCAGCGCCTGGGCCGGAGCCCGGCATCGAAGGCCCCGGGCCCTCAACCGACTCCGCGGGGCCCAAAGGGGCACCAGCGGAGTCGGGCTGCCCAAAACACGGTGGAGGGCTTCGTAGAATGCACAAAGCTGGGCAGGGGGCGCCCCGGCTTCCAGAAACGGGGGGAGGAGTGGAGTGGTCTCTGAGTCAGGCGCCGGAGTTGGAGCCTTAGAGTGGCAACGCTCCAGATCCTGCACTGTGTCAGCCAACCGATGGGGAGAAGGCGAACAGCGACGGTGCTTTTTTTGCCTTCTTCTTATGCTTCGACCTACCAGAGAGTGCACTTGGACGAGGTGTGATGGCTCTGCGACCGGACTCAAGACCTTCCACTTGAGCGAGACAGGGAGCAACACAGAGCCAACTGCCGGGCCTCCTACAGATTTTGGGACCGCTCCCGCAAAGACTTTGGATTCATGGCCCGACAGTCGGGGCACGACTTCGGGTTGTGGTCGCGCTCCAGGCACCAGAGGCACACGAGGTGCAGGTCCGTCATGGACATCAGCTTGTGACAGGAGTCGCAAGGCTTAAAGCTTAAAGCCGGTTTGACGATGGGACATCCCTCACGCACCAGGAGTCGAAGACTCATAAAAAGAAGTCGACAAAAGTTTTTTAAAAGTTTCGCCAAAAAGTAACTAAGTGGCAGGGGCAAGCTCTCTTCGGATCTGCGCTGGGCTGGCGCGGAAAAAGAAAGAACTGACGTCCACGCGCAGAGGTGGCGTCTAGGTAGGCACTGCGACGTCATCCCGGCGACCACGATGCCGACGACAGATGCGGAGTTGACTGATGCCACCTACCGACGTGCAGGGATACTGCTGAAGAAAAATTCCCTGGTTCCAGTCTGACGGCTGCGGGTAATTCGAAGGTAAGGAATCTATTACTAATAGTCTCTTTCAGATATAAACTTTAGCCAATAGGATTGCAGCCAATCCTGTACTGCCAATCCCAGATTTCTAGAACACACTGTTAGAAAAAAGGTGAGACCAGCTAGTTATTACTCAAGTGTAGATTATAGCTGGATATTATCGCCAAAATTGTTAAAGTAAAACTGAAATGACTGTGCAAGTTTAGCAAGAGGTTTAATAAAATAGCTAAAAGCTGCCAACCCAAAAGCAAGTGGATTAGAACGGTGGCAGAAACCAATGTATATATCAGTAAGAGACTACAACATCCAAGCTACTGCAATGCCTGCCAAATTGTGATCCTTCCAGTGGCATAGCAGGATGCCATAGTGCGGGTGTATACTTCAACTGTGCCCAAGTGGCACAACATGGCTACTTTCTATTATTCCAGGTTAGCTCAAAAAGGCCACATTATGCACAATTAACAACAAATTGCCAGCGTCTACTACGCACAGCTAGCACATAAGGCAAGTTACTTTTCTAACCAGTCAGCACATAATGATTGGCATTCATTACACCAAGTTAGCATATTACAAACTCATTCCATTATACGTGTATAAAACAGAAAGCACCACACCCTGAAGTGCTGGCAATCACCTCGAAGATGACAAAACATCAGAAGCTGAATGTACTTACACACTCCTTCAGCAGCCTAGCTCAATTCTTTTGGAAATATAAATGACAGGAGGCCGTGACAAGGCTATTTGCATTTTGTGTAACGGCTGCTTTTGAAAATTATGCCCTGTAGGACATACATAATAAATGGAAACAGGATATGGTTCTTCCAGCTGATTATGGTCAGCCCATAACTGATGTTTGTATTAAAGACAAAACAAAACAGAAAGCTGCAGCATCCGATCACAAGATGTGGACAATGAGTAGATACAGAAACATCACATACACTTGTGATTCATGCACAACAACTGTCTCGTGTAAACAGAACTCCCTAGTCCTAATCAACAAACATTAAAAAGCCAAAACATGTTACTGAACAATCATGTGAAATCTCTTCCCACCAACATTATCAAATAAGCGAAAAATATTTAATTTGTAGGCTCTGATACACTGTCGGAATAAGACTATCAATGTGTACCCAAGCTCAATTAAAACACAATAGCAAATAGAATACCCACCCACAAACCTGCTGTCCTGAAACTCGGTGAAGCCTTTTGAAATATTCACAGGCATTGGGATCATTCTCAAAATATATATAGGGACCCCCTTCAAATATGAATAAAAGGCATAGGATCAGGGGGAAAAGACACAACAAGTGTTTATTTTTTTTTTTACAAGAAAAGGGGTCCTACCTACCTATATTACTTTATCCAAGAAATCAATCCAACAAAAATTGGGATCATTCTCTAGACACATCAAAACACACAAGATGATGGACGGAATGTTGCACATTGGCAAAACGTTCACCACCAGTCACAGATCTGGGTTTAATCCATCGTTATTTTGCTCACCACGCCACCCCAGTTCAGACATGGCCATATGCAAATCAGTCTTGACCCTGTGCCTCATGGGAACAGTCCAGCCCGAACTGCCAAGCCATGTCTTCCCTGGACCGGAATCAAGCATCCTAGGACCGGTTTCGGGGTTTCACCCCTCTTCAGCCAGAATAGCTTGACTCCAGTGGCGTAGTGAGCACTGCTTGGCACTTCGGGTTGGACTGTTCCCGTGAGGCACAGTGTCAAGACTGATTTGCATATGGCCATGTCTGAACTGGGGTGGCGTGGTGAGCAAAATAACGATGGATTAAACCCAGATCTGTGACTGGGGGTGAATGTTTTGCCAATGTGCAACATACTGTCCATCATCTTGTGTGTTTTATCATACTCTAGACACACCACCTGATGGCTGATAAATAAACAGTAGAATTAATTATCACTAGGTTCCACAGAACATGGGGAATTGTGTCTTTCCTTGACTTTCAGTTGACCATCATGGAAAGTCTCACTAGTACAGAAGCAGCAGCCTCCACTTAATCAGCTGTGGAGGACATGGAAAGGCTGCAGGGTTCAGCACTTTGCCGACTGCATTCCAACAACAGCTAGAAAAACTCAGCCATGTCATCATTGCAGAGTCTACTCTAAGCAAGGAAAAATACATGAGACTCCTTTTTACCTGCCCCAGTGCCCATATCAGCCAGCGCTATGTTTTCCAACTTGCTTTATGTTGTACCATGCAAAAGTAAAGTATTGGGAAATTGACTGAGGTGAAGCTGCCTTAACATGAACCCGCTCATGGCTGTGCATTGATACATACCTTCCATGGGCCACTACTTCACTAGGCAAGCAGCCTTACAAATTGTTTTCCTCTGCTTGAGGAAATTACAGACTTGCTTATGGCCTGCTCGATTAGTGTATCCACCATCATAATGTGGTAGTGTTCTCATCACCATATGACAAGTCACCACACTGCACATAACGGTGGACAGACCATAAGCCACATTGTCACAGAGTACCCTGTATGGCAAAAAAAATAAGAAATCTTTAGTAGTTTTTGAAGTGCTATTTAGGGAACTTAGGAAGTCTTCACCAGAATGTTTGCCTTAGTTTCAAAGGTAGATATGCTCACTCAGAACAAGAAATGTAGGCCTCATGAGTCCCCAACTTTGTTTCCACAAACTGGAAGGAGGTGGATTTAGCACAGGGAATGAGTGCCCTGAAGGCACATGAAAAGACATGTTTTCTTGAGCTTCATGTAGCTACCAAAAATAGGCATTAGTAAAAGTTCACTTGGCAAGTATAAGGGATTATTCAGAACTTTGAAGGGGACAAAGACATGAATAGGTAGGAACAGTTTATGATGGGTGTACTTTCACAGGGATATCACATAGGTAGAAGGCCGCTAGTCGAGGTAGTAGAGATACACATGCAGTCACATCATCTTCACCAAAAGACTGCACTCACTCCAATACTCAATGAGTTCCTCTCTTAACTAACCAGATGACTCCAAACCATAGAAAATGCAGCGCCAACCTCCCCCTCAACCTCCCATCATGCACACACCCTGTCCCTCCCCAGCAACAGCTCTTTTCAAACTCCTGACACATACATTCAAAGCCTTGGCACAACACTGGAGAAGCATACTACAAAACCGCCTCAGAAATAAAAAAAAACTTCCAAACACCTTTGCTCAGCTGGACTCGCACACATTCTATGCTTACGCAGCACCAGATAAGGCAGTGGTGACTTCTGCTACCTGCACCGAAAGGGTGGAATGACCAGCCTCTACACATCTGGGCCACCTCTAAAGTGAGTGCATTGCGAAAGAAGCAGAATACTTGTTTCTTCATCTAGGTGAGCCCATGAATCAGCCCTGACTGCTCTTGCAGGATATCCTCCTGGTGGTATTAACCTTTAAAAAACTCATGAGATTATAGAGAACTCTGCACCCAACCCTACACGTATGGGTCATATATGCGTCTTGCTTGCCATGTTCGCCCTTGGTCAGAACATAGAAGATGTTCAGTTTGCCATATGACAAGTGCATTACAGTCACAACATTGCACATAACGTACACGCAGAAGTGACAAGTTTATTGTGGGATGGGAAAACACCACGGATAGCACTCCACAAATTAACGAGGAGCTGGTATGATGGGGGTATTGCACTCCCTAATATCAAGGTATACTACTGGGCCTCACAGCGGTGAACCAATGGCTACATGCCCCCGGTGATGACCCGGCATATCGTATGGACAGACATCTGCTGGACACTGCAGGAATAATGGGTGCACTGTACAACAAGGTCAGAAGGCATAACCTTACGGGCCCAACGGCCCATACGATAAAAATCTGGTTTGAGGCTCAACGTGCGTTAGGATGGGAGGGAAAGATAACGCAAGCGGTGCCATTATGGGACACAAAACGACTAGGCATGTTGCGTAATACTAAGGGTTTTCGCCAATGGGACCTGATAGGAATCTCACGAGTCGGGGATCTGTGGAAGAAAAAAGAAGTAGTCACATTTGCTCACCTACAGGCTACATATGGCTTGGCAGATATCGAAAAATACCGGTACCTGCAGATCAGACACGCTCTCCTGGCAGCAATCCCACCAGACACAAAGCTAGCGGAGTTGTCGCCGCTAGAAGATAGACTTCTTACAGAGCATCTCGATAAAAAAGCCATATCACTAACATACCGGAAAATAATAAACAACCAGCCGGACCCCCTGACCGCCCTTAAAGCCAAGTGGGAAGCGGAGATAGGAGAACTAGACGACACAGACTGGCAGGACACACTCATCCCCTAAGACAGTAGCGATACCCTCAAAACTAAAGTTGATACAATTAAAAATCCTACACCGTACATATTACACCCGAACACTACTATATAAACTGCACCAGACAGATTCACCACTTTGTCTTAGACAATGTGGGGAAGAGGGGACTCTCTTTCACACCCTTTGGCTATGTCCAGCAATCGTCCGTTATTGGAAGGCAGTTATGCGGACCCTCTCGAAGGTTTCAAAAATTACGATTCTCCCGGACCCAAAAAGATGTCTCCTTAACGTATGGGAACCGACAGACCTAACCCGCATGACGCAAACATGGGTAACACTGGGCATGATGCTGGCGAAGAGAAATATAGCGCAGCAGTGGGGGTCCCGTCAGACTCCCACCCTTCCTCAGTGGAGTGAGGCAATGGATGATGTAATGATTGTGGAAAAGACTGTATATATTCACAGAGGGTGCCCCAAAAAATGGTCTCTGATATGGGGAGGGTGGAATACTTATCGTGGGAATATATGTGAGCTCCCGAGGGAGGATCCAGGCTCGGAAGTAAGCGATTGAAGTGATCATTAAAAAGGGATGTACAATAGTATGTAATTTAAGTATATGTGCAGGAATAGGGGCGCAAAAAGAGACTAAAAATGATAACAATGTCATCTACAGGTTATACTGTATGTCAAAGGACCATATACTTGTTATTTATGTGTTTCTCATGATGATCAGTGCCAAAAATACTTTGATTTATATTGGAAATGTTAATAAAGATAATTTTTTTTTAAAAACATTGCACATAACGGTTGACAGGACTTATGGCACATTCTCCCTGACTATTCAGTGTGTCAAAAACTAACGTTCTTCGTAGATTAGGACATGCTCTTTATGGAACTTAACTTAAGACGGTCTTCACCAGCATGTTGACTTTGGTTTTCCAAGTAGATAGGCTCACTCAGTTCAAGAAATATGGGCCTCAGAAGGTACTCTAAGAGATCTCACAACCTACATCCGCAAACTGGAAGGAGTTGGATTTAGCACGAGTGCCCTAAAGGCAAGTGGCTATCATGGGAGTCTTTAGTAAAGGTACACTAGGCAGGTGTTAGGTAATGCGTAGAATGTTGATGGAGGCGGATACTTGACAGGCAGTAGAAATGTAGTAACATTTTGTTTTTCAATTGTGAAGGTTGTTGACCCTACCAACCATCAACCTTTCTTCCCATTTCTGTTTATAGACATTTTCTTGTGGTGTGTTTGTATGCAAGTTGTTTGATGACTGGGTGAGAGGTGGTTTGATTTTGGGATTCTGTCCTCTGGCATATGAATGTTATGGGCCCTTGAATGGCGGCGGTATGTTGATGTGAGTGCAGTGATGGGTTGGATAGGCCTTGGGGATGGTGGTATGAAAGTGTTGTGTGTGGTGCATGAATGGGGTGTGAATGATTCATAAAGCAGTTTGTGCCCTGGCATGACTTTATATCTCACCTTCTGTAGGCCTGGGTTCAATATTCTGACACTATGATCAGTATTTGTTCTTTGAAGCTAGACTTCTGAAGGTGCCAAAACCACCTTGTGTAAGTGATGTTTTCACTTAGAAAATGGAGTAAAAATCCCTAATTCTTTAGACAACCAATTACCAACAGGAGTCCAGGGTGGCATAACGTGCAACATCCAACTCACTTTCCCATAATGCCATGAAAAAATTTAAAGTTTGCTTAGATTGCTAAGTATGTGATGGATGTTTCTGACATCTGTTGTGATACACAAATGGTACAATCACCCCAGCATTTCCCCACATAAAAACTGAACCCAATTTCTCTGCGTGGCCCTACCACCCATAAGTGGAAGGTAAAAAAAAATGCAATACGGACACATCAAATTTTTCACTGAAAACCACCCTGTTTTCGCAATGTGGGTAGCTGTGCATTTTGGGGCTTGTCTGTTCCGCCACCCGGAGAAACCCTTGAAACCTGCACATCTCTGAAAACTAGACGACAATGGGTGACTTGTGTGGCTCTCACTAGGTACGATTAACCTGAAGCCCTTGCACATCTCAAACTTTGGTAAAAAAAACAACAAATTTTCCTCACATTTCTATGACAGAAAGTTCTGGAATCTGCATGGGGACACAAATTTCCCACCACCCTGAGTTGCCATCAGAAGCGAGAGTCCGAACATAGAAATCTTCACTCTAACTTTGTCCAGCAGCTCCGAGACAACGCCTCCTCGGACACAGCCAGCTGCCTTGTCCCACTGAACGTTACCTTTTCAGAAATTTTTTCTCAAATTCTAAAGGTAAGCAGAGGCTGGGCCCAATCCACTTTGTGCATCTGAGCCGTACTTCATCGCGGCTGGCCATAACTTTTGACTTTCCCCTAGTCTTGCATGACTAGATGCCAGGGGTTGGCGCTTTGATCCTTTAGGCACTGTTTTTCACTTTAAAATGTAAAACTTCATAACTCCGGTTCTACTGATTGGAGTTTTGTCATTTTGATGTCAAATAATTTAATGAAACCGAAGACGACGTTTGCTGGTAGCGGTGAAAAACTGTGGTGCGGCCTCCGAAGAAGCAAGGACCTCAGAGTGACTCCGCAAGGCACTGGTGATTAGCTGCATACAGAAAACAGCAGAGTGTAGCAGCGGAGAATAATTGTCCTGCCAACAAGGCGATTGCAACCACTGAAATACAGGCAAGTGACGCACACGCAATTATTGAGAGACATGGCATCGTATGACCCATGGACCAACTCTAATAAATTGGAGCCAGCGTGTGAATTCTATTGAGACTGTGCACTGTGGACTACGTTGCCTGAGAGATTTCCAGCGCCTCATCTGCACCATAACAGCGGGCCCATTGCAACAGCTGCAGGAGAGTATTGTGCCAATATCTAGTGTGTAGAGTTGAGATCTCTGACCTGCTAAACTGCTTCAAAATTGCTGAGAGCAAGCCCATTACTTACAGTTGAGAGTCACTCATATCCGATTCAAATTGCGTTGGCCCTACGCTCCTGTTACGCATCACAGCTATATACGATCGCGGCAACCACCTCATGTAAAAGATAAAAACAAGAAAGCATTGACATTGCGATCGCACCTTCAGCGGAGGTGTTGGTGGAGGCACACTGCGCGCGTGAAAACAGAGGCCTAATCACAGCGCATAAAGCGTAGCGGAGCCAAAGCTACTAAACGCTGCATCTACACACCAGAAATAAGGTCAGCAAATCTGGGAGATCTTCATATACAGCTAGACTGACGGTGCGCACTGCCTTTGTTGCTGGGAATGATCACAGATCACTGACAATTGTACTCAAGAATTGTACCACTGCACCTGGTGAGATTCGGGCGCTCTATTAATGATATAAATAAATAAATAAATATCAAGTGACTTGCAATACAATCACGCAGGCACTACCCCTCACTGTCTACATTGCTATATTCCACCACAACGACAAAAATGGGCAAAACAGATAAGCAGCGATCAAAATTGTCCTTTAATGCCCGCCGAACACCCAGAACGACACTGGTACACTCCGATACCAAGTACGACATTGAGCAAGACAAAGGTTCCAATATGGAAGCTGCCCTGCAGGCTATCCAGCACAGTTTACAGGCCATAGATGACAAAATTGATATGCATACCCGAAGGGTCGACAATATGACCGCCAAACTAGATAAGCAAGGAGAAAGACTGGATGCCGCAGAACTGCAAATCTCCGTGGTTAAAGAGGAGTCTAGCGCCACGACTAAAAAATGCACAGATATGGAAAAACTGTTAGAAGTCATAAAAAACAAGAACAAAGATTTAGAATCGAGATCCCGTTGGAACAATGTCAGAATCGTGGGGATCCCGGAGAGCACAAATACTGGTCACTTAGAAAACTTTGTTGAAGACCTGCTGCACGGCATATTCAGAGCAGAAAATTCCCCCCCCATGCTCATCATTGAATGAGCTCATAGGTCATTGGCACCTAAACCTCCTCCTGGCGCCCCACCGAGGCCCATTATCTCCCGTATCCTCAATTACAGGGATAGGGATGCGATATTGCGTCTGGCGAGGGAGAAACAGCACATCACTTATCAAGGCAACACCGTGTTGTTTTATCCTGACTTTACAATGGCAGTACAAGCAGCACGTAAGGCCTTTGCACCTGCACAGAGGAAACTGCGAGATATGGGTGTAGAATATGCAATGCTATACCCGGTGAGACTACGGAACACTCACCAAGGCCAAACGAAAATACTAGCCACACCAAAGGCAGCGCAGGATTTCATTAAACGAATATTCACCAAAAGAAAAACACCGGACCGAGCGAACACCTCTCCACACTCAGATTGAAAATGCAAGCAAAAGGTGGTAATGTACATAATAAATAATGCAGCTATGCTGTACTAAGAAAGAGACTAGACTTAGACACAAGCTAACCTTCACTTGGCTCCACTGAGGTAGGCAATGTACCCCACAAATATAAATGACCAGATACACGAACATTGGGACTGTGTATGAAGCCATGTGTACAATCCTGGTACGAGAACATGGAAGCAATAAGGCCAAATGTGGGGTAGAATAGTAGTTACTATTTTAGTGCACAAATGTATATTTAATAATGTCTAATCACAAATGCTACCTGATACGGGCTGTCTAGAGTACTAGTTAAATAGTGCTAAGTAACACTATTCCATAAGACTAGTGTAGTGTATATAATGATACTGTATCAGGACTATACTTAAGTGCTGAAACAACCTGCTTAAATCACACAGGCCAGTTAAATGACAAAAATCCCGGCCGCATCCGTTTCACGGATGATCATGCGGGCACTTAACGGCCCCCCGAGGGTGCTCCCGTAACAGTTGATATAATGTTTATGCTGGTTGATTGGGTATGTCTTTGGCATGATTGGGATGCTAAAGAGGGTGGGGAGGATCTGGGGGATGTTTGTTGAGTTTTCAGGCAACTGTAAGTGCTGCACAATACTGCATATGACGGTAATAATGGTACTAAACTAGCACAACCGAACTAGGCACATGTCGCACATTGCAGGCATTTGTGGGAAAAAGACACAACCGTCACGGTCATGCTATGCATTCTGGAATGGAAAGTAGAACAGGGTCGTCACAGATCAGGTTGTTAACCTGGAATGTTCGGGGCCTAAATAACCCCAAGAAAATAAGGCAGGTATTCGCATATTTAGATAGACACCGCATTGAAATAGCTATGCTGCAAGAATCACATTTAGCAAACACAGATAAATACACCCTAGTGGGTAAATGGGCTGAAACAACGCTAACATCCTCCTATTCAACATATTCTAGAGGAGTTATCATTCTAGTTAAGAAAGTGGTACAATTTACCATTGATCACACTATAGTAGACGAACAAGGTCAGTATATCATTGTCACAGGCCAACTTAGAGGACACCACATAGGCCCAGTTAACGTATATGGTCCTAACGTTGATGAACCTGAGTTCTTCACGAACATATGGAAAAATCTGAGGGATTTACCTGCAATGGAGATACTGTGGGGCGGGGATCTAAATCTCTCCCTGAACGAAGAACAGGACAGGTCAGGAGTAACGAAAGAACCACACAAAAGAGCAGTTAAAGTTGTAAAAGATTGCATGTTGGAAGTCAAGATGGTATATGTGTGGAGACTGCGCAATCCACAACACTCAGAGGGTACACACAGTTCCACAGTGCACAACAGCTGGTCACGTATAGATTATTGGCTCACAACAGAGGCAGCCAGCATTTGGACGCGTGATATCCAACATCTGCCGAAAACACTGTAAGTCCATAAGTCAGTATTAATATCCCTGGAGCTCCCTAATTATATACTGCCACCTTATATACGGCGTTTTATTGCAAAAGCACTGCTAGATTCACCATATAACACTGCTATCAGGCAAGGCATAGAGGAATATTTTAAGTTAAATCAGCCCTCTGTCGAGGACGCTTGTTTATTATGGGAAACATTCAAAGCCACTATACGTGGTGTCTGCATCAGTACGAACGCAGGAATATTGAGAGACATACGGGATCAACTCACTAGATGCGAAAACACACTCAGAAACCTAGAACTAGAATATGAACACACCCAGAATACTGCTATATTAGGTACTATTAGGGAAATGCTCTCTGAATATTAAGATTTTGCAGAAAGCAAGAATAAATTTATCTCAAGGAGACAAACTGCTAGAACATACAGAGAGGGGGGAAAGTCCGGGAGAGTGTTAGCACACAAAATATGCCACGAACATGAAACACATACAGTGAATAAAGTAAGAGATGCACAAGGAACCCCACAATATGACACAGCGGGCATATTGAAGGCCTTCATGACTACATATGGTAAACTTTACGCATCATGTAACACAGCTAAGGCACATGAAAGAATAACCTACTTAGGAGATATAGCACTAGTATGGCTATCTGATAATCAACGGGAATATCTAGCACAGCCCATTAACATTGAAGAAGTTACAGAAGCGATAAAAACATTGCCAAATAGGAAAGCTCCCGGTCATGACGGGTTCACTGGGGAATTTTATAAAGAATATGTAGAACTGCTAGACCCCAACCTAGTGAATATGTATGGAAATGCCCATGATAAGCAACTGCTCCCACCCACCCCAGAGAAGCCCTAATCATAGCCCTCTTAAAACCTGACAAGGATCCAGAAATTTGTGAATCGTATCGACCCCTCTCCTTAATTAACACAGACGCTAAAATACTAGCTAAAATGATAGCCAAACGTTTACAACCATTAATGTCCACTAATATTCTGCCAGACCAATTGGGATTTATACCCAACCGTTCCACAGCCCATAACATTCGCACTCTATTTGCACTTTCCCACCAACTCAATCCAGGCCTTGAAGTGGCGGCGGTCTTATTAGATGCTGCCAAAGTGTTCGATTCTGTCGAGTGGGTATATCTCTTCACAGTGTTGCAAAAAAATGGAGATGCCTCCAAGTCTCCTACAACGCATTAAAACTTCATATACCGCACCCATAGCACGTATAAAAGTAAACCAGCATATATCGGACGTGATACAAATAAGATGAGGAACAAGGCTGGGGTGTCCACTATCACCCCTACTGTTCGCAATCGCCCTAGAACTGCTTGCGTGCAAAATAAGACAGCAGCATAAGGCCACAGCACTACAATTCCCTCAACGTCCCATAAATATCTCCCTGTATGCGGACGATATGGTATTATACATCTGTGAACCCAAAGTTAACCTATCTTCCCTATTACAGGAAAATATCAAATTCAGCAGGCACTCGGGCCTCCAGATTAACTGGAGTAAATCCACAATCCGCCCATTAACTGAAATTACTAAACTGCACCCAGTAGAATTCCCACTTGAATGGCAGGTGGAGCGTGTCAAGTACCTAGGAATTTGGTACCATAGAGACCCTGAGATAGTCATAAGAACAAACTATGGGATGGCGCTAAACAAGCAAAGAGAAAGTAGAGAGATGGATACATTTACCGTTATCCTTGGCAGACAGAATAGCTAATGTAAAAATAGTCATCCTTCCTAAGTTCCTTTACCTCTTCAATAACATCCCGAATTTCCGAGAGCAGCTCTGGCCTCCTGACTACCCATGTGCGACCTCCTCCGGGAAACAGGCAAAAAACCTTGGGGTCTGGTTTGATGAACAGCTTTCCTTTAAGGGACACATTAAGAAGCTGGCTGATGGCTGCTTCGGCCTGCTCAAATCTTTTAGAAGCTTCTTTCCCCTTCTGCCAGCAGCAGCGAGACAAACAATTACATGTGCACTGATTATGTCTCCACTGGACTATGCCAATGCCCTCTTTTCTGGCATTCCGGGCTATCTACTAAAGAAGTTACAGGTGGTCCAGAACACCGCAGCCAGACTGCTGTCGGGGCTGTCAGCCAGGGACAGAGTACAGAACCAGCTTCGTCTATATCACTGGCTACCGGTAGCAGCCAGAGTGAGATTTAAATTACTGATTATGGCCCATCGTGCTCTCCATGGATGCGGGCCTCTTTACCTACAGAGGCGGGTG
This sequence comes from Triturus cristatus, assembly GCF_964204655.1. NCBI lineage: Eukaryota > Metazoa > Chordata > Amphibia > Caudata > Salamandridae > Triturus > Triturus cristatus. Next base: position 811,147,888 of record NC_140585.1, on the reverse strand, counting down.
TCTTTTTATGCCCCTGCATCTCTATACCTTGCCCAAGTCCCACGCTTTAAGCGGCAGAGGATAGGGGGTGGCTCCTTTTCAGTGAAGACAACTACTGCTTGGAATGCTCTTCCGCTCACTTAGCGTACTATTCAGGATCCAGTGGCTTTTAAAAAAAACTGAAAACTCATCTTTTTATCTGTAGTCTAATATGGCACCCCACTAGACTCACGCCAGGACACTCTCGAGTAGCTGTGCACGCAATAAATGTATTTAACATAACATAACATAACAATACCCCCACCAGCACCAGTCTTCCAGAGGCTGACAGCCAGCATAATCCGTCTAATATGGGCGGGTAAACAGGCACGTATTGAACTGCGTACATTAACACTAACTTACCTGCAAGGAGGATTTACAGTGCCAGATTTTCTACTTTATTACCTAAACGCAAAAGCCAAGCGCAATATGCGCACTATTGGTTCCGATATTTGCCACATGTAGCGGTTGAAGATGGGGATGCCCACCCAATCTCCCTTCACCACATTTTGCCTCACCAGCGCACACATGTAGCAAAGAATGAAATAAACACTATAGGCACTACAAACTTAGCATGGCAACGCATGGGAAAATTGGCACAAACTGCCACTATATGTGCCAGTTATGCCACTGCAAAAAAAAACATCCTTATCCGTGACTCAAGATAGGGTCGGTATGGACCTGCTGCAACAAGTCGCTATCGATACAATGGGTGACATGTATAACTAAGGCACTTTTATTGATTACAATGATCTTAGCTACATTAGCAACCAAACACTTCTATTCAAATTTACCTATCATAGATTAAGAGGTGCAATCAAGAATCTATATCCTACATTCCCAAATGAGCCATCAACATTGAAGGCATTACAAATGATCATTACTAATTCCCATAGTGTGCATCTAGTCACAAAGCTCTGCAAGCTGTTGCAGGAAGACATAGCGGGAACTACACACAAGGCACAGGAAAGGTGAAATGCTACTCTTGAATCGCCCCTCACTGAAGAAGACTGGACTACCTGCTGCGCACTGACAGACATGCTCACCCCGAATGGGAATTTGAGCATATGACATTATAAATACTTGCACCAAATGTATCATACACCACAAACTACAGAAATGTGGACTCCGGCCTGATGCATGCTGTCGGTGATGTGGGCGGAGAAAGTGGACTTAATATATCTAGCATGGCAATGCACTAGTATTAGGAAATACTGGGAAACAATAACTGTGATATTGGGTAATGTGTTCGAAACCACAATAGAATGCACAATACGAGTATGTTTGTTGGGACTTGTGACACATCTGCGATCTGTAAAACGAAAATTATGTACAATAGCGCTCCTCTTGGCGAAAAGGAGGGTGTCGATGCACTGGGATAGCAAACAATACCTTAGCAGTAAACAATGGCTTAAAGACATGGCGTATTGTAAAGACACTTTGAAAACATATGAAGAGAAACTCCCAATAAAATCAAAGCCAAGGGATTACTGGGCACCCCTTACAGATTATTTACGGACTCATCCAGATATGCTAATGACCCCCGCTGTCTAATTAAATGTGCTCTACTTGGAAATAAGAGAACAATATGTTGTATTGTACTATGTATAACTGACATATATGCAACTCGCAGTGTTGTAGCAAATGCTATTGCAAGCCTGAATTGTTTGTCGTATGTGTTTACAAGTCTATAATAAAACAAATTAAAACATTTATGAAATTTAGTCTATGTTTCTTAATTGGTGTGGGATTTTTATGTGTTGTGTTTTCAGTTTATTACTGTTTAAGTGCTGCATAAATACTTTACACACTGCCTCTAAGTTAAATCTGACTGCTTTGGTGCCAAGCTACCAGAGGGTTAAGCACAGGTTAATTTAGTAACTTTTTGTGGTTCACCCTGACAAGGACTGTGGCTGTTGCTTAAGAAGGGCTCACACCACCTTCAACCAGCAATCTAATTTCTCACAATATTATTGATACATATGTTAGTTCAGTAAGGATTTTAGGTAGGAATGGAGGGATGTATGTAGGTTAGGCATGGTAGGAAGTCTGGTATGTAGGTTACGCATAGTAGTGGATATAGTGGATAGGCAGATATGAATGGCAGGCAGGTTAGTTATGTTATTCGGGTATGGTTGGTTAAGGACAAACATATGGTCTGGCAAAAATCTAAAGGATAAATAGGGATCACCCAAAGCCCTCTTCTGAAGATTACCGTACAGAGATCAAGTGTAGTATAATGTGTGCTGTGTGGGGAAATTACACCTCAGCAGACAATTAAAGCGATCTGCAGCTAAAATCCTACTGTCAAAGAAGTGCTATGAAAACTAGTCAGTGACATGCAGTGACATGCAACTGAATATTTCACAGTAAATACTTTACACAAGGAGCCATTGCTGTATCTTTAAGAAAGTCAGTGTGAGTGCACATCTTTACTTTGCTAACAAAAAACTCCATGAATCCAACAACATACCATCATCAAAGCAAAGTAAAACAAGTGGATGTGCCAGGGCAGTTAATGGATATCACTGTCTTTTTTACACTAAGGAAGTGGTTCTTAACCTTTTAACTTCAACGGGCCCCCTCATAATCATTATTGGAATCTGGGAACCCCCCACTGAGTCAGTATTAGAATCTTGGGACCCAGGCCTAAGTAATTTTGATGATTTGAACTGCAGATCAATAAACAAAAATACAAAAACAAGCATTCACCAAACAAATACACATATGAAGAAATAGTGTATTTCATTCACAAACATTACAAAAATCAAAATGTTCATTTTAATGGGAAGGTTGGTGCTTTTCTAAATTCAGTTACTTGAGGCCACCCCTAGTCCATACTATATTTTACTTGATGAAATTGCACGACTCCCACAAATCAGTCTGAGAACACCAACTTAATAAGACTCCAATTTCAAATTCCTTCACATTTACATAATGTTTAAAAAACAAATCAATTCAATAGGTTCCTTCTATATTTATATACACTCAATAAATGATATTACGGAGCTCCTGAGTAAGTGTCTGAGACCTCAGGGATCTCTGGATCACAGATGAGAACCACTGAGCTAAGGCATTCAAACAGCAGATACTAGTTAAAACAAGCATTGACAATGCAATAGGTCTCGCCTTTGATTAAGTTAAAGCCATTTGCTTTGCTAATGGTATTGTATAGCAAAGCAAATGGCTTTAACTTAATCAAAGGCGAGGCCTATTTCATTTTCAATGCTTGTTACCTTAAGCGAGGCCGGCTGTCTGCCTCCAGATTTCTCCCAGTGTCGTCGGTTTTTGGTTGGTGTGTTATGCACCGTACAGACCAGGAGACACCCTATCCATTGTCCGACGCTTGTGCTGAGCGTGGCACGATGTAATCCAGCTCTCCAAGCGTCCCTCTGCTACCCTGCTATTTCCCCTACACAATCATTTGCATACGGGTGTTTACACACCAGGAGCCCTGTTGATCATTAATCATGCACAGGGCTCAGAATACAGCCACTTCCTGGATGTACGTGTGCATTTGGCACTGCTTCTGTTTTCATTTCACAAGTCTGGCTACATTGAGTGTTTGCAATTGGTGAGGAGCGGAGCTGGCACAGGGGTACCAGATGCAAACCGAAAGGTCAGAGCGGTGACTGCTGGGAGGGGCTCCCAGGTGTGAGTACAATTCAGTAATATTCGCCCCCCCCCCCATCAGGAAGGTCCTCAAGCGACTTCTAGATGGTAATTGAAGAATAATGCAGAGAGTATGCCTGCTTTTGAAACCAGTGAAGATTGTCGTAAGATTTGAACCATTAATTTGTCGTGTTACGTTACACAAGGACACTGTCATTTTTTTTAGGCACGAGGACATGAAGTGATTTGCCCAGAGTCACAGGAAGTTGACCCGGCTCCGAGACTCTCCCGGTTCCCCAGTTCAAAAGTGGGCACCAATGGCCGTAGTGACACATCCTCTCCCTTGGCAGTGTTTGCACCCCAAATCTCTTCCGCGTTACGGAGCAGGGCTGGTTGGCACTGAGAAAGAAGCTTTCTTGCACGAGTAAGTGAGAAAGTGAACCCCTCGGCCGTCCTTGGCTATAAGTGCAGGGCCAGGTGAGCTGGCCCATGGCTGTCCTACTCTTTGGAGCTGGGAGGGGCGGGGGGAAGCTCTCATGTTTTGCCCTGGGGGTTTTACTTGAATGAAGTATCTCTTGCGTCGGAGCTCTGACACAAGACTCCCCAACCACTAATTACAGACATCAGAGTAATGACAGGAATCCATAATATATGAGACAATCCTGTGAACCCGTTCCAGACAGAGCATGAATTAATAAAGCGGCGAAACTCTGAAACACGCACGGGTGGAGGTCGTTTATAGGCTTATAGGGGCAGAGACATGGGGGCGAGACAGACGAGGCCATAAGGGGCATGGGCAGGGATAATGAGTGACTCTCGTGACTGGCTGAAAGGTTGGTGTCCGCGGGGCAGAGGGAATCAGGAGGAACTGTAGAGGTCACATTTATCACTATGTTCTTGGGCAGAGAGAACGGTACATGGCAGTGGCGGTTGTCAACATAGGTCAGGTTTTGGCAAAGGCTGGCCAGCGGTGAAACGATGAGAGTCTGGGTGCTAATTTGGATGGGGGAGTGATGTGGGGGTGAGGTCACACGGCACAGGAGCAGGGCAGGAGGTATGGGGACAGGGGTGCCGCTTAGGGAGGGAGATTGTTTCCCTGACTTTGTGGGCAAATCGTTTGGCTTTGTGGAGCGGAAGGGGGTTCCGGTGGGGGGGGGGGGGGGGGGTGGTTTCACCATCAGCTGGTCTTGGGGCGCAATATTTTGGGTCCTCGGAATAGGACTGAAAGGGGCATTTGTCTGGGGGTGAATTAATGGGAATCCGGTAACGAACGCATACACAAGGAGTAGGGTTGGAGGGAGACAAAAGCGCCCCAGGGAGAGCGGCGGGGGTGGGGGGCACTAATTTAGGCGGCTAAGAAAGAGGCAGCGTCAGGTTCAGTTACAGGGTGAGAGGAGGGAGGGGCGCCGTCCGAGGAAAGGAATTTGTTAGATACAGGCTGGCTATACCCTATTGGGCGGTCTGAAAAAGTCAGGGGGGGAGGGCCTGCTCCACCAGGCATGGCGGGGAGCGCCACCCAAATTAAGGGGTTGGCGCCATGCGGACAATAGCCGGAGTCCAGTAGTAACAGCAAGAGACACAGCTGCCAAGGTTTCAGAGTGCGTAGGCAGGACATGTAATAATTTCATGTTAAGTATCAGTGGCATTCAACAGCTACGTTAACAAGGATGTTTGCAGCAGGGGTAACTGTTCTCGGACTGCTGGGGGGCTCACGGTGGGGATTGCGGATGCCAGGGGGAGACCGGGAGCACAGTGTGGTTCGGGGGACGGACGGTGTGGGGGGTCCCGGGGGGAGGCAACTGGCCTTGCAGGTGAAGCTGTCCACTTTGGGGAACTGGGAG